>NC_140585.1:1216102684-1217516017 GCF_964204655.1 Triturus cristatus
CTCTTCCACCCTGACCCCTGAGCAACAGAATGATTGTCGCCAGTTGCTGGGACAATTTTCTGATCTGTTTTCCCTGGTCCCTGGTGTCACTGATTGGTGCGTCCATGATGTGGACACTGGGGATAGCCCACCTGTGCGGCACAAGGCCTACAGGGTGACTGACAGGGTGAGGACATGCATCAAGGAGGAGGTCTCCAAGATGTTTGCACTCGGGGTCATTGAGTCTTCTAGCAGTCCTTGGGCCAGCCCCGCGGTCTTGGTCCCAAAGGCTGCAGCGCCGGGAGCCACACCCGAACTCCGGTTCTGTGTGGACTACAGAGGACTCAATTCAGTCACTAGGACTGACGCACACCCCATCCCCAGAGCTGATGAGCTCATCGATCGGCTAGGGGCTGCCAACTACCTCAGCACGTTTGATCTAACGTCTGGGTATTGGCAGATCGCCTTGACCGAGGGGGCCAAAGAGAGGTCAGCATTTTCCACCCCAGATGGGCACTACCAGTTCCGGGTTATGCCATTTGGGATGAAGAATGCCCCTGCCACCTTCCAGAGATTGGTCAACCAGGTGTTGGCTGGGCTGGATTCGTTCAGTGCAGCCTACCTGGATGACATCGCCGTGTTCAGCTCCACGTGGGAGGAGCACTTGCGTCACCTTTGGGAAGTGTTGATGGTGCTGCGGAAGGCAGGCCTCACGATCAAGGCGAGTAAGTGCCAGATCGGGCAGGGTTCCGTGGTGTACTTGGGACACCAAGTTGGGAGTGGCCAGGTGGCACCCCTTCAGCCCAAGATAGAAACCATCCTGAATTGGGAGGCGCCCAAAACCCAGACAGAGGTGAGAGCCTTCCTAGGTCTCACCGGGTACTACAGGAGGTTTGTCAAGGGGTATGGCAACATGGTTGCCCCCTTGACAGCGCTGACTTCAAAGAAGCAGCCCAGGAAGGTGATCTGGACTGACACCTGTCAGAGAGCTTTTGAGGCCTTGAAAACTGCTATGTGCACGGCGCCCGTGCTCTTGGCTCCCAACTTCTCCAAAGAGTTTATCGTTCAGACAGACGCTTCAGAGCATGGTGTGGGGGCTGTCCTTTCACAGATTAATGAGGAGGGCCTAGATCAACCCGTAGCCTTTCTTAGCAGGAGGTTACTTCCACGGGAACAGAGGTGGGTTGCTATTGAGCGTGAGGCATTTGCTGTGGTCTGGGCGCTGAAGAAGCTAAGACCCTACCTGTTTGGGTCTCACTTCCGGGTTCAGACGGACCACAGGCCCCTCAGATGGTTGATGCATATGAGGGGTGAGAATCCAAAGCTGTTGAGGTGGTCCATTTCCCTACAGGGGATGGATTTCACGGTGGAACATCGCCCTGGTACGGATCACGCCAATGCTGACGGTCTGTCCAGATTTTTCCGCCTTAGTGATGAGGAACTCCCTGGGGTAGGGTAGTTCTCCCCACTTTTCAGCTGGAGGGGACACGTGTTAGACCTGGCACCTTGGCGTGAGTCTCCCTCCCTCTTTTTGTCGCTGTGCCTCATGTGATTTTATGGTGTTGGCCGCTCAGCGCGCTGTGCCACTGCCAACCAGTGTCGCGGTGCGAGTGCTCCCTTTGTAAATTGTATATGTTGGTTGGATTCCATGATTGGATTGTTTGATTTACTATCAGACCCCAGTAAAGTGCGCCAGGAGCGCCAGGGCATGTAAAGGCAAACACCGCTGGTGGGCTTGCAGCACGGGTTGTGCCACCCACAGATGCGGCCGGTAAAATATGTCTAAGGTCTGCCATCGCAGAACCTGCGTGCAGTCTGGTACTGACACGCCGACCGACAAGTGCCCACGCTTGCCGGTCCCTAAAACCTTCCCTTAGCTGCATGTTAGTCACCCCTCTGGTAGGCCCACGGGCAGGGTGCGTTGTAAGCCTGAGGTAGGACAAGCCTAGATGCATGGCATGTCCTGGTAGTGAATGACCGCCATTTTGTTGTTCACTGCTGTAAGGCTACCCTGTTCTCATAGGCCAGTATGGGCGGCCGGGATTATTACACCCTATGATCCTAACCGACCCAGGGAACATGGTAGGAGATCGAGTTTAGTATGCCTGAACTCGGAATAATAAGGTACATCTTTTCGCAAGGTTTATTTTAATATTCCGGGTTTGCAAATGTCACTTTTAGAAAGTTGGCCTTTGCTTGCCTAAACATTTCAGCCGCTTCTGCGTGATGTGTATCTGATGTCTGGCTGGTGTGAGTGACAGGGCTGGGGGAACCCAGATGGGCAGGGCTAGGTAGCCTGGTATGAATAGGACGATCAACAGGTAGATGGGTGGGAGGAGTGCTCCTAGGCTCTGAATAGGACAGTGCTCCGCTACCTCAATGCCGGCTCCACCCCCTGTGGAGCGTCTGATGACTTTGCCCTGCACTCTGAAAGAAGAAGCCTGCATCACGTAAACAAAGTGCTCAGAAACCGGACTGAACTAGGCAAGGGCCCCCCTGGCCTGGGAGAACAAAAGATTTGTGGTATAAATGGAGTAGCCCTGCTCCTAAGAAACTAGATACGCTTTTGACCAAGAAGAATCTCTGCCTGAGGAGGAGGCACCGGGAAAGCTGTAGGAGGAAGACTGTCCCTATCCTGGGGGATTGGCCTGCAGTGGTGACCTTGCTGCAAAAGGGGAGAAGAGAAACTGTTGCTGAAGACTTTGCTTTATTTTTACTTTCAAGACTTGTGCTTTTCCAAAACGATCTCCAAGGGCTTGGAACTGAGCTTGCCCCCTGAACTGAGCCCCAGGACCATTGGGCTCTACCTGATCTTCACTCGCCTGCTGCTGGACTGTGGTGTCCTTTCCCTCGCCGGAGCTGTGACCCTCGTGCCGCAGTCCCTCCCTGAGCCGTGACCAGGACTGCTTAGCCGCCCCCGCCTTGGGAAGAGCCTCGCTCGATCGGAGCCGCTCCCCCTACGCTGTGCTGGGCTGCCCCTGTCACCTCGCTCGCCAGAGGCTCGCTGTGCACCTTCACCCTCCCGCCGGAATCGGCGTTTGTGAGCATCTCCAAGCCTCGGACGGCCCGGACGTATCTGCGTGCCCGGCTGCCCCGCTTTGTGCACCCGCCACCTGCAACACCCCGCTCTGGTCGTGAGCCTGAAGATCAGACACCCATCGTGAAGTGTGGGAGCCCCGGACGCCGCCTCGCTCTTCGGTCGAAGAGCCGCTGACATCCCGCCCCCACCTTCGCGTCAAGAAACAAGGTACTGTACTTACAACCTCGACCACGAGCTCGCATCGGATCCAGGGTCCGCAACGTTCTGATTTCCCTGTCATCTGCCGTGTGCTTCCCGGTCGCCGCTTCAGCACGGAGGGTGCTGAGGCCTACAGTCACCTTGTGCCCGCCTAAAGAACTTTCCGTACCAAGAGAACTTTACCGTATTCCTAAGAATTGTGGCCCCATCAGTTCAACGTTACTGGGCCTTGTATTTAACTCTGCTGAAACTACATAAAAGCTTATTTTTATATACTACCTGATTGGTGTCCATTTGTGGTGCATGCAAGGGGTTTACTGTATGTGTAATTGCATTTGCTTAACCGTGTACGCCTGAGACTTAGCCTAGACTGCTCGCGCCACGCACCTAGAGGGTGAGCAGGGGTTATTCTGGGGAGTCATCCTTCGCCCTGACAAGAAGTAAAGGGTCCCTGCTTGTTGTGGGTTCACACCTGCGTCAACCAGAGCCCCCTCATTTCTAACACCTCTTTTGTCCAGGTGGCAACATCTCATGACACCAACCAGAAATCCAACCTTGACTATGCGCCATGATGCTCGGAGATACAGGTTCCCCCTTCAATCGTTGGGTGTCTACATCTCCAAATGTCAACCAAGTTTCCATCCGAAATGATGGCGTTCAATGCTGCACTTGCTGAGGGGTGTAATGTTCAGGAAGTCCCTTTCCTTTCCAGGTCATCGTTTAAAATTGCATTAAAGTCCCCACCCCAGATAATAGTGTTGCAGCCCGTCAACTTAACTCTGGCCCAGATATCTTGAAAAAAGCTAGGGGAGTCCACATTAGGGCCATACAGTGCAACTATCACGACCGGGCTCCCACCCAAAGTGCCCAGTATGACAATGAACCTACCCTCTGGGTCAGGGTGTATTTCCTTTCCCTCCAGTCCAAGCCACGCCTGATAAGCACAGCGACCCCTCGAGAATAGTTGAAGTATATGGAACAGTACACTGAGCCCCTTCGATTATGCTTCAGCCTGGGGGAGGGTACAACATTTAGATGCGTTTCCTGTAGCACACAAACGTCTACGTTATGCCTCAGCAGATAGGCATGCACTAGCCTGGACTTCCTACCGTCATTTAGTCCCCGAATGTTCCAAGTTAAAAAGTTCAAACTGGTTGCGTGGTGATTGACTGTATACATTGCAAAAGTACAGTGGGGCTAGGGCAACGCATCATTTTCTTAGGCATCCAGTTGCAATCCAGCGAGCTGCATAGTGACGTACTGGCTAAAAACATAACAACAAGCCCCCTCCCAAACCACCACCAAATCCAACCCCCCAAATAGGTTGTAGAGAACCCACCCTCAACAATATAAACCCCCCTCCCACTCCAACCCCCCAATCAGGTTGTAGAAATCCCAACCTAAACAACACAACAATAATGTCCTTTGTTGGGAGCTCTCCCATGAGGGTACAGTAATGTCCTATTACTTACCGGTAATCTTCATTACTCCGGGTCCCGTAGTCCTCGACACCGTCATGGACAAGTGAGATGTAACTATCTCACTGACAGAAAAAAGAACGAAGGAATGCTGGACCTACCATTCCCCCTCCCACTGGGAGTACATAAGGAGTACAGGTCCCAGCATTCCTCCTGAAATACCAAGCCCCAATGAAGGCCGGCAGACAGGGAGGGAGGGAGGGAAGTCATGACGGTGTCGAGGACTACGGGACCCGGAGTAATGAAGATTACCGGTAAGTAATAGGACATTACCCCCAGGTCCCTCCGTCCTCGACACCGTCATGGACAAGTGAGAAATACCAAAGCAAACACCGGCATTCATACCAGTAAAGACAACAAACCACCAGGATAGCAAACAAACCCAGAGATTTATTGGAAATAAAGCAGAAAAAAACATCAGGAGCGAACAGAGCTCAACACCCCCAATGCAAAACCTCCATCATCCCCCAACAGATTGAGGAGGCGATAATGCCGGATGAAAGTATTAGAAGAGGCCCACGTGGCAGCTCTACAAATCTCAGAGAGAGGAACACCCTGAACCTCCGCCCAAGACGCAGCCACCCCTCTCGTAGAACGACCCTGCACCCCCAAAGGAGGAGGAGACCCAGACAGAGAGTAGGCCAAGGAAATGACTTGCTTCAGCCAATGGCCGATCGACACAGAAGAAGCCTAACCCCCAAGCGAAGCCGCCCCAAAGGAGACAAAAAGGGAGTCCGACTTGCGAAACACCGCCGTGCGGTCAAGATAAATGCGCAAAGCCCTGCACACATCCAACAAGGACCACTGGGGACCACCAGGAGAATCCAAAACAGAGCCCAGGGTGGGCAACACCAACTCCTGGCACCTGTGAAACTGCGAAGAAACCTTCGGCACAAAAGAAGAATCAAGGCGGAGCACCACCCCACCCTCCGTGAAGGATAGAAACGGAGCACGCGCCATCAAGGCCCCCAACTCCCCAAGACGACGAGCAGAGGTGACAGCCACCAGAAAAACCACCTTGAGAGTGAGAAATTTCAAATCCACCTCTTCCAAAGGCTCAAAAGGAGGACCGATCAAAACCCGAAGGACCAAAGGCAAATCCCACAGGGGAAAAGAAGGACGAGGTACAGGCCGAGAAACAGTAAAACTGCGAAGAAGACGAGAGACCAAGTCCTCAATATCCGAAAGATTCCCCCACGGGGAACGAAAAGCCCGAACAGCGGCCCACTGGGCACGCAGAGTAGACACAGCCAAACCCTTCTCGAAACCCTCCCACAAAAATTGAAGGACAACCTGCAAGGAACAGAACAAAGGGGAGACGCCCAACGCAGAACACCAACGATCAAAATTACCCCAATGACGATCATAAGCCTTGAGGGTAGAAGGCCGCCGGGAACGCTGAAGAGCCACCGCTAAATGTTCCGGGAAACCGCGCTGTCTCCTACCCTGCCTCTCAACCTCCATACCGACAACCGCAACCGGAGAAGAGACAGGGACGGGGAAGACCGCAGGGGAGATGGAGACAGGGGAAGAAACCAGGGACCCTGAACCGCCAAAAGACAGACCGTCGGAAACCAGGACCACCGAGGCCAAAACGGCAGGACCGCCACCACCTCCCGATCTTCCTGACACAGACGGGCCAGAAATCTGGGAACCAGAGCCAGAGGGGGAAAGGCATAGAGGAGACGCGACGGCCAAGGCAGTGACAGCGTGTCCACCCCCCAGCAACCCTCCTGCAGAAACCGGGAGCAAAAACGGGGGAGCTGAGCATTGTGCCGGGAGGCAAAGAGGTCCAGAAAGGGAGGCCCAAACCTCCCGCACACAAGCCGAAACGCAACCGGGGTGAGAGACAACTCCAGAGAATCCGGAAAGCACCGACTCAGGACATCCGCCACACAGTTGTCTACTCCCCAAAGATGAACCGCCGTCAGAGACAGCAGATGCCCCTCCGCCCAACAAAACAGGGGGACCACCACCGCATTAAAGGAGGCCGAACGAATCCCCACTTGATGATTCAGATAAGCCACCGTCACCATATTGTCGGACCGCACCAACACATTCCGGTCGAGCAACAGGCCCCGAAAACCCATCACAGCCCGGGACACCGCCGTGAGCTCTCTCCAGTTGGACGACCTGCGACTCTCCAGGAGGGACCAATGGCCCTGAAGGGAGCGAGACCCCAAGGTCGCACCCCATCCCAAGGCGCTGGCATCCGTCGTCAAGACCAGAGAAGGAGAAGACTGCAGGGGCAGACCCAACGACAGATGACCCCGCACAGACCACCATAGAATAACTGGGAGGACCACCAGAGACACAGGAACCAGAACCTCCAAATCGCGGGACAGGGGATCCCAGAGAGACAGAAGGTACACCCAAAGGGGACGCAGATGAAAACGCGCCCAGGCCACCGTAAAAACAGTCGCTGCCATCAGACCCATAAGACGCAACCAAAGGCGCACCAGAAAGGCACCCCCGACCCTGAAACGCCTGGCAAGGGACACCAACGTCACAACCCGAGACTCGGGGAGGAACACACGGTTCAGATCCGACCGGAAGCGGGCCCCAATGAACACCATGTCCTGAGACGGCGTCAGCTGACACTTGGGCAAGTTGGTCAGGAAACCATGGGCCCGCAACGCCGAGCACACCCCCTCCCGAGCCTCCAACAACAGGACCCGAGAGGGAGCATGGACCAACCAGTCGTCCAAGTACGGGTATACCATCACCCCTTGGAGATGAAGCCACGCAACCAATGGAGCCACCACCTTCGTAAATACCCTTGGCGCCGACCGAAGACCGAAGGGCAACACCATGAATTGATAATGATGCCCCTTTACACAAAACCGCAGAAACCTGCGGGACCTCGGATGGATCGGCACATGGTAATATGCATCCTGAAGATCCAGGGTACACATGAAGTGACCCGGAAGCACCAAGGGAATCACCCTTTGCAAAGTCTCCATGCGAAACTGAATCCTTGTCACCCACTTGTTCATAACCCGCAGATCCAAAACCAAGCGGAAACCCCCCGTGTTTTTGGGAACCAGAAAGATAAGGGAATAAAAGCCCACCCCTTCCTCTGAAGGAGGAACCTCCTGAATGGCACCCTTTCGAAGAAGTTCCAGAATCCCGTGAGAAAGATGAGACCGCTTCACACGACTCGAAGGCCAAGGAGTCGGTCTAACACCGGAGTCTGGAGGAGATACCGTAAACTCCAGAACATAACCCTGGCGAATGATCTCTAACACCCAGACGTCGGAACAAGACTGAACCCAGGCATCCAGGAAGAAGCGCAGCCGCCCTCCAACCAACAACCCGGGAACCACCGCCAAAGAGTCAGGAACGCGGCTTGGCAGGCGGAGGGGACTTAGCCTTACGGTCCCGACCACGGCCAGAAGCAAACCTACCCTGGCCCCTCACAAACTGTCTACGAGATGCAGGGCGAAAGAAAGATTTGGATTTAGAAGGGGCAGGAGCAGAAGCAGAGACTTTAAAAGAAGAAGAATGCTTTTTCTCCTTAAAGAGCTTGTGCAATTTGGTCTCCAACTCCCCCCCCAAACAACATAGTACCCTGAAAAGGCAACCTCAACGCGCAAGCCTTCTGCGCAGAGTCAGTTTTCCAGTCCTTAAGGACAAGACTGCGACGTGCAGCCACACAAGCCCCTCCGGACAGAGCAGAAGCACGCACAACGTCAAAGGAGACATCAGACATAAGCTCCACCTGACGCTCGATCTGCTCCAGCAAACCCGAACAGTCCGTTGAATTGTCCATAGATTGATAGAGGGACTTCAGGTCAGACAGCAGGGACTGCGAAACATAAGCCCCATATATGCCAGCCCGCAAGGCCAAGTGGGAACCAGAATACACTTTACGGAGCGCAACATCCGCTTTCTTGTCAACAGGATCTTTCAGCACAGCGTCCTCAGCAAGGGAAGTGTGCCCCACCAAACTAGCCACAAAGGAGTCTATAGGAATAGAATCCGGTAGATCAGAAGCCATATCCTGCAGAGGATAAAGCCGAGCCATGAATCGCGGAATCAAAATGCGATCAGGATCAGCCCACTCGCGCTTTAAAACATCTTTAATGAAGGGATGCACAGGAACATCAACTGTGGCAGCACTCTGAAATTGCCTCAACAAAGGGCCCCTAGAGGTACTAGGTGCGTCCTCGTCAGGGAACCCCATGTTCTCTTTAACATGCTTCAATATACCGGGCATAGCGTCTTTGTCCACATATTTGCCCTTCAAATCGCAATCTCCTAACCACGCAGACTCATCGCCACTAGAGTCCGAAGAAACAGGAGCAGGGCACCTGCGACGGGACCCAACATCACCCATCTCGGTCAAGGTTTACCTGATCAAGCGCTTAATATGCGCATCGCCACCAGCATCACGGTGCCTGGACCTGGCAGGGGAGGGAGACCTGGAAGCAGTAGAGGAAGAGGAAGATAAAGACCTCTCCCGGTGATGACGTTTTCTTGAACGCTTCCCCATCGCAGAGAAATACACCAAACACAGCAAAAACGCAATAGAAACCAACCGCTATGCGGTACTCACTCATTCGGCTCGTTTTAACGAGCCTCCCCCAGCCGGGAACCACGAGGCGCCTGACTTCCGTCCCGACGAACCAAAACCGGAAGACAGGCAAGACGAAACCCGGAAGAGGAAGGAGCTGCAACCAATCGCGAGCAGCAACTCGGCCGCGCCCCCCAGCAAGCCCGGCAGGCCAGGAGGGGCGGCCATCGGGCCATGACACAGCCAACGCGGTATTACACCGCCGCGCGGCTAAAAGAACCGAAGAAGCCCGCGCCACTCCCCCCAAGCCCGGCATGGAGGGAGAGGCCATCCACGAAGGGCCGCCGGCACCAGGAAAGAACCAGCAGCCACCAAGTAAGTCCAGTAACAAGGCAGGAGCGCCCCCGCTCCTGCCGCGTCCACACACTGTCAGGATGACAGAAAAAAGAACAGGATGAATGCTGGGACCTGTACTCCTTATGTACTCCCAGTGGGAAGGGGAAGGGTAGGTCCAGCATTCCTTCGTTCTTTTTTCTGTCAGTGAGATAGTTACATCTCACTTGTCCATAACGGTGTCGAGGACGGAGTGACCTGGGGGTAATGACGGCTTACTTCCCTGTAGTGCACAGTGTGGCCGAGAGCACTGCGGCGAGTACTACCATTTAACTATTAACATGTATAAAGGCCTAAACGCCCCTTCAACCAGGTCCAAGTCAATTAAGGAGAATCCTTGTAATCTAGAAACACATTGAGCTGTGACACTCAAATCTAGCCCATCTTGTAACTAAATATGCAGTCGATATAACATAACGATACCCATGTCGCTGAGGCGATGAGCCGATGAGTCTGTAGAGCCTTGGACCTGCTTACTCCTCTTTCCACCTACATGCTTGGCAAACTTCAAGGCGGACTTTGCATCTGTGAAAAAGTGAGCGTTGCATCATGTGTCACTTTAAGCTTGGCAAGGTATAGCAATGAGTAGGAAATCTGATCTTGAAGCAGAATACGTTTTGCAGGCAGGAACTCGCGCCTTGCCGCCTGCACAGCCGGCGTGAAATCAAGATAGAAGGAGATGGTATTTCCCTTCTGTGAAATTGTCCCTTTTTCTCTGGCTAACCTTAGGATGAGATCTCGGTCTTGATAGTTCAGGATTTTTGCGAGGATGGGCCGAGGTGTGACTCAAACTGGAGGTTTGGGACCCAGGGAGCGATGTGCCCTCTCTACCACGAACACTGTAGACAAGTGGAGATCAAAGAGTTCATTGAGAAGGTCCGTGATGTAGGTCTCCGTCTTGGAGATGGCTGTCATTTCCGGTATCCCGGTAATGCGCAAGTTGTTCCTGCGGGAGCAGAACTCCAAGTCCTCGTTCTTGGCACGGATGATACCCAGCACTTTGTCCATGTGTGGCAACTGTTACTTTGTTTCCACTTGGAACTCATGGAAGTCCAAGTTACAATTCTCCAGCACATCTAAGCAGGTCTCAAGTGCCCCTACCTGCTTCTTGACCGCATCTAGTTGAGTAGTAATCGTATCCAGTTTAGTGTCAATATTGAGAAGACTAGATCGCATTTCTAGCATAAGGGTACGTAAGTCCTCCCCTTGGTCTTCCGCCTGAGCTTCGGGCGTTTTCTCCGTGCTGGCTGCCGGATCCGATTCTGTGAGCCTCGTGGATCTTTTGTTTTCGAAGGTCAGCTTTGGTTGCTTAGCATTTTGTTTGCCCATTTTCCCCGACAGCAGTCAGTGTATGCCGGGTATATGTATAAGCCAATGTGACCGGTGCCTATGTACTGCGCAACCCAGAACAATGACCTGCACGCAATACGTATGGCCCCCCCTCTACACACAGTCCGCATAAGATGTGGTCTGGCCACCTACAAAGGCACCCCTGGGTGTGTGATGTTGCTCGCAGCAGTGCACAGACTCTGCGCTGACAGCCCGTGCCCACCGTAGTGCCGCTTTACCACTGCGCTTGACCGTGATTGTGTGTTGGTATTCCCACTCTAATCACAGACCCAGGTGTGCCAGTTTTTCCCTTCAGCAGCCCCAGGTCGACACAAATTGCCACTGAATATGACTTCCACTGGTACCCCAGCCGAGCGCCGCCACCCACGCCACCTGCCAGTGCTCGGATTCCGTGTCACCCAGGGCATTCTGGCTGAGTAGTCCCTGTATCAGGGCCGTGGCCGTAAAGGGAGGGTGAATGTCGGTGGTGCTGAACAGACGGGTGTTGCCCGCATAGAAACGCAATAGGTTCTAGTGCTAAGGCTAGTTGGACAGGGTTATATTAATAGTGGCAGAGTCAGAGTGTTGCTTCTTGCGAGTGACCGGTTGTCGAGACCCCCAACCTCCACTTCTCAGCACGCATCAGCCCCATGGGGTGACTCTCCAATGCTCTGTTCGGCAAAAATGCGGCTCTCGGCAGCCTCAGGGACCTACGGCTGCTGCATGCAAACTACCCCAGCCCTCTGTGTACCTGGGGCCTTTCCGTCTGAGACTAAGTACAATATGGCACCCGAGCCTCTAGTATGGCTACGCCCCGATCAGTGAGCTGCTGCGCATGTTAGCAGTGTCTTAGGCAGGTACACCTCATTCGCTCCTATCCATGCTGGGTCGTATCTCATAGATCACCATGCCGATTATAAGGTCGGTATGCGTCTGTATGGCTGTACGGCTTTTCGTCCCCCGCACCGTTTGCCCCCGCTGTGTATACCAGGGTTCCTTAACACCCCACTGGCAAATCAGCACTCACTTTTTTCCGAGTCTTGCTGCGCACCGTCCACAGCCTGTCAACACCATCTGTCTGGAGCCCTCACGCCAGGAGCAGTGCCTCCGTCACCTGGGTCCACAAACCGCCGCTTTTCTCTGGCACTGTGGCCCGTCCCACGAGGGAAGCCTCGGGCTGTATTGTTGCGTCCTGTCACTCCGCTCTCCAGGGGATAGGAGTGCTCCGCCTCGCTCACCCCAGTCTGGGCCCTCCGTTCTACGTGTGATGGAATCCGAGTGGAACCAGCCGATCGCTCGGAGCCTCAGTCACTAGGCAGCGTTTCGGTGTGATGTCTGCCCCGTAGTTCCTCTCCGATTGCCCGGATAATTTTAGGATTGATTTCTGGGCGGCGGAGCTCGCTTAACTCACGGCCATTCCGCAGCTTGGCAAACCACACATCCCCCCCCCCAGAGCTTGGGGTTCATGGTTCCATTGCCGGCAACAGCTCAGCATCATTTGACTCTGGGCAGTAGCTCCCTTAATCTCTCCAATGGCCCCCAGCGCCTGGATACCCTTAGGGGTAATAAGTCACGCTTTACAAATCTGGAATTATTATTTTTATTAAAATGATGCAAGGATCACTAATCCCTAACCATCACACATGAGGAGAAAGAAGAAATTCGGAAGCCTACTCTGTTTTTTGTGCATTGCTGGGCGTGTATTATAGATACACTATAATTCTTGAAGTGCAGAGCCCATTTAAGATGTTGCCCAGTCTCTGCCAGCATAGTCGAATGGCAAGTTTTCATCCCAATAAAATCTCAAAGAGGGGCGCAGATGAAAGCCCTTGACTCCATCATAGCCCCAGATAGGTAAGTGCCTGTCTGAATTAAACAAGCATTTGCAATGCAATAGGTCTCGCATTTACGCGAGTTTAAGCTATTGGCATTGTAAATGACGATGCCTTTTATTTATGTTTGAAAAACGAAAACACAAATAAAAGGCATTGTTATTTGCAATGTGACTAGCTCAAACTCGCGTAAATGCGAGACCTATTGCATTGTGTAAATGCTTGTTGTTCCTTTCACTGTAGCAGTGACCTGGTTTGTTTTTAAAAAAATAAGACCTTTGGCCTCACGCTGTTTGTTCATTTGCATCTCACTGATGCTGGGAACAAAGAGATTGCAATCTTTACTGCCGATCTTTACTGCCGTGCGGCCACGAAAGTGAAAGCAAACGAGTGCTTTCAGGCCTCCAAATGGTGCGCGCGCCCGGCCGGTGCACATGCACTGTATTTGGAGGCCGGAAAGCACTCGTTTGCACTTCCAGATCCCCCATTTACAAAAGCTCTCGCGAGAGCAGCGCTAAAGCGCTGTCTCAGGCGAGACCTAAAAAGCATTGGTTCGATCGCCTGCCCTGTTCATACAACTAAACTCTGGATCAATCTTTCAACAAAGATAATAACTATTGAAAACCACATGGGAATGAGGAAGACTCTGAGGACCTGGCACCGCCGAAACAGCAGCACAGACACAAAATGCCCGTGCTTTGAATCTAACCTGTTTAAAGGCCAGAATAATACTAATATTTTACATGCACATGCATATGTAAATTGTGCCCTGGGAAGGAGCATAATTATCTGTGAATCTACAAGTGTCTCATTGGTCTGCTTAAGGAACATCTGAAAAGAAATGTACTCTTGGCCTACCTGTATTTTACACTTTAGTACTGACTCCATAATATGGTTTAGACTAATTTAAGAATAAGGGCTGGAATCTCTGAATGCTGTGAAAATCGTGCCAATGCCATAAAATGTAATTGCGGTTCTCAGTTACCGAACAAACTCAATCCTGCTTGCAGCCCACCTGAATTGAACTAGTATTTCCTTTGCATGTTTGTATAAAGTGCACCACTGCCCTAAAATGTAACTAGCTTTACTGCCATTATTCTTTCAAATAATCACTCAAAGGTTAAACTTCGTCTGAATCAAATGTATTCTTGGGTTGTCTTCACTCTGCGTAAACATCACCATTGAGGTGTAAGCAGAGTTACCAGAGTCGCACTGGGACAGAAAATAGGCCCAGACACCAAAATAAAAGTGGCCCCATTAGTCAATTAGCTAGTTAAACAAGCATTGGTAATGCAACGGTTTTGCCTATACGATGAATAAAGAGCTGTTTTTTATCATTCATCGTCCGGCAGAAGGAAAAAGCTCTCTGACAGATAACACAGGAGTGGAAAGGATGTGGCTCAGTAGCCAGAGCTGCTGACTTGAGCGCAGGGGATCCCGCTTCTAGTCTCGGCAGTACCACGCAACATCCTGTCATTCTATGCAAATCACGTAATCTCTCCTGGTGATAAATTGTTATGTAAATATGCTGCAAGAGTAAAAGGCAAACTTTATGAGAATATAGTTCCACCAAATTAGATGTTAACTGTATTTCAGTGGCGGGAAACTGATAAGAGAGGCAGGCGAGGAACAGCATTGGTAAATGCAGGAAAATATGCTACAGCCAATAGAAATGGAAGAAAGGTAGGTGACACCCACAGGAACCAATGAGAAGCCAAGAAAGAGAGGAGATGGGATGTAGGTCCCTTTTAAGTTTGTATTAAAAACAATTGATTTCTCAAGCACAGCGCAGGTGAAACCTACAAATGGCCCATATTTGCAGACTGGGTTAGTTTTGAACTTGGAAAGACTTGGTGTGTAAGTGTTTTGCAAAGTATGGAAGACTGCATGGATTTGAGCTTGCTACTGGCAATGTTTGTTTTAATATAAGGGAAATCAACAGTAAAAACCAGACCAACAGACCATAAAACAGGCCCACAAACAGCCAAGAAAACGGCCCAAACACTTTCCTGGCAGATCAGCCCATTGGGCACTGCCTGATTGCCCTACTGGCCAGTCCAACCTTGTGTATTACAGCTCTGACTACCTGTTCTTTTGCTTCCTTCATCAGCGCCTGCAGGCCACACTTCATCAGCCATGCATCTCCCAGCCTACCATCCAAGGAAACCTCATCTGACACTCCTGGACAGACAAGGGTCATGAATTGTTATATAATGCAAATTACTCCGGGTCGATCTGTCCCCAATCTGGGTGGACGTACAACGCCAACCAAAAAGGAAATGGATTCCAGTTCAACCCACATTTAAATGAACTCCCCCCTGTGCTGCTGCAAAGTAGACTTTTCTATGCATCAGTTGGTACATTTAATCTGTTTGAATTTGAATTTGAATTTGAAAAAGTATTTAATAAAGCGCACTGCGGCCAAGCGGCTTCCTGGCGCTGGGGACCTGATCAGAACTCACAGAAGAAATCCGGGTGGCCTATGAAAAGAAAGCCTGAGTGAAAAGAAAAGTTTTAAGGGCTTTTCGAAAATGGGTGTAGATGGGGATGGAACGGATATGAAGTGGAAGGCTGTTCCAGAACTGGGGGGCCAAAACGGAGAGGCGAATGCCACCAGTTCTGAGTTTGCGGAAACGGGGGATGTGCAGAAGAGAAAGAGAAGAAGAACGAAGGGTTCGACTGGTGACGTGGGATGAAATAAGGGAGTTGATGTAGGGAGGGGCAGAACGGGAGTGAGCACGAAAAGCAAAACAGGCTAGTTTGAAAAGAGATCTGAAACGGATAGGGAGCCAGTGAAGAGATTTGAGAACGGGAGTAATGTGAGAGAATTTAGGAAGGGAAAAAATAAGACGGGCAGCTTGATTTTGAATGGCCTGTAAGCGTTGAGACTCGTAGGCAGGAATGCCCACGTACAAGCCATTTCCATAGTCGAGGCGAGAGATGACTAAAGCCAGGACTATGGTATTGAGTGCATCAGTGGTGAAAAAACGTGAGATTTTCTGGATGAGACGAAGGGAGAGAAAGCAGGAAGACACAACAGAGCTAATCTGATTATGCATCTGTCTACTGATGGCCTAAACTGAGATGTTCTTGAGTGGTTGAGGGCCATCCTGGATGTTTCTGTGGACAGGCTAGGATTCTCTGGGAACTCTCCGTGGCCATAGACACGGTTACCCATGATCTCCTTCTCCACCGCCTTTCGACCACAGGCATCCATGACAAGTCCCTCCATTGGATCTATTCGAATGCCTCTCTCTACTCTCAAGCTGTTGATTGCCCTCCCCTCTCTCAATCTGAATTCAGCCTCTAGAGAAAGTAAATTGATCTGCTTGGTCAGAATTGGATCTTTGTCAGCAAAGAGCTATGTTTAAAACATTTTTGAAAACCATGTGGCTTGCTTCAGAAGGAATAGTGAAGGAAAGCGGATGCCACCGAGAAGAGCCCTACACAACAAAGACGCATCAGCTTTTTGCTTTCGCCTAAATCAGGTGTAGAGCGAAGCTTTCGAGATGCAGAGTGAAGGGAACCACTGGGAGAGCAGGGAGGGCTTGAGTTGTGAAGAGTGGTGTGGACAAAGGGAAGATCTTGAAATCAATATTCTCCCATAACCATCGCAAGTTAATTCCCTCATCACATTAAAAAAAAATCGGAAACATTTCCTTTTTTTCAACACCATGTTCTGGTTCACGTCTTAATTTTCCATTGTTATCCAATCATGTTTTCCTTCCACATCCAATTTTCGGCCAAATTGTATTACTTTGTCGCAGTCTGCTTTTGTGGGAGAAATCTTACTTTTACTCTGCTGCGCCGCATTCCATTTTTTTCTCAAACACGTTGTTTTCTATCTAGATCATTCTGTACCTCTCCATATAACTCTAGCTGCCTCTGACATATTATACCTATCACTGAAACCTATTCTGAAAACCTTTCTGTGCCTAATTAAAAAGCAGGTGAGCAAAAAGTATTGTCTGCGCCCAAAACCATTCCTTGATTCACAGAGGGCGCATCTGCTTATTTCTAAAAGCAAGAATGGAACTTAATTTCGGCCGCCGGGGGGATTGATTCCTTTACATGCAAGCAACAGAACTAACGATGGGGAATAAAACTAGAGCGAATACGCGCATTTGTGTGTCCACCCTTAGCAGTTCGCTGCAAAAGGCGCCTGTGTTTACAGAGCTTTGAAGTAACCGGAAGAGAGCACGAAGATTTTTGCATTACTTTGATATAAATAAATGAAATGATAAAAATTTTAATTCAATATCCTCATTTACATTTCTCTTCTTCAAAGTCTACACAACCAATCCTATTCTACATTTCGACACCGCAAACTACTTTCCTCCTTCACGTTCTGCCTTCGTCTTTACTCTTCTTCCCCTCCTATCGTGTCTTCCTCTTAGCGCATCTCAGATTTTATTTTTCGGCCCAGCGCTCTCCAGTCCTCGTCACCTTGCGCGTCCCCGCCTTCTGCTGGTCTTCTGCAGACAGAGACTGATTTCCCAGGGCGGCCGCTAGGTGGGGCTGTAGCCTGGCGATCGGTACCTTAGCAGCAGTGCTCGACAGGCTGCGATGGCCTCAGCATCCCGCATCACCCCGTGCCGAGAGAGCAGCAGGGCACTAGAGGGGTGACACCGACAGGGGCCTGACAGCCCCCCTCCCCCCACACACCCACCGGGCATCAATGCAGCCCCGCCGCGGCTCTTACGCTATCTGCCTCTATCCTAGCAGAGGAGGGCTGCACCTAGCTGGCATCTGAGAGCTCGCCCACTCCGAGCATCTGGGGGCCTGCACCTGGCGGGACCGAGAGGACCCTCCATCCCGAGCAGCTGGGGGTCAGCGGCTGGCTAGCGCCTGGATGCTTCTACGACGCTCTGCGAGGTAAGCCATGCCCCTCACACCCCCACCCCCTAGGATCCCCATTTTTTGGTGTTAATTAGGGTCTTTCCAATAACTCTATTGGGTGCAAGATTTGACATCGCGAGGGATCTTTCCATTGCTGTGTAAATGTATCCTGGTCTACGTTCGCTGCGCAGAAAAGGCAGCGGGGGTGTGTGGGGGGTAGGCTGGGGGCTCTATTGTCCCTTATCTATAAGGGACAAGGGAGGAAGAGACCTTTGAGATGGAAAGAGAGGCGGGAGTGAACCGGGTACTCCCCGAGCACTGTACACCGGGTTTGGGGGCGGCGGGCATAGCTCGTTGGCCCATTTTTGAGCCCGCTCCGACCTAGCGCCCAATGTAGGAGTTTCAGTGGCCCAGAGAAGCTTGCGGCGTCCCGTTCCTTGATTTGTAAAATCCCGGCCCTGGCCCTCTGCAGCAAGGGGCTAGAAGGGAAGCCCCCACCGCGGCTACAGGAAGATGGCAGATGGCTGCGTGGCCCTCTGCAGAAAGGGGCTAGAAGGGAAGCCCCCTCCGCGGCTACAGGAAGATGGCAGGTGGCTGCGTGGTCCGCAGGGTGTGAGCGCACGCTCTGTGCATATAACGGCCTTTGTGTAAAAACTGGGGGAGGGTACTAAGAGCCTTGCTAATATTCCGTAGAAAATAATCAGGCAGCCGTAGTTCATTTTTGTGTTTTTTGCTCCGTGCCCTGCCCATCCTCTGTTCACCGAACGTTAACTGTGCGCTCTCTGCTGCCATCCATGCATTGCGGTGCGTGCTTGTGTGATGGGCTCCCTCGCAGGCCGGTGCGCGTCCACCCCACTATTCACGACGGGGGGCCCACAGCTCTCCCAATGCCCCTCAGTCCTGGCAGGGCACCCCTGCTATTCTAATACTCCCTCTGCCCCTCCTCCCCAGCTCCAACCCTGATCCGCTGCACCCCTGCGCCTCCAATAATGGGACTGGCCCTCTGCTCTGCCAATGCACCCCAATGCTAGGGTCTCTGCCCCGGGCCTCGGCCCTGAGCTGCGGTGCCCACTGCTTTTAGTGCCCAGGGGCCACGCGCACAGCTCTGGCGATGCATCTCAGCCCTGCCCAACAGAGATGCAGCTATTCCATTCTCGTTTTCGACACCACACTCATTACATGGGCCAAACGCCCCCCGCCCCTTGCAGGCCATGCCCCCTTTAGAGCCTCTCCCATTGAACCCAATTGCTGTACCGTATTGTAGTGTCAAGCGCCCCACACAACATTCGGGGCGGGGACGGGTCATTTGGAGTTACACCACTGGAACATATGTGGGTGCGTATCTGTATCCTGACATACGCGCTTACACTTTTTCGCTGCTGTGATTGGCCTGCTCCCCAGGAAGCCTCTTCCTGCCATTACTTCGTGTTTGTGTGTTGGCTGGTGTTTGGTGGCAGATAGGAATTCTTAAAATACCATTTTCGCCTGTATTATCAGCTTCACTGTAAAGCACTGACATATTTCCGGTTGTTGTCGGCTCTTTGACATCAGAGCGGTCTGTGTGTCATTCACCACCGACAAACCGTGGGCAGGATGGGGCCTTACGGCCAGAGCTGCTGACTTTTGTACTAAGGAAGGAGGTCCTTGCCTTGGTATCTGCTCAATATCCTGTGATGAATCACTTAATCTCCCTGTGCCCAATAAACAATAAACACTGGCAAAGTCAATAGGTCTGGCTTTAAAAGAATATTGTTTGGTAATGTGAAGTATTACATATAAATAGGATGGTAATAATATTGGTGTAGGATGAAATTCAAGTGACAGTCGCACTGTCAGACCAGACCTAAACATCCATGTAGGTTAATGGCTGCCCTCCCCCATCTGTGCTGCAGCCAGCAAAAAGACAATAATCTAGTTATCTAAGACACTTTCATAATACTATAGTGTCATGTATACCACTCTCTATATATCCTCTAGCTGCTCAACTCTCTTGGCTCATCTCAAGCCTCTTTCTACTACTCTTTGCAATGCACTAGCATATTTCTCACCCCCTACCTCTATCAATATATCCATTACCTCCACTATCTCATTCATCACAAACCCCATACCACTTCTATGATCCCCAAAATAACCCTTTTGAGACTCTTCCCTACTCCTTACATTATCTCATACCTCTTTTTACTATTCCGATCCCCCAGAACAATCCAGCCATCGCCGCACCATTGGTCCAACTGGCCAATTACAACGTTGGCGGTTGGACTGCCATTGCACCACCGAAGTGGCCAGGTAACTGCCGTTCCTTGGCAGTGGCGCGGCGGTCAGGGCCTCAGTAATATGCTGGTGGCACCGTTGCAGCACCGCCATCCATATTACGAGATTCAGGACCACCAGTGGTGTCATGGTGGTCTTGAAACAAAGGCTAGCTGTCCTGAAACAAAGTGGGCCCTACAGGGCCCCCTGTTGCCCATTTGCATGGGTATGCATGCAGGGGGGCACTCCAGTTCCTGCACGGCATGGACTTTACAGTACATGCTGGGCAGAACCTTTTTTGGCATTCCCATTGCGGTGTCCATTTTCAGAGGCACCGCCGTGGGACCACCTAAAAAAGCCTGCCAGACACGAGGAAACTCGTAATCTGGAGTGTGGTATGGACACACGGGCTTGGTGGTGAGGGAGCGGACCGCCTGCATTGTGGTCAGCTCCTGCACCGCCAAATTCTTAATTAGGCCCTTAGTGTCTATAGTAATCTGGCAATCAGCCACGAGAGCTCTGCCAATGCACATCTGCCTAATCTGGTGTGCTCGCCCAAAGTACATCAACCTTGGCCTGCTGTACCTCTCTGCAGTGCTGAAAAGAAAGCCATGCAGTCTGGCGATGGACTGCATTTCTTCATTATTCAAAGGCTTGCAACATTATTAAATATTTACAGATTCTTTCTATAATCAATGCTGACCCTCATCGTAGCCGTGCCAACACACCCACCTCCACCATCTTTACTTGAAAGAACCTCTTCTGCTATTCCAGGAACGGGGCTCTCGTGGCGCTCTGACAAACAGCTCAATCAGGACAGAGAGCACTCAGTGCTATTGCTGCACTGGGCCCATTATCCAGTGTCACTAATGCACCTCACTCCCGACCTGCAGTACAGCTTCTATTCAAGTTCCAAAGCCATACACGGATCTGCAGCTGAACCTTCATAGTGACCTCCTCACTCCACTGCAATTCAACGACTGGGGCGCATAGATCTCTGGAAGTGCACCTTGACCTGGAACTGCACTCCTATTGTTCAGTATTGGGATTTATACATAGCCCCAACAGTGACCCTACTCCTGATTTACAGCCCCCCGTGCTATTCCAGTAATGGGTCCCACACATAGTGCTGCCGATATACCTCAACCCTTACCCGCGCACACCTGCACTATTCCAGTACTGGGACAAACACAGCTCTGCCTTTGCACCCAGCCAAACCTCTTGCTGTTCCCGTGGCCTACACACAGCTCTGCTGAAGCACCTCAAGCCTGATCTGCAGTGTGCACTGATGCTCCAGATCTGTGGCCCAGACAAGGCTCTGCTAATGCACCTCAAGCCTGACCTGCATTAACCCCTGGTGCTCTTGGCTTGGGGTCCACACAGAGCTCTGTCAATGCCTGACCTGCATCATGTCCTGATGCTCTTGTCCTGAGGCCCACAGAGTCAAGTGTTTAAATGTTTTTTGCGTTGAAAAATGTAGTAAACCCTTCCCTTATCTTAACGAAGGAGGTGATTACATTCCAAGGAGCGTGCCTTTCGTGCACAGCCACAGCCTTGAAACACAAAAGTCACGAAATCGGCAACAATAGAGGGCGGCACAGCATAAACGACACCTGGAGCAGTATGGTCAAATACGACATGATCTGCAGGGGCCTAGTAAGCAGTAGCCCATCGTATTGTATTGTAATGTAATTGCATTTATATAGCGCCTATTACTCCTGACGAGGCGTCAACGTGCTTTTTTGGCGAGTAGAACGCTACTCCGGAACACATAAAGGATTAGTGGTGAATTAGTATAGTTAAATATGAAATAAATTTGAGTGGTGGATATGTTAGTCTGTTATTTGGATTGAAATGGATAGTGGAAGGATAGAAGAGGAAAGGATTACAAATTATTTTTGTTTTGTTTTGGAGCTCATAGCAGTAGAGGAGGCTTGGAATGAGTAAAAGGGAGGTGGAGGGTGTGAGAACTTGGCTTGGTATATGGTGCACACTTACGCAAGTGGGCACCCTGCACGAATCCAGAGAACCCTTATGGTGATTTTAGTGGTCTTAGACAACCTTAGAAAGCTCTCTAAGTGGTAGCTGTGGAGAGCAGCATTCAGGCTTAGTTCAGAAGGAGTGTAAAGCAGCTTGTTTTACTAGAGCATAATCTTATTGGTATAGATTAGGTGTATTTATAAAAATATGTATTTATTATAAGACACTCACTGACAGATACAGATATCTCCTAGCCAGAGATATACGCAATGAACACAATTACATTGCAATAGAAACATGTAAGTAGCATGTATACACAGTGGTCGCCAGGGGGAGAACAAACCATATACTAAAATAGTGGTATGCACACCACAACTCAAGTCAAGACTATACCCAGTAGACGTAGAAGTGCCGGGGACCCAAGGAACCACCCGAGGTAAGTAACCAGGAATCCTACGGAGGCTGTGTGCAGAGTGGGGTCACCACTGCGGGCTCAATACAAGTCAATGGGTAAGTCGCGGTTGCAGTTTTAAAGAAGAAGGACCCTTCCCAGTGGACCCTGAAGAAACCCTGTGGAAGACAGAAGGTTGGAGAGCCACCCCACCCATGGGTACCCTAGGAACCAGGATATCTACATCAGGGAAGCTGGGTGCCTAGGTGTGAAGTGACATCGGAAACCGCAGTCAAACTCAATGGAGAACTTCAGGAAGATGCTGCTGCTGGAGAAAGTGAAAGTGTCCGGTGGAATCCAAAGGTGGATTAAGGATGAGAAGTACATGCAAGCAGAGGCGACAGAGTCTATGCCACATTGAAGTGACCAGGCGGCCCGGAAGTCGAATTCCCACTGAAGTCGAGTGTCGCAGGAGAGCTGACGGTGACCTTGAAACTGCAGCTGTGCAAACCAGTCGATGCTGTGGAAGACCAGGGGTCGGTGTCCGTCGGAGGCACCAACAAGCCTTTGCAACTGCAACCAACGTGGAAACTGAATAAGGTACAGTGTCGGGACCAGCAAGGTCCAGGTGACTCACCACAAGCGGACAGTGGGGAGGATACTCCTTTGTCCTTTGTCCAGTATCGCGCCAGAGCGGGAGCCGACGGCTCCCTGAGCTGGCTTGAACTGGACTAGGCAAGGAGGGCACCAAATGTGCATTTCAAGCAGACTGAGTGGCGCTGGCAAGCGCTCCTACCCTGCCCCAATACACTAAATTCTGTCTGGCAGGTGGTCACAGCTATAAAAATATCAAAGCTGTTCCTTAAGTGAGTGAGACGGACCATGTGGTGTTCAAAAAAGTTTGTTTGGATATAGGAACCCTCACACAACCATCAGGATGTCGTGCTTCACGCACCCATCAGGATGTAGTGCTTCATCATCGGGCTGCTCCACGTCGAGTCGGCTGGTGCAATACCCGACGGGCTCTTTGTTAGGGAGCACTCTTATGGAGATCTTTTTATCCAATACAGCCGTTAGGTGAGGTGGGAGTGAGGGGCTCTATTGTAATGTAGATGAAGGAGAGTAGTTGCTAGTTAAAATATGGAAGGGAGTGCTTTCTCAATCAGTTTATTATGAATCCTCCTTACCTAATTAAAAACTATGAGGTTGAGTGTTAGTAACGTAGGTTAATGTGCTAGGTTATAGACACTGCCTCATCGGGGTCAACATGTTTCTCGCTCTGACTGAGGATTACTCTAGCGATTCTTCAGGACCTAGTGTATTCTATCTACATTTGAACTTAAACTGTATATCCAATTGACAGTAAGCATTCTCATTTGTAGCTGGTATTTTACCTGCAACTCGGTCTACCTGTGACAGGATACCTATTGTTCTGCCTTCCCCTGCTCAAGCTTGGCTCAGCAGCAGGAGGGCATAATCGTGTCTCTGGTCTGCAGCAGCCATGTTGTGCTGTCAGGGTCTAGAAGTCTGGTACCGGAAGAACTGAGGGCCTCCTGGAGGAGCTTTACAGTGCAGGGAATCATCTCTCCCACACTATTTATGGTGTGGCGGTATGAATCCAATGTGTTTGATACCAAACATGACAGGGTCCGTTACAGCCAGTTTAGAGATGGTCATCGCGTAATGAAGCATGGCCAATCTATGTATTCTAATGGCTGATGCACTTACAGCCTGGGAGAATAGACTCTGAAGTTTGCAGGGGTGTCCTGCTCATGCAGGGGCACCCTCACACTTATAACCAAGCTCCCTGCCTTCAGGATTGAAGTGTCTGCTTTAAGGGTGACATATAGGTTTTAAGTGCAATGACCTTAGATATAGGGAAACGTATATCTTTCGTAAGTGGTGCTAGCACCAGCTTACACAGGCTGCAATGGCAGGCTTGTAGTTACAGTTTGAGTGGTCCCCCATGGGTGGCATAATACATGCTTCAGCCCATGGGGGACCCCTGGTGTACTTATGCCCTGGGTACCTCAGTACCATACACTAGGGACTGATAAGGGTACACCAGTGTCCAATCTGGGATATACCTACGTACTTACCATACCAATTTAGGGGAGACAGCACAGAGACTGGGGTCCTGGTTAGCAGGATCCCAGTCAGACAAGTCAGAAACAGCATAGCACCAGGCAAAAAGTGGGGGTAACCATAACAGCAGATCCTACTTTCCTACAGAGTGGGAAGAGTCAGAGGGAAGGGTTTAAAAAAAGCTTGTTTTGAGGGATCTGAATAGTAAAAGAGGTATGAGATGATACAAGAAGGGGTAGAGTAGGGAAGAGTCTAGAAAGAGTTATTTCGGGGATCATAGTAGTGGTATGGGGTTTGGGATGAATGAGAGAGTGGAGGTAGAGGATATATTGAGAGCGGTATAGGGTGAGAAATAGGGTATTGCATTGGATATGCTGAATTAAAAGAAAAGTAATAAAAATATAGATCCATATGTAAATGGAAGGTATATAGATGCATAAAGGAAGGTATTATATGTAGATTAAAGATGCATCAAATAAAGTCCGGCTTTCAAATGTTGCTGTACTTTAAATTAATTAAATATATATATATATATATATATATATATATATATATATATATATATATATATATATATATATATATATATATATATATAATACATATTTATAATTCAATAGTGAAGGAATTGTAGATAAATAGTTATGATAAAAGATTTACTTATTTTTGCAGTCACTAATATACATGTTAAAACTTAGAATAATGTAACTATCAGCAATATGTACATTTGTTAAGTTAAGCAGAAGTAACAAATTCTATATTTAAAAAGAACATAATTATTCTAAACGTTTATACAAAGCAATACACATATATAGGTACATATCCATAGTACAAATAACAGCTTATATACAGAGGGATATGCTGTAAATTTCTGTTTGTGTATGGTGGTTATGTGGGGAAGAGCCAATTCTTGAGTAGTTTTCCGAGGATAAGGTGGTTATCCGTGGATCTTATGTTTTGGGTTAAAGAGTTCCATAGTTTGGCTGCTTGAACAGAGAAGGATGTGCCACCTATGTTTTTTTCTTGTATTTTGGGATTTTGAGGCGAGGTCCAACTCTGAAGCTGAGGATCCTTTGTTGAATGTGTTTGGTGATTTTATTCCTGATGAAGAGTGGTCCTGTTTCATGTAATGATCTGTTGGTGATACAAAGCAGCTTGAACGTGGATCTTCTGACAACTGGTAATCAATGCAGGGCTTTCAAGGCAGGGGAGATGTGGTTTTGCAGTTTTATATGTAAAAGTAGTCTGGCAGCCGAGTTCTGAATCTGTTGTAGTCTTTGCATGGTCATTAAAGGTGATACGCTGTAGAGGCTATTGGCGTAATCGAGTTTGGACACAATAAGGGACATGGTAGCCTGGACCTTGTGTGGAAATCCCAAATGGGGGAAGATTTGTCACAGAGTTTTTATAATAACAAAGCTTGATCCTGTTAGTTTGTCCACTTGGGCATTCATTGTTAGCTTGGAGTTCATGGTCATTCCGAGGTTTCTTACTTCCTTCGATAGTTTAGGCGGTGTTCCCAGATCATCAGACCAGGCAGTGAGTGGGTCATAGTGTTTCCAATCGCTACTCATGAGTATTTCCGTTATAGAAGCATTCAATTTGAGATGGCTCCATGTCATCTATTGTTCTGCGGCTCTGAGACAACTGAAAATTGGCGAGTTTCCAATGTCTTTGGGGCATCCCAGTTTAGGGAGTATTTGCGTGTCATCTGCATAGTTATAGCACGTGAGGTGTAATTGATTGATCAGCGCCGGTAATGACTTCACGTAGATGTTGAAAAGCATGGGCGAGAAGATAGAGCCTTGAGGGACCCCTGATTTTATGAAAATACAGTTTGAACAAGAAAGGTCGGGTATGGATGAAATTAGTTCTGTTGCGAAGGTAGAATGTGATCCAGTATAGTGCAGTCCCCTCTATGCCAGTTTCATAGACTCTTTGTATCAGAGTGTCATGGTCAACCGTGCTAAAGGCACCAAGAGGAGTAGAGTAGCACAGCAAACCAGTTGCGGTCAACTGTGTTCTTCAGGTCATCCCAGATGGCAAGGAGGGTAGATTCTGTGCCTCTTCCTGGACGGAATCCCGTTTGGAATTCTGAAAGTATGGCATTATCTTCAATGAATTGTGACATCTGGGCGAATGCTGCTCTTTCTATCACTTTGCCCAGGAACGGTCCATTTGTAATTGGTCTGTAGTGGTCAGGGTTCAGCGGCTCCACGTTGGTGTTCTTCAGTAATCAGCGTATGTATGACTTTTTGAGTTCTTCTGGAAACATTCCGGTAGTTAAGGAGTTGATGATTCTTCTTACTGGAGTAGCAGCAGAAGTTGTTAGAAAAATAGTTTTGAAGGTTTGCGGTGGACACGGGCTCGAAGGGCTGCCGGTAGGCCTGCTTGCTTTGAGCAGGTTTATAAATTAATTGTGTGAAATGTGTTGCAAAGAATGGAGAGGCTGAGTTAGAGTATTCTTGGATTCTTTTGTAAAAGGGTCCATGCTGGTGCTTTGTCTTTGTTTTAAGTATGAGTCCAACGTGTTTGCTTTGGCCGTGTAATGATGTGCCAGTTTGTCTGTGAAATCTTGAGGTACGGGGTGAGCTCCTTCTAAGCATTTTGGTTTACGAAATTCATTGAGAATTTTATAGAATTCTTAATTTGCTCATTTACCATTTTGAATTCTGCCTGAATAGTATATTTTCTTCACTTTAAGCCTCATAATTATGGAGATCTCAGTCTGTAGGGCAAACTCACCTGGAGTACTGTATCCAGTCATTCATGAGAATTCATCTGGAGTATTGTGTTCACTCACTGTGAGACCTCAGCACAAGTATTGTAACACTCATTGGTGTATCCCCCTCGTTGGTGAGGTTTCATCTGGGGTACTGTGTTCGCTCACTGGTTAGACATCACCACAAGTAGTGTGCCCGCTCATTGATGAGACTACATCTCGAGTATTGTGTCCAGTGCTTAGTTTGTAAAAGAACGATTGCCGGTGCCTGAAACTCTGCTCAGAAGCCCAGTGCAATTAAACGTAGGGGCACGGAATACAACGGCTGGTAGTCTGCTACCAGACACTCCCTCTCCCTTTATCTTACTGCTGCAGCTTCCTGCTTTAATCTTTTGTGACCGTTTTGTTTCTTTCTCTTCCTCCGTCTTTCCGATATGTGAAATTTCCTTCACTTGAACTCGGTAAATAACTGATGTGATAAAAACAGTGCTGGTCCCCAAAAATAAGTGCCGGTGCCCACCACCCGCTCAAATTGAGCACTGGTGTCCACTCATTGGTGAGGCTTCAGCTGAAGTGCTTTGTTTGCTCATTGTTCAAACCCACCTCGAGTATTGTGCCCGCTCATTGGTGAGATCGAATCTCTAGTATTGAGTCCACTCATGCCCAGTTACTTACCAGTAGACTTCATTACTCCGACTACAGGTCTTCCTCGCCTCAGTCCTTACCACGTAAGTCGTCCTCTGCTCCCACAGAAACTGATTACCTTAACCAGCCAGAAAATACAGCCAATATGGCCACCCCTATGCCAGCATGCTATATAACCGGAAGGCCCACATAGACACATCCTGACATATCCAAGCACAACAGAACCAAAATGCATAATGGGACCGAGGTGGGTGGGGGAGAGGTAGTTTAGGACTGAGACGAGAACTACCTATACTCAGAGTAATGAAGTTTACTAGTAAGTAACTGGGCATTACCTCCTTGTACATCTTCATCGTCCAGTCCTTACTGCATCAGCCAATACCCAAGCAGACACATTTTGGCTTAACAAGTCATATACAAAAAACACACTGAACCTGAAGCTCAATATCAAGTGTTTAATCCGAACATAACACGATATTCAGACATCACATACCACAGACAAAATATGGTCCGCAAAAGAGGCAGATAAGCACCCCTCACCTGTAACCTATAGTGGGACATGAAAGTATGCAGGGGTGCCCAAGTAGCAGCACAACAAATATCACAGAGCGAAGCTCCCTTGAACGTGGCCCAGGAGGCGTACATTCTCTTGGTCGATCTGCCCTGAACAATTCCCTGGTTTTATCAACAGCATGATTGATTGTAGAGACATCATTTTGAATGTTCCTTATAGCTTCTGAGCTAAAAAAGAGGATCAAGTAGAACCCCTGGATTTCCTCCCGTGGTGGTACTACAGAAATTTAATTTTTGGTCCAGAAGCAACTGTACACCCTCTAGCAGACTGTCTTTTTTTAGAGGATTCCGCTGTACCGGAGTGACTGTGAAAAACAGAGGAGGAAGAGATACAAAAAGAATTCTGTAGCCACAGGATATTACCTCCAGAGCCCAAGCATCTGAAACTATCATTCCCCAAACATGACTGAAGGAGTGGAGTTGTCCTCCCACTGGTAGGGTTGAGGCATAGTCACGCTTTTGGAAGGGGCAAGGGGGAGAATTTGATTGGAAAAACTGTACTGATGAAACAAGGATTTATCGTACCCTAAGGTGCTTCGGCTGTGACCCCTGCAACGAGAGGACTGAGAAGAACCCATAGCCGAATCTGGTCAAACGCTCTACGAAAACTCAAACCCCTTCCTCTACCAAATGGTTTAGGAGGAGTGATCAACTTTTTTTTTTCAACAGTCTGTTTTTACCAGAACCTCTACTTTCTGACGAGAAACCTTAAAACCAGCAAAAGGTAATTTTAAAAGTACGGCCTTCTGAGAGGCATTATTGAAGGCATCCAGATATTCCTGCGCACTGAAAAAGCCGTCCCTAATGCCGCAGCGGAGGAACATAAACTATGAAACGAAATATCCGAAAGACAACAGACCTGTTGCTCCATGGCCCAAAGAAGCAAAGAACTATCTGCCCCTTCTGCCAAATTTTCAGCCAACTTTTGAAAATCCCATAACAGAGACTGGCGGCCATCAGAGAATAGGCATTCGCCCCGACTGGAATGTCAGAAGCAGAATACGACCTCTTCACAGCAGTCTCTTTCTTTCTGTCCACAGGGTCAGAGGGAAGAGCATCCTCCAAGACAACTGACCCCTGAGTTGAATGACCTGCCATAAGGTTGTCAACCTTAAGGTTTTAGGGAAATTCCTCCGAAAAACCCTACAAAGGATATTGCTTCAGCATATACCGAGGAAAGGATTGATGCTCCAAATCCGTCCATTCATTGGGCAACACCCTTTTAACTGGGCTGTGCATGTGTTAAATAATGATGGAAACAGGAAGCGGTGGAGAGTTCCAGGATTTATTTCTCCAAGTCAAGCACACCCGTGACCGGAACCGTCCAGCTGCAGAGAGTCCGACCTCAAGTGTCGTTGCTATGATTCTATGCAAGCGGGCAGCAACGATCGAGAACGTGAGGAACAAACAAAGCAGAACACAACCTTCACAAGTCTTGTGGGGACACGCGACTTGTGAATATCTTAAAACACATAGAGCAATTATAAAGCAGGATACATGCACTTACAACATCTTCCCCCTTTGAAAAAAATAAAAGAGAGTTACAATGAATTGTCATAAAAAATGAATAAAAATAGAAGCAAGTTATTACATTAAAGCAAAGTCTAGTAACCTACAGGAAATTTGTTTGAGACGTGTGGACCTTTTAAGGCATGCTTCAGAAGAGACACCACTGTCCACATTTTGCAAGTGATTATAGCATGTTGTGACTGGCATTGGAATAGGATTGCAACTAGATTTTCCCACGTGAGGTAAGTCAAACCAATCACAATGATCATTATCCACATCAATGTGTTTGGACAAAACACCAGCCTGAGAAGAAGATACTTTAGCGAGAGCTCTCTCGTTCCACCATCCTTTGTTGTCCACGAGAGCAGAACTCTTGCTAACTTGAATCACCAAAGTTGGTGCAGAACATTTTGACATACCTTTGGCAACCTTTTTGGGGTTCTTAATAAAGACCCAATCTCCTTTTTGCAAAGGTTGATCAATGGAATGTTTCCCTCTATCGAATCGTGATTTCATAGACAATTGTTTGACCTTGACCTGTTCTTGAAGTAATTTGGAATCATGTATATACCCAGATTTGATCTTGTTCTTCTAGAGTAACCAAGTTGGACTAAAATGAGAGTGAGCTCTCCTTTTCCTAAGAAGAGTAAAAGGTGCGATGCTAGTGGTTGAGTGTGGGGTGGTGTTGTATGCCCATACCTTATCATGCACAAAGGCAAAGGGATCTTGTCTGATGGATATTGCAGTTTGAATTCCCTCCTTAATGATTCGATTGCACCTCTCCACCAAGCCATTCGAGGAGGGGGAATACATAGCAACCTTATGGTGGGAAACATCATTGGTTCTAAGGAAGGAGCACGTTTTCTGTGACACAAAATGAGTTCCATTAGCAGTCACAATAACATTGGGAAACCCTTCAATATCAAATATAGTTTTCAAAAATTTGATAGCATTGTCTGTTGTGGCTCCATTGCAGAAACCATAATAAAGTCATTTGGTGTAGTAGTCAACTAGCAAAATCAAATACCTGTTTTCACTTGGTAAAAGATCATAGAGACCTCAAAAATCAACTCCTACTTTATCCCATGGACTCTCAGGCATGGGAACAGGATGTAGGGGAGTGGACAAAGTTTTCCAGTGTTTGTCAGATAACAGACATTCTGTACAATTTTCAATCGTTTTTCTGACTTGTAGATCTAGAGAGGGCCACCAATAAAACTGTTTGATGCGCTAGCAAGTCTTGATGACACCTAAATGACCCTGATGTCCCGAATGGGTGATGGAGTTGCGTAAAGAATCAGGTGGAACAAACAAATTATTTCGTAAAATCATGTCATTGACTAAAGAAAGTTCATCAGAAACATTGGCAAAAGCTTTTAAGTCTTGAGATAAAACTCTACTTTCAGGCCATTTGCTTACAATGAAATTCTTAACCTTTGAAAGTGTTGCATCATTAAGATACGCAGTATTCCATTCATGTTCAGAGATAGGAGAACACTCAGCAATGGCATCAATAACGGCAACAACACACTCAACATCATCATTGGTTTCAGGTGTTTCGTTTAACGACATCCTTGACAAATAGTCTGCCCTGAAGTTCTCACCACCGGGAATGTGTTTTAAAACAAAATGAAATTCATTGAGTTTGGACAGTAAGCGGACTAACCTAGCAGAGGCTTCATTTGAAGTGCTTTTAGAAAGCTCTGTGTATACCTCAAATTCTCGACCCCAAATGTAGGTTTTGAACTTGTGAATTGCCCAGACGCAAGCTAAGGCTTCGCGTTCAATGGTACTGTATTTGGTTTCGGCGGGCTGAAATGTTCTTGATGCGGAAGCAACAGTCTGTTCTTTGCCTCCTACCCATTGACTCAAAACAGCACCTAAGCCAGAAAGACTAGCATCAACACAGATAAAACAATTGGCATCATCCGAGTACGGATGCAAAGCAGGAGAGTTTTCAATTCGTTTTTTGACTTGTTAAAAAATAGACTGAAGATTATCTGACCAAGTGAATTTTGTACCCTTTCTCAACAGAGCCCGTAAAGGCTCCACAATTTGCGCGTATCCTTGTACAAACCTTGCATAATATTCTGCCAACCCAAGGAATGAATGTAAAGCATCTCTATCTTTGGTGGGTGTGGCGTCTCTAATGGCTTTGATGAGGGAAAATTTAGGTTTTATGCCGTCAAGAGATAATGTATGTCCTAAATAATCTAACTCTTGCACTGCAAATTTGCACTTATCATGTCTGAGGATCATGCCAGCCTTCTCTAGCACTACTAACACTTTAAAAAGAATGTCATCATGTTCTGTAATATTGCTTGCGAAAACCAGGATGTCGTCCTGGTACGCTTGTACTCCAGGAATGTCTTTAAGCAGGGTGTCCATGAGTTTCTGAAAGACCCTAGCCGCAGAGGCTAGTCCAAAAGGCAGTCTCAGATATTTATAAGCACCGAAGGATGTCACAAAAGTGGTTAACTCTTGGGATTCACAAGAGAGGGGAATCTGGTGGTAGGCAGATTTGAGGTCTTATAAAGAGAAATATTTTGCACCGCCTATGTTAGTGAGAAGGTCATGAATTTTGGGTAAGGGGTGGCAGTCTACGATGTTGTTGTTTAGGGAGCGCAAGTCTGCACATAGCCTAACCTCACCACTTTTTTTGCGTACCAAAACTATGGGAGAAACCCACTCAGAGGAGTTGCAGGGGGTAATGATTCCCTCATCACATAAACTTTTGAGGACCTTTTTCAAGTCATGTCTTGCACTAAGGTGTAAAGACCGTACCTTGTGAACAATGGGTTGGGCATTGGCTTTGAGACGAATTTCATGTTTAAAACCTAAAACATTGCCAACTTTATTCTGAAAAAGAGTGGGAAATAGTGCAATTAAGTTGTCAATATTATAGTTCGAAATGGAAAGGTGGTTGAAGTCAATGTGTTTGTGTTCCTGGTAGCTGTAATAATCATGAGGGATATCTCCTAAAGTTACTGGTTGATCAGAACCTGGTTTGAGAACTAATTCCATTTTGGCTAAGTCTAACCAACCCAACCCATTTTGATGGCAACGTAAACTTTTGTGTAAGTGCGTCTAGTCAAACATTCAATTCTGGAGTGGAAGTATCCTAACATCTCAATGTCTTTTTCACCGTATGCCTTGGGAAATATGTCTGGTTTAATAAGAGATACATGACCATGGCAGTGTGCGTGAAACTCCGTATCTGAGATGATTGTAATTGGGGAACCTGAATCGGCTTTGACTTTAAGGGAACCTGAACCAATTAGTAATTCGCACCAAGGACCCTTAACTTTAGAAACATCAATTGAATCACATTCAATAGATAACATGACGTCACTAAGACGATTGGAGCAAGACTCAATCTCTTCCTCAAGATCAATGTTATTTACTCTAGTGAATTTCCTGCCATTTCTGCATACACTTTGAAAATGTCCCAATTTTTTGCAAGATGAGCATCTCTTGCCGGAAGCAGGACTGTTTGGAGAATTGCCCAGATGATCCTTTGATCCACATCTTTAACAAAAACTGGGTTTTCTGAAAGTCTGTTTGGTAGATTTATTGACAAGATGAACAGAATAGGAAGTAGAGGATTCATCTACTGTGTGAACATTTAATTGAGAAGAGCTTTCTTGTAGAATTTTAGAAGAAATGGTTGCTCTTTCAATGCCTTTGGCAATATCTATAGTTTCAGCTAAGGAAGGGTTTTTGCAACTTAACAGACGTTCTTGAATCTTTTTAGAAAAACATGCAAAAATGAATTGATCTCTAATGCAAGTAACAGTATTTGAACCATATTCACATGTAGAAGCCAAAATTCTGAGTTGTGCGATATAATCTTCTACACTCTCTTCTGAGTTTTGTTTTCTTTTAAAGAAGTTGTGACGTTCTAATACAATGCTGGGTTCATCAGAGTATTGTTTATTAAGGCGTGCGAGGGCCTCCTTATATACGTCCCAATTGTCGCCAGAACTACCAGTGGGTGCAGGGAATATGGGGAGATTATCGAAAACCGGTTGAGCAGCGATGTCAAGACAGCCATATAAAATGGCAACTTTGCGAGGTGGTGAATATTTCACAGCATCAATCGCTACTAGATAGTTCTCGAAACCTTTTAACCAGTGTGACCATTTAAGAGGAGGTTTCCCTGGAGTTTGAAGAAAAGGAGCTGGAGTCTGGAATTGTTGAGCTGAAGCCATGGAAAACTGAAATATAAACCTGTACAAAGGTGTTTTTCTTTTTTTGAAAAAGTGAAAGTTAAGAAATGTAATGTGTACTTAGCGTGCCAGTCGCTGAAAAATAAAAGCAATAGGCTTGAAAATTTAAGTAAAAGGTGTGACCAGAGAGAGTTGAACGTAATTAGTGAAGAAGCGTGCCTATCGCTGATGCAAGTGCGATAGACAAGGCAAGATGAAAAGCGTGTCTGTCGCTGTGAAAAGCAATAGACGCGTGAAGTTAATTTCCAGGATAGCGGTATGACGGTGTTGTCATGGAAATGGTTGTACATGATTTCTGCGGGCGGTGGGCTTGTTTCGGCTCGGAATTGAATTGTCAGCTCCTGAAGAGGACGCGCGTGCATGCATTCAAAAGATGCGCAGTGGGGAGCGAGCGTTCGGAGACAACCAACTGTGCGCAGAAACAAGGTAAACCCAAAATGAAATAAAATGAGTACAACCATAATCCAAGGGCGTAGAGATTTGTCTGAAGGAGGTGTAGGTTCCGCTTCTGGTCAGCTATGCGCCGCTTGTGTGGAGTAGAAGTAAAAGCGTGGGGATCCGATACTCGCTATGCGAACTGTAGATGTTGGAAACTGGATGTTGGCGGTGGGTGTGGGGAAGGTTCCCGCTCAGCGCCAATTTGTTCAATAATGATGGAAACAGGAAGCGGTGGAGAGTTCCAGGATTTTTTCTCCAAGTCAAGCACACCCACAACCGGAACCGTCCAGCTGCAGAGAGTCCGACTGCAAGTGTTGTTGCTATGATTCTCTGCAACCCGGCAGCAACGATCGAGAACGTGAGGACCAAACAAAGCAAAACACAACCTTTACAAGTCTCGTAGGGACACGCGACTTGTGAATACTGTAAAATACATAGAGCAATTATAAAGCCGAATATATGCACTTAAAACAGCATGCTAATTATGGGCCATAAATTTCCTCAAAAAGGGCCACATCAGGAGTCTCAAACCCTAGATTATCCCTTAATATGAGCCAGTGCCATCATAAAGTCTGTGCCCTGCACAAATCTTCATTTGACATCCTTATCCTCAGTATCTGGCAAGGGAGCAGGGTCCATGTGAGGCAACTTACGAGGCACTGGATCAACCTCTCTGGCTCTCATAGCAGTCTCCACTGCTGTAGAAATAATAGCTTGCAGTAACTCCCTAGATAGAAGGGTTGAGGGGGCATGCCTGCTCCTCTAAACCAGCAGCATCAACCACCTCACACTCCATAATGCCAGCAATACACCCTCCAGCTGCAAGTTCCTTAATCAGACTTTGTGGTCATGCAAGCAGCCAAATCTCGCCGCAAAACTCACGAGAAGACATGAGGCGTCCATCTTTACTAAGGGCAAAAGCTTCTGTAATTGACAGGTGCAATCACACACCCTTAACATCATGGGGGATTGATAATAACAATCGCACAGCTCACGCGCTGGATACATCAATACGGACCACCCAGAGTGCCCAGAACACCACATGCGAGTCCCGACCGCCCAGCATGTTGGAAAGACTCCCTAAACGAGAAAAAACACAATAGTACATTTTTAAGAACTAAAACAGAACATTAATAATTGAAAATAACAAAGTATTTCAAAGAAATTCACAAAACACTCTCTCCTCGGCTGGCTGGTGTGAGGCATTGATTCTTGTCAGAGAAAAAACAAAACAGGATGTGGCTAGGTGGGACCTCCGGTTATATGGCATGGTGGGAAAGGGGTGGTCATATTGGGTGTATTTTCTGGCTGGTTGAGGTAATCAATTTCTGTGGCAGAAAGGAACTGCTAATGTAGTAAGAACTGGATGAGGAAGATGTACGAGGTGGTAGTTCGTGAGTCTTCAGCTCGAGTATTTTGGGGACACACAGTCGTGTGAGCTTACCGCTGGTATAGTGTTTGCTCATTGGTGAGGCTTCAGCTGGTGTACTTCTTTTGCTCACTGGTGAGATTTCATCACAAATATTGTGTCTGCTCATTGGTGAGGCTTTAGCAGGAGAACTGTATTCACTCACTGGTGAGAACACACCATGAGTATTATTTCCACTCATTGCTGAAGCTTCAACAAGAGTAGTGAGCCGCTCAGTGGTGAGAGCACATTTTGAATATTGTGACCCCTTATTGATGAGGCTTCAGCAGGAGTAGTGTGTCCACTCATTAGTCCGACCTGACCTTGGGTATTATGTCTGCTTATTTGTGAGGCTTCAACTGGAAAACTGTATTCGCTCACTGGCAGTGGGCTGCTACCGAACAGGGGTGGTGAGGCAGGGTGGAGGTGGTGGGTAAGGGTGGGGGGGGGAGGATAGGGGAGGAATGAAAAAGGAAAAAAAGCACTTACCTGGGTACTGCTGCTCGTCGCCTTTCCTCCGTCCTCTTTTCTTCTGGCTCCCGGCAGCAGGAAGAACCCGGGCTCCAAGACTCCCCTAGCCAATCATGATACTGCTGTCACCAGCATGACACCAGTGTCATGTTTAGTCTGAGCGCCCTCGTTCGGTGCTCAGACAGGGACTGGGAGTCTGTGAATGTTCTCCACACAGGCTGTACAATACAGCCCGTGGAGAACATGCTAAGTGCGCATGACTGCTTGGCCAGCCTGAGACGGCCGGTCACACCGCCATGCGCACTTAGAGAGTGCCACCACTCCTCCCCCTGCTCTGGCCAGCCCAGCCCACCCACCCGCCCTGCATGAAACAAACCAACTGAGCCACTGCAGAACAGAAAAATAAAATTATAATCACATTTCGTTATTATCATTTTATTTTTCCTTTTTGAACTGCTTGGAGAGCAGTGGGGCGACGATGCTCCGCCTTAGTGGAGGAGCTTCCACTGCTCGCTGGTGAGACCTCACCACCAGTATTGTGTCTGCTCACTGGTTACTTCCCAGCTGGATTAGGTGTATGCTCACGGGTGCAACCTCTCCGTGAATATTGAGTGCACTCATTGGTGAGACTTCAGTTGAAGAACTGTGCCACTCATTGGTAAGACTGCACCGCAAGTATTGTGCCCACTCATCTCATTCCTGGGGCTTCAGCTAAAGTATTGTGTCCGCTTACTGGTGATGCTTCAGCTAGATTATTGTGTAACGGGTGAGACCTCTACGTGAATATTGCATACGCTCATTGGTGAGGCTTTAGCTGGAGCATTGTGTTCACTTGCTGATTAGACCTCACCACAAGTATTATGTCCACTCATTGCTGAAACTTCAGTTGGAGTATTGTGTCCACTCATTGTCGAGACTGCACCTCGAGTATTAGTGTGTGCTCATTGGTGAGACTTCAGTTGAATTATTAGAGAGGCCGCACCATGAGTATTGTGTTCATTCATCTCATTGCTGGGACTTCAGTTGGAGTTTTGTGTCCGCTCATTGTTGAGACCGCACCTCCAGTATTATTTTGTGCTCATTGGTGAGATTTCAGTTTAAATATTGGTGAGACGCACCATGAGTATTGTGTCTCTTCATCTCATTGCTGGGACTTCAGTTGGAGTATTGTGTCCACTCATTGTTGAGACCGCACCTCCCGTATTAGTGTGTGCTCATTGGTGAGACTTTTGTTGAATTATTGGTGAGACTGGACAATGAGTATTGTCTCCCTTCATCTCATTGCTGAGACTTCAGTTGGAGTATTGCGTCCTCTCATTGTTGAGACCGCACCTCCAGTATTAGTGTGTGCTCATTGGTGAGGCTTCTGTTGAATTATTGGTGAGACCGCACCATGAGTATTGTGTCCCTTCATCTCATTGCTGGAACTTCAGTTGGAGTATTGTGTCCTGTCATTGTTGAGACCGCACCTCCCGTATTAGTTTGTGCTCATTGGTGAGATTTCAGTTGAATTATTGGTGAGACCGCACCATGAGTATTGTGTCCCTTCAACTCATTGCTGGGACTTCAGTTGGAGTATTGTGTCCGCTCATTGTTGAGACCGCACCTCCAGTATTAGTTTGTGCGCATTGGTGAGATTTCAGTTGAAATATTGGTGAGACGCACCATGAGTATTGTGTCTCTTCATCTCATTGCTGAGGCTTCAGTTAGAGTACTGTGTCCGCTCCTGGTGATACCACGCCTCGAGTATTGTGTCTACTTATTGGTGAGGCTTCAGCTGGAGGAGAATAAGCACTCCTTAGTGAGACCTCAAGAGCAGTAAAGTGTCCACCAATAATGGAACCATGCCCAGAGAGCAATGCCTGTCATACGTGAGGCCTAGGCCAAACCACCGTGAACAGTCTGTTGGGATAGTTAACCAGGAGTGCCATGGCTATCACTAATGGAAACCGTCCAAAGTATAATGTGTATAAAAAGTGAGACTGCGCCTGCATTATCGCATTCAGTTATTAGTGAGGCCTCATCTGGTGTAAAGTGTCCACCAATAATGGAACCTCATACAGAATATAACATGTATCACTAGTGAGACCTAAGCCGGGGTACTGTGTTTATGATTAGTTACCACAGCCAGACTATTGTGTTCATCTTTATCGAGACCTCACATGGAGAGCTGCATTCACTCATTAGTGATACCTCCACCAGAGCACTGTGCCTGTCATTATTTAGGCTTCATCCACAGTATAATGTTTAATTTTAGTGGGACATCAGCAGGAGGACTTGAACAATCAGCGGTGAGACATCAGTGGGAGTGCTGAATCTGCTCGTTTGTAAGACCACACCGAGAGTATAGTGTCTCCTCGTTACTGAGGCTTACCTTGAAGTATTGTAGCCACTCATTAGTGAGACCTCGCCAGTAGCATTATATGTGATCATCTGTGAGACCTCTGCTGGAGTATTGTGTTTTTCATTAATACGAACTCAGAGCATTGTGAACAATACTTTGAAGTGGTCATCAATCCTGAAACAAAATCCATATTTTAGTATCCGGCGTCCCCTGGAGTATTGTGTTTATTCATTACTTTCAACTCAGATAGAGTATTGAATCCAGTCATTACTGAGAAAAGAGTATCCTTTCATTAGTGAGACCTCTCTTCTTGTGCAGTGGCAGGGCGGGTTAGAAAGAAATAAAAAGACTTACCTGCTCGTCACCTAGACTCTTCTTACCCCTCGATTTTCTAGTGGCTCCTGGCAGCACCCAGGCTCCCCAAAGCCAATCACGAGGCTTCTGTCACAATGACAGCAGCCTCGTGATTGTTCTGAGCTCTGTGGTACGGCGCTCAGATGGGGAGATGGTCTCCACCCAGGATGTGCATTACAGCCCGGTGGAGAACATGCAAAGTGCCCATGACTGTGTGGCTGGTCCCCTAGTGATACCTTAGTGATACTCAGGTTCACAACTAGACAGTTGTTATTCAATTTATTGTAGATTTTGAAACAGGTTCAACTATATCTGTCTAAGAATACCACAATCATCAAGAGAGATCTGTACCTCGGAAAGTCCGCAAGAAGAGTGTCAGCTCAGCTATCCTTAAATTCATTAGTATAAAGCAGCCATCCAAATCTGGCCCCTCCCAACCGTAAAGTAATTTTCTATTTCTATGTCTATGGTGCCATCTCCTACGAGAATTCATTCCGCCTTCGTTATCACATTCCTTCCCAGGCCTAACTATCAGATGAACAATGGGCCCGTCTCTAAACTAACGATGACTTGTCCACAACAGTACAAGCAAAATAGCATTAAATGCTAGTCAGGGAAACGAGTAAGAAATACAATTCAGGCCCACTGCTTTGGCTAAATTAACATCACACAGACTTCAATGCAGCTTCTCTGCGACCCATAAAACATGTTATTTTACTATCCACTACATCATTAATACCCAAGCTTCACTACATTATTATGACAATGATATTATAAACTATCTCACAAACACATTTAATGGTAGATTATTCTTGGGTCTTAAGGTGAAGTTCAGAGTTGTCCCTGACATTCCTAATTCACATGGTATGCATTGTAAGATGAAAGAGTCTACGACATCTTGAGCATAAACCCGTTCGGTTATAAATTAGTCAGACAGAATATACGTGAGTGCAGGCTACCCAAGATTATGAGGCACTCCTACCGTAACTATTAAAAGAAAGCTGAAACAAAACATAAAGCGCAAAACTACGCTCCTGCGCACTAAAAGGTGAGACATCACTTGTGTCCACTCATTAGTGATATCTCAGTTGGAATATTGTGTCTATTCTTAGACCTAAGCAAGAGTTTTGTGAAAAATCCTCGGAATATATCAATAATGATACCTCAAATAGAGTACTGTATCTGTTATGACTGAGGCTTCAACTGAAGTATTATGTCCATTCATTACAGAATTTTGACCTTGACTATTGTGTCCACTTATTATTGAGACCTCACCTTGAGTGTTGTGTCCTTTTGCTGGCGAGTCCTCTGCTGGAGTACTGACTACACTCATTAGGATGACCACACCTGGAGAATTGGCCAAACCAACTCTTTAGTGAAACAGCTGACGTATGTCTGAATTAGTAAAACCTCAGCTGGAATATTGTGAACAATTCTTAGTGAGACCTCACCACGAGAAAAGTACCTATCAATTATGAAACCACTCCCGTAGGATAACGTTTTTATCATTCGTGAGCCCTCAGTCTAAGTACTGTGAACAATACTTGGCAAGATACTTTACGGACTATAATGCGCATATACAATGAAACCTCAAACAGAGTACAGGGTCTATCAATAGAGAGGCTTCAGAGTAAGGACTATGGCCATATTTATGAGGAAGTAATGCAACTCAGCCCAGCAAGTCACCCTGCTGCGCTGTGTTACAGGGAAAGGGCAGGATTGCTCCGTATTTAAAAGAATACAATGCATTCCTATTATTGCTCCTGCGGTGGTGCCATTTTGGCTGCCTAGCGCCAACACAGGCACCCTTGCACCATGTCGCAAGGGTGCCTGTCTTGCAGACAGGATTGTTCTGGTGCAGGAAGAGAGACCTTCCCGCACAAAAACAATCCCGAGTCATTTTCCTTCTTTCTACGTGTGCTGTATCTTTTTTGCACATTCCCAGGTTTGCCAGTTCTGCTAAATCTGAGAATTTGTAGAGTTGCGTGGGAACACTCATGCAATGCTCATGAAACACCTCCCTGGCACAGAGAAAGGCAACGCAGCGATTTGCGCTGTGTTGCTTTACTTGAGATTAATGAAGCCACTCAAGGTGGCCTTGCGTGGCCTCATAAATCTCTTTTGTCAGTTGCGTCTCTTTTGCACAATGTTGGGTGGTGCAAGAGCGACGCAACAGGGCTTTTTAAAAATGCCCCTCAGTCCATTCATTAGTGAGAGTTCACTTGGAAAGTTGTCTTATTAGTGAATTTTGACCTTGAGTATTGTGTCCACTCATTGGTAAGACGTCAGTTGAAGTACTGAATAAATTCATTAATGAGATCTCAAATTGCGAACTGTGACCACCTACCTGCGAGACCTCTACTAGATTATAAAATCTGCTATCAGTGAGACCTCAGAGTACAGTCCACAATCCTTGGTGAGACCTCACTACAATAATGAGACCTCACCCAGGGAAGAATAACTATCGTTAGTGACACCACATCTGAAGTATGTGTTCACTCACTAGTGAGACCCCATCCAAAGTTCTGTTTCTGTTACTCACAAGACCTCAGCTAAAGTGCTGAGAGAGCCTTATCGGGAGCACTACATCCAGGCATTAATGAGATACTATATGGAGTCAAGTATCCATCACTAATGGAACCTCATATAGAGCACAATAGGGCTCATTAGTGAGAGAGTCCTTAGTGAGACCCTGCCAGAAATAATGTGTGCACCAATACTAAAGCTCCAGCCATAGCATAATGTCAGCTGGAGTCTTGAATCCACACATTGGTGAGACCACGTATGTAGGATTGCGCCCACTCATTAGTGTGACCACAGCCACAGTGTAGTGTCTCTCACTCTGAGACCTCACCTGGAGTATTGTGCCCACTCATCAGCGCGACCACTGCCACAGTGCTGTGTCTCTCTGAGCACTCACCATGTAACCAATCATATATTACACACTCATTCGTGAGATCTCTCACAGTGTTGAATCCACTCCTTAGTGAGGTGTTACCCAGTGTACTGCACTCACCTTTAGTGAGACCTCACCTGGAGTAAAGTGAACATCAATAATGAGATATCACTCAGAGTATAATGTCTGCTACTATGCGTCGGATAGAGCATTGTATCTATTCAGTGAGAACTTGTCCAGAGTATTTTATTACCTGACCTCACTTGTAGCATCCTGTCTGTCAGCGAGACCTCAGCTAGAGTTTTGTATTTACAAATTAGTGACACCTCACCTGGCATGTTGTAGTCTCTAGTGAGTGTCTAGGATTAGTGAGACCTTTTCCAGAGTATTATGAGGAATCTTCAGAGAGGCCGCTTACCGAGTAATGTGTCCTTCAATAATGACAACTATTATTAGTGAGTATTGTGCTTTTTAGTGAGTATTAACCTGGAATCAGGCTGAAATTAGTCCTGTCCGCTTCCTCTTGCGTGGGATTGTTTTGTAACTGTTCACTGTCTCCACTGTGGTGCACTCCTACTACCCTCTATAACCCCAAAATTGCTCCCTTGTGGAGGGCCAGTATTCGAGGTATATAAGGTCATTTTTTATGGCCGCGACTTGACCACCTTTTTGTAGAACCTAGAATCTGCACTTCAGCTTTCAAACCTCGGTCTAATTAGAATCCCCTCTTTACAACAAAAATAATGGATAATCTTGCACTGAAAATAAGTTCATCTTGGCACCAGATAGCGGAACACCTCTAAGCAAATAGACATGCGGTGTTCAACAGAAAACATCAAGCAACAATCCCTAATTGAACGTGTTGCAGCGCGGAAACCTAGGTAACGAGAATCAAGACAAAACCCGTACCAAATATCCTCCCTTCAACACAAACCAGACATCACGTTAACACATTCTCTCATTCAATCATTGGTGGGGCCCATAACACCAACATTCACAGTTCACCTTCACTGGTCTGCACTTACAGGAGAGATGATTGTTCCAAGCGCAGACATGAAAGGAATAGCTTATAACCTATAGAGGGAAAATTATTTACACATCTATACACTAATATCCTTATCTCTATACATCGTAAACCTAGAAATTTAAGATACTCCTCCCACGTGATCAATGGATCATTTAGTTGGATTGGTAAAGTGATTTAGTCTTGCTAAAACACATTCAAGATCCTGACCTATCTTCTCTCAATAAACGACCAAAACACATTTGCTTGTTAATCAATATCTTGTTTATCTAATTAATGCAAGAATTTAGTTCCATCTAGTAAATTTATTATTCTTTAAGCAAATCACAGAACACCATATGTTCGAGGCATGTGGGCTGCTGAATTCATATCTGTGCATAGATCGCCGCCTAGTGTTGGGTCCGGATGTTTGCACGTTGTTGTCCTGGAAGAGTCTTCAAAGTATCCTGAGATAGGTGACTCCTCCCCTGGACCACAGTGCGCATGGGCATCCTCTCCATCCTCAGATTGTTTTTTTTCGCCATTGGGTTCGGATGTGCTTATCTTGACTCAAGTTAGGAAAATTTAGTTTCAGGCCAAAAGGCCTTTAGTTTTCGTCGGTACTGTTCCCGCTCGGTATCGACAGCTTACTTGCTAGTTTAGCAAACTTATCAAGTTTTTTCGGATCCGTTTAATCCGACCATCGACCTTACATCGACAATGGAATTGAGGACCCCATTCAAACGGTGTCCTGTTTGCCACGCCAAATATCCACATATCGACGTCCACCCGGTGTGCAACAAATGCCTCTCTCCGGATCACGCCGAATCGAAATGTATGGCCTGTGCCCGATTCCGATCCAAGAAGACTCTCCGGAATCGACGAGCAGCGAGATTAGAAGCGCAGCAATTGGCTCCGGCCCCGACCAACATCTTCAGCACCGAGGACGAAGATATTGAAAGCGTGGAAGACATAAACTCCAGCCCCGCTTCCGAACACGATTCCCGATCGGAAGACGCCGATGAAGCGCTTTTTCACAGGGAAGAAGCCGACGATGAGGTAGGGGACTACGATGAGGCCTTCGGGCCGAAGAAGATAGCTCTGGTGAAGAGCAGGGCCTACCCGTCCAAACGGAGGCTATCAAAGTGCGTCAGTCTACGGCTCCGGTCGAGGGATCGCCTTCGGGCCTTACCCGAGATCAATCCCGCAGTTCTTCGGCCCCGCCCTCTGGCCCGGCCTCGAACATCCAGAGAGAGCCATTATTACCCAAAAAGACTGGTTTCCCGTCAACGAAACCGAAACCAATCGTCGCACCGGTTCAACAGAAACCGAAAGTGAAACTGGCAGTGGTCGGCTCGAAGACCTCCACTCCTTCGACGCCAGCCAAAACCATCGGCTCCGAACACACAAAAAGGGATTTCGGCGCCGAACTCGCTGCAGCGGATGTCGGCACCGATCCGAAAAGGAAGGCCATCGGTACCACCAAAGCGCCTCGGCCCCCGGCACCGAAGCAATTGGCCCCGACCACCAAGGTTAAAATGGCCACTCCATCGGAGTCCACTTCGAAGGCAGCGACTACGGTCCAGTCATCGACGCCGTCGACCGCTACTACCTCTCCTCGACTCGATGACCCTGTGGCTCCGAAGAAGTCCACGCCTACCTCTACAGAACCACTCGGCACCAAAGAACCTTCGGCGTTCTCGGTGCGACAAGTTGCAGCGTCATTGCAACGCATCAGAGAACAGGCAGCCCTCCAGTCCACGTCGGGCTCCGACCCGAAAAAGGCTCCAAAGGCACCTTCGGCACCAACCAACATCACTTTTGGTTTGCCGCCGTCCACAGCGCCAAAAATATTCGAGATCCGAACACGTGTCACCCAGACAAGGTCACCATCTACTGGACACTCTCCTACTGGGCCTTCACCGTCCCAATTCATCGACGCCGACACCGGCAGGCTCATGCTCCGAAAACGGAAGGTCACTTCAGACCAGGCTTTGGACTCTTACAGAATCCATCTAAAGCAAAAACTGCCAGCAGAATCGGAACCAGTTCTATATGAACGCCTCCACACCTCCTATCCACATCCCCAGTCCTTTTCTCCGACGCCCTCCGACTCGCAATGGAGGATTACATGGGTGATGATACCACCTACCCCAGGGATATAGATCCTGAGGAGCAGCAGGACCCAGATCAAGCTTGGGATGACCCTGCAGACCCGGGTGCCACAACAGATACCCAGGACACGCAGCTTTACGGCGCAAAAACATCTCCCACAGAGGACACTGCTGCCTTCAATGCCCTCATTGAACGTGCTGCAGCCAATCATGGAGTGCAACTCCACTCGGACACAATTGAGGATGATTTCTTGGTGGACACTTTCGCCTCCTCAGAGAGGACTGTCAAGACTCTGCCCATGTTAAAAGGTGTCCTCAAGCCAGCAAAGGACATTTTCAAGGAAACAACCAGGGCACGGGTGATAAACCCCAGGATCGAGAAAAAATACAAACCTGCGCCCGGGGACCCTATGTACATTAGAGGTCAGTTACCTCTGGACTCCATGGTGGTTGCTAACGCTCGCAAACGAGCGCACTCGCAGACAACTGGTGATGCTCCTCCCCCGGACAAGGAGTCCAAGGTGCTGGAGACCTCCGGCAAAAGGATTGCAGCCCAAGCAGCAAACATCTGGCGCATTGCCAATACACAGGCACTCCCGGCTCGCTACGATCGCTCACACTATGACACGCTAGAGTCACTACTCCAACATCTACCAGACGAGTACAAAGAGGCGGCGGAGCTCCTCATCAGAGAGGGACAACTTCTCACAAACGCATCCATTAAGTGTGCACTAGATGCTGCCGACACAGCTGCGAGGGCGATAAACACCAGCGTCATGTTACGACGACACGCTTGGTTAAGAATCTCCGGATTCAAACCTGAAATTCAAAATAACATCCTAAATCAGCCTGTCAACCCCGACTACTTATTCGGACCAGAAGTTGACACCACCCTAGAAAAGATCAAAAAGGACACAGACACTGCAAATTCAATGGGGGCTCTGCAAACGCAGACATTTCGTAGTGGCTCCTTTCGTCGCCCCGGAAATAGGGGAGCGGCTAGAGGACAGGGGTCACAGCAAACATACAATAAAGGGGGCACACAGAGTACCTACGATAAAAACACCAGAGGTGGATATCGTGGCTCCGGCACCAAGGGCAGAGGACGCGGTTACGGCAACACCAGGTCCTCACCCAAGAACAAACAGTGACGCCCTCTCCCTTCCCCCCGACCACATAACACCTGTCGAGGGGAGACTCCAGCGGTTCCTGTCCACGTGGAATACCATCACCACGGACAGGTGGGTCAGGGATGTTATGCAGCACGGTTACTCTCTCGAATTAACGTCCACTCCACCCACAATACCGCCAAAGCACCGTGCTATGTCCTCAGAGCACTTAGCATTATTGCAGCAGGACGTGCTAAGTATGCTGCAAAAAGGTGCAATAGAGGTCGTGCCCGTCCACCAGCAAGGGACAGGGGTGTACTCTCTGTACTTCTTAATACCAAAGAAGGACGGGTCACTCAGACCTATACTAGACCTGAGACCCCTCAACCACTACATTCTCTCAGAGCATTTCCATATGCTCACCCTACAGCAGGTTCTCCCGCTGCTCAGACAGGGAGACTTCCTAGCCACACTAGACCTCAAAGATGCGTACTTCCACATCCCCATACACCCGTCACACAGGAAATATCTCCGGTTCATTATTCAGGGGCAGCACTACCAATTCAAAGTCCTCCCCTTCGGTGTGACAACAGCACCCAGAGTTTTCACCAAGTGCCTAGCTACAGTGGCTGCACATCTCTCTGCATTGGTGGAATCCACAAAACCTTTGCAAGGGCCGACCGTTCCAAGAGCCTGTTCCACAAATAATACTGGCGGCGGACGCGTCTCTCCAGGGATGGGGAGCTCATGTACTCAATTACACAGTGCAGGGACTATGGACAATACAACAAAAGAAGATGCACATCAACCTTCTAGAACTGATGGCAATCTTCCTGGCAATGAAGGCATTCAAAGTACACTTGTGCAACAAAGTCGTGTTGATCCGGACGGACAACATGACTGCCATGTACTACATACAGAAGCAGGGAGGAACACACTCTCCACAGTTGTCTCATCTGGCTCAGAGCATGTGGAAGTGGGCCATTCAGAGGAACATATTCCTCATGGCGGAACACCTCCCCGGCAAGGACAACCAGATGGCGGATCTGCTCAGCAGACACAGCCACCAGATGCACGAGTGGGAGCTACATCCGTCAGTACTCCAACCGTACTTCCAACAGTGGGGTCATCCAGAGATAGACCTGTTCGCCACACACGAAAACGCAAAATGCCAAAGCTTTGCCGCCAGGTTCCCACATCCAAAGTCGCAGGGCAATGCGATATGGATGAACTGGTCCGGCAGATTTGCGTACGCTTTTCCCCCAGCGCCATTGATACCGCTGGTGGCACGCAAACTGCGACAGCACTCACTGACACTCATCCTAGTTGCTCCCACATGGGCGCGCCAGCCATGGTACACCACCTTTCTAGAACTTTCTGTGGTGCCGCATCAAAGGCTGCGGATCAAACCTGCACTCTTAACGCAGAACCATGGCGAAATTCAGCACCCAGATCTGCAACAGCTGAACCTGGCAATCTGGCTCCTGAAGTCTTAGAGTTTGGCTACCTAAACCTGCCACCTGACTGTATGGAGATCATTAAGGAGGCCAGGAGACCCACTACCAGAGCCTGCTATGCAGCTAAATGGAAGAGGTTTGTCATCTACTGCAAAAACAATGACATTAACCCGCTAGACGCATCCATTCAAAATATAATCTGTTACCTCTTACACCTATACCGATGCAATCTGGCATACACCTCAATACGTATCCATTTGACCGCAATAGCAGCCTATCTCCAGAACAGGCAGCACCTCTCCTTGTTCAGAGTGCCTGCCATCAAAGCTTTCTTGGAGGGACTTAAACGAGTAATTCCCCCAAGACACCCACCAGCACCGGTGTGGAACCTCAACCTGGTCCTCACCCGACTAATGGGTCCACCCTTCGAACCTCTCCACTCATGTGAGATTCAATTCCTCACCTGGAAAGTAGCTTTCCTAGTGGCAATCACTTTGTTAAGAACAGTTAGTGAACTCCAGGCACTAACCATTCAAGAGCCATTCATACAGGTTCACGCAAACAGGGTCGTACTTCGTACCAACCCCAAATTCATGCCTAAAGTAATATCACAGTTCCACATGAATCAAACTATAGAACTGCCTGTTTTCTTCCAAAATCCACAAAATGTAGCAGAGAGAATGCTCCATACACTAGATGTAAAAAGAGCCCTCATGTACTATATACACAGAACTAAAGTCTTTAGGAAGACAAAACAACTTTTCGTTGCCTTTTCTCCACAACACAAGGGCAACGCCATTTCCAAAGCAGGTATAGCCAGATGGATCGTTAAATGTATTCAAATTTGCTATCAAAAGGCTAAATGCACATTAACGATTCCCCCACGAGCCCATTCAACACGTAAGTTAGGGGCGTCCATGGCTTTCCTGGGAAACATTCCTTTACAGGAAATATGTAGAGCAGCCACATGGTCCACTATACATACATTTACCAAACACTACTGAGTAGATGTACATTCAAAACAGCCTGCAGCTGTAGGACAGGCTGTTCTCAAAACTCTTTTTCAGACCGCTGCAGCTGACACTGGTGGCCGCCGCCAATAGGAGGTATTGCTATTTATTCTATGCACAGATATGAATTCAGCAGCCCACATGCCTCGAACTGAATATGCTACTTACCAGTATGCATCTGTTCTTGGCATGTAGGGCTGCTGACATTCATATCGCCCACCCTCCTCCCCGGCGCCTGTAGCAGCTGCAGCTCTCAGAATTACTGTATAGCATGGTCATCACTTTCTGTATCTACTCCATCACTGCCACAATGGCGAAAAACAATCTGAGGATGGAGAGGATGCCCATGCGCACTGTGGTCCAGGGGAGGAGTCACCTATCTCAGGATACTTCGAAGACTCTTCCAGGACAACAACGTGCAAACATCCGGACCCAACACTAGGCGGCGATCTATGCACAGATATGAATGTCAGCAGCCCTACATGCCAAGAACAGATGCATACTGGTAAGTAGCATATTCATTACCTAATCTGGCTATCGGTCATCCTCTAAGTCATCAAATTTAGTCGTCAATCAGTCAGAATTCGAAAGTTCTTCATGCAGCACGCTACAGTCCCAAAGATTGGGTCAAGGACCAGAGAAGTGCAAGCATCGATCAGTACCCATAAATTTTAGGAAGTCCTCAGTTCATCAAGAAATTGGGCAGCATTCAGTCTGTCAAAGATTCAGGAACGCAGCAGTCACGTAGAGTCACTGTTGTCTCCGTCAGCAATCGGCAATCAGCATCAGTCGCATCAGAATCGCATACCAAAACCTCCCTATTCTACCACCATTTTTATAATAAAAGTAAGGTTGATGTGTTACATTTTATAAAATTTGGGCTTATCCCATTGGTTGGTCGGGATCGTCCGGTGAGGTTTCACACAGTTCAGGGGGTTATGTCATTATACATGATCCATCCGGTTCCTTGTGTCTGTCCATTGTTGAAATGCTTGGCAGGCATCCCACCGTGACCTTGCTTGGGTACAACGAGTCTAGGGTCATGTCGAGGCCACTGGTACATGTTGTTAGCGCAGGCGCACTTCGCCCGAAACCTCGTGGAATGGTGGCCATCACGTCGCGTAAAGTCAGCGGCCATCTTAGTTTTAGGCCCAAAGGACAACTTAAGCGAAACAAACACAAAAGAGTAATTAATACATAGAAATAATTAATAAAATGGTAAACCCTCTCTAATTCCCTTGTGTGCTTGTAATTATCTAGCATATAGCGACATTTAAAGCGTTCATATTCACCCATTGATGTCATCTGGTGCGACATTACAAAAACGTCACAAAAGCAACATCTATCATGCGATATTCTATCTTCTAATGTATTAGTATGCGTACGTATGTAAATCACAAATTATTTAGCCATGCAAAATGCAAATCCCACGTGTATTTTCTACATTATTAATATTGATTAAACTTCATGCAAACACATTAATAATATTATAATTAATAGATTATTGTAATTAATATAAACATGTAGAATAGGGGGGGTATACAAAATGTTGTACTACCCGCTCCATCAAACGCGTTCAAACTCAACCATTTGATGAGCCTGGACTAAGTCATATGGGAATGGTTTGTCTGGAGGTAAGATATGAGGAACACATCATTTAAGTGTTGCCCCTCACAAAACAGCAAATTTCCATGGTCATATTAGAATCAGATCTGTAATCTCTGACTATTGTGTGACCACAACGAGGCAGCCTTTTTGGCATGTAAAAACTTTAGATCCCAAAAGAATATTCAGGACCAAGAGGACAGATGCTGGACACACTATTCCACCAGAAAGGACCAAGACTTTACAAGTTTTCCTTTGCCCCAGTCGCCGAGGACATTGAAAGACTCAGTTATAAAAATAAAAGGGCAAGTTGAATTGATAGCCCAGAAGACCAACAGGAGCATAGTACTATCTATCTCTTCTACTATAACTCCTGTTCTGGAGTTGAGTAATCTCCAGGGTGGGACCCCACCAAAACCTGAACCAATTTGCGAGGGCAAAGACGACACCTCGAGGTTCCAGAGTGGACATCAAAGGCTGAGCATCTTATCCTCGGCCTCAAATGGACACACAAGAGGATCTTCCCTCTGGGAATCGACCTCCGATGGAGTTTTGACTTCATGCCAGGAATTCACAATCCCTCAGTGGAAGAATCACAAACAAAAAAGGTGCAACTGTCGACTCTTGCTACAGCTGTTGAAACAGTTTAGTGTCGAAAACACCATTCGAAACCAGAGAGAATTTAAAGCCGAGAAATGTAGCCTTGAAGCTGAGCTAATATCGAGCTACGTTTCACTCTGGAGTCGAAGCTGAAGCAAACCTCGATGGCCCAGCACACAGGAAGATCAGCCTGACGACAGACAATGCTCCATATACACTGACCCAATAACAGGGCACACTGTAGCAAGACATCCTTCCATTATCAAGGCCTTACATCAAAAAGAGTAGATTAATGTTTGAAGAGGCAATCTCCAACAATATCAGCTCATATTCCACCCCAAAAGAAAAAAGAGATAGAAACAACATCTGCTCCAACAATAGAGGGGGATCTACCACAGGTACCCCTGTCTGACATGCTTGAGGATCACTTCACACAGAGTGGTTCAGACCTCCATACAAGTACTGAACCATTGCACCTATATGATAACCCAGGAATTAGTGATCATCAAGAAGATGCCAGGTATGACTACAAAGTGGACCCTAAGGATGCCCCCACTCTTAAGCCATATCCAGTGAGAGCACCCTCATCATATGCCCGATCCCCATCATGCAGTCGTAGAGCAGCAGGGTATCATATGGTCCCCATTCACGTGGATCTTAGGAAGATGACTTCTTACTAAAGACACTTCAAAATAGAATGCACTACTCAATTCTAAGGAACTAAATCAGGGAAATATCGTTTCTAATGCACTTATTCACTGTGCTTCAGATGTATCCAACACTGCCTCAAAGGCAAGGCAACACTAGTGTTTTACTCCTCTCTCATACATGGCTTAGAGTGTCTAATTTCAGACCTTGAGTCCAGCAATATGTCAGTGTTTGCCCTTTGATGGACAACATCTTTCTGTCACCTAGGTGAGACAAATGTTGGTAAAATAAAAAGGGCAAGGATGCCCTTGGAAGCCATGGCGAGTCTGGAACATCAGGAACAAAAACACAGACTTTGGCAGGCCACAGGCACATGCACCAGTCAGTCAGTCAGAAAACTTTATTTCGGCTAAAAGCCATAAAAGTTCATACCACATAAAACAGTACCAACAAGGTTAAAAAGGGTAATACATAGTTTTAAATATAAATGTTAAATAAAAAAAAATAAAAAAAACAATGAGTAGAATAGTTAATAACACATGGATTGCCTTAATGTGGTAATAGTCGTCTTCTAATCAACCACATTGAAAACAAGAATTTGGCAATCACCGTAACATATAAGGGAGAAGAATCGTACTTCAGCAGCCTGGACAGATCCCTGTAATTCCTAGCCCCCGTGTTATTTGCGAGTTGGATAATCCATCTTCGACGGGGGACTTTATAGGCAGGACAAAAAAGTATAGCGTGGACCTCGGTTTCATCAGAAGCACTACACCCAGGACATGGTTTCCAAACAGAGCCAGCCCACTTATTCGTTCTTGAGTGGAGCGGGAGAGAACCATGCCTGAATTGCAAGAAAATTTTTGGGGCAGTAACCGGGTGGATCAGATCTATTACTGGCTCAAAGCTATAGGCAGTTTTTATCTCGAAAAAAGCCGAGGTCAAATTAGCAGTATTAACTGATCGAATAGCCTGGGTCAGGTTATGTTCCTCCAAGGTTTTTGCCAATGATCTTTTTGAAACAGAAGGGCAAGAGTCCTCAGGTGTGAGCCAGAGGTCTTCTCTTCCTATCTCCCTCAGCAATATTTTTACGTAGGCTAGCCAAGGGATGGCACCTGCCTTTGGTATCAACAGGATGGATTTTATTTCCTCCTGAAAATTTGCGAGTTCAGGGGTGCTCCATATTCGGCGCCAATACATTACTGGTCTGGAAGCGACCAGGTCTGCAATGGGATTAATACCTAGGTCCATCCTAAGCCGCTGGATGGGAGTACTCATTGGGAGTGCAAATAGTTGTCTTAAAAATTGATTTTCTGACTTGGATAAAATCTGGGCTGAGTTATGGCCCCATAGTTCAGCTCCATAAACTACCACCCCCCTAGCCTGGGTTTTATAAATCTCCACCAGAGGGCTAATTCGTTTTAATTGACTATTTTTATGCATCTTTGTGATTCCCCCTGATATCTGCGCAAGTTTTAAATTTACTTTTAAAATCTGGGGGCCCCAGGTCATTTTATTGTTGAGTGTCAGGCCCAGGTAGTCAAAGAGGTTCACCCGTTCTAAGGGCAAACCGTCCAATTTTGGGATAGGGCGGTTAATAGTATCTGCGTGGAGGACCATATATTTGGTCTTACTCACGTTAATGACTAAATTCCTTTTCCTGCAAAATGTCGCAAATCCGTCCAGGACTCTTTCCATCCCCATGGGAGTCCTGGAGAGAAGCAGAGTGTCGTCTGCGAACATTAATGCAGGAATTTTCCTACCTGCCAGCTTAGGAGCATCTATGTCTCCTAGAGCCAGAATATCCTCAACCAGCCCATTTAAGAAGAGGGAGAAAAGAGTTGGGGCTAAGACGCACCCCTGTCTGACTCCCTTCTCAACTCTGAAGGGGTGCGTAAGTTCTGCATTAAGTCCAAATCTGACTCTAGCAAAAGTATCTTTATGTAACTGCTCGAGTAGGTCACAGAGATAAAGAGGTGCTCCCATCCCTTTTAGTAGCTCCCACAACTGGCTACGATCCACCGTGTCGAAGGCAGACTTTAGGTCAACAAACGTGAGATAAAGGCTGCCCCCTTCTAGAATGATAGTTTTCCAGTGGATCATTTGCAGCCTAAACAGTTGGTCCACAGTTGACATTTTGGCTCTAAAGCCCACCTGCAGAGGGGTTAAAATATTAAAGTCCTCCATCCAGATTTGCAGTCTCCCCAAAAGAATGCGCGCAAAAATCTTCTGGGCGACGTCAATTAGGCTGATAGGCCTATAGTTTGCCGGATCCAGGGGAGAACCCTTTTTGTGTATTGGTATGATCTCGGCACCAGCCCATGTAGAAGGTAGCGGAATTCCAGCTAAGATTGCATTAAAAAGACCATATAGATATGGCACCCAGATGTCAGGCTCGCTTTTATAGAGATCGCCTGGGATCTTGTCTAGACCTGGCGCTTTGTTTGGTAGGACTTTACTAAGAGCCACTCTAACCTCTCTAAGGGTGCACCTCTGGGCCAGACCCGAAATAGGGGATGGACAAGCGTTAGGGTTGGGAAAGAGATTGTTTGCTACCGGAGGCTTAGAAACATACAGGGCTTCAAAGTAACCACGCCATATTTCTTCCCCAAGATTAGGTTGAAAAGCTTGGTTAGGACGTGACGATCCTGTTTTCACTAAACTTCAGAACGATCTTGAGTCCCTATTCTTAAGTGCTAGAGAGATCTCCTCCCATCTACTTATTTCCCATTCTTTTTTTGCTTCATTGGTGATTTTCTTAAAGTAAGCCCTCGCTTCCTTAATTAATGGCTTGTCCCCATTCTTAATGGTTATCAGGAGCGATGACTTTGCTTCCCTGCAAGATGTGTTAAACCAGGTGATGTTCCCCCTCATAGATGCCAGATTTCTCCTGATTTCCCGGCTAAAATGGGTTTCTAGAGTACCACAGAGTTCTAGATGGGTTGCTCCAATCAGATCCAAATCCATGTGAGCCTTTAGTAAGTTGGCTTCTCTCATAGATTTCTCCAAAAGGGGGTAAATATCAGTGTACATGGCACAAAGATTCCTTTGGGATTGGGCCATCTTTTCCCATCTAACTCTTCGAGCACCACAGGCTATAACCAAGGGTGCTAGTATGGGTAAATCATTTATGGAGACATGGCAATTGGTGAAACCCTCCATGGTTACAGCAATGGGATTGTGGTCACTTTCGCAACGTTTATTAACTTGAAAGTCCATAATCCTTGGCCACAGGCCCATGCTGAGCATAATATAGTCAATAATGGAGTTTTGGCCATTTCTTTCAAATGTTGGGTTACCTGGGTTGTCTGCTGGGAGCCTGCCATTACATGCCCGCAGCGAGAAGGTAAGTGTAATCGAAGTGAGCTGGAGAACCAGTGGAGTCCAAGCCTTCGTGGGATAGGTGTTAGCTGGAGGGATTGCCCTCACTTCGTCCTCTTCCTGAGATACTGGGGTAATCAACCCATTCAGGGGTTCAAAGTGGCAGTTGAAATCTCCACCAATTATAAGGTGATCAGTGTTGGTAATTGTGGTCAAAAATACCTCTAAACTAGTCAAAGCAGGGGACACTTGGCCATAATTCACTGGACGGGAATAGATGTTTATCAGGCACAGCTCATGGTTATCCCGAAAGGTGATAGCTAAGCACATAATGTCCGGAGAGTCAGTGCTAATTTTCCTGGTAGAACATCCCAAATGTGTCCGTACCCAGATGGACAACCCTCCCGATGGCCTTCCCCCATATGGCCTTACAGCGGGTTCCCAGAAAGTAGCGAACCCTAAGCGATGATAAGGCTTCAGTGCCCAGGTTTTCTGGAATAGGCAAAGGTCATGTTTGTCAATGAATTCCCAACAGTCGGGGACTTCTAATAGACGTGATAATCCCGCCACATTCCAGGATAGAATTTTTAGCCCCTCAACCCGAATGGTGGATGGTTTAACGGGGTGTAGCCGATGGGGGGTAGATACAGTTCCCTGGGCAGTGCTTGAATTGTCCCTAGTATTGTCTACTAGCCCTAATTCTATGGGAGGCTCAGGAGGTAACGTGTTGGTGAGGGAAATAGCAGGGTAGGAGACAGTTGTCTTAGAAGGTAATGTCTCCGCTGGCTTCAACGTAATCTGGTGGGTTATCCCTTTTTTACAGCTTCCGCCCCAGTAGGGAGTCAAGGTCAAAGCGAGGGAAGTTCTCAAACCAACGTCTGATCTCGAGGTGTTCCCTTCTTTATGAGACTTTCGACATTCAGGAGTTGCTACAGACAGTCTTGCGGGTGCCCCCCCAACTTTCAAAGCATTCCCAGCTTCCCGGGTCCTCCAATTTTCATAGCCCAGGGATACTTGGGGGTATGGAGAAGGAACCCGACTCAACCTAGGCTCCATCTGCGTTGGGGCAATATGCCCATAATCAAGGTCGGGAATCAGTCAATCAATGCAGTCCAAGAGGCTAAACCTGTTATGGCAAGGAATATTATAACGTATGGAATATGTATCGGCCTCTTTGGTTCCACTGGGGCCAGGTCCCGTCCCCGCTCTTCCCCATTGAGAGTTAGCTATGTCCCTCCTATGATTGGATACTCCTAGCGGATAAAAATAGGATAAAAAGGGAGTATGAATTCCATCAGCCATATTAGGCCGCCCCCCCCTCCCCCACATATTTTACCACCCTAGGGTCTCTAAAATTTACAACAATGCAATCTCCCCTTGTGGTCTTCACACCCCGGCCTACCCAAGAAACTCTTCGTACCATCAAGATTTCCCCATTTAGATTGGGTGCCAAAGGTCTATTAGCATTCAACCAATGAATTACCTTATGTTTCAAGGACAAATAAGGTTCAACTCTATCTTGGGGAAGATAAGGTACACCTGTTAAAACCACCACGTATGGGCTAGAGTCTGGTGGTAGGTCAATTCTTGAAGAATTCCTAGTGTTAGAAAAAGTATCAGAGCTGGGATTGGCCGGGGGAAGGAGAGGGGGTTGGGGTGGAGGCCCTACCACACAGCCAATTTCGCTTGATACTTGAGCCTGATGAGGGAGAGGAGGAGAGGCAAGCCTACCGTCTGTATTAATTAATGGGTCCCTTTCAGTTAGAGCTTGATTGTGAAGGGAGGAATGATCGACGGCCTGCTCGCATGGCCTATTAGAAGATGATATAACAGGTTGATGACAGGATATCTTCAAGGCTGGATATGCTGTTGCCACTGTATTGGGCTGGATGGTATCTATTAGCAGTGATATTTTACTTTCCAATGAAGATAAGCGCTTAACTAAAGGAGATAGACTCCCATCGATAATCGCGACCATTCTATCCCAAAAAGCGCTAGGAGTCAATCCCCCCAGAGCTTCCTCACATGTGGCTGTGGAAATGGGGGATACTACAGATTCTCGAATGGGGATATTATGTGTATCAATTACTTTCGTGGAGGTATTAGGGTCTGGATTAGGGAGTGGCGTTATATTTTTATGTTTTTTTTGGGGGGTACATCTCGTTGGGGCCCCTTCACGCTTCTTTCCTTTTGTGGCTGATGGGTTCGCCCCCAAGCGTTTACTTCTGACAGACCGGTCCGTCATGGACCTTGTTTTTGCACAGTTAAAAATAGAAGCTGGGGAGAGATGTTCAACTGATTGTAAATCAGCCTCAGTTGGCCTTTCGACCGAAGAGTTAATTAGTGTGGGGGTGACAGAGGAAGGTGACTCACTTAACAAAACCTCACCTAGCGGGCAAATTGAAGACTGGGGAACAGATTTGTCAGGAGAAGGAATGGACATAATGACTCCCAATGAGGATCGTTTCCCTAGCTTAGGGTCTAGGGATAGTCTACGTTCTGTGGCAGCAATCTCATATGCCAAAACATTACTAGCCCGGGTTATAAAATTGTCCAAAGTCCCCACAACGTTACACCCCTTAGGGGCCAGCCTCAATAGTCCAGTAGCCATAATGATATTACCTTTGGGAGCATGGCAGCCAAGGGGAGAGCCCTACCCTACCTCGTACAGTCTAGAACGGCCTCAAACGGCCCGCTCTTAGCCCGGTCCTCGCCCTGGTCGTCGTCCCGCACGCGTCCCGCTGACGCGAGAGAGGAAGTGATTCCTTAAATAAGTGGATGAAAGTGGGTGGGAAGAGGACCCAGCTGCGCCGTAGGTGGGGATGCGCAAAGGAAGCTGGTCCTCGCAGTCCCGCGAACACAAATCCAGCGAGGAAAAGCAGTCTCACCCAGCAGGAGTCAGGAAGGGTTCGTAACAGCCAAATTTCGTGAGTGTGCCTCTAATGATGGAATTTCCTGGAGGCAGGACGGTAAAGGCAGTGCTTGCACCCCCCCAAAAAAAAATACAAGGAACCGGCTGTCAGGAAAGAAGCTGTGAGGAAGGGGGACGCACTTCAACCCTTCACCCCTCACTCCTCACCTCTCGTGCCTCCTACGATGGCTTCCGCTCACCAGAAGCCTCCTTTAATGGTCCTTTAGTTGTCCATCGGCCTCCAGAGGAAGCTCTCTCAGGCTCTGCCCGATTCTTGCCAGTTCTTCCCCAGCGGGGCTTGGGTCAAACTCCCTGTACTCCTTGTGCTCCCTCTGCTCCTCCTCTTGTTGTATTAATGAGGAAATGCGAGTTGGAGGAGAAGGAGGGGGACTGTGGGGGCTCCAAACGAGCCGAGCCGACAAACAGCCGCGAAGGCCCAAAAATGGCCCCCCACTGATTAGGACGGCACGGCACAGGAGCGGCACGGGAGCAGCACGAGAGTGGCAGCAACAACGGAACAGCGGGACAACACCCGCCCGCTCACTCGAGCTCAACTCGCCCAGCGTCGGCGCCGCGTTCAGGATTCTGGAAAGTCCGGCACATGCATCAGTAAAGGCTGCATCCACGCCTGGAAGGTTGCAGTATCAGCAAAAGCGTTCCCAGGAAGACCAAACAGGAACAGTATTCCAGGAGTGTATTTAGAGGTAATGGTTGGTGCAAAGGCAGGGGTGCACAATGTAGAAGCAGCTTCAACACCAGTCAGTGACCTTATCACCGCCCTGTGACCACCCAACACTTATCAGGGGAAGACTGAGGTTGTACCTTCTACAATGGGAGGAATTAACCTTGGACCAGTGGCTTCTTTCTGCAGATGGCCATGACCATTGCTTAGAATTCCACACAACCACGTCCCACATTCCACCTCGCCCACAAACATCATCAAGGGGCACTGCAAATGTTTGATGGAAGAAGTATAGGCACTGATCCAAAGGAGCTACATAAAAAGTCCCACTACATCAAAATAGACAAGGGGTCCATTCCCTGTACTACCTTGAATCTAAAAAAGAAGGAACTTTGTTGCCAATACTCAATCTTAAAGCTCTCAACAGCCACATTGCTTAAAACCACTTCAAAATAATAACTGTACGCGATCCCATTGCTTCAAGTGAGAGACTATATGGAGCGCTTGACCTCAAGGACCCCTATTTCCACACATCCATACCATTCCGTCCTGTTGTTCACCAGTACCGGATGTAAGTATTACATGGCATCATTATCAGTTCAAAGTTCTGCAATGTGGGGTGACAACAGATCCCAGAGTGTCCACCAAATGTCTTGCTGTAGTGGATGCACATTTAAAGCGACGATATTCAGGTTTCCTAGACAATGCTAAACAACAACAAAAAAATGAATGTGTGTCCTCATGTAACGTTACTGGTGCTATGTAAAGCGCTCTGATACCTGATCGGATTCGGGTCAAGTTCGCGCTATATAAAACTCTGGAAAAAAAATGCTTAGCACGCATGGAAACAATTGTTCATCTCCTTCACAGATTGAGTTTTCCGAAAAATGGAAGCAAAATCCCCTCTTTGCCAAATTCAAACTTCTGTTTTCTTGAGATCCATGCTTAAACAAGCAAAGCCGACCCAAGCAAAGAGAGAGTGATGGCATTTCAAAGGGTGCTTTCCCTTAAGTAGAAGTCACCTCTTCTCCCAGAGGAATGATGGTGTATGTATTGCACGGGTACCAAACGCTAGGCTGCCTATCCGCCCTCTGCAGGGGTGCCTTGCAAGACAGAGGTCTCAAGTGACTGGAAACTGGGAGGATTTCCTTTTGGTAGAGCCAGATGCTCAGCACAAACTTGTACATGGTCGAATAGTGGAAGATCTTGTTACTGGCAGGAATGTTCCTCATCCCACAACCTCAAGTGACCATCAATGGAAACTCATATCTCGTGGGCTGGGCGCGCACATGAACACATTAACAGTTCAGGGCAAACAGTCAGACAAAAATCATTTCTAAGTGGCCTATCCGCCGCCATGTACACTTGCTAAAAGAACACACCCTGAAGTTAACAATGACTTTGCAGATCTCCTCAAAATAAACTATCAGCAAGGCCACGAGTGAGAAAATAGCAATCAGATGCTAAAGCCTAACTTAAACTGTTGGAGCACACCAACAATCAACCTGTCTGCAACAAAGAAGAAAGCAAAATGCCTAAACTTCACGTCCAGGTATGCTCAGCAGTGGCCCCTAGGCCATGCCCTATGGATCAACTAGTCAGGGGTATTTGCTTGAGATTTCCACCCGCTACCACTGATACCTTATAGTATCAGGCAAACTCTCTAACTTCAATGCAACTTGTCCTGATAGCTCCCACCTGGGCACAACACGCACAGTTGTCGTTGCTACAGGAAATATCAGTTCACCCACATGAGAGACTACCTCCACACTTACCCAACGTCAGGGCCGTTCAAGGCATTCCAGTCACAGGGAGCTTCCTGCAGAAGGCATGGATATACTGCAGGAGGCTGGAAAACCAAACAGCTAGGCAGCTGCGGCCCGTGCAGGTAAGAGCGGCGGGGGGGATTTCGACAGACGAGGAGGGAAAATTGTTTCTTGATTTAATTTTCTCTTGTAGTCGTCTGTCGAATCCCTCCCCAACCCGGTCCCACCCCTCTTAACTGCACGGGCGGCTGCTGCAACTAGGGCATGTAATGCAGCTAAATGGAAATGGTTCATCTATTACTGTCAGATGTTACATTTGCAGCATTAAAATGTCAGCGCCCAAACTTTTTTTAGTACATTTACCAAAGTCAGACCTTGCCTACAGACCAATGCATGTACACCTAGCGGGTATAGCTGTGTATCTACAAAACAGACACCACCAAATCTATTATTTCAAGCTTTCAGTTTTTCTGCATCTTTTATATAGCGCGAACTCGACCCGAAGGTATTGGAGCGCTTTACATGAGCACCGTATTTATATTACATATTCAGGCACGGAGAGATAAAGTGATTTGCCCAGAATCACAGGATGTGGACGCGACCCCGAGGCTCGAACCCTGGTTTCCTGCACCAAAGTCGGCAGTTTAAGCCGACGGACCACATCCTCTCCGTAGTCAAATCCTTCATGAAATGATTAAATCGGGTACTACCACCTACTTTACAGCCATGTGATCTAAATATTGCTCTTACTTGACTTATGGGGGCCCCTTCTGAGCCGTTACATTTGTGCCACCTTTCAAGGAAAGTGTTTTTTATAGTAGCAATCATATCCTTGTGCAGTGTCAGCGAGCTACAAGCTTCTTCGGTTGAGGAACCCATTATGTACTAGGTCAAAGCTGTGCTTAAAAGATAAAATAGAGGTGTCGCCCTTAATCAGTCCATCAAACTACCTTCTTTCTTCCCTCATCCGAAATCACCTGAAGAAAGAGCGCTACGTGTTTTAGATGTTAGAAGACTCGCTATGCACTACATTGAATGTATGGAGTCCGTTCACAAAACAAAACAGCTTTTGTTGCATTTGTCTAATCACACCAAACAATTTCAACAGCAGATCAAGCTGGGCGGCTTGTAATGTGTATTCGGAAAGGTTCTTTGGAAAAAACACAAGTTGCAAAATCTAACACTAGAAGCTGGAAAACAATTGTTACAGGTGTGTAAAGTTTCCCATTTACTATTCTTAGCTCCACCTATAATTACTTTTGAAACTGAGTGTACGTGGAATTATGAATAATAAATACATTCTTACAAAGAAGAGATACACCGATGTTGCGGTTGTGTTGCCATGAGATATGGCGACCTCCCTGCAGGGGTCAGGCACACAGCTGTAGATACATGAGAGCAGCTCTTCTCTTGGCATTACTGACTTCAGGCAGGCGTTCACACGTTCAGCTCTGTCTGCCCCCGCTGATATCCTAGACTGCGAGATTGTGATAAGTGAGGCTCGCAGTTAGTTTATCATCATAGGCCCAGCGCCTTGTGGCTGAAATCGTTGCTTTCCGGGTGCTACCAGCAGGTGCGGCTGGGAGATTGCTCGTCGCCTCTTGAAACATAAATGGACCTGTGAAGCGCCTTCGAGGCCCTGCTTGACCTCAAATGCTTGCCCTCGAGAGCCCTGGCCTGAATTGTAGTGATGTTACCAGCTATTCTCTGATTGCACTCAGATCTAATGAGTGTAGCTGGGAAGAGCATGAGTAACCCAATAGGAAGGATGGGACCGCTTCCGTATGGTAGCCTATCACATACCATAAGGCATTTCCTTTCTTTAAGGACCTCCAGCAATAGACCCAATAAAGCACCCACATCATCTGTGGACCTCATGGAGGAGCTGTGCTAGGCACAGCAGTTTTGGTTCGCATTGCTGAGTAAACAGATCAGAAATGCTTCTTCTTTGCAAGATGCTCCATGGATTAGGGGTGTGCATCTGAGCGCTGCAAGAGGCCCAGCTGAAGCCCTTGCTGCAGGCCTCCAAGAGATGCCACGGGCTACAACAGATTCGGGGCAATCCTCAAACACCCGTGTTTAATCCCATGGCTGTCTGTTCCAATGCTTTGCTCTGAGGTCTCACCAGTTGCATGTAGCAGATTAGGTCACGCCATACTGTGGTATGAACTTTAACCTTTTGGAGAAACATGCTGTACATGCATTGTTTATTTTTGGTTCTGTTAGTGTCCGCAAGCACTTCGTGTTTTCATTATTTTCTAGTGATTTGCTGTGTCACTCTGGTAGGTCTGCAGCTGAGATGGTATTGGTATTTGACGTGGGTCCTTTTCTGTGTAAGTGGGTCTACGTCATCTTTAGGCATATTCTTGTAGAGGGTAGGGGCACTTTAATGATTGATGGTGGTTGTTGTTTCATTAGATGAGATGTCTGATCTTTTAACTTTGGCATCAGGTATATGTCGGTGGATGAGCCTTATTAGAAGTTGTGTTGTACAATTCTGGCAGCTCCAAGTTTTGTTACATTTTTGCAATGTAGCAGCCCCCACTCTATTTAAGCCCACCTGCCTTCATTTTAAGCAAGCATCAGGTAATAAACTAGTAGCTTGTAGGATAACTGGGATGTGTTTGTTGCATCTGCTAGAGACCTCTGCGTGTTGTATCCCACCTGGGCGCAATCAGTTGACTCTTACGTGGGTATGAAGTCAGCAGTTTTGAGGGTGATCCCACTGAGGAGAATGAACAGTTTTTAAAGGACGTGTAGGTTTCAAAAGAGGATGTCCCGATAGACATCGGGAAGCATTTTGTGAGCAGAGTGTATGTCTGTAGAGGGGCGACACCTGCCAAATGAAGCTGAGTTGACAGAAATCCATAGGTTAGAATCATTAACTTGCTCAGATGGTGATGTATTAATCAAATCAATGCGACCATCTTCTGTTTTAGGTTATATAGACTGAAACTGAAGAGAAACACGCCGCCGCTCCAATGTATTTCAAGCGTGTTTATTTCATCAGTGCAACAACGCTGCTCAACGCGTTTCAGAGCTCTCGGCTCCTTGATCAGGGGTCAATTCTCATTCAACTTCCTCATTCTTTTAACACCATGTGTGAGTCCTAGCGCTGAGCAGATGTAAAAAACACAGACTATCAGATGTTCCATTACACAATCGTATTTCAACTTTCCACCATTATTACATTCAATAATTTCCATAAAATGAAAGCAGGAAGAAACTATTACTTACATAATTTAACATAGGTAACAAATGTCAAAGGGAAACGGTTAACAATGATTGTGTTTCTACATTTTTTATAATATTAAACCTCCTTAAATTTTAAATGAAAATGAGTGAGATTTCAAAATACTTATATGCATTTACATGTTTTTGGCAATTCTAATTCCAATTTAGCAATGATATTGTGAGAAGTTGGCCTGACATATGATGTCACTAGTTCTAGTGTACACCTTGTATCAGTCCAAACAACCCTTATGGTGATTGGTTGTAAAGTCAACCTTATAGACCAGCTATCCTAGTGGTAGCATGGACAAGAGCAGTCTTAGGCTAAACTCTGAATGGCATGTGAAGCCAGCTGTTATACCATTTGTAATCCCTTGAATACCAAATGAAAGGACACCACAACAGATATATATAAAAATAGAATGTATTTATTCTAGCCAAAATACCCTCAGCACTCTTTATGAGATTCGAGGTAAGTACAACACAGTCTTATTTAAGCATACATAAGTCACACAGGTAAGTAATACAGTAAGGCCCTAGGGGCCACGCAAACCATATACTAAGTAAGTGGTATAAGGACCACTGTCACGAACACAGGATAGGCCTAGGCCTAGGGAATCGCTGAAGCTACACTATACTACCAAAGGTTAGGAAGTGGGAGGCCCACGGGATTCAGGTGCAGAGTGGAAACACTCACGCGTAATGCGTAAAAGTCGATAGAAATAGTAGTTATTAGAAATTAAGAGTTTTAGGACACTTCTTGAGTAACTAGGAAGTCGAGACTCGGAAACTAGACCCTAGGATAGTCAATACCCTTGTGAGCACCGGAGTACTCAAGTTACCTAGCCGACGGGCTGCGGGTGCATAGGTGTGAACTTGCATCGGGTTTCGTCGTTGACTCCTATGGATGCCTGAAGGAAAGTTGCTGACAGGCAGTCAGAGAAGAGTGTCCGGTGGATCCCAAGGATGGAATCAAGAAGGAAAGATACCTGCAAGCAGAAGGGACAGAGTCTAGGTCACCAGCCAGGAGCCAGGAAGGAACCAGGAAGGAACCAGGCGATGTCGTGAAGATGCAGGTGAAGAGGTGAAGCTTGTCGCAGCAGTCACGGGTACCAGGAGGCGTCGAGGACGACCAGGACCAGGAGACGAGCTGTCCCACGAAGGCTCTTGCTGTCGGCGGCGTCGATGTCGAGCTAGGACCCAACAAGCCTTGGCAAGCGGAACCCACGCAGAATGGAGGACTTGCTTCTGGTGCAGAGCAGGAAGGTCTGGGGTGCTTCTCTTTCACAGAGGAGCGGGTGCCAGTCTGGAGGAGCCGGACCAGCAAGTTAGAAGCAAAGGTTCGTCGTCGCAGAGGCTACTAGCCAACAGGCCAGCAACCGGACAACACGTCAAGCAACTCAGGTGCAGAAGGGCCCCATCAGAACACTTGAAGTGTGGGGAGCTGATCTTCTTTGCAGATGGTGCTCGGGATTGGGGCTTCTCAATTCCCCAAGCACAGCCTCGAGAAAGCCTCAGAAGTCGCGCTAGTCAGTTACTAGCCACTTTTCCCAAGTCGCCGGTCCCACGTCCCTCGTCGCCTCCACGGGTCTCAGCATTGCTGTCGATGTGGATCTGGGTCAGAGGTGTCTGCAAGTCTCGGCGCTGGTCAGTCTCTGCAGTCGTCCCTCGTAGGATCAGTCGCAAAGCAAGCAGCGGTCGCTGGATGGTGCCTGGCTGCCCAGGGTGGTCACTCCTTGGCCACAAGGGAGATTCTTCAGTCTTCTTCCTGAGGTCGAATGTCAAAGGTCCAGAGTTTCTGTTCAAGTTGCAGTTCAGTATAATCTAAAGGTGCAGGGCTCAGCTACCTTCTAATATACTAGTCTAGTGGGCTGGGCTACCTGCAAGGTCCCTCCTATGGGTGGGACCAGGAAGGGGAGTGGTTACACCCCCTTTCCTTTGTCAAGTTTCGCGCCAGAGCTGGGGCTGGAGTGCCCCAGCGCCGGTTTGAACTGGACTATGCATGGAGCACCTTGTGTGCCCCAGGCATGTCTCATTCCTTTCAGCCCTCCCTGCCCCAATACACTTAAGTCTGTCTGGGGAGGTGCTAGCACCTCCCCAAGCAGGAAACCTATTGTCCAGGCCTCCCTGGCTGGGAGGGCTCCCAGCTGCAGGAGGTCAGACATGTGTCTGTGGCAGCAGCATCCATTTTGTGATGCTGAGGCTTTGGTCAGAGTTAACAGCAAAAGTAGGATTTTAACATGTCTCTCCCTCTAGAAGGGAGGAATAATATCCTCATCACCGGAAATGGTATGGGGGTATTATTCCAAAGTGTTAGACACCTTACACAACATGTTTTGATAAAGCCAAACCATAGTTACCATAACCGTTTTAGATTGTAAGGTACTTTAAGAGTATATGGTAGGCTATATCATAGAACAGCTATAAGGACATGGTTCCGAAAGCTGCAGACAGGCTCAGCTCATGCTAGAGCACCATCTCACATGTTACCAAGCACTCTGCCTCCAGGATTGTTAAGGCCTGCCATAGGAGTGGCTGATAGGTACACGTGTCTATATATAAGGTAGGTATAGGAATACTGCACCTAAGCAAGGGGTGATTACACAACCTTGCCCCAGCTGAGTGATCAGCCAGTTGTGTCATAATGGAAGGCCAGGCCAGGGGTGGCATAATACATGCTGCAGCCCCTGGTAGGCCTAGGGTACACCTATGCCCTGGGTACCTAGGGTACACTGTACAGGGTCCAATAAGGTGATCCTTACCAATTGGGTATGTACCTAGGGTACATGGAGTCCATTTTAAACAGAGAGCAGACAGCCTGAGACCCTGAATACGCTAAACCGAAACCTACTCACGTCATCAGGCAAAAAAAAATCGAGCCCCACCGGGCTATATATGGTTAGCTCTCTTTCATCCAGTATTCTTTATGTAATTTCTGATAAATCTGCAATAAAATTCAAACAAAAATAATAAAAAATCACAACTTTCTCGTGATTAAAATGTATACATCCTATAGTTATTGTAACAGAGGGGCCTCTTTATCAGGAACATCACTCTAATTTACCTGTTTCTGTTTTTCTTTTTTAATGTAATTTAAATTTTTTATTCACTATTTTAACCCAAATGCATTGCTAGTTCTTCGTTAAGATTAAGGCCTGAGGGATGCAGAGTGTTATATCTGATAATCAATTTAGATTCCAATCGTCTATAAGAAACCTATTATCCCAAGAGAGATGTGTTTCTTGGAGGCAGAGAATATCTGGTTGGATAAAGCGGATTTCTGCAGCTATTCTCCGTCTTTTATTGCGAGAGTTGAGCCCAGATACATTAAAAGAACAGATTTTTATACTTCGAGACATTGAGCATTATTCTCAAAATCAATATCCAAAATACTTTACTAATCCAGTCAAACTGCAAATTGTACAAGATTAAATTCTTAACATACGTACATCGTTCGAAAATATCCGTTTCCTGACTATCATTTGGAACCGCCAAGGAATTTTTTCCTTTATTCCCCCCCCAACCCCGAACCCACCACCTTCCCCTACCCCTCTTTCCCCTCCCCAACCCCAATATCCCCTTCCCCCCTCCCATAATCGAGGCTTTAGGACACAGTCCTATGGATGGAAATGAGCGTCAACCCCTCTGTCGATTCCAGCAGCTCTGTCTACTCTAGTTTCCTCCAACTCCTGCGTTTTATTTTGATACCACTAGATATTGAATAAAAATATTTTTCTATTGGTAATCAATTTAAATCACATTTCTTAGTTCACACACTGCACTTAGCTTCACCACACAATTGGCAGCCTTGTTCATTAGGAGATTGTTACCCTCCGTGTTACATCAAAAACATCCATGAGCTCCTCCTTTTAATAGTAAATAAAGGAGTTGTAGCTCTTTAACTGCACCAGGTGTGGTTAAGGGAGGTCCCAGATGATGAAGCATGCCACTTCGGTGGGTGATGGGACTTGGTCCTCTATAGAAGGACTCTTTCATGTCCGAATATGCTGTTTTGTTGTCTTTGTGTTCTAGTTAGACCGTTGTAGACCCGCGGATCCTTTTGTTGATAGAGTGTGAGTGATTTGGGGACTGATCCGTGCTGGTCTCTAAAATTCCCTTAGACCCCCTAACCTAGTGTTTTTCTCAGTATTTACCGGTGACTCCCATCCTGACGACGGGGAATGATTCAGGCATGTGAATCTATGAAAGATACCCTAATACTGGATAAATATGTCTTACCAATTTTTTTTTCTTTCAACAAACAAATCTATTGACAGACCCAGGAGACGGTGATGAGCACCTGCATCGGCTCCAGTTTTGCTGAGTCGTACCTGGGCTGGTGGGAGGACCAGGTCGTAAGTAACATAGTCATTTTGAAAACCACGTCATCCTGTGAGCATAATACATCAACTATATTTTTTGCATTTGGAAAGGTGATTTAAAACAAGCACGTGATTTTGTCAACACACTTAATGAACGTAACTGGTGCTATGTAAAGCGCTCTGATACCCGATACCAGGTCAAGTTTGCGCTATATAAAACTCTGGAAAAAAAAAAGACAAATCTAAAAGTATAATTTCCAAAATCGTAAATTAAAATATGACTTTAACATTAAGTTGGATTTTAAATTACTACCAAATGAGTCTTTGAAATATTTTCCTAGCTGCCCCCAAACTGAATTTAGCCCATAATAATTGTCATAGGGTACATCAATGAATAGTCTATAGGAAGCCAGCCTTGCCACAGTGAAAAAAGACTTTGGAGATTTACCGTGCACCTTGCCCTAGGAGCATTTTGGGCCTACCTTAAAGGCAACTTATACGTACTAAAAAAGCAGGTTTAGGCTTGACAAAATGATTATTTTGCCAGATCGAAATGGCACTTTAAAGGTACACACAGAGGCTTCAAGGACCGGCCTGAAATATGTTTTACAACACTATTTTAGTGGGTGGCACAACGAGTGCTACAGCCCACTTGCAGCATTTAATTCACAAGCCCTCTGTACATGTAGTACCATATACTAAGGACTCATTAGAAAATTAAATGTGCCAATTAGGTGTATGCCAGTTTTAACATGCTGCCCCCTGCATTCTACGTCCAAAGTTATGTCATTAGTTCCCCATTTCAGCCAATCTCATTTAGAAGGTAATTCTCAGCCGTGGCTTCCAGAGATTGGAATCAACTTGCAATAACCCCCCCCACCATGTAAAAGATCTTGAATTGTCTGCCACCCCTTTGATGCAAATCTCTATCGCACCCCAGCTAGCTTCATGGTGCATAAGTATCAAGCCAATAGCCACTGCTAGATTTTTGGCACCCTATGTAAAGTCATATTTTGCTGCCCATAAAATCCAACAATATTTGATGCTTCTTTGAGCAATTTGCTGCCCCTAGTTGATTACACCCTTTAATTACCATGCCGCAGCACTGGCATTGATAAAAGGTACCTAGATGCATAATCACACAGCATGCAGTTTCCAAGTGTGCAGAATGATTCCAAAAAGCGCTAGAAGTTATCATTTTAAGTGAGTACTCTAAAACAGTACACCACATTTGAGCAGGGCCCAACAAAGGACACTATTCCGCATTATGTCCTCTTAGCTTCAAGTTCCCCCAGGGTTTTGTGATTAGTCTTAGTGTCATGAGGCTAAAGTTACACAATGCTGTTCATTGGCTAAATAAATGACATAATTTAAGAGTCTGTGTATAAAAAAAAAATGTATTTTATTTCACACATCGCCTTACAACTTTCCATATTTCATGCAGCTTGCCGCTTGCGCAACTTTATAAATAGCGTGAAAGCGAAAACTGAAAAGGCACATTTTTCTGCCTGGAAGTAACTTTCATTTCTACGCAAAAATTTATAGAATGATGTGTTTTTTTAAATGCTAGTGAAGAGCTACAATGTGGAGACCCTGACTAAAAGTATGGCGGACTTAAAACCCAGTAAATATCGCTTTTCCTCTGCTCTATTTAGAGTTGAATGCCGTGCTGGCGGCCCTGGTGGAAGCCTTTGAACAACAGACTGTTAGATATTGGGCTGTCAGTCAGAGTACCTCAGACCATCTGTCCTAATTGAGGTAGGAGTTTCCTGTCCTCTGAAAACCTGGCGGCCCTGAATAGGAAACCAAACTAATGGCTACCAACGACCAGCGCGTCAGGGACATTTGTATATTTTTATTTTCAGTAAGAAACTTTCACCTGTGCGTTTGTGTTTGAACAACAAAACACTTTTTTTTTAGCAGGCACATTAAACATGGTGGCCTGTCTGGCAAGTTTTAGTGTCTTCAAGCGCGCACAAATCTATGGTGGCTCTGCTGAAGGCACAGACATCCATACCTGCCTGGAGGAGACCTCCAAGTATCCCTCTGTTCTCCTAGAGGACCTACGACCCTGCTGCCATGCTCGGGTACTCGCAAACATTTTCCCAGGGGCCACAAACTAAGGTCAGTGGGGTGCCCGAGGGCCGCATTGATTCCAGCACGGCGGCAGTGGGGCTTTTTATAATGCAGTATCTGAGTTGCAATCCCTCTACAGCACCTTGGGGCAAGCTTTCTTTGCTTGCTATCGTTAGCCTGGGAGAGTCAAGTGTAAAAAGGAAGTAATGAATAAAACAGAATTGCACAATGTGGAACCATAAAACCTGGGATTAATGATGGGTGGGAAACAGCCTTTTTAACGCAACCGTTACAATGCATGCGATTACATCGCATGCCGTTGCAATGCAAAAGGTGTGCAGCAGAGGGTAGAAGGTGTTGGATTTAACTCCAACACCTTCCCTACTGTTGCACACACTGGAGTTGGAATAGAAAATTAATCTATTCCAACTTCCAGCGCTCCCGACAGAAAGTCGGGGTAAAGTTTTGCGTCGCAAAGCGTCACATATTCATCATGGATTCCCCACTTGACCAAATTGTGTGATCCAAGGCTTTGTCTAATTTCAGTTTGCCTCCTTTGTCTTCATTTTGCCATGTAAGAGCACCTTGAAATACATGTGGGCAAGATATATACTGTATAAAACTTTCTCTTGTGTTTGATTTATTCAACTATAATGTTGTCTACCTATAATAAGAACCCAGACCACCCAGGCTGTTCATTGTGATAACTGACTTGTCTGTTAGTTTAGTATTGGCGGCATGGCTGTTTCTACGTTCATTTTGAAAATTGTCACTTTTAAAAAATACATCTCAAAGCACTGATATAATCTCATGTATTGAGGTGAAACACGTATTAATGAAATACACTTTTTTTTAAATGTTGAAAATCTTTTATTTTTACACTTTTGTTGAAAGATGTCTTAAACATTAATGTGTTCCTAAAGGGTGCACACCTTATTTGCTTCTTTTCTTTTATTTCCAGGGGTTTAGCTTCAGGGGGGTGTTGGGGTGATACACCCCCCTAATAAATGTATTATTTAGTAAATAGTTGGGTACAGTAACTTTTAGTCAGCTATGGTAAGGAATCTGTCGGATTTCACCTGGGATTTTTAAAAACCCATTCAGACGAAACCACACATACATTCTTCTGTTTTGAAGGTCTTAAAACATGGATATTTTACGAAATACTGTGTTTTAAGTACCCTTCACAATCCGCACTCCTTTCCCTTTCCTTTGCCCTTTAGCCCCCGTCAAGCGCTGTTTCAAATATAATAATTAACATGATCCCAGCGTGATTGCCGGAAAATCTGAAGCTCTACCCCCCCCCCCCCCCCCCCCCGTCTTGCTGACCAAGTTACGCCCCGTTTATTTCAGTTAGTGTAAATAAACGCTTGCCCGTTGAATAAACACCTCTAAGAATGTTAATGCTCTCAGCAGCCCAGTGCGGTGCCCCATGTTAAGTTCAAGATGGCCGCATGTGGCCCATGCGTCGAATCGCTCTGTGAGTATCACTGCTCTATTTTCATGGCTGAAGACTATAGTTTTATTATGTACTTGCATATGGTTTCATCTCGACTGTGTGCTGGAATCCAAGTGGTAAAAGCATAGTAAGTACCAAGATCTGAGGTCCGGGTGGAACACACGACAATGTTGGTAAATGTAGCTTTTTATAGGCTTGACAACAGAGAAGAACTTTTGAAGGTTGAAGTTTCCCATGTGCACCTGCCATGAGCCGCTTGCACACATACACTGTCATCGTGAAGCAGGGTGTCTCTCCAAACACAAGGTGATGTCGCATATATCGCTTTTTGCATTGGGCTTCAAGGAAGTCAAAAATAAGAAGATTCGATGTGGGCAGGGTCACCATTGCTAGAGCCAATCCGAAGAGGACCCGCCTGCAGGAAAACTGATTCACTTCCTGAAAGGCCACTGCTTGCGAAAGACTCAAAAGTCTGGGAAAGATGCAAACAAATGTAAAGCAGATGTGGTGTGATCAACATTGTGATGGGACTCGTGGGCGAGGCTACCTCGGCATGGTTGGCATGGCAGCGGGGAAAGAACACACACACACTAGTTACTTGGGTGCCGACGAAAAACCCAGTGTGGTCTCTACCCCTCTATTATGTAGCCTCTGGCCACATCTGGGTAGAGGATGTTACAGGGTGCAACTTCCGGTTCACACCAGCTCCACGAGGCCAGTGCTGGGATCATTCCATCCTCCCCCAACTTGGTGTCAGCCTTCGTCCTGGTGCTTAGCAGGCAAAGTCTCTGAGTCTGTGGCTTGGCCTTGGATTTGGCCTCAAATCATAACGCCGAGGGTGGGAGCGGCGGCTTCCGCCTCCAGACCACGGCTCATGCTGAGGGTCTGTCTTGACGCTTTCCTTGGTACTCAGTGGCTCAGTTGGGGAGCAGCTCAAAGGCTGTGGCCCCAGGTCGTTGTTTAGTCTACTGACTGGTTGGCTTCTTGACTGGGGCAATCCACCCTTCAGAACCACAATACATTCCTTGTGACAACCTCTCGCCCTTTCTTGGTGGTGCCCATGGTGCACTCGAGTGGGAGACTGTCCACGTGCCTGGTTCGAAGGGTGTCTGGAACTTCTGTTGATCTTTTACTGACATGAGGTCCCCGGGTAGGAGCTTTCAAGGTTTAGCACGCCTCTTCAGGCGTACACGTGCGTTGGTACGGGGTGCACGTGGTCTGGGCGTCAGCTGGTACATAGGGGGTTGGTGTCTATTGGCTGGAAACAGGGATAGTGTCCCGCTGATGTCCGCTCAGCATCCGGGACCCTAGGGACCACTGCGTAGTGCAGTGAGGTGCTCCCCGGTACTCTTGCAGGAAGTGGTGCACGCGGAGTTCAGGGTTGGCGTCTTACAGCAAAACATCTACACACCTAAAGTGTCGGGGGATGTGCAGGAGACATACAAGAAGTGCACCCGTGACTGCCCCTCTGCCCCCGTCTTCGTCTGTGCCTTTCCCCCCATTTTAACCTGAAAGGAACATGAGTGCTGTTCTCCTTTTCTCCTGAGTCTTGGGGTTCGGTTCCATTGATTGAGATTGACTGAAATGATTCTGATAAAGATTTGGACAATATGAACTAAATCGTAAATCCCAACTCTCCAGCTGCAGGTGCGAACTGATTCTCTACAGTGGGTCTCAACCATGATCAATTGTTTAAGATGCAGACCTATAAAGTTTTCTATTCCCAAAGGCGGTCCTGTGGAAACATGCCCATTTCCAACGCCAGTCGTGCACCTATTTGAGCTTTTACTTTAAAGACCAGGTGGAGTTGTTTCTGGTATTCTTTTGCACCTCGTCCAGAGCCCTTCCTGTTATTGACAGCTGGAGCCCCAGCAGCACCAGTAACTGCATGTGGGAATTTAAGACCAGTTTGGACTTAGAAGCAGCTCTTTGCCGCCATAAACCCCTATTAATTGTATCACAGCTGACCTTTTGGTGGTTATTTTATGGGTGTTTAGCAATGCTTGGGCTTAATTACATTTTTTAACAGATCCTCGACTATCAGGGTTTAAACCCGGAGAGTCCTTCTTACTTACACCCACAGTGTCTTAGAAACTAGAGTAAATGGCAGGCACTGTGTACCAGACTTGGTGGACTTGTTATTGGACTTGGCTGAAAGCTTAATATTTATACACATGCTTTTAGGTTTTTGGTTTCAGTCAACAGCTAATAAAAACCCACTGATCCCAGGAATGTGGGTGTTCGGTTGAAGCCGAAAATTACAGAAAATCTGCCACTTGAGGGCAGCAGAGACCAAACAAAAGCGTAGCCAAGTGGTCCCAGGACTTCTCTCATAGGCCTTGGTAGTAGTGGTGTGTGGCCAAGGAAGGGTGGGCAAAATAACTATGCTGGGGGTCATGAGGTGAGCAATTAAGATGGGTTTGAGAGCATGCTCAAATGTCAGGCTATGTATTTGAAAATGTCTGCATTTTCTTTTAACACAAAGACTGGCTGGTATTTACTTTTCTTTCTGTAGCCTGCAAGATTAGAGCACTTTATTAAGTGAACTATCTGGCAATATTGTTCGGGTACAGGAAATGTCAAAGGCAAGGCTGTAGGTAGTATGTCAGATTTTATTTCCAACACACAACACAATTTGAAACTTTTAAATGAACTGTACACATATTTCAAAATATATCAGTAGTGTGGAAAGCACAAATGAAGCACATTTTTTGTAATTCTGATAGGTGATGAAAACAAAGATATTAATAGCATTTGTTTGGTGTTGAGAGCATGCTTGCACTGCTCTCTCTTTCCCAGTTGTGCTGGGGGTGGGACCATACCTTCTGGGAAGTGCTTAATTTCAGCCGGTGGTAGGGTGCTCAACACCAGCACTTAATTGGTTTATGGTGCTTGTGCACCTGCACCGAATTGTCAATAACACAGTATGACTGTCTGCCACTTGGTGGCGCTGCTTATCTAAATTACAGATGAGCAGATCAACGGTTGTTTCTGAATACAATATACATTAAACATTACTAATATCTACCTCCCATCCATTCCTTTAGTTTTAGGGACATCAAATAATCTGAACTGTTGCACTTACAGGCAAAAGAGTTGTTCTGGTACCGTCACTGACAGCGATGACGGGAAATGGGTGGTGCAAGCTGCTGCAGCCTCCTGGCCAGGGCCCTGGCACTTATTATTTTACAAATTAAGCACTTCTTCTGGGCTTGTGGTCCCTGCAGGCTTACAAGTTGATTGGGTTAGTGGAGGCATCTTGCTCTATTATGGCTATACTTGGAAGCTGGGAGCTATCCCGACTGGGTGCCCCTCACATTAGGCCTCACATTGTAGAAGCGCCTCTGTGGGGTAAGCCATAGTTACTATGGGAACTGTCACACAAGTGTACTGACCGAGCAGCTTTAGGATTACACTACGGTGACCAGGCGTCCCGGATTTGCCCGGACAGTCTTGGGTTTCACGAGCTGTCCCGGCAAATTTCAAGAAATTAATCCCATGTCCCAGTTTTTGAGAGGGTCAGCTGAAAACGCTGGGAGGAATCTTTTTAAGTTTTGCAAAACAGGGATAGTTAGCTGCTGTTGTATGAAGTCAATTTAATTAACGCGCATGCGACTGGCTTTAAAAGTAGTATTTTATGTAGTTCTTACTGCCTCTTCTGTAATTCTCTGCTAAGGAGCACTGTCATTCTGTGCGCTGTGCGGAAGTAAAATTGTAGTCCTGTTTTTGGGAAATGTCCCGGTTTTTGGCTTTAAAAAACTCTGATTACAGTCACTTTCAGAACACCAACGGCAGAGCCCTGAGCAGCAGGGGGTGTCTTTCAGCCACTACATTAGCGAGATTCGGGTGATTAGAAAAAAAGCAAATGGCAAAGGGAGAATTTGATTCATTAAAGAGCAAACGACTAGGTTAAGTAGGTGAGCCTACAAGTTTTAAAGCCCTTAACATTCCCATGCGCAAAGTGTCAGGTCACTCTTGCTAAAGAGTGGAAGCTGGGAGGAATGAACAGGTATATGCAGGGCCACTGGAATTATGCGGCAGGAGAGGGACAAATTATGCAGCAGAGTTGAACAAATTATATGGCAAGAAACAGAAAATTATGCGGCATAACGCGCACATTTTTAAAATAGTAATACTTCATTATTTTCTACTTTTTACACTTATTAACACTGTCTGGGAATTGGATGCACCTCATTAGTACCAGTTTAATAACCAAGTACAAAAATAAGCAAACAGAGAGATGACCAGTCAACGTTTGCAAAAGGCCTTCCAAAGCGTAGCAACATATGCCTCTGCACTTTTATTAACTTTTGAATCGTTTGAGTTAGAAATTACATTTTTTTGTTAAAATCTGCAGATTATGCAGAAGATGATGGATTATGTGGCAAATGCAGCAAACCTAGAATTATGTGAAAATCACAGCGGATGCACAATCACAACATTCCAGTGGCCCTGGGTATATGGAATGCTTGAAGCATCTTCTGACACTTGTGTCTCATTGCCACACTCCACCTTCCAGAAACAGAAGACATGCCAAGCACGAAACCATTGATATTTCCTCTGCACTCCACCTCCTCATAATAGCAATGCTGTCTATGATCATCCATGTGCTCCGTATGAAGAAAGTGAAATCTCTGATATACGCCTCCTCAATGTAGAGTTGGTCCTGCTATAGGAAAAAGGTTATCTGTATTAGGTGCTAAGTGTTCTTTGTGAATGTATTTTGCAAACATTATGAATTTTTGTGGCACCATAATATAGAACTACTAATAACCACTGCGTTTCTGAATTTGCAAAAGAAAATGGCGACGTTTATAAAAAACGTGAACATTAAAAATAGGAAACTTGATCTATAGAGGACGGAAACCTGCTGTGTTCCATCTTAGAATACAGTTCTGAGTTAGTTCAATAAAAATAATTAAAACTGTAGGTTCGGTAATTTTTGTACTGCACTTAAGTTGTATCAAGGCAGTCTTTGTAGTAGGCAAATTTAGGATGTCGTAGTGGCAACAGTGATAGGCAATGGTGTCATTAGGCATTTTTAGGTCTTGCCTGCCACACAGCTTTTAGGGGTTCCAGCAGGCTTTCATATTTTTTGGTGGTGACCACTTTGTGACCACTTGTAGATGTCTGATCAGTGGCGAAGCTAGATGTTTTGCCGCCCCACGACAGCTGCAGATAATGGGGGGGGAAGGGGTGCTGGCGATCGCTGTGTTTGCTGCCCTGCGATGGCCGCATGTAAGAGCTTAGAGCCTGCCCACTTCTTATCAATGGTTGTCTTTGTTGTCGCTCTCATTAACTTGATTATTATTCAATTGCTTACCTTGTTCTTATGTGTGTCCCTCGCCTGAAGCACAGCCTCTTTACCATCCCTTTCATTGGCTAACTTGCATCATTACACTACACACATTTAGGGAACAATTTTTTATTTTTCTTTAAGAACTCCATGTGTTTTCAGGATCTCTCTCTCATGTGCCTCTTCCCCCCACCAAATCATACACTCACTTCCCTGAGCCATCCAAATTGCTCCCACCACTTCCCCTTTGCTGTCCCTCCTGTGATGCTTTTTTCACCTGACTCCCACCACAATGGCACCACCTGCACTTTAACCTTGAGCATCTTAAGCTAAGGCGCAGGTGCCACGATCGATTCAAAAGTAAACAAATAGAAAAAAATACACTTTTTTCTATTTGTTTAAAGCACCCTCGCTTTAGCTTAAGATGTTTAAAGCTAAAACACGGGTGCCACCATTGTAAAAAAAAAATAATAATAATCAGAAAAAGAAAGGCATACGGCCGCGTTCGGCCAGCATATGACAAAAGAAAAGCGCAGTCGTCATAATTCTTGCCGAGGCATGCTGTGCTGGATAAATGATTTTTTAAGAAAGTTTTGAGGGAGAGCGTGTCCTGCCTGTGTTGCAGGTAGTCCTGGGCTAAAATTCCGTTCCGCTTGCAGAAATTGCGATAATTTGACATTTTCGCGTTCCGCGGAGAGCGCGAAAATGTCAAAATTTCCGCAATCCGCATTTTGACCGGAAATTTTTTGCTTGCTCGCGCTGTAAAATAATACATTCTCGCGTGCGCGCGATCGCCTTACCTGAATCCCCGCGTTCGCCGACAAGTTTACCCGATCCGGTCGCGTTCTCCACGAGATGTTGGATTGTTGGTAGCCATTTGCGCTGTCTCCCGACAGTTCGCGCCCGCAGTAACGTCATTCGTCGCGCGATCACGTCTTTCTTCTCGCGATCATACACCACGAGACAAGTGAAAACAAGATGGCCGCGCCCGCGAGCAACCGCATGGGTAAGTTGGCGAGCCGCGACCACGCAGAAAATACCGCGAACGGGCGGGAAAAAACTTTCCGCATCTTCGCGATATTTCCGCGTGTTTGCGGAGATTTTTAACATTTTCGCGATAATTTGCGAAAGTGAATTTCGCAAATTCCGCCCACCCATAGTTGCAGGCAGGACAAACCTATTTAGGAAAATAAAAGAAAATAGTGCTTGGAGGCTGTAATTAAAGCCTACCGATTAACAACACATGTAACAGGAGGTGTCCTCATGGGAGGTTACAAGAAGAGAAAAGGCGGAACTAAGGAGGGACTATTAAGCCTATTGACCAATGAAAAGCCACCATTTACAAAGGACAGGAGCCAATTAAAAAGATCAATGGAAAGTGGGCGGAGCTTCATGCCCTTATCCTGAATACAGCAGTGGCCAATACCTTTAGCAAGTACTTTAGTCTCTACATTTATTAACAATATTTTCCTGTGTTCTTCACAATCACCGGGATGCTTGCCTTTTTTTTGCATGATGACTATTGTAGCCATACGGAGAGCATGGGGCAGAATAACATCTGCTTTGGACTTTTCAAACATACATTAAAGGTGGGAGTCAGTTCACTAGATATACCCTTATAGAGCTCTACTGGCTGGTCACAAGGGCCCGGAGCCTTTCATGAGTTAGGGTCCTTTATCGCTTCCCAAATTTTGGTTTTTGTGAGTACCACCTTCAACTCTCTCCTTACATCCAATCACAATCTCGGTCGACTAATGTCTTTTAAAAAAATCCTGAGTTTCCTGGAGGCCTGCACTGGTCTGTCTGTGATAAAGATTCTAATAGCATTTGCAGAATGCCATCGCTATGCCTTGTTCCTATGTTATTGTTCCCAACATTGTACATTCTCTTTTGAGTGGCTAGGTAATGATCCCATCCGCATGTGTCACTGTGTTTTGGTATTCTTGTTTCATTTTGAGTAAGTACCCAGTTAGTTTTCTTCCTACATCAATGTATCTTGATTCCAATTGTAAGATTTCCCCCTCTGTGAGGTCAGCCTGTTCTCTTCTAGGTTTGATCATTTGAAGCCATCAGAGATATCACCTGCCCCTTGATGACTGTCTTGTATGCCACCCACACTCTCATCTGAGATTCCACCATTGCACTATTTTCTTTAAAGTATAACTCAGAACTTTCCTTCAATTGTTGCATTAGGTTTATCTTTTAACACCCAATTATCGAGTCCTCTTCCACTTGCCAAACATAATTCCCTCTTTTAGATCTCCTCTCAGCGGCGAGTGGTCAAATATTCCCAAAGCCAGTTACGGAGCTGTGATAAATCTACCAAGGGAGTGTCTTTGTGTGACAACGTCATCTAAATGTGAGACGGTCTAGTGGACCCCTGAGCAGAAGGAGTAATGCTTATCTGATGGATAGTGAGCTATTCAGATTTCCACCAGCCCAAAGGCATCCAGAAACCTCCCTAGCTTATCTCCTCATTCTTTCCTCCTGGACCTTGTCTATCAATATCAGATGAAAGTGTCAAATTTAATCCTTTCCTCATATCAGTATCTCCTCCTGCAACTGGCACACTAGTGGCCCTATATCTCTCAGTGTGATCTGTTACAGGTTGTGCAGCAAATATACACACACCAAATTGATGAAATTCCCATACCAGGTTTCGGCCACCTCTGCATATCGCCCTTGTGGGCCAGTCCATTTCTTCTTTTCACTGAAGGGTATTGCTTTCCTTCCTAATACTGCCACTCTTGAATCGGCCATGCAACCCGAATGCTCCAGCACCCTTTATCTACCTCTATCTAACACTTAGCAATTAGCCCCTCTCAAGAGAGTTTCCAGTAGGAAAATTATGTCTGGCTTGTGCCTTTGAAAATATTGGTGGACCACTCCCTTTTTATCTGATCATCCAGAACATTTACATTCCAGGACAGGACGCCCAAATTCAAATGCTAAGGACCATGTCTCCTGGGTCCTGCCATTTATTGTGGGTATTTCTCTCTGTGTCTCCTGATGTTGCGTCATCCATCATTTTCACATAAACCAGTTCAGCTCTGGGCCTCATCACTAGCATTAGATAGCGAACAACAACTCCCATCCTTATTTATCTTTTTCTTCCCCACCGCCCTGTGCTGCCAGCCTTGAACTGCCCACTTCCCCAATTCACACGGAGCCGTCACCCCCAACAATCCATCTCACTATTCGTGGATGGCGAAGACTAAGTTTGTGAAAAGAAAAGAAAAATAAGCTACAATTGAAACACACTCAACCAGAAAAATACTTCCTCTCCTATTTCACCACGTTACCCACCTTACTTCCCCTGCACCCGAATACTTCCACTTGTTTGCTCTTTGGGCCATCTTTACCGCCGTTTCCACTCATAGGTCCTTGAATATATCATTCAATTGATGCTGATGGTCCGCTCCATTGTCTGGACATCTGGTCATGCTGTCCCGTCCTCCCATTTTCTGTTGCAATGTGATCCCTTTTTTGCATCGCCCACAAGTGTTGCTGGGTCCCACCAGGATGTTTCCCATTTCTATATCCATATCTCTGTCACCTCAGTGCCCTGTCCAGTCTGCAGCTCCTCAGTATGATCTTTGCTCGCCTGTGTAATTACACATGCGTCTTATCCTCTTTCTGTTCCTCTAGTGCAGTGTCCTCCAAGGAGATCTTCAATTTTCTCTTTTACTGTGATATGGAGCATGGATGAGTTTGTTTTTGAGGAGCTGTTTGCCAAACTTCTAGTCACCTCCAATGTTTGGAATGTCAATGTCTTGTTTTCTACCATCACACTCAGCTTTGCCGGGGATGATCGTCCTGTATTTTAACTTCCGCTCTCTAAGCTCTCTTTTTACTGGTTCAAAATCCCATCTCTGCATCTGCACCAATAGGGAAAGTTGGGGAAAAACCTGATCATGGCATTTTCGAATTTCAGTTGCCCCTTTTTCCTGGCTGCTTTAAGTGTGACATCTATGTCACTATGGGTGAAGATTTGGGCTATGATTGTTATCAGGCGTGCCCTAGGTCTCTGTGGGTGCATTGTGTCCTGTGTGATCTCTCTGCAGAGATACATTTGGATAGTTCTAAGAGTGTTTCAATTCCAGTCCTCTATAAACAGTTCTACACTCGGTCCTCTGCTCATTCCATTAATTCAACTATGCTGATATTAGTTCTCTGCCATCTACTTTCAGAGTCTTCTAGCCTAGCTTGAATCATTGCATTAGCCTTCTGTAATTTGTCCATCCCACCTATGAGGGTCTTGCAGTTGCTTTTGAGTGTTTTTATAGTTTGTTCATTGTGTACAACCTTTTCAGTCATTTTCCTAACATATGCACACAGGCTGTTGTCTATTTTGCATTCCAGCATTATCTTAGCATTTTTCACTGTTGTGATAATGTTTTTCAACATGGTTCTGCATCATCATTAGAGTTCATTGATGCAGTTCATCCTCCTCATCCATATTCTTGTTTTGAAGGAAGGCATATCCGTCAACCTTGCTTTGCTAGGACAATCTCCCAGCTTTGTCTTGTCCCATCTCATTGTTCGAACTGAGGTGCCGGCTTTTTATTTACTCTCGATTTGTGGGATGTCTCCTTGCATATGGCCTGTCTACTTGAATATTCCCTTCACCTTTTGTGCGCCTATGCAGGTTAGGGGCAAGGTAAATTGCCAGTACCTACCAAGGAGGGGGGTACATTTCCCAGCCACTCTGAGCCCCTCCTGTGGTCTGTCCATTTTCTCCATTCCCTCCCCACTTCTTACCTCCTGATCACAATCACTTTCAGCCTGGCTCTGTTACACTTCCTGCGCAAGGAGGTGTCTTAGTATAATACTTCATTGACTCTCAGTGGACTATGCAAGCATCCTCTCTGTTAATGCTAGCCCTATATATGTCCTGTCTCTTCCATTTTACTCGCCTCTGCCTCGCTATCCTCCATCTTACCAGGAAGCCTGCTTCAATCCCTTTTGGGGACCGTGTGCGCCTACTCCAAGACCACCTCTTCTCCTTAGCAGCAATAGTATCTGTTTCTTCATGCCAAGGGTTTTGCAAGACTCTGTGGGTCTTCCTGTGGGTTTTGGTGTATACCACCCCTGCTCCATCTTCTGTATCTGTAACCACTTCTGGTATTTTAGCAGGTGCTCCTGCTGCTCCTCACCTCTCTCCGGATGCTGACCCAACAGTGGGTGCCCGATGTGTCAAAATGGGTATCAAGTAACATCCACTACCGTGTCCCACTGATATTCTCAGGCGGGAAGCCTCCCCGGGCTGCCTCTTATGGACAGCAACCTCTTTTCTGCAGCCACCAGACTGCTAGTGCTATGGGTAGCGGGAGAGCGAGTAGGCTGGGCCCCGGCCTCTTTTCTAGTTTACTTTTATCTCGGGGCAAATTTCACTGCTCCATGCCCCAAGGGTTTCACCACCCAGGTGTGAGGCTTCTGGGCCATTTAGGGGGAGCCCCAGCCTCTGCTTCACTTTTCAACTCCTCTGGGGAAAACTCCACTGCCATTTACCCCCAGGGTCTCACCACCCGTGTGTTCTCCTGTGCCAGGCCGCAAGTATCTGTCGAAGCCGGGAGCCATGTAGGCCGCAACCCAGTCGCGTCCCACTGCATATGTATCATCTATTGCCAGGCCATGGGAGCATGATTTGGATGGGCAACAAGATTCCTGCATGCTGGCTCTGGCCACGCCCAGCACATCAATGGTATGAGTGGCCTCACCTGCTAGCTCGGCAGCATTCCTTCTTTCAGGAGTGGCCGTTTGTTGCATGACTTTCCGGATATTAGGGGGATGGTTTGATGAACTTGGGGAGCCCTACACCTCAGCAGCCATCTTGTTTGGCACCTGTCCACTTCCTGTGCTGTACATTAATGACAATTGTTGGGAGACAGGACATGATTGTATTCATCAAGTGGAGAGTTCCACTTTTGAAAATGGCAATTATGTTACAGTTCACATATGCACACTTGGTCGGGAGTGAGGCTGTAATTCAGGAGCTCAGAGAAATGATTTAGTAGTTGGAAACCAGATGTCCCGATTACACTAACCTGACAGCCAGGAGCCACGGGAACGGAGATAGTCCTCCCTCTCACCTCCTGTTCAACCCTCCACGCTAATTACGTAGCACAGGCAGTTGGTCCCAAGGGGAAAAGGAAAAGGGATGGATGCCACAAACGTGAGAGAAGTCGTCAACTCCAGAGGATTTACAGGCACCCACATAGAAAGGACCAGGACACGGGAAGGGGTTGGTCTAACTTCTTTGAGACTAAGGTCGTTGCCACTCTCTGAAAAAATAAACACAACACACTCAGAACACTAGTGAGTAACTGGAAGAAGACAATTCTGTTTCTTAGCGTATCCCCTCTGCTCCTTCCCTTCTCTTCTTTGTTAGAAGACACTACTCACCAGCCAATATCCGGAGAAGGTAAAAAGGGGTGGTTAGGGGTCTTCCCCAATTGCATATCATAGGGGACAGGTGCCCAAAACAGGAAAAGAGAAGCCACCATTAAAGGTCCAGAAAGCGATCAACACCTCACTAGAAAATAGGTCTAATAGTCCCAAGGACCAGGCGCGCAACACCCATTGGGCTCACCGGGCTTCAGACCCCCACCCCCCATGTGTGTCAGCCCGGTTGAGACAGCCTCGCGGGCTGGCGTCCGTCTAATTGCAGCCGGACCAGAGTACTTCTCAGGTCTTTAAAAGACCATTTACTCGTTAATAAGGCTTTTGTTGTGTTTTCACCCCTTCTTATAGCCACTCTGCCTATGGCTGGAAGAAGTAGCCCCCACCGAAATCTTTTTCAGCCCCCCCCGAAATTTGGCTCTAGTTGCCCGCCTGCCAAGGACAGTGCACTGACCTTAATAAACCTATGAAAAAATTAAAGGCACCAACTGCATCGAAGAAGGGCTATTGGCACCTAAAAAGGGAACAAAGATGAATCACAAATCCTGGTGAGTAGACCTGCTAGAGATTAGGGCATCCAACCAGGATCTGAGAGGGGAGATGAGTGGGTGAGCGTCCAGCTCTGTAGAAGCATCAGGTCAGAACTACTCTGGTAGTACCTGCAGCGGGAAAAAAATGGAAATCCACAAAGGAACCGCTCCTGCGGTTCTCCTCTGTAGCCAGAAGCGAGCGCTTTAAAGCATGCAGAGTACGTAGGCGTGATGTTCCTGAGGCACAGCTCCTGCAGTCCTCACTACGGTAATCCCAGAGTGCCCCGCGCATCATCGGGAGCCCCTGAAGAGGAGTTGCAAGTAACTGCTAAACGGGGAGTGTGGCGGAATGCCGACTCACCAGATGTAAAGAGGCACAGCTCCTGCGGTCCTCTTACGCAAGAAATTGGCACAACCAAGGGGCACATGCATCAACAATGCCATTTGCGATTCCTTATTAGCGAAAAATAAGGAATCGCTAATAAGGAATAGCAAAAGGCTATGCATGTAGGAATCGCTATTCAAATAGCGATTCCTTAACTTTCCTTAATTGCTACTAGCAAATTGCGAGTAGCAATTAAGGAATGCCATCCCAATCATTCCTATGGGCCTCCAGGCCCATAGGAATGAATTGGAGATTGCATGAGCAAATAGCGAGTACCAGTAGGTTCTCGCAAATTGCTCATGCAATTTCAAGGGTGCAAGGGTGTCAAAATGACACCCTATTGCACCCCTGAAATTGATATGTGCACATATGTTGCACACACACATGCTCTAAGGGCATGTGTGTGCGCAACATGAAACTTTGAAAAATGCACAAAAGTGCATTTTTCAAACTTTTAGCAAATTACCATGCAGTTCATCTTCATGGTAATTTGCTCCCCCTATTAGCGAATTCGCTAATTTTTTAACTTTCATGCATTGCATTTAAGGAATCCCAAATTGAGATTCCTTAAATTAAGGAATCTCAATTTGGGATTCCTTAAATGCTATCGCTATTTAAGGAATCGCTATTTAAGGATTCCTTAAATAGCGATTTTTGCTTTTGGGTTGATGCACTGGGATTGGTTATTTTTAACTCAATACCGGAAGCTATTAGCGAATCAGTATTTTACCGACTGGATTTTGGCTTGATGCATGAGGCTGCAAAAGTGTTGTCTGCCCAAGAAGGTGAATCCAAAGAGAACCACTCTAGCGGTTTTCACCAAGAAGATATGGTGAACGCGGCCGATTGCCGATCACCCTCGAACCTGGAAACAGCCTGGGTCTCTCCTAAGACCCGGAAGGAATACATGTAAGCCAAGCGGCTGGTGACGGGAGACGCGTGTTTACATAGGCGCAATTGTTAGGGAATTGCCTCACAAAATCCACCACCCCATCCCCGGGACCTGCACGCCGGGTGTAATATTCTGTTTTAAGTGAAGGCAAGTATATCGGTAAGTAGAAAATGTACTACTTTAACTGCCACATCTACGTAAATTGAAGACACTACCATCCTATGAGAGCTTCTAAGCTCCTAAGAGCTCTTCTAAACTCCAGCTCGTACCTTTGGGTCATGGGGTGTTGAAGGTTTCCCTTACAGGGTCGGATCCAAGGCAGATTTTCAGAACATTCAGTTAAGATAAATGTATATTTAAGTCGTCTAAATAAAAATCATTTGTGTAATAATAATCAGTGAACCTACGTTGGACACCGTTGGTTTTATAGCCAGGGGATATGTTGGAAATCTGGCCCTTTTGAAACAACGCTGAAGGGCTCTGATTTAGGGCAACACAGTCTTTGACCAGATGGGGCGTCTCACAATCTTCCTTTCTGTGTATCCGCAGGGCCTGTAGAGTTGTATGAACCATGTGGCCCAGGAGACCGGCGCCGATGGCTCAAGGGTGCGACAGTGAAGACGCCCTGTGCACAGTCGCCATGTCCAAGAACTAGTGCAAAATCAGGGGGCGATGCCTGATACATTCAACGTCCTGCTTTCAAAGGTAATCAAAATTCGATTCTCTGTTGTGACACAGGAAAAGGTATACTGGTCTTTGGAAATTGCAAACATCTGCTTATCTTTCTGCCCAATCACCTTGGTTTGTAAATGCACATTGCCCCAGTTAAATGTTCAGACCTGACAGCTCTGCTGCACTGTATGGAGCCATTTCAGGTTGTAGATGGTTATAACATGGGAGGACAATACATTTCTAACAATGTAATATGGTCTAGTACAGGCCTCAAGTCGGGGGTTCACGCGGGTGGAAGGCGTCCAAGTTGGGCCCCACTAAGATATGCTGAATTCGCCCAGGTGTAGGTTTCAGACATTGGAACACTTTTAGCAGCGCTTGCACATTGTCCGCTTTGTTCCAAGCAGCAACATGCAGACTAGGGGGCTTTGTATTTTAAATTCCAGCTGGCCCAAAACAAAGGCCGAGGTTAAGGGGCCATCAGGCCTCCTTTTGTTTGTGTATCTTGGCTAGGACTTATTGGTAGCCTCACACCTAAATGCAATGGAAGGGAAACAAAGACACTGTAGCTTATCACTTCACAGGTACTTAAGAAACGCATCCTCTTGACTTTGTTCAGTCTTTCTGTATAGGAGGTATGCATGCCCTGAAAAAATTAAACGTATAAGTTGAGTTCCAGATTTTGTGTCTGGGTTGCGTCACTTTTTTGGCACAACACCCACATAAAATGTCACTTGTTAAATCTTGTAACACACTCAAATATACTCACGCTAGAACTGCTAGGTTTATGTCTGAGGTGTTAAGATCCGATGTCTCTTCCCGTGAGGTCTTGGGTTGTGATGCCACGTACGATGACACACACCATGATATTACTTGCAGACTGCCTAACTTGGTTAGTCCCCCCACTTTTTTTTTTTTTAGGAGTTGAGTCTTGGTCTAGTATCCAATATTCAATGATTAAAGTGAGGAACCTGACTTGGAATCCTGACTTCCTTGTCCACGTTGCGTGCTCCTTGGCTAACAACTTTCTCTCCCTGCACCTTGGAACCACACCAGATGTATGTAACAATGTATGTATAGTGGCGTACACAAAATTATGCCCCACACCCCATGCAGAATGTGATAAGGGAGTCTCGATTCTCCAATAGCTCACAAATATTCTTAGACTTTTATCCGAAGGGAGGCCCCTCCACCCGCCCACTTGCCCTGCAGAGGCTGCAGGGCCCTGCGTTACCCCATGTACAAAACCAAAACGTGATAATTCATAGAATGCACTTTTGCTCGTCTTTATCGCAGTTTACCCGCTTTGAACGCTTACTCTTTTGGACTTTTTAGGTCTCGCGCGTAGCGTTGCAGTGCGCAGCACTGACCGCGCAGCGAGAGACCTCTTGTAGGGGGTTTGAAAACCAACCTGGGAATCGCACACGTTTGTGCGTGTGCTTTTCCTTTTGGCCCACGCCATTGGCCTTTGCGTGTGTCTTTTTAACAAAGACAGCACGCAATTGGCCAAAGGCGGGCGCATTGCTCCGCCCATGGCCTATTAGTGTCGGTTACCTGCACCGCCGCCATGTGGTTTCAATTATCGTGCCCAGACACAGGCGCGAGAATTGAAACCACATGTCTCGCGGTGGCGAGCACGCGCGCACCACTCGCGGGCTTGTTCTTTTTTGGATCCATTCCAGAGGGAAGCAACGGAGCCGTAGTTTTCATTCGTTTATAGTGCCTGGTGCGTTACCCAGTAATATTTGTTGTAGTTACATGTTTTCACAGGTGCTCGGTGTGAGCTGCTTGCACGTATATTTACGTGCTCTGAATTTAAGCATTTTTTTAATGTACAGTTACTTCTGAACTGGTCCCTAATTAGGCAGAGGAGAATTTTGGTGCAATGAAAATTCAATTTTATTTCTGGGAGAATCGAGGGTCGGTCAGGGGAGCACGCCCCACTTTGATTTCCCTTCTAATTCAGTGAGATGTGGACACTGGCTTGTCCTGAAAGCCGAGAACAACGAGAATTCTCATTTTTGTACCAAACTCTGTCAAACTATAAATTGCATCATTGGTGTCTCTACCACTGCTTCTCACGTGACGTCTTTGCAGCCGGCAGACCGTCGCATCGCTTTACTTGGCACTGCACGGGGAGGCGATAACTTCACGAGCGGTGCTCTCTGTGCACAGAAGAACACCATTTCACATCAGTATCATGCCTTACTCATGGTATTTCGTGCCGATAACAAAGAGCAACATGACGGCGCACTTAACATCACACTGTAGGGGGAAGTTAAAGAAGCGCTAATTCAAAGATTATTCAGTGACTTTCTTGCTTTTACAAACTGACCCAGAGTCAGCCACAAGCATGGGCTACCATGCACAGCTTAAACAACGCCATCCTTTTATTATGACAACACTAGCACTTTCAGTGTGTCCTGAAGCAGAGGTAAACCTCTAACCACTGCGAGCAGAGTTAGAAATAGGTAACTTACCGTGGAAGGTGGCGTGCTGGGGTCACCTGCAGCTGGATTGCCATTGCTGTTGTTATATTGCTTATTGTTGGCTGCCTGTATCCTATGTTTTTCACTAACTAATTTGGGAAATTATACCGCAAATCGAACCGATTAGCTCCATTTATAATGCCTTTTAAAAGGGAGGGGCCGAGAGCCTTCCTCCACCTCACAAACCCCCTGAGAAGGACAGCGCGAGTGCTCCTCTCCCTCTCTTCCATTTTAAGTACTCATTCACAGCATTTGCCGAATAGGAGAAGATAGTCTTTACCAGAGCGAGCTTTCCTTCTTGGAAAATAAATGTAAACCTCAGTCATAAAAGTCCAATAAAGTGTACCAGGGCACCTATTTAATACAATGCAAGCTTGACAACCCATTCCATATTTTTGAGAGTGTCTATTTTAATCCTGAATTTAGATCTCCTTTCCTTTCTTTCCATACATGTTCATCCCCAGCTAACAATTTTAATGGTTTTATACACATTTCACTCAAAAAAGGTTTCACTTGGCGTTACTTATTAAATCCAGACTTCTATTTTTAAATGTCACCACTGCGCATAAATTATGTGAATATTTTGTGTGACTTCATTGTTAAGGTGTCATGACTGCAAGCCGTTGTTCCTGACTTCCGAGATGAGTATGTGCAATCGAAACCGCGATAACTCATTACCTCCTCTGCAGCCATGACACTGCTTTTCTGTGTTGCGCCACCTACGTTAAGGTCTGTGTCGGAAAAATATCATAATTTACACTTTCCCCTTATACTTTCCTTTCACTAACAGCAAGCGCCAGGCTATATACTTTTGTTGACTAGCCTGGTGAGGTGACGTCCTCTTGGTGGGCGTAGCATGTTTAGCAGTGTTGTTGATAATTTCACATTATGATGACTCATACGGTATGTAAACAGGATTAAATTGTTTGCACCCGCTTTGTGTGTTTTGTGTCCCATAAGCGACTGAATATGAAAAAAATGGGACTATGTCCTTAATACCTATTTTACAGGTGTCAATACCTCACTTTTTATATTCTTTTGTGCAGGAAATTACCACTAGTTGAAACTTGTTGGTAACTTTTGGTCAAAATAGAAGCAAATGTAAATTGTGCTGTATTCATGATAGGCGCTAGAGCAAAATCTGTCACAGACAAAGTTGCACATTTATTTCCCTTTTTTTAAGTATTAGAGGGTAAGAACGGCCCTGTAGTTCATAAAAGTAAGAGCCAGCCTCAAACCCACTCATCTTCAACAGGAAATGGTTCCCTATGCTTAGAGGGGCTCTCAAGGCTGTTCACTTCCAGCTCAGGCCCTGGAAGGGAACAAGGCAGCAGTAGGGACTTTCAAAATCTGCAGTGGTTGACAAAATCTGATTATCTGTCCTTGGTGCCTGCCTCCTATGTTCGTATCTAAGGCTGGTAGGTTGACTCAGGCACTGCTCATTTGAGCCGGTGGTTGCCGGTGTGATGAACTGGCACTCATTTTTGGGGACTCACACTTATTTACCCACATACACAAATCCGAAAGCAGAGGAAGAGCAAGGCAAAAGAAAGTTTAAGGGAGAAAGCAGGAAGCTGCAATGGTGGAATTAAGGGGCAGGGAGTGTCTGGAAGTACATTAAAGGGTGATGAGGTGGATTTAAGAGCACGCAGCCTTGATATTCACTGCATCAATGCTTAATTGCACTGGTCGCAGGCTTCTGGGAAAAGCTTTTGGCACAAGCACTCATCCTTTCCCAAATTAAGCACCGCACTCAGGCATTTAGCAGTTGATGGAGTGCTCTGGGGAAATACTTGACTGTGCAAGTTTGAGAGCACAACTCCGCACTTTTCAACGGTAATTATGCCATCTTTCTCTATTTTTGCAGTTGTGGTTGTGCTTGGCTCTAAAAGACCCTGATAAACACCAGCCTTCGGGAATGTACAAAGGAAACGTACAGTATTGTACAATATATAGCGTGTTCATCCACAGGCACGTTATTATTCTGTCATCCATTCATTCTTTCATCCATCATTCAATCTTGCACCATTTCATCCATCCAACTATTCAAGCATTCATTATCTATGCATGCATGCATCCATCCATCAGTAAATTCTATCCATCCATTCATCCACCATTTCAGGTTTCCATTAAATCTGCCATCCTTTCACCTGTCCATCCACCTATCCATTCACTCATCCTTTCACCCACTCACCCACCCACTCATCCCCAAAGTCCTTTTATTTCAAATTAGTTCTCTTTCATAAGGTGCAATATGCACTGTGTGCTTTGCTTCAAGTGGGGTGAAAGAATTACGGGGTCTTTCAATCCGGCATGGCTGTGGCCACTGAGCAAGAGTGGTTAGCAAAAAAAGAAAACAAGCACTAGCAAAGACAATAGGCCTGGCCTTTGAGACATGCTGGCTCTACCAATGTCTTCTGTTCATGTTGAACAGCATGAACAACAGAGCAAACAAGCATTTGCAATGCAATGGATCTCGCATTTGCAAGAGTTTGAGCTGCTGGCATTGTAAATGACAGTGCTTTTTATTTATGTGTTTGGAAAACCTGCAAGCGCTACGTAAACAGGTACTTTGTACTTATAGTGGTTACTTATGAGAAGCAAGGCTGGCAGTAACTGCATCTCTTTTATTGCCGTACTTGCTTCTTGTGAGTAAGGACTATAAGTACAATGTGGGTGTTTACACACCGCTTGCAGGTTTTGTAAATGCATAAATAAAAGGCATTGTCATTTACGAAGCCAATAGCTCAAACTCTCGCAAATGCGATACCTATTCCATTGCAAATGCTTGTTTTATTTATGAGAAGCCTACGTCTCGACTCCTTTCCATATAGCATTTAAAAATAACACTGCCATATAGTATGAATCGGCTGTGTCACATCAGTTACAAGCCATAGCATGGAATGCTTTCAGCATTGTTGACGAACAACCCTTAGTAACACCAAACACAATTCAGAGGGTCCATGCCCGGCGTATGTCACGACCCAGGAGCCTGTGAAAGTTTCTTTTTCCTTACACCTTGGTGGGCGTTCTGTGGGAGTGCTCCTAGAATGGCTTTCCAATGCCTGCTGCATCACGGGGCTCAGCAGTCTGTTGGAGTGCTCCTAGAATGGGTTTCCAATGCCTGCTGCATCACGGGGCTCTCAGTAGTCTGTGGGAGGGCTCCCAGAATGGGGTTCCAATGCCTGCTGCATCACGGGACTCTCAGTAGTCTGTGGGAGTGCTCCTAGAATGGCTTTCCAATGCCTGCTGCATCACGGGGCTCTCAGTAGTCCATGGGAGTGCTCCTAGAATACGTTTCCAACGCCTTCTGCGTCACGGGGCTATCAGTAGTCTGTGGGAGTGCTCCTAGAATGCGTTTCCAATGCCTGCTGTGTCACAGGGCTCTCAGTAGTCCGTGGGAGTGTAGGAGAGTCGGATCTGCTTCACATGGGTACCCCCACTTTTTGCTGGTGTTTCACTGTTGTTCGACCTTAGTCTGGCTGTGGCCCTGCTAATCAGGACCACAGCCTAGCTGCTTCCTCTCTAAATGGTTTCCATGTACATTAGGTACATATCTAATTGGATTCTGGAGTGCCTTATAAGCCCTTAGTATATGGTATACTATGTACCTAGGGCATAGGTACCTCAGAGGCCTACCAGGGGCTGCAGCATATATTATGCCACCCCTGGAAAGCACTCCAAAATGGCACCACAGGTCTGCTACTGCAGCCTGGGTAAGGGTGTGCTTGCACCCCTTACAGTGGAATAGGCTACCTATATCCACACATATATACAGACACATAAAAACCTATAAGCCACTCCATTGACAGGTCTTGACAAAATTATGAAGGCAGAGTGCTTGGTTTTATGTGAGAGGGTGCCCAAGCATGAGCTGAGCCCCTCTGCAGCTTTCGGAAATACTTCCTTATGGCTGTTCTGTGATACAGCCATACCATATGCATTATAACCTTACGGTAAATGCTAACTTTGGAATGGCTACATCAAAACATGTTGTGTTTGGTGTCAAAGGCTGTGGAATACTACCCCCCCCCCCCCACCACCAGTTCTGGCGGCGGGGGTAGCATTCCACCCTTCTAGAGGGATAGACATGTTCACACTGGCTAAACCCGGTAGGACTTTCCTGAGCCCTGGCATCACAAAATGGATGCCTCTGCCACAGACACGGGTCTGGCCTCCTGCTGCTGACCGAAACTCCGGCAGGGGAGGCCTGGACAATAGGTTTCCTGTCGAAGGGAGGTGTCACCACCTCCCCAGACAGGCAGATGTGTATTGGGGCTGGGCGGGAGCAATCTCTGGTGCTTTGAAGTCCTGCACTGGGGGCACACTTGGTGTCCCTGTGCATAGTCCAGTTCAAACCGGTTGCATGGGCTACCTGCCCCGGCGCGAAACTGAACAAAGGAAATGGGTGTAACCACCCCTCTTTCCAGGCCCACCCATAGGTGGTGCCTTAGAGTTAGTCCATACCCTAAACTTACTATAAGTATAGGTTTTCAGTCCCTAGGACTTTAGATTACCCTGGACAAAACTCTGCTACATATATCCTGGACCTTCGACGTTCTACTTTAACTAGAAGACTGAAGGAATCTCCCTTGGGGTCAAGGAGTGACTCCCCTGCTTGGCTGGCACCAAAGAAGCAACTGACCGGTCTGCATTGCTGAAGCTCCCGCTGGACGCCAAAGTCTTTGCATCACCAGAGGTGGATTCCCAGACTTCCCCGAGGCTACCCTGAGTCCACAGCAAAGCTGAGGCCCGTGGCTATCGTGGATGAAGTGGAACAGTTACCCCTGGACACCGTGAACTTTTGCAGCAAAACTATCTTCCTGGTCCTCCTCGAAGTTGTGCTTTGGGCTCCGAGTAGCCCCAGCCTTGAGCACCTCCTGCACCGAAGATTGTTGGCCTTCACTCCGGGAGTGACCCGTGGGCCAGTTTCAAGTGCAACCACTCGAGGCTCCTTTGCGATCACTAGACCGTTGGCTAGCAGGTCCCCACGAAGGCAACTTCTTTTCTGCTTGGGCTTTCCTGGTTGCTCCAGACGTGCCCTGACTTACCTTCGCTGGGTGAGTCCCTCAGACCTTGCTGGTCTGCACCGCAGTCCTTTCTCTGAATTCCAGTGACTTGCCGTTGCCAAGGCTTGTTGGGTCCATTCTGGTCGCCGACACCGCAACACTCGCCAGACTTCTTGGAACAGCTCGAATCCGGCTCGTGGACTTCGTCGACGCCTTCTGGACCTCGTAGCTGAAGAGTCAAGACACGCATCAACTCACCTGAAGCACCCGACATCTGTGGGCATTGGTCCATCCTGCCCTTGGTCACTGGCTAGTGACCCAGACTCTGTCCCCTCTGCTTTCAGGTTCCTTCCATCCCAGATCCAGGCTTGGATCTCCCCAAACACTTCTCCTCTTCACGGCAGCAGCAGTTCTTTGCAGGCTCCCATTGAAATCGACGACGCCACCCGACACCAAAAGACACCTATTGACCGGCTTCCCTGGGTGAGGTAACTCAAGGACTCCAGTGCTCCCATGGGTGCAAGCCCTAGAACTTCTTAAATCCAAAAGGGTTTGGTCCTGACTCGATTAGATGTGTCCCTAATCTTTAAATTTCCAACAGCGACATTGCCCATAAAAGATAACGGGAACCCGCCGTTGTGTTCTCACACTGCATACAGTCCCCGTGAGTCCCCTGTGTCACTACCTTGGGTGGTTCCTTGGGGTCCCAGCGATTCTACAGGCTATAGGCCTAGTGTCTATTCCAGTCGTGGTTCTTATACCACTTTTTTGGTATATGGTTTGGTACGCCCCTAGGGCACAAACGTGTATTTGTGCTATTACTGATGATTGCTATCTTGTAACTTAAGTACTTCGAACTCCAGCCTCATAAAGAGACTAGAGGGGTGTGTGTTAACCTAAATACATATATTTTAAATATATACCTGATGTGGTTGTCCTTTCATTTGATCATTCAAGAGATTATAGACTGGTAAAACAAGCTGCTTTACATTCCTTCAAGACTTAGCCTGAAGGCTGCTCTCCATAGCTACCACTAGGATAGCTTTCAATAAAGGTTGTCTTTAACCTATCACCATAAGGGGTTGTTTGGGCTGATACAAGGTGCCCACTAGAACTAGTGGACAGCATATATCAGGCCACCTTCTCACAGGGAGTGCTCCTAGAATGGGTTTCCAATGCCTGCTGCATCACAGGGCTCTCAGTAGTCTGTGGGAGTGCTCCTAGATTGGGGTTCCAATGCCTGCTGCGTCACCGGGCTCTCAGTAGTCTGTGGGAGTGCTCCTAGAATGCGTTTACAACGCCTGCTGCATCACGGGGCTCTCAGTAGTCCGTGGGAGTGCTTCTAGAATACGTTTACAATGCCTGCTGCATCACGGGGCTCTCAGTAGTCCTTTTGCTGACGGGGAGCCAGTGCAGGTTTCTCAGGTGTGCAGATATGTGGCTGTGGCGAGGGATGTTGAGGATGAGTCGTGCGGAGGCGTTCTGTATGCGTTGAAGTCGTTTCTGAAGTTTGGCTGTGGTTCCTGCGTACAGGGCATTCCCGTAGTCCAGTCGGCTGGTGACGAGGGCCTGGGTGACCGTCTTTCTGGTTTCGGTGGGGATCCACCGGAAGATTTTTCGGAACATGCGCAGGGTGTTGAAGCATGAGGATGAGATGGCGTTGACTTGTTTGGTCATTGTGAGGGAGGAGTCCAGGATGAATCCCAGGTTGCGTGCGTGGTCCGTGGGTGTCGGTGCGGTGCCCAGCGCTGTGGGCCACCAGGAGTCGCCCCAGGCGGATGGGGATTGTCCAAGGATGAGGACCTCCGTCTTGTCTGAGTTCAGTTTCAGATGACTGAGTTTCATCCATTCCGTGACGTCTTTCATTCCTTCCTGGAGGTTGGTTTTGGCGGTGGCTGGGTCTTTGGTGAGGAAGAGTATCAGCTGGGTGTCGTCGGCGTAGGAGATGATGTTGAGGTTGTGCTTGCGTGCGATGGCGGCGAGGGGGCTCATGTAGATATTGAAGAGGGTTGGGCTGAGCGAGGAGCCTTGGGGTACGCCGCAGATGATCTCGGTGGCCGCGGAGCGGAAGGGAGTGAGGCGGACTCTCTGGGTTCTGTTGGAGAGGAATGAGGTGATCCAGTCCAGGGCTTTTCCTTGGATCCCAGTGTTGTGGAGGCGGGTTATTAGGGTGCGGTGGCAGACGGTATCAAAGGCGGCTGAGAGGTCCAGGAGGATGAGAGCGGTTGTTTCCCCGTTGTCCAGCAGGGTCCTGATGTCGTCGGTGGTCGCGATGAGGGCGGTCTTGGTGCTGTGGTTGGCTCGAAATCCGGACTGGGATGGGTCGAGCGAGTTGTTTGCCTCGAGGAATGCAGTCAGCTGTTTATTGACGGTCTTCTCGATGACTTTTGCTGGGAAGGGAAGAAGAGAGATGGGGCAGAAGTTCTTGAGGTCTTTAGGGTCTGCTGTGGGTTTCTTCAGAAGGGCGTTGTTCTCTGCGTGCTTCCAGCTCTCTGGGAAGGTGGCTGACGCCAAGGAGTTGTTAATGACGTTCCGGAGGTGGGGTGCGATGGTGGTGTCGGCTTTGTTGAAGATGTGGTGAGGGCATGGGTCAGAGGGAGAGCCAGAGTGGATGGTGTTCATGACGTGGGTGGTGTCTTCAGTGCTGATGGGGGTCCAGGTGCTGAGGGTGGTGGTGGGGGTCGTTGGTTTGGTGACTGGAGGCGGAGTCTGGGCGCCAAAGCTGTCATGTATATCGGCGATCTTGCGGTAGAAGAACGTGGCAAGGGAGTCGCAGAGGTCTTGCGACGGTGTGATGTCATTGTTGCTGGCGCTGGGGTTGGAGAGCTCTTTTACGATGCTGAAGAGTTCCTTGCTGTTGTGGGTGTTGTTGTCCAGCCGCTCTTTGAACGATGTCCTTTTGGTGGTGCGGATCAGCTGGTGGTGTTCTTGAGGGCGGTCATGTTTTCTGTCGTCCGTTCGTGGTGCCAGGTTTTCTCGAGAGTTCGGCAGGATTTTTTTGAGTCTTTGAGGGCGTTGGTAAACCATGTGGGTTTCCTATTGCCGGTCTTGCCTGGGGGGTTCTTCAGTGGAGCAAGGGCGTCGGCGCAGTTGGTGATCCATTGTGTGAGATTGTGGGCTGCGTCGTTGGTGTCGGAGGTGTCAGTTGGTGGGTTCTGGCTCAGAGATGTGGTTAGTTGGTCTGTGCCTTTTCCAAGTGTGCTGGTGCCGTTTCGTCAGCCTAGCGCCAACGCAGGCACCCTTGTGCAAGGGTGCCTCCGTTGCATGCAGCATTGTTTTTATGTAGGAAGGGGCACTTCCCTGCACAAAAGCAAACCTGAGAGGCTTTTTCCTCTTTGTATGAGTGCTGCACATATAGAAAGAGGAAAAAAGGGAGAAATAAAGATTTTTCTCCTTGTTGTGCATCCCTTGGGGAGGTGTAAGATTTTGAATCAGTCCCAGGTTTACAAGTCCTTGTAAATCTGGGAATACATTAAAAAAAACGTAAGAGTTGAGTGGGAACACCCACTGCAACGCCTCCCTTGTGCAGAGTAAGGCAAAGGAGCAATTTGCGCTGTGTTGCATTACTCCATATTTATGAAACCATTCAAAGCCATGCAAAGTGGCTTTGCATGGCTTCATAAATATGACTTGCAGATTTGTGACGTGCATTTACCACGTTCCGTGGTGCAAGCATGACGCAAGGTCCTTGTAAACATGCCCCTTAGTCTGGTGTGCATGCAAATCCTGCATTGCCAATCCCTGGTGAGTTGCATTAGTACTGCTGGAACAAAGCCAATGGAGGCACCAATGTGTGAGGCGGACTGGCCTCAAGGGTCCTGTGACCTCAGTGACAAAGTCACTGCTGTTCTAGGGTGTGCTGCTTCGTTGGCCTACCCGCTAGACTGTAGGTGAACTTCAGTATGGATTGTGGTGAACAGGCCTTCAAGGTTAACCCACACTGGCCACTGGTAGGGTCCACTTGCTGGTGCTAAGAGACCAGGGCTTCTATGGTCTAGTATGGCCTTCTAAGGTCTAGTAGGTGAATGTGCTCCCTCAGGACAGTGGTCTGGTGGACTGGTCATGAAGCCTGATTCCCCAGTTCCAGATTTGGTAGCTCTGGCCGTAGTGCCACATTCTATCCTCCCTGAGCACCCTTCTGTCCCACTGAGAGACACTTGCAGTGCCTTTAGCTACAACCCAATTCTGCCCCAAGGTAAACACCTGGCTGTGACTCAATTCAAATTATGCACTGCCAGAAAAAAAGTAACAACATCCTGGAAAAAGCAAACACTCATAGGCACAGGAAGATTATGTAAAGCGTGCGAAATATAAGCAGGAACGACATGGCTACTTTAGTTTTTACACTCCTTGTTTAGAAATCAATGAGTGTTTTTTGCCTCAAACGTTGAGGACATGAAAACTGTGCTCTTAGTGTACGCAGGTGTGCCTTTGGTGTACTCGTGGACAGCAAGGAAGGGCATAAGCAGGGCTCAGAAGATTAAGGGATTCTTGAGGAAAATCTGATCTGACTCACAGAAACCCACAGGGCTAATCCACATTCATGTCAGCCAGCTAGCTGCTCAAACATCGACATTATGTATTCAAGTGTCCTGCTAACGATACCTTTTGAAGTGTCTGGCTTGCTAACTCTCCCACCCACAAAAAACTTGAGAGAGCTCTTGAGGGTAAAAGGCAAAATTATATTTTCATTTGGGAAGTGAAGGATACATCCAACTTTATTTTTTGTGGTGACATACTCGTACATTAGTTAGGCTGTAATGTGTTGCTGAAACAAAATCACAAACCTAAGAGGTCCCAAAGGCAAGACCTATTGGCTTTGCTAATGCTTGTTTAGATATCTCATCATGCACACATACAGAGACAATGAATCATATGTGTGTAAATCAATGTTTAGAAAATGTTTACAAGACAAAAGGGGCTACAAGGTGTTAGGATTCACATGCCATCAATTCTGGTTGGCATTTTTTTAAGATCTGGAGAAGCACAATCCGAGGGTTCAAAATGTAACAAAGTGGTTGGATTTTCTTTTTTTTTTTTTTTTAATTTTTATTTATTTTGAGCAATTCAGTGAGGTCACAATACTTAATCAAGATTCATATTATACAGGAAAAAAAAAAACTTAAATCGGGAACATATACAAACAGAGAGCCATAATCCAACATGGATAATCCATAATTTGCAGACATATAGCTAATAATAATCATTAAGATACATTACTATACCCAGTTACCAATCGGCTCCCATATTGCAGCCCCCAGTTTCTTCCTTGCCCTACCTTTTAATTTGTATAGGGCAGTTTCCAAATTGTAAATTGAGATGAGCTTAGCCCTCCAGTTAGCGAATGACGGAGGTTCAGGATCGAGCCACTGAGATGTTATGCATAAACTCAAAACCGCCATACATATGAACTTTAGGCCTCTATGGGGTACCAATTTCCTCCCCGAGTCCATACCAAATTCTATCCCGAACAAAACCAAAGGTGCAGTCACAGAAATCGGTATACCCAGAGACCCTAAAATAAAACATTCAATATCCGATAAGAGTTGATGAAGCGAAGGGCAGGAGAAAAACATATGTATCGAATCTGCCCCATAGAGACCACATCTGGCACATCTCGTCCCCCTTCCCGCCTTCCACTTTGCAATCTTTGCTGGCGTATAATATAAATTAAACATGGCCATATAAGCTTGACTTCTTAGACTGCCAGAAAGCAAAATAGAACTAGCGGTCCTCAATACCAGCTGAAGATCCAGATTGGTTGATGACAATTTTCCCTCCCACGCTGCTTCAAATCTACGGATATCATCAGGTTCTTTTAAGATAATTTCCTTGTATATTTGACCTATTTTAGATTTCCCTTTTATCAACTCCAATATCCGGATCTGAGACACCTGACAGTTCCCCCTCGCAATTGCAGCCTGCAAGAAACTTCTAAGTTGAAGATATTTAAAAAAATCAGACCTACCAACCCCAAATTTCTCTTGGAGTGTCAAAAAAGAAAGAATATCACCCTTCTCTAGTAAATCCCCAATTACTCTTATACCATGCTGTGACCACCTCCTCATAACCGAATCATGACATACGGTAGATGACAAAGCATACGAATCCAGAGGTGTGTACCACGTGATACAAGGAATAACTAGTTGTTTCCTGAGCCTCTTCCATACTACATATGCTGCCTGAATAATCTTAAACCGAGTCTTTTTATAATAACTTGGCTCCAGGATTTTAAGTAGTAACCCTCGCGCCGATTCTCCCAAACACCATTCATAAATAGATGGGGAAAAAGCGGGCTCCAGAACCACAGTGTTCCCAGATACCAACACACCCATAAATTGGAGCAGCGTAGCGCTATAGTAAGCATAAAAGTTAGGGAGGGCCAGACCTCCCCGCTCTACCGGCAGATATAACCATTTCATCGCCCTTCTAGAGCGACGAAACCCCCAAAGAAACCGTGAACACATTCGCTCTATTCTCTTAAAAAAGATATTGGGAAACATAATTGGAATAGCCCGAAACAGATACAGGAATTTCGGGAAAATTGACATTTTTAGGACATTACCCCTTCCATATAGAGATAGATGCAGCCTATTTAAACGCTCCAGAGTATTATTTGATGATACAATCAGTGATTCGACATTAATCCTTGGTATATCTTGAATTTTAGTAGAGATAAGCACACCTAAATACATTGCTTCTGTGGCTACCTCCATCTCTAATGGTAATCCAGCCTCCGTATGTAACACCTGTGTCTTATCCAGATTTAATTTATAGCCAGACACTGTACCGAAGTTGTTAGTAATGACCACAATTCTTTCCATAGCCTTATTCATATCCGCAGAAAGCACCTCAAGGTCGTCAGCATATGCCAAGACTTTCACTGAATATATATGCGCTTTTACCGGACAGATTTCAATATCGGCCTCCAGCCTATTTATGAGGGGGTCTATAAACAGAGCAAAGAGAAGTGGGGAGCTGGGGCACCCCTGCCGCGTGCCCCTGCTAACCATAAACCTCTGTGACTCTTCTCCCCCTAGCCGTACTATTGCATTCGGCATAAGGTACATAGACTGTATTGCTCGTATAAAGTCATTAGGAAAGGACTTCCATCTCATCACTGCCCATAAAAACTCCCAGGAGACCCTGTCGAATGCCTTTTCGGCATCCAACAGGGCCACCCCAACAGGAACCCCCGTTGCCTGTGCCCAGTCAAAGACAGATATAAGTCGCCTGACGTGATCCGTGGTCCCTCTCCCAGCTATGAATCCATGTTGTTGTGGTGAGACTAAAGGGGTAATAATCCCCCCCCAATCTCCTTGCCAAGCATTTCGAGTATATTTTGTTGTCGGCATTTATAAGGGAGATTGGGCGGTATGAAGAGAGCTCACAGGGATCCTTTCCCTTCTTCCTAAAGATTATTATGACTGTTTCCGACCAAGAGGCCGGGGGGGCCCCCTTAAACGCAGCCTGGAAAACCGAGGTCAATAGCCCAGCTAGACTCTTCCTGAACTTAGTGTAAAACTCTAAGGGGATTGAGTCTGACCCCATCGCCTTCCCTGAGGCTAGTGACAGCATAGCTATTTCGATCTCTTCCCAAGAAATCCTTTCTACTAGTGCATCTTTATCCACCTCCTCTAATCCGACAGAGCCCATTTCCTCTAAATATTGTTGCGTTCCTCTGACCGATTCTGCCATATATCGTTTTTCATAATATTTTTTAAAAGAATCATGAATCAAGGAGGGGGTCTCTAATAGGTTCCCATCCATATCCTTAATCTTGAGAATCCTAGAGTAAACCTCCTTTTGTCGTAGCCTTTTAGCCAGGACACTCCCAGCCTTTTCTCCATATTCATAAAACTCGCTTCTATGTACTTGATACTTGGCGGCTGCTTCATCTGCATACCCTTGATATATAGTTGAACGAAAAGCAGCAACTTCCGCATGAACCTCCCTGACCCTCCCAGCACACTTTATCTCAGAAACTAGTTTTTGCTCCAGCATAGAGAGGGCCGCCAAATCATTTAGAGATTTCAGACGGTCCTTTATCCGCTTCCTTGCTACAAACCTTACTGTCTCGCCTCTTATGCCAGCTTTGAAAGCGTCCCATACAATCTTCGTCCTGGCAGATCCAATATTCAGCTGAATAAACTCAGGGATCCATTTATCCATCCAACTACAGTAATCATGATTCATCAATAACTTCCTATCAAAGTCCATTTTCTCCCCTTAGCCATTAACCCAGCACATTCAAACTCTAATACTACTGGGCTGTGATCCGAAATTATCTTAGGGGGTACATTTATAGAGGCCCTTGATAGTATAACATCAGAGACCAAAAAAAGATCCAGTCGTGCCATCTTCTTGTGTGGGGCAGAAAAATACGTAAACCCATCTTGCCCTGGTTTTAACTCCTCCCAAACATCATAGAGGCCTTGATCTTGCACCAACGCCTGCAGACTCCTAAAAGCTCTTGGTTTCCTGCCCGTATAAGATTTGGCTGTCCTCATATTTAACTGCGAATAGATATGTATGTTTAGGTCACCACAGACCAACATAGGCTGAGGATAAAGAGATAGCTCTGTATTAATTACTTGAAAAAAGTCTGGATCGTCCACATTTGGTGCGTATATTGAGCACAGCGTCATGACTTGCTGTGAGATTCTACCTCCATCACAACCCACCTACCAAATTTATCCACTTTATGTTTTTTGACCTCCAAAAATCCCCTTTTAGCCAGGATTGCAACTCCTTTCTGGTTAACTGCCTGAGAAGTACAGGCCAACAGTTCAAGCCCTAGAGAGCCAAGCCAGGCCCTATTGGACCACGCTATATGCGTCTCCTGTAAAAAAAAAGCAGATCCCATGAACTTGCATAAATAATTCTAGCTAAGACGCGCCTTTTCTTAAAGTCATTCAGACCACAGATATTCAGTGAACAACAAGTTATTTTCATCATTCAAAATCATAAGTATTCTTACATAAAACAGCATTAAAGGGTTCCCCCCGCCCTACAATTTTGACAGCTACCTTACTTTGCTTATATCTGATACACTCGACACTTTTTAAAGACAATGTATAATCCTTATACCTCACTGAATTGTTTATAACCCATCCCCACCACCACCATCCCCCACCCCACCCCCTCCAACCCCCCCCCCCAACCCACCCTGAACCTCCTTCAGCGAGCATTGGGAAAAACAATTTCCCTAGTGATGGTAAAGCCCAGTGCTCGACCACCACCTCTTCCACCCATATGGGGGCTGGTCTGATCAAATTTGCCAGGGCTGCTTTGGGTTCCCAGTCTGGCCCTGTTTTAATGTCGATTCCTTGCACTGTACCGTAGGCTTTTAGCCTACAGTGGGGTGGCCCACTTTTGCCATCTGAGGGCTGGTGCTTTGAGGCACATGTAGGCGTGCAGTCTTGTACGCACGAGCTACAAGAAATAGTCATGCTGACTTGGCTCCAGTCCAAGTGATGCTACAGACTCTGGCTCTGTTTGGCTGATGAGGCAAAGCTGTGCACATATGGGTGAGGAGAACCTGCTCTCTATCGGAGCCACTTGGGGTTGTGTGATTCATCTCTTGAGGTTCTTCTTCGAGACCAAACACAAAGTGAACTGTCATTCCTGGGTCACATCGGTGATCCAACAGAGGTCGACTTTGGATTCTACTGATAAGATCAACGGACATGCCATCACAAGTCTCCAGGCGCCAGTACATAATCTCCTAACCCCGTCCAGGCGGCGAGTACTCCCTCTCCGCTCCCCCATGGTTGTTGCAATCGCTGCGCGCTTTTCCCTTAATTAGCACTTGACCACTTCTTGGTGCCTGAAAAGGTCGCAGTTTTATTTTCACAACAAACATTTGGTAACATGAAATCTTCATATTTCAAATTTCAAACATTCATGGTCTTACTATAGTCCTTCAATGACCATGTTTCACTTTTATCTATTGTTCATTATTTCCTCTATTCGCATTCTGGACCCAGCCGCCTCAATTGCCTGGGAGAGGATGGAGGGGCCCCAATCCCTGTGTTTCGATTCACGGGTCTAGGCTTCAACTTGCTACCGATTTGGAGGGTGTCCCTTTCTGGGCATGCCCGGGCTGCAAGTGCCGTCCCGCTCGTCCTGTATCCTTTCGGGGCCCTCCCTTCTCCCAGGGGTCTCTGCCGTTTGGCATCCCAAGGACCTTACTTGAGCATCTACTCTATTTTCTTGCGGCTGGGTCCTTGTCATCTTCTCCGCCTGTACCCCTGCCGTAAGGCATCCCCGGGGTCCTGCGGGAGTGTCATCTCTGTTCTTTCTCTGGCGGCACGCCGCCCAATGGCTCCCCCGGTGCCCCTGGCGTGAGGCATCCAAGGACACTGTGTGAGCCTTTCATCTATCTCCTAGTAATTTCGTTCTCTACTAGGTTCCTCGTGTCAGCTCCGCTACCCTTTCCCCCTACGGCTGCGACGCCCGTAACCATAGGTGTGGGTGGGTGGGCTTCTCTTCTTCTTACGCGAGGGGGAGACTTGAAATGGGATTTCCTGGGCCGTTGGCCCCTTTTAACCTCCCCCTTGCCTACCTTTCTCGCCCCCTGATTGAGGGGGGGAGCTTCCTTTGTTTGTGGGCCTATCCGTTGTTGCACGGGGCGCCACCAGCACTAAAACCGGCCCTGTCTTCTTCCCAGAGCAGTTCCGAGATTGGACCCAGGCCGGGAAGGCTCTGGACTGTTTACCGGGCTCGAACCCTGTTCCACCCTTTTGCGGTTGACCCACCACACGTAAGGTTACCTTCTTTCCGCGGTCAATGCCGGGTTGGAGTGTTCAGCGATTGTTAGTAGGCTGGCCGCAACCCTTTCTTCCCAAATTGAGTTGGTCGTCCCCCTGCTTCGCGCAGCCCCGCTCCTTACCTTTTTCCTTTTAATTTTGCTTCCGGGTTCGCTATGGGGGCACTGCCGCCCGCACCAGTCTTCCTCCGTTCGGGGGCACCGCCGCCCGCACCGACACCCGCGTGGTTCGTTTACTGCCGTGATCTTACACCATCTGCTTGTTCAAAGCCTGCAAACCGCCCCGGGGTCCGTTCTCGCGAGCACCGCTGTTCTGACTCCAGGTGCCTCCGTGGTGGCGGTGCCGGCATACTGCCCAGCATTTGATCCAAATCTTCGCAAACCACCGGCCGGTGTCCCTGTTGATCCGGGCACCGCCGTATTGGCTCCAGGTGCCCGCGAGTCCTGTATCTGTGGTGGACCCTGCCCGTATCCTCGACAACAGATGAGGCGGGGGTGAAAGCCGCATTTTGTCTTCCGCCCAAAGGCGCGAAATGCCCCATAGCGTCCTTGCGTCGTCCTCTTCTCCGGTCAGCTTCCCCGCAATCCTTTCTTTCTGTGCCCTCTGTGCGCTGGCGTGGCCTTCCTTTCCGTCTTCTCTGCTAAGGCGCGAAACCCCCGCTGCCGTTGTTCCCTTCGGACTTCCTGCCTCAGGGGTGTGCGGGTAACCGGGTACTTCTCTGGAAAGCAGGCAGCGCCTGTCGCCACGTGTAGGCCCCCGCTTACGCCTCTCGGTCTGTGCTGCTTACGGCGGAGGCGGCTCCACACCTCCCGTACTTTTCCGGCACCGAGTCGCCTGGCGGTACTTTGCGGCCAGCTGATTCGCTTCCTTGTGAAAGGCGCTGTGAACGCCTGCTGCCGTTGGGGAGGGAAAGCCGATGCCAGGCCCCCTTTTAGTCTGGACCCCGTCTGCGCACGCTCCCCCGGTCTTCCGCCGCTCGCGATCTCCCCCGTCGCTCCTGAAATCGCCGTCTCTTGGCAAGCGTGGGATGGGACGTCGCTGGAGCCCTCCGAGTCTTTGAAGAGCTGGTTTCTTGGCGCCAAAAAGGGGGATGCGATGGTCGCCTCCAGGTATGCCCACGTCTTCATTCCTTTCATTCTTCCTGCAGCTCAGATCCAAACATGGCGGCTTCTCTTCTTCTTACGCGAGGGGGAGACTTGAAATGGGATTTCCTGGGCCGTTGGCCCCTTTTAACCTCCCACTTGCCTACCTTTCTCGCCCCCTGATTGAGGGGGGGAGCTTCCTTTGTTTGTGGGCCTATCCGTGCCCTCCCCGGCCTAGCCGGGTTTCCTAATTGCGGGGGCGTGGCGTGGAGGGGTCCCAGCGCCGGCCGGCGTTCTAACCCAGGCCTCTATTGGGTCCGGCTTTGCCTTCCCCGGCCTGGGTCCTTATCGGTAAATGGCAGGAAGTAATTGCGATTTCTGTGAGCGCCAAGCCATCACAAGCGTTTCTGCTTCTAAACATGCCGCAGGGCCCCAGGGTCTGATAGCCTCACCACAGAGACTGGAAGTGCAGATCCTTTTCTGGGTCACAATTGACTGCAATCTGTTCCTCTTTCCTCAGCTCCTAGTAGTCCTTCTTTCTAGGTCACTTCTTCATGTAGGGGTATATCTGGCAAACCTCAGCAGTCAATCAGTTCCTTCTTCAAGGCAAGCCCAAGGCAACTGTTCATGGTAGAGTACAGAACTTACAGATTCCTCTTCCTGACCAAGTTTCTCGGTTTGCAATGGTGTGGGACCCCGGATTCCACTTGATGAGGAATCTTGGCACAATAACTGGTAGTTTGTGTACTATACTTATACACATTCTGCAGACAGATATTCTGTTTTCTACAGGTCCATCTTCTGGTTCCATTTCAGGCAGATCTTTTTCATATTCTTTTCGGTCTGGTCCAACATAGTCATTGTTTCACGGTGCCAACAGTTAGGTGGAGTTTCCTGTGAGAGGACGCTTAAAACAAGGGCACTAAGCTGCCAGTCAGCCTGTTGAGGGAAGACTTCAGGGACATTTGAGCAGCAAAAGGACAGGGGTTTTCCCTGGTCTTGAAAGGAACCTTTCCCTCCACACCATAGATTCTGCCCACTACAGAGGACCTCATGAACGTTTTGGGGACACCTTGCAATTCACTATGCTGTTCAGTCTTTCCAGTGCATTAAATAAAAATGGATTCCTGGGTCTGTTATATGTAGCACACGCCCATGCACTCGATGCACTTTCCACCGCACAAACATGAACTACACACGCCTGTGTCATTCATGAACCTCGTGGATGGATCGAAGGACCCGGTTGCAGGAGACTAGCAGACCAATTTACAAACCTAGGAGAGGCCAGTAGGCAACTGCACTTGGCAGGGGAAAGGTGAAAAGGTCTGCCTGATACTATAATCTGTTGCATCCACCACTTCCAACCACATACCGCCCAGTGACCTGGAAGTACTGTTGCTCTATAAAAGAGGATGCACCTGGTGTGCCTCTCTAGACTACAGAGCCAGGTGGCTCAGGGTTGCACTTTGAGTCACAGGGAGTCATCAGCACACACTCGTGATTGTTGTATGTGCTGAGCCAAAACAATCAAAAGCCAACGGAAACTCGCTATGGGAAACTCGGAGTAGAAGTCAGACGCAGGCGGGGGGGGGAGACGGGCGTGAAGGATGCAACGTCGCACCTCCCCCACCCAGGCTTTATTGTTACCAGTGCACCTGGGACTTGATCTGGTAGGAAGGTGGTGGAAAGTTAATCGAATGGATTTACAGTCGAAGTGAAAGTAGTTACATTTGTAAAAGGTAAGGTCCGACACAGGTGGCTTCATTTATTGTACTGTTTTCTGTTTTCCCTTTTTCGACCGTGGTCTTCCCCACAAGGCGCTGATTGACGTTGTGACATTCTGAATGTCTTTCAGTTTGTGTTCCCAACTCAAGACGAGCCCCTGCCCCTCTCTGGCCTTCAGTAGCATTACATCCAAATGCCTGGGCTCAGGACTGCCCGGTGAGAGGGGCCCGGTGTTGCTAAAGACTGTCCATGAGTGAACTGGAAATAAATTAGTTTGCAGCACTCTAACTGTCCTATCTCCGGCTACTTTGAATCCGCACAACATGCAAATTATACATTTTGTTTGCATCTCTTTGCACTGATGCAACATCTGCACGCTTTAATGCTGTTTGACCACAGATTTTTGTTAGCGGGGTGCTTTTGGCACTCCGCTAATAAAAATCTGGAATCTAAGATAGAAAACTATTAGTGATGCCAGAAGCTACCATGATGAACACTGCATCCTATCGATGGTATTGCTTGTCTTTTTAAAGACCAACGTTTCTGATATTTGGCTAACATTTGGTCTGCGTACACTGTTGGTGTCCTATGATGCTGCTACCAGCGCAAGTTTTTAAATTTGTTTACAAATTACAGAAGAGCAGTGCACTTAAAGGCTCAACTTTTTCTAGGTCTATATGTGAGTATCTTATCTAGTCTAGATTTTTTGCATACTAAAACTTGTGACCTGGTTTTATCTCATAAATAAAACTACAAGTCCTAGAATGCAAAGCAAAACTCTGGAAGACACAAGATGCCAGAATCGAAGATAGCTTAAAGCACTTTACAATCAATCAATCAATCATTTGTAAAGCGGACTACTCAGCCGTGAGGGTCTCAAGGCGCTGAGGGGGAGGGGGTAGCAGCTACTGCTCGAGCAGCCAGATCTTGAGGTGTCTCCTGAAGGTCATCAGGTCATGGGTCAGACGCAGATTAGTGGGGAGGGTGTGCTACGTCTTGGCGGCGAGGTAGTCCACGTCTTGGTGGTGAGGTAGGAGAAGGATCTGCCGCCGGTGGTGGTTCTGTGTATACGTGGGACGGTGGCGAGGTCGGCGGAGCAAAGCTGGCGATTTGGGGTGTAGAAGGTGAGGCGCTTGTTGAGGTATGCTGGTCCGGCGTTGTGGAGTGCTTTGTCTGCGTGGGTCAGGAGCTTGAAGGTGATCCTCTTGTTGACGGGGAGCCAGTGCAGGTCCTTCAGGTGGGCTGTGATGTGGGAGCGGTGGGGGATGCCAAGGACGAGGCGTGCGGAGGCGTTCTGTATGCGTTTCTGGAGTTTGGCCGTGGTTCCAGCATAGAGGGCGTTGCCGTAGTCCAGTCTGCTGCGGACGAGGGCGTGGGTGACCGTCTTTCTGGTTCCGGTGGGGATCCATCTGTAGATCTTGCGGAGCATGCGGAGGGTGTTGAAGCAGGAGGAGGAGACGGTGTTGACTTGTTGGGTCATTGAGAGCGATGAGTCCAGGATGAATCCCAGGTTTTGTGCTTGGATGGTGGGCGTCGGTGCGGCTACTAGCGCGGCCGGCCACCAGGAGTCGTCCCAGGTGAATGGGGAGGAGCCGAGGATGAGGACCTCCGTCTTGTCTGAGTTCAGTTTCAGGCGGCTGTTCTCCATCCAGTCGGCGACGGCCTTCAGTCCTTCGTGGAGGGTCATTTTGGCGGCGGTGGGGTCCTTGGTGAGTGAGAGGATCAGCTGGGCGTCGTCAACGTAGGAGACGATGTTGAGGTTGTGCGAGCGGACGATGTTGGCGAGTGGAGCCATGTAGACGTTGAAAAGGGTAGGGCTGAGGGAGGATCCTTGGGGCACTCCGCAGATGATCTTGATGGCTTCCGAGCGGAATAGGGGAGCTGGACCCTCTGGGTTCTGTCGGTGAGGAAGGAGGTGATCCAGCCCAGGGCCTTGTTGCTGATTCCTGCGTCGTGAAGGCGTGTGCAAAGGGTGCGGTGGCAGATGGTGTCAAAGGCGGCCGAGAGATCCCAGAGGATGAGGGCCGTGGTTTCGCCATTGTCCAGCATGGTCCTGATGTCATCAGTGGCAGCGATATGGGCAGTTTCGGTGCTATGCTAGCTGCGGAATCCTGATTGGGATGGGTCCAGGATGTTGTTTTCCTCGAGGAAGTGGTACAGTTCCTTGTTGACGATCTTTTCGATGACTTTCGGCGTGAGCAGAGAGATGGGCCGGAAGTTCTTACGGTCCTTTGGATCTGCTGTGGGTTTCTTGAGTAGTGCGTTGACCTCGGCGTGTTTCTAGCTTTCCGGGAATGTGACGGTCTCATAGGAGCTGTTGATGATCTTCCGGAGTTGGGGGGGCGATGATGCGGTTAGTTCTGTTGAAGATGTGGTGCGGGCAAGGGTCGGATGGTGAGCCGGAGTGGATGGTGTTCATGGTCTTGATGGTGTTGTCGTCGTTGACGTGGGTCCAGGAGAGCAGGTGGTTGGTGAGGCTGGGGGGTGGTGAGTCAGCGGTGTTAGCGGCTGTTGGTGGGGTCTGAGTATTGAAGCTGTCGTGGATGTCTGCGATCTTGCGGTGAAAGAAAGAGGCTAGTGAGTCGCAGAAGTCTTGCGACGGTGGGATGTCGTTGGCGCTGGAGCTGGGGTTGGAGAGTTCCTTCACGACGTTGAAGAGCTCTTTGCTGTTGTGTGCGTTGTTGTTGATACGTTTTGGTGGCTCGAATGAGTTGGTGGTGCTTGCGGCTGGCGTCCTTGAGGGCAGCGTGGTTGTACGGTGTCTGCTCATGGCACCACTTCTTCTCGAGTTTTCGGCAATACCGTTTGGACTCGTGGAGGTCGGTGGTGAACCAACTGGCCTTTCTGTCTGTACGTCGGTTTGAGGGTTTTTTGATCGGGGGAGGGTGTTGGTGCAGTCTTCAATCCATTGCTTGAGGTTTCGGACGGCTATGTCGGTGTCGGTGGGTGTGTTGCGGGCAAGGGTGGTGATGAGCTGGTCTTCGGTGATCCTGTTCCAGCTGCGGTGGGGGATTCGGGTGGCGCTGTGTGGTGGGTTTCTCGAAGGTGAAGTGGACGCAGTGGTGGTCGGTCCAAAGGAGTTCGGCGGTGTGGCTGAAGGTGATGTGTTTGCTGGCGGATAGGATGGGGTCTAGCGTGTGTCCGGCGGTGTGGGTGGGGGCTGTGATGAGCTGTTTGAGTCCGAGGTTGGAGAGGTTGTCGAGCAGGGTGGTGGAGTTTCTGTCGCAGTTTTCTCGAGGTGGAAATTCAGGTCTCCGAGGATGTAGTCTGTGGACGCAAGGGCGTGCGTGCTGACGATGTCTGAGATGGCGTCAATGAACTGTAGCCGGGGCCCTGGGGGTCTGTAGACGAGTGTTCCTCTGAGGGTGGTGTTGGGGTCGGTGTGGATCCGGAAGTGGAGATGTTCGGCGGTGCTGGAGGTGTCTGCTGTGCTGGTCGAGATTCTGAGGGTGTTCCTGTAGACGATGGCGATTCCTCCTCCGGGTCTGTTGATGCGATCCCTCCTTGTGATCTTGTAGCCCTCTGGGATGGCAATGGCAATGTCAGGAGCCAAGGAGGAGTTCAGCCATGTCTCTGTTAGGAAGGCGACGTCTGGGGAGGCTGAGTCGAGTAGGTGCCAGAGTTCGATGGCGTGCCTGTGGATGGAGCGGGTGTTGAGTAGAAGCCATCTGAGGTGGTTGCATCCTTTCCTGACAGGTGTTCGGTGGCAGGAGAATCTGCATTGTCGGCAGGAGAAGGGTCCGTGGTTGAGTATCGGGCTGGCCTGGAAGCAGTTAGATGATCGATTGATGTTGAGTCCGTGGAGGAAGTTGGCGTCATAGCGTCGTCGGTTGTCATGGCTCCTGCGGGGGCAAGGGGTTCTGGCGCTTGGCGCGGTCCAGGCGCGGACGGGCGCAGACGGGCTTGGCTTAGGTGCGCCAGCGGCACGCCCTCTGCACACGTCCGCTGCGTGACTGTGCAGTGGCCGCCATTTAAGTAGGGGAGGAGCGATTGGCTGGGAGGCGGGAGCGGGGTGGGTTAAGGTGGGAAAAAGAAGCGCACAAGCGGCGATTATGGACTGCGGGGGGTGGGGATAGCAAGCCCAGAGGGGCAGTAGGCAGGCAAGTCAGGGAGCGAGGAATGCGCACCAAGAATAAAGAATGTCAATACAATAGGACAAAAGAGTTGCACCACAAATGCGAGTGTGGGAAAAAAAACAAGTGCGAGCAAGGAGATGTCTCGAACCCTGCCTGTAAGGGACTGCAGGGCAGAGCGCAAATGAGTGGAGCTGCGGGGGGAGAGCTGATCACTGACCGAGGGTCAGGGGTCTAGCTCGCGCTCCCCGCAGCGGTCGTCATATACGTAGGGGAGGGGCGATCGTATGGGCGGCGGAAGCGGGGCGGGTTAAGGCGGGGGAAAAGAGCGCACTAGCGTCGTTTATGGACTGCGGGGGGGTGGGGATAGCAAGCCCAAAGGGGCAGTAGGCAGGCAAGTCAGGGAGCGAGGAATGCGCACCAAGAATAAAGAATGACAATACAATATTGTCAATACAATGGGGCAAAAGAGTTCTACCACAAATGCGAGTGCGGGAAAAAACAACAAGTGCAAGCAGGGAGAGGTCTTGAACCCTGCCTGTGAGGGATTGCAGGGCAGAGCATGACGAGCGGAGCTGCGGTGGGAGAGCTGATTGCTGATCACTGACCGAGGGTCAGGGGTCTAGCTCGCGCTCCGCCCAGCGGTCGCCATATAAGTAGGGGAGGGGCGATCGGCTGGGAGGTGGGAGCAGGGCGGGTTAAGGCGAGAAAAAGAAGCGCACTAGCGGCGATTATGGACTGTGGGGGGTCGGGGAGAGGTCTTGAACCCTGCCTGTGAGGGACTGCAGGGCAGAGCGCGAACGAGCGGAGCTGCGGGGGTAGAGCTGATCACTGACTGAGGATTTTGGGGTCTCCCTTAGGTTTGGTTATGGAAAGGTTGAGGTCAATTGTGCTCCACTTACTGGGTCTATCATAGTCAGAATTGGATATGGCACTAAGTGAGGGATATGATATACAGCAGTGCCTAATTTTTGCTGGTGTTTGCCAATGCTGGGCACAGCACTTAGGGCCTGATTACGATGTTGGTGGGACATTCATCGACAAACTGTTGGTGGTGGTCCCATCGACAGACAGGCCTTCGGTCTGACTGCCACATTAGGATGCAGGACCCCAAAGATTGGGGGGAAAGACTGCTGCTTCCGACAAGATCTACGATCCCGTCGGGGCGGCGGTCGGCATCGCATCCCTAGCATGGAGGCGGAGCCTGTGGAGGCACCACCGTAGGGATTACAATGTCCCTTTCCGATAGCCTTTTCATGGAGGTCCGACTGTCATGAAAAGGCTGTCAGAAACAGAATGTGGGGGCGCCAAGCAGGGCCCGTCCCCCATGGGCCACCATAAAGATGCTCTGGGGGCACATGTAGTACCCCCACGCACAATTTATGCATCGTGTGCAGGCACCACATGGTGCCTGGCATACGTTGTATGGTTGTGCACAAAGTGATCTTTCACTGTGCAGCTTGTGCTGCAGCCCTTTTCCTGGGCCGCAGCACAAGCCGCAATGTAAAATAGCACTTTTCCAACTGCCATCACAGCGGTCTCATCCTAATTGGGCGGTTGGACTGCCGCCTACTTGTTGGACGGTCTCCTGACCAACGTGATAGCGAGCTGCCCGACCACTCGTTATCGTAATGAGACCCTAATTTCTTAATACTGGCACATATTTATTTCAGTCTACCACATGGTGATGCTGTTTATCTACTTTTGAGCATCAACAAACGGTTGAACAAATCTTAAAAACATAATAGTACTAGCATGACCATGCCATTCTAGCTGTGGGTGTGCAGAAATTCTCCAAATGTCACATTTGTAGGAATGTCATGGTAAATCTGTGGCAATGTTACTGGCAATTGGCAGCGTTGGCAGAGATAGTGGGAGGCGAAAACTGCAAAGACTCCCTGAAACAAAATTTGGGCCCTGGTACTTATTATTATTATTTTTACAAATTAAGTACTGGTAAAAAGCAGTGGCGGCTGCTACTTAATGGTGGTGGGGGGCAGGTCACGGGGCATGGTGGGTAAGGGGAGGAAATGAGAAAAAAAGATTAAAAGCACTTACCTGCAGGCCAGCCACTGCCTGTCAGTCCTCTTCGGCTCTTCAGTCGACTTAGGATTCCAGGAACAGGAAGCACACATGCTCCCAGGCTCCTCTAGCCAATCACGATGCTGCCTTACAGCAGCATTGTGACTGGTCTGAGCGCCGTGATTCGGTGCTCAGAGAGGGAATGGGAGGATGTGCATGTTCGCCACCCAGCCGTACAATACAGCCTGGTGGAGAACATGCAAAGTACCCATGACTTTTTTGCCAGCCCAAAATGGCAGCTCAAACCGTCATGTGCACTTAAGAGAGTGCTCACCACTCCTCCTCCTGGTACTCACTGACAACCCAGCCCGCCCCACCTGCCTTTAACCAGAGGAGCAACGACAGAAAAATAAAATAATAACTGTGCGTTATTATCAGTTTCTTTTTCCTTTTTGACCTGCTCACAGCACAGTGGGGTGCCGCCACCGCTGATAAAAAGAGAATGTGAAATGTGGGGTAGGTGAGCTCCATACAAGGATTTTTCTCAAGTATTGTAGGAAATATATTTCAAGTCACGGTAAGCACATCTGCCAGCACAGGATATGCCTTAAAGAATCATTTACTTCAGAGACTGGACGGATCGCCCAAATAATGCTTTTGTAATATGGGCAGTAGTTCATGTTGAAACACGATCGGTTAGTAACTCGAGACCTATCCAATATAGATGAAAAACATGTCTGAAACACCCCCTTCACTTACTAACCCTGTGCCCAACCAGTTCCTTTTCTCTTGACAAGACTAAAGTCAAAGTAGAATCTAAGACATGCCCAATAATTGCAAGTACCCTGACTTTTCTCAGAGAAAGTCTCTGTCTGTCTGTACCAAAATAGGTACCGAGAGAACCACACAAAGCAATTACGACTGTAATGCATGTGCATACGATACTTATTTTTCGGAGTTTTATATAGCGCGAAGTTGACCCGAAGATATCAGAGCGCTTTACACGAGCACCAGTTGCGTTACATGAGGATACATTCATTTTATTTTTGTTAGACACGGGGAGATTAAGTGATTTGCCCAGAATCACAGGATGTTGTGATTCCCTTCTGAGACTCGAAACCGGTTCCCCAGCTCCAAGGTTGACCACCCTAGCTGTAAGCCCAACTCCTCTCTCCAACGATTGGTAGTAGTGGTTGACAGACCGCACCTCTTAGCGCAGGCATTTGTGGAATATCTCTCAAATGAACAAGTGATTAGCGTTGGTGCTATTATGGTACGCCACACCCTACTACCAGGGGTGCCAACACACATCGGTCCCTAAATTCCTCTGTGTAAACAATGTAGACAAAGATCCCATGGGGTGCTTTGGCATCTTTGTCTGTACTGCATGTGTGTCTGATTCCCACACTTGCTAGTGTGGCTCTGCCAATTGCACGCGTGTAAGTGCACAAGTGATAGGGCGAGGGCCACCGTCCTGAATCAGAGCGCTGGTGCCACTGATAACACCACTGGAGTTTGAGTCATCAGGCCACACCGCATGACAACCCCAGGGGCAATCACAGCCATCATCACATTCACATCAGTGAATCACTGGCACCAAGGCATCTATCTGAAAGCAATCATTTGTGACAGAAATGTTGAGGGCTGGAACCATTATGCCCAGCTGACTTGATACAGCGTGGCACACCTGTGCCTTGCCCACCATGCGCCCAGGAAGTGTGGCAGTGGGTGGATCACGTGAATCCGTGCAAGGGCGGCTGGCTGGCTTCTCGCTTCAGTCTTGAATCCCACATTGCCCAGTTTTAGCTGAGAGCGAAGAAACAGTGTGGCCTATGACACAGAGTGCTTGTGTGCAGAAGAAGAGCCTTTTGTGATGGAGGGAAGAAACCCAGCAAACTTCAAGCAGGAATAGCCTGGCTCATGTGGATGAGTCACTTTAAAACAATGATGAATCATGGAGCCGTCCACTCTCATGGGCACATATTTGGAATACTTTATTGCTTAATCAAGTTCCGCAGAGTTCTAGCAGGTTGCTTCAGGGTACAAAACGACATTAATCAGCAGTATGTGAAAATGTGCTGGTGTCGGCGCAAGGCTTATAAAAGGAAAATGTGCTTTCCTTCAGTAACGGGATTTCTGGTGGGTGTTACATCTCTAGCAGAGTCCTTTTATGAACCTTATCCACAGGTGGAAAGCAGCATTCCGAATCTTTGTTGCATTATCTTTTCACCAGCTCGAGGTGGTGCTGAATGATGTTGTTCAGTCTGCCATACGGAAGTGACGTGTGATTTTCCATCGATGGGGCTACTGGGCTGAGATTGGGGGTTAGGAGAAATCTGTGGGATCCGTCATATCCATCAGAAAGAAGTTTACTAAAGGTAAGTATTTAATAATAACCTAAGTATTTGTAAAGTGCGAACGAATCACCCCTAACAGTCTAATGGCGCTGGGGGCCGTCACGGAGATTGAGCGAGCTATTGCCCAGAGTCAGACGCGCAACACCCATTGGACGCAAAGGGCTTCAGCCCCCCCCCCCCCCCCCCCACCCCCACCGTGTGTGGTAGCCCTGGATGAGACAGCTTCCCGGGCACGTACACAGCCGAACCCGAGCACTTCACAGGTCTTTAAAAGACAATGTGTATGTTAATGAGGCCTCGCTGTTGTTTCACCCCTTCTAAGAGCCCCAGCAGCCCCACTCTTGCTTAAAGATTCAGCCCCCCCCGAAATTTTTAACCATAGAAAAGTTCTCTCTTAAAATGTTCTGTATTCAGGAATTTCAAGAATCCTAGGTGTGTGGCTCTAGTCTACTTGCAGGAAGTCAGCGCTTTTTAATATTTTCAGCAAAAGCGTAACCGCCGCCGCCGCTGCCACACCTCCCTGAGCAGCGCCCCAACCTGTTCTCTCAATTTCGAAAGGCCATGCACCCGCAGGGAGCAGACGCAACAGGGCACCTGTTCGCACAGTGTCATTTTGCTTCGTGTATTCATTTCTTAATGCGAATAACAGGCTAGGACAACCCTTGCTTCTACGGGCCAAGCAAGCATAAGCAAACAAACAGACTAAGTCAAAATCTAACAATTAAAGTAAACGGTGAATAAACTCCCCTCTTATATAAAAGGGCATACTGACCAAATCAAAGCCTCAAGGCTAAGTAGAATTGTTTTCAATTTACATTTAAATCTATAAAGCTTGGTAAGCCCCTAACAGCAGCAGGGAGATGATACCGCTGCAGCCAAGCTTGTAAAGCCGTTTTGGAAAACACTGTGGAGCCCAGAGCCAACGCATCTTCCTTCCACTCGAAACGTGATTGAATTGGGACAGACCAAAAATGATCCAGAACAGGACCCCTTTTGCCTGCTTCTAATCACTTATTCTGAACCTGGGAAGAACTGGGACGAAACACCCACACAGTAATGATGCCTCGAAAAAATCCAAGCGCGGGGAGGAGTACAGATCTGCGTGTGACGTCCAACAAAGAACTTAGAAAAATGAATTTGCTGCTTTAGTAATGTAGGCCTTGAGAAATGCCAACAATAATGTACTTATTTATTTTAGTGCTTTGTATAGCGCGAACAAGACCCATTAGGGTATCAGAGCGCTTTACAGCAGTAGCAGGTGATGACAAGAATTAGCAAATAAATAAATAATCATTCAAAAAAGCACCATGCCACAGGCATTGGGGAGGGACCAAAAGCCTCATTTGCTGTGGTTATCAGTGTCTCCTCTGTGAGCGAAGGTTGAACCCTTTATCTCTTTCATGAACATATTATGTGCTAGTCTCTGATCTCCTCGTGTGTATATGTACATGTCCGGTAGCATCCTCTGTCCCCATCTAAAGGTCCGCGCCCTTTTTTCAGATCTCAATTGGCTGACTGCATTACTGATGCTGTCATTGCACCCAGGACAGTAGACGCATCTAAGGACCGTTGATGTTATAACAGAAAGTGACTGTGAGAAGTTGGCCTGGCATATGCTGTCCACTAGTTATAGTGGACACCTTGCACCAGTCCAAACAACCCTTATTGATGATTAGGTTTAAGACTTGACTAGACACAGTGCCTAGAGCATGTAGAATCACTGGGACCCCAAGGAACCACCCAAGACAGTGACACAGGGGACCCACGGGGACGTGTGCAGTGTGAGAGCACAGCCGCAAGCCCCGTACAATTAAATGGGAAAGTCACGGTTGGAATTTTAAAGAATAAGGACACTTAGAAGAGGACTTTGGGCAAACCCTTTCAGACTTAGAGGGTTCTAGGGCCAGCACCCATGGGAGCACCAGAGTACTCGTGTTACCTCACCCAGGGAAGCCGGGTGCATAGGTGTCAAATGTTGTCGGGAATCGTCGCTGATTTCAATGGCGATGTGCTGCAAAGTGCTGCTGCTGTGGAAAGGAGAAGTGTCCGGTGTGATCCAAGCCTGGATCGAAGATGTGAAGAACCTGAAAGCAGAGGGGACAGAGTCTGGGTCACTTGCTAGTGACCAGTGGCACGATAGACGAATGCCCACCGATGTCGGGTGTTTCAGGTGCGAAGAGGTGAAGCTTGACTCCACTGCCACGGAGACGAGGAAGCGTCGATGACGACCACAGTCTGCATGCGAGCTGTCCCACGAAAGATGTCGAGTGCTGGGGGGTCGTGGTCCGGATTGGAGACCAACAAGCCTTGGCAACAGCTACCCACGTGGTGAGAGAAAAATGGCTTCGGTGTGGACTAGCAAGGTCCTGTGGACTCCCCAAGCGATGGAGAATCAGGGCACATCTGGAGCAACTAGATTTGCCCATTGAAAGTCAAAGTACCCTTCTCAGGGACCCACAAGTCGACGGACAAGGGATCACAAAGGAACCTCGAGAGGAGTCACTAGATACCAGCCCACGGGTCACAGAGGAGTGTAGGCCATCAATCTTCGGTGGAATCACTGCTCGGGGTCTGGACTACAAGTAGCCCATAGCACAGTCTCAGGGATCGCCAAGAAGCATATGCTGCTGCAAATGGTCGCGGTGTCCAGGGGTTCGGGTTGCACGGTCGCCACGAGGGCTTTGGATCTCAGGTTTGCTGAGAGCATGGATCGGCCTCGCGGAAACTTAGAAACCCACCTCCTGTGTTGCAAAATCGTCGGTGTCCTTCGGGAGCAGCGTCGATGCAAACTGGACAGATGCGTCTTTGGTGCCTGCCTTGCAGGGGAGTAACTCCTTTACTCCAAGGGAGATTCTTCGGTCATCCAACTTCGTGTAGATAGTAGAAGTTCTGGGATTCTGTTGCAGAGTTTCATCCAGGTAAATCTGAAGTCCTGTAGTCAGGGGTTCCAACTTTATACCCAAGGAAGGGGTGGGACAAACTCTGGGGACCCACCTATGGAAGGGTCAGGACAGAGGGGTGGCTACACCCATATCCTTTGTCCTGTTTCACGCCAGAGCAGGGGCTGAGTGCCCCTGCAACCGGTTTGAGCTGGACTATGCACAGGGACACTAAATGTGCCCCCAGTGCAGACATCAAAGCACTCTTGGAGTGCACCCACCCAGCCCCAATACACTAAAGCCTGTCTGGGAGGTGGTTACACCTCCCTGTGACAGGAAACCTATTGTCCAGGCCTCCCCTGCCAGAGTTTAGTCCAGCGGCAGGAGGGGAGACTCGTGTCTGTGGCTGGCAGCATCCATTTTGTGATGCCAGGGTCTGTGAAGCTGGTTCCGGGTGTACCAGTGAAGTCATGGTTCTCCCTCTAGTAGGGTGGAATCATACCTCCCCCGCCAGTAACTGGTGGGGTGGTATGATTCCAAGGTGTTTGACACCAAACACAACATGTTTCCATGCAGCCATTCCAAAGTTAGCATTTACCGCGAGGTTATAATGCACTTAAGAGTATATGGTTTGGCTGCATCACAAACAACCCCGGAATAAAGGTTCCGAAGACTGCAGAGGGGCTCTGCTCATGCATGGGGACCCTCTCACATAAAACCCAGCACCCTGCCTTCAGGATTGATAAGGCCTGCCATAGGGGTGACTGATAGGTTTATATGGGCAGTGATATGGATAGATATAGGGAACCTATATCTCAGTAAGGGGTGCATACACCACCTTACACAGGCTGCTGTAGCAGACCTGTTGTGTCATTTTGAATGGCTTCCCAGGGGTGGCATAATACATGCTGCAGCCCCTGGTAGGTCTCTGGGGTACCTATGCACTGGGTACTTAGTATACCATATACTAGGGACTCATGAGAGTACCCCAGAATTCAATCTGAAGTGTACCTAAAGTACATGTAATCAATTTAAAGGGGAAAGCAGATAGGCCAGGGTCCTGAATAGCAGGATCCCAGCCAGACTAAGTCGAAAACCAGCAAAACACCAGGAAAAAAGTGGGGGCAACCATGCAGTCAGATTCCACGTTCCTACAGTGACATCAAACAACCTTTGACCCCAATGATAGATCAGTGAACTTTGGCTCCAGCATGCTGAAAGAAAAAAACAATCACCACTGCCATAGCCAATAGGTCTCGCCTATGGGAAAGCTATTGGCCTTGTCAATTTCTTTTAGCTCTGTTGAAGGTAGCACGGCTGCTGTGCAGCAGGCTGCAAGTTAGAACAAGCATTGGCATAGGCAATAGGTCTTGCCTTTGGGACCTTATAATAGTTTAGCCATGCAACAGTTAATGTTGTTGCACCAAGGATATTGTGCTGGATAACTAAACACTTATAAAATCCCAAAGGCGAGACCTAGGAAGGTTACCTCTCCTGAGGCTTGAGCCGGGAGAAAGGTGTGTTCCTACGTGGTACTGTACTTTTGATAATATTTGCTAATTTGCACAGCTATCTGCATCATTTGCACTGTTTATTTTGTGGCATTTAGGGGACGTTTTTAAATTGGGTAGAGGAGATGCCTTTTTAACCTTTTTTTAAAAATCTCTGGACATTCGTTGCACTTTGGGAGGCTTACCTCGATTGTGTGGAATTGACACAGGAGTGTTCTCTGCTGCTCACGTCGCTGAGCCTCTGGCAGTCTCAGCGTGACTGCCATTTTGGGGGTAGCAAGGGGAGCGGTCTAGTGTCTGGCTTCCCCACGCTATATTCGGACCTAATGGTGCGAGCGCGCGGCGGGCACGCCAAAGGCGCGCCAAAGGCAAGCCCGTCTGCGCCCGTCTGCGCCTGGCCCGCGCCCAGCGCCATGACCCCTGCTTCTCTAAACTTAGGTACACCTTCCCTTATTACATATTCTAGAATAGCACTGTTAGGGCTAAATGGGGTAGAAAAAGACCCAAACTGCGTCTGTCTGTCCTTTAACTCACGGCCGAATCCCCAGCCAGGCCTTAGTCTGTAAGTGCATGCTGATTAACGCAAGATCTTTGGTCAAACACAGCACTGAGTGTGCACAACTAATTGAGGAAAAAGATATACTAATAACATTTATCACGGAGTCGTGGACTGATGAATCTTCAGGGCCCGATCTATTGAAGGCAACTTCACCAGGTTTTGTCTACCAGACCTTGAACAGGGACGGCGGAAAAAAAGGGGGAGGGCTAGCATTGATATACCCAAGTTCATTTAAAGCAGCCTTCCACCCAATACCTAATGTAGGTTGTGAGGCTCTGGCCTTCAATTTCAAGCTGTCCTTCCACCATAATTTTAAAGACATTTTAATATAGACTCATTTTATATAGACCCCCGAGTAATAAACATCCCTTCATTGCTTCCATTGGAAACTTGCTGGAAGACAGCATCTGTCAGGAGTCCTATACCATCTCGGGGGATTTTAACTACCACCTGGAGGCGCTTCTCAATCCAGACATAGCCACTCTTATAGATACAATGAACAGTGTTGACCTTATACAGCAGGTCACTGGTCCAAGGCATATGGCTGGGCACACCTTGGACGGCATTTTTTCAAACCATCCAGGCCTCCAGGTTACAGGTGTCCTACCCATGGCCTGGACAGATCACTCGGCCGTTCTGTTCGAACTAACCTTTAAAGCACAGCATCTAGGTGGGGCAAGGGCTAAGAAACGGATTGATATCCGACCCTGGAACAAAATGGATAAAGGAGCTTTCCAGGAACTCCTTAGTTCGACATCTACTCATTCAAATGTAGGTGTAGAGGAGGGGGCGATCGCCTACATTAAATGGGTAGAGAATGCCTGTAACATGCTAGCCCCAGTCAGGAGCATTTTACCTAAGAGATTGACTCCTTCTGCCCCCTGGTTTTCAGAGAAATTGAAAAATGAAAAACTCAAGTGTAAACGCCTTGAGCGTTCATAGAGGAAAGAATACAAGGAAGTAGAAAAATTAGCCTATAGAAAGGGCCTAACGAATTACAAGTAACTTTTGTTCGCCACTAAGCAAAAATTCTTTGTCAATAAAATTGAGCTGGCCAATGATTCAGCTAAAGCATTATTGAAAACTGTCCTAGATCTCTCCTCCCCACGTCCGGTCTCACTACAGCCTAGTCAGGAACTTTGCGAACAGATTGCCAAATTTTTCCTGGATAAAGTAGAAGTGGTCTTTTCGGCACTTAACGGATCTATGACAGTAGGAAGCAACCGGGATAAGGACAATTTGGGGCGCAGGAACGCCCCTGTCATAGTTCTCGAGAAATTCGAGAACTTGCCCTTAGACCAAACACGTTGTCTTCTTGAAACTGCCAGATCAGGGTCACCATATGACCCCTGTCCAGTGGCCATTACTAAACTAGCAGTAGAACCCTTCAGCTTGGCACTTACACCAGTTTTTAATGCCATGATTGATACCGGGTTCTTTCCCAGGCTCTGGAAGAGGGCTTTAATCCTACCCCTTCTAAAAAAGCCCAATTTAGACCCGGCCGATACCACTAATTTTCGCCCAATATCTAGGCTCCCCCTTCCAGTGAAAATGATAGAAAAGGCATTAAATACACAATTGGGTGCATTCCTCCATAGAACCCAGGCCCTGGATCCAACCCAATATGGCTTCAGAAGTGGCCACAGCACGGAGTCAGCCCTCATAAAAACCACTGATGAGATCAGGAAAGTTGTCGATCAAGGTGGAAAGGCCGCCCTGATCCTACTAGATTTGTCTGCGGCCTTTGACACGGTCCATCATGAGCTTTTGGTGGACCGGCTAAGGTCATGCAGACTTCGGGGCAAGGCCCTGAATCTTATAAAATCCTTCCTCACTGATAGATCGCAAGTGGTTTCCATGGGTGAATACCACTCAAGGCCATCTGTGATACCCTGCGGGGTTCCACAGGGGTCTTCATTGAGCCCGACATTGTTCAATGTCTATGTTTCATCCCTGGCCCCTATTATTAAGACCTTGGGTTTTGATCTCACATCCTATGCCGATGACACCCAAATTGTGTTGTCTCGTCGGCCAGGACTGGAGGGGGGCATGGACAACCGTTTTCATAAATGCATGGTGGCAGTGAGTGGCTGGATGGCAAAAAACTGCCTGAAGCTCAACTCTAATAAAACAGAGATAATTTTCGTGAATGCTCCTAATTTCTGGAATCCAAATTGGTGGCCCGCCACTATGGGAACACTCCCTGCCCCGGTAAAGAAAGTAAAAAACTTGGGACTAATTGTCGACGACAAACTGAATCTGGGCGACCAAATCAACGCAGTCTCTTCATCTACGGCCTTTGTCTTAAAAACAGTGAAAAAGATAATGCCTTTCTTGCCAGCAGGGAGCCAGAAAACAATGGTCACTGCCCTTGTGTTGTCAAGGCTTGACTATTGTAATGGCCTCTATCTAAACATTCAGGAATGCTTCTTGAATAAACTGCAAAGGCTACAAAACGCAGCCGCCAGATTACTCACTGGGGTGCCTAAATTTGCGGCCATTTCTAATGAAATTAAAAAGTTACATTGGCTCCCGGTTAATAAGCGGGTGCTCTTCAAATCCCTGAGCACCGTTTTTAAAGCACTTCATGGTGTTGGACCAGAATATCTGCAGAAACAATTTAACTGGTACACACCCACAAGAAATTTACGTTCATCAGGAGCTAAAATGGTGACCGTTCCGAAAATAAAAAAGGTTTCCTGGGGAGGACGAAGATTTGTCTTCGGAGCTGCCAAGGCGTGGAATGATCTTCCGTCCCAGCTCAGAAACGCACCTGATCTGTTGTCCTTCAGAAGGGCTCTGAAAACATAGCTGTTTAATAAATAGAACTCCTTATTGGCTGTTTAATAATTAGAATTCCTTTGGCGATGGCCGAAAAGATAGGTAACTAGTGCCAGGACACCCCAGGGTAACCGCTGCGCTCTACAAATTAATTAACATAACATAACATAACGTTGGCTATGCCAATGCTTGTTATATGTTTTTTTCTGTTACAGCAGGAGTCCCACAGGACCACATGCGGTGAACATGCTGACTCCCGTGGGAGGAGGAGGGATAGGGAGGGGGGAGAAAGCACATGGCAGAGAGAGAGCAAGGAGGAGGGTGGGAGAAAATCACAAGTTAGACAGCTTAGGGAGCCAATCAGAAAGATTGTAAAGAGGCTTGGCTCCATGGGAGGGACAAACACAATGTTGACAAGCTGGGGCATGAAAAGCCATCAAATAAGAAGTAGTCAATTAAGTGACAGTAAAGTCAACTAATGGTAAGCAGTGGGGCCCGCTGCAAGCACCTGTGTTTTCTTGGTATGTCCAAAATATGTCTTTTGCAACTGCACTTTGGTAGGCTCAACCTAAAGAGAGCCGAGCTCCACCCATTTCGTCTATACATTTATGTCTTGAAGCTGTTTTCTTCTAAAGTGTGTTCTTTGTGACCTCTGTTTCTTTCAGGCTTATTTGTTCAAAGTGACTGCTTATGCAAATCCTTCCGAGGGAGGAAAGATATTTGCTTTCCAATGCTTGGTAAACAACAGGCTCTGAGCTGCTGGGACCTTGGCTCTCAGCAAGCGGGGCCAAAAGTGAAACCAATGTGTATCATATGGGAGTTCTACTAGCAGGACAGAGGAAAGCCCACAACTATGCGGTGAGAGCATGAAGGGGCATCGAAGGTTGAGCTGATGATCTCATACACAGCATAAAAGGAAGATGGTAGCTGAAGCCCTCATGTGAGCCTCCCTCCAGTGTGAATACACCACCCTTCAGCTTGTAACAGTGTGACCCACATCTCCACTATTTGGTTCACTATGAAGCCCTTATCACCTCCTAGTTGTGAGTAGCCCTTTACCCACTCCTTGTAGTAGTGCAGCCCTGCTCACCCACCCCTTACAGCGGGGCACACTATTCTCTGCCTTACATTGCACAGTGTAAGCCATTCTCGCTGCTAATAGTAACATACAGCCAAATGCCTTTTTTTAAGTAGTGTAAACCCTATAATTCCTTGTATAAATGTGTACCCCTTCCCCCTCCTTTGCAGTAGTGTACAACTCTCACTCCTCCGTTGCAGACTTGCAGAAATGCACATCACGTTTCCTGCTTCTTCTGATGGTGTACACTCCATTATTGTAGTGTGCACATCTTATATGATTCTTGAAGTAGTGTACATCCCTTACACAACTCATGCAGTAGGATGCACTACCTTACTTACACCTTGCCTGCTGCTTGCAGTAGTGTTTATATTAGGGTGACCACCCATAATTGTCTCCTTTTGGTAGTGTGCACAACAACGGAAGTTCATTCCATGGGGAGAGATCCTGTGCCTCCTACCCGACACACACGCCCCCAAAATACACAAATCTCGCCCCGTAGAGAGTCCCCTATTTCAAGAGAGAGTATGTACCACAGAGAGCACCTCTGTAGCAAGATTCTCCTATCTATAGTCTTGCAGAGATAGCTAACGCCTCTTCTCTGCAGAACTGTCGTTTCCCTCCGCACTGCGCACCCTTCCTGTACAGAGCAGCACGCTCCCCTATCAACATGCCCACCCACTTCCAGGGGCGTAGCTACCATTGGTGCCCCTGGTGCAGTGGCACCGGGACTGAGATCCCCGAGGGATCCATAGAACCGTGACAAAAAACAGCGAAAGGGACCACTTATCGCCGCGCAACGAGCAAGCACGTCCTGCAAAAGAACTTCTCTAGTAGGCATGTCCCCATGCAACGCTTCCCCCTCCCCCCAGCAGAACACCCCACTCTTTCCTCTTACTCTAGCAGCTTGTCCTCCAGGGCGGTGCAGAAGTACTCTTCCATGTTGAGACGTGCCATGGTGCTGGTTGAGGGTCCAGGCCGAAGGTGCAGAAGGGCCACGCGTTGGATTCGAGCCTTCAAAGGCAGAAGCGCGCTCTGCTTTAGTCACCATGGAGCCACCGGGCCGCGTTCTGTTACCAGGGAGATGCGTCCTGGATGTGAAGGCGGGGCTAACTAGGATAAGAGCGGGAAGGCAGAAAGGGTGAACCGAAATGTGAAGAGAAGCAAAAGGGAAGTAAAGGAGAGAGTCGGAAAAAGCCAATTAACGAGACGAAGGAAACGATGGAAGAAAAAAGATAAAGAAAAGCAAGTAGGCGCAGAGAGAATAAAACGAAGAAAGATAGAAGCAGGGCACAAGTCCTAAACAAGCCCGGGAGTTGTGGGTGCGCGCGTGTGCTAGCACGAGCTCCATCTGTTTCCAATTAATGCGAGCACGAGAGCGGGCGCGATCATTGTAAACATTTTGGGCCTGATGAACACAGCACCAAAAAGGCTATGCGGAGGAGGGAGTGCAATACCAGTTGCATTTTTTGTAGCATCTTGATATCCATTTGAATGACTTTTGAGCCCTTTTTGTTCTGGCGGGACAGAAAGGGACAAGTAACAAAGATGGAAGAGGTTGGGGCGGGCTGGGCAAGCAACAACAGAGGAGGAGGGAGGGAGGAATAGAGTGCAAGTAAAAGGAACAAAAAAATACCTCTGAAAATGGCGAGCAGTGTAAGGACGCTGGCAAGGGAAACAGTACTTGGGCCAAGCTGCTGGGTAGGGACAAACACATGAAAAGGAAGTGAAACCGGCACTTGTTGACCAACCAAATAGAAACAAAGAATTGCGAGTGTGAATGAAGCCAACGGGTGCTAAGTAATGAGCAGTCTCTAAGCCCCCTAAGTAAAAAAAATATCTTGCAAGAGACAGCGCATGTGTTGTCTGAGGCGAGACCTAAAGTATAGTGTGTGGGAGGGAGGGATAGAAAAACTGTCAAAGAAGCAACGGTGCCCACCAAACATACTGAAGGGCATAAAACACCCAACAGTGCCACAGAACATTTGTTCCTGCCTGAGGAGAAACCCCACAGTCTTTACTACACAGGACCTTTACTATGCAGGTAAGTACCATGCAGGTAAGTAACACGCAGGTAAATATTGGTACCTTCACCACGCAGTATTTTAACATGCAGGAAAATTATTTTTAAATAACATACTTTTAATGTCATTTAGAACAAGTATTTTAGGGTTTGGGGGTGGGTAGCCTTTAGGGTTGAGGGCAGTAGCAGCTGCTCCCGTGAATCAGTGGTGGGGTGGTTTAAAAGACAAAAAAAGAACACTTACCTACCGGCCAGCAGATTGGCCAACAACCTCCTCTACTCCGTCCTCTCCATCCTCTTCCTGGCTTCTGTGTGAGCAGGAAGCAAAACCAGGCTACCTAAAGCCAATCACAAAGCTGAAATGAAGTGTTGTTATTGGTCTGAGCACCGTGGTTTGGTACTCAGAAAGGGAATGGGAGCCTGGGCATGTTCCCCATCCAGGCTGTAATGCAGCCTGGGTGGAGAACATGCAAAGTGTGTACGACTGTTTGGCCAGCCCAAGACGGCCGGCCAAACAGTCATGGGCACTTAGAGAGTGCCACCACTGTTTCCCTCTGCAGTGCCCAGCCCAGCCCTGCCCCGCAAAACTGCCTCAGCATGGAAAAATAAAATGATAATAATCTCTCTTTATTATCATTTTATTTTTCCTTTTCTTACATTGCGGAAAAACAGTGGGGCAATGCTCCTCCGCCTTAGCAGAAGAGCTGCCCCTAGTTGAGGGGGGTGTAGAGTTTAAAGGAAGTGAGGATGACTTGAGAGCTCAAGGGTGGGTATCACCAAAGGTGATTTGTAGGTGGGTGGCAAACTCCGCTCCACCGGCGGAGTTCACAGAGTTTTTGTCATTCCGCACTCTGCTTGGAGGGCGGAGTTTGGCAAAAACTCTGCCTATGCCATGTACTGGAGTTTACTGGCACCCACCACTATTTAAAACCTTTTGCCTGTAGGTTGCACAAGTACAAGACCTCTTCAACCGCTTCACTAGCCCACCTATCAGCCTTACCCGCTTAAAGTGCGTCTATATTTACTTGCCTTTGCAAAGGCCTATACGGGGTAATTCGGGGTCAGCTGGAGCAAGTTTCTCAGGAACAGCAACGGGATATGCCCTAGGGGTCACTAGCGCGTGGGATACCACGGCCTTCGGAGCTCAAGCAGCAGCAGGAGGACGACTCTGCCGAGTATCACCAATAACCAAGTTGAAAACTCAATCCCAGCAAGATATGTGTTACTACGAGTCCTTGCGGAAGAGTGTCCAGTGCGCAGGCACACCACAGCCTGCAGCTTGAAGTTCAGAAACTAGCCTTGTCAGGATTCAGGAAGGTGGACGCGAGAGAAATTTAACATTTCTCCAGCATCCGCCTTCTTGAGAGGGCTAGTTTCTGAACTAATTTGTAAATACTAACTAGTAATTTGAAGATGGTGTGCGAAGTTAAAATGTATGTTATAAGTAACACTGTGTATGTAGGTGTGCAACTTACAGTAATTAGAAGGTGATGTGTGAATTCTAAATTTATGTTATAACTATAACTTTAGAATTTCTAATGTTTGTGTAGTTTAAGTATGGTTTGTATGGAAAGAATAACTAAAGTTTTCCTAACCATGACTTATCTCTAACCTTTGTTTTTTTCATGGGATATATACACACACATAAATGTAAAATACATGCACAATAAAACCATACAATTTAAACAATTCAATAGAAAAAATATATTAATGTAGATAGTAAATATAATATTCAAAATGTGAATCTCCAAAAAAACATTTAATAAAAATACAATAAACATTAAAAGAACTAATAATATAAAATATAAAAACCAAACAATGCTGTAAAATCTATTTAACCAATATTATGAAAAATATTGGAGTCTAAGAATATTAAATATACTATTCTCACTCTAGTTTATGCAACAGAAGGGAAAGTGTTGGACTTTGGAGGGGTTAGATTTACTTTTCCTACTCCTCTCACCGCAATAGGAGGGAAGTGTTGGACTTCGGAGGACTTCGATTTACTATTCGTAGTCTAGTCATTGCAACAGTAGGGAGAGCGTTGGACGTCAGAGTTAAAGAATAAGTTACTTACCTTCTGTAACCCCTTATCTGTTAGAGACAGGATCTAGCTGCTGATTCCTTACCCTTGAATTCTCCCCAGGTGCCAGACTGATTCTGGAAAATTTTGTACAGCAGTACCTCTGCGCGTCGGTAGAGGGTGTCGAGCAACTCCGTAGCGACGTCGTTCACTAGACGTGATGTCTGCAGAGTCCATACAAGCCCTCCCCTGATGCTCTGACGTCAGTTTCTTTCTTGACTATTTTCTGCACCAAAAACTTGGAGCCACTCATGGAAACTGCTTATGGAAACAGAGTGCCCAAAAAGAGACATCTTTATGTCAAAATAATTACAATTCCTAATGAAAAGCATTAGAATACCCAGAAGGGATTTTGTAGACAAAAGGAACAACCAGTTCGACGAACGGGGAGGATGGGTGGGTCAGTAAGGTATCTGCGGTTAGATCCTGTCTCTACCAGATAAGGCGTTACCAAAGGTAAGTAACATATTCTTCTGATAAAGACATTGAGACGCAGATTCCTTACCTTTGAATTAAATACCCAAGCAATACAATCCAGGGAAAAGGGTCCGGAAACTGGTCCCACTAAAGATCCCTAAATAGGAATAGTCGGTCTGTAAAAAGATAGAGTGACCGAGCTTTTCGAGCTTTTTCTAGGAATGTAGGTGAGGAAAGGAGAATTCACACCAGAAGGACTGTGAAAAACCTGTAGGGAACTGAAATCTGTAAGTAAAGGAAAAACATGAGGAATAAAGAAGTGTTGGAAAAGAACACTTCATAGAAGCATAATACTACATCGCTCCCCTAATGGTATCGGGACAATTAGTGGACAGGGCTGAAGGGCAAGAACAACAGCCAATGGCACTGAGCCAGAGCTCCTTGCCTTAGAAACAAGCATGTGAGAAAAACCTGTCCTAAGAAATGCAGGAAAAAAGGGAGAGATCTCAGAACACATCCACGATGTAGAGAGCACCAGTCAAAGCATCAAAAGAAGCATTGCTAAACAATAACAACAAGTATTGGAATAGACCACTCATGGTAATCAAAAACATATCAGAGAGAAGTGAGCCCTCTGGGGCCATCTAATATAGAAGATACAGAGGAGGAAGGGTAAGCAAATGCATGTCCAATGACCATGTGAAGGTCCCACTAGGGCACATGGATAGACGCAGCAAAGTAAGCATAAACGTACGCCCTCTTAAGAAGAAAGCAAATAATGACTTATACACATATATAAATAGATGCATAAAATATATATATATACATGAAAACATACATATATATACATATACACACACACACATATATATATAATGTATATCTATACATATATCTGTATAACACAGATTTACATATAGAAATGTATATATATAACTATACACAAACATCAGTTATGGACCAAAGATGTGACAACGGCAGAGTGAAAATTATAGATATATTAGGATGTTTAACAGAACTGATCACCATGATTGCATACTGTTGTACAAAATGTACTATGACAATACCCGGAACCTAAAATGGCCTCCATATACCCGACTGCCTTGAGAAGCCTGAGGCCTCTATGCTAAATGTCTGTTTTTCTAATGGATGTAAACTGTTAAAAAACGTAATAAAATGTGTTTTAAAAAAAATAGATATATTAAGTTTGAGTTGGCAATCAGCAACATGGTACTGAATAAGAGGATAGAGGGAGGAGAAGATATCACACACGCCAGAAAACTAATGGCAATCGAACACAAAACAACACTACTGACTGAATGGCTACAATCAGGTGACTCAGGGATAGCTGAAAAATAAAACAGCAGGTGTGAAAAACCAGGCTTGAATAAAGAAATGAAGACCACTATATGGGTCTGTAAAAAGATCAAGTTGAACAAAGGCCAACACACAGAAGGCCTACACAGATGACCAATCTCCATCCCAATAAAAAGAATATCAGAGAGAATAGGAGCACCGGATAAAAGACAGAGAAAATAGTGGGGGAAAGACCAAGTGGCTTGAAGTGAAGGCCTGAGAGCAAAACATCAGTATAAAAAACTAAAGTAAAGAAAGGAGTTGCAGTGCATAAAAGCACAACAAGTGTTGTGGCCAGGCAGAAATGTCTTTACAGGAGACAGAACCCATAAAATGACTTGAAGGTGTGAGCTAAGCACAGCAAAACACCTTTATTATACCATGACTATGCAGGAGAAAAGACCCCACATCTTCCAAAGGAAGAGAAGAGAGAGAGAAAAAAATCAGCAAGCAAAAGTAACCTCCAAATAAGGCATAAGTGATATAACGAAACCCCAAAGTTTGGAACCTCATTACTGCCTGTGAGGATTGAAAGAAACTCTCACGAAAGGATCACCAAACCTCATTACGACCAAATCCAAAAGAAATGGTGGTGAAGGAACACATGTCCAACAGGCGCGGTGCGTCCATTGGGGCGTTGGGGCGTAGCCCCACTAAGCCACATGGACGCACCGTCACTCAAGCGCAATGTGATCCGCTGCCCGCAATCATTATCTCGCTCTCGCTGAGAATATTATTATAAATATACGCATGTCCCGGTACCTATGAGTACCGGGACACGCCCGCGGCCAGACTGAAAAAAATGCGCTGATGAAGCCAGGGGGTGGGGCAGCAGGGGCTGGGCTGCAGCAGCTGAGCCTGAGTGACAGTCCAGACTCAGCTGCCTGCAGCAGTAGAGACAGTGCGCGCATGTGCATTTTTGGGCTAGGACGAGCCCGTACATGCGCGCAACAATCTTTCTTCCCTGAAGAGGAGTCAGGGACCCAAGGGGGTTCTGCTTCATACAGCAGCGCCAGGGCCGCAGCCCCCGGTCTCATTATGGGCGAAGAGTAACTGTGCCCCCCTAGCCAATCCTGGCGCTGCATGCAGCGCCAGGATTGGCTGGTCCACCACACAGAAATGAGGCAATCCTTTTATTGGGTGCCGCGCCGCGGGGTGGTGGCACTGCCGCAGCCGCACTTATGTATGGCCAATCACTGTGTGACTTCATGTGAAGCCATGCAGTGATTGGCCATTTTTGGGTGGTGACGCCACATCCAGGCTCAGGCTGAGGCTCGCTGTGCAGCAGCAGGCCGACTCGACGTGGATGAGTCCCTCACGTGTTTGCCGCCACTGCCACCAGACTCACTCAGACGTCTACATGTGAAAAAAGTAAGGATCCGCACTCGCAGTGTAAATGCGTGAATGATGATACATAAATGATGTGTTTCTGTTTCAGTGAAGTCATGTAATGGTTAACCTAAACTGGTTTAGGTTAACTGTTACACAACTGAAACAAACACATCATTTATGTATCATTTATCATAGATAGTAAACCCCGTTTGTTGATTTTTTCAGCGCTGCCAGTGCAGCAGTTTCCCTGGCCCAGAGTAGAGAGAGAGTGGAAGCAGCCCGGGCCGGCCCGGCGGGCCTTGTGGCACACATTTGTGGGCTCGTGTTAGGTGAAGTTCAGAGACGTGTCCATGAAGTTAAGAGACATGTCCGATTGCCAAGTGTGGTTTCTTGGCATTCCCAATAATTGCGATGGCGAATTCCATGAGCGGAGGGCTAAAAGAGGGCGGCAGCGGAGTAAGGCAGGGAGGCGTAATGCAGGAACTTTGCCCAGCATCCGCCTCACTAGAGCCCTTGCTGCTCGCATGTCCCCAAGCACAGGGTGAGCTTTGGGGGACGCAGTTTGCATTTCGCCGTGCAGAAGGAACACAAGTTTGTTCTTCAGTTTCAAAGTCGTTTTCTTTGTCAAGACTGCCAGTCTATAATACATCACCACCTACTCTGTCTTTTCACACTTTCTTTCTAGTACCACTACCTCCTTTCTCCTGTCTTTCCTCTTCTCTGTCTCTTCCGGCACTTATGTTAACCAATTTCACCTATGGCCCCCAGCGTTCAGAGATAACCTTTCCAGCCACAAACACCTTTCACTCTTCGTGACCCCCTCTGAGCTAATAAGTCTCCGGCATCTGAGACTGCCCTAAAAATCAGATATTGAGAAGGAGAGAGATATACATTACTGAAAAGGTGTCCATATTGTATTTAGCAGAGCCAGACAAAAATATGAACAAACAGATTTGTGTACTTTTTAAATTCTATGTTTAGCATGGCAGATGCTGAGCAGGGTTGATTTTTTCCGTCGGATGGGTGGCTGCACCTGTGCAAACATGATTTTCTACACTTCCATCTACCATTCAATACATCCATCATTCTCTATCTGGCTGATCTTACATCTGGAGCACAGTTCCCTCGATCAACTGCATGTTGGTTGAGGATGGGCTGCGGGTTGGAGTCCACAACCTGCGAGGTGCCTTGAGCGTATGACCTGTATCACTGGCATCTTCTACCTACCCAAAAGCCGAGACCTACATTTTGCAATTGGCCTCATTGGAAACGGCACCGGCCGAAAGCAGATAGAATTCACCAGACTTACTCAAAGCGGGCCTCCCTCCTCTCTCAGCATCTAGAGAAGAGATTTTCAAACCTTTTTGTGTCGGCCCTACCCAAGTAAAGTGTTTTCAGGTCGCTTCCCCCTTCAAAGCTTATGGTCAGGCAAAGTGGGTGGGTAGGAGGGTTATTAAATCAGCGGTATTTTTATGTTGAACATGGTAAACGATTATGTAGAGCAGGGACAGTCAGTATTTTTCTCTTTATAAATATAAACTCAAAACAGGTGAAACAAGACACAATTACTTCAGAAGCATTTTAGAGCTCTCAAATGTTTTCCGAAATAGCTTTAACTAAAAACGTTTTTGTATGGCCCTTCATACCATATCGACCATTTCCAAGCCCAGTAAGCAACAGGTGTTATCACTCAGTAATTTAATGTTCGGGATACATCCTCTTGTGGATGTTGGAGTAGGGTGGGTGGTAGGTGGTGCTGCAGGGGCACTGGTGTTGTTGGGGTGTGCATTGATGGTAGTATTGTGCAAGTAGAAGGTGGGCCTGTTGGAGTCAGCGTACGTGGTATCATAGAGCTGTAAAGAAACGGGGGTGAGAGGGGCAATATGCAAATGTCTCATTACATTTTTTGTATGCTTTTACGTGCTGTGCTTTATTTGCAAGTCAAATGTAACATGGTCTTGCAGGTCAATTCAGGGCATGTCATCCTTTATCCCATGATTTGGCTTTAGTTCATCTCTAATGGCAGGCAAGTTGTGGTGCATGATATGCATGTCGAGCTCTGACATTTTCAAGGAAATCAGCTTTGTCCTGGGGGGACCCAAGGCCTTTTCCAACATCTCTGGACAGATATTGACTTTTGACACTCTGTGGCCTAATATTCTTCCTACTACGGTATCAGGATTGGTATCTGCTGAAGTGCAACAACATGGCGGTCTATAGCTTGGTCCCTGTAGCAGCCGCGGTGCGTCCATTGGGGCGTAGGGGCGTAGCCCCACCAGCCAGCCCTATCGTCGTGAATGCGCAGCAAGAGCTTGGACCCGCGGCTGAGAACAACTGACAATTATGTCAGTCAGCATGACGTCAGACCACCCGTGGGCGGTCCGGCGTCATGTTGACTGACATGCAGTCAGACCGTCACCAGGGGCATGGAGCAGCACAATGCACAAGTGCGCATGAGTGGGGACGGAGGACGAATTTTCGCACCGTGCCCAGTCATGCGCACTTGTGTTTGCAGTTCTGGCGCATGCCCATTAGGAGAGCGAGGGTTGAGCAAAGGCTCAAACCTCCGTCTCCTAATGGGCAGGCGGGCGGAGTGTAAAACGTGCCCCCAGCCAATCCTGGCGCTGCCAGCAGCGCCAGGATTGGCTGAGAGGGTTTTGCACGCCCACTTGCAAGCAGTCAGTGATGTGTGCGTGGCTGTTCCCGAGTGTAGGCACATTGCGCCAACGGACCCGTCACCCGAGGCAGCGGACCGACCTGCTCAGGTAGGATTTTTTAATTTTATTTCAAAACTCCCCCCCCCCACCTCCGCGATACACCCCCCCCCCGCGACACCCCACGAGCCGCAACTGCGACGTCTGATTCCAAAGTGCACAGTGTTGTATATCCACCACCGTATGAAGATCTGCTGTCAATATTTATATGGCTAGGGTTTTGGCAACGGACAAGTTACTGAAGCAACCTTTCCCCAGCACAGTTTTTCTTAGCCCCCCTTCCACTCACCCTTCCACTGCACACCATTTGCCAGCGACTGCACTCCGCCTGTCACTAACACACTGTTTAATTAAAAGTTTCCAAGGGAGGCTTGTCCAAATGGCGGCAGGAGGTGTGAGAGTCAATCGCGCGGGAACAGTGTAAGCCTTTCACGATGGTTTTTACAGGAGCGGCCGCAGCGTTGGCGCGAGGCGGCCCATACACTGACGGCACTATAACCTGCCGTCAGAGTGTGGGGCCAGTGGGGAGCTCCCGGGCCACAGAGCCGCTCTTTATGAAGTTTACGGAAAATACACATATTTGGGACACATTTCCATTACACGCTCATGTGTTTCTGAATGACCGTATTTTCCTTGACGACATTGAAAGGATGCACGTAGTTTAAAATAACAGGCATACATCCTACGCGTGACACGGGAGAAAGTGTGTAACTGATTGGTGTCAGCGCCCCCCACATACAGGTGAAGTAGAGGGTCTGTGATTAGTATGTGATGCTGAGCGTGTAATTGTGTATGGACGAGAACCCCCTTTGTCATTCAAGCCGCGCCTGTAGTGTCATAGTATTTCTGACCAAATAACACGTGGTTTCTGGCAGGACCTAAAGTAAAATCAGATAACATGACAACTCTGTAAAGCCAGCAGGGCAGGGGTAGAGTCACTACTCACCACCCCTGCAGTTGCAGCCTTATAATGAGGTCAACCCTCCCCCACTCCTATTAGAAGCATGGACTGGCCATGTGGCTGACTGTGCTTCTGACCATTTAGCAGCAGCGCCTTTTTGAGAAAGTCCCCCAAATTCCTGCCAAATCAATTTGACAAGAAAGACCAGGAAGTATATTGTTTAACGTTTCAAATAATGCACTATGAGGCCTTGACATACGAAATAATAGATTGAGCAATGTCTCACAACCAAGGGCATAGCTTGGCCAGTAAGAAATGGGGGGTTTCGGGCGTGTGGAGGGAAGAAGAGGGGGGAGCTTCAGATTTCCCGACAATCACGCTGTCATATAATGTTAAAATACATTATAGGACAAGCAGGCTGCATGAGATGGGGATATGGGTCAGAGGAAAGGGAGAGGATTGCTGATTGGTATGAGTGCTAAGTGAGAGAAACATAATATTTTGTAAAATCAAAATTTTTTAGGACTTCCAAAACATAGATGAGAGAGAGTGTGTTGTGTTTTTGTCAGTGTGTGCATGAAAAAATCCCAGGTGAAATCCAACAGACACCTCACCGCACCCGACTGAAAGCACTCACCTTAATGCTGCTTACATTCCCTCCGCTCTACGCTGTAATCTCCGGATTTTTTTTAAAGAAGTAAATTGTCTTTCAAAACTAGCGTGCGTGCTCCATAGATAGCAATATTATTCCATGTTTGTTAAAGACGAGTCGGGAAAAACACTGTACGGGGAATGCTGTAGATGAAAACGTTCCCCGCGCTTCCCATACGCATGCAACTTTCTGCATTCCTGGAATGGTAAAGAGGTTGGCAGATGTTGGCCTGCAGCAGCTCCAAGAGTTAAGACTACGGCCCACATTTGCATAGTTTTGCACGAGCGCCCACAGGGCTTTAAAGCATATAGTCGACGACAGCGCCCGTTTGCACTGCTTTTCTTCAAAGAACGCCTACGCAAAACCTTAGTACATTTGGGCCCAGGAGAGAGAGTGTAGTCTTACGGGTGTGTACTGTTTATTTTTTATATTCATTCTTTATAGGAAGCCGCTACCGAGTAGTAGGATGAGATTAGAGTTCTAGGCAAGGGTGTCCAAAGTGGTTTCAGGAGGGACGTTTCAGCGTGATTTTTCAGAATAACCCATGAACATGTTGATCAAGTCCACTGAGGTTCGTTGTATGCAGATGCGTGTTAAGTTGGGCAGCCCTGATGCAGAGCAGCGGTTACGAGCATCATTTTCATGGAGAGCAGCGAGTGAGCTGGATGGGCCTCCGAGTGGTGGGGCAGCCGTGCCTGGGACGCACTGAGTGCTGAGAAATACCCTTGTCCATGACAGTTCAAAGTTCGCGTGCATGTGATCTACTGTGCGTGTAGTTGGAGACGGCTCATTTTGGTGTAAAGGTAATGTGCTGAGATAGCGAGAGCAGTGGAGGCCACCTCGGTCACTCAACATATCTCAAATGTTCAGGTACCTGGGGTGTCTTATCTAGGGACTGCCCACACTGCTCTTAAGCAACGGTTTACAATGGGAATGGTTGCTTGGTTCATGGACATCTTAAGGGATTTGGCGGCCTTGTGTCAAACGTATTTTACTCTTAGAGCTGAGATTTCCATGAGTCTTATAGTCTGAATTCAGCACCTGAGCATAATACGACAGAATGTATGAAGCTCTGTGGTAATACTGAATAAGCAGCTACCTATGTTATGCCATCTATTAATGTAGTAACTGCACTTTCACAATTGCTTTATTAACCTTCCTGCTTTCTCAAATTTGCTTGAAAATGCACGATTTTTCTTCTTTTTTTTCAAAATTTTCTTGGGGGGGGGGGTTATCCCCCCAAACCCCCCTGTTGGGGTTCGGGGGGAGCTCGCTGCGCTCGCTCGCTACGGTGCTGGATGCTAATTCGTTTGCGCTCCGCCACTTTAAAATATCACCCACCGCCCCTGATGTCCAAGAAGAAAATGTAAGATGAAAGACAGCCATGAACCCTGAAAAGGGGGTAGAAGGTGACACCTGAGGAACAACCAGTTGGTTAACTAGGTGTCGTGGTTGGTATCTGAACTGTCATAGAAGTGTTTCCTGTACGAACAAAGGTTACAAGGCAATGCACAACAGCGAAAAGCAGAAACAGCTTCAGGCAGGGCAGAAGCAGATTAAAGGCAGCACAGGAAAGAAAGGGTCAGAAGAGTGGTCCACCCATAGCCAAGATATGGAATATATACTCCAACAAGGAACCTTGAGAGAAATAGAACTGTCAGGATACCTTCTTGCCAATGCATAGCGAGAGCTAGCACAAAAAGCAGAAAACCCACTGCACTATCTCACCAAAAGCACATAATTTTAAGTCCCCTATAAGGAGTACTAAGGTGCCAGAAACATATGTAGGAAGGCATAGAGATGATGTTCCTTGTAGGAGAGGGAACAACACAACAGTGTATCCACACAGTGCAAGCAAAATACCGTATATAGAATTCAGAAAAGAAGCAGACAAAGAACACCAAGCATCAACAGGCGTTTAAGCCCAATAGGGCCACAAAGTAATATATGTCCCAGATAACGGGTACCAAAGCCTGTCATCGACAGTTTAAGAAGTAATAAAAAATACCAGCAGTGGGCAATAGCACCTCTCGGGTGCCACCCATAGGCATAGATTGAAAAGAATAAAGCCAATGGCCACTACCCTAGTAAGGCTCACATGTGAAAGAAATCAAGAAGACCCTCCCCGGTACAAGCCTAGTACGGGGGGAATAAGGGAGGCAGACGGTATAGAAGATTCTGTTCCAACCCTACTGTCCCAAAAAGTCTGTAAGGCAGAATCGGCATGAGTGCTGAACAGATTTAAACCATAGAAAGGCATGTCCACCAAGATGGATTGAGCATCCTCCAAAAAACCAGAGTTGCATAGCCAGGCACGACGGTGTGCCATTGAAAGAGCCATGGTATTCCCGACAGAATCTGTCGAATCAGCAATTTAGCTGCTAGTTGGCCATCATGGAGTATCTGGGTAAGAACATTCCAGGTGTCATTCGGAAGCAAGGGGAGCAGGCTCAATACCGAATTCCCCAACACGCGAGAAAACCGGCTAAGAACAAAAGTGGTATTAAGTGACTGCAAGGCTGAACTGGTAGTTGAAAAACTATGCTGACCAAAAATATCGAGACTCCTAGACTTCCTGTCTGGAGGGATGTTAGGAAGGATGCTGATGCAGGGGGAGGCTGCAGCAGTCTGTACCACAAAGCCGCGTGGAGTAGGTTGCCGGAGTACTTAGGCCAGGTCCCCGGGGGCAAACTATGTGTTTGTGCTATAGACCGGCCACTGGGGCCCCTGTTGCAGGCTTAGGCCAAGAGCCCAACAAAATATCATATAGAGCTTCACCGTAGGGGAGCACAGACTCAACCCCTGTTTGGCCCTTATGAAGCACAAAAATGTATAGGTTGATGGCAACCTGCACATAAAGGAGCTGCAGATCCATAAGCTCACCAAAGGTGGAGCTTACCTCTGTGGTGAGGCCAGGAGCAAAAAAGAGGCCTGGAGATGCGGAGTTGTCTAGGCCACTAGTCTCACCCAGCTCAGTAAGCCAACTAACCTCCAGAGGAGGCTGGACAGTGTCAGTCATGGGGTGAATAAACACTATTTCTTCTCCTTCTCCACCAAAAACCTGTTCTCACAGAGGGAAAACAGTAAGGGGCCCCTTGAAAGAAGGAGGAAAGGTATCCGAGGCAAACTGAACCACCAGCTCTGCCCCTGCGCTGTCCGACGTTGTATGTGGTGACGCCATCAGGCATAGATGTGTTGATGCCACGGCATAGAAAATGGAGAGATAACATAGCTTCGATCAGTGCCTCTGATGTCAACAACGGTGCGGGGTGATTGGACACTGGCGTCGCAGGTGGGAACCCCAAAGGGCTGTGCACCAGAGCCGACACGGATTCCGACTACAGATCCACAGGACCTAACTTAAGCCGAGGGAGACCCCGCCGGCATGGATTCAGTCAAGGCTTCTCTGACCTCTTTGGGTCTGAAAAGCACCCCAGAGGGAGGTAGAGTCCAAAAGATGGCATGAAGGGAGGAATAGTACTCCCGCATCTGGTCGAGAGTAGCCTCGGCTGAGAGGTGCGAGGTAGACTCTCGCCCCGACTCCTCAATCGGAGGACGGTGAGGGGCATCTGAGATGCTGTGCATACACAGCAAAGCCGGGTAATGCCGAGATTTTGACCGCTTATGTCACAACTTACCTTTGGACATCCAGGTCGAAGGACGCCCACAGGAAGGACTTCTGGAGTGGGCTCTCGAGCGTTCCCTGGAGTGAGAACGAGACCGTGAACAACGTGACAACCATGCCTCCATGAGCTTCATTCGCCTTCCTGCAACGCCTTTTGGCAAAGTTGGCGACAGGAGTCTCACTCCTCAGAGTAATGGTGCTTGCCAAGGCACCACATGCAAATATTAATAGGGTCTGGGGCCAACATCTGACGTCCACAGGACCCACAAGGTTTGAACGCCAAGGACATTAAAAAAAAGCACACTGTTCTATTTACGAAACGTCGTACTAGACCAAGAAACGACCTGAGGCACTGCTCTCCGGATCCCCGTTTCAGCGTGGAAAAGAAGAAAATGATGTCAGCGAGTCAGGGAAGGGCTTATATGGACTCTGGCAACATCACATCCAGTGGACAACGTTGCTATAGAGTCGCTCGACACCCTCTACTGACACGCAGAGGTACTGCTGTAGAAAGTTTTCTGGATCCAGTCTCAGGACTGGGAGAATTCAAAGTTAAGGAATCTGCGGCTAGATGTCTCTATCAGATTTTACAATTCCCACTCCAGTCTAAGCAACAGCAGGGAAAGCATTGGACTTAGGAGGGGTAACATGTACTAGTCCCACTCCAGTCTGTACAACACTTGGGAAAGCGTTGGACTACGGATGGGTTAAATTTACTATTTGCTCACCAAGCAGCACAACAGTAGGGGGAAAGTGTTGAACTGCGGCGGAGTAAAATGTACTATTCCCACTCCATTCTCTGCAACAGTAGGGAAAACATTCGATTTTGAATGGGTTGAATTCATTATTCCTACTCCAAGCAGTGCAACAGTAGGTAAATTGTTGGACTTCGGAGCGGTAAAATGTATTATTGCCAGTCTGTAGAACAGTAGGGAAAGTGCTGGATTTAAGAGGGGTGAAATGTACTATTACCTTTTGAAACAGCGCAACAGTAAGAAAAGTGTTGAACTTTGGAGGGGTTAATTTTATTATTTCGACTGCAGTTAAAGCAAGAGTAGAGAAAGTACTTCACTTCAGACACATTACATATGTGAGTAACCACATAAATGTAGAATAATTATTAAACTTTCAATATAAAAATCATTAATTAATATGAAATATATATGTGTATTGAAAAACTTAAAAGCTATTAATCAGTTTTCATAATTACTATTCAATAATTATCAATTATAAATAATTGTTTTTCAATTATTATTAATTTAACTTCCCACCCTATCCCCTTCAAACCTAGCAGCCCACAACTAAAATATAACTAAAAACATATGTATTCCATAATTTACATATTTAAAATCAATTAAACAATTATTAATTGTTAATTACATATTTCCTAACTAACTTTCCTCCCTAGACCCTACAAATCTAGCAGACTGCAACTAAAATATAATTAAAATAAAATAAATAAGTATTCCATAATTTACATATATACAATTCAATTAAATAATTAATGTACACATAATAATTATTACCTAATTGACTTTCACCATGTCCATACAAATCTAGCATCCTGCAACTAAAATATAAGTCACATTAATCATGATTCCATATTTTAAATAATTAAAATTAAATTAAATCATTATTTAACAATTAATAATAAATTGTTCAATATTACTTAACAAACCTTCCAGCCTATACCCCTATAAACCTAACAGCCTGCAAATAACATATAACAAAAGCAGTAGTACATCATTTACATAATAAATATCAATCATAAAATTGATTAAATAATTCATAATTAATTATTACCCAATTAACTTCCCACCTTATCTCCCTACAAATTTGCAACCCTCTATGACACTATAAATTACAATAAAAAATTAAATAAAAAATTCTGGATCACTTAAAATTATATACTTTAAAAAAATATATATTAATAATATTATAGGAACACAAAATTAATATATCAACACCAACACATTAAAATACTTTCAAATTATATTTTGAACCATTATAATATTGAAAACGGTGTTAAAAACATTAACATAAATATTATTTAAAATATATTACTTACCTCAAAAAAATCATGATATTTTAGTTCTGATGTTTCTGTCTCCTGATATTTACAACTCAATATTTTGTCCAAACACTCCTTCGGAACATGGTAAGCCTCTTCCTCCGACCTTTCAGCACAGAGCCAAGAACCCGTCGCTCAGTATTTCCACCCTCAAAAGCAGGTTTTGCCATACAACCTACCAGGACTTTTATCTGTAACCCAAAGGACCAGCCCACCCTGTCAGTGTTCTCACCACTGTGTGACTGAGCAAGCTGGTGGCAGCGCGGGGTCCGCGTACAATCCGGCAGGCTCGGGGGCTGGCTCAGTTGAGCTCGCTCTGGTTTATGCTACATAATCCATTCACCTGACACACCGGCGAGGCATCAGCACTGACGTCACAAGAGTCAGTTTGAATTTGCCCACAAGGACAGACTCTTGTTACACAGAGATACACCTATAGGCGGGTTGTGTGAAAGCAGGCGGGGCACTATACATAAATCCGTGGCACTGACCACAACACAAGTAGAGGAATGTTTCCAGCAAATTTGACCTGAAATGTTACGCTCTGACTGAGACTCCTTAAGAGCAAGAAGCGTTCAATAAATTAACAGGAATACCTAAGAACATTAAACTTGAGCAAAACACTCGACCGTAACACAGTTACGCTTTGGAACATGCTATTCTGATTTAAAACAAATTTACTAGTTGCTTATATTATCTTTTTTTTTTTTAATTGCTTTCAGTCTGTAAAATTATGCAGACAAGGGGCGTGGCTTGCTGTGGTGTAAGAAGATGCACCCCCCCTTGAATGAGGACAAGGACAGGGAGGTTGCGTTGAGGATAATTTATTCCATTCAAGGGGAGATCCATCCGTTATTCACCGTGCCGCGATCAGGAATGACCGACCGCGTCACGTCACTCCCACAAAGCCTTGCGGCGAGTCACGTGACGTCGGAAGGCTAGACCGTGATGCTACACATCTTCCCCCCTCAACAACATTTGCAAACAGAACTGTAACTGAGAGGCAGTGGACAGAGGGAGAGAAAGAGAGAGGAGAGAGAGAGAGATTTCACAACTGAAATTCACTGAATCCTTACGGAAGCTTCACAGTGCGACCCTTGCGGGTGTGCGTGACGGATGCTCGGATCCCTTGCTCTCTTCCTCCATTGGATCTGGCTGCCCTCGTGCTCTCCTCCGGGTCTCTATCTTGTGTATCAGAAATCTCTTGCGGGATGCCTGCACCGTCTGTGTCCTGGCTGGACAGACGCGGTGTTTGTCGCATGGCTGTCTGTCCTTCCGCATTTGCTGAGGTGCTGGCCTCGCTTCTGTTGGTAACTTCCTTGTCCTCTCTCGCTGGTTCTGTGGTCGGTGCTTCTATCCCAGTGGAGCTGTTACTTTCTTCAAGATCACTGTTGCTACTGTCCATGCCCCACTGAAGGATTTTGTTGCACTTGGCCATTCTGGATTGTGATCACACCTTGCCGTTGCTCAAGAAAGCAGAACGTGTGTATAGCTCCACCACTTGCAGGGGCTCACTGAATTTGCTGGCTCCTTTTTGTCCTGGGTGACCTTTTTTGACTCTGACCCAGTCACCTTCTGTCAGTGTGGCTTCCCGCACATTATTCCTCTTATCGTAATGTGCTTTATAGATGCGTTGGGCTTTCTCAATGTTGCTCCGGCGATGGCTGGGGACCATTTGCTCTGGAGTCGCATGGTCATCCAGGCTGTATTGTCTTTGGTAAAGGGTTCTCTGCGTCTCAGGATTTTAAACAGGCTGTAGCCTGTAAGGGTGGGTGAGATGTGGTACGCCCACACTGTGCTTTTGACTTCAGTCTCCCAGTTCTTTCCGGCACTGATGGCTGCTTGGACTGAGCCCATGATCACCCGGTTAAAGCGTTCCACTTGGCCATTGCCCGCCGGGTGCTAGACGGGAGTGTGTTTTGTCTGGAAACCCTTGCGGTCGGTGAAGGCTGTCCATTTGGCTGATGTATACCGGGGTCCGTTGTTGCTTGTGATTGTTTTGGGAATGCCTTCCCTCAGGATGATGTTGGTGAGGAAGGCGATGACGGTGTCGGAGTCCACTGATTCGCTGATTTCAACCTCTGGCCACTTTGAGTATCGATCCACCAAGACGATGAGGTGTTTGGGAGTGCCCCAGGAATCCAGGATGGGGCCTATGATGTCAATGGATAAGTCCTCCCAGGGGTTGTTGGGAGTGTTGAACTCCCCCATGGGAGGTCTCATGGTGGTAAGTGTTTTGTCAGCTCTGGCGCAATGCTCGCATGCTCTCAAGAATCTCTCTACGTGGTTGTCCATGGCCGGCCACCAGTACAGTAGTTTCATTCTTCTTTTCGCTTTTACGATGCCCAGGTGGCCTTCGTGGTTGATGTGGAGTATGCGATCGACCAGTTCCTTCGGGGGCACCACTCTGTCGCCACGCAGTAGGAATAGAGTCGTCGTTAATAGAGAGTTCATCGCAAACCTCCCAGTATTTTCTGAAGGTGTCCTTTGTGTGCTTCTTCTCTGGCCAGCCGTGTGTGACATACAGTTTGGCATGTGAGAGTTCGGTGTCCTGCGCATAGGCGTCTGCCCAGTCCTGGGCACTGATGGTGTGTTCGTGATCCATCATAAATGCGATGCTGTATTCGTCCCAGTCCGACTGTGTGACTGTTCCCTCCTGGCTGCTGCCCTGCTGAGGAAGTCTGCGACCCTGTTTTTGGGTGCCGGGGATGTATTCCACGTCGTACACGAAGTCCAAGAGACGTAGTGTCATCTTCGCGATGCGTCGGCTGGCTGTCATGTTGCCGCTGGATGTGAGAACCTTGATTAGGGGTTTGTGGTCGGTGCGGAGCGTAAATCTTGATCCCCACAGATATTTTCAAAATGTTTCCATAGCCCAGATGGATGCCAGCATTTCCTTTTCAATCATGCTATACTTCTCTTCACTGGGGGCGAGAGATCGCGAGGTAAACCCCACTGTGGTCTCCATGCCATCCGTTGCACTCTGGGAGATGACCGCTCCCAATCCTTTGTCACTGGCGTGCGTGGTAAGGATGCTGGGGGTGGTGCCGTCAAAGCTGTGTAAGCGAATCGCCCGCAAATGTCTCTTTTGATGGCAGAGAATTCTGCTTCTGACTCGTCGGACCAGACAAAGGTGTTCTTTTCTTTCAGCAGTTGACGTAAGCTGTGCGTTTTGGTCGCAAAGTTCCTGACAAATTTGCTATAAAACTCCGCCAGCCCCAGGAATGAGCAGACATCATCTTTGCTTTTAGGGGAGGGCGCGGACATGATGGCTTCCACATTAGCCGTTTTTGGGGAGCTGTCTGTGTTGCTGATCTCATGTCCCAAATAGGTCACCTCACGTAAGCCGAATTTGCACCTCTCAAGTTCCACCGTGAGACCGTTGGATGCAAGTGTGTGCAGTGCAGTGTGCAGGATGTCATCGTGTTCGGCCTTGGTCTTTCCCATGACGAGGATGTCGTCCTAGAAGTAGAGGACTCCGTGGACGTCCTTGAAGAGTGTGTGCACGAGTTTTTGGAAGACGGCCGCCGCGGATGCGAGACCATAGGGCAGCCGTCTAAACCTGTAGCAGCCGAAGGGCATGATGAAAGAGGTGAGTTTCCAGCACGATGGATGGAGCGACACTTGGTGGTAAGCTGCTTTGAGGTCGATGGTGGAGAACCATTTGACCCCCTTGGTCTGGGCTAGTAGTTCGTTTATTTTGGGCAGTGGGAACTTGATCACAATGATGTTTTTATTGAGTTCTCGGAGATCAATGCAAAGGCGTATCTTCACGGTCTGTTGGCACGCCACCACCAAGGGCGCGAGCCATTCGGCGCATTCTATTGGTTCGATGATGTTGCTGTCTTCCAACCGTTTAAGTTCTAGCTGTACTGCTTCTCTGCAGTTAAATGGGATATTCCTGACTTTGTGGGAGACTGGCACCGCTCCTTCTTTAAGCATGATTTTGTGGAGGAACTTTGACATCTTCCCGATTTGGTCGCTGAAAACTGCTGGAAACTTTGCTTGTAGCTAGCCTGGCATGGATGGGTTGTCCATCAGAAGCACGTGTGTGTCACCGCCTGGGTTGAGTTGGATGCCCAGCGCTCCTTGGACTGAGGGGCCTTTCTGTGCGACTTACAGTTTCGCTGTTGTGTGCCTGCCTTTGAACTCAAACAGGAGCCGTCGGAACCCCACCATGGGGATTCGTTCCCCTGTATATGTGACTGGGTGGACGTCATTTGGATGAAGGTGGTTCCCCACCACATGGGCAAAGTCTTTGTCCCATATCTGTTTTTGGATGATGGTGAATGGCGAACTGGAGTCAGCCACCATGGCAATCTAGACACCACCAATTAATAACATGCAGGACGGCTTCTTCTTGGCGCCGCCGCCGATGCCCAGGATTTGGTCCTCGATGCAGAGTATGCAATCTTGGTCGGATTGGTCCACTCCATCTTGGTCGTCGGAGTCATCTTGGACATATTTGACTGCGGTGCTTCTGAGCTTCCGTCTGCAGACTTTGCCGAAATGTCCTGTGACTTCGCAGAAGGAGCATTTGACGTGGAATGCTGGACACTTCCTATCATTTGCCATGTTGGATTGGCTGCTACATCTGTAGCAGGTTCCTTGCTTGTCCATGGGAGTGCAAGAGGGCCCCTTAGGTCTAGACGTAGGTTGCCTGTGGAAGGCTGAGCCAGCATATGTCGTCGGTTTTGCGGTCGGAACCCTCCAGTCTGTGACCTTGCACACTGTGGGCTGTTGGACAGGTTCCTTCTTGGCGGCGGGTGCTCACCGTTTGGACAGCTCGGCTCTCTTGACTATTGCGATGATCTCTGGGAGAGACGCTTCACCACTGACCCACAGCTTCTCCTGGACGCTTGAGTGGGTAGTGTGCATTATGATTTGGTCTCTAATAAGGTCATCGTGTAGGGTGCCAAACTTGCAGTTGATGGCTAGCTTCTTGAGGGCCGCTACGTAGTCCTCCACTGATTCCGACTCTGTCTGTTTGCGCTGAAAAAGAAATTTACCGGTCGATGGCTGTGCAAATTACCGGCTGATAATGGATGTCCAGGTCGTCCAGGGCATGTTGGAAAATGTCGTCGTCCGTAGATGCTCTGGGCTCCTTTACCATGTTTTCGTAGACGCGCAGGCCTTCCGGACCTAGATTATGTAGGAGGATTTTCTTCCGGCGTTTACTGGAGAACGCTTCCTCGCCTTCATCTTCCAGCGCCGATAGGTAGTTCAGGAAATACCCTTTCCAGTTAGCCCATTTCATGGCCGGTTCCCCTGGTTTCGGTAGGAAGGGTACTGGGTTGGTTAACGAGAAGGTTTGCGCGCACATGGTGCTGGCGGTGTGAAAAGCGGTGCGCCTTGATGTGGTGCGTAGTCGCTAGGAGACTCCTGTGGCCTTGTGATGGGGCAGGCCCGGTTGGGAGCAGGGTTCCCCTTGTGCTGTCCTGCTTGCTGTGGTGTGCTCTTGTACGCTGCTGCTGCGTGGTGATGCAACAAGGCTCCATGGACCTTGTGCTCCTCGCGCTGGCTGGCTAGTGATAAGATTGCCTGGCTTGTGGTGTAGCTGTTGGACACCTCGTGCGAGGGGTCTTATGGACATGCAGCCCCCTTGGAGCAAGTAGGGAAAGAGGTGGTGAGGACAGGGCGGGGGCGTGAGGCACGCGCCGATGTGCGCGCCGAGGACCTCACGCGATGGAAACAGATTGCCCCCCTACCTCTACTGTGCCTCGCTGGACGCGATGAGCAGGCCACGCCGGCCGCTGTGCAATCGCCGGCTCTCCCCTACCGTGACGGCGGCCTGGATGGGTGTTGTGGGTCTGCCGCCTCGTCGCCACTGTGGTGTATGAAGATGCACCCCCCTTGAATGAGGACAAGGACAGGGAGTTTGCGTTGAGGATAATTTATTTCATTTAAGGGGAGAGCCGTCCGTTATTCACCGCGCCGCGATCAGGAATGGCCAACCGCATCACGTCACTCCCACAAAGCCTTGCTGCGAGTCATGTGACGTCGGAAGGCTAGACCGCGACGCTACACCTGCCTTTAAGCAGCAGTTCCTGTGATGTGCCCGGGAGCCTTGTGTATCTGCCAGATCTCAATCGTTTAGTGACAGGAAGTCGTTTTAACGCTGACAGAGATGGTCAAGAAAGTTGTGATTGGCAGAAGGGAGAGCAGACAACTATTGGTGTGTGCTAAGCTGCTGGTTTTCCGGTGGTTCCACCAAATAATGTCGACCCTGCCTTCATTAAACAAATAGTTGATGAGCACAACAAATACCGTTGGCCAGTCACACCAACAGCGTCCGATATGCTCTACCTGGTGAGCAACCCTCAATGATAGTTTACCTTGATTTACATTCTGTGTGTGTTTTTTTAAAGACACAGTCGGCACAGTATGGGAAATACACACCACAACGTGCTAGGTTTTCACAGCCTGGATTTCCTACCATTTTGTACATCTGACGTTAGCCAGACCTTTTGATTAAAAAATATTTATCTGTACAATATGCTTATTTAAAAGGACTCTGGTCTAACTTTCTTCATCCATTGGCCTGTTGGTGTAATTCACATTTTGCGTCCTCCCACTACAGCATACAGTATGGGGAAGGGGACCATATTTGCCAAGTTTTCACTTCGCTTCTGTGTGGCATTTATAGTATATTTATGAGTGACATTTCACTGCCTTATGTGTGCACTTTGACCCACACTGTATTGCGAGGTCAAGAAAGCAGTTGTTTACATTAAATAAGGTAATATATGTAAGGGGTCATTTTTCTGCATTCAGTTGGAAAACACAGACATCACAACACTGTGTTTATTATACGGAATTGTAAAATTTGTAAAAGCTCCTCACACTCTTGAAGATGGCTCAGAGCGCTTTCTGGATGACCAGTTACATGGCTATACGCAGTTTGTTGTGCATGGTTGGTAGAGCGAGAGTTTATGAAATAGGTAGTGTGTAAAAAGTTGGGTTTCACTCACAAGAGCAGTGCTCCAACTGTCATGGCTGGCTTGTAATTGTATTTATATAGCGCTTACTCCCCCTGATGAGGCATCGAAGCTCTTTTCGGACAGTAGCACGCTACTCCAGAAACCAACAGGCATTGGCATAGCCAATAGGTCTCGCCTTTGGGACCTTATAAGTATTTAGTTATGCAGCACAATATCATTGGTACAACAGCATCAACTGTTGTATGGCTAAACACTTATAAGGTCCCAAAGGCGAGACCTATTGGCTATGCCAATGCTTGTTTTGTCTGTGGCTGTGACAGGCCTAGGGCTTCATTTCAAGGTGCGTTAGTAGAAAATCATGGGAAATCTTTTTTTCATGCAGGTTTCTTTTTTCCATAACTACTTCTTGTAATAATTCTTTTGATAAAGGACAGAGAATGTACCTCAAAACAAATACACAGCACTGCTCTTTGGCACATGATTAATTTTTGCAGACCTTTTTATTACTGCAGTTCCAAGTTCTTAAGAGTTTCTCGTTGTTCTAATGGGTGAAATTCCTTATATTTATGTTTCCTTTGTCTTCGTTGCTTGATTTTGCTCGCGAGAAAGTGTCACTCATAGTTGTTGAATGTCACTCATAATTGCACTGAAATTATGAAAATGTCACACAAAAGCTATCTGAAACCTTGGCAGCTTTGTCACAAAAATTAGTTGGAGATCAGACAACATTATGACTTGCTGCTGCAGTGGAAGCACTGAACGCCAGTCGACTTACAGCTCTGTGCGTCTTACAGATTCAGAGAGTTGCTACTTGCCTACTACAGCAGCAGCACAGTGACGCCAGCACCAGCGGCATTGAATTGCAGCTAAATTTAACAGAGCAGAGCAACCAGCACTGCTAGAGACCATTCTGACAGCTCCACAATGTCCTTGTGGTAAGTGGCCATTCCAGGATTTAGGTGCGAAGTGGTGCAGTATAAGGCTTTGTTCCAAAGAAGTGGCCAGGGGGAGTCCACCCCTGGTTTCAGGTTTTTATTATTGTGGTGGGAGGAGTGTGCTTTGTGCTGATTGACTAACATTGCTGCAGCATTTGGGCCAGTCCAGGCCTGGTTGCTGCTTCTTGTTACTGTGGTGTGGTGTAGGGGTCGTTATAAGTGCAGAGCACTTGGCTAGCCAGCCCAGTTAGTAGTGTGGCCAGTCTGGCTCTGGAGTTTATTACTTATGGGGTGAAATGTGTGTGGGAGGGTGGCTCTGAGTCTCACATAGCACCAAGTACTATAATGTTGGTGATCTCCAGCTGCTGCCTGTTGTTCACTTCTTGTGATTTGTAACACTGTGAGTCCTGACTTTTTAAACCGAAACATACTGCATGCTGGGACTTGTAGTTTTCTCTTTCCTATCATACAGTATGGGCATACATACCAGTACTAACCTGGTTAGAAAAACAGAAGTTATGATCGTGTCCAGGCACATTCTTTCCTAAAGGAGAAAGTGGGCTGTTTCCTCACTGCACTACTGGAGTTAAAGAAGCTGCAGGGCACGCCTCACCTTGATGACAATAGGCTGGTGATAAAATGTAGTTCGAAATCCCATTGGTTAAAGCAATCACTGGAAATGTCTCTGTGTGTGTACAGCAGAGAGTGAGGAAAGGAAGGCTCAAGGGGGACAGTGGCTTGTGTTTTTGTAGAGCTATTTTGTCCCAGCCTGCGCCTGAAAACATTGTCAATCTACAAGTATTACTCACAGGATACTTCTGGATACCCCAAAATGTGCAGAGATTGTGTTTAATATAAAAAAAAAAGTGCTTGGAAAATCTATATTTTTAGTAATACACAGTCAGACTGTAACTAATGTAAACCTTCATGTGTCCGTTAAAATAAGGCACTCCAGAACTTAGCTAGTAACACACCATCACATTAACTCTTAAAAAGAAAAATATTTGTCAGCACTATGAAGGTTCAAGTGACTCAATCAGACAATCACCTGACTTTATAGTACGATCAGTTAAGAAAATGGCAGTGTTAGTGACCTATTTCAGGAACTTTACCACAGTTTTCAAAAACTTTGTAGAGCTTCACTTTTTTTAGAACATATTTATTGATTTTCATAACACAACAAAGGCCATTATCAAGTATATATCTGTTAACAACACATGAATCACGCATTTATGCCATAAATCAGTACATCATGTGATCATTAATAAATGCCGTATGGGCACCATACATTTGTGACAGCGATAACGAGCATAGCGTTACATACATTGTATTATATTTTCGTCATTAATAAGGCCCTCCCACCCTCCTCCCTCAACTAATAACAATGTGAAAGCATCCCACCCCCACCCACTGTCCCTCCAGACTGGTTTCATTTGTAGAGCTTCTCATTGCTCAAAAGGGTAACTTCTGATATGTATCTCTTTCTACTGACTTTGTTGCTTTCTTTTACTCGTGAAAAAGTGTCACTATAAGTGTCACACATTTGGTCGTTGAATGTCACTCATAAGGAAGATCGGGCCAAGTGACGAGTCTAGCGGGCAATCATATGGGTTATTGGATAGTATAATACCTAACTGTGAGCAGCCCGCACCATCTGCTACCTTATCTCTGCAGCTGCTGGCTTATATCTGCTACTCCAAAGGGGGTCTGCGCACACTGCCCTGCTAGATGAGGGATTCATCCGGGGCACGCCGCAGGGGCAGTGAGTCCCCCAACACCAAGGGCATTGCCGTAACACTGACACTACACTACCATTGGTGTATCTGTCTGACCGAACCACAATCAGCATCCAGCAAGGATGCCAGGCCTATTGGCACCCCGGATCCCAAGTGGCAGCTACCTGTGGGAAGTGCTGCCTGGGTGCTTATGATTGTTGCTGGTTATTTTTATTTATTTATTTATTTTTAAAGGGGGTTCTATAATTGCCAAGTGCACTATGTTCCGACACTACTATTGTTTGCTCCTTCGTGTTTCCGCAATGGATGCATCATGCCTGTCAAAAATTTCACAATGTACATCTGAGCTTCAGGGTCCAGATCTTTTAGCAGGTGTAATAAACTATACTATGGTTAAGGTCTGTTTGTTGAAAAACAAGGCAGTTACTGCAGCAGCAGAGTGGAGGTGATAAGAAGTGGTACATGATGGCAGGTGGGATCCTATAGTGACTACAATGTCTCTTTTCCTTGTCTGTCATCATAGCACCCGTACAGATCAAACAGCAATCAGCACCCGCCACAATTGCATTATGCTACTCACTCAGTCAGTCAAATATTCATGGTGATCAGCTATAATTATCTGAGTAAGAGAGTGACACAAAGGGGCTTAGGGGTGGACAGGACAGGCCATCCTGCCAGGATGTCTGTGGGCAGAACTGTGCCTGTTCCCACTTATACTTCCATGTTCTGCCCTCCAATGCACACAAAGGAACCTGACAATAGCCCTTAGTTACCCCAGATTTCCTGGATCTTGGCCGAAGATGGAAAGAACTTTTCAGAACTAAATAATGGGCTTTGGACAGGATGTTCTCCCACACACAAAGACTAGCACCAGGTATACATGTTGGACCTCCTGAGCCTCCCATCAGTACACTCCTGGACCTGTGGACATTACAGAGGAAGAACTGTCCTGTCACCAGAGGTCTGTCCTGCTGCTACCAGAGGATTACCCTGCTGCTTGAGGACTGCCTTACTCTCTAAGAAGGAAGAATGGGCATGCTCTTTTCATCTCAGGCTAACGTGAGTGACTCCAGGGAAGGGCCGGACTGGGAACCAAAACCGGCCCTGGCAAAGTGCTCTGCCGGCCCCCCAGGGGGTTGGGGGTGCGGCCAAGCTGTTTGTCAGGGCCGTATTCGGCCGATTTTGTTACAGGGGCCGATATTGCAGCTATGCTGCAAAAACAAACGGCCCTGTAACAAAACCGGCCCCCACCCTGGCGGCCTACCGGAGAAATGTCCGGTGAAGCTACGGCCAGTTCGGCCCTGCTCCAGGGGTCAGTTGGATAACCTTCTGTCTGAGCTAGAGGGACACAACAAGCTCCAGAAGCCTCCCTGCACCTGCTCTGCTGTCTTGCTGTACTGGACCTGCAAGTGGACCTGTCTGAGCCCTGCTGTCCTCTGCTGGAGTTAGCTCCTGATCCCTAGAGGTGCCTCCCCAGGTCCTAGACCAATGGCTGGTATCAATTGAGCTGTTCCTGAGAAGGAAGGTGAAATCCTGAAGTTTTGGGCTCTTGGCGACCATGAACGGGCCCCCTCGTGCAGACACTCTGTCCACAATGACCTCCAACACAGACCTTAAACTCCACACAGGTAATGACTGCCCTCCCCTGACATGTGCTGCTGCCAGAGAAAAACACCATAAATTATCTTGTTATCTAAGACACTTTAATAGCATTACAGTGTCATGTGTGTAATTTACAAGCCCAGGGTATGTAGTATGAAATCCCCAGAGACGTACAAGGAAATTAAATGTGCCAATTAGGTGTAGGCCAATGTTGCCATGTTTGAATGAGAGAGTACAGTCACTTTAGCACTGGTTAGCAGTGGCAAAGTGCACAAGGTCCTAAAAGCAAATTAAAACAGGTTCAGCAAAGGAAGGGATTGAAGGCAAATGTCTGAGGGTGACCACATAGAGAGGGCCCCGTCCAACAGGCGAGTACCTACACACCTCGGGAGCAAATAGTCAGTCTAAATAGTGAGTAACTGCATGTCTATATTTCCATTTACAGCACTGATGTGCAGCTCATGAATGTCATTTAGGGGTCGCCAGGGGTTACAGCTGCGACACCTGCCTTGCTCCTTGTGACGCCTGGCACTGCCTTTGCAACCACTAACCCCAATGGTAGCAAAATCAGTGCAAAGAACACAGGGGTGTTTTGCATTACTTGCATCAGGTTCCAACCTCGTTTTCTGCTCATTCTTATTACACTAATTGTGAATAATAGTGTGTTATTTACTATTAGTGTAACAAAAGTGGAGCAGAAGGATCTGGAAAGGTCCTTCACTGGCCCCTCAAGTGACAAAAATAAAATGGCTTTAAATGTGTGTTCTGCTTGTTCATGTAGGTGAGTGAGTTTGTGCGATAGAGCGTATGTCTGAGCATGTATTTTTGTATGTGGGATTGTGTGTGAGAAAGTGAGTGTGTAAGTATAAGTGAGTAAGAGTGAGTGAGAATGTGCAAATGAGTGAGTCGGGGTAAGAGTGAGTGCAAGAGACGGAGTGAAAATTAATGCACCTGGTTTGCCAACGTTCTCTACACTTCGTATCCAATTTGATTTTATAATTTAAGCGCACCTCCTCCAAATGTTTTAACAGTTTCTCCCTGACCCTATCAAGTCCTATTCTTTGCTGCTCTATCGTGGCCACTAGGACCCCCACATTTTGCTCCAATCTACTCAATTTCGCTCTGTCAACTTTTTTTTGAAGTGTGCATGGCTTTACAAAACCCCTTAATGTAAGTTTTAAAAGCGTTCCAAATTACCTCAAAATGAGCCGAACCAAAATTATCTAGAAAGAAATCAACAAGACAACCTCAGGGCCTAGGAGTATAGCCCTTTTTAACTCCCATCTCTCATTTTGTCTGTCTCCAAAAGACTTAAGGGACACAGTAACGGCTGCATGATCCGAGATATGCCCCGGTAACAGGTTGACCTCTTTTTTTTATTACCCTCCAGAGCTCTATCCACGAGGAAATTATCCAGCCCAGAAAGTGCCCATATTTTTTTTTACTGTGAAAGGTGTAGTCAGTCCTTGGGCCCTTTAAATATCTCCATGCATCAACCAAACCATCATCTTGAAGCCTACCTTTAAGAGCCTGTCTCATCCTAGGGACTTGAGCACAATTCCTCAAGGTAGATCTATCTAAAATGGGGTCAAAAAGAGTATTAAAATCACCCCCAATAACCAACGGGATTTTCACCTCAACTAGGTTCCACCCCAAATTCGCTATATAATGGGGGTCATACAAATTCGGCCAATAGAATCCAATACACACAAACTCTCAATCGGCACACCACAAAGTTGCCAGGACCCACATACCTGAACTATCAGTTTTTGAGGAGATTACCTCAACCTCAGTGCCCCCTCCTTACCAGGATCACCACCTCTTTACAATGTTCTGCCTGGTCCGAAGTTACATAGCTCTCCACCCATCTGAATTTAGAAAAAAAGACTCTACTCTCACTAGCCGTTAAATGAGTCTCTTGCAATATAATGATGTCAGCCAGGCTTTCTTCTAAATATCTCATCACCAGTCTCTGTCTGCCTCTAGTTCTTAGACCATTAACATTCCATGTTAAGAAAGATAGCTCTTTTCTACCACCCATCATCTTCAGGTATATCAGAGCCCTTCTTCAGATGCGTTATTCTAGGCCAGCAGACAATAGGAAGATAACATGATGATTTTGAGGATATATATTTTTTCAATTTTTCCCACTGCTCTCCACCCAGTGTCCATTAGTAACCCCATGCCCAACCCCCCACCACCAATTCCACCTTGGGGAACCCTCCCAGGACTATCAGGCATGAAATGCCTAGAGAGTTTCCCCGGGAAGAGTTTTAATTATGCTCAGAATATACTTAACCACAGTGAACTCCCCGACCTCTTCCACCCCCAATCCCATGATCTGGCATTTACGATTCTCCTTAAGACTCAAGATACAGCCCCCTTTTTGATGGTTTCAATCAGAGCATCCACTTCTTCCACTGCTCTGGGTGCATGAGACAATTTAAGTACAGGGAGAGAGCGGGTGCGTTGCTGGTCGGGAAGGCAAGTGTTGAGAGGTCCAGAAACGACATCAGGGAATTGGTTGTCAACCAGCAGGGAGATGTTTCTAATAATGTTGAAGATATGCAGGCCCTTTGGTCTCCTTGTTCTCTGAAATGTACTCAGAAGAGGTTTACCTGGACTTGGATAGGCTTAGAGAACGGTTGATGACTGTAGAGCTTTTTGGTCTTACAGTGGAGGAGAAAGAATGTTTGGAAGCTTCAATAACCAGAGAGGAAATTAGGAATCACCTCTCGCATATCAAGAACGGGAAGGCTGCCAGCCCAGATCTCATTCCATCAGAACTCTATAAGCTCTTATTATAGGAGATTGTTCCAGAATGGGAAACATTATTCAATTCAATATATCGTGGGGCAGACCTCATATTTGTGGAAAGAGGCAACAAATGTTTTGGTTTTAAAGCCCTCTAAGGATCCCAGCAAGGCGGAGTCCTATCGTCCAGTCTCCCTATTGAATGCAGATAATAACGTTTTTACTAGGGGTGGGCGGAATTTGCGAAATTCACTTTTGCAAACTATCGCGAAAATGTTGAAAATCTCTGCAAACACGCCTGAAATATTGCGAAGACGCAGAAGTTTTTTTCCCGCCTGTTCGCGGTATTTTTTGCGTGATCGCTGCTCGCCAACTTACCCATGCGGTTGCTCACAGGCGCGGCCATCTTGTTTTCACTTGTCCCGCCCGCTCGCGTTCGATATGACGTGCCCGCGTCCTCACGCTCTCGCTCGCAGTGGAGAATGACGTGTTCGAGATCTCAATCTTCTCATACTCTCGCGGTGCATGATCGCGAGAAGAAAGACGTGATCTCCCGACAAATGACGGTAATGCGGGTGCGAAATGTCGCGAGACAGCGCAAATGGCTAGCAACAATCCAACATCTCGTGGAGAACGCGACCCGATCGGGAAAACTTGTCGGCGAACGTGTGTATTCAGGTAAGGCGATCGCGCGCACGCCAGATTGTATTTTTTTACAGCGCGAGCAAGAACAAAATTACCGGTAAAATGCGTATTGCGGAAATTTTGACATTTTCGCGCTTTCCGCGTTCGCGAAAAGGCCAAATTATCGCAATTTCCGCAAGCGGAACGGAATTTTGGCCCAGGCCTAGTTTTTACGAGCATTCTAGAAGGGAGATTGGCTAAGTTAACCCCCCCAGCTGACACATTTGGATTAGAAAGGATTCGTACCAAAGAGGCAAATCCAAGATCTTACGCAGCAGTTGATTGGATCTATTGACCTAGCCACTGCTCGCTCAACCCCCCTGGCCGTGGTCATGATAGATGCAGCCAAGGCATTCGACCGAGTATGTTGGGCACACTTGTGGGTTTTGTCGTAAATATTGGGATTCAGTCCCTGTTTTATGACAACACTTTGAAGGCTTTATAAAAACTTGTCAGCTAGAATTCTCCTTAATGGAGCACTGAATAGGAGTTTTAGTATTCAAAGGGGAACAAGGCAAGGCTGTCTCCTATCGCCTCTTTTGTTTGACATCTATTTTGAGACATTTGCCCAGTTACTTAGAAGAGATAATCAGGTCATCCCGTTTCACTCCCACTATCTTAGCAGTAGGATTACATTATTTGCAGACGACTTGATCATTTATACATCTGACCCCCCTCAAACCATACCTAGGGTGAAAAGGCTGGCGGCGGAGTTTGGGTCCATATACAGACAGTGAATAACTCTAAGGCGGAGGTAATGAGTTGGAATGTGTAAGGTTGGAGGGAGAAGCATGGGCAGAGATAAAATATTTAGGCATTGCTATTGTTATCCCTGTGGATGAAATACCATTATACAATTTGAAAAGGGTGGCAAAGGAGGTAGATGCCCTATTGGCTAGATGGAAGAACTTGCAATTGACAATCTATGGGAGTATGAATCTGTTTAAGATGTCGATCCTTTCTAAACTGACGTATTATTTCTATTGTATCTCCCTCACATTTCCAAGATCACTTATTGATAAGATTCAGGGGAAAATAACTAGTTTTATATAGGCCTTTCGCGGAGCAAGCATGGCGTGGAAGAAGTTGAGGCACAGGTTTGAGAAGGGTGGCCTAGCCCTCCCTGACCTGAACCTGTATTGCATTCCATAGTTTTTCAGTTTGAAAATGCCATGATGTTATTGGGTAAGCCGGAAAGTTCAACATGGCGGTGCTTTTAGCAGAAATGATCAAGGAGTCTGGAACCTCTGGTTTTCTCAATAAGTGTGGCGCTCCACATTTTTTCTAAAAGGTAGGATTGAAGGTTCTAAAGGTAGCACTAAACCTTTGGTGCAGAGTGAGAAAGATCTTGAGTATTGGCTATTATTCCGATTTTGCACCTATATGGGATTCCCCTGAAACCACAGAATGTCTGAAGGATGGGTTGAGTCTTCCAATGAGGTGGGCTGGGATTGCCACCTGGGAGGAATTGATGACAGTGCAGGGGGCATAACCCTGGGATGTTTTAAGAGCTAAAACTGGAGATTCCCTGTCAAGGTTTAAATATGTGCTGTTGTCTTCTTGGCTTGGGTGTTCAGCTCAGGATGCCGGGGGTGGGGAACTGGGAATTTTAGTCCTCACTCCAGGATGTGATCCAAAAGTGAGGGGGTAGGTATATGGTACTGGAGGCTAAGGACAAGAAGATGATGTTACCATATTCATGTGGGAAGATACTTTTCAGGGGGTGGATCTTCAACCAATATGGCAACATTTTCTGAAATTATTGTACTCTGTGGTTAAGCAAGCAAATCTAAAACAAAATCATTTCTTTACTATCAATAGATTATATTGGACCCCCCAAAAGATCGCAAAGTGTGTACTGCACCCTACTTCTCGATGTAGAAGATGTGGTCTTTCAAGAGCTAATGAAGAACATGTCTTTTTCACGTGTCCTGGGATCAAGGTGTTTTGGGCGGATATTGAGAACACCTTAAATGATATCATGGGGGTTACTATAACATTAAACCCATATTAGTCCTAATGGAGGTGGATATGATCTCATGTAATATTGAGCAGGGAGCAGAGTGGTCACTTGTTCTACTTGATACTTTTGGCAAGGAGGGAGATTTGTAAACATTGGACTAATCTATCTCCCCCATGCACCACGGGCTGGCTCAAAGCAGTAAATTGGACTTGTCACCTGGATATAGGGTGCAAGACTGGTAGAACGACTAAGGTATGGGCTGAGTTCACCAGTTGGAGTGGAATCGTGTGAAAAGTTCAGATAGAGCAAGAGGTCCTATGATTACACCAAGGCACCGCTCTAGGCAATAGGTCGGTCGGCTGGATCAGTGCAGTGGGGCCTAACGGGAATGCAACAGACTGCGAGGCGGATAGCAAGGGTAAAACGGCTTGAGACTTGCAGATGCTATAGTTATATGTGGACAAAAAAAATGAAAACGAATGAGTGCAAGTGTGTGACAATAAATAAGCAAGACTCAGTGTGAGTGAATGAGAACGGGTGCGAGTGCGCGCAGGAGTGAGAATGTTTTGTTCTGCTTGCAAGTCTGCTGGCGGACCTGGCATGCTTCATGGCTTATAGAAAAACTCTTAGCAAAATGCTGGCATACTGGAGGCAGTACCTGAACTTGGGATACTCATAGCAAAATGCTAGCCCTGCCACACTGTAGGTAAATGTTGGCATGGGGCACCTGCAGAAAAATGCCAGCGCTGGCATACTAGAGGAAATTCTTGGCATAGGTGGCACCTGTGGCAAACTGCTCGCACTGGCACATTGGAGGAAATTCTTGGCATATGGGAGGACTACCGTGGCATATTTCAGAGGGCCACCCATAACTGCAGTCCTCTATTTGCTAGATGTAACTTTTGAGATAAGGGGCCCCCATAGTGCATGGATAGTAGTATTAGCAAAATTATTTCACTTGCAGATTGTATAAAATGTTTGGGGTAAAGGGGCACCCAGGGCAAAGTGCTAGCCCTAACAATAGAGGGCTTTTTTTATTTACATATGGAGGTACCCAAAGGACATTTTAAAAACATAATTGGGTCAACACATAGGGACTGTCTCGTTTCATTAGGTTGACACTTTGTAAAAGGTCTTGAATGTTTAATGAGTGTCCTTTCAGACCTTATGGCTGTTTTGCAAATGTATGTGAAAATTGCATGTTAAATGCACTATTAGAGTCTATTTTTGTTCAAAATGTTCTCAGGGGAAAGAATCCCCCACCTTCCAATCTCCCCTAGAGGATGTCAGACTCACTTTACTTGCCTATTACAATTCAGGTAACTGTTCCTTGATATATCCTGTCCTTACTATAGATGATATCTAAAATAGACATTTGTGTTTGTTGTGTTGATATATTAATCATGCAATTATGATGGAACTTCAGCAATGTTAATTATTGGGATATCATCAGGATTAAAGTCATTTGACATCACTGCCTGAGACGAACCATGGCTAAAGGTCATAGATTTGTCACTTCCTGTGACATCATAAAGGTCAAAGGGTATATGATATCACTTCCATTACCCCAGGCATCTTGGTGAATTGATGTTCATGGTGCAATTGTTTGAAATGGGAAGGAAATTGTTGTACACCAGAACAATGTTTGTTTGTGTTTCTCTCCATGCAAGCTATAAGATGGAATTTCTCTAAATTTCTTTACATTTTAGTTGTTAGTAGCCAGCATTACTTCAGAGTCTTTGTTGGGCTGCAGATTTCTTTCCAGCCATTAGTTTCTTGGGCTTTTTCCCCAATTTGTTAAGTGTTGCTTCACTAATTCCACGGGAATACAGTGTCACCAAGGCTAGTGGAAACTTGCATTTCTTTTACCAGCACACCATATCAAACCACTCATGCCTGCTGCTGATATTTCTTACCTTTAGGGGTTTGTAGGTAGCCCAACAGTTGGATTCTTTTTTTGCCACTTGCTCAAAAAGGTCAACATTATTCTTTTTGTCACCTTTACTTGTTGAAAGTATACTCTTTAAGTAATGAAATTCAAGGCTATTCTCACATAGATTTCCGGCTTTCCCTTCACTGCCACTCTATTGTTCAATGGAACATTTTCTGGTAAATGATCTAGTGAAAAGTTTGCCCAAACAGCATTAATCTGTATTTGCAAAATAATGAAAGAAGTTGCCACAGAATGTGCCGCATTATGTACATCCCTAACATAATTTTGGCTTCCGTTGCTGCATACTTCTAATCAGCCTTAGTACAGTTACACCGTTCATGTGTGCCACAGCCAGTCAGTAATACTTGCCCAAACTTACCATCTTAAAACAGGAAGTTCTAGAATGGTACACGTTTCTGACTAAAAAGCCACAACTGACTGAAGTTGTCTCCCTTGATTTGATTGACAGCACAGTTCCTTTACAGACATTTAAAAATAACATATGTACAGCCTTCCTCAAGCAGACCCCGCCAGCCAGCATGATTGTCACTTAAATACTCTCACTTTGAAGTCAGAGAAAGAAAAATAAACACCAAGCTCCCTGGAAGACAGAGACTGACATTTGACCTCTGTCTTTGAATGCTCAGCAAATGTGATCAGATTAAGAACAAGATTTAAAAGCCTGTTTACAGAAAGCAAGTTTGTGGAAGAATACAGTAAACAAGGTTTGGGCAACGGGAGGGTCGAACTCAAGCAGGACAGCCTAAAGTCAATAAAGATAGCAAATAGAAAGTCAGAAAATGGGAGTTATAAACCATAAAGCCAATAATATGCAACGGGCAGAATGCATTCCTAGGTCAACTTTGAATGTCCCCAAGATGTCTTTAGCAGCTGTCTGGTAGGCTGCAACCTAAAAATAGAATGGAGCTAACAGGCATCGTTGTTTTAGCCCCTTTGATGTTTCTATTTTTATTATTTAACCCCCTTAAAAACTCTACACCAAGGGTCAGAGTGAAGGGCTATCCGAATCTTAGTAGTATTGACAGCATGCCAGTTTATGTGGTCAAGTTGACCTGTCCATATCCAGTAAAGTGATGCAGAGGCAGGACAACCTGCTGCATGGAACTGGTAACCTCCCGGTTGCATGTTTGAATCTAGGAGGGCACGAGCTGTGCTCATTTCTTAAACATATTTATCACTACAGCGTCCTTTGGTGTACGTTATGTGTTACTGCACACTACAGAAACATTTTGGGATATGAGTGGCCATGAACCGTGTGATTTTTATGAAGAATTCAAAGTGGCACTCCTTTTATACTAAGTTCAATCGTTAAGGAAATTCATTAAAACAAAGGAAGAGTAGACAGAGCTATCACATGTAGAGATTTCAATAAAGCGATTTATATCTTTTGTCATTCCCAATTAAATAAAGGGTGAATTCCTAGACTGCACAGCAATTGGGGAAAAAATGGTGAATTATATCAAAAACAGACTGAGATGTAAATATCAGTAGCAAATCTGCAGTACCTTCTACGCCACTCCACTCTACTCTACAGCACTCCGCAACACTATGCCACTCCACTCTACAACACTCTACTCAACTCGGACACTGTGATTCCCCTCTACACCACTTAACTCTACGTCTTTCCACTCTACGACACTCTACTCTCTCCACGACACTGTATGCTACTCCATGACACTCCACTTCACTCTTCTTCACACCACTTAACTCTACTGCATGCCACTCCATAACACTCCACTCTACTTTACTTTACGACACGGCACTTCACGCCACTCTCCTTTACCCAGCTAACTTTTGGCCATGCTGAACAGCAGTCAATCTGGTGTACAACACTGTTAAAACATACTGGCAAAGCCAATAGATCTTGCACAGGCGAGACGTATTTGCTTGGCCAATACTTATTTTTCTTTACTTGCATGATTTTCCCTTCAATTTGGGAGATCTAAGGACATTCCCACGCATAATGCGTAATAAGCCCACCAATTCTCTTTTATATGCTGACATCTTTGACTTAACCCCAGTAGGATTAAAAATGGCTTAAATGTCCTATCTGAATATAAAATCTGACCTTTTTGAAAAATAAATATTATGAAAAGCAAATGTATGTTCTTCTCTAAAAAAAACCCTCTTTAATGTGGACCTTGTGTAATGAGCCGCATGAAACTGTCTCTAGCTATAGATGTGGCCATGATACCAAGAACCAGATACCTGCATGGAAATGAAGCCCCTGGAGAGGCAATCAGACATGTTATGCATCAATGGCTAGAGGACACGTCATATATTTTTTAGAAATGTATGACCTAAAAATACCATTAACCTTACTGTATGTGGCGGAATAAGTACATTTTAGCACATTTTCTATTTTCAACGGAACTGAGGACGAAATATTGGAAAATGTAATCTGCACGGGCAATGAGTAGAGGTGGAATCCGTCCGTCTGGAAACAGAGCTAGAATTTGCTCCAATAAACCACTTGTGGCAATCAAGCAGTGGTATTGTTGAATATGCAATGTTCTTGGTAACTCTCTTCATTAACTGGGCAGAGAAAAATGTGTAGATCTAGAGCTCTTCTTCCAAGTTCTTTCTAATCTTACCTTTAAACTGCAAAACCTGGACCTGTCTTTTAATGACATTTTATCTTGCACTTCTATATTTCAAACGAAATTACTTTTAAAAGCAAAGATTAGACTGGGGAGTTTTTTTTCGTGAATTCTGAACATTATATGCGGCTCTCCTCCTATAAAATGGTTTCTGAAACAGAACGCCTTAATAAACCTTAAGAACATATAACATTGATTTAATTTCCTACTTAGGAAGGGAGGCGTGCCTCTTAAATCTCTCAGTGGGGAGTGGGAAGGGTTGAACATTGAACAACGCACATATTCAACATGCAAAGAAGAGCTCATTCAAATGCCCTGCCTTGCAAATTGCTTGTTTTAAACTATTGCGTCTGATATTTAGTAGGAATCTCGTCATTGCTAGAGGGGGGAGGCAGGAGCCTACAACCCACAGAACTGCTCACGGCCTCTCTCCGCCGCCACCGCCCACGTCATTACCCCGCCCAGAGGCACTAAATCAGCAGCTCGGGGCACCTGCAGAGCGGGAAGCCAGTTATTGCCACAGGGGAGAGGCATGAGCCTACAACCCCCAGAACTGCTCACGGCCTTCCCACCGCCACTGCACACGTCATTTTCGTGCCCGGAGGCGCTAAATCAGCAGGTCGGGGCTCCCGCACCGCGGGGCACGCCCGGGCCAAGTGCAGGACCATCTGTGCCCGTCCGCAGGCCGAAGAAGGCCGGGCTGGGCCTACTCTCTTGGTCCTTATGTTTTTTGGTCGTAGTTAATACCAGGCCACCAGTTTGCGGAGGACCCAGCCACAGTGAGTTTTCGAGCACCTCAACATTGAGGGGAGCCTAGTTTACTCTTTGAGTGCTTTCTTATATCGGGAGGCAAGGGTACAATGGGGAAGAGGAAAGCAGCCTATGTGAGTTCTCCATCGGGCAAGCAACATGCGATCATTGACTTCTTTCCAGCGAAAGCAGTGGGGGCAATTTCAAAAGAAATAGACAGGGCAGAAAGGAGGCTTTCTTTCGACTTAGGTAGCCCCAGTGTCCCCCCCCCCCGCTTGATGATCTCGCAGATTTAACCATCCAAGTACCTCTGGAAGGAGACGCGGAAGCAGCTCGGTTACAGAGTTCTTCAGCTCTAGCTCTTAAACACAGACTCCTCAAATTGAACCCAGAAACCCTAATCTCTGACCCATATCACAGCCAAAAAAAAGGAGCTATAACAAATGATCTGATCTTTTACACTAAAAGAAGGGCACAATCGAGAAATGCCATCTACTCACTACTCAGCATCTCCTCCTCTAACAAAGTTCCTCATGGCCTAAGACTCTCTGTAGGCATCTCACCCACATTCAAAGTGACTGCTACCGTATCCATCTATAATAATGGGACTATCCTTATACAAGCTGCAAATCGTAACCGAGAAATCTTTGATGAATGTTTCTACGTCATTAAGAACTCCCTTAACAATAGTGCCCCTCTCAAAACTCCAGGGGACTCTAATCCCTCACCCATTTCTCAGGACCACCATGAAGCCTACATTCTTAATCCTAAGTACTATACTACTCCACCTGTGACCTTGAACAACAACAACACTATCGTGCCCAATGCCAACATAAACATTTCTCCCGCTAACAATGTCCCTCTCATACCATCATGGGACTCTAGCCCTTTGCCCACACCTCCCTACATCACCTAATGATCTCTCCTGCTACCACGTACAGCTCACACCTCCCAAACTGAACCCCTCGGCCTCCCAAGCCTCCTAACCACTCCAAAACATCTGAACCACCCTCCACTCCCACCTGGCCAACATCGACAGACCTCCCCTTCCGGGATCGTCCCTTCTCCTTACCATCCTCGCCTATTTTCCTCTACTACTACCACACCCGGGACTGACCCCTCTCCCGCCCCCCCACGATCACTGACACTCAGCCCTATGCGGCCTCTAGACTAAAGGAAATGAACTGGGAGCTTTAAAAACTCTAAACTGACATACAAAAGCTCATAATCATCACCTCAGAGCTGGCCTCGGACTTATCGTCCAACAGTGCCCCACAGTCGTGCCTGCAAATGCCCTACCATTACCCTAAGACACCCACTCCTCCAGCTGAGAAGAGAAGGGACTCCAAGCAGACATCCTCCCTCTGGTCGTGGAATACTACTTCCTACCCGAACACCAGGTCCAGACCCATTAGATTTAAGAACTGCCTCTCTGGCCGGGACATTCTCTCCCTTCTTCCCACTTTAAACACCACTCAACTTGACATCCCAGTCACATCAAGACCTATTCAAGCTATGCCGCTATCCCCTTTTAAAGATCCTAGTCATCAGACAGTCACTCCGGAGACCATTCAAACAATTACACTAAACCCGCATAGAACCCCCACACATAACTCTATTGCACTAAATACCCCAAACCTTATGCAAGTAGACGCAAGTCACACAAGTAGACGCACATTGCACAGTCTAATCCCACTGACTCCAAAACTCACCTGAAATGCATCCTGCTCAACTGCAGATCCACAGTGAAACATGCCGCGGACCTCGCTGACCTCATCCTTGAACAGGAACTTGACCTCCTGATTCTCACAGAAACTTGGCTCAATGTCTCCTCGGGTCCTGTCCTGGACATCCTAGTACCTCCTACTCACAATATTATCAGACTTGACAGAGCCAAGAGTACGGGTGGAGGCGTTGCCTGTATTTACCATAACAGTCTCTCAGCGAAACAGTCTATTTCTGCTTCTCTCTCATCTTGTGAATACCTAAGCATCAACATCTTCAGCAAACAAAGTCCCCTATGCAACCTACACATCTTCTACCATCCACCAGGAGACATCCTCCTTCATCTCTTCCAATTTCTTTTTATTTTAAACTGGCTTTCTAGAATGTGAAGGGGGTGTAATGTGTTAATAGACAGCGAGTTATGACATGAAAAAGCAAAACACCACTAAAAATATGCTAGTAGTCAGATTGGATAATTCACAAGAGTTTAAAAAAAGTCCACAGGGGGTAAAGGAGCAAGTGCTTCCCTTATCTTCACCTAAATGACGTCTCTGAGAAAAATTCTGGTTAAAGGCCACAGATTAACCCAATTTTTCTATAGCTCTTTACAAAATACTATGATATTCTGATTGGTCGCCAAGCTTCATGACAAGAAGCCTCACCTGTGGGAAGAAGTGCCTCTGGGATAGTGCTGTCTTCCACATGTCCATGTAGGGTGTGCAGTCCTCCCCTTTCTAAGACTGCTCGTAAAGTCACGCTACATTTTCTGCAAGGTTTTGATTTTGAATTATTGAACACAACAATCACGTGTGCATTGAGAGCCTCCCAGAGCTTAATTTGAGCCTGTAGTTTCCAGTGCTCAGCACCAGCACTAACCCCTCCCAGGTGGGCAAGTCCGTTGAGCTACCCTGCCCATGCATGCACCCATGCACCCACTTTCCCATGTGCACACAGATAATGCAATTCGGTGATGGTGCAAAAGGCTGCAGCTTTTATTTACTTATTAGAAATCTCAAGGAGGGACAGAGAGCAGATCAAGGTCCTTCACATGCGCCCCCAGGATTGTAGGTATGCATGAAGGTGTGTAGTTCCTATAGATGAGAAGGTCGGGAGAACCAGAGAGATCAAATTGGGTGATCTGATCCTTCAGGAGCAAGAGGTCTCACACACCCCAAGGGGTATCATGCTTCATCATAGGGCAGCTCCTCGTTGGGCCGGCGCTGCAATGCCCAATGGGCCCCGCAGAGGGTCTCTCTGTTGGAATTCTTTTAAAACGCCATCGTGAAGTATGAGGGTAAGTGTGAGGGTGTAGTGAATAAGTAGAGTGGAGATTTTAAAACGTACTCATAGGAAAATTAAGTCAATCTTTAACGTATGAAACCCTAGGTTATATTAAAAACAAATACAGGCCAGAGTGGATTTAATGGTCCACATTAGTTCTAAGCACAATTTTTGTCGCCTACTCGCTTGGAGTTCCAGTCCAATCCTTAACCATAACAGCACAGCCCTTTTGACAGCACCCTAGGCCAATTCCCCTTCTCAGCAGGTCTAGCACTTCTCTTGCGGCCTCTAGTCTACACCTTGCTGCCAAGTATTGTGGGCGGCCATCATGCCTGGCCCAGGCTGCAAGTGCCATGTCTGCCCTCTGCTGACCCCATGCTGATCCTTAACCTGCACCCTGTGCCCTGTGCCCCTTCCATTAGGCATCCCAAGGGCACAGGTTTGAGCAGCTCCTCTTTGGCTATTACTCTCTGTCTGCTGTCCCTCTGTGCTGTCCCCGCCACGCTGCCTGTGGTTTCTCGACCTCGGGCAGCTTTCCCACTTGCTTATACCTGACACCTTTAATTGAAACCTTGTGACTCCAATGCCCCTCCTACCAGGGGCGGCTGGTGACATTTGAAATTAGTGGGGCGTAAAGGTTTGGGTTGAGTGGCTGTTGGTGTGCTCGCTCAGCGAGCAAGCCCGACCATCATAAGGTAGAACCCCCCCCCAATTTTTGGGGGTAAAAATAGTGCGCAAATGGTGCATTGTCGAGGATATTTGAGATACCAAGAAGGCTAATAAAGCTATTGTGAAAGTGCGGTTATGGCAACAATAAAGAGATTTTGTATAATTACGCAGGTAGCTACTTATTCAGTATCCATTTAAGTTACTATCTGTGAAAATTAAAGCAGCCCAGCTCTTCGCAAATGTGTGCCCTGCGGCCCGTAGCAAATATCTGTTGCAAAGTAAACAGGTGTCTGCAGTAGGCACGGAGCCCATTCAGCTACCTTGCAGCACACGATGGGCTCTGTAAAATCTCACCAAATCACAAGGAGTTTCAGCAGGGCATTCACAACCACCGGGCACAGTAAAGCAGAACACAAGAATTGGCATTTTAATTTAAAAGCGCCACCACAGGGAGTACACAAATTCCAGGGTCAAGCAGAGTGCTTGTGAAGTACGCAAATTAAACTGCATGTAACCTTCCCAAATGACATTACGTAAGAATGAATACTTTTGCGTTCCTGTGACAAGAAAATACATTTACACAAATGCCTCATGATGGGTTCATTCTGTCTGTAGATTTCGCCTGCATGTGAGATTTCCAAACAACATTTCACAAGAATGAATATTTTTGCGTTCCGGCTGACAAGGAAAATGCATTTACACATAAACCTAATGGTGGGTTCATTATGGCTCTCGATTTCGCCTGCATGGGTCGATAATGTATCCCAAGCCAAATGGTAGTTACTGTCCATAGTAAACTGTGTGTAACATTTCGCAAATAACATTTCGCAAGAGTGAATGTTTATGCGCTCTGGTGACACAAAAATACATTTATACATAAACTACATGATGAGTTCATTATGGCTGCAAATAGAACCCACATGCGTCGTACAACACTGAAGTAACATGAGGAATAGTTAAATTAGGCTGGCATTCATAACGGATCCTTCACATATACAATTATTGGCAGGCAAACAAAACACAAGCATTTGGTTAAACACCGATTGGTAAGCTCCCACGTACATTATGTAGTGCTGACATCGGCACTGTGCATACCGTCTGTATGCTTCATCGGAAAACCTTAGAGCTCTTAAGAAATTAAATGGATAGTCGGCCGTTGGTCAGATTAACCAAGGAATTAATCATGGCCTCTACGGATCGCAAGCAACCAGTGTTTCCGAGGTACATGGCCTCTATGGATCGGAAGCAACCACTGTTTCCAGGGTACATTACTAGACTCATCCAATCTGATTTCCTAGTGTGAAAATGGTGTCACTTTTTCCAGCAAAGCGCTCTCCGATCTCGAACGAGTGGTGATGGGATCACACACTGAAGACTACCCTTTATAGTTAGCACGAACTGCCACGGAACGGATAGTACAAGTTAGCTCCGATTCACATCACAAAACAATGTGATAGAATTACCTTTGCTATTCTAATGCCACTTTACAACAGCACAAATAAATTCAAACGTGACGTAAGACTGTTCTTTGGGATTGACTGGACAGAGTGACGTAACAGGTGGCCCAGCCCCAGTGCAACCCATGGTTGTGAGAACAAATGCACAGATAAGTCCTGCACTAGGAACAATAGGTTAAACTATCAGAATATCGCATTTTAAGTATGGTCCTACAACAAAATATCCACACCTATTACAATATCGTGAAGGTATACAGACAGATTTGCTATTCTTAACTCCTCTGTCTCCACATCTGCGTTACTTGATGATACAGATATTTTCAAGGTACACGGATGTAGAGTTCACCCTACAATCCAACCCCAAAAACATGTAAACACTCACATTTAACATGGGCTCCTATGGCAGCTCCTTCCTTCCTCGACTTTGACGAAAAACACCCTTCCCATTGATGGATTCCTCCCAAACTTCCTGCACACCCATGAATTCCCCCTCCATACCACTCACAGCAGCCCCGTTCCTCTCGAGCAACTGGAACACCCTAAAAACCACTTCTCCACCACCTCAAAAACGCCCATTGGCGCGTGAGATGGATGCTGCTCTGTCTCCCTAGCCCGCGCATTCCTATATGCTCCTGCGACAGGCGAATTTGGTTTCTTCTGCCTGCCCCCCCCCCCCCCCCTCTGTCTCCTTGGGTTTGTTTACTCCTTCGATGCGGGGAGCACATGTTATTGCCATTAACCCCCTCTGCCTTGTGTGTGTGATGTTTTTCGTTTTTTCAAAATATGAAACCTTTCTTTGCTTGTTTATGGACTGCGGCTGCGGCCGGCTGAGTTGATTAGCACTTCAGTAGCTCTTTTGTTGCTTCATCGATGTGAATGTTAAGCTTTGCCTAGGTTTACACTGTGCATTAGCGGCCGGCCTGTTGGTTGTAGGCCCATATTTGTATGTCTCTGAAACTGTAATAAAGGTTTTTCAAAAAAAAAAAAAAAAAAAAACGCCCATTGGATAACATTGCATTTCGCACTTCCCCTACTTCGATCCTCTTGCAACTCACTGGTACAGTAGTTCCAGCGATTACGAAGAATCTCACCAAGAATTACACAAATCCATCCAGTGGAAGGGGTACGACTTTTCGATCAAACACGTGCCCCCCGCAAACCCACAAAAACACCCCAAAATCAGCCAAATCGCGATCGAATTTTGGCAAACCACTGGAAAACCTTCCCAACACCAACCCAAACAAATCAAAATCAAATCCAGCCAAACCTTCCCAACCCAGCCAAACCACCCTAAAACTAAAATTAAAAGACACTTACCTGACCGCCTCTTCTCCTGGTCCGCGTTGGCGCCTCTCTGCCCCTTCAAACCGGTCCGGAACACCACGTGACGCAAGTGACTGGCAACCCGGCCCTCAGCCAATCCTGGCGCTGCTGCAGCACCAGGATTGGCTGAGGGCACAGCCTACTCCTCGCCCGCCGCCTGCCCATTAGGAGACCGAGGGGCTCCTAATGGGCATGCGCAAGGCAGTAAAAACACAAGTACGCATGACTGGGCACGGGCTTAAAAATTAAGCTCCATGCCCACTCATGCGCACTTGTGCTGCCTTTTCACTGCCGCCTGACAATGCATGTCAGTCAACATGACGCCGGACCGCCCACGGTCCGACGTCATGCTGACTGACATTCACGAGGAGGGAGCTGCGGGGGCGGGGGGGCTACGCCCCCACGCCCCAATGGACGCACCGCGTCTGCCTCCTACGTTGAGGAGCAACAGCCCCATTACCACTTCCGACAAATGTACCCCATCAGTGTAGTGGTACACTTGCGCTTTAACATTGATGAGGCCATGCCTCACAAAGCCCCATCCATTCCCCGTGCACACATTTGCCATGGTACCATTCAACTTCCTTCTAGATCATTCTAACTCTGCGTTGTCCAGAGCCCCCTCCAAATAACTTGTGGTATAATTTCAGACCAAATCAGTTCCGCTGGCCTCATGAGTCTGGCAACCGCTGTCGGTCCTGATATCATAGCACTCATTGAAACCCTGCACCCCAGGTTGGCCAGGTCATTCCCTCCCAAGTGTACCACTACCGCGTCCGGTTTTTCCTCACGAAATATTGCCTCATGCATGTTAGGCAGCAGGTGCTCCCACTGCATCCCTGGCCTGCCCATGCAATAGATCTTCGTGTTATGCAACCACATTCTTGCATTATTTCTCTGCGCTGCTACCCACCGTTGTGCCCTGGTGACATAAGAGTGTCCCAGGATCCATAACCTGCACGACTGCATCGGGAACCTGCAGTAAAGAAAGGCTCATATTAGGTTGTGTCGGATGTATTTCCAAAAGGCACCGGATGCCCACCGGCCTATTTGCTTGATGTGACTCATCCGTGTGGTGAAAACTCTTTTGGTGGGAGCCCTGCTGCCCTAATTGCCATTCTGAGGACTGCATTAAATTAGAACTGGCTAAGGTATGATCCATCCTCATGACATAAAAGTGGCCCATCCCCTTGGACTCTGTGCTTCAGGTACTTTTGCATATAGCAAACTGGGAAGCAGTCACTGTCTGCCAGGCAATGCAGGCGTGTGTGCTTGCCTACGCCCTCCTGGTCTGTCTTCCACCGTCGCAGGTGTATTGTCATGACACCGTCTTCCATCAGTAGGTCTCCCCTCTTTAAGCTGGCCGACCCCGCATTAAATCTAGCCAGGGCCACTATCTCACTAACTCTGTAAGCCCCAAAGAAAGCTAAAGTGAATGCTGCTCGGAAGAGCAGCAGCTCATGTCTTTGCATGCAGATGTTGCACACCTCTTTCATTATCTTCAGCAAGGTGCTGAAATCTATGGGACGTCTCATGTCTTGCCTTCTAGGTTGCATGCGCCCCCAGCCCTTCAAGGCTGCCCTGCAGTAAAAAGTGCTTGTCGGATCGCTTAAGCCTGCCAATTTTGCGTAATATGAGACTGCTATTCTGCGCCATGATCTACACTTGTTGCCAGAAAAAGCCAACTGTATGAATTCTTCCACTTCTCTACTGGTCGCCTGCCTAATGTCTTGAGTACCGGTTACATTTTTAAAGTTTTCCCAGCACTTACGAAAGTTGGCAGCTGTCTTGGGGGCTAGTGCACAGTCTACCAGCATGCTTAAATCAGGTCTATCAGGTTCCACAGCTCTTGTGGCATTGCTGTTCTGTTGCGATCTGCGTGTGACGTCAAGTCCCTGAATGTCTGCCATTGAAAATGAAATAATCCTTCAACCACCGTATTTTCAACCCCTGGACTATGCCGAGCCCTGACTGCAATGTTGGCCCTCAACTGACTGCCTGTCAGGTGCCCAAGTAAGCGCACAACTATTGCCCAGTGTGCCGACCCCATATTCAAAGCCTGAACTACTGCGTGATTGTCCACCCATAATGTGATTTGCCTATTGGCGAGGCCTTTTTCCCATAAGGAAAAGGCCACAATGATTGGGAAGAGCTCTAGGACAGCCAGTTTCTTGGTGATCCCTCACTCGTGCCAACCAGCCGGCCATTGAGCTGCTGCCCATGAGGAACCCAGGATGGCCCCAAAGCCCTCACTCCCTGCTCCATCAGTGAACAGCTACAATTTGTCTGCCATCACCCATGGCTCCCTCCAGAGCAATGACCCACTAAAGTTGACCAGGAATGTTGCCCATTGCCGCAAGTCGTTCTTCACCCCCTGCATCAACCTGACCCTGTGATGCCTCTTTGTCAGCCCTCTTGTTAGCCATGCCAATCACCTAGCAAAAGGCTTACCGGCAGGAATCACTTGCATTGCAAAATTCAGTTTGCCCACATGCCGCTGTACTTTCCCCAATGTAGCTTTTCTGTGCCCTTGCATCCCCGTTATTGTGTACCTCAGGTCATCCACCTTTGCTGTTGGCAGTCTACACTGGCCCAGCACTGTATCCAATTCGATGCCTAGGAAGGACAGCTTTGTGGTGGGGGCCCTCTATCTTTTCGTGAGCCAGTGGTACTCTTATCTCCCCTGCCAACGTTATGAATTGTTTTAGCAAGTCTGCACACTCAGTGGTTCCTGGTTTGTCTATAAACAAAAATCATCCATGTAGTGCACCCGTCCCCAACTGGGAGACACGTCCCTAAGGTCCACTCCAGGAAGCTGCTAAAGGAATGCACAAGAGATGGCACAACCCATCGGTAGGCACTTGTCGTTGTAGAACCCCTCCCCCAGCTTGAAGCCTAGTAGGTGGTAGCTTTCTGGGTACACTGGCAGTAACCAACATGCTTACTCAATGTCAGCCTTAGCAAGCATGGGGTTTTTCCCACGCACCCTGATTCAGTGTATGGCCTTGTCAATGGTTGCATAGGATACCAATCAGCTGTCCTGCTCCAGTCCGTCGTTCACCGACTCCCCAGCTGGATATGACAGATGGTGGATCAGTCTCAACTGCCCAGGCTTCTTCTTGGGCACCAACCCTAATGGTGATATCACTAGATTTTTGAATGAGGGTTCTGCAAAGGGGCCAGCCACTCTCCCTAAGTGGACCTCTTTGCCTACCTTTTCTTTGGCCGCTTCAGGGATGTCCCTGACTGACTTTAAGTTCCGGCAAAGCCACGGGGTCAGGTGGCCCTGATAAGGGATCCTAAAGCCCCTCAAGAAACTTTCTGCTAGCAACTGCTTCTCCCCCGACCTAGGGTAGTTATTCAGTAATTTTACCAAAGTCACATTTTTGATGAGTGTGGGTAGCTGCATGGGTAACTTACCTGCCACTACCGGATTCCTACTTTTTGTTACCTGTATTTTTAGAGTCCCCTTGCCCCTTGGGTTTTCTGCATTCAGTGGCTGGGTATGGTCCACCACAGTTTCCGCAGGCTTGTCTGAACTTGCACGACTGCCGGAGGGACAATTCAATCCTTAAACTATTGTCAGATAGCAAGCTAATGGAATTAGAACCTATAACAAAGGCCGTGGCTCGATCTCCCACATCAAAACAAAAAAGGGGAGCTAGTACCATCAGTACTAACAGGCCTTGTGACTCCATCACAGCCTCAGGTGCAGTCTGCCGCCCCGTTTCATTCTTAACATTACCGCTGGTGTATAAGTACAACTCCAGGGCACACGAGTCCAACGCACATTCATTGACCAACATAGAAGGGGGGAGCGAGTCAGAGCCTACTAGAATCCCTGACTTAAACAACTTTTTGCATTATGGCACACTGGTGAGCGGTGACAGAATGTTCTATACCTGTAGAAGAAGTGACGCTATCACCCCACATTTGAAATAACGAATATCAACATCACAGAATTACAGGCAAACTGGGAGCCTTGATAGCTATAGCAAACTAGACCAACCCACCTCCCAGCCAAACGTCGAGCATGAAATTCTACTGGGGTCAACTCCACCCTGGTTGTGGCAATGACTGGCAATATGTAAAATTAGAACTACAACGTGATCTGATCCATGCCTTAGCCACATTGGTCACCAAGATGGAGAGCAAACGTGACACCCTGGAACAAAGGGAGCAAAGCGCTTGTACAGCTAAAAGGGGTAAGTCAACATGTGCATGCCACCCAATAGTCGAAAAGCTTTGCACTCTTCCAGAGGTCCTAACCTCAATGTTCATGGATTGGAATCTCGCCCTTGAATGTCCAGTAAACGTAATCACCCAACCATTACATTTGAAATTGTCTCATCCGGCAAACATACACCTGGACATGGCGTGCTATTTATCAACAGCACATGGAGAACCTATCTACGGAGGGACAACCAACTGGCCCAGTCACAAGGAGCTACCTGTGGAATCATCTGTCAACAACCTTCCCACCCCTTGGCAGGACACACCCAGGGCAAATCCAAAAGACCAAGAACTGTCAACAAATGAAAACATTCAGTTATGCTGCATAACGTCTGATCAGATTAACCATGGTGAAGCAAAATGTGAGAATAATCAGTGGACCCGAATACTCTCTAAAAGATTAAAAAAAGAGAATAAAAAAGGCTCAAATCAAAGCAGTGAAACAACTGTTGAAACATCATGCAATAGTGAGCTGCAAATTTCTGCAAACTCAACAAACCAGCCAGTACGTACCCAATATTCAATGGAAAGGTGTTACCCAAAAAGCAAGTGAGCCCTTGAAAACTACGCAACAGTCCGAACAATTAAGCCTGTACTAGAGTTCAACGCAAGTTTAACCTATACCCAGGGCGGGACTGGGAACAGAAACCGGCCCTGGCAAACTGCTCAACTGGCCGCCCTTGGGGTGAGGCGGAGTGCGGCTGAGCAGTTTGTGAGGGACTGTTTCGGCCGATTTTGTAACAGGGGGCCGATATTGCCGACCCCTGGTAACAAAAACGACCCCCCATGGGTCCAAAACCGGCCCCCACCCTAGCGGCCTACCGGGGAAACGCCCGGTGTCCGCTATGGCCAGTCCGGCCCTGCCTACACCCAGGAAATACCAGAATTTCACACTCCACCACAAGCCCAGCCAGAGGTCGTACAATATATAAACTTTCATCCCAGACAAGGTTTCCAAAGCCAGCCTACAATCACAATGGTTTCATAGAAATCACAGGATCCGGTTAATGTGCCAACCTTAAACAGCAGCCCCAATTGGCCAAAGCATGAAAAACTCCCGGATAAACATACTAGAGGCAATTTCACCATCGAAAAGACCATAAATGACCCTGTGCAAAACTGATCCTCACCATGCAGTATCTATCTGAGGGTGTGACATCTTAAATAGATCAAATCACTCCTTGCATGAACAGACATCAACCTCAGAAATGCCCAGAAAGAATGCAAAACATAAGCATAATATCATGGAATTGCAACGGGCTGTCAAAACTACTTTAATCTTTATCTGAAAACTCGTTCATAAAGAATGCAGATCTACTATGCTTTCAGGAGACCTGGTCAACAGGCCCTACAACAATCCCTGGATTCCATGAAGTACAAGACGTTGCAACAAAAACAAACATCTTGGGGAGGCCATCAGGCAGCCTTTCAATATACGCAAGCATAGGCTTAGAATTTAAACTAAAAAATATTGAAGTACATAACGAAATGATTCAATTAGTCACCTTGGCCTGTACATAAATGTCCAGCACACAAGGATACTGTTGGCCAATGTCTATTTTTACTGCTTCAGCCCAGAGCGAGTACACAGACTGACTCATTTATGCAAAGCCCTAGAATCTGTGCTTTGCGAACATACCAACCATGAAGATATAATTTGTGGCTACTTCAAACTGCATCATCTGGGGATGGCACCAACAGATCCCACTTTGGCAGGCTCCTGCACTAACCCGCTTCGCTCCTTTTTTAAAAACTATAGTCTCAAGTCTATCCAGCACACACTGGAAGATAAATCGGTGGCCCCAAAATTCCCCAAAACCGTTAAGGTGATAAGCACCCTGCACTATATGTGCAACACTTACAAAGTTGTAAAGTCCTTAGAGAACTTTGAAATTCCAACTCGCCCTGAGAGTGATTATTTTTCTCTCTCCACTACCATAAAAGCGGGTACCAGCGAGCAAAATGATCTGAGAATAGTGGAGGATTCATCTGAAGACAAATGGCGACAGCTGATCTGCAGACTAAGATGGGGCCCTGTCTGCATGCAGAAATTCACATCTTGGAAACTATCTAGAGGCCTATACCTCAAAAAACAAAATGGCAAATATTGGCCAACTGGTACATAATTTACAATTAAATTCACCAGGCACTAGGTAACACCTCAGTGCCTCAACGGGCATCCACAAAGTGTCTATCTAAAAAAGTCGCCACATAATTTCAAATCATAAAATAACTGAAAGTAAATGGAACATACAAAGACTCCAAAAAATGTGCCAAAAAACAAGCAAAGCGGAAATAAAATTAAGACTACGGCCTTTAAACAAACAACACAAACAGTGGGTTTGAGCAACAAAACATGAGCAAGAGGCAAAGAGTGGCTACACGTACATACTCTATTGGGCAAACAAAATCAAGCGGGTCTATGGAGGTTCATCAGAGATAAAACATGCTCATAACCATCTAAAATAAATGTAATTGAGGAACTCAAGTAGACACTGCATGTAAAAACTGAATGTATTTTAAACTGTAAGCAACAATGGTTCTTGTACGCCATTCACCGCTACAGAAACTCCAAACCCAGAGGTGCCACTAACAGTTGATGGTATTTGCAATATTTTAGGGAAAAGCAGACCTTCGGAGCCCCAGGCCCCAATAGTATCCCTGCGCAGGTTTTTAAAAATGATACTGACCTGTGGTAAGAAATGCTATTTCCACCAAACCAATCATGTTTATCTACCTTCAATCATGTTTATCTACCTAGCAGGTTCCAGAGAGCTGGAGGGGCTCGATTTTGCAACCTATATTCAAGAAGGGCGGCAGGCAGAATCCAGCAAACTATCGCCCAACCACCCTTTTGGACTTCGAACCAAAGGATTACACCACCATCCTCCTGAAAAAAGCCAGAGCCCTGGGCTGAGGCAAACATGATAATCCTGCCATGCCAAACCGTAATCAGGAAAAACTCCTCTACTTTGGACAATATACTGGCACTTTCTTACTTAATTCTCTAGGCCACCAAACAGAAGCAATTCCCCTTTATGTGTGCTATGTCGATTATTGTGCTGCTTTCAACTCTGTAGGCCAGAACAACTGGTGGAGGAAACTCAGAGGTGGGGCATCCCAAATAACTTATTGCAGGCAATCATATCATTATAAACCTCTACTAGGGTGTGGGCCATGTTGTCGCAGACTGTGGTAACAAGGAAAATTTAAGAGTATACGGCTTAAGGCAAGGGTACTATTTAATCTCTACACTGCCTACATGGGCTCAGCATTGCAAAAAGGCCAAACTAATCCCGCCAAAAATGGAGCTAACAAAGTCACAGAACTACAATACACAGATGATATTGTCCTCCTGGATCATACCAATGTAGGGATTCAGAAAGCACTCAATGCCCTTCACAAATACAACTTGGCCAACAAAATGGTGGCAAACGGCACAAAGACTCAAGTAGTAACCTTCAGAAGGACACATACAAAAATGAATCATGCGTGGAGCCTGGGCCCTCTAAAGATCCAAAGCATCGAATCATACAACTATTTGGGAGTGTGGCTATCATCAAAGTGAGGAGGAAAAACACATTAGAGGCACCTAGAAATAAAGGCAGAGGCTTTAATCATCAGAACATGTCAACTGAACAACTCTTGAAATCCCCTGTACAGACCCAATAAGACGTGTAAGAAGAGCAACACTTTTCCTGCCAAATACGGTCATGGAGCCTATCCGGGCCAATTCGTCAAAGCCATGGAAAAATTCCAGCTCCAAGTTTATTAGAGGGATTTCAGATTACCATCATACATAGGTGGATGCCTGGTTGAGCTGGAATTTGGGCGAGAGGGCCAATCATAGACCTGCATGGAGACCTTCCTAAATATTACTACAAGATTTTAAATCGCCGTCTAAGTCCTTGAAAGCTTTCCTTCGGAATATCTTTAAATCGGAGAAGAGTCCTTGGTCAGATTATCTTCAAAGATCAATTGCCTCTCTCCAAATAGACCAGACGGATTTAACAAGCTTCACCTTTTGTATGCAGCCCTTAAAACAATTTTTAAATAGGAGACAAGGACACTTTTGAAAATATGTGGTATGAGTAAACTTAAGAACTCCTGGTTATACAAGCTTTGGAGGAATTAAATACTAAAAGGCTCAGGCCCCTCGAGGACCTGCGGCGTCGGGGCCGGAGCCTCCAACAGCGCCGGAGCCGGAGCCGCCGGCACGTGAGGTCGCCCAGTCGAGTCCGCGGGGCCCGAAGGCGCGCCAGTGGGCGTCGACGGCGGGGCCAGGCTCCTCATGGCCGAGAGGAAGGCACTGACCTCCGTCGGCGTCGCGTCAATCCCAGGGACCGGCGGGTATGGGGATCCAGCGGAGCCACGGGGGTGGAGCCACCCGGACCCTCGGCTGAGTCGCGCGACCGGCGAGGGGAGTCCGAAGAGCGGTGTCGCCTCTTGGACTTCTTAGGGCGCTTCGACTTACCCGAAGACTTCGAGCCAGACGAGCGACGATGTCGAGTGCGGCTCTGCAACCGATCCTTGGACCTTCTCCTGGACCGGGATCGAGAGGGGCGCGGAGCCGAGTGGCGAAGCTCGAGAAGCTTGCGGGACCGCTCCCGCCTAGCTTTCGAGGTCAGGGCCATACAGTCGGAGCACGACTCCGCGTCGTGGTCGAGGCCCAAGCAGTACAGGCACCGGCGGTGATGATCGGTTACCGACATCAGTCGGTGACAGTCGTCGCAGGCCTTGAAACCAGGCATCCTACCGGCACCAGAGTTGAGAAGTGACCAAAAAGAGTCGAAAAAGTTAGTCAAAAATTGACTGAAGGGGTAGCTCTCCCGGATCGGCGCTTACTGGCGCGGAAAAAAGAAGAACTGACGTCAGCGCGCGAGGGCGGCGTCTAAGTACTCCGACGACGTCATTCCGGCGCACGACGCCAACGACGGACGCGGAGCCGCAGATGACGCCTAGCGACGCGCAAGGGGTATTGCTACAAAAATCTTCCGGATCCAGTCTGACGCCTGGGGATATTCTAAGGTGAGGAATCTAACTAACGTGTTTCTTGCAGATGTTTCTTACAGATACATCGTTACCGAAGGTAAGTAACTTGTTCATCTGAAAGAAACACGTTAGTTAGATTCCTCACCTTAGAATAGATACCCCAGCAATACCAACCCCGGTGGTGGGTCTGCGAACCAAGATCACACCAGAAAGTCCTGGAGAACAGAACGGCCAAAGTGGCCATCTCTCCGGACTTGGCTGTCCAGGCAATAGTGCCTGGCGAACGTGTGCAGTAAAGCCCACGTCGCCGCCTGACAGATGTCCTGCAAGGGGACTCCCCGTCCCAGGGCAGTCGTCGCCGCAGTGGCCCGGGTGGAATGGGCTCGCAGCCCAACAGGAGGGACCTTTTTCGCCAAAGAATAGCAGAGTTTAATACACAACACGACCCACCGCGAGATGGTCCGCTTGTGCACAGCTTTACCCTTCTTCGCACCTACATATCCAACAAAAAGTTGGTTGTCCACCCGGAACTGGCTTGTGCGAGCCAAATAAAATGACAGCGCACGTTTTGGGTCCAGACGGTGGAGCCTCTCTTACTCTTTTGAAGGATGCGGAGGCGGAAAGAAGGTGGGCAGCGTGACAGATTGCCCGATGTGAAAGGGAGTCACGACTTTAGGAAGGAAAGAAGGACGGGTCCGGAGGACAACCTTATCCGGATGAACCGAAAGGAAGGGAGGCTTAGCTGACGGAGCCTGGAGCTCACTCACCCGCGTAGCGGAGGTGATGGCCACCAGGAAGGCAGTTTTCAGAGTCAGTAGACGAAGTGGACAGTTGTGAAGGAGCTCAAAGGGAGCGCACATCAGAAAAGTAAGAACAAGGTTCAAGTCCCTCTGAGGCATTACGAAGGGAACAGGAGGGAACATATGAGTAATGCCCTTGAGAAAACGGGAGACAACAGGGGACTTGAAAAGACAAGGCTGATCAGGAAGCCTTAAGAAAGCAGAGATTGCAGCAAGATAACCCTTCAAGGTGCCCAGAGCAGAGCCCTGCTGGGCCAAAGAAAGAAGAAAGAAAGAGGGGCAGAAAGGGGATCCACAGCCTTTGCTGTGCACCATGCCACAAATTTGTTCCACCGGCAGGCGTGTACCGTCTTTGTGGAGGGACGCCTGGCTGCCAGAATGACATCACAGACTTCAGGAGGCAAGTCAAATGGCATCAACTGTCGCCGCTCAATCTCCACGCATGGAGGTGGAGGCTGGACAGGTTCGGGTGGAGGACCGTCCCCTGTTGCTGCGACAGAAGGTCCTCCTGAAGAGGCAGTCGTATCGGAGGATCGATGGACATACTGAGTAGCTCGGGATACCAGTACCTTCGTGCCCAATCCGGAGCCACCAAGATGACTTGGGCCCGGTCGCGCCTGATCTTCTTCAGCACTCTGGGCAGAAGTGGTATAGGCGGAAAGGCGTACAACAGACCGCAACTCCACTTGCGACGAAAAGCGTCTCTGAGCGAGTGCCGCCTTGGAAATTCCAACACGCAGAACTGCTGACATTGTGCGTTCTCTTCGGTGGCGAATAGATCTAACCAAGGCTCTCCCCACTGCTGAAAGAGACCTTGCCCCACGTCCGAGTTCAGACGCCATTCGTGATCCATCATGCACCGGCAGCTGAGTTCGTCTGCTCTGGCGTTCAGAGAGCCCGCCAGATGTTGAACCACCAGGGTGATGCCCTGATGTTCCAGCCATGTCCAGAGGCGCAGAGCCTCCTGACAAAGGGTCCCCGACCCCACCCCGCCTTGTTTGTTGCAATACCACATGGCGGTGGTGTTGTCCGTGAACACCTGCACGACACTTTCCCGGACAGAGGGAAGGAAGGCTTTTAGTGCAAGTCGGATCGCCCTCAGCTCCAATAGGTTGATATGGAGCCGAGACTCCGCCGGAGACCAGAGTCCTCTGATCTCCGCCTCTCCCATATGGCCCCCCCATCCCAGGAGGGACGCATCTGTCACTACGACATGATCCGGTTGGGGTAGGGAGAGGGATCTGCCGCTGACCTAATCGCGATTCGTGAGCCACCACTGCAGCTGGTTCGCAGTGCCCTCCGAGATCAGGACATGGTCGGACAGGTTGCCGTGATGCTGGGCCCACTGAAACTTCAGGTCCCACTGCAGAACCCGCATCCGCCACCTGGCTTGAGGTACCAACAGGATGCAGGAGGCCATCAGCCCCAGTAGCCGCAGCTCCAACCTGACCGAAACCCAGGACAAAGGCCGGAAGATGGAAATCAGGGCCTGAATGTCACGGACCCGCTGTTCCGGCGGATAGACCCGGAACTGCGCCGAATCGAGAACCGCTCCGATGAAAAGGAGCTTCTGGGAGGGACTCGGGTGCGACTTCGGCACATTGATGGAGAACCCCAGCGAGTGCAGGAGGTCCGCCGTAGTCTGGAGGTGGAAGACAACTTGCTGGGGCGAGCCCGCCTTCAACAGCCAATCGTCAAGATAGGGGAAGACTGGAACCCCTGATCGGCGCAGATGAGCTGCGACCACCGCCATCACTTTCGTGAACACCCGAGGGGCACTGGTGAGGCCGAAGGGGAGCACTGTGAACTGAAAGTGCTCCTGACCCACTGTGAATCGTAGGTAACGCCGGTGGGCCGGCAGGACGGGGATGTGGAAATAAGCGTCCTGCAAGTCCAACGCTACCATCCAGTCTCCAGGGTCTAGAGCAGCCAGAACCTGAGCTAAAGTGAGCATCTTGAACCGGTCCTTCCGGAGGAAGGTGTTGACGCTCCTGAGGTCCAAGATCGGGCGTAGGCCCCCTTTGCCCGTCTTGGGAACCAGAAAGTAGTGGGAATAACAACCACGACCTACTTCTGGACCAGGAACGCGCTCGACGGCCTCCCACTGGCGTGGAATGGGCCTGAAAGCTCGGACTAGGAGGGCTTTGAGGCGGATGCTGCCGGGGTGGATGTGGACTGACCGACACGTTGACCTCCAGTACCGCCTCGGCGGAATCCACGTCCGCGACCGCGTGCAGGTTGGTTCTGCGGACGGGGGCTGGGCGGACGTGAGGAGGCGCCCCTTCCTTGGCCACGAAAGGGACGAAAGGCGGAAGTTTGCGGCCGCAGGGCCGAAAGACCCAAGGATTTGGCCGTGGCCCGGGAGTCCTTGAACCGAGCCAGCGCACTGTCCGCCTTCTCACCAAAAAGGCGAGTGCCATCAAAAGGCATGTCCATGAGGGAACTCTGGACATCCCCCAAAATGACGTGGACCTCAGCCAGGCGTGACGCCGAAGCGCCACCGTGGTGGAAATCGCCCGACCCAGCGAGTCCGTGGTGTCAAGTCCACACCGTATGGCATGCCGCGCTGCATCTCGACCGTCAGCAAGAGCTTGAGCGAGTCGTGTCCGGGTCTCCACCGGACACAAGGGCAGCACGTCCTCCACCGCATCCCACAGAGAGTGGGAATAACGGTTCAACAGGCAAACAGTATTTAAAGACCGCAGTCCCAAACTCAGGGACGAGAACAGTTTCTTGCCAAACTGCTCCAACCTCTTGGATTCCCGATCCGGAGGAGGGGACGGGATGGAGGATTGGGTGTTTGAGGCCTGGATAACCAGACTCTCGGGGGTGGGGTGTTGGGAGAGGAAACCGGGGTCGCCCGGAGCAGGGCGGTGGCGCCGGGCAACGTTCCGGTCCACAGTGGTAAGACCTGTGGTAAGAAATGCTATTTCCACCAAACCAATCATGTTTATCTACCTTCAATCATGTTTATCTACCTAGCAGGTTCCAGAGAGCTGGAGGGGCTCGATTTTGCAACCTATATTCAAGAAGGGCGGCAGGCAGAATCCAGCAAACTATCGCCCAACCACCCTTTTGGACTTCGAACCAAAGGATTACACCACCATCCTCCTGAAAAAAGCCAGAGCCCTGGGCTGAGGCAAACATGATAATCCTGCCATGCCAAACCGTAATCAGGAAAAACTCCTCTACTTTGGACAATATACTGGCACTTTCTTACTTAATTCTCTAGGCCACCAAACAGAAGCAATTCCCCTTTATGTGTGCTATGTCGATTATTGTGCTGCTTTCAACTCTGTAGGCCAGAACAACTGGTGGAGGAAACTCAGAGGTGGGGCATCCCAAATAACTTATTGCAGGCAATCATATCATTATAAACCTCTACTAGGGTGTGGGCCATGTTGTCGCAGACTGTGGTAACAAGGAAAATTTCAGAGTATACGGCTTAAGGCAAGGGTACTATTTAATCTCTACACTGCCTACATGGGCTCAGCATTGCAAAAAGGCCAAACTAATCCCGCCAAAAATGGAGCTAACAAAGTCACAGAACTACAATACGCAGATGATATTGTCCTCCTGGATCATACCAATGTAGGGATTCAGAAAGCACTCAATGCCCTTCACAAATACAACTTGGCCAACAAAATGGTGGCAAACGGCACAAAGACTCAAGTAGTAACCTTCAGAAGGACACATACAAAAATGAATCATGCGTGGAGCCTGGGCCCTCTAAAGATCCAAAGCATCGAATCATACAACTATTTGGGAGTGTGGCTATCATCAAAGTGAGGAGGAAAAACACATTAGAGGCACCTAGAAATAAAGGCAGAGGCTTTAATCATCAGAACATGTCAACTGAACAACTCTTGAAATCCCCTGTACAGACCCAATAAGACGTGTAAGAAGAGCAACACTTTTCCTGCCAAATACGGTCATGGAGCCTATCCGGGCCAATTCGTCAAAGCCATGGAAAAATTCCAGCTCCAAGTTTATTAGAGGGATTTCAGATTACCATCATACATAGGTGGATGCCTGGTTGAGCTGGAATTTGGGCGAGAGGGCCAATCATAGACCTGCATGGAGACCTTCCTAAATATTACTACAAGATTTTAAATCGCCGTCTAAGTCCTTGAAAGCTTTCCTTCGGAATATCTTTAAATCGGAGAAGAGTCCTTGGTCAGATTATCTTCAAAGATCAATTGCCTCTCTCCAAATAGACCAGACGGATTTAACAAGCTTCACCTTTTGTATGCAGCCCTTAAAACAATTTTTAAATAGGAGACAAGGACACTTTTGAAAATATGTGGTATGAGTAAACTTAAGAACTCCTGGTTATACAAGCTTTGGAGAAATTAAATACTAAAAGGCTCAGGCCCCTCGAGGACCTGCGGCGTCGGGGCCGGAGCCTCCAACAGCGCCGGAGCCGGAGCCGCCGGCACGTGAGGTCGCCCAGTCGAGTCCGCGGGGCCCGAAGGCGCGCCAGTGGGCGTCGACGGCGGGGCCAGGCTCCTCATGGCCGAGAGGAAGGCACTGACCTCCGTCGGCGTCGCGTCAATCCCAGGGACCGGCGGGTATGGGGATCCAGCAGAGCCACGGGGGTGGAGCCACCCGGACCCTCGGCTGAGTCGCGCGACCGGCGAGGGGAGTCCGAAGAGCGGTGTCGCCTCTTGGACTTCTTAGGGCGCTTCGACTTACCCGAAGACTTCGAGCCAGACGAGCGACGATGTCGAGTGCGGCTCTGCAACCGATCCTTGGACCTTCTCCTGGACCGGGATCGAGAGGGGCGCGGAGCCGAGTGGCGAAGCTCGAGAAGCTTGCGGGACCGCTCCCGCCTAGCTTTCGAGGTCAGGGCCATACAGTCGGAGCACAACTCCGCGTCGTGGTCGAGGCCCAAGCAGTACAGGCACCGGCGGTGATGATCGGTTACCGACATCAGTCGGTGACAGTCGTCGCAGGCCTTGAAACCAGGCATCCTACCGGCACCAGAGTTGAGAAGTGACCAAAAAGAGTCGAAAAAGTTAGTCAAAAATTGACTGAAGGGGTAGCTCTCCCGGATCGGCGCTTACTGGCGCGGAAAAAAGAAGAACTGACGTCAGCGCGCGAGGGCGGCGTCTAAGTACTCCGACGACGTCATTCCGGCGCACGACGTCAACGACGGACGCGGAGCCGCAGATGACGCCTAGCGACGCGCAAGGGGTATTGCTACAAAAATCTTCCGGATCCAGTCTGACGCCTGGGGATATTCTAAGGTGAGGAATCTAACTAACGTGTTTCTTGCAGATGTTTCTTACAGATATATCGTTACCGAAGGTAAGTAACTTGTTCATCTGAAAGAAACACGTTAGTTAGATTCCTCACCTTAGAATTGATACCCCAGCAATACCAACCCCGGTGGTGGGTCTGCGAACCAAGATCACACCAGAAAGTCCTGGAGAACAGAACGGCCAAAGTGGCCATCTCTCCGGACTTGGCTGTCCAGGCAATAGTGCCTGGCGAACGTGTGCAGTAAAGCCCACGTCGCCGCCTGACAGATGTCCTGCAAGGGGACTCCCCGTCCCAGGGCAGTCGTCGCCGCAGTGGCCCGGGTGGAATGGGCTCGCAGCCCAACAGGAGGGACCTTTTTCGCCAAAGAATAGCAGAGTTTAATACACAACACGACCCACCGCGAGATGGTCCGCTTGTGCACAGCTTTACCCTTCTTCGCACCTACATATCCAACAAAAAGTTGGTTGTCCACCCGGAACTGGCTTGTGCGAGCCAAATAAAATGACAGCGCACGTTTTGGGTCCAGACGGTGGAGCCTCTCTTACTCTTTTGAAGGATGCGGAGGCGGAAAGAAGGTGGGCAGCGTGACAGATTGCCCGATGTGAAAGGGAGTCACGACTTTAGGAAGGAAAGAAGGACGGGTCCGGAGGACAACCTTATCCGGATGAACCGAAAGGAAGGGAGGCTTAGCTGACGGAGCCTGGAGCTCACTCACCCGCGTAGCGGAGGTGATGGCCACCAGGAAGGCAGTTTTCAGAGTCAGTAGACGAAGTGGACAGTTGTGAAGGAGCTCAAAGGGAGCGCACATCAGAAAAGTAAGAACAAGGTTCAAGTCCCACTGAGGCATTACGAAGGGAACAGGAGGGAACATATGAGTAATGCCCTTGAGAAAACGGGAGACAACAGGGGACTTGAAAAGACAAGGCTGATCAGGAAGCCTTAAGAAAGCAGAGATTGCAGCAAGATAACCCTTCAAGGTGCCCAGAGCAGAGCCCTGCTGGGCCAAAGAAAGAAGAAAGAGGAGACCCTCAGAAAGAGGGGCAGAAAGGGGATCCACAGCCTTTGCTGTGCACCATGCCACAAATTTGTTCCACCGGCAGGCGTGTACCGTCTTTGTGGAGGGACGCCTGGCTGCCAGAATGACATCACAGACTTCAGGAGGCAAGTCAAATGGCATCAACTGTCGCCGCTCAATCTCCACGCATGGAGGTGGAGGCTGGACAGGTTCGGGTGGAGGACCGTCCCCTGTTGCTGCGACAGAAGGTCCTCCTGAAGAGGCAGTCGTATCGGAGGATCGATGGACATACTGAGTAGCTCGGGATACCAGTACCTTCGTGCCCAATCCGGAGCCACCAAGATGACTTGGGCCCGGTCGCGCCTGATCTTCTTCAGCACTCTGGGCAGAAGTGGTATAGGCGGAAAGGCGTACAACAGACCGCAACTCCACTTGCGACGAAAAGCGTCTCCGAGCGAGTGCCGCCTTGGAAATTCCAACACGCAGAACTGCTGACATTGTGCGTTCTCTTCGGTGGCGAATAGATCTAACCAAGGCTCTCCCCACTGCTGAAAGAGACCTTGCGCCACGTCCGAGTTCAGACGCCATTCGTGATCCATCATGCACCGGCAGCTGAGTTCGTCTGCTCTGGCGTTCAGAGAGCCCGCCAGATGTTGAACCACCAGGGTGATGCCCTGATGTTCCAGCCATGTCCAGAGGCGCAGAGCCTCCTGACAAAGGGTCCCCGACCCCACCCCGCCTTGTTTGTTGCAATACCACATGGCGGTGGTGTTGTCCGTGAACACCTGCACGACACTTTCCCGGACAGAGGGAAGGAAGGCTTTTAGTGCAAGTCGGATCGCCCTCAGCTCCAATAGGTTGATATGGAGCCGAGACTCCGCCGGAGACCAGAGTCCTCTGATCTCCGCCTCTCCCATATGGCCCCCCCATCCCAGGAGGGACGCATCTGTCACTACGACATGATCCGGTTGGGGTAGGGAGAGGGATCTGCCGCTGACCTAATCGCGATTCGTGAGCCACCACTGCAGCTGGTTCGCAGTGCCCTCCGAGATCAGGACATGGTCGGACAGGTTGCCGTGATGCTGGGCCCACTGAAACTTCAGGTCCCACTGCAGAACCCGCATCCGCCACCTGGCTTGAGGTACCAACAGGATGCAGGAGGCCATCAGCCCCAGTAGCCGCAGCTCCAACCTGACCGAAACCCAGGACAAAGGCCGGAAGATGGAAATCAGGGCCTGAATGTCACGGACCCGCTGTTCCGGCGGATAGACCCGGAACTGCGCCGAATCGAGAACCGCTCCGATGAAAAGGAGCTTCTGGGAGGGACTCGGGTGCGACTTCGGCACATTGATGGAGAACCCCAGCGAGTGCAGGAGGTCCGCCGTAGTCTGGAGGTGGAAGACAACTTGCTGGGGCGAGCCCGCCTTCAACAGCCAATCGTCAAGATAGGGGAAGACTGGAACCCCTGATCGGCGCAGATGAGCTGCGACCACCGCCATCACTTTCGTGAACACCCGAGGGGCACTGGTGAGGCCGAAGGGGAGCACTGTGAACTGAAAGTGCTCCTGACCCACTGTGAATCGTAGGTAACGCCGGTGGGCCGGCAGGACGGGGATGTGGAAATAAGCGTCCTGCAAGTCCAACGCTACCATCCAGTCTCCAGGGTCTAGAGCAGCCAGAACCTGAGCTAAAGTGAGCATCTTGAACCGGTCCTTCCGGAGGAAGGTGTTGACGCTCCTGAGGTCCAAGATCGGGCGTAGGCCCCCTTTGCCCATCTTGGGAACCAGAAAGTAGTGGGAATAACAACCACGACCTACTTCTGGACCAGGAACGCGCTCGACGGCCTCCCACTGGCGTGGAATGGGCCTGAAAGCTCGGACTAGGAGGGCTTTGAGGCGGATGCTGCCGGGGTGGATGTGGACTGACCGACACGTTGACCTCCAGTACCGCCTCGGCGGAATCCACGTCCGCGACCGCGTGCAGGTTGGTTCTGCGGACGGGGGCTGGGCGGACGTGAGGAGGCGCCCCTTCCTTGGCCACGAAAGGGACGAAAGGCGGAAGTTTGCGGCCGCAGGGCTGAAAGACCCAAGGATTTGGCCGTGGCCCGGGAGTCCTTGAACCGAGCCAGCGCACTGTCCGCCTTCTCACCAAAAAGGCGAGTGCCATCAAAAGGCATGTCCATGAGGGAACTCTGGACATCCCCCAAAATGACGTGGACCTCAGCCAGGCGTGACGCCGAAGCGCCACCGTGGTGGAAATCGCCCGACCCAGCGAGTCCGTGGTGTCAAGTCCACACCGTATGGCATGCCGCGCTGCATCTCGACCGTCAGCAAGAGCTTGAGCGAGTCGTGTCCGGGTCTCCACCGGACACAAGGGCAGCACGTCCTCCACCGCATCCCACAGAGAGTGGGAATAACGGTTCAACAGGCAAGCAGTATTTAAAGACCGCAGTCCCAAACTCAGGGACGAGAACAGTTTCTTGCCAAACTGCTCCAACCTCTTGGATTCCCGATCCGGAGGAGGGGACGGGATGGAGGATTGGGTGTTTGAGGCCTGGATAACCAGACTCTCGGGGGTGGGGTGTTGGGAGAGGAAACTGGGGTCGCCCGGAGCAGGGCGGTGGCGCCGGGCAACGTTCCGGTCCACAGGAGGGACTGCGGAGGGCTTGGACAAAGTGCCCTGCAGAACGTCAATGAGGGCCTCATTAAACTGCAGCAGAGGCTCAGTGGAGCTTGCTGTCGGTTGAAGGACCTCAGTGAGGACATTAGTCCTCACGGCCACAGCAGGCAACTCCAGCCCGAGGGCTTCGGCCGCCTTGCGCAGCACCACTGAGAAGGCTGCACCCTCCTCCGAGGCCACAGTCGGAGGAGAGATGAAACCAGCATCCGGGGAGGTATCCAGACCGCTGGCATCCCCCAATTCCTCTGCCCAGTCCTGAGAAAGTTGAGCCTGAGTGGCCATAGGGTCATCATACCCCTCCCAGTCGCCCTCGTCATCTGATTCCCGATAAACAGGAGGAACGATCGGAGCCGGGCAGTAGATGAAAGGTTCACCTGTTGGCGCCAGCATCGGCGCCAGGTGGCGCCGTGCCGGCGTCGGGCCCGGACCGGGGCTAAACCGGGGAACGACGTCGCCCGGGGACGGCGTCGGAGTTGGAACCGGTGTCGGCGCCGGCTGAGGAGGCGTCGTGAGGTCGACCGGCGCCGACCGAGATCCATGCCTGTATCCCTCGTCGACCAGCGGCGTCAGGGCCGGCGCCGTCGACGGCGCCGGGGCCGGAGCCGCCGGCACGCGAAGTCGCCCAGTCGAGTCCGCGGGGCCCGAAGGCACGCCGGCAGGCGTCGACGGCGGAGCCAGGCCCCTCATGGCCGAGAGGAAGGCACTGACCTCCGCCGGAGTCCCAGGGACCGGCGGGTATGGGGACGGACGCGGCTCCTGCGGCTCCGACGGAGCGACGGGGGTGGGACCACCCTGACCCTCGGCCGAGTCGCGCGACCGGCGAGGGGAGTCCGAAGAGCGATGTCATCTCTTGGACTTCTTGGAGTGCTTCGACTTACCCGAAGACCCCGACGAGTGATGACGATGGCTGTGGCTCCGCGATCGGTCCTTGGACCTCCTCCTGGACCGGGACCGAGAGCGGCGCGGAGCCGAGTGCCGAAGCTTGAGAAGCTTACGGGACCGCTCCCGCCTAGCTGTCGATGTCAAGGCCTGACAGTCGGGGCACGACGCCACGTCGTGGTCGGCCCCCAGGCAGTAAAGGCACCGGCGGTGGTGATCCGTCACCGACATCAGGCGATGACAGGCATCACAGGCCTTAAAACCAGGCATCCTACGGGCACCAGAGTCGAGTCGATAGACCAAAAAGAGTCAAAAAGGTAGTCAAAAAATGACTAGGGGTAAGCTCTGGCGCGGAAAAAAGAAGAACTGACGTCAGCGCGCGTGGGCCGCGTCTAAGTACTCCGACGACGTCATTCCGGCACACGACGCCAACGACGGACGCGGAGCCGCAGACGACGCCTAGCGACGCGCAAGGGGTATGGCTACAAAAAACTTTCCGGATCCAGACGCCTGGGGATATTCTAAGGTGAGGAATCTAACTAACGTGTTTCTTTCAGATCTCCATTACTCTTCCCACTAGCACATTATTAGCCGTAAGCAAGTTGCAATATTGAAGTCTAGCACCTTATTAAAGAATAAGCACTTTACAGTCCTGTATGTATGCAATTCGCCACAGCTATATTTTAGACTGTTGTACAAATTGTTTTTTACTGCTTTAATACATTTGTCTATTTATGATCAAACATATTTGCTTACCTGTGACCAGAACATTACTGAATGATTTTAATTAACCATTCAGTAAAATGTACTACTGCTACCCCTTGCAATAAAGTATGGATATAGAAGATTTGCTTTCTGAGAATTCTTGATGAACCCTCTGAGGAGAGATAATATTCTGCTTAACCAACTGTACTTTAGCGTACTTTGCTAATTTTACGACTGTGTGTCTGATGGTTGCCTTGTGGAAAGCCTTACTCTCAAAACAGTACCCCGAGTTGGTTATGGTGACAAGCCATAGGCCAGAGTGGTGCCCTAGGAAACATTATACTCTATGCCAGAGGTCTGATTATGAAAAGATATGACAAAGGCAGTAGGTCTAACTACTTTATTGTGAAAAGTAATTGTTAAAGCCAGTAGGCATTTAAGAGTTGATTCCTATTACATTTTGTTACAGGCGATAGACAAGTATTTTGTTACATGTAACATCAAGATTACTATAGTGGGCAATGGTTTTACTGTTAGTCACCCACTCTGACAAAACCTGGGGATTTTCACTGTGATGATTCTTATTTGACCCTGCTGAAAGGGGTTGTATATTGTTTTGCAAAATGTACATATTTGTAATGTTGTAACTGCATACAAGATGGTTGACAGTTTATGCGCACTACAGTAGGCCTGTGTTGCAAACAGTGTCAGTCAGTAGTAAACGCTAATGACCTCATCAGTTCATAGGAAAAAGTTATGTCAGATTCATTAGGTCTGATCTGTTCATAATGAGAAGTTATGACAAAGCAAGAAGGCCTGAAGTGCTTACTGTGAAAACCAAGTGCTGATGATGGTAACAGGCTTTTAAGGGTGGATTGTTATGACACTGTGCTAAAGCCTGTAGGCAGGTGTTTTGTTACACAGAATCTCGCAGGCAGGAGAGGTACACAAGGGCTTTGGTGTTGGTTGCCCACTGGAGAAACCCATGAGAATAGAAGATTTGCACTATGGTAATCTATAATAGACTCTATTAGCAGGGATTTGATAATGTTTTGACAACTGAAATTGTGAACATATTCATAATTCTATCAACTTATACCTGAAGGTTTCCTTGTGGGAAAACTTATGACCAACACAGTAGGTCTGAGTTGGTTATGATGACAAGCCAATGAAAAAGGTCACATGCCTGATTGTTTATTATGAAACGTTACAATATAAGCAGTAAGCCTGACATATTGTTTGTGAAAATCATACATTACAGTCAATAAGCTATATTATTGTGTGTATTAAACCCTTCAAATAGGTATTTTATTACACAGATAACTGTGGTAGGCGAAGGTTTCGGTTAACCCGTTAGTTCAAATCTTCTATATCCACGGTTTGTCAGTGAGAATCCTTGTTAATGTCTTTTAGGATTGATAGCCGTTTGCTTTCTCAACTGTAATTTGGTTTCCAATAGTAATTTTTTGACTGTGTCTGATGGTTGGTTGCGCTGTGGGAAAGCTTAAAATCAATACATTAAGCCTGAGTTGATTATGGCAACAAACCAATGAGAACAGCTTTATGCCTGTTGGTTCACTAGTAAATTGTTATTTCAGATGCTGTATGTGGGATCTGTTTATTATTAAAAGGAAAAATAAAGGCAAAATGTCTGATGTATTCACTATATGATTCATATGTTAAAACCACTAGGCCTTTAAGGATGGCTTGTTTTGCACCACAGTAAAGTCTGCCGTCATATATGTTGTTACATGAACTCTCACAAATTCCATTTTTAGGGAAGCATTTTAGTGTTGGTGACTCCATCTGAGAGGTTGAGGATTTGCACTGTAATAATTCTTGCTAGAATCTCTTCAGAAGGTCTGACAGGCCTAGGTGCTTGCCAGGATCTTGTAATAAAAAATAATTAAATAATACATCGATCAATATACACATAAATATATATTCATATTGATACATAGATGGCCTTTGGCTCAGACGTCTTCGGTCATTGGTTTGTCCATCATTTACAGTCTACTTCCATCTTTCTCAGCTAACTGCATGTAGTAATGGTTCAGTCCACATCACTCACTGGCTCTCTTGCTCTAAGCAAGATAGCATTTTCTCATCACATGTGCACTTGCTCCTGAAAATTAATCTGCTTCAGGGTCTGGCTGGTTGGCCAGTCCTTAAGTTTTCAGTATGTTCCTTTTATAGTTCCTTTTTCATTTCATTGCTTCTCCTCTTTTTATTTGAATTTTCTTAAGAGGATACTACAGCACTCTAGGCAGTGCGAATAGGTCGTTTGCTTGCTGCTCACTACATCTGCCACTTCCTCTAAACCAGGCTAACATTATGGAATGTTCTTGTCCATAGTGTATCATTGTTTTACTATTCCAAAGATCGACAACACGTTGGTTCTAAATGTGGTAGAAATGCTAGAACTTTAAAACAACAATAGACTATACACAATGCCTCAAGACGGAGGACACCCGCTGCTATGGTTAATTTAGTTATTGCAAGCATATGCCTGTCAGACGGTAGCATATTTTCTGTTCTCTACGGGCATTCTTTTCATTTTTCTTGCATAGGTTGTTGCATTTGTGTGTGTGTTTTATGGAGTTGTGTCGCAGTATGAATGCAAGAATAAGCAGTGGATGGATGTACAGGTGCATGCGCGAAAAGATAAGGACAGAGTGTGTGTACCATGCCTTATTGAGTCACAAACCTGCCAAGAACACTGAAACATGGCCGCACTCGGGGGACCAGCACCACTCAACCGTGCGCGCCAAAAGTAAACAAGCATTTGCAATGCAATAGGTCTCGCATTTATACGAATTTGAGCTATTGGCATTGTAAATGACAATGATTTTTATTTAAGTTTGTTTTTTTTAAAACATAAATAAAAGGCACTGTCATTTACAATGCTAATAGTTCAAACTCTCGCAAATGTGAGACCTATTGCATTGCAAATGCTTGTTTGTTTAGATGGCAGTCGGTTGATCCTGTCAATTGTTGCGTTCTTTCACCCAGTTTCTTATGTTAATTTAGGTGGCGCCAGTAACCTACAGATGGCTAGGTGGATGTTAGCGAAATGTAGATGTTTGAGTGTGAATTCGTCTGTAGGCATTTTCATTGAAGGAATCGCTCTGCAGGATAAGGCGACCTGTTGCTTAAATAAGGTATGCTGTTTGAGGGGGGATGTGGTAGCAGTAACAGTTATGTACAATGGAAGGATTTGTGTTATAGTTTCAAAGTTCGAATGCTACGTTAAAAATAAGGCTGCAATAAAGTTTTGTAACGTTGTTTCAGCTAAAGACAGAAAGCGCATGTAATCTTAATTAATGCCCTGCATACAGTTATTTCTAATAAGGTAATGCATTTTTACAGTGTGAGCGAGTACAGTGTTCACTGTTGGAATTCGTCTGTAATATGCACGCTGTACAGTGGTGTACCCTCAGAATATTTTATAGCTTTTCGTTTGCACACTTAGTTAACTGGTGAGTGTGCACTTTTATCATGTTGCCAAGTACCAACATTTCGGGTTTTTTAACGCTGCATTATTTTAGTTTGAACTGAATACTTAATTAAAAGGCCATCTGTTCTAAACTATATTTGACCTAGCTGTACATTTGCAGTCATATGCCAGTGAGAAGCAGGAGCTCTCGTGCGCAACCAACAATGTTTTATTTACATTTCAGTAGGCCTACCCACGTCTGTATTGTAGCCCTGACCAACCCAAACAGGACGGGTGTGAAAGAAGGCAGTGAAGGGAAACTTTTATTTAAAAGCCCATTTATAAACCGCCCGCTGTCTTAGTATATGGCATTTGTAGATGCTTTTTGATGAAAAGCAGTCCAGCAAACACCAGTTTAAATGAAGCCCCAGTATGGCTATTAAGGCGCTACCAAAAGTGCTGAGGTTTTTGTTTCTGGTTTAGTAAGGTGGAGTAGACGTGGCCTTGTTTACAAACACCTCGTCTAACTGCCTAGAAACAGCCTAAGGCGAGGTGGGTGTCGAGGTGGGGGGGGGGGGGGTGTAGTTAAAACTTTATAGCACATACCGCTGCGCCGTAAAGGAAAGTAAACAAACCTACAAAAAAACAAGGCTGTGTTACACAGAAGAGCGGACGGTCTGTGTAAAACACAAAGCCAGTCTGGGCTGCACACACCCACGGAGGTGATCTATAAGCTGAGCCAGGCCACACTTTACAAGTTAAATAAGTAAGCGATCTAAGAGGACGTGGTGCAAAGTACAGAGCTGCCGACTTTTGTACTTGGGAATCGGTTTCGAGTCTCAGCTCTGCCATGCCTACAAAACAAGATATTGATCAGCACCAATAAAATGAAATAAACAGTGGGAATCAAAACAAAAATAAAATTACAAAGGCGATCGTTAGAACCCCTTAGGCCGGGGGTGGAAGGGGATTTAAATAGCCTGTTTTTGGTGGTGGGAGGGAGGGCACCTTACGGGGAGATGGAGCTTTGGAGCTGAATGCTCAGAGCTCGTGAAATGGCCGCCTCACGGAAATGTTCAAAGTTATTTAAACACCCTGCAAAAGAAAATAGGCATGTTATGTATAAATACAAAAGCGGGCGCCACACTGTAAATAAGCATGTCATGTGTATAAGTACAAAAGTGGGCGCATGGCGCCCCAAAACGTATGTGCGTGCCTGCGAGTGAAGCAGATGCCATGGTAAACAAGACAAGACCTGCAGAGCGTGGCGCTTGGGGCGGGGGAGCGCATTCCAGGCGGGGGAGCGGACCCTTTGAAGTGCTCCCAAAAAGCGGATTGCATGGCGGCACGATGCGCGTGATTGTGCGCGTGCTAGCCATGCAATCCGCTTTTTGGGAGCACTTTTAAAAGCCCCTATAGTCTCGCTTTGTGATCGCTTACGCGATAGCAAGGCGAGACCTAAAAACGACATACCTAACTGTTTAGAGGAGACGCCAGGAAAGTCACCAGCTTTGAGAGAGGGTGCTTCACTATCGATCAGCAACAAATCTCCATTCAAAGCATATCCTTAATCAACACAAGACTTCTGAAGGAGAGAGTATATCTACCCAGGGCTTTAAGTGGGCCGGGTCCTGCCGTTGCTCAGCATCAGCAGTTCTAAAAAGCAGGTGCTGAGAGGGGTCCCGATCGGGCTCTCCAATTTTGCCCTCACCCTCAGGGTGAAAAAAAAAATCTCAACTCTGCAGCAGTGCCAGCCTTCACTGCCTTTGATGTACCTTCAAAGAGACTCGTCATAGTTCTTTCGCAGTCTCATCATTTAAGAACTGAAGCATTTTCAGTATTCTAAACAAAGAGGCCATAGTTGTTGCTTATGCAACTCACAACCACTGACAAAGCCAATAGCCCTGCCTTGTTGCAGGTGTATTGCTACTTGTTGTATTATATATCTGGATGCAATGAGAGAAGCAGCAAAATACCAGTCGGGCTGCACACTATGCTTAGCACAGATTTTTAGCTTATGTGTTTTTAAGCCACACTATTATTTATATCGGCTACGCCCCTTTGAAAGACCCCTCCGTTTTTTCATCTCACTTAAAGCCTTGTATATACCCATTGTTTTTAATATTATAAACGTGTACCTGTAGTAGGGTGACCAGATTTTCAGAATGAAAAACCAGGACATGCACAGACCTAATAGGACATTTAGTCCTAGTGCCCGTACTGGTTTTTCATTCTGAAAATATATATATATTTGTGTTCTTTTAAAAAATATATATATATTTTGACAATACTTTACCACCCTTTCTGCAAAGAGCTCCAGGGTCCGGCTACTGGTGGACCTGGCCTTGCCCTATGGCCTCTGCTGCCCTGATTCACTTCTCATTAAATCCTGCTGTGCTGCTTAAATGAGGCGAAGCAGCACAGCAGGAGAGTTTAAAGAATTTAACTTCTGTTCCCGTTTCTAAGAGGGCTGGTCGAAATGTGAGCCTGCACAACACTGTGATTAATGTGCAGGTTCACCCGACCCTCCCTTAAAAACCGGGACATTTCATTAAATAACCCAGGCACTACTCAAAAACTGGGACATTTCTTTAAATAACCCAGGCACTACTCAAAAACTGGGACATTTCTTTAAATAACCCAGGCACTACTCAAAAACTGGGACATTTCTTCAATTTGGAAAAAAGTGTCGGGACACTGCTCCAAAAACTGGGACCGTCCGGGGAAATCCGGAACGTCTGGTCTTCCTAACCTGAAGTAGACCTCGTCTCCTAGTCTGAACCTTATGGAGGACCGCCTCCACCTGGATCAAGACTGGCCCCTATTCGACCACAATGCAGGATCCTAGGCATGTACCCCTCCCACAGTGCCATCCTCTCCTCCATCACCACACGAAAGCACCTCGAAACACATTATACCAGAGTGTGCGCTGCACAAAAGCAAAAGACCAGATAGAAGGTTGCGTCATCCACAGCTACACCCTACCATGCTCAGGAGACAAAAGACAGCGCTGCTCCAGGTTCACCTGCAATAGCGCCGCCGCCAAGGTGTGGGCATGAATAGTTCGTAATTCACGGTTACAGTCTGTCACTTCCAATAATTGCCACCCAGTGCAATTAGTGCAACTTTATAAAGAAATACATTGTTTTGAACCCTTAAGAGTTTACACCTTATACACTGTACTCTCTGAGCCAACCAACAGCAGACCCTTCACCCCCACCTTCCTAAAGCCCTGAAGGCAAGCGCTGCTGGTGGCAACCATGAAGGAGACAGGAAGCACCCAAATACAAACAAATACAGGTTTGAAGCAGCTTCAAAACCATTTGTTTTGCATTGTTTATTTTATAAGCACGGAAGGAAACACGACCTGCCCGTCCCCAGTAACAAAACCGGCAACCACCAGCAGTGAAACCGGAACCCACCCCGTCAGCTCAGCAGGAGCACACCAGAAGCAGAAGCATTCGAGGGGATTCCTGTTCCACGGGACATTGACGAGAGAAGTAAGACAGGGAGAAAGAAGACAGGGAAAGAAAGCAAGTGAGCGAGAGAGAGGGAGAGAGAGAGAGAAGAAGATAGAAAAGAAGGAAGAGAGTGATGGCGAGAAATGGATAGAGAACATTTCTGGAATGTGAGCTTGAGAATATGCAACCGAAAAAGCTGGTCTTCGAACCAGTTTGTTACTGTATGAGAGATTGTTCTAAAAGCAGATTTTTTGGTCAGGGGTTTCCAAGCTTGGCTCCCAGCCCCCCAAAGTACAACTGTGCCATCCCATCGATGTATATTTAAAGTGGAAGAGACCAAAGCACTCGGAGGAAACCTTGGCGGCGCATATTTCTATGTTAGGGTGGCAGCCCAGAACTCTGGCCTACCTGGAGGCACTGACCATCTCCATCCTCAAACTCAGTTATTGAAGACTCTTTGGAGACACTGTTGCCAGAGAAGGAAAACACAGAATGATCTGCTAAGTGCGTCCCGCAAAGAGCATACCCAAACCCTACATAGTCTAATGAACCAAGAACAACTCTTCCACTTGTTTAGACTATGCTGCCCCAGCAAAACACAGCCCTGGAAGGATGCAGCGGCTGCAAAGGACAGCGAGACTTAAAGTGGAATTGAGATACGGGATGTGGTGGGCCTTGGGGGTATGTCTCGGCTTCTCATTTAATGGAACTATGCCAGAAGTGGTGCTCATTGTGGGTCAGCGACTGTAGGAGTCTGGGGTCAGGCTCGGAACCGAAAGTAGCCTCATGCTGCATGTAGCGAGCGAGCCCAGCGAGCAAACCTGACCACTAAAAGGATGGGGTTTAGGGCGGTTTCTCCCTTCCCAAGAAATTTTAGCAAAAAATTGCAAATATGTGCATTTTTAAACCCTTGTTTTTGAAAAAGATTCCCCAATAATTGAATGAATGTATGGAGATTGGAGACTAGCCTTCATGGCTCAGTGAATGAATGGTTAGACAGTGAGGAAGTGGGTGGATGAATTAATTTAAGAATGGATGACAATAAACACTTTTAGCTATGCGGAGCAAATGGCTTCAATGAACTGACCAAAAAATGGGTGCTCTGGTTTTCATTTTAGCTTCTGCATTAAAACATGACTGTTCCTAAACACTACCCCCCACTAAACTTAATGAAACATGTATAGCTCGCATGTCTTGAAACAGTGATTTAGAACCTTAAAGAATGAAACACAAAACCTTTGATTCAAAATGGTAGAGAAAAAGAGAGAATCATGTAGTGGCTGAATTGTACAATGCCAAACCTTGCATAAGTCCTAGCTTCCACTTGACCACATTGTGTGAGCCTAGATTTAGGTATATTTAGTTAACGTAAGTAGGAATGATCTACTTTGTAGTTATATGGTTCAGTATTGTTGACCAATATTAGGAGCTCGATGGAGAACTGGCCAATGGATGAAGAGGTAGATGAGGAAAGCTCAGAGACTCACGACAAGCACTGAAAACCAATAGGTCTTTCCTATGGGACGATGACACAAGGCAGCGCAAGCCCTTAACTGTGATTTACTAAGTGCAAAGCCGCCTTGCGTGATTTAGTAAATCCAAGGTAATGCAAGGCAATGCATTTCGCTGCCTTACGTTACTCTGCAGCAGGGAGGCGTTCCATGGGTGGAGTGTGAGTGTTCCCACGCATCCATCCATGGATTTTGACACATTCCCAGATCTACAAAGAGTAAAAGAGTTGTAAACCTGGGTATGCATCAAAACAGTAGGCTTCCTAGACCCAGGTGTAACTAGGAGAAATGTCTGTCTGTCTCTTCGTTACTTCTGCTTCTCTACAAACGGAATTATTTGAATGAGCTGTTTCTTGACTCGTGATAATGGCGCAGGTAATGGCACAGTTGTTCCGAAAAATGTAGAATTAATTTTAGTGAGTTTTTTCTAAAATCCAACTGGTTTATCTCAGTACTTGTGTAAATCCGCTTACACGTAGACGAGTTTCTACACCACTTTAAACAATAAGGAAGTGAAACTCAATCTCACATGCCTAGTTCTGTTGGCTGAAAACCAGCCAAGGCCCGTGCAGATAAGAGCGGCGGAGCCGGATGTAGTGGGGCAGGGAATTTAACATACAACAACATGGGAAAATGAAATACATATTTACTTTTCCCTCGCCGTTGTATAATGAAATTTCGCCCAACCCAGCCCACCCCTCTTACCTGCAAAGGCCACGGCTGCTGAAAAACAGGATTGCCCAAGAGGAATCCTTATGATCTGTGCCAAGTTTGCAACTATGCATAGAATAACTTTACTTTAATTTGATGTATATATGATAATAAGAAGAGTTTCTGTTATTTCTTTGTTTATTTTTTAGAAAGTACGTCCTAAATTATGTGTCCACAATTTTGGAAATAATTCTATTTTTAACATTTAAAAAAAATGGAAAGCAGTGGGCCGGTCACAAGGGGAATCCCCCTGATTTACGTTTTTCAAATCAAAGAGTAAAACGAAGGACATAACAGCCAGTGGGATTTGCAGGCAATCAAAGATCCCAATATGGGCACTGAAGTGTAGCAATGTTCTTTGGAGACACTGAAAGGGAAAAACCCTGAAAGTCTGCTAATTTACGGATATTTGCAGAGACTTCGATTCTAGAAATCAAATATGTATATATACAGCTCCTGGGTTTGCCACACACTTAGGGAGCACTCGGACAGCTGAGAAGGTTTAAACCTTAACCTTTATTCACTGGTATGAACGGCACACGAACACAGAAAAAATGTAAGCAGTCACTTTGTCTCGCCTTACCCGTTTTGAAATCCTTCTTTCTCAGAGGCTTATCAACGAAGATTGCCTGCACACTCCCACATTGCGGGGCGTGGCATGGTTTATTAAGGCAGCATGTGGGAGTTTGCACGTAATCTTCATTGATAAGCCTCTGAGGAAGAAGGATTTTGAAACGCGTAAGGTGAGACGAAGTGACTGCTTTTTCCTGTGTTCGTATATATATATATATATATATATATATAATATATTTATAGAGGTATATATATAAATGTCTTGACTGAAGATTTCTTTATTTAGGCGTCAGTCTCCAGTCCACTATTTTAGAAGCTAGGAACTTGTCTTGGTCTGTGTCAGGCCCTCTCCTCTGGCATATTTGTCAGCTGTACATCGGTTCCAGGCTTCCCAGAACTTTGCTCCCACCCTATCCTCATCCCCATTTGTCTAGGAGGACTCTAGCCCGGGTGGGTAACTGAAGTCTCCCTATAGTTTTCGCACTCTGAACTTGTAAACCCTAGAGAGCGGCCAAAACAATAGCAGGCTGCAAGTATGCCCCTTGCTGTTTGCACGAATAACACACCTGAGAGCCTTTGTTTGTGTACATTACAATACAAAGAGGAGACACTTCAAAAGCAAAAACAGTCAAAAACAGTGACGTCCAAGAAATTTCAAGCGTGAACTAGAACATCATACACCAGGGGAAGAACTGTGAGGTTGTATTTTTAAATTCAACAGCACGTTTGTCAAGGATGATGATAGTCAGGTTGGTGCTTGGTCTATGGTGGGGTTGTGTACTACGCAGAGTGTTGACAGCTCTCTAACCCAGACTCTAGCATGTTTTGAGTTTTTGTAAAGAAATAGCATGGATGCCAGATGACTCCATGTCATCAAGGACACCAGGTTCAATTCACAGGCTTTCCTTTTACAAATCTGTGTTTCCAGGTATGGTACTGCTCTCATGTACCTCTTAAAAATGGCTTGTTACGGGGTAGGATTGATCCCTGTTTCTGAGACAAGCGGAGTCTGAATTCATTATGTTATTAGATACAAAAATGCCAAATGGGCTCAATAACAATGTAGATTTGCATAACTTTTTATAATGAACTAATGATGTTGAGGAATTGATCAGTTCCTGGTTTATTTTAACTGACGTTTTATCCTTAATTTTACCATATTTTATCTAGGTTTCTAGATTTTTACTTGGTTTTATGGGATTTTAGGGTTAGTTTTAAGTCATCAGATTTTATCCATTTTAGACATCATTTTAGTTGTGTAATCATATGTGATCTTTTTGCTGCCACGCTTTGAATTTGATGGACTTATACGTTCCTATATGGCTAACTAGCAGTTTTGACATCTCAAGTTTGTATTTAATTCTAATGCAAAAATATTTTGATTCCCTTACCTCATTAGATACTATTAATATGATCAATTTTGAAGAGGATGACGCGTGTATCTGTACGAACATTGCACTTCGAATCTCTTGAAAAATGGAAAAACGACAGAAACATGATTTATAAGCTGCTATGTACTTTATATTCAATTTATTAAGTTTACGTTATTATGCACTTTAAAAACAGCACGTTACTTTGCACGATTTTGCACCATTGCTCATAACTACCGCTAATTATGCCTAGTATATTTGTACGGACTTGTGTTTTTTTGAAACAATGTATTATTTAAATTGTATTATAAATTGATTCTGCTGATAAGCAAAAATGCCAGTCATTAGATGTTAACAAGAATGTATTATACATTTAGATATAATCATTAATAACGGATAATATGATTTCCCTTTTAGTGAAGTTGGATATTTGTGATTTGTGATAAATGAACAATTTTGTTCTTAATAATTAATCAGATTGTTCACAAATAGGAATAACTTTATAAAGCATTGTATGTTTAATATTAGACCAGCAATGTTAGATTAGGTAATGAGCATATAAGAACACTATGTTCTAACTCGACAAATGTATTCTCATACCTACCGTGGTGATAAAATATATTTTTCCATTTAACATTGATTGGCTAAATGTGCTAGTGCCTAGAAGAATATTTGTATTCATCTGTATACACGGTAAAACATGCAGTCCTATGTTTATGTCTATCTGTAGACTGTGTTGGCAATTATCTAAGCGGTTAAGTCATTAGTTACCTTATATAAAGACAATCATTGGTCCTGTTCGTCATGTGATCAAGACTGCCGTGGGCAGTCGAAACGCGTCAGGCTGAGCACTTGCGTGAGACTTTTTTATGCACTATGCACTTTAATCTGCTAACTCAATAAAAGAATTTACTCTCCACATCGTGGTCCGTACCTGCTTGTTGGATCCCATTATGGATTGTTCCAGGACTTTGGCTTTCATATATATATATATATATATATATATATATATATATATATATATATATATATATATATATATATATATATATATATATATATATATATATATATATATATATATATATATATATATATATATATAATATATTTATAGAGGTATATATATAAATGTCTTGACTGAAGATTTCTTTATTTAGGCGTCAGTCTCCAGTCCACTATTTTAGAAGCTAGGAACTTGTCTTGGTCTGTGTCAGGCCCTCTCCTCTGGCATATTTGTCAGCTGTACATCGGTTCCAGGCTTCCCAGAACTTTGCTCCCACCCTATCCTCATCCCCATTTGTCTAGGAGGACTCTAGCCCGGGTGGGCAACTGAAGTCTCCCTATAGTTTTCGCACTCTGAACTTGTAAACCCTAGAGAGCGGCCAAAACAATAGCAGGCTGCAAGTATGCCCCTTGCTGTTTGCACGAATAACACATCTGAGAGCCTTTGTTTGTGTACATTACAATACAAAGAGGAGACACTTCAAAAGCAAAAACAGTCAAAAACAGTGACGTCCAAGAAATTTCAAGCGTGAACTAGAACATCATACACCAGGGGAAGAACTGTGAGGTTGTATTTTTAAATTCAACAGCACGTTTGTCAAGGATGATGATAGTCAGGTTGGTGCTTGGTCTATGGTGGGGTTGTGTACTACGCAGAGTGTTGACAGCTCTCTAACCCAGACTCTAGCATGTTTTGAGTTTTTGTACAGAAATAGCATGGATGCCAGATGACTCCATGTCATCAAGGACACCAGGTTCAATTCACAGGCTTTCCTTTTACAAATCTGTGTTTCCAGGTATGGTACTGCTCTCATGTACCTCTTAAAAATGGCTTGTTACGGGGTAGGATTGATCCCTGTTTCTGATAGCTCTAAGATGTTGCAAAATGCAAAGGTAAACTTTGAGAATAGTGCTGATAATATACAACTTCGAGCATGTACACTTCAAAGCATATACGTACAGCAAATTCACTCTTGCAGTGCAGCAGTTTCTTGATCATTATAGGTTTATTAGAAAGAGGTGAGCAAACCTGCATAGTGTTGACACCATGTTTGCAGGCCTTACACCTATGACACTTCCTGAAACCCCCCACTCCCAATGAGCTAACTTCCATGACTTTGTATTTCGGGGCTACTAACCACTAACTGTTCTCGCATGGATTTGGCTCTGCGAAATGTATATATATCATAATAAGATCGTTCATGGGAGGGGTGGTCCAACACCCAGCACACTGCCAATGCGCATACTCTCTGTGCGTAGCTCATTACTTCTATAGGCGCCAGCGGGGCAGCCAGTTTCTGTAATGGCAGTGCAACTGTTTACTGCATTGGGTTGTCCATTCTGAGTTAGTTTGTTTAAAGATTATGGCCCTGAGCAGGCATAGGTTAAAGGGAGAAATAGTTGCGAGATCTGGTGGGATGGACTTTTTTAATGTCATCCCATAGCTGACTGTCACTGTTAGATGTCAGGGAGCAGTTGTATTATGTAACTTGTTGGGACCCGCAGTGTTGGCTAAATTAAAATCCCCGGTTTTGGTCAGCGGCATTTGCAAATCTATTCAGGTATTCCATAGTTGTTCAGTTGGTGATGGGTGGTTTATTTGTTGTGGACTGGTACAGTACTGGTTGATAGACATGACCCTTAGCAGTGTTGTCTTATGTGCTTGTAAACGTGTCAAGCAGTAAAGAGAATTATTATGCAGCCTGTATGAACAACAATTGACTGCCCAACTGCTGAGTGTCATGGTATTAGTATTAGTGTGGGTACTGTAATTTGATATATATAGCACTTACAACCCGTGGTGAGGTTTAGTAGTGCTTGTTATGTTATGTATATTTTGTTGTTATGTTATGTGTATTTCTAAAGTGCACTATCATCGACGAAAGTATCCTGCTGCTGAATAGATGTGTGCTCCTATCCCTACCTATGTTAAGTTCTTTTAATCGAAAAGCCAGGTCTTCAGCTTCCTGGGTAATTCAAGAAGAGAGGAGTAGACTTCGATGTGGAGGGGGAAGTCGGGCTACGCTTTAGGAGCAATTTAGAGAAAGCTTGTTCTTCTGATCTGGTTCTATGTACACATGGAATGTTGGCAAGTAGAGGAGTCCTGCGGAGCAGAGGTGTTGGTGGAAGGAGATGCGTCTGTTCAAGCAGGTGGGGCCTGAGTTGTGAAGTACCTTGAATATGTATGTGAGGAGTTTAAATTGAGCGTGTATATTGGAAGCCAGTGTAGTTTCCTGAGTTGTAATGTCAGGCAGCACACTGGTCTGGAACCCAGCTTCAGGAGGTTTTTTGGGGGGTTATTTTGGTTATTGAAATTAGTCTTGTATTTTTAAAACAGTACATTGCTCTGAAATCAAAGGTTAGTCTACTGCCCTTGATGAAACCATTCGGTGCATATATTCCAATTTTCATTTGGTAGATTAAATTAATAGCAGATAAGTGTGATCTTTAGTGGGAGAGAGGGATATGTGAATTCATGCCTTTGTGCTGGCATTAATAGATCAGCTACTGGAGATTAGATATTGATAGGTGGCAGGGTATGACTTTTAAAGGAGAGGTTGTGATCTTTGAAATGAGGGGTGGGCAATTTGCAGAGATACAGTAATAAGGATTTAGGCAAACATGCATGTGACTCAGAGAAGGCTGTGCTCAGAGAGGAGAAATGCAGAAGATGGAAAAAGAACGAGAAAGTCACAGGGAAGCAAAAGGAGAGCCGACAATTAGAAGTTTTAAGTCAGTCAGTTTTCATGCAGGGTTTTTAGTAGGGGTGGGCGTAACTCGCATAATTTGCTGTAGCGTAACTATATGAAATTATAGCAAAATTACATGAGATTGTGTGGAGTTATGCAAGGAGCATAACCCAGTATTTATTTATATTTTCTTAGTGCAAAATTAATCCTTGCATCAAAAGTACACCTGAGGATGCATTTTGGCCTAAGAACATAGTTCTAAATGCAACAGAACATGAGAGAGCAGCAGCCCCAACAGCTTGCGATCGTTAAGATTGTTGTTCATTGCTCCTGTGGTAGGATTTCGTGCCAAATTACTCATAATTATCCGAACAGGCATTTTGCATCAAAAGAGGGACATGAAATTTCCGAATTTACTTTGATTACTGAGGCATAACTAACATGTCTTCCGGGCCTTGTTTTTAAGCCTATTGTGAAGGCTTTTTGGGATTGTATGCAAAACTGTAGAAAGACACATTATTTGCATGTGTTTCAGTATCACTGATATCACAGCACGCACTCACACCAACATCACTCACGGGTAAATAGAACTTGAATGAATATGGTTTCACTTTCCATTAAATCCAATGGAAGGAAACCACAACAAGAGAAATGCTGTATTCTAAATGTTTGTACTAGAGATGCTCTTCCCCTTTCCCACTGATGATCAGTGCCGGATGAAGGGGAACAGAGTATGTTTAGTGAATTTGTGTAAAGTAATGCTTATCAGGGCAGGCAGCACTGGGCTGTCTCCAAATCTAGAGTCAACAAACAAAGCCCTTGTTGCACATTACACATGAATATCAAAAAATGTTGAGATGACCCATGTTTTATCTTTTCAGTGGGACAGGGTTTGATGTCTATTTATAGATCCCCCATGTGTATCTTTTGAAAAAGTTAACATAGGTCCAACCTCTCAGAGTGGTGCTTACAAGTGTTCAAAAAAGATTGTCTTGTGTGTAGGTAGTGCCTCACGTAAGCACCAACCTGGGAACAGGTGGCAGGTACTCATCAGTTTGCCCACTATTTCATCATCTGTACTTTCCCAAACGGAAACGGACACCAACTCACAAAATATAAGTGAGACGAAATCTGGGTGTGAACTAAAGTAATTTTTGTGCACATCCAAATAGTATGTTCCCTGTAGACTCCTGTTAAAGAAGGAGTCCTTCTCGCCATAGGTTAAAATTGAGTTACAGGAAAACACAAAACATATATGTTTAATTTGTTGTGCCTGTACTGATTTAAAAAAACATTATCATGTTTAGACCATTTTAACCCGATAAGGGACCCCCCCACCTTCACCTTTGTGAATGTGTGCAACAACATGTTTTTTAGAGTAGGCAGTGTTCCACGGACCACTGCCTACTGTTAAAAAACAAAGGAAACTTTTCATTTTTCTTTTTTAAAAGTGTCCCTTTTTACTTTAAAGAAAACGGGCTGCATTTCAAAATAAACAAGCATTTGCAATGCAATAGGTCTCGCATTTACGCGAGTTTGAGCCATTGCCATTGTAAATGACAATGCCTTTTATTTATGCAAATACGAAATAGGTCGCACACTGCTCGTCATACCAGCAAATAGCCCCATAGAACTCTGGATAATGTAGTGGCAGCGGTGAGTACGCCTATGCCACGAGTATGTCACTATAATGCCCACATACCTACCTGCTCCCTGCTGACGAGAGGCAATTACCTCGAAACACGTGTCCAGGGATGGCATTATAGTGACATACTCGTGGCATAGGCGTACTCACCGTTGCTACTACATTATCCAGAGTTCTATGGGGCTATTTGCTGGTATGACGAGCAGTGTGCGACCTACTTTGTTTATGTATTTAAGCTCCCTCAAGCGATTTGGGCTGACGAGCCTTGGTTCCGCACCTGCGCGCCGTGAGAGATATTTTAACTTTAATATTTTGGCAGTCTACTTGGCACCCCACATACCTACCTGCTCCCTGCTGACAAGAGGCAATTACCTCGAAACACGTGTCCAGGGATGGCATTATAGTGACATATCCGTGGCATAGGCGTACTCACCGTTGCTACTACATTATCCAGAGTTCTATGGGGCTATTTGCTGGTATGACGAGCAGTGTGCGACCTACTTTGTTTATGTATTTAAGCTCCCTCGAGCGATTTGGGCTGACGAGCCTTGGTTCCGCACCTGCGCGCCATGAGAGGTATTTTACCTTTAATATTTTGGCAGCCTACTTGGCACCCCACATACCTACCTGCTCCCTGCTGACGAGAGGCAATTACCTCGAAACACCTGTCCAGGGATGGCATTATAGTGACATACTCGTGGCATAGGCGTACTCACCGTTGCTACTACATTATCCAGAGTTCTATGGGGCTATTTGCTGGTATGACGAGCAGTGTGCGACCTACTTTGTTTATGCCTTTTATTTATGTTTTGTGTTCTAAAACAAACAAAGGGCATTGTTATTTAAAATACTAATACCTAAACTTTTGCAAATGCAAGACTTATTGCATTGCAATAAAGGGCCTTCTTGACCACTTGTTAGATTGTAAATATCAGAGGAAGAGACAGGCCTGCGACATTTTCAAAGTAGTGATAAATAGTGCAGTGAATAAGATGTGTAAGTGTTGTAAATTACACAGACATAAAGTGTGAAGTGAGAGTTACATATGATCTGGAGGTGGTGGTACTTGTGGTGGTACTGGTGGTGGTGGTACTGGTGGTGGTACTGGTGGTGGTGGTGGTGGTGGTTGTGGTACTGGTGGTGGTACTGGTGGTGGTACTGGTGGTGGTACTGGTGGTGGTGGTACTGGTGGTGGTGGTACTGGTGGTGGTGGTACTGGTGGTACTGCTTGTGGTACTGGTGGTGGTGGTTGTGGTACTGGTGGTGGTGGTAGTGGTGGTGGTACTGGTGGTACTGGTGGTGGTACTGGTGGTGGTGGTACTGGTGGTGGTACTGGTGGTGGTGGTTGTGGTACTGGTGGTGGTGGTAGTGGTGGTGGTACTGGTGGTTGTGTTACTGGTGGTAGTGGTGGTGGTACTGGTGGTGGTGGTTGTGGTACTGGTGATGGTGGTGGTTGTGGTACTGGTGATGGTACTGGTGGTGGTGGTACTGGTGGTGGTGGTACTGGTGGTGGTGGTTGTGGTACTGGTGGTGGTGGTACTGGTGGTGGTACTGGTGGTGGTGGTAGTGGTGGTGGTACTGGTGGTACTGGTGGTGGTGGTGATACTGGTGGTGGTGGTGGTTGTGGTACTGGTGGTGGTGGTAGTGGTGGATATATATACAGGGTGAGGAGCTTCAGGCAGCTGCATCTGGTTTATACAATAAGGATCAGTTTGAGGAATATATACACAGGGTGAGCTGGAACTCGAGGCATGTACACAGGGTGAGGAAGCGCTTGAGGTATATGCAGAGAGGTGAGGTGCTCGAGCACAGCCATGTTATACAAAGAGAGGATGAGGAGGGATGCAGAATATATACACAGGGTGAGAAGCCTGAGGCATATAGACTGGTGGGTTAGAAGCTTGAGGTGTGTACAGAAAGGGCGAGGCGCTTGAGGCACAGACAGGTAGGGTGAGGCGCCTCAGGTATACTGAAAAAGAGAAGCGAGTATGAGGCATGTTTACAGAAGGGTGAGGAGTTCTAAGCATATACACCGGGTGAAGAACGTGACCCACTTATAGAATTTTTTTTTACTCCTCTCTCTTGACATTCAAGGATAGTTGGTGACCGGACTGTGTTAACCACCTTAACTTCCCTGCTGGATTTTTTTTTACCCCTGGTTTTGCTTCCTTACCGCCTGCCTACTATGTAATGCAATTTCCGTCCGTTTTTCTTTACAGTATGTATGTAAAGCGCTCTGATACCTACGGGTCAAGCTAGCGCTATATAAAACTTTTAAAACAAATAAAATAAAATAAAAGACACTTGACTGTTAAAACGTAAACAGGTTCAGGACCTGTGGCACAAAGACAGGCAGTACGGGGACTCCGCGGCATAGACAGTTAATATCACCTTCAAGTGCTATAAATAAACCGTTCACATGGACTAAAACAAGCATTTACAATGCAATGGTCTCGGCATTGTAAAAGTTAGAGCTATTGGCATTGCTCATGACATTCTTTTTGTTTGTTTTTGTTGTTAAAACATTTTAAGAAACGGCATTGTTATTTACAATGTTAATAGCTTAATCCCTCTCAAATGCAAGACCTATTGCATTTGCACCCACACACAGAGCCACACACCCAGAGCCACCCACACAGAGCCACTCACATAGAGCAACCCACACACAAATAGAGCCACCCACAGAGCCACCTACACACACACACAGAGTTACCCACACACAGACAGACCCACCACGCATAGAGGCACCTACAAAAAAAGCCACCCACACACACAGAGCCACACACAGAGCCACCCACACACACACAGACCCTCCCCCACACACACAGAGCCACCCACACACAGAGCCACCCACACATACACACAAATAGCCACCCCCCACACACAGAGCCACCCCCACACACACAGAGCCACCCCCACACAGAGCCACCCCCACACACACACAGAGCCACACAGTAACCTCAAAATTTAACACATATTTACTTTTTGCTGGATCAACTGGGGACGTTTTACACCTTCTATCCATCTGCAAAAGACCTTTATGAGGTCGTAAAGAGCAATTTAACGACTAGGAAGGTTCAAAAGAAAATAAATAATGAGCCGGGATAGCAATCAGATCCGACAGCAATTCGATCGAAGCCAATTTGAGATGGGGGTGTCAAGCATGGTAACAGTGGCAAGGCTTCCACCCTGAAACAGGAAACTAAAAAATGCAAAGAGCGCGCACGGCACCCATCCCCCTGCGGGGAAGCCATGTGTGTTTCAGGTTACAGCGTTATGCAAGCGTACACGGACATGCAGCAAGAGTACCTGGGTGCAAATGTTGTTTTTGCGAGGAGTCAGGTCACCGAAAGCCGACATGCATCATTGTCAAAATACACCCGTGAATGAAAAGGAAAACGATGTACTCTGCTGTTGCAATTAGAACACAACAGCTCAAGGAGGACTGCAGGTATCACACACAGGGCAGCACAACAGCAATGTGATGTTCCCAGGTACTCCCATCGTAAATAAGGCACTTTCGATGTCGGGATATATTAAGTAAGGTGTTTGGACCACTCATCTCTTCGATTGGTAGTTAAAACACTGCTGTAACTGAGGAGCATGTCCCGCTCACATCTCTGGTTCCCGGTGCCACCGACCTGTTGCACAATGAATAACCAAGCCCTTGATTTTGAGGTATTCCCCCCATAAAAAATAAACGAAGCAAAGGTTTAGGATTTCACTGCATGCGCCTTTCTGAAAAGTTGGTAAAAGCAGCTCAGTGGGTAAATGCGCCCACTGCAGAGATACGTTTAGTCTGAAGGTTGGAATAAAAGACAGCCGGGTAGAAGAGGCACTGGCAAATCCCGGCGCGCCCCACGACTCATTTTATTCTGAAGTTTTTTTGCATTTTACTTTTTGAAGGAATGGTAATTTATGCATATATAATTTTTCCCATAACACTATTTTCCTTTATATATGGAATCCACTGGCCATAGTAGTCTGTCAAACTGGGTGGTTTTCCTTAACGTGGCTTTAAAACTGCACACGCTTTCTTACGCCATCATTCACCCAATCGCCCTCTAATCAGACCTTCTCACTTGACCTAGTTTGCACTTTATTTTAGTTTTTTTAAATGTAGATGTACACACACACACACACTTACTTGTATATTTTATTTCTTACTTAACTAAACACACAAAGAGCTTGTTTTGCAGAGCTACACAAAATTCAGGACCAATAAAAGCTCAAACTGGATTAAATATCGCAATGGCACAGGGAATTATCGTATTGCAATTTAGCCAACTTATTTAGTTACACTGTTTTTATAAACCACGCACATTATCCGAAGATGACAGCGCGCTGTACATTAGAAATATTTTGATGATGAACGTTCAGGTCATCCATCAGTGGACCCTTACTTCAACAAGTTGACACTACAATGGACCCTTACTTCAACAAGTTGACACTAATGCCTGTCCCACTGCCACCCATGCCCCAATGGCACTCTAACCTTACAAAACCCATACCCCTCTAGTCCGTTGTGGTCCTTGCTCCTGGGCTCCGCCTCCCAGTTCCACGCTTTTCAACGAACCATTCTGCCGAGCAGACACTCACTCACCAGTTCTGTCAGGTCCTCTTCGCTGAGCCCGGCATAACGATAGCGCTGCTGCTCGAACTCGTAGCGAGTGGTCTTGTCTACCACAGCCACACGGGCTGGCCTGAAGCTGTCGGAGTGATGATTCCGACGAACGCCCAGAGCTCGGGCACTTCTGCGGCCGGCCAGGCACAGGAAGCACATGAGCCCGGCAGGGTAGGAGCCCATGCTGAGGACTCAGCCAGATTTAGCACGCAACTGCGTGGCTCACAAAGTCACACCTCCAACTTCAGAACTACGTTCCTTCTCTGCGCCGTGACGTGCAGCCAGATAACCGACGACCGGCGATAGGAGGCACGTGGGCTCTAATACCCAAGGCAAAATAAACAAGAGTCTTGTACCAACTTTCCCTGTCATAGAAAAAGGACTAGACCACCGGTACGTATGCGTAATCTTGAACGAGGGAGAAGCAGCGAGAGAAGGGAAAGAGGGAGAAGCAGCGAGAGAGGGAACGAGGAGATCAGGTGAGGGAGCAACGCCGGGACACCACCGCCTTTCTCCGAGGCACAGCAGAAAATGCCTCGGAGAAACGCCACGTCCTTTTCGGATTTGGGGGCGTGTTTTGCTGTTGTCTCCTCCCTGAGACTTCTCGCAAAAAACACGCCCCCCGATCCGAAAAGGACGGGGCTTCAACGGAGTGACTGGACCTCTTCTCCAGTGGCTGGCCAGCATTTAAGAGGCCAGCCAATGGAGAACAGGAGAGAAGAGGGGCGGGTGCAAGCCCCTCTTCTCAAAGTCACTCCAACTCATTAAATCTCGGAGCGAGACTGCGCAAGCGCAGCCTTTCGCAGCCGAGACCTAAAAGGGAGCGCAGAGAAGCGACTAAATTTACAGTGAAAACAATATATAAATAATCGTGCAACATCTGAAGTCCCACGAACACAGGGGACAGCAGGAGTCTGAGCAAAGGGCTGTAAAATTCCTGACACTTGAAAAAGGAAACCAGGCGGCTAATTAGTCGTAAACAAGCCAACCGAGAATGATAGGAATCTATTCGTCTGCAGCATCTGTGGGATGCAAATCAATGACATCAGGCCCCTGAGGTTGTTGAAGCAACAAAGGGCACCAGTAAAGTTAGGAGAAAAACACGGTTTGCTGGGAGTTTCACTAAATAAAAAATAATGTACTGTATAAAGATGTTGCATAATCCGAAACACATGTTTGGCCTTTAAACACTATCCCCTCCCCATTTGTATTAACGTTCGTGATTTTTGGATTAAGCAGATTAAACAGAACACACGCTGTGTAAAGTTGCCGCCTTATAAGAGCCCGGCAACTCTTTTAATGATACTTTTCGACTATTGTCCCAGTAAAATTGCTTTTTTTAAGCAAAGTAAATAGCGTTGTTTAATATTATAGTTTTATAAATATCAAGTGTGGGGTAAAAAATGTCTATTGACTAAAACAAAAGATATGCTCTACCTGTTTGAATAACAATGGATCAAATAGATCTCACTGATAAGTAACCCAAAAGGGTCGCCTACGGCCACACCATTAGGAAAAGGGCACACAGGAAGAACTGAATAATGTGATTGAAAATTTTATTTTTATTTATTTTTTGTTCAACAATTTTCTTGATATATATAAAAAAAACATATGCTCAAAATATGCATGCAATAAATTTTTTTGAAAGAATATGTCCAGTTGACCAAGCTAGGCCCCCTTAGAGGGGTGAGAGGAGTGTATAAACAGTTAAATTACAATCATACTCAACATGCAACACATACAATCTTACACAATCAACCAAAACATTGAACATACATATTCACTACGTTAAAATGTTTTTTATATACACACAAGAACACTCTCCTTGAGGTTTCGGTGTATCTTGTTTATAGGACACCACCAAATCATACAAAAGAACCAATACGCCGACGCGCGTTTCGGTGCAATCACCCAACAATAAGGGTGCCACCTTCTTCAGGGCGTAATTTGTATGCGTTTTCTGTAGTCCAGGGTGCCTGTAGAAAGTTAATAATTAAAGAAAAAACGTCTCACTGGGAGTATTCAAGTAAATTTTCAATAATAGTCATCATATACATCAATTGTAGGTTAAAGAACATTAATAGATGAGTGATATTTTTTCAAATTGATTATTGGGCCAAAATGGTGTGGCGAGCAGGCGCTCAAATTGGGTTTCAATTTAGCAAAACAAGATACTTATGAATGAACAAATACAATATAAATTATCAAAACGTGATAACCACAGCAGCTGCACATCATATGCCGCCTCTCACTGGATAGATTGACCTTGGAGAACCCAACAAAAGGTGTAAGGGCCTTGACATAGATAGTGCTATAATAGTGAAGAGAACAACAACATAGGATAAAGAGAAGAATAGGTCTATGGTGCACTCTATTGAATAGAATACTCACCTGAGTTTAAATCCTGAGGTGCATACAAAACGATTGAAAAGAGAACGCGGGAAAGGATGTCGGAGGAATCACTACTGTAAGTGCCCTGAAACAGGATAAAAATGAAATCAAAAATAAAATTAAAAATTAAAAAGTAAGAAAAGAAGCACGCCATTTAAACATCATTTAAACAGAAGTTGGGCTAAATTCGTTCGTAAGTGATAAATCAACAGCTGCTTGCCTTGCAAGTTGTGCGGTAAAGGATGAAGTCGGAGAAGCTTCAAGATCAATTGAAAGCCCCCTTGGTTCTGTTCGTGTAGACGGTTAATTCTTTAAATGGTTGCGGGCTAAAGAAAAAGAAATAAAGATCAGCCCAAAAGATAAGTTAAGAATGAGGAAATCCTAAATGATGATTTGAAATAGCTCATGTCTGATAATCAGAGATCCTAAGCAGACAAAATCTGGAAGCTAACGTTTCGTAAACTGAGAGTTGTCCTAATGGAGTACACGATGATAAAGAAACAACTATTTGCTAGGATCTAGGAGGAAGCGTCAAGATGGGGGCGTCATGATGGAAATAAGAAGTTAGTTTCCTAAACTATCTGAACATATTCGAGGAGTGGAGGTAGTCTACGCTGTCTGATTAGAGCTTAAGGATCCTGTTTCAAGTGGGGTGACGATAGAAAAATATGTAAAGTGAACAGAAGCAGACTAAACATGGATGCAACTAAATTAGTACTTTTACAGAGAGCGATGGACTTGCTAATTACTAACGGCTTCGAGTTGAATGTCGGGAGGTTCAATCATACCTTTTGGTCCGTAAGGCGATGAAAGGAAGCCTACTCTTCACATCACGGTATAACTTCTTATTTCCATCATGATGCCCCCATCTTGACGCTTCCTCCTAGATCCTAGCAAATAGTTGTTTCTTTATCATCGTGTACTCCATTAGGACAACTCTCAGTTTACGAAACGTTAGCTTCCAGATTTTGTCTGCTTAGGATCTCTGATTATCAGACATGAGCTATTTCAAATCATCATTTAGGATTTCCTCATTCTTAACTTATCTTTTGGGCTGATCTTTATTTCTTTTTCTTTAGCCCGCAACCATTTAAAGAATTAACCGTCTACACGAACAGAACCAAGGGGGCTTTCAATTGATCTTGAAGCTTCTCCGACTTCATCCTTTACCGCACAACTTGCAAGGCAAGCAGCTGTTGATTTATCACTTACGAACGAATTTAGCCCAACTTCTGTTTAAATGATGTTTAAATGGCGTGCTTCTTTTCTTACTTTTTAATTTTTAATTTTATTTTTGATTTCATTTTTATCCTGTTTCAGGACACTTACAGTAGTGATTCCTCCGACATCCTTTCCCACGTTCTCTTTTCAATCGTTTTGTATGCACCTCAGGATTTAAACTCAGGTGAGTATTCTATTCAATAGAGTGCACCATAGACCTATTCTTCTCTTTATCCTATGTTGTTGTTCTCTTCACTATTATAGCACTATCTATGTCAGGGCCCTTACACCTTTTGTTGGGTTCTCCAAGGTCAATCTATCCAGTGAGAGGCGGCATATGATGTGCAGCTGCTGTGGTTATCACGTTTGGATAATTTATATTGTATTTGTTCATTCATAAGTATCTTGTTTTGCTAAATTGAAACCCAATTTGAGCGCCTGCTCGCCACACCATTTTGGCCCAATAATCAATTTGAAAACATATCACTCATCTATTAATGTTCTTTAACCTACAATTGATGTATATGATGACTATTATTGAAAATGTACTTTAATACTCCCAGTGAGACGTTTTGTCTTTAATTATTAACTTTCTACAGGCCCCCTGGACTACAGAAAACGCATACAAATTAAGCCCTGAAGAAGGTGGCACCCTTATTGTTGGGTGATTGCACCGAAACACGCGTCAGCGTATTGGTTCTTTTGTATGATTTGGTGGTGTCCTATAAACAAGATACACCGAAACCTCAAGGAGAGTGTTCTTGTGTGTATATAAAAAACATTTTAACGTAGTGAATATGTATGTTCAATGTTTTGGTTGATTGTGTAAGATTGTATGTGTTGCATGTTGAGTATGATTGTAATTTAACTGTTTATACACTCCTCTCACCCCTCTAAGGGGGCCTAGCTTGGTCAACTGGACATATTCTTTCAAAAAAATGTATTGTATGCATATTTTGAGCATATGTTTTTTGTATATATATCAAAAAAATTGTTGAACAAAAAATAAATAAAAATAAAATTTTCAATCACAATATTCAGTTCTTCCTGTGTGCCCTTTTCCTAATGGTGTGGCCGTAGGCGACCCTTTTGGGTTACTTATCAGTGAGATCTATTTGATCCATTGTTATTCAAACAGGTAGAGCATATCTTTTGTTTTAGTCATTGGTCTTGTCCCCTATTGCTCTCCCTATATTTAAATTGGGGTACCCCTTTTCTTAGTGGATAAAAAATGTCTATGTAAGTTTTTTACACAGGCTAAACTACAACAAGACTGCGCTGTTATCCTACGCTTTGTTCCTTTGTTAGAATTCAGTCATGCTGAACAATGGCGGCTGTCTCAGTGTGAAAAAGAGCAAAGCCGCAGATTCTACTTGAGATGATCCGAGTGAAATGTGTTAGATAAGGGGTGGCGATGGCGATTTCGAGGAACCTTTCTTTTCAAACGCAAAGAGAGAGAACCTAGCACAGCTGGAAGAGAAATGTGAGGAGACGAAGAGAACGGAGGAATGAAAGAGAGCGAGAGGAAGAAACCGTGGATGCGGATATCTGGCGTAACGTGCGTGTAGAGGTGTGTAATAGAAGGAGGTATTTGAACAAATGCAAACAATCTTGTCAAAAATAGGGGAGAAACATGGATATTGGAAATGTGATTACTCGAAGAATTGGAGAAATATCAGGGAAAATTATTGAGTGAGAAAAGGGCAAACTAGAGACGCCCTATGAAAATACGAAACTGCTAAAGAATATCAGATGCCTGAAAAGGGGAGAAAAATGGAAAGAAAAGCTGCGGCAAACAAACTGTGAGAACCAAGAGAAAGCAAGCAGCAGAATGAAAAACAGTAAAAGATAGAAACGAACACTTGAAAAATAAAATGTGTCAAATTGAAACAAGCTGCAAAATAAGTAAATGGAGCAATAACAAGTAGAAGCTCATAACAAGCATTGGCCGCATGCGCGCCTCGCGCTTAAAGTTTAAAAAAAAAAAAAAAAAAAAAAAAAAGCCCGGCGGAGCATGGCGCGCGCTTGGGGGCGGGGGAGCGCATTCCAGGCGGGGGAGCGGACCCTTTGAAGTGCTCCCAAAAAGCAGATTGCATGGCGGCACGATGCGCGTGATTGTGCGCGTGTTAGCCATGCAATCCGCTTTTTGGGAGCACTTTTCAAACCCGCTTTCAATAGTCTCGCTTTGCCATCGCTTACGCGATAGCAAGGCGAGACCTAAAAAGCAGTCACAGACTTAGTGGTTTGCTGACCCCAGCAGACCACCATTCCTGTGAGGGCCGGCCATTCCCAATAGGGCGCAAATTGCGACCTGCCTCATAAATATTAATGAGGCAGGTCCCTTGTGACCCAATGGGAATCACAATCAGTTTAAAAACACACTGGAGTACATAGCTGTTTGCAATTTCCTAATAGCGAATCGCAAAAATTTGCTAATAGGAAATACAAACGGAAGTCTTGCCCATCTGGCTTAAAGGCCTTTGACTATGCATCCTATAAGCATATACTCCTGTGGTCTGAACCTGCTTAGGTTAATAATAAATAGGTTTCTATTTTAAGAAACGTGTGGAGGGGGGTAGAACAAATCTGCTAATGATTCCTGCAGGTGTGGGTTTCACCTGGGAGCCATTCACGTATCAGTGCGACTGAGTTATTTGCGAGGTATGCAAATCAGTTGTTGAGCTCGGAGGAGGAGACACCCTGAATCACGCTATCGCATTTATATATTCGTATGATGTGCGAATAAGGAAGTTGACAGTATTACATTAAAAGGGTAAAAAAAAATCTGGGGGAAATGCGTGTCTCTTCTTTGGCACGTAATTATTTATTTGGGGTCGGGATGAATAAGGTGTGCCGTCATTTTGCACCAACTGATAAATGCAGAAGGGACATTTTACGCTGGTCGCTGGAGGCCAGTCGGAGCTCGGGGTCAGGGCATTTGTAACACAGACAAGTAAAATCAAAACGCTGCCATTGCCAAGGGGCGTCTTCTTCCGCGCTGCTCGAATGGGACATTTCTTCTCTCTCTCTCTCTCCTCCCTTCTACAGTGAAAAGGGAGACGTAGGTCAGGTAGGGAGCGGGGCGGGGGCCACGCAGGCACCTACTTGGCATGCGGAGAACAATTCTGGAAAGACGCTCTACCTGCTGGGGCTCTGTTCTTCCCTGCGGGATATGGCGCTTTACACACCCGCAGCAATGCGGGCGAGAGCCAGGGGCGGCCTTAGGCATGTGCAAGCTGTGCACCTGCACAGGGCCACCAAACCCCAGGGGCCACCACAAGGAATCGGATACAATACATATTCGTGGTGGCCCCTGGCAGGGATTTGGCGCATGAACGACTGAGGCGTGCTAAATCCAATGTGATGCACGCTGAATGGTTGTTCTTATACTGTTTTCCTTTCTAACCCAGTCTCATCTTTGTGTGGGGTCGGCCTTGTTTCGGGCTCTTCTGGTAGGTCTTGTGCTTGTTTAGAACTTTTTTCCAGGAGAATCGAGCTTGTTTTAATAGTCCAGATCTGGCACCTCCGGAGGCTCGCATGCGCGCGCATGCGCAGTGCCCGTGAGTCCTGCAGCGAAGGGGTTACAGAAGCACCACGCATCACTGGCGGCAGGAGGGGTGGCAGCACCCGTGCCCGGCGTTCAGCGAGCAGCACCGAGACCGGCCGAGGCCATGCACCGGCGCGCCTAGAGACCCTGGGCAAGAAAGGCCGCCTTGCAGAGGATAGCATGCCAGTGTGCAACCTTTGGTGCCAGCTGCGAGGTGAGCAGCCCGAGGGACAGGGCATGGGGAGGGTGAGTGAGGAGGTCAGCGTGTGCCACTGCAGAGTGAACCCGCGGGAAGGTGAGCCATTGGACGAGGGTGTGGGGAGCCCTGGGGAGGAGGGAAGATCAGGCGTAGGAATGTATCCCAGCCCGTGGGGGTGAGGAGCCGGGGGCGTGGGGAAGGTTGGGTGAGGATGTTATTGTAGATGGTGTGTGCTTTGGGTCTGGGTGGAGGTAAGCCATGTGAGGTGGCGAGCTGGAGGTATTCTGGTGGTCATGGGAAGGGAGGGCATGATGAATCGTGAGAGAGAGCCTCTCTCTCACGATTCATCTCTGAGAGGGCGCGGGTCGGAGAGGTGGTCACCGTGCGCCAGGGGTAGGGAGTGGTAGAGATCGGCGCTGTATGTTGAGGGAAGAGTGAGTCAGGAGTGCAGGGGCGGTGTTTACTTGTGGCTGAGGGGAGGCATGGTGACTTTTGGAGGTGTAACTTGGGAGGCACGGTCGTATTGGGGGAAAGAGGAGAGCAGGGTACGAGGTGTTAGACGTAATGTTAAGGATTCATTAAAATGATTACAATTACTTATCAACAATCATGAAAACAGAGTATGAAGCTGATACTTGTGATCTAATGAGTGGATCTGCCTGCACAAATCTTTTAAAACATCGAGTGTTCGAATGTACTTGGCATTTGGTTATGTCTGTTTATATGGTGTTGAGGCAGACATGAAATGCAAGCACCTATGGATGGACGCCTGGAATAGGATGGCAGTGCCTACCCATGTTAACTCAATCTAATGCCCTTTTGCAGAGACCTTGGTAGGAGACTGGCTTCTTGATCATTTCTTTAATTACATTCCAGTGCTTGTCATGTGACTAGCAGAGAAAACTAGTTTAACTAGTCCTCAGTTTGCAATTGGTGAAGCAGCCTTCTCTGTCCATACTAGGGGCATAGTTACCATTGGTTCAGCAAGTACAGTGGTACTGAGACCCAAAACCCTCAGGGGCCCATTGAACCCTGATAATTGCTATATTTTACTTCCTGAGCAGCAGCCAAAGGGGCCATTTTCCTTGCTTATGCCACGGCCCATGAGGTCGTTGGTACGCTGTGCTAGTGATTCGTATGTCTGCTTGAAAGTTGTCTCCTGACTGGATGTTCCTTGCACATTAATTTTGCTTCAGTGAACCTCTAGTGCCTTTTCATAGCCTTAAGACTCACTGTAATTAATTCTTGTTTAATAGGTGCTCTGAAAGCGAGCAGAACTGGTTGCTGGAATATGGCACTATACAAGAAAAGTTAATTAAATATATTGTATTTTGTCTTTTGACAATGTGGTAAAGTGGACGAGTCTTTGGTTACCTGTAGGCTGTCTTCAGGATCAGTTAGTGATGTACTGAGACAGGTCTCTGTGTGCCATGATTTCAAGGTAGCTTACTCTCTTCCTGCTAAGGTCACTTCCCAAATAGATCATGAACTATTCTCCAGGCTCTACTGTTCTCAGTGGACTGAGAAACAGACCTTGTATGCCAAGTCACATGATCTACCCTATAGTTTTATAACACTCTTCAAATAAACCTTCCATATGTGGCTAGTCCTCATAATGTGTCATACATGTAGTGGGAAGGGTAATTACTATCAATCAGTCAGGGTTTGTAAAGCTCAGCTGCTTCACACATAAGGGTCTCGAGGCGGCGTGGGATTCATGCTGCTGGATCATGCTGCTTGTTGGTTGAACAGCGAGGTCTTGTGGTCCTTCCTGAACTGCTGGAGCGATGGTGAGGCTCTGAGGTGCAGGGGGAGGGTTTTCAGGTCTTCACTGCCAGGTGGGAGAAGTAGCGGCCTCCACTGTTTAATCAGCGGCTGCATTGGGTGGCTGCTAGGGAGATGGTTCTGGAACATATTTTCCTGGTAGGTTGGTGGAAATTCACTCGTTCATTAAGGTATGCTGGTCCTTCATTGTGTAGTCCAGGGAAGACATGGCTTGGCAGTTCGGGCTGGACTGTTCCCATGAGGATCAGTGTCAAGGCTGATTTGCATATGGCCATGTCTGAACTGGGGTGGTGTGGTGAGCAAAAAAACGATGGATTTAGGCCCAGATCTCTGTACTGGGGTGAATGTATGACATTGTTCTGCATTCTGTCCATCAACTGTTGTTTTTGCAAGAAAATAAAAATGACACATCAAAATCTTTCAGCAGCCGCCACTGCTGATTGTCTTCTCTTTTTCCCTACCCACTGCTAGCCTTGCCCGCTGCATTGCAAGCAAAATGAAGAGAATTCGAGTACACAAATCTGGTTATTCGAAACGAAAGAGAAAGGTGGCTCAGCAGGCTTTCGTAGTGTCACAGGAAGGAGCAATCCTGAACTTTATCACCCAAGGGAAACCTAAAGATGGAGAATCCTCTGGCCAGAGTACTGCTGATGCACTAGGTAAAACAGGCGCTGACGACCATAAAGAAGAACAGAAAAATGATGATATCCATGAGCAGAATGATACTCATGAGCAGACCAATGAAAATGAACAAGGTGACTCTGAAATTGATACAAACATGCAGCAATTACCAACTCAGGATGAGGATTATTACAAAAGACCCTCAGACAGAGAAACTGAAACATCATTCATCGGTCCATCAACATCTGGCATTCTGAAGGAGGTTCAGAGTTTACAGACGGATGATGCTGGTATTGAAAAGGAAGCCAAAGAGCAAGACCATGTTACAGACCCGTGTTCTGAATATGATTTATGTGATTGGAGGGATCCTACTTTGTGGCCGAACTCTCTTACGGACGCGCAACGTGTTTTTCTTGTTGAAAGGGGTCCCTCCAGAGACCCAGATTCTTAAACAAAGTATCCAAGTGATGAGCACTCAAAAAGTAAACGGCGTTTTTCTGTTACCATGTTACTGGTCATCTAACGCCTTTTCTGGACGTTTTATTAAAACACCTTCCTGAGCTCCGCCCCGCCCGGACCCCCTCTTTCGGGGCCCCCTACCTGCGCTCCCTGCACAGGGCCACCATGAGCCTAGAGCCGCCCCTGCGAGAGCCCCCAGGTGTGGTGTTTTACACTACAGCTGCACCAGTGGCGTAGCAAGGGGGGAGGGTCCGCCCTGGGCAGCACGAGTTTTGAGAGCTGAGTTGCCCTTTGGCACGAGGACCAGCCATTATTTGGAGCAGTGACCACGGCAAACAAAATGGCCCACTGAGCCATATTCTAGCATATTTGTGCAGGATCCCAGGCAGACTGTGTGGGATATTTATGCGTCATTCAGGCATACATTGGCATTACCTTACACGTCTGCCCACTGTGCGTCCAGTTTCATTTCAATTGGGCACACGCATCTAATAGAAATATGCATGATTTGTTGCGATGCTGAAATATTTCACCGGGTTATTGTAGCAGAACTTGAAGTATTGTAATATTCCATTGACTTACATCTTGCACTGGCTATAAAACCATTGTTTTAAGTCATATGTTTGAAAACTTGTGACACACTGTTTGTTACCATCTAAACAAAACATATGGAGATGGTCAGATTTGGTTGATCGATGTATCATCGGTCTGGAATTAAATGCTTCTGTTGGGTTGCTTTTGGGTCTCTGCCCCACACATCATTACGAAGTTCGCATTACCTGTCTGAACTTCCTGTTAATATCCACCAAATCGTCTCTCACTCCTCACATGGCAGCTGTTCTTGGGATGACTGAACTTAGCCATGCTGCTTGTCGGAGGGACGGTCGGAAGCAGAAGCAAGGAGGCCGTATGTGATCAATAGTGAGATTTATTAACCCTTTCGCTGCAGCGGGAATTCCGCCGCAGCTCTGGGGGGGTTTGGGGGCAGCGCGGTGGCGCGGTGCTCATGACGGAACCACTCCGTCATGAGCCGCGGTTGAGCTATGCTCATGACGGAGTGGTTCCGTCATAACTCCGCCCACTGCGCTAATTGCCCGCACAGGTGGGGAATTAGCGCCGCGTGGGCGGCGCGGCCGCCAACGGCCACAGCATGACGGAACCACTCCGTCATGAGCACACGGCGACCGTGGCTCATGACGGAGTAGTTCCGTCATGAGTGGGGAAGGGGTTAAAGAAAGGAGCACACACTTGGGAAGAAAAAAATAAAATAAAAGTCCGATTAAGCACAGTAGGCGATTGGAGTTCAAATGAAGGTTTCCAGGCTCCAAGGATAACTTCAGGGAAAGAGGTAGGAAACGCCCTTGAGGCTTGGTTGGCGCTGCTTGTAGTCGGCACAGTGGTGGGAAACCTATTATGGGTTTCGGACGCTCTGTTGGGATCCCGGAGCAGGCTCAAAAGAAAAAAAGAAAGTAGCGGTCAGCTTTGAGTTCTACGAAGTACATGACACCGTCACCAAACCATGTGAGGGAAGTTTGCTAGAAAAGAAGGAGGAGCGTGAGGGCAGTGTCGGGGTACTGTGCAAGGGTGCGAGGATATTAGGGAAGGGCCACGGCTTTTGGTTCTTGAAGGCGGGAGTGCTCCGAAAGAATTAAAGAACAAAGGGGCCGTAGTGCAAAAGAAAGAATTAAAGAACAAAGGGGCCGTAGTGCACAAGAAGAAGGCGGCCACGAGAGTTATGCTGTTCTCTCCCCCCCTTTCTCAGCTGGGACTACTCGTTTCCCCTGCCTCCTGCCCTGCTATCCTTACACCTTCCCTCCCCCTCCCTAAGTCTCTCTGTCCGCTACCTACCGCTGTACCGCGGCTCGTGCGTCCTCCGGGATTCACCAGTCTTCGCTCCAGGTCTTTGGTCCCTCGTCTTCGTTCTCTCCCTCTCCCGCGTCTGCGTTGCTCCTCGGCTGGGCTCGATGATCTTCTTCCAGCTCGCTGCTGGCTGACGCACTTGCTTCTGTGCCAGGTCCTCTTTGGACTGGAAACAAGCATCTTGGGACCGGTTTCGGAGTAACACCCACATCAGCCAGGCTACCTTGAATGCAGTGGCAAAGTAGGCAAGGGACCCACGTCTGGGCATACACTGCCAACTAGGGCGAACAAGATTAAACAGTCCTTGCATCAATGCTGCATTCTAGAAGTAGGTTCCACCACACACCCAGTGTGAGTAGTTTCATCAGCTTCTCAGGTCCAGACAGGGAATGGAAATTAGAATGGGAGGTATTTACAGTACCTGGTAAATACTTCACCCTGGAGATATGATCGTTTTCTGGGTGCAGTAAGAATCACCCCCTTTCCAGACATACACAGAATAAGGAGAGAAGAGCCTGCCCACAGCAACAAAGTGTCAAGGGAGACTGGTGATTTTATTGTGAGTCACAGGTGATGCCCCTGATGCCCCTGATTGACTTAGGTGAATACCCGTGAGAGTGACCCCTCCTCATGGGCATCAAGTAGGCCACGTCACAAATATTCCCTTAACTTTAACAATGTCCTTTTTTAATACGCTTCGTTCATTACTAATACGACTAGTATGGGCAGGCAAACAACCAGGAGTGAACTGGACCACATTAACCATGCCATTTGAGCGTGGTGGCTTTGGTGTAACTGATTTTTATCTTTACTACTTGATCGCCCAAACCCACTTTGCCTACTATTGGTACCACCCAGACGCCCAAATACAATACCGTAAACCCGACAAGTCACAGATATACCCACATGCCCTATCAACACTGTTGCCGCAGGGTCTCCCCTACAACCCAAAAGAAATCCAAACTGTTCCAACCACATGCTGGGCATGGACTAAATTGCGAAAGTACTTGAACCACACAACTCTCTATTCACCGCACATACCGTTAGCTGACAACCCTGCGCTACCACCTGCCTTAGAAACAATCACAAAGAAAACTCTAATTAAAAACAGACGTTTTAAGATGGGGGATCTGTTTCATGACTCTAAACCACTATCTACTGCGGAACTTACCGCATGCACTGTAAATACATACATGGACACATCTGTACTGCATAGACTCCTGCAGCTCCTTATGAAAGATGCTGCCCGACCAATCGTCCGAACGTGATGATTTCCCACTACTTACACTTATAATTACCTCACCGGACAACGCAAACTTGATCTCTCCCATGTACCATTTGGCGCTTTCCCTCCGTCCCACTGTAGGCATCAAGGCACGCATGTCTAGGGAAAAAAACTTAGGGGTGGCCATAACTGATGACATATGGTGTTATTGCTGCTCACAGCTGCGTTATGTCCTGGGCAACTACAAACACTAATTGCTACATTTTAAATATATACACAGAACTTACGTCACCCTCATACTAATGGCCAAGATGCACCCTGAAGTGTCTAGTGCCTGTGTAAGATGCGGCACCCTTGAGGCAGATCTAGCACTGATCTATATCACCATAATGTGCATCATTGTTTAGTAATAAACAACCAACACATGCTTACCCGTCAAGCATGCTTTACTGATATAACTCTGATTTGGCAAGTCAAGGCAACTTGAGGTGAACAGGACACTGTAATCATAGTGGTCCTGTCTATTTCTTGTTTTTCCAGAGCGGTGCTTCTTCTCCCTGAGCCGTAGCCAGGTGAGGTGACGTCTGATCCTCATGCTTGACAGGTAAGCATGTGTTGGTTGTTCATTACTGAACAATGATGCACATTATGGTGATATAGATCAGTGCTAGAAAGAATATACATGAAGTCAAGCTAGGACGTCTTAAGATATTGTTTGTTTTTTATGTTACAGTGGCCATATGCATTGCGCCACCTGCAGAGGACTTGATGCACACCTAGGATTCCAGGTGATATGGTTGTAAGAAAATGTGTTCAACCTATATATATCACATTAAGTTGTATTATAGGTTTTGCATGTTGCAGTAGCAATATATTTTTGAGGTCCTGAGGAATGCTGAGGATGACTTTTTTCCTCATTTGCTGAAACACGTTGACCCTTTAAACTATCATGACAGTTATTTGTTGTAAGCTGTCTTTTTGCACTGTTTTTAGATTTGAGCACTGAGGGATACCATTAAATAATTTTTATTCTCAATGCCCAATTTTATCTCACTCACTTAAACATTTTTTGCACTGCATCCCTTCCCATCATGTTCTAAAAAATTGCTCACGTTTGTAGGGCGCTTTGCTAGGGGATTTGTTAGGTAATAACTAATAAGTCCGCTTTGTATCATCTACGAGCTCTCTTTCTCGCTCTCCCCCTTCTCCCTGTTAGAGAAGGACTGGAGGAGACCCAGATGATGACTTAAGATAACACCAATGGTGACTGATGGGAATCCGTCCTGATAAGTAGGTTTCCGAATTGTGTTAAGGACGCTGACTAGTTTCCATTTGATAGTGAGGTGGATTCTGATTTTCATTTTTTTCAAACCCGAGGATAGAATTGTGTATTATTGTTGTAGATAGGGAGTGTATCCACGCTAGGTCTTTAAATATTCCCTGAGACCCTTTTCTAACTGTTGTTTTGTTTACATCAACAAAAAATAATAAATCTGGCTCAAATTGTATTGTTTCTATTCTTCTATCACAACTCAAGAACTCCTACACAACATGCAATATATAAATTCATATTTTTATACATTTTATCATTTTGTCTTCAACAATTTATTTACATTCACAATCCTTGATTCTTTAACACATATTTCAGTATAATCTAACATCACAATAAGCATTATAAAAAAAACATTGTCTAAACCACCCCTAACTCCTAACTTCACTTTCTCACACATTCATTATAACCTGTAACAGGTTGGAGAAATTGGAGGTCAGTCCTGAGGAAGTTACTGATGTTGCTGGGACTCATTGCTTTTCAAATTAATGTAATTAAGGAGTTGAAATGTGTGAGAGAGTGAGGTAGGAGTGATGTTGATAATTTTTTAATAATGATTACTGTGACATTATATCTTTTTTCAATATTGAAATATTTATTAATAAGTCAAGGATCCAAGAAGTAAATAAACTGTTGAAGAGAAGATGTTAAAAATATAAATGGACATGTTGCATTATGTGTCGAGATTTTGTGATGTGATGCAAGAATAGAAGCAATATTGGTTGACCTGGAGTATTTCATTTTTGTTGTTGTTGCAATATGCCATCACGCGAATCTTAAACCACATATGGGGTCCCCCTTTGTATGGTTGGAGGCCACTCTAATATTCACAGAACCAGTGGCGGCTGGCAACCCCCCAGGAGTGGTGGAGCAGGCAAATGGGTGGTGGGTGGGTGAAATCATCCGTGGTCAGTCAATCAATGAGCATTTGTATTACACAACACTGTTCCCCCATAGGGGTATCTGGGCGCTGTGGATGCGTCTCCGTCGAGAAGCCAGGATAGAGAAGAGCAGAAAAAGGAAAAATAAAGGTCAAAAGCGAGCGGAAAGAGGAAAAATGAAGGTGAGAAAAGAGCAGAAAGAGAAAGAATAAAGGTCAGAAATTAAGAAGAGAGAGAACAAATACCTGGCAGAAACGAGCTGAAAGAGGCGAAATAAAGGTCTGAAACAAGCAAAAAGAGGAAAAATAATGGGCAGAATGAGGAAAAATAAAGGTCTGAAACAAAACAAAGAGGCAAAATAAAGGTCAGAAACAAGATGAAAGAGGCAAAATAACGAGCAGAATGAGCAGAGTACTTACCTACTCTGCTGGGTAGCCACCTCTCGTCCTCTGCTTCAGTCCCAAGGTGCTGGAAGCAGGTGAATTCTCTGCACCAATTTAGATGCTGCTTATAATGTTAAGCAGCATGAGAGCAGCACTAGAATTGGCTGGACGTGCTGCCTCTACCCTCCTACACACACTGTGCGCCTGTGCCTGCTCTCCACCCAGCTGTCTGAGACACTGAGTAGCAGCCTTAAAGTGAGCAGGTTAGAATAGAAAAATGTGGCGATATTGGGAAGTTGGATTAGAACGCATATCTCCTATTTGCTGGGCCTCTGTCTTAACTTCTGGAACATGGCTGCAGATTAGTTGGGGATGGTACTAGGTCAACCACCAGCTCCTTCATGGTTGTCATCCTTTTTAAAAGCCAGGTATTTTGATGGCTCTCTCTGTAGACTTGGGTTTTAGACCATGGGGCTTAAGTATCCCTCAGACAAATACGGAAGTGTATGTGAGCCGGTGGAACTTGGTAAAGATCTAGAACATTGCCCTAGAATTGCTGTGGTCTGGTGAAGGGAGAATTACAGATAAACTCTGGGGTGAGGGAGCCGTCAGCTTCAAGTTCTTATCCTGGGCGAGTTTGAAACATACTTATTTTGTCAGCAGAAACCATCTCATTCTGCTTGTTTAAATTAGCTTTGCGTGCGTGTATATTTACATATCCTTGTAAAATCTCCTTTTAGTCCCAAATAGCAGGGGCTGACTTATCGCCAGGAGCAAATGGGCAGTTTATGGCAGGGTGAAGTTCTTTAATAAGTAATCCCTGCTCGGCATGCAGCTCAGGGTCCAGAGCAATTACATTCCTCGTATTCTTTATTTTAAAGTTTAACAAATGAGTTTATTGAGCTTGAGATAACAATAGGATAGCAAAATACTATAAAATAATGAAGGTAAGGGAGGAAAGAAAGACAAAGAAAGAAGCAGCATACAATGCATAAAAATGAGTCTGATTATTTGTCAAATATACATATCTGAATAAGTAACAAGAAGTAAATAATATAAAAAAACAAGTGATCAGAATGAGGAAGTCAGAAAGGCTGTAGAACGTCCTGGATATGAGGTGGGAGGGGAAGGTTGTAATGGCAGATTATTCCAGTAATTGAGTAACAAGTGTCCAAGGGTCTTTTCATTTTAAAATAGGAGATAAGGGGTGCATATATGCGGTATCCAATTAGTGATTATGTCAAACTGCATACCAAAACACTTTAGATGATAAATGTGTAGAATGCTTCCAATTGCAAGTTATTTGCTGGAAATCTAGTGCTAATAATAGGTCAAGTATCTGCATATTAATTGAAGCATTGACTCAAACTTCAGCTACGCTTCCCAAAAATACATTAAAAATAAAATAGGGAACAGTACTCTGAAAAATGGAATTAATCTGATGCCAAACTTATGACCAAAATGTAGAAACATGAGGACAAGTTATAAGTAAGTGTTTCAAGTCAGCTTGTTGTGCATAACAAGGCCAAGAAGTATCCGGGATATCTTGATGAATCTTGTGAAGGGCTTCTGGTGTCATAAAGAGTCTATAGTATATGAAAAAAAGTGTTTGTGTTGTGTTGGCTGCACAGGAAGATTTTCTAATCTTAATCCAGATTTATATCCAGGAACATATAGGTAAATTATACAGCGGTCATTCTCCCGTGCAATTTTAGTCTTAGACTTAGGTCTAATAATGGGAGCATTCAATAAATGGGAATAAAGAGTGGAAGCCTTAGGGTGTGTAGATAAAAGAGTAGCTAATGGCGTAGATGATGAAATACTAGAGGAAGGAATGGATTTGAAGTGAATGTAAGATTGAGAAATAATGTTTTGTAGAAGAAGAATTTTGGTACGAAAAGTGGTTTAGAGACACAAAAGTTCCTGAACTTGTGTAAAAGGGAGAAGTGAGTCCTGATTAAGGGGTGGCAAGGGGTTTGTAAGGTTCAGGGAATTCTAGTATTAAGTGGTAGTAATGGGTTTTTAGAATTCAAGGAAGGGTAACTTAAAAATACAGTATATCAAATAAGTAATGTAATGTAATTTAATATATACAAATATTAAATTTGAAGTAAATTAAAAATAATATTAGTAAAATGTTTTACTTTTTTGAGCTGAGGACCTTATGAAAGGTCTCTTCGACTCACACATTTTAAAACACAATTTTCTCAAGAAGTTTAATGTTAAAGTATCTCTGAAATAATGATGGGGAGGGAAGGTGAATGTGGCTGGGACTGTAGCACAACAACAACACATACCTCCTGATAGACCTCCTCCCATCTGCGCCACAGCCAGAGAAGAGCTAACACCATAATTCTCTTATTGTCTAGGAGGCATAGATTTGCAATAGCATGTGTTTAAAGGTCAAGCTCTGTTGTAACAAAATACCTAGACTTGAAAAGGAGCTCTGGGCATTCAACTTGATAAACACATGAATACAGCTCATGGAGAGTAAGCACTTTTCCTGTGAAAGCAAAGAACTTCTGCTCAATTAAATCGTGTACTCCTGTCACCAACATGTGGGCGGAGCCAAAGCCCCTCTCTATTAAATCCCTTAAATCTCTTTTTAAAGTTGTTCAAATAAGGTTGGCAATATCTATGCTGTTTAGCCAAACCTATAAAGGACAGATAATCAGGAAACAGTGCTGTAGTAATGTACTAAAACACATTCACCATAAATACAAACAACATTATTGCCTGAATGAGTATAGTCCCAGCAACATCCCAGGTTAAAAATGTACAAAACCATAACTAGTGTTGTACCTGTGCACCTAGAGAGCCTTTCTTAACTACCTCATACTGCTTTATGGGCAAAAAGGTTTAATGTGCATGAGAAATTATTCATATTTTGGGCTAGTGTATGTTAAGTAAAAGTGTATGTTAATTTTATGAATACACAACCCACAAACATAAACACGTATATAGGCTTTGTCTGTTGTGCATCATGGCACCTACCAACACACGGCAATTATAATCCACAACATATTATAATCTGCAAATTGACCTTCTCCACACATTGCATGATGTGCCTATTTTCTTTCTTGTTTACCAGTGGTTTCAAAGAATCATGGCAAAGAAGTTTTATCCAGTAATCATTTTTAGATCGGGCCTAGCAGCAGCACGCATGCGCTGCTCGCTCTGCGAGGCATGCTGTAATGGAGTATGCACTGGAAGCCCTGCCCACTCTCTGCCCATATTTGACATTGGCTTGTGTCATTGACCTTTAAAAATGCTGGCATCTGATTGGTAAATAGGCGTGTTAGTCACTCCTTAGTACCACCTTGTCTTCATTTGTAACCACCCATGGAGACTGGCCCTTTTACTTGGCATGTTAAATGGTCTCCGTTTTAAGTCGGTGAGCACTATTTTGTTTATTAACTAACTTTTGCAGACAAAGGCAGCTGCTTCTTGCATTTGCAGTACACCCACAGAGGACAATAGCAGACGCTTTTCACATTAAGCGCTATGGCGCTCTAACTTTAAAAGTTACACAATGGCACAATAAATGTATTACTTTTGAGATGAGCATGGCGTCCGCTTCAGGGATTTCTCTACTGTGCTCGCTTTCTGATTTGGTACTGGCATTATATAATGCAATCTTAACTTTAAGGCAAGCACCCTATTAATCTATTAATCTGGGATAACTCACTTTCGCCTCCTTTCAATTCGGCTCCTGATTTTGTATACTGTGCCCGCTTTCTGATTTGGTACTGATTTGGTACTGGCATTATATAACAGGAGCCAGCAGCGGTGGCGCACAGGCTGCCATCTGTTTTGGGTCAGGTTTCATTTGCAGACCATGCCACTTTCATTAGAAGGCGCTTCCCCTCCACCCCACCTCCACAAGAGTGCGCTTTCATTTTCTGTAAAATACAAAGGAACAGAAACAGAATCAATTACAGTGACATCTTATTTTTCAGCGGAATCATCAGCACAGTCTAATAAGTGGGCCTTGGCCAACAAGCCTACCCTGGAAGGCAACAAGCAGCTGCTACAGTAGTTAAAGCTCCTTGAAGACCACTCATGTCTTGGGGAGGAAGGGAACGATCCTCGTGGGGTTTCAGTAGCTACAGTGTGATGCTTAACCATTTGTGACCGGATGATCATGCTTCCGGTTAAACAAAACAGAAGAACGTTAGCAATCAGCATTTTACCCTAACTGTTGTGGAGAAAAAACAAACATCTTCAGCCGGTAGGCACAGCGTAACTCTACAGAGTGCATCTTTTTGCTCCCCCACCTCAGAAATTTGCAAGCACTTCTCCTTTCATTCCTTTATATTTTTTGCATTATGTAGCACGAATTAAGGTATCAAAGCACTTTACATAAGTACTAGTTCCACTACAGAAATCAGCCCGGTGGGTGATAATGTGCTGCATGGCTAAACACTTATAAGGTCCCAAAGGCGAGGCCTATTGGCTATGCCAATGCTTGTTTTTTTTAAGGAAGTATATGTATCTGATAGAGGTGGCATAAGAGCCTCTGTAGTTATGGTTGACCCAGCAAACTCGTTTTCCCAAGGTAATTAGCTTAGCCCTTGACCAATTTGCACCATATTTTTGGAGAATAAGGACATACCACCAAACTTCTTTCAAATACCTAACGCTCTATAAAAGAAAATTAAATTCGCAATGTTGCTATTCCTCCCCACAGAGCACTTATATATTAAAAGAATGACGTAAAAGGTGCTTTAATTGTTTTTGTTTTTCTCTTCTGATAGTTGTGAACTCTGAGAGAGAAAAAAAATCCAAATTCTTTAGAATCCCCAAAGTATGCCACTTTCACAAAACTGGCATAGTTCAAAACTCGTTTTATCTCTTCCATTGTTCTAGGCGCATGAGGACCACATAGAAGTGAAGATAGCACAACAGGAGGAAAGCCATGGCCACCGCAGTTTAGGTGATACATTCACTGACATATATTGAACTGACACATATGCAGTGGACACTCCCTACATCTCTATGCCAAGTGTTTTTCTGATGGGGTACATTGATCCATCTACGTGATATCCACCCTGTGGAGGGCCAACTCTAATGCCAACTGTAGATATTTGTATGCCGTCTTGCGACCTTTAAGCCTACTAATGTTCCCCAGCAGACAGACCTGCGGGGCGAGGGTGCCCCGCAACAACGTGGTTTGAGTGAGTTTGTCCACTCCCCGGACCCAGAAAACTTGCACCTGTGGGCAACTCCAGGCATTGTGCAGGAAGTCATCCTCAGAAAGCCCGCAGAGGGGGCACTTGTCCGACCGAGTTGTCTGATGAAGCATCAGGAGCGTGATTCAGGCACGGTGGAGGAAATTATAGTGGATCACCCTAAATTGGTGTTTTTCATGAGCACCAGTTAAGGACACATTCATTTATAGTAGGCAGGGGGAGATTAAGTGATTTGTCTAGAATCACAGACTGTTGAGCTGATGCCAAGACTCAAACCAGGTTCCCCAGCGCTGAAGTTGGCAGCTCTGGTTCTGAAGTCCCCTTCTGTGTGGCATGAGTCTGGTCACACCCATCCCTTTTCTCCCATGTTGCCACAATTTCAAATAGACATTTAACTGAAGTCCCTAATAAAGCTTCCATTCAGAAGCAGAAGGATGCTTTCAAAGAAATGTGTAAATGTTGACATCAAAGCCATCATACCAAATGTCACGTTGTCCTATACCAGCCCTGGCATTTGGATTCTGGGCTTCACTGCGTTTGTCAGCATCGTCAAAACTTGGCATTTATTGACGCAACTAGCCTGTGTTCTGGGTCGGATATCCGGGTGCCCAGATCCAGTGGCGGTTCCTCTGTGTGGGCGTTGGGGCGTCGCCCCACTGATTATTTTGCCCCAGGGCCCACCAGCAGGCAGCAGCACGCTTACTTTATAAAATGCTATTTCAGCCCGCGGCATAGCAGCAGTCAGCTGTCTCACTCAGCCGCGGGCATTACCTGACGCCACTCACATCACTCACTGTGATGGGGGAGGGGGATGTGGTTAGGAGCAAAGCAATTTGGAAGACTCAGGCATTCAGCAAGCCTAGAGCCAGTGCAGCAATGCGCATGTCGGGTTGGCCGGGTGCCTTTCCTTGACCAGCCCGACATGCGTAGTTTTCAGGGTCTCGCCACTCTCGCCTATACAATGGAGGAGGGGGAGGGGGGTTCGAAACTGCAGCCCCCTGGCCGCCTAAGGAGCGGCGAGTTCTCCTGCCCCGGTCAATCAAGCAGCGCTTGGATTCGCTACTTTAGCCAGTCCTGGCTTTAGCGTCTCTAGGTAGAGAACGCAGAGCCTGCTGTGACTGGGCACGTCCAGGAGCATGAGGGGCATATTGACCAATCACTGCATGACTTTATTGGGAAGCCGTGCAGTGATTGGTCATTGCTGCCCTAGCTCAGCCTCTCTCTCCTCCCCATCCCCTCCGTGCGCGCGTGCATGCCATTCGCACACAAGGAAGGGAGTGACAGAGTTAGGAGCACTCGTAGAGCTCCACCTCACCTTTTTGCCCGGTGAGGCCTCGCTGGCGCACACACTACTTCTTCATGGGGCGGCTGGTTATAACGGGCGAAAGGGGCGTTGCCCTCCCTAGCATCCGAGAGAAAAGAGAGAATTAATGTACAACACGAAGCAGCTTTAAATAAAGTGCTCTCTGCTTCGTGTCAACTCTGTAACACAGATTCTGATGCTTACTTGCTTAGTTGCTTTCATAATGAAAGTACTGAGGAGCGAGCCAAGACATGTCCTTGTGCGCATGTGCTGGCTGGGGCGACGGCTTTCACTCGCCCCTGAGGCACACACGAGGAGAGAGTGATGTCAGCATGGTAGGAGTGGCCGGTAGAAGCGGAATGGTTAACCTGTATATGGGGCGCTTATGCTGTGGCCCAGGCGTTTTCAGCAGAGTGCCATTGAAATAAATGGTTAGGGGCAGGGCTGGCCTACATCGAGGAAGCGAAGTGGGTGGCAACAACTGAAGGAATCCCTTCATGTTTGTACTGCCGTTTAAACATCCTGATTGGATTTTGGAAGCTGGGGGAGTGGGCTGTGGAGGAGTTCGTTTAGGCAGCTCCGATTTCATTTCGGGGTCGGGATAATCAGAATGCAGCAGGTGTGCGTCGTGTATCGTGTTGGCGGTTTATTATCTAGGAGGGACACCGGCCAGACGAGATGGAACCTAACCAGGCACAAGCTTTCGAGGTAAGTGAACGACTATATGTGGAACATAATATACTCTTCCGGTCAAGTGTTCATTGGGCTTTTGTTGTGTCAGCGTTATTCGGAACAGCTTAAATAAAACGGTCTGTTTTTTTCCTCGCTATCAGTTCAAGCACAGTTAATTGAAAACAAACTGAGATATTTATTAGAGGGGCACCTACAGCGTGCTAAACAGAATAATCGTTCTCGGAGACATTTTGAGAATCGGCGTCGAGATGGATCCCCTCCGCATGGTGCTCTTAACATACTAGCTGTTAGTTTAAGGAGGTACTCCGGCTTTTGTGTCCTGTGGAGACTAAAATTAAACTGCTCTTTTTATTTCCGAATGACAGACCAGGGACTCTTCTTAAAGCACACTCCGGAGTAGCTCTGCCTCCACACAGGTCCTCTGGGGATCAGGGCTTCATTTCTGCCGAGATGTCAGGCGCGCGGGAAGATTCTGCATTAGGCCTTAATTTAGTGTTTTACCACGGGCTGCTGTGCTGACCGCATGACACCAGACAAATGTGAGCAAGGGTACAGTCAGTAGAAGCCGAGGCCTGGCCATACACCAGCACCAAATGTATTACTTTTTCATGCACGCACTCTAGTCTACACATCTCGTCAGAGCAGAGGCCACAGGGGCCTGCTTTGCACCTCTGAAGACCCTAACTATCACACAGCACAGAAAAGGAAATTCGTCGTCATTATGAGTTTAAATAATGCTTGACATGTTATGTTATGTTATGTTATGTTATTTATTTTTATATATCATATCATAACAAAGATGCCCTCTATCTTTCACATGAATGCCAAACAATTTAAAAATTGATGGAGAACGAAGGACTGTGTAATGTGTCAGTGGCGGTTTCTCTTTGAGGGCGTCGGGGCTCCGCCCCAGGTACATTTTTTCATTTGCAAGAGAAGAATAGAGATCACATTTATTTAATAAAAAAAAAATCCCGAAGAACACAGGGCACGGTCTCAGAGTCTGCAGTAGTCTGCCCACTCACCAATACCTCCGTGCCAGCTCCGCTGTTCACACTACGTCACATCACGTGACTGAGTGATTGCTTTGCTGCTCCCGGGCCCAAAGGAGCCTGCTATGTGTTTTCCGGGCCGACAACCTCACAGCCCTGAAGGCTGTGATGTCATCAGCTCGGCAAAGACCTAGCTGCAAGGCCCAGTCTCCACCCCCTGATGGCGTGGAGGTTAAGTTAGCCCCGGGCGTTTTTAATACAAGCCCGGGATCGCTAACTCTCCACGTCAATCAGAGAGTGGAGGAGAGCTTGCCATGGTGTCACCCCACCCCTTCCCAACTCGTCACAGGGCGTGGTGGGACCCACCCTGTGACGAGTTGGGAAAGGGTGTGGCAGGCGGGCAGCCAAGGAGTCGAGTGACCGTCTGCGCAGGCTCAGACTGCTTCCCGCGCGCGTGAGTCGGCAGTTGGAGGAGTGTCAGCCATTTTATCCAGACGGACGGTCACAGACTGCATTAGAGCGGAGCGGAAAGCCGGGGTCGAGGAGCCTCAGTCAGTCTGTCCTGAAGGAAGCGGACCGGTCGTGCCCTGCAGCAGCAGCTAGTCCATGTGGTTGCAGGCTGCCAGGTTGCTGTCCGGAGTAGACTTGTGAACTCGGGCAGTTCACCAGGTAAGGCCCCCAGGCGGGCAGTTTTTAACTTATAGGCCTGCGTGTGTTAGTCTACTCTCTCTGATGGTGGAGCGGAGGAATAAGGGGAGATAGTTTGGCTTATTATGTAATCTTTCTTATCTGTGGCAATAGTGTTAGTACAGGCCAGCCGCGCCAGAACAGATAATGCAGTGCGCGCAATTCACTTCAGACATTTGCTGCACTCCGTCCTACGAACGTCCTCGACGGGTATTTATCCTTCAGCGAGAGAACAATGAGTGAAGAGAATGTAAACGAAATGTAAACCACGACGCAATGCGAATTTAATTACGCACATCCCATTTCAGAAGCCAGCCTACAAGATGGAGGGTAAAAAATGAGCAAACTTTTGTTTTCAACTTTCCATCGGGAGCAAGACAGAATTTTAAGCAACTGGGTGTTGAGTATTTATTACTCCAAGGAAGCAGGCAGACATTGTGTGACAGGCCTGCATTAGATAAAGAATGATCCGCGATAACACAGATGGCCGGTTTGAAATTAGCAATCACGGCCATTGAACTTGCTTGGAAAATATAATTGTTGTTCTTTCAACACATGCTGTATGGGGAAGTCTGAAAATAAATAGAGATACGAGCAGTGAAGGTGATCGACTGAATGTGAAATTGCCAGAGAAAATGAATTTGTGAAAGCAGTTGGCGATGATTGAGTAGACTTTGACACACAGAAATATTGTTCTTAAAGACAATCTGCCGATAGTCCATTAGTTCTTTTGGGAATGCGGCCCATTAACTGTTATATTTATTAAGCTGAACGCAGTGGTGATACTAGAAAATATTATACCACAAACTGCATATTCACACTGTGCTAAGTTAGCGTGCCATTGGCTCTCCCGGGACCTACAAAGGTTATGCTAATGAAGCGAACACCGAGAGCGCTAAGGAAGGGATTCGGAAAGGAGCACTTCCTTTTTCGATCGTGCTGGAGACGGGCACTTTTCAGGACACTAAATTAACATTTGAGCATTTTGTAATTACTTTAAATGCACCTGGCCAGTTGCTTTTTATTTCGACACTAACTCTGTGCAGGCGAAAACAAAGAGAAGGATTTCCTTACCTGGATTGTAATGAGACTTTTGCCTGCATTATGGGAATTGTATTTTCAATAGACTGGTCATGTAACACCCGGGTGTTCACCCATATGTTCGCATGTGCATCAAGCTACTTATGTGATTAACACCGATCCACCCTAATATGCACATACAGTCAGCCAACAGTCTCTTTAATTATGTATTCCTCTTAACAGCCATCAGAGCATCCATTGACAACCACATGTGTTTGCATGTTGCCTTTTATGTATTGTCTCACTGCATATCTCTCTACAGTAGCATCCCTTCTTCCAACTAAACTGCGCTCAGAAAAGGCCCACTAATCTCCAAACTACAAGTGGCAGGGCATGTGCTGGGTGTATTAAAAGATTAGATAGATAGGTTTGATGTTATTTAAGGTGTTGTGCTTGAGCCTCATTGCAGTTCCTGTTGAAAGAGTTGGGCGGTCTCTGTCTAAACGTACATAAGTTGGATTTCTGGAAGCATGCTGATGAGCATGTATGTGCACCTCATGCCACCTTCACAAATGCCAAATTGTGCATTTTTAACACTACAAGTTGGTGGTAATTTGCGATTTCTTGACCTAAATTCGCAAGTCCAAAATGCTACATACATAGCATTTAAGGAATCACAAAATTGCGATTCCTTAAATGCTAAAGCAAAATAAGGAATCGCACATTTTTGCGATTCCTTATTGTGCGAATTGTTGTTGCATGCCAAAACGTGCAAAAAGATCGTTTGCGGTTCACAAACGCCAGAATTCTGCGAATTCCGGCATTTGCGAATTGCAAACTGCTTGATACATCTAGGCCATGGTTTTTAACTTAGTGAAACTGTTCATTTTGTGATAGGTGTATGTTAATGGAAAACACGATAGGGAAGAAGCTACTACTGAAGCACAATGTCTTCCGAAAGTCTTGAAAATCCACCATTTGGCTGCTAATTTTTCAAAATTTTCTCGGGGGGGGAACCCCCCCGAACCCTCCGTAGGTGGTTCGGGCTCGCTCGCTGCGCTCGCTCGCGCGCCATTCGACACCCAAAATTTTCAGCCCCACCACTTTAAAATCTCACCAGCCGCCACTGAATGTGTGTATGACAAAATTAACTGCGGCACATTAACAATTTATGGGCACAGTTTGCGGCTAGAAATGCTTACTGTATATTACATCAGTCAAAGGCTGTTTTAGAATTTCACGCACAGAGCCTGTCTCAAAGCCTCTGGAATTGGTTCGAAACTGCAGTATTGAAGTCCGTGCTTGGATAAATACACAATACTGCGCGGTGTTAGTTGGAAGGTTAGCAGATTAACTCTACTTGCCTAATCCGAGTGGGAGGTATTCACAAGTAATCTTGCTACGTGGCTAACTGGGGGATGCGGTAATCAAAACGATTCCAAAGGGAAGATAGATTATGAAGTGTGCCATTGTTGCCAGTCGTGCTTTACTCAGAGTGTGTGCATGAAAAACGAAGTCATTTGGTGAAGTTTTTCTCCATAATACACCACCAAATGTTGTAGTTTTCATGGAAGATGTATAGTCTGAACAGCTCGTACTCTCAACATTAGGTGGTGTATTGCAGCAATTGCTTCGATTCAACCCCCCCAAGTGTGTAATTAAAAAACGGATGACTGTTTTTTTTCAAAACCAAACAGACTGAGTTTAATTTCTTCCTCCCTATTTTATACATCATCTTTTTTGTAAAAGTGAGCAAATTTCTCGTCAGAACTCTTCTCCCCCCCTCCTCCCCCCCATATACCCCCATTATGACAGACGGGGACGCTTTCTGCGTTCGATCGCAACATGCTGCTCATCCCAAAGTTTTACGCCCCATCACTTTCAAATGTCACCAGCCGCCCCTGCAAGCCCTGCAGGTGCTGCTGTCTTCTTGAACCTGTGGCTGAGTGCAGACTAGACGAGTCAGACTCTGGAAGGAGGATCGATTTAGTGAGTACTGACTACTAGCTGCGCTGCATATTGTTTTATTCAGTTTATTGTGCAGTGTATGTATCATGCGTGTGAGTGCACTGTAGTCATCATGTGGCCCGTGACCGTACTGGCCAGAGCACAGCTGCTGACTTTGGTGTGTCCAAAAGTCGGCAGGTCTGCTCTGGCCATTACGGCCATGACTGCACTGCACACTTCGTCAAATGATAAATGTTGAAGCCATCGATGCTGAGACCCGAACCTGGTTCACCGACCTTAAGGGAACCTGGTTCGAGTATTGGCATGGTCGGCTCAACATCCTGTGATTCTGGGCAAATCACTTTAGAAAAAATAATCAACAGTCTCCCGTTCCCTGCCTGACAAAAAGTTAAGAAAATGATGCCTAACGTAAACGTTTCAAAAAAAATATTTTCCCAGAGGCTCGGAAACAGAAATGTATATCTGGGCGTAGGCGGCGCGCTCATGAGAAGTAGAGCCATTTTTAACACGTAGCGGTATTCTGCTGGTGTGAATTCGGGTGCAGACTGCAGTGCTTTTCCACTTGGATTTACCGGCCTCGACAAGCAGAAGTATTCTATGCAAAGAACTAGTGTGTTATTATTTGATCCACATCTATGCATGATTTGGGCACGTTCAAATGCAAATGTTTGGCAATGGCCGCCATAGTCATAGCCAGTAAGACTGCTGGATGAGTTGAAATCCATCGTTCAAAAGTGCAGCTGAGCTCACGTGCCTCGAAGCCCAACCTGCGGCCACGCAGCCTTAGTTTCAAAGGAACAGTTCTGATAGTTATCGGCCGCGGTTGCTTTTACCTTATTTAACAGTACTACACTATTACTATTCGCAGACCAAATGGTAATGGAGTAGTACCGGTAAAACTTCCATGCAAACTCATAGTATGGAGACTGAGGCACATATTTAACACATCTCTGCTAAGCTTCAATGTACCCTGCCTGCGTTTATGTTACATCCTTCGCTGACGGGCTACTGTTTGAGACAAAATTACAGCAGTGAAAGAACATCTTCTCTAAGTTAGAACCCGATTCTTCCCTTCCAAAGAACATATTTGCAAAATTATCAGCTACACCCTATAATTATTAGAACTGCTTTTTAATAAAGGCGCCCATTTGCTTTGTGCAGCTGTCCTTCAATTGTTCCAATTGCCTTCAGAGGCAATTGGAACAATTATTATTATTATTATTATTATTATTATTATTTGGTTTTTCTAAAGCGCGTAGTCACCCAGAAGGTATCCCAGCGCTGAACCTCTTACTCACAGGGGGGGAGAGTCGGGAGAGAGAAGAGAAAAGAAAAGAGAAAATGGCTCAGGGAAAGAGTAGGGTTTTGAGAGATTTTCTGAATCTCAGGAGATTTGGTTCTGCTCTGAGGCTCACGGGGAGTGCGTTCCATTTTTTTCCCGTGTTGACCGAAAAACGACGGCCACCTACACGGGTTTTCTTTACCTTGGGGATCGTGATGAAGTTCCCATGTTCGGAACGAAGAGCTCTCGTGGGTCTATAGGGTTTGATCCAGTTATTTAGGATTGGGGGGCCCGAGTTGTGAAGTACCTTGTGGGCCAGACAAAGGGCCTTGAAAGTTACCCTTTCCCTGATGGGGAGCCAATGAAGCGTCCTCAATGCGGGCTTGGCAGATGTTCTGGCCGGGGTGTTAGTTAGGATTCGGGCTGCGGCATTTTGAGCTTTTTGCAGAGTTTGGAGAGTGGATTCTGGGGATCCCAGGTAAATGGCGTTGCTGAAATCCAGCCTAGATAAAATTAGGCCTTGGATCAGCAGGAGACGCGACTGGAAAGGCAGTAGAGGAATCACCTTCCTGCAAGATCTAAGTAGTCCGTAGCATATGCCGGCCGTCTTTCTTGCCTGTGTCCTAAAGGTGAGATCAGTCTCTAGCCACACTCCGAGACTCTTGACCTCCGTCTTGGGGGTGGGGGGTTCACCCAAGCAGGCGGGCCAGGTGTTATGGGGGAGGGTCGTGGTGTTATGCCCTAGGAGCATAATCTCTGTTTTGGAGCCGTTTAATTTAAGGGCAGAGTCACTCATCCACTGGTGTATGTTGGAAAGGCAGTCGTGGAGATTGGAGGGCTCTAGATTGGGGTGGGAGAGCGTCACCACCAGCTGTGTATCGTCGGCATAGCTGACGATGGTGACTCCAAAGGGTGAGACTATTTTCTCCAGTGGGGCCATGTACACGTTAAACAACGTGGGGCTTAAGGATGAGCCCTGTGGCACACCACACTGGAGGGGGATGGAGGGGGAGCGGCTTTCACCTTCCCAAACTTGAAAGGAGCGTCGGGAGAGGAAAGACGAGAGCCATTTCAGCGCCATGTCTTTTACCCCGATATTATCGAGGCGTTGAATTAAGACCTGATGGCTGACCGTGTCAAAGGCCGCGCTCAGGTCTAGGAGGACCACTGCCACTGATCCTCCTGTGTCGATAATTTCCCTAGTCTTTTCTACTGCTACGAGGAGAGCAGTGTCCGTGCCCTGACCTGGTCTAAAGCCTGTCTGTGAGTCATTGAGAAGTTGATTTGACTCCAGGAAGTGCGACAATTTTTTATTTGCAAGTTTTTCGGCGACCTTACCTATCCAGGGGAGGAGTGAGATAGGTCTATAGTTTGATAGATCTGCCGGGTCTAGAGAGGGCTTTTTGAGGAGCCCTTTTACGACCGCCTCCTTCCAGGTTGAAGGGACTTCTCCCTGTGTCAACGAGATGTTAATGAGGGCTGTCAGATGGGAGACTATGGTCTGAGAGATGTTTTTGACGAACCGTATAGGAACTGGGTCGCTAGGGGCTCCGCTCCTGGTTGATGTGAGTGTAGCCATCACTTCCTCTTCTGTAACTGGGCCAAACGACGCTAGATAAGGCTTTTCGGGTGGGGGCGGCTGTTCTTTAGCTCTCTCTATGGAATCAGGGTTAGCGGCAGGAAGGGAAGTGAGGATGTTTTTGATTTTTTCGTCAAAGAAGGTAGCCAACTTGAGGCATTTTTCCTCCGCTGTATGGGGGTCCATGGGTACCTGCTGGGGGTCAGGGACATGGAGGAGCTCTTTGAGAATGGAGAAAGTCTCCTTGGCTGAACATGAGGAGCTTTTTATTTTTTCCTCATAGAAGTCACATTTTGCGTTGTGGAGGGCACGTTTGTACGTTTTCATGGAGGAATGGTAAGCACTTTTCTCTGCCGTTGACTTGTTTTTCCTCCAGGTACGGTCAGATTTTTTGCATTCCTTCTTTTTTTTTTTTTTGAAAATTTTTATTGAACAATAAATCAATTACAAGCATGGGCCTACAACCACCAGGGCCGGCCGCTAGATTCGGGAAGGATCATACAGAGGTTAAGGCAGTAGTCGACTCCCGGGGTCCAGCCCCGTACATGACTCCGGATAGTCCTAGGGAAGCAGGATACATAGGTTTAACATAAATAACAAATAAAAACAAAAGGCGAGGCGTAAGCGCAAAAAATGTGGGTCTGGCTACATCCGGGGGACTCTACTTCTGACCTTCAAATAGCTACTAAAAGGAAGGAGTAATGATAGGTCGGGGGGGGGGGGTCACGGGAGAGGAACGTCTATATTCGATTATCCCAAAAGTCGCAGGGAACCATCAAGGGTCAGGGGGACAAGGCAATATCGGTGGCCACTAGGGGGGGAGCACAGATACCCCCACGATACGCGTTCCATTGCCCCCAGATTGCATTCCTTCTTAAGGGCGTTGAGGGCAGGTGTATACCAGGGAGCGGGGTTGATTCTTTTGACATGTTTTAAGGTATTGGTAAGTGGGATGAGACTGTCTAGGGGGTGGACTAGCCAATTGTTAAATTCTCTGTCCGCGGTGTTCGGGTCCGTGGATAGGGGGCCGCTAGTTTCACGTAATTTGGCTTCCCATTCCTCTGGTACTAACTTGTACCACCGTCTGGTTCGGATCCTAGTTTTCTGTTTGAGTGCTGGTGTCGTTTTGAGTGACCAGTGCATAGGGATTAGCATATGGTCTGTCCAAGGTAGAGAGGTGGGATCCTGGGCATTTAGGTTTTTGATGTTGGTAAAGATTGGATCCAGGAGTTGTCCTTTCTCATGGGTGGCCTTAGAGTTTCGAAGATGGAGATCGGCTGTGGTGAGATCAGCCAGTAAGTTGGCTGCGGCATTGTCCGCGGGGTCAAGAAAATGCATGTTAAGGTCCCCTATGAGGAGGAAGTTAGAGACTGAAATAGTTTTAAGTGAAATGTAATCCATCAGAGTACTGGCGAATTCTCCTAGAGAGCCTGGCGGGCGGTACACTAACAGTCCCGAGAGGGAGATCGATGGTGAGATCTGGATGGTGAAATTACAGTTTTCACAATCTTTGATGGTTCCACCTTCAATTTTGCATTTGAGATGGTCTTTGTAGAGTATGGCTAGACCACCACCTCTCCCGACTGGTCTATTCAGGCAGCAAATTTGGTAGCCGGGGGGCGTTGCATTGACCATGTCAAAGTTGCTGTGCGGGGTTAGCCATGTTTCGGTCAGGAACAATATGTCTAGCATCAGATCCTGGACGAGGATGTTGGTTTTGTGGGCGTGTTTTACTAGGGATCTGCAATTCAGGAGGCCAAGCCGGAGTTCTTGGTGGCGTTCCGTTTCCTCAGATTTGTTACAGAGGATACATCCTACAAAGGGAGCGTCTTCCTTGAGGATGTAATTGCACTGGGGATGTTTTTTTGGATTCCAGGCAAGCAGTGTCTCTTGGGTGTAAGAGATACGATTCTGCGGTTTGGGCATAGTGTCTAGGCCTGAGGCCGTCTGGGCCCGGACGGGCCCAGACGGGCTTGCCTTTGGCGCGCCTTCGGCGCGCTGACGGCGTGCCCGCTGCGCCCGTCCGCTGCGCGTCCGATGATTGCACATCTTTATAGGAGGGGAAGGGGGCGGGTGGGCGTGGCATAAGGTAGGCGTGGCCTCGGTTCCTCGCCGTCAATGGCGGCAAAAAGTGAGTTTTTGCTTTGTTCGTTGCAGCGAAGGGGTCGCTGTTTGAGCGTTGCTCGAACCCGCTGCTGAGGTGCCTGCCGGGTGAGTGCGCTTTTAAAATACAGAGTGATTAATGGTGACACAAGAAATAATCAATTTTTAAAACAACGGAGGTCTCCCGGCTTCCGCCTCAGGAGATTGCAAGATTCTGATTGCTGTGCGCTGTCAACAGCGTTTTTATATTGTGGCGGGTGGGCGTGGCCTAAGGTAGGCGTGGCCTCGGTTCCTCGCCGTCAATGGCGGCAAAAAGTGAGTTTTTGCTTTGTTCGTTGCAGCGAAGGGGTCGCTGTTTGAGCGTTGCTCGAGCCCGCTGCTGAGGTGCCTGCCGGGTGAGTGCGCTTTTAAAATACAGAGTGATTAATGGTGACACAAGAAATAATCAATCAGGACAGTCACACAAAGCAAATGTACGCCTTAATCAAAATCAGTTCTGAATTACATTTGGGTTTGGTTCTCGCTCTATTAACACTCTTTGAAGTGCAGAGTGACTCTGCACTTCAAAGAGTGTTAGTGTTTATAGAGCAAGAACGCAGACTGGTGCAGAAAATGTTTCTCATAATGTAAGTGAGCTGCTGTTGTGTTGCAATATTCAAAACACAAGTCATCACTATCCATGAATATTTATAGATGTAAACACATTTAGAATTTTGGACGATTGTCTGTGCACTGTCAGTGACCTGGCCAAAGAGGGCATGAAACATCTAAAACTGGATCATATATTCAAAGCTGTTCCTAACAGGGGCCTCGGCCCCTAAATACGTTTCGACAGACAGGGCCCCCAAAATCCTTAAGGTGTCCCTGGTAATTTGCTTGAAAATGCACCATTTGCCCACCCTTTTTTTTAAAAAAAATCTCGGGGGGAGAACCCCCCCTCCTCCCCCCAATCCCCCTTAGCTTGTTCAGGCTCGCTCGCTCGCCACAGTGCACTCCGACGCAATTTTTATGCCTCACCACCTTCAAATGTCACCAGCCACCACTGCCCAGATCCTTCCATGTGCTTGTCTCTGTGCTGTGCCACGTGATGGGTCTCACTGGGAGAAGGAGGAGGGTGGTAAGACGTGAAAGTGGCAGTTGTTCTTTGTGAAACTTCTGCTGACCTTGGTGAAGGTCCAAACAAGGCTGGTGTTTCTATGAAAAATCGATTTGCACGAGCTCAGTCTGTAGATTGCTCTGTGTTGTCATTTTATGTATATAGAGGGGTTGAGGAGGACACTACTACCATTTCTGCAGCTTAAGGAAGTAGTTCATCAGAGAAGAGTTCAACGTATATTTAAGCCACTTCCTGCTATATGGGGGTCTAATGTGAATGGAAAGGGTTAGCCAGAACCAAGGCTATGTGAAACAAAGACATTTTAAATATTTAGGAATAAAATGAACATAGGAAACAGTGGACATAGGTGATCATATGGAAACTGTCTCCGCACTTTCCAAGGTGTTACTCCGCACAAAGACACTCTGACAAGCCTTGGAACCAATCGGCACAATAGTTTGAATCCTGACAACAGAAAAAATGTGTCTGATTCAATTACTAAACTTAAAATTCTCCTATGGTCCTCTTCTTCACCACATTCCTTACTTGATGAGGACAAGGCCCCTCCCAAAAAGGCATCTCAACTCCCTATTTTTAAACACCTTCTAAAGAACCTCTTACTGGGGGAGAAGCAATAACTAGAGTCCACTTACAAATCACCTCCTGTAGGCTTCAAGACATCCAATCCAGTGGGAGGGTAAGATTTTAGGGAATGATACGCAGATACCTATATCCAAGTGTAATGACGGTTTCAGTTAAGTAATGTAACCACTACCTCCCAGGGTCACTTTCTTCTCTCTTGCTGTATGCGCCAAGCCAAAACTGCCACTGGGAGCCACATGAAAACTGGAACAAATACAGCATGTGAGATTCTGCAAATACACATGAACCGAGAATTTATAATAGATGATCGACACTAAACAAGAAGACACAGATGACGACACCCTGGAATGGAACTCCAGCTTCCCACTGCCGCCCACATGGAGGCAGTGCTTTAAATGGGCCGGTACTGCCCAGTACAGAGTACCGGCATTTTATTTTGAGGAGGAGAGTACCGGCACTTCTCAAGAGAAATACAATACCTTTACTTGGAGAGTACCGGCACGTGACCGTAGGGTGACCAACCGTCCGTAAATTTCACGGACAGTCCGTAATTTCGGCCGCCTGTCCGCTGTCCGTGAAGGATTCTTTAACGGACGCCATTTGTCCGTAATTTCAACCGAACACCGGTCGCATCACCCTAAAGCCGGCACAGCTTTCACCCACCTCCCGGCTTGACTCCGATGCTGCTGAGGTCGGGTGTAACAGGCTCCCATGCAGCACCAAAGCTCAGATACCCAGGAGCATTGGAGAGGCCCAGCGGGATGGCAACCCTCACACCTTCCGCCCTTGATGAGCTGTTAAGAGGTGCTTGAAGGTGACTGAGAGGGAGGGGCTGCAGCTTCAGGCGCAGGGGCATCTATTCAGATGCAAACAACCCTGAATGTGTCATGTCTTTTCAATTTAGAGGGGCCTCACACATTCTCTTTCTGCCCAGGGCCCCAAAAATCGTAGAACCGGCCCTGATTACACCGAGGCAGCACGTGGTTCTCTTCACAGAGCTTAATTACTGTCACTAAATTGTAAGCAAACGTGGTTCTTCAAACATGCAGTCTATAATGTAATAAAATAAAGAAATGGCACAATCACACCCACACTGATTAACAAAGTATGGAGGACAATCAGTTATATCAGTTCTCTTGGAGTATCTCCTTTAAGTACGTTACATCACAGTGGGGGATGGCAAAACTAACATTTGGGAAAGAAACCGTGTCTTCTCCTTGTCTTGTCCAGGAGGAGGTGAGGAGCCCTACCCCATCCTGGAAGAGACCAAAATGATACTAGATTACTGCATGCCCACCCCTGTGCCCACCCTGGTGGATCCTGTTCCCCCTCCTGTGATGGCTCCTGCTCCCCCCCCCCGTGATGGCTCCTGTCCCCCCATGTGGTGGCTCCTATCCCCCCCCCCCCCGTCTGTGATGGGTCCTACCCCCCCTGTGGTGGATCCTGTCTCAGCCCTGGGTGGCATCTGTCCCAGTCCTGGAATGGCTCCTGCAGTGAGGGTGAAGTTCTTGATGGGCTCTTCTCAAAAAGGCTCAGCTCAAAATTAATATGAAAAGATGGGCGAGTGAGTAAGTGAAGGGATGGGTGGATGGCTGGATGAATTAGTGAAAGGGTGAATGGGTGAAAGAAAGATTGAATAGATGGATAATGAGAGAGGATGGCTGATTGATGAGTGAGTGGAAGGATGGATGAGAGAAAAGGTAAATAGCTGGATGTATGGGTGGAAGGGTAGCTGGATGGGTAAAAGGGTGGATGGATGAGTGAAAGGATGGATTGATGAATTGATAAGTGCAAGGGTGAATGGACGGACAGATGAGTGAAAGGGTGAATGTAAGGATGGATGAGTGAGTGAAAGGGAGGGTAGATGGACAAAAGGATGAATAGATGAGTGAAGGAGTGAAAGGATAAATGGATGAGAGAAAGGATGGATGAGTGATAGGGTCAATGGATGGATTCATGAGTGGATGAGTAGATGGATGGGTGGGCGGATGGAAGGAAGGATGGCTAAGTGAAAGGGTCGATGGAGAGAGAAAGGGAGGATGGATGGATGCCTGAAAGGGTGGATGGGTGGAAGGATGAGTGACTGGGTGGATGGATGAGTAAGTGAAAGGATGGCTGGATGGGTAAAAGGATGGGTAAAAGGGTAAATGGCTGGATGGATGAGTGAATGAATGGATGGGTAGAAGAGTGGATGGATGAGTGTACAGATGGATAGGGTGAAAGGGTGGATGGATGGATAATGTATAGATGAGTGAAAGGATGGATGAGTGAAATGATAGATGGAAGGATACATGATGGATAAGTTTGCAAATTGTTGAATATGTTTGGATATGGCTGGGCTTACTTATATACTATTGTGCGACCTCCTTTGATGTGTCTGTAAAACTTACCTATTGTCCTGAAGTTTTGTCCTGAATTTTGACCTCCTGTCCTGAATTTGTGTCCTGAATTTTGACCCTTTGTCCTGAATTTTTACACTCACCGTCCTGAATTTGCACCAATGCCAGTTGGTCACCATAGGCACGTCTCAGAAACAAGCAGGTACTTTGGCACAGAGTACCTGCACTTCTATTTTCCGATTTCAAGCACTGCATTACGGCCATGACTGCACTGCACACTTCGTCAAATGATAAATGTTGAAGCCATCGATGCTGAGACCCGAACCTGGTTCACCGACCTTAAGGGAACCTGGTTCGAGTATTGGCATGGTCGGCTCAACATCCTGTGATTCTGGGCAAATCACTTTAGAAAAAATAATCAACAGTCTCCCGTTCCCTGCCTGACAAAAAGTTAAGAAAATGATGCCTAACGTAAACGTTTCAAAAAAAATATTTTCCCAGAGGCTCGGAAACAGAAATGTATATCTGGGCGTAGGCGGCGCGCTCATGAGAAGTAGAGCCATTTTTAACACGTAGCGGTATTCTGCTGGTGTGAATTCGGGTGCAGACTGCAGTGCTTTTCCACTTGGATTTACCGGCCTCGACAAGCAGAAGTATTCTATGCAAAGAACTAGTGTGTTATTATTTGATCCACATCTATGCATGATTTGGGCACGTTCAAATGCAAATGTTTGGCAATGGCCGCCATAGTCATAGCCAGTAAGACTGCTGGATGAGTTGAAATCCATCGTTCAAAAGTGCAGCTGAGCTCACGTGCCTCGAAGCCCAACCTGCGGCCACGCAGCCTTAGTTTCAAAGGAACAGTTCTGATAGTTATCGGCCGCGGTTGCTTTTACCTTATTTAACAGTACTACACTATTACTATTCGCAGACCAAATGGTAATGGAGTAGTACCGGTAAAACTTCCATGCAAACTCATAGTATGGAGACTGAGGCACATATTTAACACATCTCTGCTAAGCTTCAATGTACCCTGCCTGCGTTTATGTTACATCCTTCGCTGACGGGCTACTGTTTGAGACAAAATTACAGCAGTGAAAGAACATCTTCTCTAAGTTAGAACCCGATTCTTCCCTTCCAAAGAACATATTTGCAAAATTATCAGCTACACCCTATAATTATTAGAACTGCTTTTTAATAAAGGCGCCCATTTGCTTTGTGCAGCTGTCCTTCAATTGTTCCAATTGCCTTCAGAGGCAATTGGAACAATTATTATTATTATTATTATTATTATTATTATTTGGTTTTTCTAAAGCGCGTAGTCACCCAGAAGGTATCCCAGCGCTGAACCTCTTACTCACAGGGGGGGAGAGTCGGGAGAGAGAAGAGAAAAGAAAAGAGAAAATGGCTCAGGGAAAGAGTAGGGTTTTGAGAGATTTTCTGAATCTCAGGAGATTTGGTTCTGCTCTGAGGCTCACGGGGAGTGCGTTCCATTTTTTTCCCGTGTTGACCGAAAAACGACGGCCACCTACACGGGTTTTCTTTACCTTGGGGATCGTGATGAAGTTCCCATGTTCGGAACGAAGAGCTCTCGTGGGTCTATAGGGTTTGATCCAGTTATTTAGGATTGGGGGGCCCGAGTTGTGAAGTACCTTGTGGGCCAGACAAAGGGCCTTGAAAGTTACCCTTTCCCTGATGGGGAGCCAATGAAGCGTCCTCAATGCGGGCTTGGCAGATGTTCTGGCCGGGGTGTTAGTTAGGATTCGGGCTGCGGCATTTTGAGCTTTTTGCAGAGTTTGGAGAGTGGATTCTGGGGATCCCAGGTAAATGGCGTTGCTGAAATCCAGCCTAGATAAAATTAGGCCTTGGATCAGCAGGAGACGCGACTGGAAAGGCAGTAGAGGAATCACCTTCCTGCAAGATCTAAGTAGTCCGTAGCATATGCCGGCCGTCTTTCTTGCCTGTGTCCTAAAGGTGAGATCAGTCTCTAGCCACACTCCGAGACTCTTGACCTCCGTCTTGGGGGTGGGGGGTTCACCCAAGCAGGCGGGCCAGGTGTTATGGGGGAGGGTCGTGGTGTTATGCCCTAGGAGCATAATCTCTGTTTTGGAGCCGTTTAATTTAAGGGCAGAGTCACTCATCCACTGGTGTATGTTGGAAAGGCAGTCGTGGAGATTGGAGGGCTCTAGATTGGGGTGGGAGAGCGTCACCACCAGCTGTGTATCGTCGGCATAGCTGACGATGGTGACTCCAAAGGGTGAGACTATTTTCTCCAGTGGGGCCATGTACACGTTAAACAACGTGGGGCTTAAGGATGAGCCCTGTGGCACACCACACTGGAGGGGGATGGAGGGGGAGCGGCTTTCACCTTCCCAAACTTGAAAGGAGCGTCGGGAGAGGAAAGACGAGAGCCATTTCAGCGCCATGTCTTTTACCCCGATATTATCGAGGCGTTGAATTAAGACCTGATGGCTGACCGTGTCAAAGGCCGCGCTCAGGTCTAGGAGGACCACTGCCACTGATCCTCCTGTGTCGATAATTTCCCTAGTCTTTTCTACTGCTACGAGGAGAGCAGTGTCCGTGCCCTGACCTGGTCTAAAGCCTGTCTGTGAGTCATTGAGAAGTTGATTTGACTCCAGGAAGTGCGACAATTTTTTATTTGCAAGTTTTTCGGCGACCTTACCTATCCAGGGGAGGAGTGAGATAGGTCTATAGTTTGATAGATCTGCCGGGTCTAGAGAGGGCTTTTTGAGGAGCCCTTTTACGACCGCCTCCTTCCAGGTTGAAGGGACTTCTCCCTGTGTCAACGAGATGTTAATGAGGGCTGTCAGATGGGAGACTATGGTCTGAGAGATGTTTTTGACGAACCGTATAGGAACTGGGTCGCTAGGGGCTCCGCTCCTGGTTGATGTGAGTGTAGCCATCACTTCCTCTTCTGTAACTGGGCCAAACGACGCTAGATAAGGCTTTTCGGGTGGGGGCGGCTGTTCTTTAGCTCTCTCTATGGAATCAGGGTTAGCGGCAGGAAGGGAAGTGAGGATGTTTTTGATTTTTTCGTCAAAGAAGGTAGCCAACTTGAGGCATTTTTCCTCCGCTGTATGGGGGTCCATGGGTACCTGCTGGGGGTCAGGGACATGGAGGAGCTCTTTGAGAATGGAGAAAGTCTCCTTGGCTGAACATGAGGAGCTTTTTATTTTTTCCTCATAGAAGTCACATTTTGCGTTGTGGAGGGCACGTTTGTACGTTTTCATGGAGGAATGGTAAGCACTTTTCTCTGCCGTTGACTTGTTTTTCCTCCAGGTACGGTCAGATTTTTTGCATTCCTTCTTTTTTTTTTTTTTTTTTTTTTGAAAATTTTTATTGAACAATAAATCAATTACAAGCATGGGCCTACAACCACCAGGGCCGGCCGCTAGATTCGGGAAGGATCATACAGAGGTTAAGGCAGTAGTCGACTCCCGGGGTCCAGCCCCGTACATGACTCCGGATAGTCCTAGGGAAGCAGGATACATAGGTTTAACATAAATAACAAATAAAAACAAAAGGCGAGGCGTAAGCGCAAAAAATGTGGGTCTGGCTACATCCGGGGGACTCTACTTCTGACCTTCAAATAGCTACTAAAAGGAAGGAGTAATGATAGGTCGGGGGGGGGGGGTCACGGGAGAGGAACGTCTATATTCGATTATCCCAAAAGTCGCAGGGAACCGTCAGGGGGACAAGGCAATATCGGTGGCCACTAGGGGGGGAGCACAGATACCCCCACGATACGCGTTCCATTGCCCCCAGATTGCATTCCTTCTTAAGGGCGTTGAGGGCAGGTGTATACCAGGGAGCGGGGTTGATTCTTTTGACATGTTTTAAGGTATTGGTAAGTGGGATGAGACTGTCTAGGGGGTGGACTAGCCAATTGTTAAATTCTCTGTCCGTGGTGTTCGGGTCCGTGGATAGGGGGCCGCTAGTTTCACGTAATTTGGCTTCCCATTCCTCTGGTACTAACTTGTACCACCGTCTGGTTCGGATCCTAGTTTTCTGTTTGAGTGCTGGTGTCGTTTTGAGTGACCAGTGCATAGGGATTAGCATATGGTCTGTCCAAGGTAGAGAGGTGGGATCCTGGGCATTTAGGTTTTTGATGTTGGTAAAGATTGGATCCAGGAGTTGTCCTTTCTCATGGGTGGCCTTAGAGTTTCGAAGATGGAGATCGGCTGTGGTGAGATCAGCCAGTAAGTTGGCTGCGGCATTGTCCGCGGGGTCAAGAAAATGCATGTTAAGGTCCCCTATGAGGAGGAAGTTAGAGACTGAAATAGTTTTAAGTGAAATGTAATCCATCAGAGTACTGGCGAATTCTCCTAGAGAGCCTGGCGGGCGGTACACTAACAGTCCCGAGAGGGAGATCGATGGTGAGATCTGGATGGTGAAATTACAGTTTTCACAATCTTTGATGGTTCCACCTTCAATTTTGCATTTGAGATGGTCTTTGTAGAGTATGGCTAGACCACCACCTCTCCCGACTGGTCTATTCAGGCAGCAAATTTGGTAGCCGGGGGGCGTTGCATTGACCATGTCAAAGTTGCTGTGCGGGGTTAGCCATGTTTCGGTCAGGAACAATATGTCTAGCATCAGATCCTGGACGAGGATGTTGGTTTTGTGGGCGTGTTTTACTAGGGATCTGCAATTCAGGAGGCCAAGCCGGAGTTCTTGGTGGCGTTCCGTTTCCTCAGATTTGTTACAGAGGATACATCCTACAAAGGGAGCGTCTTCCTTGAGGATGTAATTGCACTGGGGATGTTTTTTTGGATTCCAGGCAAGCAGTGTCTCTTGGGTGTAAGAGATACGATTCTGCGGTTTGGGCATAGTGTCTAGGCCTGAGGCCGTCTGGGCCCGGACGGGCCCAGACGGGCTTGCCTTTGGCGCGCCTTCGGCGCGCTGACGGCGCGCCCGCTGCGCCCGTCCGCTGCGCGTCCGATGATTGCACATCTTTATAGGAGGGGAAGGGGGCGGGTGGGCGTGGCATAAGGTAGGCGTGGCCTCGGTTCCTCGCCGTCAATGGCGGCAAAAAGTGAGTTTTTGCTTTGTTCGTTGCAGCGAAGGGGTCGCTGTTTGAGCGTTGCTCGAACCCGCTGCTGAGGTGCCTGCCGGGTGAGTGCGCTTTTAAAATACAGAGTGATTAATGGTGACACAAGAAATAATCATTTTTTAAAACAACGGAGGTCTCCCGGCTTCCGCCTCAGGAGATTGCAAGATTCTGATTGCTGTGCGCTGTCAACAGCGTTTTTATATTGTGGCGGGTGGGCGTGGCCTAAGGTAGGCGTGGCCTCGGTTCCTCGCCGTCAATGGCGGCAAAAAGTGAGTTTTTGCTTTGTTCGTTGCAGCGAAGGGGTCGCTGTTTGAGCGTTGCTCGAGCCCGCTGCTGAGGTGCCTGCCGGGTGAGTGCGCTTTTAAAATACAGAGTGATTAATGGTGACACAAGAAATAATCAATCAGGACAGTCACACAAAGCAAATGTACGCCTTAATCAAAATCAGTTCTGAATTACATTTGGGTTTGGTTCTCGCTCTATTAACACTCTTTGAAGTGCAGAGTGACTCTGCACTTCAAAGAGTGTTAGTGTTTATAGAGCAAGAACGCAGACTGGTGCAGAAAATGTTTCTCATAATGTAAGTGAGCTGCTGTTGTGTTGCAATATTCAAAACACAAGTCATCACTATCCATGAATATTTATAGATGTAAACACATTTAGAATTTTGGACGATTGTCTGTGCACTGTCAGTGACCTGGCCAAAGAGGGCATGAAACATCTAAAACTGGATCATATATTCAAAGCTGTTCCTAACAGGGGCCTCGGCCCCTAAATACGTTTCGACAGACAGGGCCCCCAAAATCCTTAAGGTGTCCCTGGTAATTTGCTTGAAAATGCACCATTTGCCCACCCTTTTTTTTAAAAAAAATCTCGGGGGGAGAACCCCCCCTCCTCCCCCCAATCCCCCTTAGCTTGTTCAGGCTCGCTCGCTCGCCACAGTGCACTCCGACGCAATTTTTATGCCTCACCACCTTCAAATGTCACCAGCCACCACTGCCCAGATCCTTCCATGTGCTTGTCTCTGTGCTGTGCCACGTGATGGGTCTCACTGGGAGAAGGAGGAGGGTGGTAAGACGTGAAAGTGGCAGTTGTTCTTTGTGAAACTTCTGCTGACCTTGGTGAAGGTCCAAACAAGGCTGGTGTTTCTATGAAAAATCGATTTGCACGAGCTCAGTCTGTAGATTGCTCTGTGTTGTCATTTTATGTATATAGAGGGGTTGAGGAGGACACTACTACCATTTCTGCAGCTTAAGGAAGTAGTTCATCAGAGAAGAGTTCAACGTATATTTAAGCCACTTCCTGCTATATGGGGGTCTAATGTGAATGGAAAGGGTTAGCCAGAACCAAGGCTATGTGAAACAAAGACATTTTAAATATTTAGGAATAAAATGAACATAGGAAACAGTGGACATAGGTGATCATATGGAAACTGTCTCCGCACTTTCCAAGGTGTTACTCCGCACAAAGACACTCTGACAAGCCTTGGAACCAATCGGCACAATAGTTTGAATCCTGACAACAGAATAAATGTGTCTGATTCAATTACTAAACTTAAAATTCTCCTATGGTCCTCTTCTTCACCACATTCCTTACTTGATGAGGACAAGGCCCCTCCCAAAAAGGCATCTCAACTCCCTATTTTTAAACACCTTCTAAAGAACCTCTTACTGGGGGAGAAGCAATAACTAGAGTCCACTTACAAATCACCTCCTGTAGGCTTCAAGACATCCAATCCAGTGGGAGGGTAAGATTTTAGGGAATGATACGCAGATACCTATATCCAAGTGTAATGACGGTTTCAGTTAAGTAATGTAACCACTACCTCCCAGGGTCACTTTCTTCTCTCTTGCTGGATGCGCCAAGCCAAAACTGCCACTGGGAGCCACATGAAAACTGGAACAAATACAGCATGTGAGATTCTGCAAATACACATGAATCGAGAATTTATAATAGATGATCGACACTAAACAAGAAGACACAGATGACGACACCCTGGAATGGAACTCCAGCTTCCCACTGGAGGCAGTGCTTTAAATGGGCCGGTACTGCCCAGTATAGAGTACCGGCATTTTATTTTGAGGAGGAGAGTACCGGCACTTCTCAAGAGAAATACAATACCTTTACTTGGAGAGTACCGGCACGTGACCGTAGGCTGACCAACCGTCCGTAAATTTCACGGACAGTCCGTAATTTCGGCCGCCTGTCCGCTGTCCGTGAAGGATTCTTTAACGGACGCCATTTGTCCGTAATTTCAACCGGACACCGGTCGCATCACCCTAAAGCCGGCACAGCTTTCACCCACCTCCCGGCTTGACTCCGATGCTGCTGAGGTCGGGTGTAACAGGCTCCCATGCAGCACCAAAGCTCAGATACCCAGGAGCATTGGAGAGGCCCAGCGGGATGGCAACCCTCACACCTTCCGCCCTTGATGAGCTGTTAAGAGGTGCTTGAAGGTGACTGAGAGGGAGGGGCTGCAGCTTCAGATGCAAACAACCCTGAATGTGTCATGTCTTTTCAATTTAGAGGGGCCTCACACATTCTCTTTCTGCCCAGGGCCCCAAAAATCGTAGAACCGGCCCTGATTACACCGAGGCAGCACGTGGTTCTCTTCACAGAGCTTAATTACTGTCACTAAATTGTAAGCAAACGTGGTTCTTCAAACATGCAGTCTATAATGTAATAAAATAAAGAAATGGCACAATCACACCCACACTGATTAACAAAGTATGGAGGACAATCAGTTATATCAGTTCTCTTGGAGTATCTCCTTTAAGTACGTTACATCACAGTGGGGGATGGCAAAACTAACATTTGGGAAAGAAACCGTGTCTTCTCCTTGTCTTGTCCAGGAGGAGGTGAGGAGCCCTACCCCATCCTGGAAGAGACCAAAATGATACTAGATTACTGCATGCCCACCCCTGTGCCCACCCTGGTGGATCCTGTTCCCCCTCCTGTGATGGCTCCTGCTCCCCCCCCCCGTGATGGCTCCTGTCCCCCCATGTGGTGGCTCCTATCCCCCCCCCCGTCTGTGATGGGTCCTACCCCCCCTGTGGTGGATCCTGTCTCAGCCCTGGGTGGCATCTGTCCCAGTCCTGGAATGGCTCCTGCAGTGAGGGTGAAGTTCTTGATGGGCTCTTCTCAAAAAGGCTCAGCTCAAAATTAATATGAAAAGATGGGGGAGTGAGTAAGTGAAGGGATGGGTGGATGGCTGGATGAATTAGTGAAAGGGTGAATGGGTGAAAGAAAGATTGAATAGATGGATAATGAGAGAGGATGGATGATTGATGAGTGAGTGGAAGGATGGATGAGAGAAAAGGTAAATAGCTGGATGTATGGGTGGAAGGGTAGCTGGATGGGTAAAAGGGTGGATGGATGAGTGAAAGGATGGATTGATGAATTGATAAGTGCAAGGGTGAATGGACGGACAGATGAGTGAAAGGGTGAATGTAAGGATGGATGAGTGAGTGAAAGGGAGGGTAGATGGACAAAAGGATGAATAGATGAGTGAAGGAGTGAAAGGATAAATGGATGAGAGAAAGGATGGATGAGTGATAGGGTCAATGGATGGATTCATGAGTGGATGAGTAGATGGATGGGTGGGCGGATGGAAGGAAGGATGGCTAAGTGAAAGGGTCGATGGAGAGAGAAAGGGAGGATGGATGGATGCCTGAAAGGGTGGATGGGTGGAAGGATGAGTGACTGGGTGGATGGATGAGTAAGTGAAAGGATGGCTGGATGGGTAAAAGGGTAAATGGCTGGATGGATGAGTGAATGAATGGATGGGTAGAAGAGTGGATGGATGAGTGTACAGATGGATAGGGTGAAAGGGTGGATGGATGGATAATGTATAGATGAGTGAAAGGATGGATGAGTGAAATGATAGATGGAAGGATACATGATGGATAAGTTTGCAAATTGTTGAATATGTTTGGATATGGCTGGGCTTACTTATATACTATTGTGCGACCTCCTTTGATGTGTCTGTAAAACTTACCTATTGTCCTGAAGTTTTGTCCTGAATTTTGACCTCCTGTCCTGAATTTGTGTCCTGAATTTTGACCCTTTGTCCTGAATTTTTACACTCACCGTCCTGAATTTGCACCAATGCCAGTTGGTCACCATAGGCACGTCTCAGAAACAAGCAGGTACTTTGGCACAGAGTACCTGCACTTCTATTTTCCGATTTCAAGCACTGCATGGAAGTGATAACAGAGGCTGAAAGTGGAGAGTACGGTCCAAGGGGAAGCCTGCAGATACCAAACGCACAGGCTCCTTGAACTGCAGCCCAAGAGGTACGTACCTAGCCCCTGTAGCTCTCCCCTGAATGGCAGCAGCAGGGTTAGACCCTTGAGACGAATAGGCTGTCGAAATAACAAATGTGTCCCATCTGGGCAGAGATTGCACAGAAGGCTTACGGGCCTTCCTAGCAGAGCCAATATCAACCAAGAAGGAACCACGGAGACGAAACACATCCGGGCTTCGAAGGTAGATGGAAGGAGTGGAAGGAACAACAAGTGGACCCAGGAGGTAATGTGCGTGGGAAAAGCAGCTATACCCACACGGCTTAAGCGTGATAATTTGCCCTGATCATACGTGACTTACGCTGCGCTGCACTAAAGGCACGTGCTTGTGAGGGGTGCGTCAGATACAGCTGTGACAGGGGTGGCTTGATTCACAAGGGCGCAGCCCTCCGGGCAAGGGGCGTTACAATGTTCTACATGTCACTTTATGAATGATGAGCATTCTTATGCATGTTACATAATGCATGCTACATTATATTATGCTTGCTATGCTTGCTATATTACATGACGTATGCTCTGTTATGTAGGTTGCATTATAATATGTGCTGTGCATATAGCATTGTTATTCACGTTGTGCAGGTTAAATTATGGATATATGATAAGTACAATATTTACGTCAAGCTTCGTTGCATTATGCATGTTTCGTTTTTTTCTTATTATGTTATGTGATGTGTTCTACCTTATGCAGAATACATTACGCGGGGTACTTTGTCTCAGGCAGGCCTTACATGATATGTTGGTCATTTTATGCATGCTACAATAATGAAGCAACTAGTGTTATGCTCCGGTCGCATGTAATTTTACACACGTTTGAGTGTGCATATAGTATTCTAACGTTATTTTATGTGTGACAGTTTATGAATGTTAGGTTATGTTTATGCACGTTGTGTAATGCGTGTGACATCACGTGTGTTATGGAGTTTGTGTTATGCGTGTCACATCATCTGATTTCACACATGGTCTTGATTGGGGACACACAAAGTTATTTTACGGATGTGTCTGCGCTGAACTCCCCCGGGTAGCCGGGCTCTCTTGTGAGTTGGCGCTTTCGGATTTTTGCGTAGCTTCTCCGTTTTCTGAAGCAATCACTTCTGAATGTGACGTATTTGACTTCGTCCTGCATTTGTTTACGATGGAGGAAGCCACTGCACATTTCCAGAATCTTACCAGGCGCTAGATTTGCCTGGAGTTTTAAATGGAAATCATTTACATAGGGGAGATCTGTCTTGGCGCCAAGCTTCGGGTGCCGTGTCGTTCCGGTTCGCGAAGCTCCTTCTCTTAGTGAGTCACGGCGTCACGCGCTAGGAATAAGGCTCTTCTTGAAGACGCTCGAGGCGCGCACCTGTCACTCAGGCCACGCCCACAGCCGCACAGATGCAGTCCCGGGCGCAGGTGCGCCCCCTCCAGCAGACAGTGCGCTTCTGGAGCACTGGGACGGCTGCCGCAGGTGCACGTGCACTGCCCACCTCGCCCCGGTGGAGCCCGGCTGCCCTCGAGGGAAGTTGCGGGGGTCCACTGTCACGACTAGCGCCAAGCCCCGGCCTTTAACCGCTTTACCACCCAGAGCGCAAGCTTCCGCACAGATGCGCTATCGAGACTTTTTCAAGGTGAGCACAAAACGGGTTAACGACCCCGCTTCATGCATGCGCCCCGAATACCCCCAAATATATTAAAACAGTAAAAATGTTCATAACATAACTTGCTTTTTTAAGTGCTCGCAGATGTTTCTGTTTCCTAAGCACTGTTATCAATTTCAGCGAATGGCCATGATTTTACCTCTCAAAAGGGAGTGATTTGCATTTATGCAAAATGTACATGTCCCAGCATTTAGCAGCGCCTCCGTCATTGTAGATGTGGGAAATGCAGTCGTTTACACAGGATCACACGCGTTTGTAAAGGGGGAAATGTCGCGACTGAATGGAGTGCCCCAGACCCAAAACTACAGCGTGCGGAGAGGGTGACTGCGCCGTCACCGCGAGCAGACCCAGATGCCGATTAGATAAGAAGGAAACAAGAGCCACTTGTTACTGACTCCCCTTCCACCGCCAAGCCACATATCTGAACTCACCGGGCTGGCTCCAATGAATCACCTTTCGAGGATGAGTTTCAGTGCTTCCAATTAAATTGATTTCATAGTGATACAGATGAATAATTTACCTTATTTTTGGGCATTTTCGTAGCGCTAGAATCACGGTTTATTAGCGGAAACAAGGATCACACAATGCAGACAGTCTGACAGGTGTCGCCGCAGCCTCTGTGTGCATGTGCGGGGGTGGAAGGGAGGGTGGGATCTGGGGTGCTAGAATGATTTCGCATGCAAATGACGTGTGATTCACCAGGAAGCCGCTACCCGTACATACACGACGGACTTCAGGTGGCCAGGCCCCCACTCTCCTGCGGAAAGTGGGTTTTTCTTGAAAGTGTGTCCAGAGCGCACATGCGGGATCTGAATATTCACCCTGCAGAGACGACTCCCAACCAGCGCTTTAAATAGGCCCTGAGTACCGGCCCTTCTCAGTGTTCTCTCATTGAGTGACGGGGCTTCCCCTTGCGCCAAGGGACTACCGGTACTCCTAGTGACATGCTATGATGCTAGGGGCAGGCTCTGGGGTTTGGGCGCGCGACAGTTAGTGGACCGTGTGTTCCAGAGGCAGGTAGCTTCTGCAGCCTTACACTCTGTCTGACAGCGCTGCAGGACTAAGGAGACGTGCCTTGACAGCCAGAGCTCCCGACCCTGGAACGGTCACGCTCAGTTAGAGTGTAAGGGTGCAGCGCTGGAATACACGCGCCATTGTCTGTCAGAGCGCCTAACGTCCTTCGGCCGAGTTCAAGGCACAATTGGTACTCGTTTTTAGGTCTCGCCTGACCCAGCGCATGCGCTGGTCTGGCGAGACTTATTGAGAGGGCTCCAAAAAGTGCTACCAGGCCAGCCGAGAGCTACAGTGCAGGTGCGCGGGCGCGCACCGCGCTTTACCGCGATTACTTTCACTTTGGCGGCCGCACAGCCGCTTGGCATAGCCAATAGGTCTCGCTTTTGGGACCTTATAAGTATTTAGTTATGCAACTATTGCATGGCTAAACACTTGAAGGGCCCAAAGGCGAGACCTATTGGCTATGCCAATGCTTGTTTAGGTCGCTATTGGCGAGACTTATTGAGAGGGCTCCAAAAAGTGCTACCAGCCTAGCGCTACAGTGCATGTGCGCGGGCGCGCGCGCCACGATTACTTTCACTTTCACGGCCGCTTGGCATAGCCAATAGGTCTCGCTTTTGGGACCTTATAAGTATTTAGTTATGCAACTGTTGCATGGCTAAACACTTATAAGGTCCCAAAGGCGAGACCTATTGGCTATGCCAATGCTTGTTTGTAGTTATTTCTAGCACTGACTTGGCAGGAGGGCATTAACGCGCTTCACATGAGAAGCACAAGTTCTACATGACAGCATACATTTTTTTGTTTTCATGGCACAGGGATGTGAAATAAATCCCAGCGTCGGCTCAACATCCTGTGATAAAAACAAAAAAGTATGCTTTCAAGAAAAACTTCTTCACATGTAAGACGCTTTAATGCCTAGGGCCAAGTTCACGCTATATAACACTATTAAAAAAAGACCAATTACGCCCTGCATCTAGCAGCCGACACAGGCCAAAAGGCACGAGGGCACTTAACATCTGAAGAAGAAAATGCTGCTGTTGTACATGCCAGCCTCGTAGTAGACACGCCCCTAGACACCTCCCAACCAATTTAGTTTTTATCTCACTTCTCTTTTTCCGTCCTAAGCACTGCTCTAAACCGAGGTGCCCCGGGAGGAGAGCGCACGGCGAACCCCCTACATTAAACCAAGGCTAAGGATTCAATACATTGGGGATGTCCGCGCTGCTTCTGGGAAGCCGCAGCCGAGCGCCCTGACGAACCTTGCCTCAGTGAGGTAGGATACAGCGCTTGCTGATGGGAGCTGTCCTCCAAGGGATTGCGAGGGACTCATTTTAAAACAGAGGCAGCCGTGGTGTCTGCCCAGAGTGTGGCATTCCCAGGGACGGGCAGGCGTTATTCTACGCACGTGGCGTGACGTGTTACTGTCGAGCTGTGTTATGCTATTACCACATGCAGGGGGTGTTATGAACATGGCTTTCAGTGGGGAGAGTGCCCCGGGTCCCAGGCCCGCCAGTAATTAAACACAGGCATTGAAACGGGTCCTTGCCGGGCACTATATGCTTTTCCTTTACAGGCAAAACGCTGTTCGATTTCGGAACAATGACTAAAAATTAAGGTAATCTTTGCCATTGATGTAGTTCCTGTTTAGATTTCACGTTTTACTTAACCTTGTATTCCCTAAGACTGCTTGCCTTTTCCAAGACTTGTTTCTGTGTTTTTTGTGTGTGCAGCATTTTACTCTTGTGTAGTGTGTAGTATGAACGGAGTCGCCCGAGCGCCAGTTCAGGTTGCGGGGGCGTGTTTCACGACTGAAAACTCTGGAGTTCAAGCCAAGGGCAGTGCGGTTTCTCAGTCTGTCAGTGGGTCGGGTCATAAAGGGGTTCAGAATACATGCCCATGCAATCCTTGGCCTCTCAGGTGAGTGGGTGTATTCTGTGTGTGGGGTCCGATGAAGAAAAGAGTGAAAAGAGTGTGATAAAGCAGAAATAAATGAGGCCTAAGATATGCAGACTGGGGTCTCAGAAAGAGGAGTGGAGGGAAAGACCACAGAGGTCTAACAGAAGTTGCAGAGGAAAGGAATGGAAAGGGAGAGAAAGCGAGTGAGTGTGATGGAAAGGGAGAGAAAGCGAGTGAGTGTGATGGAAAGAGAGAGAAAGTGAGTGAGTGCGATGGAACGAGAGAGAAAGCGAGCGAGTGAGCCACCCTGAAAATGACTACCTCTTCCAGAGGCGTTATAATGGTTAATTCGCAGTGTCACATTTTCAAAACGGAAACTTTTCAGTTCTAATTAGTCACAACAGAATCGTCGCTACTCCTTGTTCTGAAACTGCTGTCAAGCATTGGCAAAGCCAGCAGGTGCATGTCCATTACTGTGTGGTAGATCTGGATGCAATAACTGAACGACCAGAGAGAGGCATCAAAATACTGCTAGGATGGTAGCTGTGGGAAGGAAGCACAGGGTTTTAGTCTACACGTTTCAACCCATGACGTTGTTTAATATACACGCCACACCTCTTGGAAGGGATTCCTAGGCCGTGTCCCTTTTAGAAAACTTTTTTCATTCCCTCCAAAGCCCTGGTTAAGGATGTCACATTCTGTACTCCTTTTCTCCAAGTTTTATGCGTGGCTTGAATGCTGGTCATGAAGTTATATGTGGCTTGTTATAGTCGTTAAATAAAGCGTTTTAGGTAATGTAGCTTATGTAGTGCATGGTATGGTATACATTTTCATATGTTGAATGTTAAGTTAAAATATGTACTACGTGCTAGGTCAGGCAGGTTACATTTTGCAGGCTGTTTATATAGTACTGTTCTAGTATAAATGTTATTTTGTAAATGTTATTTTCCATGTTAGGTGTTAGACAGATCGTATGTATGTGACTGCATATTTCGATATGTATGTTACTTTGGGCATGTTAAGTCTTTCCTCTATTGAATCAGGCATATTACCTAAGGCATCTCATTAGTTATGTTAATTATTCATGAAGCGCTCTTTGCTGCAGTTTTGTCATTACAGACTTATCGATTACCTGGTTAAGTGCACCCTGAGGCTGCGAGAGATCAGAGACCAGGGGTCTCGTGACGTCATCAGGCCTCCCTTGGTTGTGTTGATGCCCCATCAAGGGGTCATGTCACCGGGGGTTCTGTAGCCCTTTTCATGGCGCTTGTGAGGCTGCTGTACGGCTTTCATCCGCGCGCCATGCATGCAGCCAGCAGTCATGCCAGCTTTTCAGAATATTCGCCTGCTCCACATACAAACAGTTCATGAACAGCAAAGCGATTTGCGCTTTCGGATGTTCTCCTGAAAATGAGGTGTGGCTCCAGCACTGGTCAATAAATGTTGGCCACAGCTAGCTACCAAATTCAAGATGGAGAGAGTGTGGTGTAACAGCCAGAGCTGCTGATTTTGGATCTGGAAATCAGGTTCGAGGCTCGGCGTTGGCTCAACATCCTGTGATTCTGGGCAAATCACTTAAATTCCCTGTGCCTATCAAAAAATGAACGTGTCATTGAGTAACGTAACTTACCAAACACGCATTTGCAAGGGAATAGTTCTCGCATTTACGAGAGTTTGCACTATTGGCATTAAAGATGATAATGCCTGGTATTTATGTGTTGTTAAAGCAGATAAATAAAAGGCAATTTCAATTACAATGCCAATAGCTCAAACTCCCTCAAATGCGAGACCTATTGTATTGCAAATGCCAGCACCCGTGCAATAATTTTTTTTAAAAAAAGCGTTAGGACCAATTTGAGAAAATAGTGCTCAGAGGCTGTAATTAAAGCCTACAGAGTAACAACACTCGTAACATGGGGTGTCGCCATGGAAAGTTACAGAATGAGACAAGGCTGTACTAAGGAGGGACTACTAAGCCTATTGACCAATGAACAGCCACAGTTTACAGTGGACAATGACACAAGCCAATGAAAAATATGGGAAGAGAGTGGGCAGAACTTCAAGTCTCTACCTGAATACAGTATGCCTCGCAGAGCAGCCCATGCGCTGCATAGGCTCAACCTAAAAATTAACGTGTCCTTGAGTAGCGTAACTTACCAAAAAGTGAATGTGCCCTTGAGTAACGTAACTCGTGCTCATGTAAAGGGCTCCAATACCTTCAGGTCAAGTTCGAGCTGTATAAAACTGCAACAAAAAAAAAACAAGGCATGCACCTTTCCTTGAGGCCACAGCCAGAGCTGCACAGATGTCCTTTTGGCTGAGCCTCCTCTGCAGCAGTGACACAGAGCTGCGGGTTGCAGTGACTGACACTGGAGCTCTGGACTTGGCTTCGCCACATGTGCTGTCCCCCCAAACCCCCGTGCTAGCCTATGGCCACATCACCACCGAGTGTGAGCTGAGGAGTTTCAAGAAGGACCCAATACTGGAACATTTTTAAGATGAGTTCAAAGCTATACTCCAATAACAATAAAAAAAAGTCTAGCCTGACAAGGCTGCATTCAATATTGTACAACCAATGCATTAGGCGTTGAAATGGTAAAAGAAATATAAAGTAAAAATGACACTGGCTAAAGGTGGTGTGCACATGTTTGCAATAAAAAGTACAAAATACCCATGCCAGAAGTAAAGAAAAATGCACGAATAATAAAAACCTATACAAAAGCGGAGATTAGCCTACAAGCGCTGCACTGAAGTAGGTAGCTTTTTAGGTCGAGCATGGGCAGCACATGCGCTGCTCTGCGAGCCATGCTGTATTGGAGTATGTAATAGAAACCCCGCCCACGCTACGCACATCGTTGTCTTTGGCTTGTGTCATTGTCCTTCGCAAATACTGGCTACTGATTCGTTATTAGGTTTGTTAGTCCCTCCTTAGTACCACCTTGTCTTCATATGTAACCTCCCATGAGCAGCCACGGCCCGAGCAAGTAAGAGCAGTGAGGCAGTAGGGCCGGGTGGGGGGTGGGGGGGATTTGAATGGACAATGACGAGGGAAATTTAATACAATACTTAATTTTCCCTCGTCATTGTCCATCGAAATCCCCCCCACTGCTCCTCCCTGCATGGCCCGCGGCTGCCCATGAGGACTGGTCTTTTACTTTGGTTGTTACATGGTGAGTCTTTCTTAGTCTGTAAGCACTATTTTCTTTAAATAGTTTCTCCTACTGCAGGCACGACATGCATTCCTTCAACATTAAGCGTGCCATGGGCGCTTTCACTTTCTAAGCAGCCCGGGACAATGGCAGCCGCTTCTTTGAATAGGTCTCGCATTTACAAGAGCTTGAGCTATTGGCATTGTCAATGACAATGCATTTTATTTATGTGTTAATTATCAAAACATATAAATAAAAGGCATTGTCATTTACAATGCCAATAGCTTAAACTCTCGTAAATGCGAGGCCTATTGCATTGCAAATGTTTGTTTTGAAGAGGTGCACAAGAAAGGCTGTCTCGTACAGTGGACAGAACCAATAGCTGAAGCAGGCTGACCCCTGCCCCATGCGGCAACAAAATGGAAAATGACCCTTGAAGGGACCCTTAGATGGTCAGCCCTCTTCATCTGCTAGCAAGCTTCTGCTGGTCGCCAAGGAGCTCTGTGACCATATCGAGAAATGAGACCGAAGGCCAAGTCCTTTCATAAAATACAAGAACTCTGCAGTGACGGTGTTTGATTCCTTAAATACACGCCATAGTATTCTTCTTTCCCTGTACTCTGTTAAAACCTTGCTCAATTGCTCCACGTTATAAAAGATATTCTGTGGTGACAGACACATGACAAAATATGAAACTATGCAATGTGAAAATTGGTCGGGCTATATCCAGCATTTACATTGTCTGCAAAATGTATTTTGAGCAATTTAACATGCCACTTTTATAAGCAGTTTCAGCGTGGTATCATGCACATGAATTCCGGCTTTCTTGTAAACGACTTGAGCCTAGCCTCTAAAATACTGCCATAAATGTCACCTTATCAGCTAATGACTGAAAACCTTTGAAGGTCAAGAAAGAGAGCTGAAAGGCTGGCTTTCTCTCCATTTGTTTAAGCAGCAGTTGTAATTCTGCTCAGTGACCTGCCTTTCACACCGACACACTGCCCTTTGGCCTCACAGCTCAACTGAAATAACTTTACGAAGAAGAGTAGCACTGTACTCTCTTATTACAGACTGTAATAAATTCAGGGAGCAGATTTTATAGCTATTATTACAGAGTTCGATGTCTCATAGTACGAACAACAATGGCAGTAACCTATTATGATAAAGTGTCTGCTGTACTTTCTATTTCATAGTTCATTGAATAAAAAATGGCATTCTTATTGCCCAATTAAATGGTTCTTATTTTGTGATCTTCACACTACCATTTAGCCGTTAAGTAGGAATGAGAACGGTGACGAAATTAACTTAATTTACCAAGGATTACACACTGAGTAAAGAAAGGCTTCGAGATTAGCTCTCACAAGTCTAATGTGGCGGCTCCTCCGCTAAGGCAGAGGAGTATGGCCCCACTACTTTTAAGCCGTGTAACTAAAGGAAAAATACAATGATAATAACTCAATGTTACTTTCATTCTATTTGTTCCTGCTGCTTTGCAGGGCTCCTCTGCTCTCCGAGCAGGACAGGGCAGGAGTGGTTTACCCACTCCAAGTGTGCATGAATGTTGGCCGGCCCTTTCGGACCGGCGAAAAAGTCTTACGCACTTTGCATGATGTCCACACAGGCTGCATTACAGCCTGGGTGGAGAACATGCCCTGGCCCCCAGTCCCAGTCTGAACGGTGAACCACGACGCTTACACCAATCACAACGCTGCACGCAGCGTTGTGATTGGTCAGGAGAGTCTGGGTGTTTCCTGGATGCTTTCTGTAGCCCGAGTCATGTATAGTCAATTGGACTTCCTAATGCACTTTTCCTTTCTTTTATTTTAGTTGTGGTTCTTGCAAAGTCTTAGTAAATACCTCATGGTGGACACAGAGCACTTTGGGTGATAGGTACATATAAACAGTAGTTGTGAGTAGTAATATGGCAAATTTGTGAGAAGCTGGTGGTGGAGAACCAGACGACCATCCAGTATTGATGAACAATGCGGGTAGATGCCAGCATGTGAAAATGTTCCCATATAATGATAAGGCCTTAATTGAGAATAAGAATCTTGAGAAGCCTGGATGCAGAAGGCAAAGCCGTTTCTTTGTTTCTCACCTGGACTTCCATGATGCCATTAGTACCACATTGTCTACATTTTCTCTACTTGGTATGCAAGCGTTTACTACCATTACTTCTGCAACCTTACATCAGGAGCCATTACATCACAGTCATTACATTAGGAGTTACAACATCACATGGTAAGTTTTCCTGGGTTTAAATCAAGAGTCTTTTACATCAGACGTACATCGCAGCTAAGTCATGAATTGATGTTTAAATTTATTTAAACACATACATATAGATACACATTCATATGATTACTAAATAATTATAATTAACCAAAAATTAATATGAATTCATTTAATAGTAAAATACAATTGTTAATCCAAAAGATGAGTTTGAAGGTAATTAGATAATTCATATTCTAATTACTTTTGTCAAAAAAATTGAAATTGAAGTGAAGTTAATATTAATTTTATAGTAACATAATGCAATTAATTTTAAAGTATATGTTTAAGAAAATATATTTCAACATTTCTTATTAAATAAAGACACTTTTATAAAATATTTTAAACTTTTAGAATACTTACTGTATTTTGTAATAAAAATAAAATAAATATATCACTTTCTATATATATGTGTGCAGGCAAATGTGTATTTGTGTGTGTGTTTTAAAAATTAAATATCTATATGTATGTGTGCAGGCAAATGTGTATTTGTGTGTGTGTGTTAAAAATTAAATATCTATATGTATGTGTGCAGGCAAATGTGTATTTGTGTGTGTGTGTGTGTGCACGCACACACACACACAATCTGGGCAGCTCTCTAAGATGGTGAGCAAAACCGTACATCTCATCATTTTGTCATTTTTGTTAACAGAGTGAATACAGTGATAGTGATGACAGAATAAAAACGAAAGTCCTTCCCCGTTAATATTTTTTAATTTCTAGTTTCAATTGTTTGGGTTAAATACCCAACCTCATAATTATTATATTACAAATCTGTCAGGTTGACAAGGCCAAGCATGGAGTACACTGTTGCTCACTGCAGGTTTTCTCTATAGGGCGCGTGCCCATAATATTGTTTCAAAAATATAGTTGGAAACAAATATAATCTCAAAAATATTGTGATGATAAGAATATTTTATTTCAGCATACTTCAGGTAAAAATATAATCTTTAAGTGTTTAATGTCAGTTTAATTATTATTGTATATAATATCGATTTGTAATTATTTAGTATTGTTTTATTAGTTTGTGGTATCATTTAAATATGAATTGGTAGTTGTTTGTAATTTGTTTATAGTTGACTAACTGTTTCTGCTTACGTAATATATTTAGAAATTTGTTTTTGATTTGATTTTACATTTTTTGAAACTTTATAATTCTTTAGTTATTGGACAACCATAGACAAAAGACATGACTTGCATTAAAGCATAGTCCCGGTATCTGCATTATATTGCAATCAAAGCACATCATGGTGCCCACGTATTGAATAGTGCATCATCGTAGTCGGAAGTGACATACATTTGAAAGTCTGAAGCCTCTAGCCACAAGAACTAATCCATAATCTCAGAAGAGTGTACACACAATTTCCTCACTCTGTTCCCAACAGAGATGTCAAAGCAATCCAACAATGCCACCCTATTGGGCTTCCCTTTTGTAGAAACCCCATTCCTCCTCTCTATCAGTCTATATTCCCCTTGTCTGATGTGCCATCAGCAATTTTAATTTAATGTATTTGTTGGTGGGTTGTTGTGTCTGTAAGGCAGCAGTGTTGGAAGTGTTTTCCTACATATTTTATAATTTTTAAATAGGTTGTTGAATACCAGTATCTTATCTCATCCCAAACTACATAAACATGCTAGCAAGCCGCCTCGCCAGAAAATAATTTCAGCTATTGATGGGATCTTTTAAAACCCGTCTTGATATGTATTTCTTGCAGGACTATGTGAAGAATTTACCTTCTTTTATACAGGGCACCGTGATTTCTTAAAGTCAGTATTTGATGTACATTGGGACGATGATTATGTACTGATGTCATAGGATGTAACATTGTTGCATACAAACATGTGCCATGAGGATGGCCTGAGAGCCCATAAGCATTTCTCGGGAGCTAAACCATTGAAATTACTCAAAATCACAAATATGATGAGAAATGTGGTTAAGTGGTGTCTCACAATAACGACTTCCTGTTTAATAATGAACTGTTTCAGCAGAAGACCGGTGCAGCCATAGGAACCTACTTCACTGCCAGCTAATCTAATTTGCACATGGGCTGTTGGGATGAGCCGGTGCTCTAGGGTGAGCATTACGAATATTGGTCACAGCATTTGATATTGTGGGCACGGTATATAGATGACTAGTATGTCACTTGGGAAGGGTCAGTAGAAAGTATGCACAACTTTGTAAGGATGATAAATGTTAATGATTTGAATGTACATTTTACAAGTACCATAAGTAGCACAGAGGTAAACGTTTTAGGTTTTACAATGTATATTAAGCACAAAAAGATCCAGTCCAAGGTGGGGAACACCCATCGCAACGCATGCGTCGCATCGCATGCGCTTACATCGCATGCCATCACAACGCACGCGACGTTACGCCGCGTGCGTTCACTACGCACGACGTTCCATCGCGGGTGCCATTGCATCGCGGGCGCTGTTAGAACGCAGGCGCGGGTACACGGGCGGCAGGGGAAACAACGTTGGAACCAGGTAAGGTCGTCGCTGTTTTAGGGTTTAGGGTAGTTTATGGGTAGTGCAGTGGAAGGGGGGGGTTTAGGTTTTAGGGCTTAGGGTTAATTGTTGTATATGGGAGTGTTTTAGGCTTGAGGGTTAGGGCTTAGGGTTAGGAGGCGTGTATGCTAGTGTTTTAGGCTTTAGGGTTAGGGCTTAGGGTTAGGAGGCGTGTATGCTAGTGTTTTAGGCTTCAGGGTTAGGGCTTAGGGTTAGGAGGCGTGTATGCTAGTGTTTTAGGCTTTAGGGTTAGGGCTTAGGGTTAGGAGGCGTGTATGCTAGTGTTTTAGGCTTTAGGGTTAGGGCTTAGGGTTAGTGGGCGTATAGGCTAGTGTTTTAGGCTTTTGGGTTAGGGCTTAGGGTTAGGGGGCGTGTATGTACGTGTTTTAGGCTTTAGGGTTAGGGCTTAGGGTTTATGTTAGTGTACGGTACGTTTTTGCCGTGAGTGTCGGGCGGAGTGCTGGAATGCCCGGTCTTGGTGTGCGTTGTAAATGTCTTTTGCATGCGTGTGAAGGCATCGTGCGATGTTGTGGTTTGCGTGGTGAATGTATGCTATGTAACGGTGTGTGCGATGTAATGAATGCGATGTAGTGGTGTGCGTTGTGTTTGTTTGCGTTGAATCGTCATACATCCGTCCAAGGTATATAGAAAGCCCACTGCAGGAAACACTATTTTGCAAGCAAGCAATTTCCACCCTGAAAAATTAAGGTGTAATTCACCCTATGGAGAGCATTTGCGTATGGAGAGAAACTGTAGTGAGACAGAAAAGCAAGTTATGGCACAAGCAGAGTTGGGGAGGAGATTCCAGGAAGGAGGGTACTCACATACGGTAGTAGAAGATGGCACATATAGAGCCAACTTACAAAAGAAATAGAACTTGCTGTCTGACGGGGAAATAATCAAGATATTGCACATTGCACCAGGTTTATTACTACTTATTGCAGGGAAAAAAGCCAACTGAGAAGACTAATGTGCCAACATTGGCATTGGATTAAGAATGACCCCATAATTGACTGAATGGTATCAATCCGACCGACAAGGGCCATGTCAATGAAGAACGACCTAGTGAGGTCTTGTCCAGAGTGGTTGTAAGATTCAATTGGCTAGAGAAAAGCCGGGATTAATACAATGTAAGAAATGTAAATCCCGTCAATATGGCATTAATAAAACTGAATTTTTCTCCCCACTGTGCAAGAAACCATGAAAATCCTAGGAGTATATCATTTCAGAACCAAGTATGCTGTATATATACTAATATGGAAATAAGGAGAGGGGAGAGGAGGATATGGCTAGGTTCGTCCTCCTAGGTACTAATAACGCAAAAAAAGATCCGACATCAGGGATCAGAGAACCTAGCTAGATGGGAAGGGAGGGGTCTACTTAGTGAGTAAGACACACCTCAAATAGAGAAAAGAAAATACTTTTCTTGAGTCCCCTCTCACCAAAGGTTTCCCCTAGGTGACATGCTTCATCATTGGGGCCATCCCAAGCATCTACTGCTTGGGGCGTGCTGCGACTTGCGACAGTTACGTAGGAGCACTATTTAGTGAAGACTATGTGTAGTGCAGTGAGAGGCGAGTGGTGTGGGTTTAAATTAAAAATTACCTAGCTAGTGAGCGTAAGTGAGTTTATTCGTGCTCCTAGTTGGTAAAGGATAAAAAGGGGGGTTAATAAAAGGGAGGAATTAGGTAATAATGTATTTCCCCTAGGTGACATGCTTCATCATTGGGGCCTAATTCCTCCCTTTTATTACCCCCCCTTTTTATCCTTTACCAACTAGGAGCACGAATAAACTCATTTACGCTCACTAGCTAGGTAATTTTTAATTTAAACCCACATCACTCCCCTCTCACTGCACTACACATAGTCTTCACTAAATAGTGCTCCTACGTAACTGTCGCAAGTCGCAGCACGCCCCAAGCAGTAGATGCTTGGGATGGCCCCAATGATGAAGCATGTCACCTAGGGGAAACCTTTGGTGAGTGAGGGGACTCAAGAAAAGTATTTTCTTTTCTCTATTTGAGGTGTGTCTTACTCACTAAGTAGACCCCTCCCTTCCCATCTAGCTAGGTTCTCTGATCCCTGATGTTGGATCTTTTTTTGCGTTATATATACTAATATGCCCATGTGCTCTATTACATGGTGGTAGTACTATCCACCGAGTCCACAAGCGGATACTTCAACATGTCAGGGCAGTAAAAACACAAAGATAAGACGTACCCTGTGGCAATCATTTTGAGGAAGTCCATGCTAGCAACAACAGAGTATTGGAAAATTAGGTGATTTATGCCATACCCAGACAATACAGAGGGGGAGTAGAGAAAAAGAACTGCGAAAACTACAGTGGAAATATGTCATAGAGCTGGATAGTAAGACCCTGGAAGTACTGAAAATGGATGAAGATCTGTACCGCACTTGTAATGCTGATATCAGAATCAGGGACCTTATAATGTGATGTTTTATAGTTTTGGCCCACTGAGGAATACTCTTGATGATAAGCTTGGTATATGTGACACTGTAGGAAGGTGAGGGGAAGAAGTTATTTCTCAAATGGGTACATTTTTAGGGGGAGGCATATGAAGTAGTATATGTGTCATGGAGTGATAATGAAATTGTTTTCTATCAGACATTCCTTGGAATGGAATAGCGTGATTACCTTCTATTCCGAATAAGCTTTTGGTCAGCATGTGGCAGGGTGTAATGAAATAATATCATTAATTTTTTTGTAGGCTTGACATACATCATGTAGTGCATTTATTCAAATAATTTTTTTTGCATTTGGCACTTTAATGCAGAAATGAACTGTGACTGAATATAGCATGTCTTTTATATTTGGGAATTTGTAAATCACGTGTGCACATCTAAACAGGATCAATCATGGCATCCCGTGCAAGCGCGGATCGTCCATTGGGGCGTTGGGGCGTAGACCCCCGCCCCCGCGCACCCGCCCGCGCCCGCAGCTCCCTTGGTGTCTCTGAACTTAATTTACTTATGTTCAGAGACGCCGAGGGTGGGGTGAACTAACTGACAATGTATGTCAGTCAGCATGACGTCGGACCGTGGGCGGTCCGGCGTCATGTTGACTGACATGCATTGTCACAAGCCAGGGAAAGGCAGCACAAGTGCGCATGAGTGGGCATGGAGATTAATTTTTAGTCCGTGCCCAGTCATGCGTACTTGTGTTTTTACTGCCTTGCGCATGCCCATTAGGAGCCCCTCGGTCTCCTAATGGGCAGGCGGCTGGCGTAGCGTAAACTGTGCCCATAGCCAATCCTGGCGCTGCTGGCAGCGCCAGGATTGGCTGAGAGGGGTTGGCAGGCCCCTCCAGTACCGTTAGTGAAGGCGCCCAGGGGATCAGAGGTCTGAGAGGTGGCGTGGACCCGTGGACCGGCTGTGAGGTAAGTTTTTAAAAAAATATTTCATTCCCCCCCGTGCGCGAACCCCCACCTCCCCCCGCCCGCGAGCCGCGACTGACTCATGCCATTGTATAAGGTGAAGTTTTTCTGATTTCAAAAAGGCAGAATAATTCTAAGGAGACAAAGGTGTGGATTGGCCTACAATGAAATATAAAATCCCTGCGCGGCCCAATTTATCCATTAATTAATGAGAAAGTTCAGGACTAGTTCTTGTGGCTGTAATTCGATCAAGAACTCAGGCATCCTACAACTTTGTTCAGAATTGTTTTCTCAGTGACCTGCAGTGATTGAATCTTATATTCTATTGAACCTTATATATGAGCCCTGTAAATCACTATAATGACACTCTTGATGTTATATATGTTCAACAGAGAGGGAATGTGGGTTCCCCCTGGTTATCAGTAAAGGTTTAAATACTATTATTAGCCCTGAAAAATGAAACCCAGGCCAAATCAAACAGTGGGCCAATTTATTATGGCATCTCGAGGTGCGGTGAATATCCTATAAAGAACTGATGTGTTTTCCCGATGTCTGGGGTGATCTGTATGTAATACATTGCAGCCCTCCTGACTTCTAGCATGTGTAAGGCACTTTCTGCTGCATTAGATTTGTTGGTGGGGAAAAAGCTGTAAGTTTGACTGTCTCGTTCATATGGAAGGGTAAAATGACCTTCATCAAGAATTTCAGGCATGCCCTCAATACTATGGATAATTAAGTGATTTGAAATTAATGTGTGTGTAATGAAACGCAGCTGGGGCTCTTGTACAGCTCGTTTTGTTGCTTCGGATTTAGTTTGCGCATCACAAAAAAGGATGTGGTTAGTTTATTTCTGATCTTGGTTTGCTTGTCTGTCGAAAGACTCTTCCTGCACATTAGGCCAATTGCCACTGCCACAGTATTGCACTGATTGCAGAGTCTCAGTCGGGGAGTGAAAGGCCCGTGGTGTGTAGGAACAGCTGGATGGCAGTGTTCCTGCTGAACGGCCCTGCTGCATGAACGCAGCCTGCCTCAGATCACAGGCAGTGTCAGCGCACACCGCACACGAGGAGGAAGCGAGTTGGGGGTCGGGGAAGTCAGAGGGGGTTTGTTTATGAACTCGTAACCTGTCTTTCTAGGATGTCCGGGCCTGGCCTCAGGGCAGAGGCACTCGGGAACAGAATGTTCCAGGCAGGCCACTGTCCCGCTAATGTTAGGTGTTATACTATGTCTGGCCTGCGAGGTTTACTTTACAATACTTAACATGTTGATTGCGGAGCACATGTGGGTCAGGCAATCCGTGCCATTAACCAGGCCAATCAATGGCCCTTATATGGCAACACAATACCACCCATGGCTAGAAAAGAAACGGAAAGAATGTCTAGAAACCACTCTAATGTACCTGAAACACTCGAGGTTTAGCCAATCTAAAATATACCAATGAGTTGGCATGTCACTAACTGAGTTTCTGCTGCCTCACTTCAGTTATGTGCGTTGGGGGTTGAGCAGAACAATGCATTTGACTCACTCTCTAGTTGCATTTTTCACTGTCATATCACGATATGTTAACAATGCTATTAAATGTCCTGAGCCCAGTGTTTATGGCCTGACACGTGTCTAGTGGTTTGGCGAAAACTCCCTTTTCAGCTCCTCCCAAATGCACACAAAACATTCAAGGAATTTGTCAGGGGATGAACTTTGTGTTCCGGCTGGCAAATCACAATAACTTGCCTTTCCTCTGTAGAGTTCATTTTATATCAATAAAGAAATCCGAGGTACCCAGCATTGTTATCGCAAGGTTTGTTATGAAGTTCTGTGGTTATATTGAATAGGCAGCTACCTATGTATAACATCTCTTTATTGATGTCATAACACACTTTAATTATTGCCTTATTAACTTTCTTGTTTTCTTACATATGCTTGAAAATGCACAATTTGCCCAATATTTTTTCAACATTTTCTCGGGGGGAGAACCCCTCTTATGACAGTCAGGCTGACGTGCACTGACCCCAAACTTTTACGCCCCACTACTTTTAAATGTCACCAGCCGCCCCTGATCCCGTGGTATGAACAATGCTGTTTTCACAGCCAAATCTTGCAATGGCATCCTGCCAAAAAAAGTTAATACAGTTGAAAACTTCATGTGTCAGCACCTGTTTTAACAAGACACAGGAGGTGGAGTGATTGGAGCTATCTCTGTTTTGTCCGACACCCCCCCTTGGTTTAATGCATGGCAGGCCAAAATGGAGACGGCTCTCTCCGTACCAATCACTCCGCCTCCTATCTCTTGGTAAAATAGGCGCTGACACACAAAAGCTGTATAAATAAATATATATATATATATATATATATATATATATATATATATATCCTACTGGCGGTCAGCAGTAGGTAGCTATCGTTAGGACCTAGTGTCTATCAAAAAGGTGATTTTCAGTTGCCTATATCTTTGGCGCTGGTTGATGAATCTTCATGAAATCTCCCCCCAAAATTTGCCTGTAACCACAGCTGCTGTCTGGAAAGTTTCAGGGTGATTTGTCAAGCGGGGCTTGAGAAAAAAGAGGAGGGTCAAAAAATGTGTTTTCCCCATGCTAATTCCTATAGGACCTTTAGACACGACTACCGAATGAACCGCTGGACGAGAATGACATCAAATTTGACAGAAAGCTAGCTTTTAGTCCACAGCTTGTGCTTTTCGCAATTTGGTGTAAATCCATTCAGTAGTTTTGGAAATATTAAGGGAAATCCAAATTGTACATATCGGGACTGGGATCCTCCATGGATCCGACACTCCTCGTGTTGAAATCTGATTGGCTGCCAACACTTGAACCCGGAAGTGTCGGCAGACATCTTGGGACTTGGCTCTGGTTGACTCCCACAAAAAGCATAATAATTAAATAAACAAAGAGGGACAGGGTAGGAATACCCTTACTCTCTAGGACTGGTGGAGGAGTCTCACAGGGACACCAGTGAGAGTAAAAGAAAATAGTTTTAGAGTAGACTTTGACGCAAAATGAAGAATGGATCCATGGATTAGCAGCAAAAGAAGTTTGGGCTCCCGTAATTCTTTTAAAGGAAGCCCCTGGGTAGGTCAAATTCTGAGGCTACTGCTTCTGAATGAAAGCCATCTCCCTAGGGCAAACAATAGTAAAATAATGTGGGCGAGGGGCCAGCACGGCCCCCTGCAGCCCCAGGGATTGCCATCTCCCCAGGACAAACAATGATAACTTAATTCAGATGGTTGTGCCATGGGCACCACCATCTCCCTGGGACATTATTTGAAATCAATGCAGGGGCTGTGTGGCCCCCCTGCAGTCCCTGGGGCCGCCATCGCCCCGGGGATTTTGTTTATTTGAATGCAAGGGCGTGCGCAGACCCCTCCACAGCCCCGGGGACCGCCACTTCCCCGGGGGCACTTTAAAATACAGATGTGGGCGGGCCTGCTTGGCCAGTCCATGCCCCGGGGAACACAACCTCCACAAGGCCCAATCCAATGGCCCCCCTCCTGGAGCAATACATTGCCCTGGAGACCACCACCCTCTAGGGCTGGCTCCTGCTATGTCCCTGGGTGCCCACCCCCAGGACATAGCAATTTGCTCTGACTAGGCAGGAGCTTTGACAGCTCCCGCCAAGTCAGAGCAAACACTCCGCTCTCAGCAAGCGGTAACTATGAAACCGCTCCCAATTGCTGAGAATAGAAGTTTCCTCTGTTTCCCGCCCCACAGACAAGCGGGCAGGGAAACAGAGGAAACAATTGCTCTCAGAAACAGGGAGCTGCATGTTTAGCAGATTCCTGTCTCTGAAAGCAATGCTGGCTACCGCAGGAGTAAATGCCATCATATTTGTGCAGTAACTATTTTCCAGCAAACCTTCACCAACTTTGAATGCGTTCTCTTCCTTTTCACCCTGGAAATCTATGACCGTTTTTAGGCAGTCTGTTGTTTGGAAAAAGATTTGTGCATAAACTTAAGCTTGAGGGTTTTTTGCAGTGCTTTATTTGAGCTGTTCGTTTCCCGTGCTCCGCACCAGCACTTAATTGTCAACACCGGCCATTATGACAGCCAGCCACATGGAGGCACTGCTTGTCTAATTTTATGATGAAGACAACAGTTGTTGAATAATTCTATATACATTAAAATGACTAATACCTGCTCCCCAAAGAATAAAAGAAATGCTTGGGTGGCAGGTATTAGAAATGTTTAATGCATACAAAGTCTGAATTGCCATTGGTAGCACTGACATTGGCAATGGGTGGTGCAATCCGCAGTGCTCTCCTGACAAGTGCCCTGGTGCTTTTTTTTTTTTACCAATTATTTACTAGTTTGTTGGTGTTACCCAAATTTTTAGTTTAGGGCATCTCCACGCTGCCCTGTCCAATAAGTTAAAGTTACCTTTGAAAAACATTGTGCCATCAATGGGAAATAATTTGCATTGATAACCAATTCATCTAATGTTAATTCCTCGCTCTCGGAAATGAAGGCATTTGTGCATGCTAGTGTGCATGCACACTCCAAAATGCTTTCCCAATCAGATTAAATGAATCAGATGGGGAGTCGTTTAAATATTTTAGGATTATTTTGAAAATCTGCCCTGGATTCAGCACTTACAAATGTGTCTCTCTAGTTTGTGAAATTCATGTCAATGGTGCATTTGAGAGGAAACTTACAATCAGTTGTATATATTACACTACTCGAATATGGTTTTCACTGGCACGGAGTGATTAACCCTCCATGATGATACACATTTTTGTATCCGTGAAATACCCTTATACGTTCTTCAGTAGTAAGTATGTACTTTAGAACATGTGGCAGAATCCATTTCTCTTAAATTATGTGGATATGTAAAGAAGGAAAACCACACTGAGGCAGCGGAGTTCGATTCAAGAGCGGAATTTGTCCTAGAATTCCATTTTAGCAATCATAATTGCAATAGGTTTAAAATGATGGTGAATTTTTTTGAATTGAGCCCTATATATCATGTGCGACAAAACATTCCGTCCACTACATCATTCTACCCAGTACATTGCAAGGTAAGTGTAGGTAAGTAGGTGTGGAGGTAAGAATAGTAATGGTATATTGAAAATTAAGATGCAGTGGATGGAATATTTCTGTAGGTCAGTTTTATCGATCTCTATATCTTCTCGTAGGACCTAGAATTCAGACTTCCACAATTTTCTTCAGATGATAATAGCAATGGTAATTTTCATAGCACGCTGCACAAATGGCACGGTTTCTTTCAAATAAACCTGAATCATGAAATCTTGAGATCAAACAGTGTCAGGATTTGGTTCAACACTGTTATTTTCTTGCCAGGATAGATTCATAGGTTATCTGAGGTTGCTTGCCCCTCTCGAGCCCTGGCACTGCCTTGTGATCCCTGGTCTCAGTTATTACAAAAAGAGTGCCATGATTTCAAAGTGAACAGTATCCTTATGACCATTGTTTACTCTATGTAGCTCCCACTGGCAGTGGCATAACTAACCTGAGGGGGCTCTCCTACAATGTTCACAGAGGGGGCCCCTACGCTCCGGAACCAGTCCGGAACCTTAAGGGCAGGAACACCACCGCCAGAGCACAGTGTCGGAGGGGGCACCCTGGAGCTCGGGCCCCCCGCAACACAGGGCTGCAGGGGCTATTGTTACACCACCGGCTACCCACTAAGGAGTTAAGTGGTTTGTGGGAAATGTGCAGCCCTGCCAAGTTCCACCCATCAGGTGTTAGAATAACGCATTTCAGTGTGGTTGTCTGCATCACCGCACTGAAATGGAAAGTCACGCATAATAGCGCCTCCTCTGCTGTCAAGCGGAGGAGTGCTACTAATCATGCACCATACAGTGAAACTAAAGCTGAAGTGGCAGGCTCCATGCACGCTGCTCCGGATAGGCTTGGAGTGGAGTGGGTCAGCAGGCCACAGCACACCAGTCCGAGTACCTGTGCAGTTTCCACGGAAGTCGTTCCGAAGTGAGTGCCTGTGAGGTATCTCTTACTCTGTAACTTAATTAACTTTATACCCCTAGTGCTGGTGTCACCTCAACATGAGTATATATCAATGTTGGTGAAGGACGAACCGGAATAGTGACCCGTGTGGAATTGGTACGTGAAGCTCTTATTCTCCAATCTGGTCACCCATAGTTAACTTCCATTCCTTCCAGCTGGGGATTGATGAAGCTGAGCTCCTCAGTGTGCGCGTCTGCATCATTAATAACAGACTGTGCCCCTCGTGAACCCTGGGGTGATGCCTTGCCTGGTTGTGAGCATGCATGATCTGATTGGTCATTGGCAGTTTTGTTTTTCCTTGCTGGACATGCGGGCCTCAGAGCGGCGCCTTTCCTCCAGGTCGCAGCTTCTGAGAGCTGAGGCCTGTCCCTGTTTGGAACTAGTGCTTGCCCGGCCTCCTACTCCCATGTACTGGTCACCAGGTATCAAAAGATTCAAGCTGTGTGCTGCTAAAACAGCCTTCCTATCCATGACCAGGCAGTGTTGCATCATGGGCTGTGTTGTGTGGTGAGTACAGTGCTGCTGATATCACTCAACATAGCTGCCAAGGTTTCAGATTGCAAATGTGTGACATTTTCATAATTTCAGTGTAAATATGAGTGACATTCAACGACTATGAGTGACACTTTCTCACAAGCAAAATCAAACTGAAGACAAGGAAAACATATAAATATCAGAAATTACACCTATTTGAACAACGTGAAACGCTAAGAAGATCTTAAAACTGATTGTGCGGATTGCATGACGCCGTTCCTATGCATTATTCATTGTTAATCTCGCATAAACATCACGTGTTTCAACATCCATTCTAGAGCATCACATTGCTTATAGGTGAGTCATTACTTAAATAAACTATGTTGCATGTACATAACTGCTGTATTCTATTAACTGTGAAAGTGCCACAACTCAAGTATTGAAATGTCACACATAGGAACACCGCATACAAGGAGTATTGCACATTAACAACCTAAATCATGGCAATTGACTCCAGTTTTAAATCTGTAACAGGCACAATTCTATGCTCACCTCTCCCTACTACCATAGCTGATGCCCCTCAACAACACCTTGTCAGCTGCCCCAAAAATTAAGTGACACAGTCAGCTGACTCATGGACACCGCCACAGACAGGCACCGGGCAAGCCTCAGCCTCACAGGCAGTCACTTTGAGCCAGCAGCCATGGTGCTGTAGTCTATTAAAACGAGTCTCATCAACCCTAATAAAAATCATGATAACCACAAAAGTGGTCCTCGCTACCTGCCCAGCCCTGCAGCCAGCGGCACAGATGAACTGCCTAAATTTAAAATTAAGAGAGTCGCTACAGCTGACTCGTGGACAAGTAGCACTAGGCAGCTGAGGGACACCGGTCACTCACAGCAGGCAGCATTAATTCAACATTACTGCTCGACTCACCGACACACAAAAATATTATATACCCCGGTCTGCTCCCTCGCCCTTCCCTCGGACGCACAGATCATACCACAGCAGGGCTGTCACAGAGAGCTATCCAATGCTGCTCTGCTGAGTGACGCTGCTGACCTGGGTGAACTTCTGCTACAGGGCACTGGCAAGCAGGTGATCGTGACTGCCCCACAACTGCTAATTTAGTGAAAGCAATACTATTGCCAACCAAATAGCAGATAAATTATACAGACTTCAGGGAGCACTGTGACGCACACTTACTTTGTGAGGCTCAGTGCAGCAACTCGGTTCTGGGCCGTCTCGTGGCCGCAACAACTCCTGCTGCAAGGCAAGCGCACCGAGGCTGTCCGGCGCTGGCCTGTGCAGTCTTCTCAGACACTGTGACCTCTCAGCAGCAGCTGGAGCACAGTGGTGTCCACGGTCTGTGCCAGGGGTTGGGACCGTCCGGGTCCGTTAGTCGCGTTGCAGTGCTTCACATTACTTTTAAAAGTATAACTGCGTGCCCTCCCTCCCTCCAATAGAATTGTAGCCACCGCGGAGGCAGCAGGACACCCGACCCCCCCTATTAGTTTATGAGCAACTGGTGTTGGGAATTGTTACAATGTAGCTAGCTGCTGCTCAGCCAGCCCCCATAAGCCGCCTGCTGGGAGCAGCACACACGCTATGGCACGCTGCCATTCCTCTAGTGTTGAGACAGTTTCAGTCAGGAATTGGAATAGAAGTCCTGCGGTTAACAGACAGGCCATCCCTATAACCCGTGACTTTGCATTTCAGTTTGGTGATGTGGACCACAACATTGAAATGCGTTAGTCTAGCGCCTGATGCGTGGTACTTGGCAGGACTGACCCGACACTATGGAGTGATGGAGTCAGGTGTGTGCATGTTGTTTGTGGTAGTGTATGCAGCGAAATGTCAAAACAAGTGTATGCTATTAGAAAAATAAAAGGTAGTTGTGCTGATAAAAGGAGCACGCAAATGAATTACTTTTTGTGCGAACCAAGCTGCTGAAGTGTATCTGTAAGCAGTCATGTCTATATGAAAACACACCTACCTCTTTTGGAAGTATTAACTCGTTCCATTTCAGTTTATTACTTAGCTTAAACAGTGGATCTCCCCAAGTAATATGAATTGTGTGGTCTTGATAAACTGTTGTTTTGAAGCCAAATGTATCAGTTATGCAAAGATTGTGTGGATCCTTTTAACATGCCCACAGATGGAGTCTGTACTGAAAAAGCACTATTTTATTCGATATGGTGTCAAGATTACAGTTGGGGGCCTGTGATATTTTCTCCCAGTTTGCGTATTTTAGTATTGTATATGCTAATCTGTTTTTAACAGTGGGACTCGTGATGCTTTAAACGTTCACTATAGCTAGAATATATTTAGAATTGGGGTGCATTCCCAGATTCTGTGTGACCTCAGCCCCCATGAGTTGATCCGCTGCAAGACTGTGGAGTATTAACAAAACATGAGTATGAAAGAAACTTTAATAAAGGTGTTGCCATAAGTTCTGCATAACTGAAGCAGTTTACGTTATGAAATATTTGTTTTGCCCTTAACGCTTAGATTACTTTCATATTACCAAATTGAGTTGGTGTCAATAGTCTGTGCAGATGGAGTGCAAGGAGGAGTCTCCGGTTAGTGCCCTTCCATTTCTGGTGCTGTGCAGCAATTTTAAGATCTTCTTAAAGTTTTTCATTGCTCTTATGGGTGTAATTTCTGAAATTCCAAACACTTGTATACAAGCATAGAGCTTACAGCACTAAGAAGGGTAAGCACTCCCAAATGCACTACTAAGGCTCCTCCGGTGCTGGAAGGACCTTTTGCATGCAGTACCTGCCAATTCAATAGCCTAGGACTGCCACAAGCAAATCTCACGACTGCCACCACTGACAAAGAATACCCACAGGTGGTTTCCAATACTCACCTTTCCCCCATTAACCATCCCTTCTGCAATCTAAGTTGGGACTGGCATTGCTTCCTGGCGAATGTCAGATCTTTACCCAAACATGCCATCGAAATCTGGGACCTGCTTTCATCAGGACTTACAGATAACTGCATCCTAACGGAAACTTGGCTAAAACCCAGTTCCACTCCTGCAATCACGGTGGCAATTCCTGACGGCTACCGAATAAAAAAATGTGATAGCTAATCTAAGATGGGTGGAGGCATAGCTAAAGTACATAAGGACTCCATCAAGGTCACTACTATAGAACATTGCGATGACAATAAACTAGAAATTCTGGTATTCAAAATCGACTCCCAATCCCACCATTGTTGGAATTGCGCACTTGTTTACTGGCTGCCTGGCTCCCTCCTGAACTTCTCACTACAGCTTATGAAGCTAATTGCCCCCCATATTATCTCCACCAAACATTTTTTACTACAAGGAGATTTTAATGTTCATAGCAAAGTCTCCTTTAATGCGGACGCTATAATGCTCCTGATGGATTTAGCCACTCTGGGACTGGAGCAGATTAATACTAGCCCTACTCATCTGGCAGGACATACCTTAGACCTCATCCTGACTACTTCCCCAAATACCTGCTGCGAGGCCCCCTGCGCACTCACATGGTCTGACCACTCTTTACTTCGTTTCCAAATAAAAGACATAAGGGTTACCTCTACTCCTACTATACCCTCCCACAGTTTGCGAAGAAAATTGCATAAAATCACGCCTGACCCCTTTGCGAATGCTATACCTTCTGTAATGAAGGATGCAGGATCATTAATAGTAGTAATATCCTTTATTAAGTCGAAGAGCTGACCAGCATGCAAACAGTTTTCATCACCAAAAGTAACTGACACAAATCCAAAAGATACATTCTATAATGACCTAAACACATTCCAACATGAACACCTAACATACATCATATGGAATTAAGAACAAGCGAAAGCACTAAGAATGCAAACATAACACATCCCCATTTCTCCAAAAACAATAAATACGAGAAAAAACAACAACACAAAATAAAGTAAAATAATAAAATAAAATAAGGAAAAATTGTTCTAAAAGGTAATACTATAATACAATACATAAGTGCTATTAAACACTCATTAACCAGTAGCTACTTGTTGGTAACAATGTTTTCTTTCAACCAGGAAGGCACCATCTTCCTCCTTAATGAATGACGAAGAGAATCTGGTTCATCATTCGAAGAGGAGGAAGAAGAAGAAGTGAAATCTGAGGTTACTGAGGTACTAGTAGAGTCTTGTGAAGAAACACCAGTACTTGCATTAGAATTTGATATAGTAATACTTGAGTTATTGTCTGGAGTATGAGTAGGAGGAACATCCCTAGAGATATTATCATCAAAGTCATCAGGCATCCGATTATAACGGGCAAGGTTATTCTGGCACTTCGCAACTCTATTTAAATTCCAGACTCTACCCTCACTGACACTTACTGAGTTAAGTAAAATTTCAATTACTTTAATGGGTTCCGAAAATTGAGAAACACCTTTCTGAACCTTGTTGTTTTTTTTTATACGTACCCAGTCACCTACATTTATAACAACTTCTTTTGTACTGTGTTTCATGTCATAGTAAGCTTTGCTTTTCTCATGCGCAAGTTCCATATGTGTACACACCTCTTCTCTAGACCAAGGTTGTACCTCACTTGAAAATAGCCACGTGGGAATAGATTTTGGCCTAGGATTTCTCCCTTTCATAAGTATAAAAGGAGAGATTCCTGTAGACTCATTTACAGTAATGCGATAACTCCACACAGTTTTCCCAACCTGAGTTGGCCAATCAAGTATGCTATTCAGTGATAATTGAATGGTGTTATTTAAAACTCTATTGAATCTTTCCACCATTCCATTGCCACTTGGGTTGTAAAGTGAAGTGGTTTTGTGTGTAATTCCTAATTTCTTGAAATACATTTTAGCTTTTAAGGATAGGAACTGTACCCCATTATCTGTGAGTACATATGAAGGAATACCCTCTGCAACAAATGTTTCATCTAAAAATTGTAAAACAGAATAAGTATCTGCACTTTTAACAATTTTAACAACCGGCCACCTAGAAATAGGTCAATGAGAACAAGTAGGTAGCAATGAGAACCATCATTTTCACTGATAGGTCCCATGATGTCGATTGCGACACATTCCCAAGGATTTTTAGGAATGAAACCTCTTGTCATTGGAGGACGGAAGGTTTGCAAAGTTTTATCTGAAGAGGAACAAGGAATGCAATTTCTTACTACTCTCTCAATTTGGGAATCAAAGCTTGGCCACCAAAACAATCTTTTAACTAAGGACTTAGTTCTAACAATTCCCGGATGGCCTTCATGACACAAATCCACAATTCCTTCTCGTAAATTTTCTGGGGGAATTATTCTCTCACCCCTCAGGAGGGTATTATGAGAAATAGACAATTCAGATCTAACCTCCCAATAAGGTCTGTAATTTGCATCCAATAGCTCTTTTTTCTTGGGCCAGCCATTAATGATAAACGAAATGACAGCTTGGAGAATATTGTCTTCCAAATATTCATTGTCCTATTCCTCTTTACTAAATGCAGAAAAACCATGATCTTGTACAAAGGCAATGTGTAATTCATTCCATTCATTATTTTCACATTGTTCCAACATCAAAGGCATTCTTTATATAAAAAGTTCTGCATTCTCATCGAGATCCTAGCTAACCTCGCTGAAGCTGTAATTGCTCCTTCAGTAGTTACAATTTTTACCAATGGCTTGTGATCACAGCGAAGGATGCATGGTTTCCCCCAAATAAAAGATTTGAAGTGTTCTAATGCCCATGCACAGGCTAGTGCTTCTCTCTCTATTATTGGGTACTTCTCCTCACATGGAGACAAAGACCTGGATGCGTAAGCTATAATATTTTCTCTGCCTTGGCCGTTAACTTGTGACAAAACTGCACCAAGGCCTTTGTTGCTAGCATCTGTGGTAATTACACTATTTAATGAGGGATCAAAACTGTGAAGAGCAGTTGCTTTTGCAATAGCTTCCTTAATGACTTTAAAGTCTATGTTGCAAGCCTGTGACCACACAAATGTACAATTTCTTTTAAGAAGTTGGCGAATATTGTATGTTTTGGTGGCAAAATTTGGCACGTATTTCGAACAAAATTCTGCCATGCCTAAAAAGGATCTAACATCATCCTTACTGGAAGGTATAGGAGCCTCAAAAATAGCAGAAACCAAGGAAGGTTTCGGTTTCACACCTTGTTCGTCAATAACATGACCCAAATAGGTTACACTTTTTTGTGCAAATTTGCATTTAGAATGCTCAACAGTAAGGCCTTTACTCTGCAAAATGCTTAAAACTTGTTTAAGTCTAGAAATATGTTCTTCCTCATCACAGCCAAAAACAAGAATGTCATCTTGAAAAAACATAATGCCTTGCTCTTCTTTGAAAAGATGGAACATCAAACGCTGAAAAACAGCAGCGGCTGAAGCCAAGCCGAAGGGCATGCGTTTATATTGGAAACACACAAAGGGAGTGATAAAGGATGTGAATTTCATTGATTCAGGGGACAATGAAATCTGATGATACCCAGACGACAGATCTATGGTGGAAAACCATTTGGCATTGTTTAAATTTGAGACCATCTCATTGATTTTTGGGAACGAAAACTTATCAACAACAGTATTGTTCAGATACCTCAAATCTACACAGAGCCGAATTTTTCCGTTACTGCGTCTTGCTACGGCGATCGGGGAAACCCAATCCGAAGCATCAATAGGTTCAATAAGGTTATTAGACACCAATTTATCCAACTCTTTACTAACTTCATCCCTTAACAAAATAGGAATATTCCTGCATTTGTGTATTTTGGGAGATGCATCTTGTTTAAGAACGATGTTGTGTTCAAACCCTTTAAGGTTACCTAGAACACTACTAAAAACACTTGGACATTCCTTTAAAATTTCATTACTAACTGCCTTACTGTCATCAACAACCAACACTTCTTCTTTACTGTTGGGGTCTAAAATAGTATGTAACTGTTTTTGGTCAAACCAGCCAAGAACTGGTGGTCCTTTCTTTGCAATATATAATTTCCATCTGCATTCTCTTCCTTTGAACTTGAAAACAAACCAACGATAACCAAGAAGATCAATGGTTTCTCCACCATAGCCTTCAGGGTGAATGTCAGGTGCTAATAACTGTGTACCCACTTTTTGTATAAAGGAAGATTTCCACATTTCTTCATTTATGATTGTGTAAGGTGAGCCTGAATCTGCGTAAATTCTGACATCTACACCACCAATATCCATTAAACAAATTGGTTTGTTAACCATAGTTCCCTCATCAATATTTAGTACTAATTTATCATGTAAATTCATCACTAAACCACCATCATCTCCCATATCATCAGTCTCATTTGTACAGTGAATGTTTTCATCCGTGTTATTGACAAACCTAACGCTATTTTTACGCCTTCTACAAGCTTTGGCAAAATGACCTTTTAGTCCACAATTGGTACATTTGAATTCAAGTGCAGGACAACTTTTGTTATTAGCCAAATGTTCCAAACTGTTGCATCTGTAACATTTTGGTTTAGATCCTGTAGAAGGTGTGTATCTGGTAAAAGCAGGTTTTAAAATCGGATTATCTTTAGAGTTCATAGTGACTTTTTTTCTTTCATTCACATTGATTTTACTCACAACATCGGTAGTACTATTATCCTGTTTGAGAACATTAGCACATCTGCCAGAAATTTCTGCTTTACGCACAATAGCGAGGATATCATCCAGAGGTGCATCACCATTTATCCAAAGTCTATCCTGTATAGTGGGGTTAAAAGCATGCATTACTGTTTGGTCTCTTATTAAATCATCTTTCAAAACACCAAATTTGCAGTCTAAAACCAGCTTCCTAAGACCCGCCAGGTAATGGTCAATACTTTCGTCCTTGTTTTGTTTCCTGGAAAATAATTTATATCTTGTAATGCCAATACAGACTTTAGGCGCGAAATATGTGTCTAAATGAAGCAAAGTCAAAGCATAAACGTTTAAGTCACCTGGAAAACAAGGTTTGGTCATGCCTTCATACACCTTTAACCCAACTTGTCCCAAAGTATGTAACAGTAATCTTTTCTTTTGTGCGTGAGACATTTTTCCGTCTTCGTCCAATGCATCAATATAGTTACAAAAATAAGGTTTCCATTCCAACCATTTCAAAGGAGGTTCAGTTCCAGTAATCCAAAATGCGTGTGGAGGAGTAATATTGTAATTAGGTTGGCTCATAATGTAAATTAGGTTATTCTTGACTTGATGAAATGCTCAAGTAAAATTTGTTAATGAAATTTGTGATTGTTAAAATTGAGTAAAATGGTGGAATGACTAAGTAACAGTATTCTTCTTTAAAATATCAAAATAATCAAGGCAAAAGTACATATGCTGTTTGTGCTGGAAGTAATAACAAAGGAATAAACTCGTGCTTGTAGAGAACTCTTTAGCACATCCGACGCGCTGTGGAACTGGTTAAAATAGTAGCGTTGACAGCGCTGTGGGGTTGACTGAAATCGTAGCGTTGACACCAAAAAGATATGCAAATAATCCCAAACAAATATGGCGCCACGTTGGTTACGCGACGTGAATTGTCTTAATACGTGCGCGCAACATTCTTGTTATTCTTTTGACAAAATGGTATCTAAGCAACGTGTACACAGGGTCACGTGTGCGTATGTTGCTATCGCACTCAAGGAAGAAGCAAACTGCACGATAGAGCGGAGGTTGACGATCGCGCTCGAGACACCAGTGGTAGGATTCCTTCAATAAATCCTTTCCCTTACTTTTTCTATATCCGAGATTAACAAAAAATTTCAGTACTCACAAGGATTTAACTTCCGTGTCGGATCCGGTGTGTCCTGACGCTTCCAATTGGCATTAGTCAAAAATCACCTTCAGCTCACGGCTATAGCGAATCCTCATTAATTTAAATTCCGAGGTTGATGTGGGTTCATCCGCTCTTCGACATCCCGTCGCCAGTGTAATGAAGGATGCAGGATCATTAAAAGTAGTAATATCCTTTATTAAGTCGAAGAGCTGACCAGCATGCAAACAGTTCTCATCACCAAAAGTAACTGACACAAATCCAAAAGATACATTCTATAATGACCTAAACACATTCCAACATGAACACCCAACTTACATCATATGGAATTAAGAACGAGCGAAAGCACTAAGAATGCAAACATAACACCTTCCAATATTAACCTGACACTAAATATTATCGAGGAGGACTTGGCTAGCTATAACAATATAGTCAACATAACATTAGGCCAACTGTCCCCACTAAAACCCTACCATACCGAGTCCGATATAACACAGGCGACATGGTTCTCTCCCGATCAACGGATAGAAAAAAGCCTATGCAAGAAGCTAGAAAGACGTTGGCATCTTTCCCATGATCCAACTGATAAAGAAGCCTACAAGTGCCTTCTGGCCCTATAACATAAGAATCTAAAGAAGCCATGCAAATTTCACATTGAGTCACAACTTAATCAGGCAGGAAAATCTTCTAAAGAATTCTACTGCATTCTTAATTCTTTCATGAACCCTAAGGCCTGTCATAATGAAGTAACCCCTACACAAGACCTTTGTGACAAGCTACCTAACCACTTTACTCAGAAGATTGAGAGTATTTACACCAGTATCACCAAAGATAAGGACCCTCAGAAAGATATCATCACCCTCAACCCCTCACATTCTCACACTGCACATTCCCTGGACTACTTCTGCCCACTTACAGCTGACACAGTGGAGTTCCTAATGAAAACAGTAAAATCAGGCTCCCCTCAGGATATCCTACCTGCTAAAGTATCCTCGTACTTCATAAACAGCTGGCACCCACGATCTGTTCCAGTCTTAACTCCTCCCTGAACAATTGCAAATTACCTTCCTAATGGTAATCTGCCCAAATAATTCCTATCAGAAAGAAACCTAATATCCCTTAGGAAGACTTGTCAAACTATCGTCCTATCTCACTGCTACCATACTTGAGCAAACTTTTTGAAAAACATGTTAATAAATATCTCTTAAAGTATATGGAAGTAACAGGAGGCCTTGTACCCCTCGCAGTCTGGGTTTCGTCCCAGATTTAGTACGGAGTCAGCACTTATTGCAGTCACAGACAACCTCAAGCACTCCCTGGACAATGGACAGGCAGCATTGATGGTGCTGCTGGATCTGTCAGCAGCGTCTGACACAATATCCCATTCCGTCCTACTAAGTAGACTAAGAAATGTTGGGATCCATAGTCTTGCCTGTCAGTGTCTGTCAAGTTTTCTAACCCACTGCACCCAAACTGTCAATCTTGGCACCATCCGCTTTCCAACATCAGTGCTGACTAAAGGTGTGCCCCAGGCATCCTGCCTCAGTCCCACTCTATTTAACATTCATGTGGCTCCCCTTGCAGATCTACTCAGGGAACAGGGCTTCTTCCTAATTTCATACGCTGATGATACCCAGCTCCTAATGGCATTTGACAAAAACTCCACCAATACCCAGTCAACCTTCTCTGAAGGTATGACAGCCATCTCGGAGTGGATGAGGAATAATTTCCTTCAGCTAAATGCTAGTAAAACTGAAATTATGCTTTTTGGAGATTCGGCTCTACTCTGGTCCTCAGAGTGGTGGCCCACCGACCTGGGTGCTGCACCGGTCCCGAAAGTAGTGGTAAAAAACTTAGGAGTACATCTAGACCAGATACTCACAATGAAAGAGCAGGTCACAACCATCGTGAGTTTCTGCTTCCACACATTAAGTCTTTTGAGAAAGTTTTTCCCTTTCCTCCCTATGACAGTCCGAAAAACACTCCTTCAGGCACTAGTAATAAGTCGTCTTGACTATTGTAATGCCCTCCTGATCCCAGCCAACCAGTTCTCTCTTAACAGGCTTCAGGTGGTCCAAAACACAGCGGCCCGCCTAGTTTCCAATGCTCCTGCCAGGACTGCCTCCTTACCGCTACTCCTTGGACTACACTGGCTGCCCATCCGCAAGCTGATCTGTTCTAAGATCTGCTGCATAGTGCACAAGGCACTACACAGCAACGCTCCCAGCTATCTTGCAGATAGACTCATACAATACCAGCCTTCCAGAACCCTCCGATCTGGCTCTAAATCGCTCCTCCTGGTACCTCGTGTAAAGAAATCTCGCATAGGTGGAAAAGCCTTCTATCGTCTGGCCCCCTCTTACTGGAATCAACTTCCCTTTCACCTCAGCGAATGCACTAACTATCTGCAATTCCGCAGGCTTCTAAAAACCGAACTCTTTTGAACCCCCTTGTGACTCTTTAGCACTCCCGTAGTGCGGAGATACCTCTCCAGGGGTGATTCGGGCGCTTTATAAGACAAATAAATAAATAAATAAATGTACATGTTTCCCTTGTCTTCATTGCTTGATTTTGCTCGCAAGAAAGTGTCACTCATAGTCATTGAAATGTCACTCATAATTACACTGACATTTTGAAAATATCACACATAGCAATCTGAAACCTTGGCAGCTATGATTTGTGCTGTGTACCCACATATCATAGGGACTAATGCACTTCCTGGAGTACGTAATAAGGATATTAAAAGTCACTTCGGAGTTCCATAGCCTTATAAACGAACTTTATTTACAGCCTTGTTCCTCTATATGGTTATGGAACTCCTCATTGAGTTGCAATATCCTTATAATGTACGATAGGGGGTCATTTATCAAATAAAGTACACCCACCAGTTTAACTGTGGCCTAAAGTTTGCCCCCCTACAATTTGTTCCTCAGGACGCTACAGATAATTCCACTAGTGATATTCTAGACAATGCATACAATAAAAAACGCATAGAAAAAATTGTGCAGATGTATGTGATAGTCCACACAGGCATGGGTCGTTGCTGATTTAGGTAATACATTTAAAATACTTGTGTAATTGAATTACCTTTTTAATCTCCCTGCATGGATTGAAATATACACAAACCTCCCCTTGGCTTATTGCATATGCATAGGACACCATGCCTGCATTTAACTATTTAAAAAAATGCTATCCCTGTCCCCTTACAGCAGACCATTAACAAAGCAAGATCCATGTGCAAGGCACAACTGGACTAGTCATTGAGAACAAAGGCTGATGTTGTAGAAGAGCCTTTTGGGGGGGGGGGGTCCACTTCTTTAGCACTCACCTACCACAATCACTCATGTGCGATCACCCCTTCACTTCCTTCACCACTCATTCAACATTCTAGCTATATTGTGTACCTTCACTGCCCCAATGCAGAGTCCTCTTTATGTTTCTGGAGTGGTACACATCCTCTTCCTAGGGCTGCCACCTAACTGATTTGTATGTGGGCATGCATGGTATTTTAATGTCCCAACCCCTACAACAGTTAGAAAAACCAGATTGGTAGTTTTTGCCCTTATTAGTAGAAAACACTTTACATGTGTTCTACAGCGATCCAAATGTGACCCCTGCTTGACAATGACAAAGACAGAAAGGCCATATACAAATGAATGATGATGCTTTCTTAAAAAGTTATATTTCAGAATCATGTTGGGGTCTTTGCAGAATGTCAGCGTGTGAACAGATGGCCATATTTGTCTCTTGGAAATGTATCAACCTTACATCTGCAGCCTCTTCCCCTCTCAGACAAGCAAAGCTGTGCTCTATGGAAGGTGGTTTCTGGGAGAGGGTTGCGGGGAGGGGGGTCTGCTCTTGTAAGGGGCCTGGCAGGCTCGAGTGAAAGAGAAACAAAAGTTATTTGGCTCTCTTCACTTCCAAACCAGCCCATGTCAGCTCAGGGCAGCTCAAAGCAGCTTGCAAGCTGCATCTGCTTTACAAGAGACACAAACCCTGGAGAAACAAGCTGATGGACCCCTCTTCATATATAGAAGAGTGGGGGCCGCCCGCACTGCGGGGGCTGCAGGGGTGTCCGTTAAGCCACTGCCACTGAGAACAGGAGCATTGGCTTTCAGTTCTGCAAAACAAATAGGTTCTGCTGAACAATAGGTGCTTTTATGAATTCATTGTAAATGTTGATTTTTTTGTTCTGTTTTCATTTGCTCAGTAGATACACAGTGCAGCGAACAATTAAAACATTTGAGAACATACGTGACAAGAATTTTCAATTCTATTAAGGACAACGGAGGCGAGGATTATGCTTCTCATTTCTTTGCTTTTTTATTTCAAAATCAAAATACTTTATTAAAAAAAAAATACAAATCCCATGAGCACTCAGTGCATACAACAACCACAGAGTGTATCATATAAAGGTCTCAACAGAGGTAACCACTTCCTCTTTCTTTGCTTAATCCCAGCATGTTTAAAAACAAGCTTAGTCTCAACATTAGTTTGATACTTTTTTTCTGGCAAAAGAATCCTTCACGACTCCGGCATGAAACGGATGAAATTTGAATCTTCAGAACGTGAAACCATTCCAGGAACTTCCAGCATTCGGCAGGCAACCGCAACATGGATCCAGAGGGATCAACCCTTGAACTCAACCAACGTAGAAGCGTTGTATCTTTCATTTGCCATCTGTACCTGAAACAGAGAAAATTTTCAGTACTAGTGGAAAAAACCCATGAAGATCTTAATCATGCCAGTCAAATACGAGGGGGGGAAAAATAAATCTTATACAGTGCAATAACTTTCACATGCATGAAATTATCAACAGTAATGTCTAACAGCAGTACCATAACTCTGGGTGGGATAATCCTCGCCTCCGTTGTCCTTAATAGAATTGAAAATTCTTGTCGCGTATGTTCGCAAATTTTTTTATTCTATGTCAGGACCGGAGGCTCCGATTATGCTTGTTCAAAGCTGAGCCACCACTATTGACACCACATCCAAAATAGGCTTATAGTAAAATGTCTTAAACGTCGATTCTGCTGACCAATCAGCCGCATTTATTATATCAGCAGGACTTACTCCCAAGGAGAAAGATTTGGATGCCATCGCTCCCCGAACTGAATGGGCGCCAAATTTTGAGACATCAATGGCTGCTTCTTCCATGAGCCAACGCACCCACCTGGATAAGGTGGCCGAGGTCAGTGGTCGAAAAGGCTTTTGTAAAGCAATGAACAATTGACCATTCATATCAGATCTTAATTCAGCAGTACTTACCTCGTACGCTTTCCAACATTGAACCACACACAACTTAGAATTATCTGGAAACGCCGGATAGGATATTGATGTAGAATTACTTTTGGTCCGTCTGGATATAAATAAGGTTACTCCTTCAGGAGAAAACCGACATCCCGCGAGATCGAGGGTGCGGATATCTGAAACTCTCTTGCAGGAAACCAGACACAATAGTATGGCTAATTTTGCTGAAAGTTGCTTTCGAGATAGGTATTTATTGGCAGGCCAAGACTCTAAAAACCGTAAAACCACAGAAACGTCCCAAAGGACCGAGTACTTAGCGTGTGGAGGTTTCACCATCCTAATACCTCTAAGTAACTTGCATACTAAAGGATGCTCTCCAACCGATTTACCGTCTATTAGAACGTGTCCTGCCGAAATGGCGGATGGAAAATTGTTAATAGTTCTGTAAGCTAAACCAGATGCCGCCAGAGAGGTCAGAAAATTCACTACCATGAAGACAGTCGTTGCAGTGGGATCGGCGTTCCCTTGAGAACACCAGCTACACCATCTGTTCCATGCGGATGACTATCGTTTATGTGTGTTGGACGATCATGCCTCCCAGCGATCACTGAAACTCGCGAAGCCACCAGAGGAAGCTGTCCTGACTTTATTAATGAATGAGGAACCTTCTGAGGATCTAACAATAGATTCCATCTCTGTGGAAGAAGAAAAGGTATCGCACAGGACAGAACCGTCGGGAACCAGGCGTGAGCCCTCCACAACGGGGTGATAAGCACTAACTCTGCTTGTTGACGCTTGGTTTGGGCCAAAACCCTGGGAATCAACATGAATGGCGGAAACGCGTAATTCAGAGTCTGTGGCCAAATCTGAAGAAATGCGTCTGAGGCGATCGCCTCCGGGTCGGGATGCCAACTGTATAACTCCGGTAATTGCCGGTTGAGGTGAGAGGCAAAAAGGTCTAGATGACAAGGGCCCCATACAAGATTCAGAGCACGAAAGACTCGAGGATGGAGCCTCCAGTCGCTGAAGTCCTGAAGGTAGCGGGAGTGCCAATCGGCCACTTCGTTGTTTCTTCCTGGGAGGTATACCGCCACCACTGAGATTCTGTGAAGTAGGCAATAATGCCAAAAATCTTTGGCAATTTCTGCCAGAATCCTGGATTTCGTTCCTCCCAGCTTGTTGACATAGTGAACCGCCGAGATATTGTCCATTCGTAAGAGGATGCAACAATCTGTCCTCTGGGGCAAAAGACTGCGGATCGCAAAAGAGCCTGCTAGCAGCTCCAAGCAGTTGATGTGCAAGGAGAGCTCCTGATGCGACCATCGACCCCCAGTAGATATCGAGCCGCAAAGCGCTCCCCGGCCCCAGCGACTGGCGTCCGATTCGATCACAATCTCGGGACTAGACCCAAATATGGCTCTGCTGTTCCATGACTCCATGTGCTTGAGCCACCATAGCATCTCCCACCTCGCCTCTTCGGAGAGAGGAACCTTTTCTGCATAACCGAGGCCTTTGTGGAGATGTTGGATCTTTAGACGCTGGAGCGCCCGATAGTGAAGAGGGCCTGGGAAAATGGCTTGTATCGAGGAGGCCAATAGCCCCACAATCCGTGCCACTGACCTCAACGACACAACTTGCTTGTTCAATATAACCCGCAACTCTTTCTTGATGGTTCTGATTTTCTGCGATGGAAGCAACAGCTGGCAGCTCAGCGAATCAATCTGATATCCCAGAAATTCTATTGATTGCGTGGGAGACAAGATAGATTTCTGAGTATTCACCACAAAGCCCAAGCTCTGAAGAAGAGATATGACCATTCCAGATGAGTGACTACCAGCCGAGGACAACTCGCCATGATAATTATGTCGTCTAAGTAGACGATCAGCCGTACTCCGCGCGTTCTCAAGGATTCCACTAACGGGCGGAGAAGCTTTGTGAAGCACCATGGTGCTGAAGCTAGCCCGAAGGGAAGGACCTTGTACTCGTAGCACATGCCTTGCCAGACAAATTGGAGGAACTGACGATGAGGGGTGTAAATAAGGACGGATAAGTACGCGTCTTTGAGATCCAGACGCACCATCCAATCCCCTTCCTGCAGCAAATCTTGTAAAAGATGGATGCCCTCCATCTTGAAGGGGCGATATACTATCCAACCCTTTTCCATTTAGGACTAAGCTGGACCCGCCCCCTTTTTTCTCGACCAGACACACATTGCTGCCAAAACCCAGCGGATGGAGATGGGTAGGAGCAACGGCTCCTTTCTGCACCAGAGAATTGATCTCGTCGGTGATAAAATTCAGATCGCGTTGGGAAAAATGTATCAGAGGGGGAGAGGGGCACTGAATAGGGGTGCCGTACATCTACAGCTTGTAGCCCTGAACGGTCTCCATTGCTGTTGAATCTACCCCTGCGGAACCTATTCCTCGTGAGTTTGGAGGAGAATTAGGAGGGGTTGGTGTCCTGATAGCCTCCCTGCTGCTGTTGATATTGGCCTCTTGGGGCGCCTTGGTGTCTTCGGCCAAATGACCGCCCTCTATTTCGTCCGGCCCTATTGAAAACTGGACGGAAGGCCCGCTTCAATGACTCTTGTGCCTTCACAAGACCACTGAAGGTCACCACAAATTTCGTAAGTTCCTTCAGGAACGGTTGACCAAAGAGGAGGCCCTGAGCGATGGGTCCTGCTTCCGAAGTGAACAATTCCGCGAGTTTGGGGTCTAGCTTGAGAAGGATGGATCAGCGTCTTTCGCTAGACATGGCACAATTTGCGTAGCCTAACTGGCATACGGCACGTTGTGCCCATCCAATAAGGTCATCCGGATTGATGGATGCCCCGGTTTGCTTGGCCCTGTATCCTATTTCGAGAATCTTAGTGATGGGGCCCGACAAGTCCAACAGCTTGTCTTGGCAGGACCGCCAAGAACGGTCAATGGCTTTTTTCGAATCTTTTGAGTATTTCTTTAAATAAGTTAGCATGGTGGGGTCCACCTCAGGGGTATCAGCCACCTTCGCCGCCAGATCCGGTCGAGGACATTCGGTCCGCAGCTGAGCCCTGACGTCCTTGTCGTAGGGTCGACGGAGGTGCGCTTGCACATAGTCTGCCACCTCTTGCGCCGGGAGCCATGCCGTCGAATTGGGGTGGATAATATCCGCCGGTTCAAAATTTAGGTCCTTGGGTTGAGAGGGGACCTCCAGATGGTGTTCCTTCTTCTTTTTCTTGGCTGGCTGGGCCGCTTCCTGGTCATCAGATTCCTGGTCTGGGGTTGTATCGCCAGGCTCATCATCGGGAGAGTCAAAGGGATAGGCCTGAGTGGCTGAATCCTGATCTTTAGCCCAGGAATCCGTGAGCTTAGCAAAATCAGCCTTATGCGGGTTTGCGTCGCGCGCAGCGCTAGACTTAGGATGGCTAGGCACAGCGGGACTCCAACCCTGCTGCAGCGCATATTTGTTGAGATGCCTCTTCAAGGGGGCAATAGCCCTGACCAGAGCTGTGTTAACTGATTTCTGGACCCCCCCATCTAGTGCGTCCACCAGGTCTTGTTCCAAAGAACCCCCAGGCTCAGCCTCATAACAGTACTCTTCGTCATACATGTACTCTGCCATAGCGGAGCACTAGTCAGCAAGCAAGCAACTGACAGTCTATGCAAAGGAGGGGTACTCCTCTAACCAAAGTCCAGGGTCTGGACAGTCACGGGGGAGAGGTGAACCCCAGGCAAGCCGATATCAACAAATACCTTTACCTTTAGATGTGGAGGGAGGGCTTGCCAACACACCTCTCTAGGCAAGGCCTATGCAAGTTTAGCGGCCCGCTGCGAGCGTGCAACAGCAGGTGTCCGTTGGGTGCTAAGAACGGGCACTTTTGCACTTCCAAGCCGAAGCTGAATTCAAATTGGGCACCTTTTTCCCGCCGCGCGATCTTCGTACCGCGATGCGGTGAAAATATGCCCCAAAATGGCCACCGCGCTTGCGCAGTTGCGGCCGCCCGTAGTGACAGAAAGAGGACTGCGCAAGCGAGCGACGCGCAGTCCTCACCCCCTGACTCCCGGCAGGGGAGGCCGAAGTGCTCCTAGTCGCAAGCGCTACAGCGAAAAACACACGGAGAGCAAGAAACACGATGGAAAACTGCCGCTGCGCTGAGTAACCAAATCTGCACAGGCAAAAACAGTCAGAAATACGTGAATAAGCACTAAGGCAGAGTCAGTAACAGCACCAGGACAATACCTACAACGCGTTACTTAACGCAAAGAAGCCAACACAGATAAAACTTGCGCACTCAAAGCATGCAAGTAATAAGGGTAGGAGGTACTTAACTGGCTGCGGAGCAGCAAAGAAAGAGGAAGTGGTTACCTCTGTTGAGACCTTTATATGATACACTCTATTGTTGTTGTATGCACTGAGTGCTCATGGGATTTGTAGTTTTTGTGAATAAAGTATTTTGATTGGCTGCTGAAATAAAAAAGCAAAGAAATGAGAAGCATAATCGAAGTCTCCGGTCCTGACATAGAATCAAGTGTTAGAGAACATGTCATGAAGTGGGATATATTAAACACAGATAAATAGGCAGTACAATAGTAGTATCGTCACGTATTCTACACAAATCTAGCATATTCACGACTGCATAGTATTGAATCCATGAGATAGGTTATAAAGAAACAAGCGGTGTAAATATAAAACATACGTTCTGTGGATGAAAATTTTTATCCCTAGTAATCCAACTACAGGACAGTTCCCAACATGAACAATCTCAATTGGTGCATTGCACAGATCCATAGATTTTACAACAGTGGGATATATTAACTCTAATTCAATAATACACCAGACCTCACCGTTCTGCAACCCTAAATTGCTCCCTCCACGCTTGGCAAGGGCCGTGTAAGACATCCGTGATGGAAGTGGGACCTTCAGGGAATGGGCATACATGGGGGGTATCAAGATAGTGTGGAAGCTAAGAAGGAGGGAGGTCATTCTACGCCTGTAAGCTGCTATGCCGTGGCCTCAGTCATATCATATAGAATAATCTATTGAGCCCATTGACTATATATATATGTATAAACTTATAAATATCTATAAGGCACCAACTGGATCCAGAAAATTTTTCTTCAGCAGTATTCCTCCAGGGCAGTGAGTTGGTGGCATATGGATTTATCTGCGACTCCGCCAATCTAGATGCGTTACATTGACATTTAGTAGGAACCAGCTGGTGTGCTGGTTTCAGTTCTCAGTATTTGTTAACTCACCATCGAGGAGTGCGGTGAGAAGCTGAGAGTTCATGAATGATAGTGACAATGTTTACATACCCTGAAATCTTATTAATAGCACAAACTCACTGAGGGGGAGATAGGGCAATGACAAATCTATTGAAACTAACATACCCACCAGAAATATTGTTACTGAAGATAAACAACTCTTTTTCTGATGGCTATGTCTTCTCACAGATTCCTCACCTTATGAATTAGTTCCTAAGCATAACCCTCTAGGAAGTGGTATATAAGCAAGGTCATGTAACACTGCCCTCGCAAAGTATCTATCAGTGCATGTTTGGGCTGTGAGGAAATAATATTTGACAAAAGTATGCAAGGATGACCATGTGGCCGCCCGCAGATGTCAACTACCAGGAGGTACCACTTTTGGTAGAACAGATGAGCAGGTACAAAGAACCACAAAATCCGGGTAGAGTACTGTGAATGGTGGTTGGTCTGAGAGGGTTGAAAGTTCTCCAACTCTATGGACAGAAGCAATCGCCACCAACAAGGAATTCTTTAGAATGAAAGTCAAAGCGGGCAACTGTGCATCAGCTCGAAAGAGGATGCCATGAGGAAAAGCAACAACATTATCAAATCCCACAGAGGAGCAATGAACATAGAGGAAGGAAACAAATACAATAAACATTTCAGAAAATGAGTCATTAGTGATGAATTAAACAGAGAAATTAGGTTAGGGAGAGAACTGTCATCGGTTAAGGAGGGAGCAAAGCTCCAGACCTGATGCTGTCACGTCCAGGATGAGCAGAGCTGTGGCGGAAGCTGCCTGACGTTGCTAGAGAGCTATTGTTTGGAAAAAAATTCCTAGATCCAGTCCAGAGCCTGAAAGATACTCCTAGGATGAATATTCTGTGGAAAGAATTATCATCAGAGAAAGCAGGACTGGGTAAGTTACTCATACCTGATATGGGTAAGCTTAGGACCACTGAACATCCTCCACTTTTTATCTAATAAACTGCGAAATCTGCGACTTACACAGCTCCGTGGCTCTTATATATGTTAAAGGTACATTAGAAGGGTCTTCTGTGAAATTCAGTTTTTTTTTTTTTTTTTGCAAAACCCTTGAGAAGCGCAGTATGGTGTCAAATCGTGCAACCTTCCTAATAATCTTCCTGTCAGTTTGCTGTCAGCTGATCCATAACGTACTGTTCCATGGTTCAGATTTCCTTCCTATTGACATAGTCGGACTGGCCAGCCGGGCAAAGTGGGCCAACCCCCAAGATGCTGTAGCCCCAGGAGGCCGGTTTTGACACTTGGAGGGCGTTTAAATTCCCAGTCCGGCCCAGCCTACTGAGTCTGTGTAGAAATCCACGGAGAACAGCCTCAGCTCACACAGATGGACTTCACTGCTCAGCTATCGGTTCACTAACGCCAGTGCACAATCCTTCGCGCTTAGACTTCTGTGCGATTAGCCTATAGAGTTATGGAAAACTGCAAATCAGTGCTCTACCCTGGAAGCTCTTGTGGCGGGATTTCGGCCTGCATTTTCCAGTTATCCTGTTAAAAAATCTTTGCTTCCCAATGTAGCCAAACGCGTTGAACATTGGAAACCCATTTAGATCATAGTGTACTCTAAACAAACAACTCACCTGTATGCAGCTTAATAGCAAAAATATTGTTCTATATAATATTTGTGACCATTTCCAGTACTGGACACAAGAAAATAACTGTGGGCTCTCTCAGGGCAACATTGTTAGGGCATTCCTTTAGAAATCGTGGCACAGCTCTGGTAGGCTCTCCTCGTACATTTTTTACTTGTCCTTCAGCTGCCCACACACATGCCTTGTATACGGTACTCACTGGCGACACAGCCAGGAGTTTTCTCCCAGCTAAGGCAAAACATACCTAAAACCAGGTGGAATTCAGGATTGCAAAAGACACACAATTGTTGGACGGAATGCAGAACAAATCAAAACATTCACCCCAGTCAAGAGATCTGGGTTAAATCCGTCATTCTTTTGCTCACCATGCCACCCCAGTTTAGACCTGGCAATATGCAAATCAGTCTTGACCCTGTGCCTCATGGAACAGTCCAGCCTGAACTTCCAAGCAAAGTCCTCCCTGGACCAGAAACAAGCATCCTGGGACCGGTTTGAGGTTTTCACCCCTCATCAGCCTGGACAGCTTGATTCCAGTGGCACAGTGATCCCAGGATGGAATTCAGGAATGCAGCAAAGACTTGGCTCTTCCAAGCTGATTCCACTGTGACTGGACAGTGCCATGTGACATTATGAGGAAAAAATGGTAACACAGAACTCGAGATGAAAAGCAGTTGAAACTGGAAAAATCACTCTAATTATGGTTCGGCACAAGCACATGCATAGCTATCTCTCCCGCTGGCTTTTCTACTCCAGACGTATGCGCTGTGGCACACTGGCAGCTCCTGGTCTACACTCGTGGCACAAACCACTTGCTACATAGGCCAGATTACATTGAATGCGTGTGCATCCTTTTTTACACCCATTCTCTTCACTTTAGTCCATGGCTGTGCCAGAAGAATGCAAACAGAGCACAGCTCTTGTCCTCGCGCACAACACTCAAATACTACTTAAAAAGGTCAACACTCATGGACACACACACGTGCTCCCTTGAAAGCACTGAGGGGGTACCCATCCGCAAATGTTCTTCAGTGCCTCGTCAGAGTATGAAGCTGTGTGTGTGTGTGGGTGTGTTTGTGTGTGTATATAACAACAAATAATAAAAAAATGTCATGTAGGGGTGAGTCCAAAGTCAGCATCAGAGTACGAAGGGTCTGACAGCACATCAATTAACTGGAGTACATCGATTATTTTCCCACATTTAGGGAGGGGTCATCCTGCTTGTGGACACATGATATCAGCTGCAGCAGATACTTCCAGGCACACTCTCAGTGGTACATAAACCCAGGTAAGTGGCCATTGTGGTTCTAGCCTAGATCTCTACTGGAAGTCCAGGTCTGTACATTCCCATCAGTTATCCGCAGTATAATGGGTTCTAATCGGGTCTAAAAGAGCCGGCGCCCTAGGCCGTGCAAGAGCTATGTATGGAAAGAACTATAAATGTCAATGCAAAAGCAAGACCCAGTGTTTCCAGGACTTGGGAGGGCAGGAGCAGGTGTACCATTGCATGGTAAGTCTATGCAGGATTTATTCCTTGATAACATCTCTTCATAAAGTGAAAATTGTTTGTGCAGAATCCTGTTTTGAGTGTTGTGTCAATATTTACAATGCACATATTTAGTTTGGAGTGGCATGCCAATGGATAGAATGCACACCTGCATATTTCCTTGTAACCTTGAAAAGTTATGATTTTTTTTAGGTAAATATCCCCTTGATGCCCGAACATTCCCCAAACTTCTTCATTCCAGAAAGTGCGCCATCGTCTATATAGACTAGTCAACGCTACATTAAATCATAGATAAATAAATACACTCACGTTGAATGCTTGAAATGGAAAAATATAAGTGCAGGTGCTCTGTACCGGAGTACCTGCTTGTTTCTGAGAAGTGCCGGTACTTTCCAATTAAAAGTAAAGCATTTCTCTTGAGAAGTGCCGGTACTCTCCCTCTCAAAATAAACAAGCATTGGCATAGCCAATAGGTCTTGCTTTTGGGACCTTATAAGTATTTAGTTATGCAGCACAATATCCTTGGTGCAACAACAACTGTTGCATGGCTAAACACTGATAAGGTCCCAAAGGCGAGACCTATTGGCTATGCCAATGCTTGTCCTTCCTTGTTAGCTGGCTGACACTAACAGGCGGCTGAGGGTGCTAATTCCGAAGGGGCTAACACAACCCGCGCTAGGGTCCTACCTGGCACGTGCCCCACACTGCTGAGAGCCAAGCCACAGAGATGCTTATCTGCTGATGACACTGTGAGGAGTGCTACCTCGGAGGAAATGAAGAGCAGCGTCCCTTCATCGCAGGAAGTGATGTCACATCATTTATATATTCCCGCCTTTAATGGGACCGATACTATTTTATTGTCATAGCTGAGGTGCCAACGCTGCTATGTATATTGCATATCCATGGAGTTATGATATAAAAATAAAATTCCGAATTTTGTCTATCTATTTATTTGCAGTTGCAACACAGTGGATGATATAGAAGTTACAAAAGCCTACATTATAGAGGAGTACACGATAAAAGAGAGAATGGAAGTAGCGTGATAGTGAAAGAAGGTTCGGAATGGAGGCGGGAGAGAGACACAAGGAAGGCTGGACAGGATGGGGGCACTCACTACAGGTCTGCGAGTAGTAGATCAGAGAACGAGGGTAGGAAGGCAGGGAAAAAGGAACCCAGGAAGGTGCAAGAAAGAAAGCTCAAGATGAGAGAACGAGGGAAAAAATGTGCTAAAGGAGAGATGGGGGGGGCGTGAAAATGAGAGAGAACGACCAGGCGAACCAAGGCACGAGAGAAGAGGAAGGAAATCCGGAGAGGAACGTGGGTAAGTAAGTAGAGGCAAGGGGAACATAAAGGGGGGGAGGCAAGAGGTACGGAATGAGCAGAATGGCTAGGAAGGAAGGCAAGAAAGAAAGAAAGCAAAGAGGAGAGGAGAGAGTGTGGGAAAGAATGAAAGCAGACCAGGAGGATGAGGAAAGGACAGAACACGTGGCAAGGAAGAGTAACGGAAGACAAAAGAGGTAAAGCAAGGTAAGAAGGCAGGAGCAGAGGAATAAGCAACACAGGAACACAAGGGGAATCTGAATGAATTTAGGAATACTGCTGAGGGAGATAAAGGGGAAAATGCAGGAGAAGAAAGTAATGCAAGAGAAGAAAAATAGCAAAGGAGTAGAAGTAAAACCAATGAAGTAGTTGGAAGAAGGAAAAAGCAGAAAGGAAGGATGCAATATACAGAATCAATGAATGAATGTATAGCTACCTACATAATGGCGGGGTCAATGCATTCAACTCAAATACATTACAACTCAAAACAAGCATTAGCCGCGAGCGCGAGAACAAGCATCGCTGCACCGGCGCTTTACTTTGAACATTAAAAGTAATGCGCGGGTGCCGCGATTATAGCAAAAGTAAAGAAATAGATGATTTTTCTATTTCTTTACTTTTGCGAAAGTGAAAGTCATCACGGTTCTAATGACCCGTGAAAAGACTGCTGGCGGCCGGCGTTGCGCATGCACGCTCGCGTGAACGCGAGCGCTAGGCCAGCCAGCAGCACTTTGAAAACTCATCTACAAAATGTCTCAAGCGGTATGGAATGAGCAGAATGGCTAGGATGGAAGGCAAGAAAGAAAGAAAGCAAAGAGGAGAGAGGGTGGGAAAGAATGAAAGCAGACCAGGAGGATGAGGAAAGGACCGAACACGTGGCAAGGAAGAGTAACGGAAGACAAAAGAGGTAAAGCAAGGTAAGAAGGCAGGAGCAGAGGAATAAGCAACACAGGAACACAAGAGGAATCTGAATGAATTTAGGAATACTGCTGAGGGAGAAAAAGGGGAAAATGCAGGAGAAGAAAGTAATGCAAGAGAAGAAAAATAGCAAAAGAGTAGAAGTAAAACCAATGAAGTAGAAGGAAGAAGGAATAAGCAGAACTGAAGGAAGGATGCAATATACAGAATCAATGAATGAATATATAGCTACCTACTTAATGGCGGGGTCGATGCATTCAACTCAAATATATTACAATTCAAAACAAGCATTAGCCGCGGGCGCGCGAGAACAAGCATCGCGGCGCTGGCGCTTTACTTTGAACATTAAAAGTAAAGCGCGGGTGCCGAAATTATAGCAAAAGTAAAGAAATAGATGTTTTTTTCTATTTCTTTATTTTTGCGAAAGTGAAAGTTTCACGGTTCTAATGACCCGTGAAAAGACTGCTGGCGGCCGGTTGCGCGCATGCACGCTCACGTGAACGCAAGCGCTAGGCCAGCCAGCAGCACTTTGAAAACTCATCTACAAAATGTCTCTCCGAGCAGCGCATGCGTGCAGACTCAACGAGACCTAAAAAGTGCTGGTGCGCCGTACCGGACAGTACCGGCCCATTTAAAGCACTGCTCACGTCTTATAAGAGCTTCACAGGTGAACGGTAAAGCCCTCCGGGTACACCTCGCCTGACACCGAAGCTCAATAAAGAGGACACCTTTAGCCAACCATCACACCGCACAGTGTAAACATAAATAATCTAAAGGATGGACCAGAAACACGTCCTGATATGATGATCCAGTCTGCTAGGATACACAGAAACACGTGCACTCAAATACCAGACAAGCCACAGCGCAGCAAGGCCCTGCAGGCGGCAGCTAGGCGCGTATGATAGTATATGATACAACATGGTCTCAGGACGTAGGCGCACTGCGCTGGCACAAGTATTCGGTGGCCTCTAGCTGAGGGATACAAAGAGACTACGTTGAGAGGCACTGAGGGACTGGGCAGTTTACCAGCTGTGCAAGTGCTTGTGAGAGTGAGGAAGTGCTGGGGCACTCAGTCACCTATCACCAGGTCACAAGTCCTAAAAAAAGAAGTGGGGGGACTAACCTAGTTAGCCAGTATGCAAGTGACATCACGGCGCGCAACATCATGGCACGCGACATCACCGCGCACATCACCGCGCACGACATCACGGCGAGCAACATCATAAAAAGTGGCATCACAAGCCACGACTTTACAGGAAGTGGCATCACAAGAAGTGACATCAGTTCTAAAGCCCTCATATATATGTTTAGCAGGTCTATCATGTATACGTTTGAGCGCATTGCGAAGATAATAGCACAGTGAGCTATGGAAGATGATATATGACTGCTATGCCTTGCAATCCCCCAGTTTTATGTAACACATCCTGTACATTCTTTTACAAACTAATATGTATTGTACATGTAATATGCACGTGTTGATGTAAAGCGCTCTGACATCCTGCATTGGGATGAGTAGGACTATACAAGAAAAAATAGTGGTACTTAAATTATTTCAACGCCTCCTCAGGTGTAGTAAGCTCTATACAAATGCAATTTGCTGTGTGTAAATATTGGGAAAGACCAACACATCTGACATTCTTACAGTGCATGCGTATCTCCTAAACAGGGACTGAACAAAGTGAAAATAAAGTGAAAAGCTGCCTTATTTAAGTATGTGTGAAGCGCTGACATTTGTTTCCCCTCCGCTTCATTTGCTTCTAGGTGGGAGGCTGACTGCTCCCTGCCAAGAGACTCACAAAAGGAGGCCTGATGACCCCTCAAATTCGGCCTTTGTTATGGGCCCAGCAGGAGTCTGAACCGGGACGGGTTCAGCAAATTATTCATGGGACCCAACTTCTTGGCAGGGTGGACGGCGTTCACTCTGTAAAAATAGTAGGTGGACGCCGTCCACCCGCGTGTACCCCCGACTCGTGCCCTGCCTATCACTCATTCCTGCCGCCGGGGCGTTTTCTGATTATTATGGATTTGCTGTATTTGCCACATAATGTGCAGATTTTAATACATAAAAAATGGTTCTAGCTCACTCGGTCTAACGGTTATGAAAAACGTGGCGACACGTACTCCTGCTCAGTGGAATACCCTTCCCAAATGTTGACTGGTTACATATCAGTTGTTTTTCTCTGTATTTGGTTGTTAAACTGGTACTAATGATGTGAACTGTTTACCCAGACAGGTTGCCTAGTATAAAAAATGACAAAGTACTGAACCAATATTATCTCAAAACGTGCCGCATTGTGACGCATAATTTGCCTTTTTATTCCCACATAATTTAGTCAATTTGCAAAATGTGGTCCTATCCGGCGCATAACTCCAGTGCCTGTAACTGTCTGTGTTACAAGTGACTGACTCCACGTGGACCAAACAACCCTCCCCTCCCCAACCTCATGGTAATGATCACTAATTGTCTCCCACTTAATGGTTGTCTCAGGAGAGTGGGCAAAAACTGAATGAGTGTGAAATCTGGATGTCTTTTGCACTCCCCACACAGGTTTGCCAGTGCTGTAGCTCAGTAGGATCATCACTCAATCAGCAACCTACCTATATGTTACAGGTCCCAATTACAGTAGCAGTCACTAAGTGTTAGTTTCATTAGTGCAAGGTCGATAACTTATTGCCATTGAATTGGGTATTAATAACGCCTATTCTCTAAGAACTAGGCAACAATCTACTGTGTGGCGTGAGCTGCAGTCATTTTAAAAATACCCCGATGGATAGTGCGCCGCGCTGTCACTGGTGAGCAGTATTAGATCCCGGCACGAGGCGGCTGGTGAGGGGCGCACACTCATGGGCAGTCAGTGTGAGAAGCTGGCAGCCTGGCAGGTTGTTCCTGGCGGCCAGTCTGAGAAACCTGCACTGGGGGTCCTTTTCGTTTTGCAGTGTAGAGAACTGTCACCAGTAGGCACTGCGAGAGCTGACACTATGGCATTTCCGTAGTAGTGTGACCCCACCAGGGTCGGCATAAAATATCTCTCACGGGTGGGCGCGCAGTGGGCGTAGACTGGCACTGCTGGCAGGCATTAATGCGACCCGGAAGCTGACCCTCTGGTTCTCTCAACCCGCCACCGGCAGGCCCACACCCTGAAGTCACCCCAGGCCCCGAACACGTGACCTGGATCACAGTGCGCAGTCGCAAGAGCGCGCCCATTTTATTTCTCTGCCCTTCCTTGACATTAAACGCAATTCAGGCCTGCCCTGGAGGGTCGTGGGAGAAGCTCGACGAAAACGTGCGTCGAACACTCACGCCAGCCGTGCTCTGTGACACAGATAGTCAAGCGACAGAGGCCTTCTCGCCCGGGGAGTATTTCCAGAAATCGTGCCGTCAGCGAAAGATAAAGCCGATAAGCTGCCCTCTCAGTACCTTACGACGAAGGTGTTGCACGCGACATAACAGGTGTAGCCGAGTATAATAGATCTCTATGACTGCACACACACATACACACACACGCACCTATAGGTAGATAGATCTAAACACCCTTTAGATTACAAAACAACCAAGTAAGCGAAGGGCCGGGTTCCGGGGGTGTTCATTTCATCATTATGCCGACGACAACAGTTGTGTATCACAATATCATCACAGTAATGCAACGCAAAGGAAACACGACCGCTGTGCGCAGATAGGGTTGCAATGTGTACAGGCACGAGACAATCAGAAAGACATGTTATGAAGATTTAAGCTCGAATTATTCACCACCTTCTAGATTGACTGGAGTATTCTCTTCACCTGAAGCAAGGAGTGGTGTCAGCGGGGAGAGTGGGTGGGTGGGTGGTGTAAAGTAAAGGATCCCTGAAGCTGGTTTAAACTCTACTTGTATTGTTTAATACTGGGATAGCACCACTATCGGTAGACACGCGAAGAAGTGCTCTTTTGAGACAAGTAAAATAATGTTGACTCCTAAACACTGTTGGAGGGTAATTCAACCAGCCACGCTTCGTCCACCAACTAAATACGATTGCCATTATATGGACAGAGCAAAATATATATTTTTTGTGGAATATTTCTTTATTGACTTTTTGATAAACGTACAGTATTCCGTTCATAGTGGGAGCATTCAATAACATATAGCATCGGCACAGTGTATATGGTATAGCGGCAGTAACATGAATGCAAGTGTCGTACAGGACACAATGTTTCGCGACACATTTGTCCGCGCAAACATTTTAGGAGCAAAAGTTGCCATCACTGCAATGCATATCAAAAATATCTCAAACATCATCTAAAGAAAGGTGAGAACCATGGTCTTCTTATTTCCTTTATGTTACAAATGGGTTGATAAGCATGTACGGGGGGACAGTGTGATGAAAGAACGCGGGTGCGCTTCTAAACTACGGCGGTGCCTTAGGTGGGAGGTGGCGTTGTTGGTGGGTGGAGGATGAGGAGGATGGCAGGGAAACAAGTTGGCTACCTGTGACCAGAGGTAGTTGTCATCACTACCCACAGGGAGGTCAACTGCAGAACTGGAAATCATGGTGGAGCATCTGTTAGTTTGGCCTCAATTGCAGTGAGGTATGCTTTCCATTCAGAAGGATTGGGTGTGATCGGGTGGCATGGTATAGTCCATGGGAGATCTCAAGTTCGGCTATGAGGGTATAACAAGAAAAGGAGAGGCAATATGATCAGAAACAAACAAGTAAAAAAAACGTATCAATCCATAGTTCCAAATCTGAACCGGAAATTCTTTTGTTCCAAATTCTTCCACAGCCTACACATTTCGCCCTACAACCAGGGCTTCTTCAGGGCTGCAATCATATATAAAAACATATATGTACTCATTTGGAACAATGTCAATATATAAACACATGAAAAGAAAACAGTTTGCATAAGGCGACAGAACAATAAAAAAATACATTATACAAGGTTATTTGGGATCATATTGTCTCTCATTTTCTTGTTATATTTATGTTTTATGATCGTGTAGCAGCTGGTCATTTGAGATGGGCAATATTCAAGCTTGTGACCTAGTGGTAACATTACTGGGTGGTGCAGTAAGTTGTGCCTTGCTGCCATTCTTTGCTCTTCGGCTATGAGGGCTCTGCGTAAGTAACTGAGCATTAATTGAATGGGATGTGCTAAGTGTGACTTCCAGCTCATAGCTAGCCTCCACTTAGCTAACACCAGAGCCAAGTCCAATAATTTATTTTGGGTCTTGCATGTTGCCATATGTAGATTGATCCCAACAAGCAGTATGGGCCATCCAGCTTTACCGCGCTGCCCGCGGCCTCTGTCAGTGTATCTGCTATTGCTGTCCAGTATGTCGCTAAATGCGCGCATGACCATAACATATGTGTATTGCATTTGCCATTTTACACATTACACGTGCTAAACTGCATATTGACCTCGATTCCATGTGATGCTCTGGTCTTCCATTTTGTTGTACTGCATTTCCATTTTGTGCTGCTCTGACCTGTAGTTACACTTCAGCAGTAACAAACATGTTTTTCACGTAAACCAGTACGAGCTGGTGCAAGACATACCTCGTGAGGTTATTTTGTGCCTTGAGCCTGTTATTGTGCATTCTATGCTTATCTCTAGGACATAGGGAGGATGCGCTGTGCAAGGCTCTGTAAGGTCGGAGATAGGGAAAGGAATGTCTTTTGCCTCGGCGCACCCAAGCAGAATCTGGCCAGGTCTGTATGGGTGGGTCTGACGCAGAGATGCGGCCAGCACCCATGATGGATGGATGGGCGAGAACGCCTGCTAGAGGGTTCTCGAACGTGTTGATTTAACTATAAAAAGCGGTGTCCGTGAGGTGGAGCTCAGGAACTCAGTCTTGGAGTGGACGCACTCGCGGGACGACTTTGGTGCCCGGAGAGATTACTTCCTGTGCCCCAGTCTCTACAGGGTTCCCGACTTGGTGTTTTTCGGTGCTTGGCCAGGGATGTTGAAGACTCCGGTGCAGATGCATCTGGTGAGGTGTTTTGTACATTAACTGTTTATATATGTATCTATATTCAAGATCTCATATCTGTATATATATAGTGTGGTGTATTCATTGTTTCACTTGGTGCCTAAGAACTTACTAGCTTCAGTGACTTATTGCCCTTGTCTACGATACTAATAAAGCTCATTTTACCTCCAGAGGAGTGTTGGAGTTTCTGTGTAAGTAAGTGGTGTGCGTAAGTTTAGATTACGCAAGTGGGCAAGGCAATACAATATGTGCGAAGGTGGCCTCGGTGTCGTGACAGCGAGAGAAGTGTCCAGGGAAACTGGGGTGCATCCGGGCGATCCTTTGGGACGTGAGGTATGTGTGGTGGAGTCAATTAAATTGTATGTACTTAAGCCTGGCGTTCACTGAGATACTTTTGGGATTCCCAGACATTGCACCCATTGTTTGTTGATTAATGTTGTTGATACTTCACCCATCCAGTAAGCCCTGAGCACTGTGAGAGGGACCGCCCTGTCTCGGCGTATGAAATTATGGAGCATTGTAATGGCGTGTCGGGCAGTACCATGCACAAAAAGCATTTGTAGTAGTCTCGATGTCTCATGCTCATCATGTGCCCTGCCCCATACTGTGCATAGTTGGTGTGTGAGAGATGCATACAAGAGAAAGGACCCTAGGGTGATCTCGTAGTCATCCACCAAGTTGTCGAATGTGTAGAGAATCGAGTCGGAAAAACAGGCCTTCCCATTTGGTGACACCTGCTGTGGCCCAGTCTGTCACTTCCGGTCTAAGGCCCTGTGCTGTACAGCTGGGCATCGCCCAAAGAGGTAGTTTGGGGGCGTAAGGGGGGAAGGGGCATTTCCTAGGCAGGTAAGAGGTCCAACAAGAACATGCCGTAGACATAGGGACGTTACCTGGCCTCTGCGGAATTGTAGTCTCCGAGCCCAGCAACCATTCTAGCACAGTAGTTGGGCGTAGTCCAGTTGTCCAGTATCCCAGCTCCATTACGTTATGGCCAGCGAGCCAGCACATTGGCCATTGTAGCTGCGTAATAGAATTCGTAATTTGGGGCTCCCAATCCACCTTCAGACACTGGGGCATTCAATTTTTAGAGAGAGATCCTCTTTCTGCTCTTAGCCCATATCAGGTCTATCAGTAGCGACTTAAGATACCGGAAGACTTTCTGGGGCACTAAGAGGGGGAGAGCAGCAAAAAAGTACAATAGTCTGGGAAGTATCAACATTTTGAAATAGCGATACGACCCATGGGTGTTAATGGTAACTCCGTCCAGAACGGTAGAGCAGACCGAACTCTAGCTATTGCCTTGCCCAAATTTCCATCTAGTAAGTCCGTGGAGGAATGGCATATTGTGACACCCAAATATTTGAAAGAGTTGCAGGACCAGGGGAACAGCGCATGTGGAAGTGTTCTTCTCTGGAGTTAAGGAGGTCATAGGGAATAGGAAGGAATTGTTCCAGTTCACTTTCAAGCCTGAAAAAAGCCCGAACCGCTCCAGCAGCACTATCTGTTCTGGTAGGATCGTCGAGTCTCTACGCAAGTATATCAGTGCGTCGTCGGCATAGAGTGTGACTACTTACCATTAATTATATGCCGTTATTCCCCAGTCCGCGTTCCGTTGTGGGAGCGGGCAAGCAAGTGGTTCCATTACCAGCGCAAAAATAATAGGTGACAAGGGGCATCCTTCTCGGGTGACCCGTTCAATGGCAAACAAATCTGAAATTATGTATCTGGTCTTCACTCGTGCCGTTGGTGAATTATATAACAAAGAGATCCACTTTCAAAATTGGGGGCCTATCCCAAAGCCAGTGACCACTGCCTGTTGGTAGCTCCAGCCCAAGGTGTCGAAAGCCTTCTGGATGTCGAGTGAGGAGTGTACGCCCTTTGTACACACCCAATCCATCAACATGAAGAGTCTGCGCAGGTTGTGGAAGGTGTTTCTGCCAGGTATGAAGCTGTTATGGTCATGGTGCACTAGAATTTGGGTTACCACGATCAGTCTGTTAGCCAGAACTCTACCAAGGATCTTATAATCAGAGTTCAGGAGGACAATGGGCGATACGACCCGAGAACCAGTTGACACCCTGCCTAGCTTGGACAGGACCACCAACACTGCCTCGCGGAGAGAGGAGGGCAATATGCCTTGTCCGAATGCATCAATATACACACAGTGTAGATGTGGAGCCAATTGCATTCAGAAAGTTGCGTAAAACTCCAGGGGCCAACCTTCTGCCCCAGGAGTTTTACCTCTCACCATCGGCTGGATGGCGTCTGCTATCTCAGCTTCGTTGATAGGGGACTCTAGCTCCACAAACTGCGGGGGCGGGACATGGGGAGGGTGATGGCCTCCAGAAAAAATTCTAACTCGGTTGGGTCACACTCTTGGGGGGCTCTGTACAGAGAGGCAAACTACGAGTAGAAGGTGGTGTTAATATCATCCTGTGTGTTGATAATGCATCCCACATCATTCATAATAGCCGTGATTGGATTCTTAGGTGAGCCCAATCGTAGCAGCCACGCCAGCAACTTACCAGATTTGTCGCCCTCCGGGTGCTGTCTGGCCATGTATTCCCTGTAATTAAGGGCACCTAGTCGTTCCAGCGTTGTCTTATACGTTAACCTAACATGGGCCAACAAGGCTGCAGCTGGTGGTGTAGTGGGAGACACCTGCTCATACCTGTGTATTTCAGATTCCAAATAGGCAAGCTCCTTGCAGAGAGTCAATCGGGTGCCCTCTACGGCTTTAATTATATCTCTACGGAGTACGACCTTAAATGCGTCCAACTCTACTCCAACTCCGGATGCGATACCCCCATTTTCTTGGAAATAAGAAGTAATGTTGTCTGAAAGGAAGGAGCAGAGTGGGGTGTTGCAGAGCACCTCCAAGGGCAGTCGCCATGTTGCAAAGTTAGGTTTACATTTTTCCTAGGACAACCGCAGCGCTCAGTGGTCTGATAGGGTGCTTCCAATATATTTAGCATGGAACACCCTAGCAATTGCATCATGTGACCAGTATATCAAGTTAATTCTGGTGTGTAGGTCATACAACCCGGAGTAGTATGAATAATCCCTAGTGTCTGGATCCAGGCCTCACCAAGCGTCTTGTATCTGGAGATGGGTAGACCAGGTCTGTAAATAGTGTGTGAGCGCAATTGATTGGGCACCCAGGGCAGGAGGGGGTCGAGAGCGGTCCTTTTCTAAGTCAGGAGTGCAATTAAAATCTCTACCCCAGTAGACACGGCCAGCGTGTTCCGTAGTAACGCCGGGGTCTGGGAATGAAGGAAAGCGGCCTGGTTAGAATAGGGGGCATACAGCGACACCAGTGATATCGGGAGACTGTCCAACAGCCCCTCTAGTTTTGCAAAGCGGCTCTCAGTGTCAACACAGGTGTGCAGGACCTCTAATGGTGTCCCAGGAGCCACCCTGACCAATGCTTCTTTGTTACAGCTAAAATATGTGGTCCCTACGAGCATCCCGTCCAAAGCCTGCGCATTGTATCTAGTGTTTGTGAGGTAAGATGAGTTTCCTGCAAGAGTGCTATATGAATCTTGCGCCTGCAAAGATACTGGTACACGCGGTTGCGCTTGATGTAACCTGCAAGGGTCTGACGTTCCAAGATATTAACAGCACTTTCCATTGCCCCTTGCTCTTTGGTGGGTCCCCGTGGCCGGCGCCAGGAGCATGTCTTGCGCTGTCTCTGTGCTTGCCATGGAGGAGAAGAGCCAGATTTGTCCCCATGTGTGGGAGCAAGTCCCTTTTCCTCTACAATCTTCGCCTGGAGTCACACAGAAGGTGGTGGAGCCCTCATGCTGCACCCAGAGAGTGGCGGGAAACTGTAGGGCGTAATTTATGTTGAGATCACGTAGGCATTTCATCCTGAGGAAGGAAGATCTGCGTCTCTAGACCTCCAGGGTGTACATCGGGTAAATATGCACCGGGGTATTCTTGACAGTCCACGGACCCCTTGCTCTTGTCACCTGCAGTATGTGATCCCTGTAGTTGAATAAGCACGCCACTACCGGACGCGTTGGGGCACCCAGGCTGTCTCCCTGGGACCCTGTGAGCCCTTTCCAATGAGAAGGTGGATTGCTTGCCCTGCAAAATCATGTTGAAAAACCAGTTCTCCAAGGAGAGTTTCATGTTTGGGCCTTCCGCCTGCTCAGGAAGGCCCACTATGCACATGTTTTTTCACCTTGATCTCCCTTCCTGGTCATCAGTTCAAATCAAATCAAGTTCAACCTCTTAAGTATTGCACCTCCTCCTGCTTGGCACGGAGGCTTTTGTTGGGGTCTAATACCATGGATCTCAGGGTAGCCAGTGTGGATTCAGAGTTTGCAACCCAGTACTTCAGTTTCTTATGGTCCTCCCGGAGGAGGCCCACATCAATATGTCGGGAGTCTAGCTTTAGCTCTAGAGTGGATTTGATGTCCAGGACAGCCGAAAGAAGCTTGTAGAATCAGCGGGAGTGGTCAGACAGTGTGACCGCCAGCGTTTTGTCCACGGGATCACCAACCATCAGGCATTCGTCAGTCCCTTGTGCGCCGTTGGCCTGCACCGGGGCACTTTCCGATTTGGTCTTCACCATCTTAGAGGAGGTGGCGTGAAGGAGGTGGCATGATCGGATATAGCAGTGTCCATATAGTGGTTGGCAGGGATTGTAAAAGGAGAACTATAACAGGTTCAGTTAGCATTATAAGAAGTGTAAAGTAAAGTGGCAGGTAGGGCAAACCTGGTGCCTGCAACGATCGCTGAGGTTTTCCATGTGCGTCTCCACATTTCCCGGGGCACCTGCCTTATAGATTGTGTTCTGCTGTAAGGTGCTGCAGTGTGGCACTCCGATTCCAGGGGTAGGAGGTGCATAAAAGAAAAAAACAAGGACAGGTTGACCATTTGGGGCGTGCACTAAGGAGTAGAGATGGTCTCCATGAACAGGCCCACACAGGGAATAGTGCAGCAGCTACAGGTGGGAGGAGTTAGGCAGCAGACCCCCCCCAGTTCCGGCACAGATTATTTTGATGGTGCTGTGCACATTATTGTTCTAGCCTAAACTCAATTGGCTTTCAATGTATGCCGAAATCACCCTCAGCTTAAGTAAACGCCGGTTCAGCTCCTCTGCCCGCAGCGGTTCCGGGCCTGTGAGCTATGACGCAGCACCAGCTCCGGGGCTCCCTGCGGGGTAGTTCTGCCGCACAAGCTTTGCAGTCGGCTAGAGCCGGGAAGAAGAAAGGGCTCCTTAGTCCCTTTGGAGGTGCATGGTGGTCAAGGGCTTTGGGGGCAATCTGGCACGTTCTAAGGCCCGGGGCCAACAGTGCCAGGCCATGACAGCCACGGGACGGGCGCAGGCTGTTGCATCGTTGATTCGGTGCAGCGGGGGCCCGCAGAACTGGGAAGGGGGCCTCCCGTCCGGTCCGGAAGGTACCTGTTGAAGTGCCCATTTCGGTTGACGCGGGCCGGGCCGGTCACTGGCTCCGAGACCCCGGCGCGGCAACCTGTAATACATTTCTGGATGCGGTGTGGTTCGCAGCCGGGCAACCCCAAGTAGGTGAGTTTGCAGAGTTGATATAGGCGGCCTGGAAGCTCGCACCGTCGAGTCTTCGCTCCCCGGAACACTCGTGCGGGGGTTCATCTTCTGAGGAAGGGGATAAAACGGAGAGCTGACGAAGTAGCAGGATTTTTGACAGGCCTAGCACACAGCTCTTTATAACGTGTCCGTCTCGGCCGCCATCATGGCCGCGCCTCCGACAAAGCAAAATCATTTTTACAGTAAACCTGTAAACGCCAGGGATTCACGGATTTTAGGGATAATTTTTCAAAAGAGCTAGACTATGTAACATCATACTGGACAATTTTACACAAGCTGCCAGTTTGTTCGTTTATAAAACACTATATTGCAGCCAAAGACTCCTAAATATTGACAGCTACATTTTGCTGCACTTAATCTACGATTTATAAATAAATACAAATGCGACAATCTCACAGAAATCATTGAAAACTAATTTGGACAGAACTTTTACATAAAAATAAAGAATTTGTTTACTATGATTTATACAATGGAAATCCAACATTTGTGTTTTGTGAATGGCTTAAAACTGTACTATTCACACAAGATATCTTTATCAAGTAGAACACCTGTTAGGTTTGTTTCTTCATCAAATAGTCCTTGTCTTTAGGTAGACTCCAGCATAAGTTGGACTTGGTCATCAGGGTGGACCCAGCAAATAGGGAAAACCTTGTCACGAGCGGAGATACTGTTATCATGTATGGCTTTTTTCTATATTGATCTCATTTTCAAGTGGTCCCTTGTCATCATGTAGACATTGGCATCTGGTAGACCATCAGGTAGTCTATCCCTAATGATAGACTTCATCATGTCACAAGGAATCCTTCTCTTCATCAGAGAGACCTCATAATTATGGGATCCATACTATCTGTACAGGGCGGGTAATGCTGTTTTTGAATCAATTTGTTTGGTCCGCAACCTTAGAATAACTTAACAGTTCTGCTCAAAACCTCCAGAAAACTAATTTTGGCATACCAAGGTTGGATGAAAAATGCCAAATTCAGTTTTTCAATTAGAATCCCTGTAGGAGTCAGTTGTTTGCTTGTTAAAGGAAGGGTGACATTTTGTTCAACAGCATTCATGTTAATTAATGTCCTTGTCATATATCGTTATCTGTGTGGCATTTATTTGAAACAAAAGGACGGGCATTGATGCTCTATAAAAGAAAAGGAAATCCTCTTGTAATTAAATAGATATGTATGTTTGTAATGTATGTAATACAAACCTAGCAATAACGTGCCTGAAAGAAGTGAGAACTCTACGGGAGTAAGCATCAATATATGGGTACCCTCTGATTGTTTTGCTTGCAGTAATGGTTTTTCAGTTCAGGAGCATAACATAGTACTCCTGTTGTCTCATCATGCACTGGCTGGATTCCCTGATTCCCTCGCCCTTGATGCAGCTGCATGTCATATGTGCTCCATCAGACACCTTTGTATTGGCTGCTAGGGACAGTGGAGGGCCATAGGTGATTGTTAATAAGTGGTGAGGCTGGACTTCAGTGTTATATGGGTAACGGGAGCCAGTGGTGTTTTCAGAGAGATGGTGTGATCCTGTGTCGCACAGACTTTTGGTGAGGTAGGCAACTGCATGGATTATTTGTTTTTTGCAATACTGGTCGTGAACCTGTGGTTGCCATTAATGCAAAAGGCTAGTGACTTGGCTCTTTCAAAGAGTTGAAAAGTGAAGCCACCAAGACTTATATGAAGAGCCAGCTTTGTACCTATTTTTGTTTGGAGTTACTGACTTTGACCACTATTTAAGATAAAGTTGTGTTTCAATCATATATTGGTGGACTGTGACCCGGATGGCCAGCAGAAGTCCTAGAGACTCCATTTACAGATTCAAGGAGGATGCAGAAAGGACTGATAACTGGGGACTGTTGCATAAGATAGGTGAGATTGCATCTGGTGAAACTCACCTTCACCAGTAGGGCTCTGTTCTCCAGGTGCAACTTCAACACTTGGAGGGTGATGCAGTTGAATACCATTTATGATGTGAGGGTGCTGAGTACACATTTGGTGGTAAGTGGTGTTGAAGGCTACAGAAATGAGTCAAGCACGGTGAAGAAGCCGGTGGTACAGTTAACCACTGCTTCGCCACCTGCAAACCCAGCTATTCCTTCATTTAGTTTCACAGAAGAGCAATGATCTAATTCTATTTATATGAGCTGGAACGATGGAGCACCCGGTCCAAACAGAATTCCGCAAGCACTGTATAAGCCAAACCCAGCTTTTTCAGCGTGCAATCTGTCAATAGTTTTCAACAGTGCTCTTCAATTAGAGACGATCCTGGATTCGTGGAAAGGATTCATCATTAACCCCATTTTTAAAGGGGGCAATCCCCACCACCCGGATACTACCATCTTATAACATTATTAGACTCCAAGCTTAAACTCTTCGCAGGTCTTCTCCCAACTGATCCACACGTCTGGGTGGAAGAAAAATAAATTGTTCCCCCTAATAAAACTAGGTTTGTACAAGGAGCAGGGACAGCAACTAACCTCTTATCATTATTATCATTATTGCTCATTACAGACAAACAGAAGCTGAATAAGCAAACAATTCATCTTTGCTACGTAGATTTTAAATCTGCATTTGATTGTGTGCAACGTAATCTCCTCTGGCCTAAACTGACCCACCGGCCGCCTTCGACACGGTCTGCCATCGCACTCTAAAAACACGCCTCCAAGAAGCCGGTATCCAAGAGAAGGCCCTCGACTGGACCACATCCTTCCTCTCCGGCAGATCCCAGAGCGTCCGCCTCCCACCCTTCTGATCCAAAGCCACCAACATCATCTGTGGCGTCCCCCAGGGCTCATCCCTCAGCCCAACGCTGTTCAACATCTACATGGCCCCCCTCGCACAAGTGGCCCGCCACCACAACCTCAACATCATCTCCTACGCAGACGACACTCAGCTCATCCTCTCCCTCACCAAGAACCCACGCACCGCCAAAACCAACATCCACGACGGAATGAAGGCCACCGCCGACTGGATGAGGAGCAGCCGGCTGAAAATGAACTCGGACAAGACGGAGGTCCTCATCCTCGGACCCAACCCCTCGGCCTGGGACGACTCCTGGTGGCCGACCACTCTCGGGACAGAACCGACATCCAGTGACCACGCACGCAATCTAGGATTCATCCTCGACTCCTCCCTCTCCATGTCCAAACAGGTCAACGCCGTCTCCTCCTCCTGCTACAACACCCTCCGCACGCTTCGCAGGATCTACAAGTGTATCCCGACCGAAACAAGAACGGTGACACAGGCCCTCGTCAGCAGCAGGCTGGACTACGGCAACGCACTCTACGCCGGAATCCCAGCCAAACACCTACGACGACTACAGCGCATCCAAAATGCCTCCGCCCGACTGATCGTCAACGGCCCCCGCCGCAGCCACATCACCCCCCACCTGACAAACCTACACTGGCTCCCCGTCGACAAGAGGATCACCTTCAAACTCCTCGCCCACGCACACAAAGCACTCCACAACACCGGACCAGCCTACCTGAACAGCAGACACACCCCCACCCGCCAGCTACGCTCCACCAGCTTCGCACTCGCCGCCATCCCCCGCATCCAACGAACAACCTCCGGCGGCAGATCCTTCTCCTACCTCGCCGCCAAGACCTGGAACACCCTACCTACCCACCTGCGGCAGACCGAAGACCTACTCACCTTCAGAAGACTCCTCAAGACCTGGCTCTTCGAGCAGTAGCGAAACTCCCCCCCCCCCTCTCAGCGCCTTGAGACCCTCACTCCTGAAAGCAATACAGTTGCTGTATTCTGGCACCTGGGCAAGAGGTAGACAGGAAAATTGCACCACCCAGGGGCCTAAAACAAGAATGTGTGTTGGCACCGTACCCATTTAATCTCTTCCTGGCTCATTTGCCTGCAGCCTTGAATGAAGTAAATTCCCCCCCCCCTCCCCCCACCCCCCCAACTAGGAGACTTGCACATCTCAAAACTCGGCCTGCAACGACATATCGACAAGTTATCCGATTATTCATCTGCCAACGGTATGTCAATAAATAGGGAAAAAACAAGGTGATGGTAGTGAGCAATAGAAAGTGGAAAACTCACAACTGGTAGCTATAAGGTCGTCAACTGGAGTTACCTTGGGGTGTTATTTGACGACAAGGCCTCCTTCCTCCTACACAAAAAGATAATCAGAGGAAGGGCAACAACTTACTCCTTGCATTCTGCATCTTGCGGAAATCCTTAGGAGGCCCAAATTACCTGCCCCTGCTAAAGGTAATAGCAGCACAACTTCCACTGTGTATGTCCTATGGATGCGAGGCCCTACGAGGCAGAAATGTGGCTACTTTAAATACGATCATTACAAAAATATTTGGATCACTCTTCCGACTTCAGCGCAATGCCTCACCGGCTGAGATAAGACTAGAGTTTGGAAGAGAATTAAGTCACTGTCAGATAACTAACTATGCCAGGCTCTCTGGAACAAAGTACAAACAATAATAATGTGCCTTGCTGGTAGTACTTAAATCAGGCAATCGATGAGCTGGCTGTTAGTTCGTTGTGGGAAAGAACTTTGCCCCAGAATTATTCAAATAAGTTGTTAATGACATCCATGCTAAAAGATAAGGAGGCCATTTCAGCCAGATCCCACACATGCTAGGAGAATACAAATGTCTTAAACCCCAGCCCTACCTGGAAGACGAGTGGCCATTGCAGTTAAATGAGCTCTTTATCAGACACCGCTTTGTTCCCACCCAAGTCTTATCCACATAGTGCCTTGGCTCAGGATACCAACAACGTTCGATGAAGACTATGTAAGACAGGAGAGGAGGACATTACCCACATAACATGTCTGTGCCCTTGTCTGCTGCTTGCAAGAAGGAGGCTATTAAGAACTCTTTTCAGCCAACGTGGTATATGTATACAAAGGCAGAATGTAATTGCCTGACTCAGGGCAAAGGACCACATCTTAAATAGCAATTTCACTATATTTTTACAACTTGCAGCAGTAAAACTAGAATCATGAGAATTGCAGCCCCTTTTTACCGTCTCACTAAAAACCTGTCTTAATACGAGGCTTTAGAAACAGCTGCTAACCAAGGTTTATTTTACACACGTTTGTAGTTCACGTCTTGAAGAGTTTGCACTATGTCACTTGCATTTTATTCGGTACGTTAAGAGCCGCTTAGATTGGTCTTTTCTATAGATGTCTGTATTTAAATTAGTAAGTGCTGAATTTAATCTCCTGCTCTTGTGTTTTCAGCGCTTGGGGCCGATTACGATCTTGGTCAGAATTGCTTCTGCCTGACACCATCAGGTAAACGGGACCGACCGACCTTCAGTCGGCAGTCCTGACCACCTGATTTAGATGCGACTGAACATGCAAGCTTCATCATATAGGAACATTTTGTCACAGTCTGATTCACTGGTAAACATTATTGAGCGAAATTAAAACACAATCTAACATTGGAATCACTACGACGTGAATTGCTCATGATTGATCTAGGAGTAATTATTTAATCTGAAATTAACACATGGAACCGCTGGACTGAAAAAAACGATTATCCGGTAGTATTTATTCCCCAGGGTGTGTTCGCCTTACTCTCTTTTAAGACATTCCTGTAGTCATTCTGTCACATTAGTAGCCTGTTTCTGTCCCCGGAGTTTTGGACATGTGTTTTTATGTCCTAGCATCTTTCAACAGAGAGTACAGTGTACATTCAGGCCTAATAGCATTAGACATGTCAATGTTCTCATAGGACAGCGCGGATGTGTGTTTTCGATGGTTCACGAGAGGCAACGGACTTAAAATCTGAAAAACAAATTACTACTGTTCGAGTCTGGGACTGGGAATCATGTGCTCGGATCACATTTATTATTGAAAAGGACTCATTGTTAGCTTTGAAGAGTGGTACTAACGGGGTTTGTTGCAGCGAATCATCATCGCCCTCCCCCACAATGCACTTTTGTTTCTTGTTCATAACACGTCTGACGAAATCATTTTGAATATTGCTAATAGTCAATTAGAGGAAAATAATTGTGTGGAATCCTGGTTCAAGCTATTAGTTAATGCTGTGACATGGGCACTGATATTTAATTATCCGGGCTTTTATTTTTTTCATTTTAAATTAGCAGTGCTTCAGCATTCATTGATACAGAGCATGAGAGGAGACAGTGGTAACATAATAATAATTGTGATGCAGTTGGCCCCTGACAGTCCTGGGCTCCGGTGCAACTGCACCTGGTTCACTGATGATAGTTGTTGCCTACTCGACTCTCGCTCCCTTACCTTCAGCCTGGAAATTACTAAACTGAAATATCTTGCTGCTGCCAGCGGGTTGCAAAGAGAGTCTCCGCAACGAAAACACCATCCCATGTCTTTATGTTACTTTTGAAAGGAAATGTAATCTGCAGGTACATATAGTTATCCGCAGGAGATGCATTCTCCTCTGTCATTTGCTAAAAACATGCCCTCCCCCATCTTGACCCAACCCCCTTTCTGCCATCTCTCTGAAACCCTGATAAGATCTCTCCTCTGCTTCAATTTTCCCCTCCGATGGGCCATGGGTCCAAGATCCGAGGCAACACTATCACAGCAAATGTGTACTCGGCCCTAATGAAATCAACGACGAATAGTACAGTAGCTGTAACAGGGGTTTGGTTGGCCCTTCACAATCCTGGGCTTTGGTGTCACTGCACCTGCAGCACTAATTATACCTTCCCACTCAACAGGGCCATCACTCCTAGAAATCCTAGACCTGAGGCCCAATACAGGCAGTTTCTATGAAGGAAAAAAAGAAACAAGGGGGAAAAAGTCCCACCTCTTCTTGCCTCGTGCTGCTTGGGCCTTGTCCATGTGCACAAGGCTGACCATCCCCTTAATGTTAGTTAGTAAGGAAAATGTCTCCCACTCCATTTGTGCTATTAAGACAGACAAAATTGTGATGAGGTGGCCCCTCACAATCTTCGCACAAATGCCACTGCATCTTGTGCACTAATGGCCCTTTAAAAAAAAGAGCCCCATTATCTCCAGACCATCCTCAAGGCATCTCTCACAGAACGCTGTATCTGTCATTTGTAAACTGAACAAGCATTTGCATAGCCAATAGGTGTTGCCTTTGGGACCTTATAAGTGTTTAGCCATGCAACAGTTGATGTTGTTGCACCAAGGATATTGTGCTGGATAACTAAATACTTATAAGGTCCCAAAGGCAACACCTATTGGCTATGCCAATGCTTATTACTATCTGCATGCAGAAAGGTCAACAGCCACGGAATGAGGACTTGCCGTCATGCCCTCCTTTTCTGCCTGCAAGGCTCAAGCATCCAGGTAATAGTTTGTGTGGTAAAGTTAATCATCATCGCTTAAAGGTGGCACAGAACGACCCTGAGGAGTGTTTGCTGCCAACAGTCGGGCAATGACGCATGAAAGCTGCCAGGACTGGACTGGCCATAGCGGGCATTGAGCGTTTCCCCGGGAGGCTGGAAGGCGGGGGCCTTTTTTTTACAGCTGTGATGGCCCGTTTTGTTACTGGTGGCCGGTTTTGCAGCGGTGCTTCAATATTGGCGCCCATTAGCACTCCTACATAATTGCCATGGCTACTTTGGGTTCCTATTCCGGCCCTGCAAACTGCGTCACAACCTGTGCCCAATTTCTGACAGCTCTACGAGCTATAGCAGCAGCCACCTTGTATGCTTCGCTGGACTTAAAAAAAGATCCCACCCTTGACTACGTATGTCCGGCCATCGCCTTGTCGCTAGTTAGATGTCATTTAAGTGTAATTCATAAAGGAGCCAGGTGCTATTGCAGCGACCTTTATGTAGGCTTAGATGCCGTTTTTAAGCACTGCCACTTTCCCCTTGCACTTTGTTGTACGATTAAGGACAATGATGAAATGCATTAGTGGCAGTGGTGAAAGATGGCATTGAATGGCACTGATAGCACACAGCTTTTTAGATATTTCTTTAAAAGAGTCTTTCGATATGCACATGAATTTTTTATCTGCTTTAATATTTGTTTCACGCATTTTCTCTCATGTTGTAAATGTTTTCATGGTTAATAAAATTCAGATTATTTATACAAGGACACATTCGTTTTTTAGGCTCCGCGAGATTAAATGAAAAGCCCAGAATCACAGGACGTTGAGCCGCCCTCGAGACTCGGACCTTGTTCCTCATTTCTACAGCGGTAGCTCTGGTCCTAAAGCCACATCCTTTCCTGTGTCACTTTCGATTTTATTGGGAAAGGCACAAAAAGGGATTTGCAGAAGCTGAACCTTATGACTAGTGAGCGCCTGATGCCACAAAACTTGTAGTTTCTAGTTTTGCAGTACAACAAAATGGTATGCCAAACACCTTACTGGTACGGCATACCCAGCCAAAGTGGGCACCTCGGGTGCTTGAAGTGGTACATACAAGAGAGGTCTGCCTACTGCTTTAGCAGGCAGCTTCATGTGAAAGGGTATTTGTTTTCTACAATGTTACCCTCACCTAACAAATGGGTGTCTCTACTTCAAAATGCTTATGCATGGGGGCGTGGCCTGCAGCCAACGACGATGGCCGCGGATTAAAGAAGCCCCGAGAGCGGGGTAGGTTCCCCTAAACATCCGGTGCTCCATCCACAGAATTATCCTGCCCCAAAGACGTCTAGAAAGAACGGAGGGCGAGAGGTGTCGATAGATCCAACCCTGAGTCCCCGGCGTGACCGGAGACGCCGCGGAGACCGAGCGGGAGGAAGCGGCCTTGTTGAGCGCATGAAGCCGGGGCCTATATTTCGTCAGAGACCCGAGAATCAGAGGTGAGGCCCGGCGGGGGACGAGAGGTGCGGGCCCAGAAAGGGGCGAAGTGTGGCGGCGACGAAAGGCACCTTAGGGGATTACATCAGCAGTAGTAGCGGAGCCCACATCGGGGGCAGTCTGAATCGGCACCGGCGCTCGGTGTGCCCCGGAGCAAGGACACGAGGGGGCGGCCGAGTCGCGCGGTGCCAAGTAACGTGCTGCGAGGGACAGACAAGCGACTAGCTGGGCCCTGAAGGTGAGAGGGCCGTGACAGGCCTGGTCCCCCGTGGCCCTTCCGGACTACGAAGAACTGTCAAAGGCGAGCAAATTTAGGGCACAGAGCACCCTCCATACAAACAGGGCCGGGAGGGCCTCACATGTGCTGGGAACCCTGTAGTGGTCTGGGACGTGCCGCTGCCGGCTTAAAACAACGTGGTGAGGGCCCCAGGAGAGCGCAGCCAGCAGGCATTAGCACACACCGGCCCAGGGAACAGCGTGGGCAGGAGACCCCATGTGCGTTGCAATGCCCAGAAACCCCGGCACGGTGGTGCTGGGACCCCAATAAGACAGGAACTGCCTTTCACTGCACGCAGGGGAGAGCAGTGGCCTCAGACCCCACAAACCAGTTATTGCCAAACAGACAGGGAAAACCGACAGGCCGCGCTTGTCAGCAGGTCCAGCGGCAGGCGGCGGGGATTACCGGTCAAAACTGAGCTGCCCTGACAAAGATGGGGGGCCAACGTGCGACTTCTCAGGCAAAACTCGACAAATATGCGTTTGCGAAAGACTCGAAAGGCCCGCCAGAGCGTAAAGGGCTATCAGATGGGGCCCCAGACTCGGAGGGAGCAACCAAGGTGACATTGGAGGATATCATGTCAGCTCTTGCTAACGTGCAATCAACGGTGGGTTTGATCTCCACAGATGTTTCCTTCCTGCGAGCTGATTTTCAAAAGATGACCGCCAGGGTGACGGAAGTAGAGCAGGTGGCAAAGTCCCTCACTAAAGACACCGCCTCGTTGCTCCACAGGGTTGGTCGGTTGGAGGCTGAGACTAGACTCATGGCGGCAAAGTTGGACGATCAGGAGGGGCGCTCCCGACGGAATAACGTTAGAATTACGGGAGTCCCCGAAAGCGAAGGGAGCCCAGCCATGGACCTCTATGTAGAAGATCTCATACAATCCAAACTCCAGCCTTGGGGGCTCTCCACCCTCTTCTCCGTGGAAAGGGCGCACAGAGTACCGGGGGTAAGCCCAAGCCCGGGGCACCCCCAAACCAATATTGGCCCGCATTGTTAACTTCCGAGACCGGGACGCTATCTTACAAGCAGCAAGGGTGGCGCCACCATTGCGCATCCAGAACTCCACGATCTCCTTCTTTCCCGACTATACGGCGGCGGTTACCAAACGTCGCAGAATCTTCATGGAGGTGAAAAAGGAACTTCGTCACAAGGAACTTCCATACTCGATGCTATTTCCGGCGAAACTGAGGGTGGTGGCGGATGCAAAGACGTGGTTCTTTGAAACACCAGAGGAGGCCCACGACTGGCTCGAGGGATGGCAGCGGGCGGAAGGTAATGGACGATCAAGGAGGCGACAACGACAAGATAGAGAAGAAGAGGACCCCAAGGAATCCGGAAAGGAGCGAAAGGAGTCGTATCCAAAAAGTACAGACACCGGGGAGTGATATGCCTGGAAGTTGCAGTGAGCCTTTAAACGTGGGAATGAGATGAGCCCTCCGTAATGTGTAAAATGTTTGAGCGATGGGGCTTCGACCATTGTGACCCTCTCTTTCAGGTGATGTTATCAACAGATAAGGGTAGCAGGATCTATCAGGGCGATATACAGCTTCCATGGTTGCAAGACCGTCTTTGAGGTTGGGGAGAACCACGATGACTCACGGATTCTTCCCCCCATACACGCAAGTACTGTTTATGGGATTGAAGCACTCTGCTATGTTGGGGTGGTGGGTAGTTGGGGATCCGACTGGCAGGGGAGCAGGGAGGGGGGTGGTTGTTTTATATTTGTGGATTTTCAGTTTTTTTGTTTTTTATTGTTCATCAGTCACCTTGAGTTCGAAATGGGAGTACACACACACGGGACAAGTTTGTCTACTAGAAATGTGAAGGAAATGTTAGATGCCCCACAGGACTGGACCATGACACATGTTTGCTCACACACACATCGCAAGCAATACCATGACAACTGCGCGTTTGCAACTGGATGATCGCCATGCCCCGGGCGCCCCATTGGCCGTGATATCGTTGAATGTGAACGGCCTAGGCAATAAAATTAAGAGGGGGTTGGTGTTACAACACCTCAAGAGGCACACTCTGTCAGTGGCCCTCCTACAGGAGACCCATTTAGTAGGCACGGCCGTCAAGGCGCTAGATAGATGGGGCTTTAAAATGATAGCACACTCGGAGTTTAGTTTCCGGGGGAGTTGGGATCCTTCTCCGGAAGAACTGTCCCTTGGTGGTAACCGGGAAGTGGGCAGACGACCAAGGACGTTTTGCTGCGATCGCCGGGCAGTGGGTAGGGCGTAACTTCAATTTCGTCACAGTATACATCCCCCCGGCGTTGCACTTGGTTGCTTTTCCGGCCCTGGGGAGTTTCCTGCTGGGCTTACCCCCCGGAGAACTGATACTAGGGGGCGACTTCAACACTACATTAGACGATGAGTGGGATAGGCATCCCCGAGAGGGCAGGGTGCAGTTTCATTGCCCTTACAAGACTTTATAGACGCAATGGGGCTACTTGATAGCTGGCGCATGCGACACCCCACAGAACGTCAGTACACACATCACTCTGGCGCGCACAACAGTCTCTCGCGTATAGATTACCTCCTCACTTCCCCTACCTGTACTGATAAAATACAGGAGATTAAACACCTTCTCTGGGGTATATCTGATCACTCGTCAATGTTACTAACTTACTCCTCATGCCTCTTGGGTAGGAGACGTACTTTCCCTATACATCCCGGATATATGAAGGTCCCTGGCGTGCGAAAGGTCCTACATAAAACTACGAAACACTACTTTCAAGAAAACATACAGTCTGTTTCCTCACCCATTGTCCTCTGGGAGGCCTATAAAACAGTGTTGCGTGGACAGGCCATTGCAGTAATTACAGCCCACAAACGTGACTCGGCACGCCAAGTATTGGAGTTAGGGGAAGCAGTGGCCACAGCAGAAAGAGAGCATACCAGGGACCCCACCGACATAAACACACATACACTTAGCCTCGCTAAACAAGCATATAGAGACCATCTATGGGAGGCAGCCCGGACACGCCTTACGAAAACACAGCACACAGTATACGAGATGGGGGATAAAGCGGGCAAACTGCTAGCGTGGCTAGACAAAAAAGAGAGAGCCAACCGCTGGGTGGCACGGCTAAGCTTGGCCACAGGGGAGGTCGTGACAAACCCTGACGACATAGTGATGGCATTTGCAAATCACTATGAAAAAGTGTACACCTCTGTGGCAACGACTACCATCGAGGACAACTTAGCATTCCTAAAGGACATACAACTTCCACGACTAACTCCGGGAGACGCGCTGGCATTGGAGGCGGACTTTACAGTGGAGGAGGTTGCCCTGGCCGTTAAAAGATACGGTGGTTCCGCACTTAATGAAAATGTATGAAGCCAGTCTGAAAGAGGGCATACTTCCCCGTGACCAAAGGGTCGCGACATTAGTAGCAATACTAAAACCCGGGAAACCCCCTCAAGAGTGTACCTCCTACAGACCTATCTCACTCCTTAATGTGGAAGCCAAAATATTGGCAAAGGTACTAGCGACCTGTATACAGCCTCATTTGCGGACACTCATTCACCCAGACCAATCAGGCTTTATGCCAGGGCGAAACACAGCAATGAATATTAGACGATTGCACGGCATACTGGCCAGCGGGCCTTACATCCACGAAGATGCAGTCATTCTCTCGCTGGATGCAAGTATGGCTTTTGACCGAGTGGAGTGGCCCTTTCTCTTTGCAGTGTTTGTGCATTTGGGTTTCAGGCCCAGATTTTGTGCATGGGTGCGGTTGCTATATACAGGACCTCTGGTGCAGGTGGCGGTGAACGGACGACTGTCCGGGGACTTTGCGCTGGGACGGGAGACTAGACAGGGGTGCCCTCTCTCCCCACTACTGTTCGCCCTGGTGCTGGAACCGTTGGCGGCGTGGATATGGCAGGATCCAGTTATAACAGGACTAAAGTGGACGGAGGGCTGGGACGACCGTGTCTCGCTATACGCGGACGATATCTTGGTATACCTGACGCGACCGGAGCGGTCCATAGGTAGCCTACTTGACATTTGCGAGACTTATGGCAGAGTCTCCGGTTACTCGATTAACTGGGCGAAATCAGTGCTTTACGTTTTGCATGGGCCCACATCACAGTTGCCCAGAGGAGTGACGATATGAGTGGCGGGGGATGGTTTCAAATATCTTGGTATTAACATCACGCCTAATCCGGCACAATTCATTGAACCCAACCTACTTCCGCCCCTGAGAAGACTACGGAGTGATGTCAAGCATTGGCACTCCCTGCCACTGACGCTACTAGGGAGAGCAGCTTTGTTCAAAATGATGGCTCTCCCTTGGATTCCTCTACGCACTGCAAAACACGCCCATATCGGTCCCAGACTCCTACTTCTAGTCAGTCGAGACAGAGGTGGGCTGTCTGCTGTGGGAGGGTAAGCCTCACCGCATAGCTCTCTGTAAGCTTGTGCAGAGTTGGTATGATGGTGGCATCGCCCTGCCCAACATACGTCTATACTATTGGGCCTCCCAGCTCATTATAATTAATCAGTAGCTACACGCACCACAAGACGACCCGGCTTTAAGGGTGGATAGGCACATGCTGGGATCGAAGGGAGTCCTCCGAGCCTTGTACGACAAATCCTGGAAAAATAAGCTAACAGGCCCCACAGCACACACCGTACAGATATGGAACACGGCGCAGCGCAGGCTGGGTTGGGAGGGGTTGATTACTCAGCAGACGCCGTTGTGGGTCCCCCAAGATAGGCATGATACACCTAAGTAAAGGATTTGAGGGGTGGGACCTCATAGGCATCTCCAAGGTCGGTGACCTCTGGAAGCGGGGTGGGGTGATCCCGTTCGAGCAGTTGCAGACAGAATATCAGATGGAACGGACAGAGCATTTCAGATTTCTGCAAATACAACATGCACTAAGGAAGGGCATATCCAAGGGGACCGTCCTACCCGAATCCTCTCCACTCGAGGATCGATTGCTCACGGACCACCTAGCCAAGAAAGCTATATCATTGACATATCGTAAACTGGTGAACCATCAAAAAGATCCCACAGGGATCCTTAAAAGAAACTGGGAGGCTGAGGTGGGGGAAATGGACGAGCAAGAGTGGCAGGAGGCGCTGGCGTCCCCGCGGGAGGTGGCGATCCTGTCCAAAATAACACTGGTGCAACTTAAAATACTACACCGGGTATACTACACTAGATCCACACTTCATAAAATAGGGAGGGCAGATACTCCGCTCTGCCTACGGGGGTGCGGCCTCCAGGGCACCTCCTATCATACCATATGGGATTGCCCTGACATCGCTGCATACTGGAGGGAAGTTATGGCAACGGGCTCCCGGGTTACCGGTCACAATGTCCCCCCTGAGCCACGGATGTGTTTACTGAATGTGTGGGACGCTACTGATCTTAACCACGCCGACCAAACCTGGGTAGCCATGGGACTGGCGTTAGCGAAAAGGAATATCGCACAACACTGGGGGGCACAGTCAACCCCCTCCCATGCGTGGTGGTGTCGTGACCTGGACGGTGCCATGATTGCAAAAAGGGCGGTCTGTATTAACAGGGGTTGCCCCCGGAAATGGCAGCGAGTTTGGGGAAAATGGAATGCATTCAGGGGAAATATATGTGAACCCCCTCTGTCAGACTCGGAGTCAGAAATGAGCGAATAGAATATGGGCATCATTACGCTATAAGGGATAGTGGAACCAGGAAATGGGAGAGGCTCTATGATGTAACGTGAAGTGTGTGGAAAATGTTAAACATAAATGCATAACGGTACTATCAAGGATGTTATAATTTGAACTATGTAGTAACAAACTGTGTCTTTGGAAGTGAAGCCTGTATTGACAAGAGGTGCACAATTACTGTTAATAAAAATTGTTAAAAAAAAAAAATGCTTATGCATTCACGGCTTTGTCCGGCTTGGGACCCACACTTGTTCTTTCACATGACAAACGATGCTGGTATCCGGACATTCCTAGGACTGTGCAAAATTTTAATGATGCTGGCAAAATTCACGTGGCACACACGATTTCTAATGTTTTTTTACAGGAAATGACTTTTTTTAATCACTTTATTAAGTGAGGATGCACCTCGTGTAAAAAACAAGCCTTGCAAGTTGCCAGCTAAAGGCTAGTCCACAAGGATACTGTTTCGCCAAGGGACATTTTTGCTCGTATTTCGCAAGACTTTTTATATGAGGGGTAACACTTCCGCTAAAAAGTGACACAAAAAATACTGCCAAACCACATTTCGCTACACAAGTACAATTTTTCAAAGTTTCATGAAATTTAGTGAAATTTCAGAATGAAAACTAAGCAATGCTACACACCCATATGGGTCACCTTCGGAAACTCCCGCAGGTCGAAGACACTGCCCAGAGTGGCTTGCTTTGATCTCTGTGTCTCAGGATGAAATATGTGCACAAACAACCAAGTCACATGACAAGTTTCTAGGACAGCAAAAGTCAAGACAAGAAAGGTTAACATTCCTTACCGTGAGCATTAAACTAGCAGCCGGTGGCCCTTACCATTTCGAAAAGGCGCAGCACTGAGGCTGGCACTGTGAGCACCTGGTGCACATGCATTCAAAGCCTTTTCAGATAGGTTGGAACCAGTGTGACTATCTCGAGAACTGGTATTTAGGCTGCAACTAGGCACCTCCAAAACATGTAGTGACCTACTAGGTAATGGCTACTTCTCAAAAGGTTAAACATTAAAGAATCAACACAAAACGCAAGCTTCGAAGTGACACCCATCAGGACTTTCAGGATGCTGATTTGGAGTTTAAACTAACCGAGAATGGTGTCAGAACTCGAATATTTATTAACTCATCCACCTAATCCAGAGGTCTGCAAACTATTCTGGCTAAGCTCTCCCGAAATAAAATGTTTTGAATTTGGGGCCCCCCACAAAACCTCTATGGCATGGATTAGGGTAGCTGGAGGGAGAGGGGTGAGAACAGTGGGCGGGGGGTTTATTAGATCATTTCAAGGAGACCTTGCTGTTGCTTATAGAGCACAATAAGTCTAAGATCTATAAACGAGTAAATTCACCAACCAAAAACATAAATTGACCACTGTTGCACTCTTTGACCCCATTGCAACAGCATGTGCTGCATTAGCGATAGCTACACCCCTAGGTAGCAAGCAATCTCCCCAGCCTCTTTCACCCCCTTGCCTGATCATCATTCCAATCTTGAAACAGACCCGCTCTTCCTTTTTTTTCTTTTGGGGACGTAAAAAAATGGCGTAAACTCAGTCCAAGGGCATTGGAGTACTTTATATAAGCATCAGTCACATAAAAGTGACTGGTGCTTATATAAGCAGTCTTAATTTCGTTGAACGCTTGTTCACACTTATCTGACCAGTGAAAACTCTGCCCTTGTCATGTCAGTTCTCGTAGTGGGTAGCTGATTGTTGCATAATCCTGGATGTATCGGGCGCAGTAGCTAGCCATGCCAAGAAACGAGCGGACGTCGCTGACATCTTGCTGTTATGAGGTGTCGGATAATGCTGAAACTCTCTCAGGGTCTGGTCTCATGCCCTCCTTTGAGAAGGCGTGTCCATAGAATTTGAGTGTTGATTTGTGAAATTCACATTTGTCTTTGTTGAGTGTGAGGTTGGCGTCCAGGAGAGCGTAGCCTTGTCGTGGTCTTTCTGAGTCTCTCCGAACACCAGAATATCGTCACTGTAGTTGAATGCGTTCGGGATGTGCTGGATTACTCGCCGGACGGCTTCCTGAAAAATCTCGGCTACAGACGAGATTCAGAAATTAAGGAGCTTGTATCGAAAAAGCCCTTGGTGTGTAGTGAACGTGGTGATATATCTTGATTTATCCTACAGCTCCAGTTGGTGGTACCCCTTGTTGAGATCGAGTTTTGGGAAGACACTTGCTCAGTTCAGGCGGGTGATCATGTCGCTGATGTGGGGTCCTGGATGCCGCTCCCTTTCGATGGCTGTGTTTGGGGCTCGCATATCAACACACAGACGTACTTTGTTGTCCTGTCCTCTCTTGGGCACAACTACTACTGGCGACACCCATGGGGTGGGCCCAGTCGAGCGTTCTATGATGTCTGCCCGTAGTAGGTCTTGGAGTTCATCATCTACTGCTTGCTGTGAGTGGAACGGCACTTTCCTGTGATGCTGCGCCACTGGTGTCACTTGCTCATTGATGTGCAATTTGACCTTGAAATGGGCTAGTTTCCCTAGACCAATGAACAACTTCGGGAACTTGCTGAAGATATCTGGCGAGTCATCCACTCTGTATAGGATCTCCACCAGCTTCAAACATTCCGCAGTCGGTAGACTAAGAAGGCAACCGTCTGTTTCGGGGCCTTCAATCATGTGGACGCGTGCTTGGATCGCCCTTTCTTTGTATGTCAGTGTTGTGAGAACCTGTCCTAGACACGGCAGTAGTTCTCTGGACATCCATGTGTAAACTCGTACCGCGGCTGGTTCCAGTTTTGGTTTTGGTTTCATTCTCTGGTATTCAGTGGCGCAAATGTAGTTGAGCGATGCGCCTGTGTCTATAACGAACCTGGCAGAGTGTCTTCCCATCTGAATGTCTAACCGTGGATACTTTTTTAGTCTGTCTGGATCTGCCACCATGCATACATATTCGTCACTGCCTTGTGATATTGGAGTAAGTGCAGATGACTCTCTGGACGTCGACCTTCGAGATTGATATGATCTGTGGGACTGGGTACTGGACCTTGACGAGCTCGTTGATCGGTCTCTTCTTCCTTGTACAGCTCTGACATGGTGTTGTGATCCTGTGCTTCGCTTAACCGGTCCTGTTTCCTTGCGACGGGTTTGACAGGCAGCTTCAAAATGGTTGTTTTTCCCACATCTATGGCATTGTTGTCCGATGGCTGGACATGAGCCCGTATGAGGGTAATCTTGTCCACACCGATAACACTGCGACGGGAGTCTTCGAGAGTAACTGCTTTTGTTTCCGCTGCGAGGTGACCTAGCATGGAATGATTTCTTGGATCTTCCAGACTGCTGGTGATCTGAACGACGTCTCGGTTCAGTGTGAGATTGTACACGGAGGGCCTGATCTCTTTTTTCTGTCATTTCCATTTTGCTGGCTTCCATCTTTTTTGCATGCTCTTCCGCTTGTTCGTTTATTCGGGTGAGCTCTTCTATGTCTTCGAGAGAGTAGTGCTTTATTAGTAGTTGACGGCGTAGTGATTCCGACTGACACCCATCAATGATGCGTAGGCGAAGTGCGTCTTCCGTGCTGAAATTGTCGACTTCGCAATAGCGAGCTAGACGTTTGAGACGGGAGATGAAATCGCTCATGGGTTCATCTTGCTCTTGTGATGCAAGATTCAATGTATAGCGCACATAGTCGAGGTTCCGCTTGTGAAGGAACTTCCTGTTAAGGGCTTCTCTCACGTCATTATAAGACGCCGTATTAGCCTTGTGCAGTTCTTTAATGATTTGTCCAACATCTTTGCCCACTAAGTTTCGTAATGCAATGAGTTGCTGGTCAGGATCTCGGACTTGGGAGCCCTTCATGAAATCCTCGAAATCTTCAAGCCAACTCTTCCATTTGGGGCCCATACTGTTTCTAGACGTCAGTATCAAAGGTTCGAGAGGACGCAGGAATGATACTCCCATGAACATTGGCCCAGGCGGTGGGGCGCAGGGCCGGTCGCCACCTGTTGCGACGAGTCGGGTTGCGTAGACATGATAGGCGTCTGTGGCCTCACTGTATTCTTCAAGTATACCCACTGGCGTCTAGGGGCCTCAGTCGTGCTTCTGGCGGGCTCTGGGGTGCTTTCTGGCGGTGCCTGACTTCAAGTGGCTTCACTCTGTGCCTCAATGAACCCCACTGGCCTCTAGGGGCCTCAGTCGCGCTTTCAGCAGGCTCTGGGGTGCTCTTCTGAGTGTTGCCTGACTTCAAAATGGCCACCGGGTTGGGAACCAGGCTTAGTCAAAGGGCGGTGCCTGATCTTAAGATGGCCGCCATAGTGACTCTTGCCAGCTATCCTGTGGTGACTTTGTTGGGTTAATTCAGGCTGTAAACGTTTCCACAGACTCTTTGAGCTTTTCCCCAAGAGGGGTGACGTGTCAGCGCTCCAGCCGCCACTCGCGATCTCACCTTGTGGATTGTAGTAGTGCTCCACTTTTCACTCACAGTAGCGCTTTTACGTGCAGGATACAGGAGGGTGTGTCCATCCCACCCTCGTCGCCAGTTTTCATGTTCCCCGCTGTGCCCCCGCCTTAAGAAACACGCGGGACACCAGCGAGAGATTCAGCACGTCTTTATTCTTTCGATCATCGCGCGCACTGCCGGCTTGCCCCTCAAGCCCCACCCCTTCCGTTTCCTGCCATGCCTGGTCCTGGGTTTCGGACAGGACAGGCATGGCGATATGACACTGCTGTCTTCCCTAAGGAGGGCTCTCTCTTCCGCCCTGGCCCATGTCGTCTTTTTAGACACATCTTTGACCCCATCACCCAGGGCACTTGGGATCACAGTTCATACACTTTCTTTATGTAACTGAAGACAACCTTGAAACACACCAGATAAACAAAATTGCTCTTTCAGATGATCTTCATTTACAAGAAGCATAAGATGCCGTTGTGCCCTCCTGTGAATGCAGCTGCAGACCCCCCAAGGGGGCACACCTCACAGTCTGAAGACCTATGACCTAAACATTCTTCAAAGTGACCACTTTCTCCACTCTCTTACCTGTACATGATCTGAGATCGATGACAATTTGTACTAGTTTGCCCTGCAGGATCTGTTTTGTGGGAAATAGAAGATTGCTCTTGCTGTCTTCAGTGAGAGGTAAGCTTACTGTGCTGCTGCCATGCTATGCCTGTTTTGTGAGGTAACAAAGCTTGTGACTGCTGCTGTCCGATCTGAACCTGTATTGTGATGGGGAAAGCATGCACTGCTTCTGCCCAAGCTCTATCTGTCTTCTGAAGGAGGGAAGCTTGCACCATATCTGCTCAAGGTGCACCTATGCACCTGTTGCCCTATCTTATGAAAAAAACATTTCAATGCACTTACTCAACATGCCAAGACCAACATTTGTGGGACTCAGGGCAAAAACGAGTAGCAGGACACTGATTTCAATCCTGGATTCCAGTTTGACCACACTCTTTAAGTTAGTTAGTTTGTAGTTTTATATAGTGCAGCTTATCACACAAGAGGGTATCCAGGCGCTGTCCATGGGCACGGGGAGGTTAGGTGAATTGCCGGATGTTGAGCTGGTGCTGAGACTCGTACCCGGATCTCCAGCACCCAAGTCGGCAGCTCTGTCTGCTGCACCACTTAACCTAGGCAGTTACTTTTTTCCACTGCGCCTCCCTTCCATATTCATCTCATTTCACAGCTCTTTGAAATCATTCCGCTCAGGATTTGCACTGGACAAAATCTCTCATGTATAGGCTTTAATAGAGCATATGTTGCTCCATCTTGAAATATAGGCTTATATGGGAGAAACAAGACAACTGACCTGCCTCTTGAGTCATTAATAACATTGTCAGAGCAGAAAGGGTGTAGTTCACTCGTTCTAATAAAAGACAATCACTGCTGGGAAGTGATCTAATGTGGGAAAGTGAAACAATCCAATATATACTTTTGTTTTATTTAAAGGTTTCTATCTCTAGCTATAAATAAAATAGCAGAAACACTTTCAGCAAAGCAGATGGTCAAGACTGAGCTAAGGGCTGTTTTCTTCAGCCTCCCCAGGCTGCTTTGCGAGACAGGCTTCAACATAGGCAGTACAATGAAGTATGGGACTCGGTCATCACCTCCTTACTGACACTGCTCTACTGGTGATGGTACCAAGGCAGGCAATGCTTGGGTGTCAGGAGTGTGGCTCATGGTCTGAAGGGCTAGGCGCACCTGCCACCCACATCCGGTCAGCTGTGAGTGTGGCTTAGCTGTGTGGGCATGGCCTGTTTCATTGTCCAGGCTATGATGACAATGACTCACCCCGTGAAAAATGCTGCATGTGCTAATAGCATGAAGGCTGCTGAGGGAAATTTGCCCCATCTGGATCCCACCTTTTGACACTGGTAAACTTGTCATAGGACCCGAGACTATTTCACAGTATTTGATGTGAGATAACTATAGTCCTGGGGAAGATGCTTGACCCGATAAGGGCAATATTCGAGTGCTAAAACATGTTGCTAGAGAAGAGAAGCAGAGTCCAGTAATCGGCCTCCAATTTTTTATTTTGTGCTAGGAAGACACCCGTAAAAACATTTTTAGCTGACTCTCATACAATTTTAAAGTAGGTCTAGCATTTTAATAAACGGAGAACACACGTCGGCATAAGGTACATAACTTCACCCAAACTATGAATACAGGAATGTCTGGTAGTCCAAAAGAGGTTTGGTTGTTTCTTCCAAGAGTTTTGCACTTCTTTTATAGTTATGTCTGTTTACAGAAATCGTGCAACCGTCCTTTAACTCACCTCACTGCCTCTTTAGTGTGTTCCTCCTGTATCGTACCTGTCCTGTAAGTGTGCGAGAATCTTGTGCTGTTCCTTCTACTACTGTCCCTTGGCCTTTTCTTATTCTTTGGGTTGATGTGATGGTTGCACTTCTGCTGTCCATGTTGTACCTTTACTGTGTTGTGAAGCTTGGTGTAAATCTTTCCACAACACAAAAGAAAAAAAAATGACTCACATTGCCAGTGCTTGCTTTAGTACATGATGTGAGAAAAAGAGTGAACTTTATCAAAAAAATGTAAGAGAGATTACTTTTGGTTTTATGTGTGGAACCAGCAGTGTTTTTAGATTGACAGATGACTGTAAAATGTTTAAATAGTTGCTCCATGTCATATATAACAAATTCTGCAAATTCTGGCATTTCGCCGACTGCACTTTGCATGATGGAATTTAGATCCCATAATGAAATTCTTAAAAAGAAAACTACATGCTTCATAATGCAACGTGCTGATGATGCCTGAAAAGCAAAGAATGGCCAACGGAATCATATGCCATAATTCTACTTGGCAGACTTGAGAAACGCAAAATAAAATTTTGCTCTTGGCTTTTTGCCCTTTTTCTAGTAGGCTATCACAGGTTAAACATTCCAGAGGGTGAGGGTAGAAATGGTATAGATCTGCAGCAAGTGCCCAAACCGTATTTTATCAAACACCCCCGGCAGTGCTTGAAATTGAAAAATTGAAGTGCTGGCACTCTGTACCAGAGTACCAGCTTGTTTCTGAGACGTGCCGATAGTCTCCAATTAAAAGTATTACGTCTCTCTTGAGAAGTGCAGGTTCTCTCCCTCTCAAAATAAAAAAAGTGCAGCCACTCAGTGACCGGACAGTCCATTTAAAACACTGACCCCAGTGAGCTGAATCGCCTTTAGGCACATGGGTTTTAAGTGCTTGTTCGCACCTGCAGCATGTGTTTCACCTCCTCAAGGTTCAGCACATCGGATTGGTGTTACAGACAGGGCTTTAAGTGGGCCGGGTCTGTCCGGGTCTGAGCACCGGCTGGTATTTTCAGGGGGCCTCGAAACAAGTCTCTATCGGGCTCTATTTTCGGGCCTCGCAGAGTTAGTCCATTTTCTTTTTTTTTTTTCTTGGACTGCAGTGAGAGCATGCACATTGATGTGTGCATGCTGTGTGACGATGACAAATGGAATGTGTTCTTTAACGGCACAAGGACCCCTATGCAGAGGCGCAACTAGAGCCAAATTTTGCGGGGGGCTACTAAAAATTTCGGGGGGTGGGGGGGTGCTGACTCTTCCAGCAATATGCAGAGTGGAGCTGCAGGGGCTCTAAGAAGGGGTGAAAAACAACACAGCCTCGTTAACTAGTAAATGGTCTTTTTAAAAACCTATGAAGTACTCAGGTGCAGCTGTGTGTGTGCCCAGGAAGCTGTCTCACCCGGGCTGACACACACTACGGGGGGGGGGAGTTTTCCCTTTGATTCTGAGCTACATCAACTTCAGCTGCTGCACTCACAATTCACGGCTTTCAACCAATCAGAGCATGAAATTCACTGAACATTATTCTCGGCCATAACCCCTGAGATGCTGATTGCGTCCTGCACTTAAATTATAAAGCAGAATAAAATGGTTTACAACTTTTACCATCTAATGTGCTTTCCTATTTAATAAGTGAATGAATAAATATCAGTTTCTTCCAGTCACCCGCCCGATCCTCTCCGGATATCTACAGTCCGTCTAGTAAGGAGGGGCCGGCTTCTTGGGGTGCTTCTTGCTTGTTCTGGAGGACCTGGAATCTATCTGGCTGGGCCAGTCACCAGGGGTGTGGGAGTGGGGATATACTGCATCAATGTGTAAGCAGGGGTGGTGACAGCTAATATAGAGGCTGAAATAGACCCCATCCCTCAGTGTACTGTGCACGCTGTAGGTGGACTAATGGGAAACTGAGTACGAATAGAACTGATCGGCTTCCAGCTGCTTATTGAGTCTGGAGTGACTGTCAGTCAAGGTCGGATTGATAAGACAGGCACACAGGCAGAGAGGGATGGGCCGGTGACTGAGGGCCAGTTGTGAGCTGGTCTTTTAGATGCCATGTTGGCCCTTTTGGTGTCTTTCCGTATCATTCGGCTGTCCTATGTGGCCCGAAGGGGGCCTGAACGGCCTGGCTGGGGACAGTGGTCTCTGCTCCTCTCTCTCACCCAGATGGAGGCAGGCACTGTTCTTCCCCGTCCCCTGCCGGGCCGGCTTGTTCCTGTGCGGAACACTGATCCCTAATGCCATGACATCATGCCAGGTGAGCCGCGTTGTAGTAGGACTCTATGGCATGTTTTGACGGGGGTGGTGGCTTTGTTAAAACTCACCCCTGTGAAGCCGCATTGCCTTCTGGGAGCAGTGCTTCTAGTACACTCAGCCTCATGTGAAGCCACCCTATACGGGATGAACCTGCCTGGGCATTTCCTGGGATGACGACACCGATCTTGAGGTACTGGGGAGGGTGTATGGTGTTATCCATACATAGCCTTGCTGGAATAAGGAGGGGAGAGAGCAAGCCTGAGCGGGGAATTCCAAATCTGATGACACTCTGACGAGTCCTAGAGCTGACGGCTTGTTAGAACAGGGGGTGCTGCTACACTAGTTATCTTTATTTAGACCACGCCCCTACTTTGATAGGCCACACCCATTTGAGGTTTGCCCTGCTCCTTTTAGAGCACCCCAGGTTTTTTTTCCCACTTAAAGCCCTGGTTACAGAGACTCTACCTAAATCCCACCCAACTCTCCTCACGAAGAGGGGTGTCAGTACATCAGTTTTCCTTTCTCCTCGTGTCTTCAGATACATCTACCTGCTGCTTCTAGTATTGCTCTCATAAATGCCACCTTTTCCGTCTGCCAGTTTTCCAAGGAGTTCCTATTCGCAGCAATATGTTTCTATTTGTATTTGAAAGGCAAATTCTTGCTTAGAGCGCATTTACACCAAGAGCTGCAGTGGTGCGACATAACCTTCTGCAGATAAGAGGAGCTTGATTGTGCTGCTGCATGGTCTTGTGACACCACTGCCTCAAGGCGCTTCTTCCGAGTATGAGAGGCACTAGATAAACTCTTTCATCACTTCCTATGTTGTGAAGGTCACAAACCCTGCACGAACTATTCTTGTTTACCAAAAATGCTTGTGTTGCAAAGGGCGGACCGCAGGAAAACAATGTGCTTATCACTGTGGGCGGCAAGAGAAGTGCAGGGTTTGAGTTCCTCATGCGTTGGCCTCTGACATCAGAGCGAGCATTGGGCGGTGGATCAGCCTTCTTGTGAGAATTCCTTTCAGTGGATCTTGCAAAGTGAGCTTCATCCACGAAGTTAACCATTGTGTAATAAACATCACTTGTTGGCCGATTATTGCTTGGTAAGCTCAAAATAAGCTCCTTCCGCACTGCGCTTGAGTAGGGGTCAGAAACTCAGTTGTGCAATTTGGATAAACTGCTCTGAATCACATAATGGGGTTAATACTTTAGATAAATGAATTTTGTGGTTGCAAACCCTGTGATTTTGGCAAATTGCAGAGTTTACGGAAAAAAAGTTCTTATTACAGCTAGCCCTAAATACTTCTAAGATTGTTGCCTAAACCTGTGAGAATTATCATTGTGTGCTGCTTCTCAATTCCCGAATGCTTCTTAGGCATCTCGTACCGAGGGAGCATCCTTGCTTTCAGCTGCAGGATCATTACACCTTTAAAAGGAAAGTACCAACTCTTTACAGTACAAGTGGTATGTTTAAAGGGCTCGCACTGACACTTCTTTGTGTGACTGAAATATGTAGAAACACTTCTCGGTTGAACTGTAATAATTGGAAAGGATTGTTCCATCACTTCTCTGTAGAACTGTATTTTAAAAATACAGTAACAGTACCTCTCTGTAGGACTGTAACAGTTTAAAAGAACAGCACCATCACTTTCCCGTAGCTCTCTTGCATTTATTACGGCCCAGTACTAGCACTTCAGTTGATGGATGTAGTAGTGTTAAAGGAGCAGTGCTGGGCCTTAGTGAACGGTATTACTTTTAGAGGTATACAATACACAAATACGTACAGTGGGCTTTGGGACAGCCTATTGCTTACAACTGGTTGACTTTGCTGTCAGTCTCATTTGCTTGCTTTCTATTTTATGGCTTTCATTCATCGCCTTGTGTTTGTCCCTTTCCTTGAGTATGGCTGCTTTACCGTCCTTTTGACTGGATAACGTGTATCCTTCCACTGATCACATTCAGGGAACCACTTTTTATATTTTTCTTTCAGCACTCCATAGGAGTATGTATGTTTATCTGTTGTCTTCTTGTGCTGCTTCAACCCTCAAACATTGTCATTGCATTTATATAGTGCTTATTACTCCTGGCGAGGCGTCGAAGCTCCCTCGGCAACTAGCACGTTACTCTGGCAACCAAAAAGCATGCTTGCCACTGCGTGCTCCTTGCTGCTTGTCCAATGCTTCCCCAGCGACTCAGCTTTTTTCCTTCATATATCACTCTGTTGCTCCCTCAGCCATGTTGACTCCCCCCACCCCCCCCCCCCCCCAAAATGTTTTTTACCATTTTTGGAGGTCCATCAGCTTACATATTGATGCTGGGCTATTCCTTTTGTCAAAGCATGCTCTTGCGCACATTCATATTTATTTTGGTGTTTTTTTTGTTTTTACATTTTACTGCTCCAAGATTGGTGTCTGCCATGCTAAGAATGGTTTAAAAAACCACAAAGAACGTTGCAGTGTCATGCCGTATGCATTTGCATGCATTGTTATGCATGCGCACATCATTACACTTAGCCGTCGTTGCATCACAACGTATGTGTGCATCCGTGATGATGTATGCATGCGTACATATCATCCCATTTTCCTTTTTGTTTGCTGATGCTGCACACCATTGCTAAAAAGCATTTTGCGCACTGCTCTTCAGACATCAACTTTAAGCATTTGCAGCATGCTGGCTATATCGAATTCTTGGCCCCTACATGAATATAATGTGTGTGTACTTGTGGATTTTCATGGGCATGGACAGTGTTTGTGCATGATGTACCGTGCCTCCCACAGGCCCCCCTTGACTCTCCTTGCTATTGTGCTGATCTGGACCCGACGGATCCCAATAACTTTCGACCTATCTCGTGTATTCCTCTGCCAGCTAAATTGGTAGAGAAAAGTATGAACGCACAACTAACTACATACTTATGAGAAGCACAAGTATTGGATCCAACTCAACACGGGTTCAGAGCGGGGCATAGTACGGAGTCTGCTCTTCTAAAATCTACAGAGGAAATTAGGGCCGTACTAGATCAGGGAGGCAAAGCCGCAATGATCATGCTGGACTTGTCCGCATCCTTCAACACGGTCCATCATGATTTGTTGATGGACCGGTTGTGGGGATGTGGAGTCCAAGGCGAAACGTGGGAACTTTTGAAGTCCTTCCTTTCGGACAGAATGCAAACAGTGTCACTTGGCACATTCTGTTCTAAACTGTTTTCACTGCCCTGCGGGGTTCCGCAGGGCTCTTCTCTTAGCCCAACGCTTTTTAATGTTTATGTTTCCTCTCTTGCACCCCTGATCAGTTCATTTGGATTTGCTCTAACATCATATGCAAATGACACTCAGATTGTGGTGTCTCTGCTACCAGGGCAAGAGAGGGGGACAGAATTACTATTTCATGACTGCATGGAAGCAGTGGGTAAATGGATGTCCCTAACCTGCTTAAAACTTAATTCGGGTAAGACTGAGGTTATTCTGTTTGGCAATGCTCCCAAGTTTTGGACCCCAAGTTGGTTGCCAGCTTTGCTGGGTGTACTTCCAATTCCCACCAGGAAAGTAAAAAACTTGGGAGTCCTGATCGACAATAAGCCTCAGCTCGAAGACCAAGTTAATTCAGTTGTTTCGGCTACCACATTTGCTCTGAGAACATGCAAGAAAATCTTACAGTATCTACTAATGGAAAATCAACGTACAGTATGACCGCATTAACTATGACGAGGCTGGATTATTGTAACAGCCTCTACCTTAACATTCAGGAACGACTGTTGCATAGACTTCAACTTCTACAGAATTCGGCCGCTAGACTGCTTACAGGGATGGCTAAATTCGCCTCTGTCTCTGGTGATGTCTCTGGTGACATCAGAAGACTTCACTGGTTACCCATTAAGAAACGGGTGCAGTTTAAATCACTCTGTACTGTTTTTAAAGCTCTTCACGAGACCGGTCCAGATCATCTGAAGCAGCAGATAGACCACTCCGCTCTTTAGGAGCTAAATTGGTAGCAGTTCCTATCTTTAGAAAAGCCGGCTGGGGAGGTAGGAGTTTTCGGGTGGGGGCAGCCAAAGCTTGGAATGCCCTCCCATTTCAGCTTCGAAATAGTATGGATCTTTTGGCTTTCAGGAATGCCTTAAAAACTTGGCTGTTTCGTGTTTAATCTGTGGCCTCTTTTTTTGTGAGTTCTGTGGGAGGTTCTTTGTAGGTAGCACCAGGACACCTTTGGGTAACAGTTTGCGCTTTAGAAATACTATAACATAACATAACATAACTGATCACTGGCTGCAGTGATACCCTTCTCTGCTTGGTGTCATTCTTATTCACCAAAGATTCTTCCTGAATTGATGAACTGCCTAAGTGGTTGTTCCTATTCATTTTTTTTGTTTTTTTTTTAGTGTGTGACCTGTCCTTCTTAGTTTAAATTGCTTTTATACGACGCCCCCTTACAGTTCAGAATTAGGGCTGCATTCCATCAAACAAGTAAATGAAATAAAAGAGTATACGGGTGCCAAGTGTACACATAGCAAACCAAGCTGCAAATCTCAAGGGAGACAGTACACTATGCAAAGGAAATAGATCAAAAAAATAATCGACATTCAGTTTAAATTTGAAGCATGAAACACAGTTGGCTCTAAAGAAAGCCCAGACGCGTGGAAAGCATGTGAATCTCAGTGGTTTCATGGGATAGTGCTTTGAACAGTTAACAGGGCTGAGTCTTGGGCAAAATTCGGCAGAAGGCTTTCATTTTTGCCTTCTCAAAGCCTAAAAACTAATAATTGTTCGTGCAATGGCAGTCAAATCAAACCACTTTAGTTTACAAAATTGAATACTGCACACTGTTAGCAATCTGTCGCAACATAGTGCTTTCAGAAAGTGACAGTCACAGAAATCGCCCTGGTCAAAAGACTTCAAGTGTTCCAAACAGTGAGTCAAGACACTGAGGAGCGTCATAAAACAAGGGCCCTTAGATTAGCGATGTGTGTCTGTCTGGTTAGGGCTGGAGTTTTGTGTTGAGCTCTGGCGGTCTCTGTTGGATTGTCTTATGCTGTCCTGGAGGCCTCAGCAGGGCCAGCGCAGACTGGGGCAGCAGGAGATAATGGTCAGAAAAGTGCTTTCATCCCAGGCTACTACTTCTGTTTTCTTGCCAGGGAGAGTGTTCAGCACACTCAAGACTCTTTATTCCCGGTGTGATGTCACTGAGTCAATAAAATGCTCTGCATTTATTTTTAAAGCTATAATGGGCTGTTTGCCATATAACATGGAAAATCATTAACTTTTTAAAACCACAGGAAGCACTTTTTCTTGCTTCAGTGACAGATAAATGTGTACGTCTCACACGTGCTTATCAGGGTAAATTGCCAGTGGTATCGATTCGTTTACTTTGATTCTCTGACGTTATGTCCAATTTTGGAGGCTCGGCTGGGGAGGTTCTAAGGGCTTCCGCTGGTGTGCTATGTCCAGTTTCAGGGGCTTTAGCTGAAACACTGCACCCAGTTCTGGCGGCTTCCCTCAAAGGCCGTGCAGAAGGCCACAGCTGCAGTGTTTGGTCCATTTCTGGAGGCCTCAGCTGGACCACAGTGCCCGGTGCTGCAAGCTGCATCTCCACGAACCCAGGACTGGGGCAGTCCAAGAGCGCATGCAGAATGGAACAAGAGGAGCGACTCGGGGATCTAGATCTGGACAGAGAAGAGATATAAACGATAAACGTCGGTGTATGAAGTAGAGGAAGGAGCCTATCCTAGAAGGGGACGAGTTCTTTTTCATGAAGGGAATACAGGGGGCTGTTTCGCCAAATGCACAAAATGCTAAATGAACCGCAGTGCAGTATTAGACAATGGAAGAGTTTTCACTGTACGAACGTTTTTGATAGCAATTACACAACTGAGAATTAGAATGGCTGCTTCGGGCAAAAAATGCAAAACATAACATTTTGCCTCTGTCAGCAATGGATGGGCAGTCGATAAGTACAACTTTCTCCAAGGACTGTGTACAGAATTCAGATTCTGTTCAGAAATTTGTATTTGTATTTGTATTTGTAGGGGGATTTATATAGCGCATATATACCAACAGGTCTCTTAGCGCTGACAGAAGGAGATACACAAAACAGCCCGGCAAAGACAGTCCTGGTGACAGGGATCTTAGGAAGAGTCTCTGAAGAGCAACATTTTCAATAGCTTACGAAAGGGGAGTAGGCCTGGTTCTTTCCGTAGGGCCTCCGGCAATTGGTTCCACAGACGTGGCAGGATAACAGAAAAGGCACGTCCGCCTTTGGAAACCAGATTGCTGCGGGGGCAGACTAGCTGGAAAGCATCTGCAGATCGAAGTAGACGTCCTGGAACATACTTAGCCAGGCGATCCCTAATGTTGCTAGGGGCTTGCCCATAAAGAGACTTATGGGCAATGCACAGGGCCTTGAATTTCACGCGTTGTCTAACGGGCAACCAGTGTAGATCTAAGAGCAGAGGTGATGCATGGGCCCTCCTAGGAAGGCTGAAAACCAACCTAGCAGCATCATTCTGCGCCACCTGGAGCCGGTTAGTGAGCTTCTGAGGAAGGCCCAGATAAAGCGCATTCCCATAGTCGAGGCACAACAAAATTGTAGCCGAGACTATGGATTTCATGGAGGAGGTAGATAGAATAGGGACCAACTTCCTCAGTTGCCTCAAGATACCAGAGCAGGTGCTCACCACTGAAGAGACTTGATGACTCAGCGAGAGATCTGTGTCGATCTTGATTCCCAAGCTTTTCACAACTGGGGCTGGACAGGGAGGAGTCCCAAGTTCTTTGGGCCAGAACAGGCCACCCCAGGAGTTATTAATGGTTGGGACGACAAGAACCTCCGTTTTATCGGGGTTGATTTTTAAAGAGTTAGCTGTCATCCAGTTAGTTGTGAATCTTAAGATATTTTGGGCCGTCTCTTGGGCGAGGGCTGAATTGTCAATCCTCAGAATAAGCTGGGTGTCGTCAGCATAATTAAAAATACGACAGTCCAGATTGGATAGAGCGGAGACTAAGGGTTGCAAATAGATATTAAAGAGCAGCGGGGACAACGCAGAGCCCTGTGGTACGCCGCATGGGATGACACCTCTCTTGGAGGAGCAATCGCCGAGCTGCACCCTTTGTGAGCGGCCAGAGAGAAATGATCTTAGCCAGTCAAGGGCTGTACCCCTGATTCCCAGGTCCATCAGACGGGTCAGCAAGATGGAGTGGCTGACCGTATCGAATGCTGCAGAGAGGTCCAAGAGCACAAGTGCGCTCGGCTCTCTCCTATCAGCATTCAATCTAAGGTCGTCAAGGACGGACAACATGACTAGCTCCGTACTATGATAGGCTCTGAAACCTGCCTGACGTGCAGCAGCTTAAATGTGTCCAAATACTCAGAGAGATTTTTTAGGACATGTTGCTCCATAACTTTGGCCAGAAAGGGCAGTTGTGAAATTGGCCTGTAATTTTTCAAATCAGCCTTGTTGGCTCCTGGCTTCTTCAATAAGGGGATAACTCTGGCCTCCTTCAGGTTACTTGGCACCTGACCAATGGCTAGGGAATTGTTGAGAAGCGAGAGAATCTGATATTCCAGGATAGGGCGAGCCAGCTGAAAAATCCTAGGAGGACAAGGATCAGCCGGTGAGCCAGATTTAACTTTGTTTGTCAGGAAGGTCAACGCTTCTGCGTCCAGCGGAGGAAAGTGTGCAAGAAACTGCGCTGGTGAGGTTTGGGGTGACACCAGTCCTTGACTTGCAGTGATTGCGGGAGATTTATTAATCTCAAGCAGAATATCCATCACTTTCTGTAGGAAGAAAGACTGTAAGGTATCAACATCGAAAGGTATTAAAGTTGATGACACATCGACCTTTCTGCTAAGTTCTTTTAGGACCTTAAAAGTTTCCTTTTGTTTATTAGGAGCATCAGAGATCCGAGCCTCATAATAATCAGCTTTCCTGGAGATGATAGCTTTCTTATAAAGGACCAGAGCAGCTTTATAGACGATCAGGTCAGAGGCCTTATACGCTCTTCTCCACTGTCTCTCAACCTTGCGCAGGCTCTGTCTGTGTATCCGTAAGGTCTCGTTGAACCAGGGGGCCCCTTTGTTTTTGGGCTTGATTCTTTCCCTGCGTTCTGGTGCTAGATGGTCAATGGCCGAGAGGAGAGTATCATTAAGGGATTGGCTGGCTAGGTCAATATTAGTAAGGCCCTCCTCAGGCCTATGCGGGGGAGATCTCTGAAAGAAGTCGGTAAGGTTGTCCGACTTGATTTTATGCCAACTTCGCACTCTCCTCCACTCTGGGGGTAAACGAGAGGAAGGACAGTCCAAGGGAACCCAGCAAGAGATGAGAAAGTGGTCCGACCAGACACATGGAAGACAGTTTAAGAGTCTGTCTTGCTTGCTAGTTGACCAAACCAGATCAAGGGTATGTCCCTTAGAGTGAGTAGGGCCATTTACCAACTGATGGAATCCTAGGTTGGACATAGTCATGTCCAGTTGACTGGCCTGGGACTCACGGGGACTGTTGTCCCAGTGGAAGTTAAAGTCGCCCACAACCATAAGCTTTTGATATCGCGTACTAAGATCTGATATAATTTCGCAAAAATCATTACAGAAACCTGGTGAGGCGTCCGGGGGGCGATAGACTGTCAAAAGAACAAAGCAAGAGGAGTCAAGAGTAAACTTGACCCCTAGGATCTCAGAATTGTCCAAGCTTTCTGATAGTATCGTGGTGGCCTTTAGACTGGATTTAAGAAAGGTCGCCACCCCCCCACCTCTTCTATTGTCTTGCCTGTTGTGCCAGAGGGCATCGAAATCTGTTGGCAAGGAAGAGATGAGATCGGGGGCTGATGCTTCCCCCATCCATGTTTCTGTTAAAGACAGAATATCAATATCGCCATCCTGAAGAAGGGTAAAAATTTCTAGACGATGTTTGTGCAAAGATCTAGTGTTCAGGAGGGCTACTGTCAGACCCGGCGGTTTCGCAGGACTGGGTGTAGGATGAACTGGGGGGGCAACAGGATGGACTGGGGTTACAGCGGGGGTCCTAAGGAGGTTTTCGGTTCCCAATATTGACAGGGTAGAGGGTTTGAGAGGGTAGGGAAAGGAGTCAAGAGACAAAAGCTCACTAGATGAGTACTTCAGCGTTGGGCCAGGGTTTATGGCCCCTGGTCCCGGCAGGGCGCGGACGGGCGCAGACGGGCTTGCCTTAGGCGCGCCTTCGGCGCGCCCGCGGCGCGCCCGCTGCGCGCGTCCGCTGCGCGTCTGCTCCAGCGCGCTGAAAAGTCTTCCCCTACCGCCCTCCAACCAATCAGCTCTGCTGTGCAGCAGCTGCTAACTCCCTCCCACTCAGCACTAGACCGCGTTCAAAGCGGAAATGAGGATCAGCAGGAAGCGAGTCAAATGCTTAGTTTTAAAACACACTCGTGATTTTGCGCAAGTTAAAAAAACAGTTTTACATTGGAGGCAAGTATTCAGGCAAGTATTCAAACGCAGCTTTACCAAGACACAAAGATCAGGACTACCAGAGAGCTGTTGGTGCGTCTCTCACTTCGTCCGCTGCGCGTCTGCTCCAGCGCGCTGAAAAGTCTTCCCCTACCGCCCTCCAACCAATCAGCTCTGCTGTGCAGCAGCTGCTAACTCCCTCTCACTCAGCACTAGACCGCGTTCAAAGCGGAAATGAGGATCAGCAGGAAGCGAGTCAAATGCTTAGTTTTAAAACACACTCGTGATTTTGTGCAAGTTAAAAAAACAGTTTTACATTGGAGGCAAGTATTCAGGCAAGTATTCAAACGCAGCTTTACCAAGACACAAAGATCAGGACTACCAGAGAGCTGTTGGTGCGTCTCTCACTTCGTCCGCTGCGCGTCTGCTCCAGCGCGCTGAAAAGTCTTCCCCTACCGCCCTCCAACCAATCAGCTCTGCTGTGCAGCAGCTGCTAACTCCCTCCCACTCAGCACTAGACCGCGTTCAAAGCGGAAATGAGGATCAGCAGGAAGCGAGTCAAATGCTTAGTTTTAAAGCACACTCGTGATTTTGTGCAAGTTAAAAAAACAGTTTTACATTGGAGGCAAGTATTCAGGCAAGTATTCAAACGCAGCTTTACCAAGACACAAAGATCAGGACTACCAGAGAGCTGTTGGTGCGTCTCTCACTTCGTCAAATAATCTAGCCAAAGCCGATGATCAGCTTCTGCTCTCGGGCAGAGGCAGCAGTGACAACCAGGTAACACATTCACCCACCAAATCACGAGTCTGAGGCCTGGGATGTCACATCATGTGGATTAATTTGCAGGGAGCCATTCTGTGCCCTTCATAAAACCATTTCACCCCAGAATCACAGCACAAGTGGAAGTAAAGTCTCACATTTCAAGATCCTCATGCACGCCTACAAAGCCCTCCACAACCTAGGATCCGTCTACCTCAACCACCGACTGAATTTCCACTAACCCGCTACACACTTGTGCTCCACTTCACTCGCCCTCGCACACACCCCCTGCATCCTTCGCAGCCGCTGGGGTGGCCGCTTCTTCCCCTACATCTCTGTCAAGACCTGGAACGACCTTCCCCCCTAGCTTCATACAGCCCTCTCGGTGGCAGACTTCAGAAAGAGACTCAAGACCTGGCTCTTTGACGGAGACACAGCACCCAGATACCCCGAGAGGTGACAGTGTTGTGATTTACAAATGCTGTCTCATTGATTGACTAAGAAATGCCTAAACATTTGGCTTCATTACTCCCAAGAAGATGCTCAGATGTAGGACACGATTGAAAGCCAGTGTCACTTTCAAAGTAGAGAAAAAGTCAAAATCCCCTAAAGATTTTTAACAGTCACATGCGTGTACTTCATCAGGGAGGTGCAGCTAATGTGAACCAGAAAAACATTATAGACCCGATTACGATGTCAGGCGGACTGCAACCGACCAATCGTCGCTTGCGGTCCTCCTCACATCTACCATTGTGGTGTGCCCACTGCATTACGATGCTGCGGACAAAGGAATCAGGCGAAAGGACTGTCCGCCATGCTTCCTACAGGCTCAAGGAGCCCTTCAGAGAGTCGGAAGCACACATAATGCCATAATAACGGCAGAGACAGCTTCGGCTCCACCGTTTGGACTATGATGTCACTTTCCGACAGCCTTTCCATGTTGGCCCTTCCGACATGGAAAGCTGTTGGAAAGTGACTTTGGGGCCCCCCTACCAGGGTCCCCGTCCCTTCGTGGCCTCTGCTAGGAGGCCTGGGGGGCACCTACGGTGCAGGGATGTTTAAAATAGATGTTTCCAACCACATGGGCGGTCGCATTCAAATTGTGTGGTTGGAACCGCCGACCTATGGTCAGGCGGTTCCAGTCCGCTACGGTGTTGGGTGGACGCAAGTCCGCCTGACATCGTAATGATGCCTCATAAGTTTTAGTTATTGTGAAACATTTCTTCTTCCACCTGGTGTCCCAAGAACACATTATACAAATGTAGGCAGCATGCATTCAGAGGGATACCCGGTCGGGTTTCCTGGGGCCCAACCCTTAAAACGTTTTGAGCATTTATGCTCACCCTAGGGGTGTAGAAACGATTTTCGCAGAAAAAATCCCATTCATTATTTTGAGAATCAAGAATCGAATTTTGCCTTTGCAAATCACATTTGTTCACATGTAATTATGTCAGGATTGTGGAATTTCCAAATAAATTAATTTACATTCAGGTATGGGTTTTTAGGGATTACATGGAGAGTACACCAAAAAGACTGAAAAATAACTATAAACGGACAGGTTTGCTGGTAGTTACCAAATACGATTATTGTAGTTTTGCCAATAGTATACGTGTTATAGGTGTGATTTGGGAGATTGGTGTGGGGGATTTGGAAAGGGGTTTCTCAATGGGGAAAACCATTTCTGATAAGAAAAATAAAGTTTTAAGGAAAAATGAAACTTTCCATCACATTTTTACCATGCAGACATGCTACACTTCTGTACTCATAGATAGTTACCCAAAATGGGTAGTCCTTGGAATCTGTGACAATCAAATAATCTGATGCATTATCCTGAAAATATTTGAGGATTACTAGTCAAAATGTACTGCTAATATCAACATAAATTCATGGAAGCACATTATTCACAAAGGCTTTCTGAATCAGTCATCGGGCTATCATAGGAAACATACTGCATGGAAGGTCACAGAAAGGCAGCACCCTATTATTGTAAATCATTGAATTGTCTCAAATGGTGTGAAGGTGTCTACGCATATCCCCTAGATCCCTCCCGTAGTCGCTGGAACCAAAAATGCTGCAGCATCCATCACCTTAAAGTACATGAAGGCCACGCTTGCTAGATTTAGTTTTGTACCTGAAAACTGTGATTTCATCACACTCACCCTGACGAGTCTTAGCATCACTTAACCCCTGTGCTTCACTCACAACCCAGTCAATTGGTTCATGAACAGACTGGCCAAGAATTCGATATAGCTTCAAGTGTGTTTTTGGGATACATCTTTTAAAACAGATAATATAAAGCTGGAGAATCCTATTTGTACGGGAACAACTCCCTAATTCTGCCTTTTCTTTTTAATTCCCTCAGGGTCAGCTTGATGAGTAAAGAATGAAAACCGAAAAGAAGAAAATGACATTTAGACTTGGACCTCGGTGAGTGAGTACAACGGCTCAGGAGTACCTTCCAAACCATGAATCAACTTAATTTTGTTTCTCTCAAAGGCATGCTTTATGACTAGCCATGATCTTGGGAATTAAACTAATCAAGTGCCCATATTGTTTGCAGCTTTTTCCCTTTTAAATCAAAGATAGCCTGCTAACTTTAAACAAGATAATAAAGCTGACCAAATGGAGACCTAAAATTTCTCTTGTTTGTATGTCAGGTTGACAACGCAGCAGTCGTCTATCTTATGTGATCAACTTAAAAAAAAGCTTTCAGGACTACTACAGAAGGAGCTGTGGCTCGGCCCACATGTTGGTTACCCAGTGTACAGCATTTAATTGGGCAGGAGTTGTGTGCTTCCATCGAAAAGAGTGCTTGTTACACTCGTATTGACCGTTGAGGCTTTTTTACTCCACTAACGTGTCCACCTTATTCAAACATAATGATGTGCGACATGGGAAAACTGTTGTAATCCTATTCACCTAGAGGGGTTTCCCTTGCTCAAGATGGCCGCTGTGCTGAAATGTGATGGTGTGATAAAGCAGCAGCGGTTGGTGTGCATGAGTAAGCCAATATCTGAAAGAAACACGTTAGTTAGATTCCTCACCTTAGAATATCCCCAGGCGTCAGGCTGGATCCGGAAAGATTTTTGTAGCAATACCCCTTGCGCGTCGCTAGGCGTCATCTGCGGCTCCGCGTCCGTCGTTGGCGTCGTGCGCCGGAATGACATCGTCAGAGTACTTAGACGCCGCCCTCGCGCGCTGACGTCAGCTCTTCTTTTTTCCGCGCCACTAAGCGCCGATCCAGGAAGAGCTTACCCCTAGTCACTTTTTGACTAATTTTTTGACTTCTTTTGGTTACTTGAGTCGACATCTGGTGCCGGTAGGATGCCTGGATTCAAGCATTGTGATGCCTGGCACCGATTGATGTCGGTAACGGATCACAATCGCCGGTGCCTGTACTGCCTGGGGGCCGACCATGACGCGGAGTCGTGCCCCGACTGTCAGGCCTTGACGTCGAAGGCTAGGCGGGAGCGGTCCCGTAAGCTACTCGAGCTTCGTCACTTTGCTCCGCGTCGCTCTCGGTCCCGGTCCAGGAGGAGATCCAAGGACAGTTCGCGGAGCCGCAGCCATCGACATCGCTCGTCGGGATCTTCGGGTAAGTCCCGTCACTCCAAACACTCTAAGAAGTCCAAGCGGCGTCCTCGCTCTTCGGACTCCCCTCGCCGGTCGCGGGACCCGTCCGAGGGTCCGGGTGGTTCCACCCCCGCGGCTCCGTCGGAGCCGCAAGAGCCGCGCTCGTCCCCATACCCTCTGGTCCCTGGGACTGACGCGACTCTGGCGGAGGTCAGTGCCTTCCTCTCGGCCATGAGGACTCTGGCTCCGCCATCGACGCCTGCCGGCGCGCCTTCGGGCCCCGCAGGGTTGACTGGGCGACCTCGCGTGCCCGCGGCTCCGGCCCCGGCGCCGTCGAGGGCTCCGGCCCCGATGCCGCAGGTCCCCGAGGGATCCAGGCCTGGATCTCTGCCGGCACCGGTCGACCTCACGACGCCTCCTCCGCCGACACCGGTTCCGCCCCCGACGCCGTCCCCGCACGGCGTCGAGCCTCAGTTTAGCCCTATTCCGGACCCGGCGCCGTCCGATGCCGTTACCGGCGCCGATGGGTGACCGCTTCATCCACCGTCCGGCTCCGATCATTCCTCCTGTCTACCAGGAATCGGATGATGAGGACGACTGGGAGGGGTCTCAGGACCCTCTGGCCGAATAGGCCCAATTGTCTCAGTACTGGGCAGAGGAATTGGGGGACGCCAGCGGTTTGGATACCTCTCCAGACGCTGGATTCATCTCTCCTCCGACTGTGGCCTCGGAGGAAGGTGCAGCCTTTTCTGTGGTGCTGCGCAAGGCGGCCGAAGCTCTAGGGCTCGAGTTGCCTGCTGTGGCTGTGAGGACTAACGTCCTCACCGAGGTCCTTCAACCGACAGCAAGCTCCACTGAGCCTCTGCTGCAGTTTAATGAGGCCCTCATTGACGTTCTCCAGGGCACTTGGTCCAAGCCCTCCACAGTCCCTCCTGTGGACAGGAACGTTGCCCGGCGCCACCGCCCTGCTCCGGGCGACCCCACATTCCTCTCCCACCACCCCACCCCGAGAGCCTGGTTATCCAGGCCTCAACCTCCCAATCCTCCTTCCCGTCCGTGCCTCCGGATAGGGAATCCAAGAGGTTGGAGCAGTTTGGCAAGAAACTGTTCTCGTCCCTGAGTTTGGGACTGCGGTCTTTAAATACCGCTTGCCTTTTGGACCGTTATTCCCACTCGCTGTGGGATACGGTGGAGGACGTGCTGCCCTTGTGCCCGGAGGAGGCCCGGGAGCGACTCACCCAAGCACTTGCTAACGGGCGAGATGCAGCACGGCACGCCATTAGATGTGGAGTAGACACCACGGACTCGCTGGGTCGGGCGATTTCCACCGCGGTGGCGCTTCGGCGTCACGCCTGGCTGAGGTCCACGTCGTTTTCAGGGGATGTCCAAAGCTCCCTCATGGACATGCCCTTCGATGGCACTCGCCTTTTTGGCGAGAAGGCGGACAGTGCGCTGGCCTGGTTCAAGGACTCCCGGGCCACAGCCAAGTCCTTGGGTCTTTCGGCCCCGCGGCCGCAAACTTCCGCCTTTCGCCCCTTTCGTGGCCAAGGAAGGGGCGCCTCCTCACGTCCGGCCAGCCACCGGCCGCAGAACCAACCTGCACGCGGTCGCGGACGTGATTTCCGCCGAGGCGGTTCTGGAGGACAACGTGCCGGTCAGTCCACATCCACCCCGGCAGCATCCGCCTCAAAGCCCTGCTAGTCCGAGCTTTCAGGCCCATTCAACGCCAGTGGGGGGCAGAGTTCGCCATCACCTGCTCCACTGGCGCTCCTTCACTTTGGACAGGTAGGTACTGCAAATCGTCCAAAGGGGCTACTCCCTCCCCTTCGAGACAACCCCTCCAGCCATGCCACCGCAGAACCACCGTATGTCGGGGGATCATTTGCATCTTCTCTGGGAGGAGGTTTCGGCCCTCTTGGCCAAAGAGGCCGTCGAGCGCGTTGCTGGTCCAGAAGTAGGTCGTGGTTGCTATTCCCACTACTTTCTGGTTCCCAAGAAGGGCAAAGGAGGCCTACGCCCGATCTTGGATCTCAGAAGCGTGAACGCCTTCCTCTGGAAGGAACGGTTCAAGATGCTAACTTTGGCTCAGGTTCTTACTGCCCTAGACCCTGGAGACTGGATGGTAGCGTTGGACTTGCAGGACGCTTATTTCCACATCCCCGTTCTGCCGGCCCACCGGCGTTACCTGCGGTTCACGGTGGGTCAGGAGCACTTTCAGTTCACCGTGCTCCCCTTCGGCCTCACCAGTGCCCCTCGGGTGTTCACGAAAGTGATGGCGGTGGTCGCAGCTCATCTGCGCAGATCAGGGGTCCCAGTCTTCCCCTATCTCGACGACTGGCTGTTGAAGGCGGGCTCGCCCCAGCAGGTCGTCTCCCACCTCCAGACTACGGCAGACCTCCTGCATTCGCTGGGGTTCTCCATCAATGTGCCGAAGTCGCACCTGAGTCCCTCCCAAACGCTCCTTTTCAAAGGGGCGGTTCTCGATTCGGCGCAGTTCCGGGTCTATCCGCCGGAACAGCGGGTCCTGGACATTCGAGCCCTGATTCCCATCTTCCGGCCTCTGTCCTGGATTTCGGTCAGGTTGGTGCTGCGGCTTCTGGGGCTGATGGCCTCCTGCATCCTGTTAGTACCTCACGCCAGATGGCGGATGCGGGCTCTGCAGTGGGACCTGAAGTTTCAGTGGGCCCAGCATCGAGGCAACCTGTCCTACCACGTCTTGATCTCGGAGGGCACTGCGAAACAGCTGCAGTGGTGGCTCACGAATCGCGATTGGGTCAGCGGCAGATCCCTCTCCCTTCCCCAACCGGAGCACGTGGTAGTGACGGATGCGTCCCTCCTGGGATGGGGGGGGGGCCATATGGGAGAGGCGGAGATCAGAGGACTCTGGTCTCCGGCGGAGACTCGGCTCCATATCAATCTTTTGGAGCTGAGGGCGATCCGACTTGCACTAAAAGCCTTCCTTCCCTCTGTCCGGGGGAGTGTCGTGTAGGTGTTCACAGACAACACCACCGCCATGTGGTATTGCAACAAACAGGGCGGGGTGGGGTCGTGGACCCTTTGTCAGGAGGCCCTGCGCCTCTGGACATGGCTGGAACACCAGGGCATCACCCTAGTGGTTCACCATCTGGCGGGCTCTCTGACCGCCAGAGCGGACAAACTCAGCCGCCGGTGCATGATGGATCACGAATGGCGTCTGAACTCGGACGTGGCGCAAGGTCTCTTTCTGCAGTGGGGAGAGCCTTGGTTAGATCTATTCGCCACCGAAGAGAACGCGCAATGTCAGCAGTTCTGCACGTTGGAGTTTCCAAGGCGGCTTTTCGTCGCGAGTGGAGTTGCGGTCTGTTGTACGCCTTTCCGCCTATACCACTTCTGCCCAGAGTGCTGAAGAAGATCAGGCGCGACCGGGCCCAAGTCATCTTGGTGGCTCCGGATTGGGCACGAAGGTACTGGTATCCCGAGCTACTCAGTATGTCCATCGATCCCCCGCTATGACTGCCTCTTCAGGAGGTTCTTCTGTCGCAGCAGCAGGGGACGGTCCTCCACCCGAACCTGTCCAGCCTCCACCTACATGCGTGGAGATTGAGCGGCGGCAGTTGATGCCATTTGACTTGCCTCCTGAAGTCTGTGATGTCATTCTGGCAGCCAGGCGTCCCTCCACAAAGACGGTATGCGCCTGCCGGTGGAACAAATTTGTGGCATGGTGCACAGCAAAGGCTGTGGATCCCCTTTCTGCCCCTCTTTCTGAGGTTCTCCTCTTTCTTCTTTCTTTGGCCCAGCAGGGCTCTGCTCTGGGCACCTTGAAAGGTTATCTTGCTGCTATCTCTGCCTTCCTACGGCGTCCTTATCAGCCTTCTCTTTCAAGTCCCCTGTTGTTTCACGCTTTCTCAAGGGCATTACTCATATGTACCCTCCTGTTCCTTTCGTAATGCCTCAGTGGGACTTGAACCTTGTTCTCACTTTTCTGATGTGCGCTCCCTTTGAGCCCCTTCATAACTGTCCCATCCGTCTTTTGACTTTGAAGACTGCTTTCTTGGTGGCAATCACCTCCGCTAGGCGGGTGGGTGAGCTCCAGGCTTTGTCATCTAAGCCTCCCTTCCTTTCAGTTCATCCGGAAAAAGTTGTCCTCCGGACACGTCCTTCTTTCCTGCCTAAAGTCGTGACTCCCTTTCACATCGGGCAATCTGTCACGCTGCCCACCTTCTTTCCGCCTCCGCATCCTTCAAAAGATGAAGAGGGGCTCCCCCGTCTGGACCCAAAACGTGCGCTATCCTTTTATTTGGACCGCACAAGACAGTTCCGGGTGGACGACCAACTTTTTGTTGGATACGTAGGGGGTAAAGCTGTACACAAGCGGACCATCTCTCGGTGGGTCGTGTTGTGTATTAAGACCTGCTATTCTTTAGCGAAAAAGGTTCCTCCTGTTGGGCTACGGGCCCATTCTACTCGGGCCACAGCGGCCACGACTGCACTGGGACGGGGAGTCCCCTTGCAAGACATCTGTCAGGCGGCAACATGGGCTTCGTTGCACACGTTTGCGAGACACTACTGCCTGGACAGCCAAGTCCGGAGGGATGGCCACTTTGGTGTGATCTTGGTTCGCAGACCCACCACCGGGGTTGGTATTGCTGGGGTATCTATTCTAAGGTGAGGAATCTAACTAACGTGTTTCTTTCAGATGAACAAGTTACTTACCTTCGGTAACAATGTATCTGTAAGAAACATTAGTTAGTTAGATTCCTCACCGACCCACCCAGCCTCCCCGTTCTGCGAACCGACATCTAGGGTTAAGGTTCTCCCTTTCAGGGCCCTAGATTTTTTTGGCACCAGTGTCGGTCTCTTGCATGGCTCAGCGTCCCTGGCGCGGAAAGCTATGTACAAGAACTGACGTCAGCGCGCGAGGGCGGCGTCTAAGTACTCCGACGACGTCATTCTGGCGCACGACGCCAACGACGGACGCGGAGCCACAGACGACGCCTAGCGACGCGCAAGGGGTATTGCTACAAAAATCTTTCCGGATCCAGCCTGACGCCTGGGGATATTCTAAGGTGAGGAATCTAACTAACTAATGTTTCTTACAGATACATCGTTACCAAAGGTAAGTAACTTGTTCATTAGGTAAGCGGTTGCTGCTTTATGGGGTTTCTTCTTTGAGTCTGGCTGTGTGTCTCTCTTAGTTTCCTATCCTCTCTCTCTCCCAATCTGTGATTTGCTGATTTATTATGCATTTTTATTACTATAAATCCATAACATGGTACTCCTTGGTCATCTCTTGGGCACTCCAGTAAAACACTGGGAGTAGTGCCCTGAGCAGGCACTGCCTACAGCCTTCTGTTCAGACCTGCCTCATTGCACCACAGTGTCTAGTCTAAGGGAACCTGGATTCTGCAACAAGTTTTGTTAACAGTCCTTAAAGTGTGGGGCTTCTCACCGCCTCCGGGTCACCCAGCTGGCAGTATGAGAAGAGTGGGGTCTTTAGAGGGCTGGGTGGCACTCAATAATGAGGACACTACACACTCTGTATCCACGACCACAAGACACGCAAGCGCATCCCATGTCCTCTTTTATTAACCCTCTGACGCTGCACCTGGTGTCAGGATGCATGATGCATACATTAAGTGTGACACACACATAGCACACTCTTTGCACCTATGTGCAGGGAGCTACCTAGCCCATATGGCCCAGAGGCCTCCCCAATATGTTTATTTTGGTCCTAGTGACACTAGAGGTGGGCAACTCACTGAAGGTTGGAGCCAGGCTTAAGTCAGATGCCTGGTTCTGGTTCATCTAGAGGTCTAGTTCGAATCTTGAGCCCAAAATGAGCCTAGTTTTCATAGAGGCAGCTTGGCCTACTAGCCACAGCCAATGACCATGCAACATGGTTGAAATCCAGGCCTTGGTTCGGCATCATGTGAATCCTAGCAAATCTCCCTGTGCCAAAAACAATAACCCGTAACATAGTCTGGAGGTGTTGCGAAGCACTCTTATGTCCTTGGGAAAAATTTGCGGTATGTAAAACAGTGGAAAAAAATGTGGATTCTGCCTGTCATCCATGCTCTAATCTTATCCTCCAAAAATTAAGGATAAAGTATCAACCCTTAATGTCAGAAAGAGACAGCAGATTTGAGAGCAAGTGCAGGCCTCCAGTGCGCTGAGGAGCCCCGAGAGAGGCTGCTCCCTTCAGTCAGGGAACTGCTCTCATGCTGATGTGCCAGAATTGGCCAAGGGAGTTTTCTGGTGCCTGCAGTCAATGAAAGAAGAGATCTGGAGCGGAGGACGTGTTTTTTATTCATTTTTTATTTTATTTTCACATGCACCCTCCCACCCCCTCCCAGTAGATTCCAGCCACCACTGGAAAACAGTTAGCATTTCCTGAGGTTTTCATTTAAGGAACACAATTTTCAGTTCAGAGCACTCCCATTCGGTTGTTTTCATCCCTAAGGGTATTCACAACAGTACTTGTGCCTGTCGTTTCTGTTTTTACAGTTGCAAGGTATGGAGTTGTTTCCTTAACTCAACAAATGGTTGATTTCTGCCTGTTCCTGTCTGGAGGATCTGGGATTCACAGTGAACTATCAGAAGTCCAGTCTAACACCAGAACAGTAAAAACATTAATTCACTCAAGTACACAGAAAAGGGGCAAGTGCTCTTTCCAGAGAGCAGGATTCAATCAGTACGGACAAAGTTTGCCCAGATAGCATCGCTAAAAATGCCAACAGTGAGATTGTGGTTGAGGATTCAGGGGTTATTGTCAGCAACACTGGCTGTGGTCTCTTCTGCACTTCACCATTTGAAACCGGTGGTGTATCACTTACTAGATCATTGGTTTCCAGTGACACAGGAATATGAGGCGCTGATTCGGGACTCAAGAGAATATCACTAGCGGTGATGGTTGAATCCGTTAAACTTGAGGAAGAGGGCTTACTTTCATTAACCAAGCACTCAAGTCATAATATCTGACGCAAGCACACGGGGATGGGGGCATTCTGAAATAGTTGGAAAATAAGGGAAGATGGTCAGTGTCTGAAAAGTTGACCCTCGACAGGCAGTGTGGTATGCCCTTCAGAGTTTTATACCCCACATTGAGAATGCCTTGGTGGATAAATACTGACTGCCGAGTGGTGAAAGCTTACCGGAACCGACAGGGGTTCACAAGGAACAGAGGTTTGATGATATTAGTCATGAAAAGGTTTACATGGGCAATGAGTCACCTATTAGAATTGAGAGCAATGTATAGTCCTGGGGTGCAGAACATTCAGGTGGACATATTGAGCCACAATCTTCCAACCTCAATCTCATTCCATTTCAACAGAGAACTTTTTAAGTTGATAGTAAAGAGGTTGGGGAGGCTCTGGTTGGACAGTGTTATTTCAGTGGCCATCATGGATTTTGTTTGCATTCAGTCCTATAACTCTCCTTCTGAGGGTACTGCAGAAGATCCAAAGCAAGCTGTTACACTTGAAGATGCTGTGTCTCATGGTTAGGACTTCGAACGGCAAGTAGAGTGTTCAAAAGAGGTAGCAGTTAATTTTAAGGCATGTATGTAGCATTCACCTCTTGTGCTACATGCACAGAAATGGGAAATTTCAAATATTAGAGCCAAAAGAAGGGGGTAGATGGAAGGTCTTGTTACCAATTCCTTTTTTAGTTTTTTATGAGGTGGTTTTGTGTTATGCCTAACATCTTCAACTGTCAGCCCAGTGGGCAGCAGTTAGAGGTTTCAGAGAACCATCTGCAAATAATTCTAAGATTGTTTCCTTAGTTTTCAAGCTTTTCAGGAGTTTCAAGTTGAAAAGAGCATTGAACCATTCTCCTATGGCCACCTAGGATTTGTTTGTGACTCTTAAGGATTTGCAGGCAAAGCCATTCAAACCACTGGAGTATGCAGACATGGCTTGGGTCTTGGCGAAGGTTTCTTTTGTGTTAGCGATATCATCAGCCAAGAGATTGGGTGAGCTAGATGCATTAGTTAGTAACTATCCATACCTAACATTCCTTCCGGATAGAATAGTGTGGTGTTCTAATTCTAAGTTGAGGCCTAAGGTCCAAAAGCAGTTTCACTGTTCGTAGGAGGTTGCCCTGCTAATGGTGGATGATTGAGCAAATTTGGGATTTCCTGAGTCATTAGACATCGAGAGAGTTGCGGTGGTTTATTTATCCAGAAGTAAAGAGTTTCGGTTTTCAAACGCATTATTTGTAGCTCATAGGGCAGCAAAAATGCCAAGAATGTGGCAACAGCTGTTTGGATAAGGTGGGAAAAGCAAGCCTTCACTCAGGCTTATTTGTGCCTTACCTGGGTGTGATGTCTCAGAAGGTTTGCAAGGGCACTCTACCACATCAGTTTCTACATTCTGGGCAGAGTCAGCTGGGGTGTTATATACAGGAGATATATAAGGCAGCCACTTTGACATTTTCGTACACTTTCGTGCAACACGATAAGTTTGAAGTGAATAAGCATGATTTTTTGAATTTTGCTACCTAGCACCAGCCCTGGCCCAGCCGCGGCCTGTGGAGGGAGTTCCGTGGGGCGGAAAGGCGGGGCGTGGGAGGGGCAGCGTGGGGAGTACTAAAAACCGGAATATGGATAATTGGAGGTAAGTAAACAATTAAATAAATAAAACGAATTTCGTAGCGCGCGCTGCATCGCAATTTATGATCCGTATAAAGCATGAAATGTTTTCCCCAGATATACGGTCTAAACTTCTCGATCGCCCATGCACAAGCTAACAACTCCCTTTCGATTACAGAGTATTGAAGCTCTGGAGTTCTCAGTACCCTAGACGCAAAACAAATAGTGTTCTCCTTATTACTATCAACTTGGGTCAAGGTAGCACCAACCCCAACTTGACTCGCATCTACAGTGACACAACAAGGCAAGTTTGCTAACGGGACCACCACTAAGAGAAGACTTCACCACTTTAAGAGCAAATGCACAATCTTCGCACCAAACAAATTTGATCCCCTTTTTAAGCAGATTGCTTATAGGACGCACTATAGATGCAAAATTTGGTATAAACTGGGAATAGTATTCACACAACCCCAATAATGACTTAACTCCAGCCTTATCTATAGGATCAGGCGCATCCGCAATGGCTTGGAGAAGACCAGGTTTTGGACTGACCCCTTCTTGTGATATGACATGACCCAGGTATTCAACTTTAGAGCATAAAAATTTGCATTTCTCCTCCTTCAGAATCACACCACGTTTCTTGAACAAGGTCAACACCTTTTCAAGTGCAAGATTATGAGAAGCAATGTCCTTCCCAAAAATCAAAACGTCATCCTGAAACACAAGGACACCATCAACATTTCTGAGGATGGTGCTCATTATCCTCTGAAAAACTGCTGCCGCAGACGCAAGCCCAAAAGGCATTCGACAGTAACGAAAAGTACCTAGCGGCGAAACAAATGCCGTAAGGTGTCGTGACTCGGGATCAAGTTCCACCTGGTGGTACGCACTGGCTAAATCTAATTTTGAGAAATAACAAGCCCCCTTTGTGGAAGAAAACAAGTCATTTATCTTTGGTAGAGGATGGGAATCAACCCATATTTCTTTATTCAAGGACCTCAAGTCAACACAGACGCGAAGATCCCCACCCCTCTTCCTTGCCACGATCAATGGAGAAAGCCACAACGACGAATCTGTGGGTTCAATAATCCCTTTGGCACATAGTCCCTTCAGCTCCTTTTCTAAGTCATCCCTTACGCTGAATGGAACTCCTCTAAGTTTGTGCTTACTGGGAAAAGCACCCTCCTTTACTATGATTTTGTGTTGGAATCCTTTTATCTTCCCCAATTCTTTGCTAAATACTTCAGGATATTTGTTTTTCCACTCTGTACCCATATCTTCACAGTCAACAACTAATACTTGTTCCTTTTCACCAGGTTTCAGTATCATGCCGAACAACCCTTGATGAAACCAACCAAGTATATTTAGTCCTTTTACCGCAACGTAAATTTTCCCTTCAATTCTCCTTCCCTTAAATTGTAACACATCTTCAAAGTAGCCCATTAGATCTATTTTCCGCCCCTCATACGAAACAGGAGAACGGTCAGGGGAAAATAATGATTGGGAACCTTTCCAAATTTCCTCAAACAAGTTTTGAGTGATCATAGTGATCTTAGCCCCCGAGTCAACTAGCAGTTTTACTGTGTGACTTCCTATCTTGATATCAACAATGGGATCAACACATGAGGAAGGATCATCTTTGACAATGTCTTTAGAAGAATTGAACTCCATTGAATCTAACGCGTTCTCACTTCTAATAACAGAAACGACTTCCAGGTCAGAGTCCCCCTCAGATTCCACACTACAAACAGCAGGTTTACTAACATACTTTTTTTTAAGCATACTTTAGCGAAGTGTCCCATTTTTTTACAGTAGTTGCAAATAACATTAGAGGCAGGACATCGCGAACCCTTAACATGTGGAGGATTTCCACACCTGATACACATATTTTTAGAAATGGCCTTGAAACTAGTACTGCTCTCTGAATTAGTCTTTGCCATTTGATGAACCGGTTGAGTAGTCTTGCTACGACTCTTTGTGGAATTGTTCAAACTGACCGCATTTATGGTGTCCTGTGGTTTGTCATCCAGCTCCTTGAGCGATACTAAAGAAATTTCTATGCTCTTTGCAATTTTTATAATTTCATCCAGTGATGGGTCACCTAGAGTCAAAAGTTTTTGGCGAATGCTCTTGTCCTTGCATTGGCACACAAACTGGTCTCTAATTAACTGATCCGTGAAATTTTCAAACTTGCATTCTGCTGCCAGTCTACGTAGGACAGAAATGTAGGCATCAACATCTTCCGTCTCTGTTTGTTTCCTTTTAAAAAATGTGTGCCTCAACACCATAAGGATTGGTTGCTTGTCAAACCTAGTTTTTAATTTTATAACAGTTTCCTGGTATTCATCAATTCCATTGAACTGTTCTTGTGTAAGAGCTGGTAAGTGTTTGTGAATTGATCTTCCTTCAAATCCTAAGGAATGGAGAAGGAGACATTTCTTCCTTTCGGGATTGTAACGTAAAGCACCTATAGCTCCTAAGTATGTTTGAAAGGCATCATACCAGATCTCCCACCTAACTGGAGAGTCACCTGGTGATTCCAAAAATGAAGGTGGCGGACTAACCGATTGCATGGTGCACAACTCTGATAATGTTGGAACGTTTGACAGCGAAATGGTGTCTGATAATAGAGAGAAAAAAATATATAAATGGAAACACATTTTTTTATTTTTTTTTAACTTAAACTAGCACAAGGAATTGTTATGCTAGATTCATTTAAAGCATCAAAATCATCCATCAATTTTGAGTTTTTCTTTTAAACGAAAATTGCATCGACCACCCAACCATTGCAATAAATATAACTAAAAAATGAAAAGCATGAAGACTTAACATACAATTATGATGTGCGTGTTACCGATGGTGATTGCTACAAATAGATAAAACTGAGGATTAAGCTGAAATTGATGTGTCACTGACACTGATGACGGACACACAATACACGCAATCTCCCAAAGGTGTGTGTGTCACCGATGTAAATGACAGTCAATTAAACTAGTTGTTGATTTGTTGTCAGCTAACACACCAGTTATATGCAAATGACACGCATTATAATGTCCATTAATGTGGCACACTTTATGATGTGCATTCGTGGTGTGCGTATCACCGCTGTGAATCCAATGTGTTCCGCTGAAGAAATAAACTTGTTCTATGTTTTGGTGTGCGTGCTACCGTTTAAGTAGCACGCTTCTTCCCTGAAGCTAAATGAAAGCTTCCCTATCCAAGATGGTGGCTCTCACGTAACGTTTGTTCTCACGCGAGAACGAGGTGACATCAGCTTAAGTGATGTGAAGACAATGGAGGATCACTGAGCGCGCGAAGGCAGGTGCTGGGATACGGTATGTTTACTAACGAAAAATGCTTTTCCAGAGTTGTGCGCGAGGCTTCTCTCGCGTTAATGAAGTGTCGGTTGATGTTCAGCGGCCGAAAACAATGTCGACAATAATGATTAGCAGGCAAAGATATATATATTTTAAGAGTATTGTCTACCACCTCAATAACACGTTGAGTGCTCGAAAAAGAGTGAAAGCGGATGAGAATTTACACGGGCTTTACAGTTTGAACGTATACAAAACAGTACCTTCAGATCTTGAACAAACCAGGCTCCGTTACACTTGCTCCGTTTCACTTGAGATGAAGAAATGGGCTTGAGGTTGAATTGTAGTCTCTTATTTGAATTGTAGACTCTTATTTGAAACGTCGAGTCGTTAGGCTCTGTCGAAAATTAGTTGCTCTGCTGAAAACTTGAAACAGCTGCGCTGCGTGGGTTCTTGGATGTAGCCAAAATCGTCGCCAATAAATTTGTAGTAACCAAGCTGAGGCACAGATTAGCAACTTGGTTAGATGTTTATTTGGCTACATGAAGGACAGAGCAAAGGGTCCAGCTCTGCCAACAGCTCCAGCAAGAATGCCGCTCATTGCTAGGCAACCATACATTCTAGAGTACATTGACATCAGAGTACATCATCACAGTGCTAAAGAATAGTTACATTACAACAATCATATTTTTTATTTTTGAGTAGAGCACACTTAATTACCCTCACAGTTTTTTTTTTTCAAACACGTATGGTTTCATTAATAAGGACACACATATACAATGGCACCTAGTCAATTAACAACATATAATTCTACATAAAGAACCTGTGAAACAAAAAATGTACAAAAAAAATATAATAAAATACAAACAACTAACGTTGCCAATACCCATAACAATTATTACTTGTGTCCACCCTTTAATCTGGGTGATACACTGAGAGGTAGTCTAAGTTGACATGTAAGGCAAAAAGGGAAGCTTATTTCCTATCGCTCTTATTATGTCAACAAACAATATTTGAGTCACTCTTAATATGCTCCGGACTCCTCAAATAAATGTTGACGCGAACACGTTTCAGCCTTAGATGTTCTTCAGGCCTCTTCAGGACAAGGGCAATGGTGCAAACACTACATGAATAAAAATAATAAATATACATGTATTTGTCATTCACTATTTCTGACTTGTTATGTGTGAATAGCATGCTGGCTCTATCAGACAAAGGCCTGTGTATTAAAAATAGCCACAGTGCCACCGAAATAGTGCAGGAATTGCAAACGATAGTCCGCTGGTCTATCAGTAAACCATGGTGGTTAAACAGGGAGCCCCAACCCCAGCACCTTGTGACTTCGACTAAACAGGGTTGGAGGGTTAAACTCTCCGGGGGTGTGCCTGAGATGTGCGCATCTATAGCCAAGGTGTCCCAAGAAATTTCATAGCCGAGACATACTTAGATGTACCGCAATAATCCTCTCTATAACTTACATCAATGCATACAGCGGTCAGATGAACTCACAGATCACGTCAATATCGCCTATATGTGTGCCCCCCACACCAGGTCTATTCTCCTGCAAAAATCAACAATTCAGACACGTTTGTGAAAGGGCCTCAATATGTCGGGCGACCACTAACTAACTGTGCTTTCTCACTATCACTCACCTCTCCTTCACGGAGGCGCACCTTCTTTCGTACGCACAAATCGCTTAAAATCGCTCCGGAATCACTCGCTGTTTCCCTAATGACAGAAACGCCAGTTAAATGGCTAATTCCCAACACGCAAACACTCCTGCTCTCCCTTTCTCATGACCCCTCCCTATTCACTTACTTAAGGCCTTAGTGTTCCGCTGTGTTTTAGAATTTCTTAATACCGCCGCACCGTCTGCGTGTGACAGAAACTCTCCGGCTATCTTCCCAGTTTAAATCAAACAGATTGACGTCATAGCAGGAAGTCCGATATCGAAAGCAGACTGACTAATTCCTCTATGACTAGAACGCGTACTCTTTAACACGTAGGTACCTTGCAAATGCAAATGAGGATGCGACTCGCTCTTCCTGTCCTAATATGTTAAAAAATAAATATTATAAAGTATATATAAAAATATACATATATACTTGTAAATTATTATACAGTGGTGAGTCTTAGCAAGTACTACAAACGAGGACAAAAACACTGGCACACGAATAATGTTTAACAAGTTCTAGATTACGGGGAACAATTCACCTGCATTAGACCAGATTTAAAAGAATGGATCATTCCAAATATCATAGAAGGTACTACACGTACTAGCTGTGGATCCATGTTCTCAGATACGTTCCAAGATGGCCATAGTCAAAGTCAGACGTGACTTCAGGGAATCCGACAGCATGAACAGCCTCACTAGTACTTCTATAGCTAGAACGCATGCATCACTCAGCGTCCTGACAATTAGTATAATGTGAGTATAGTACACCTATCACACATGCTTATACATTATCTGGAGTCCCAGGAAAACGGCCACGGTGGCACAAATGAGGGGCAAAAAAAGTGTGTGAGCTGAGGGGCTCAATAAACAACACTGTTAAGGGAGATTCTTTGTTGAGCAAACTCCAGCTGTCACACAGTGTACACTAGCACCCACTATGGACCATGTTTTGGAATTGCAAGGGGTCATAGTCAATGCCACCTAGACCAATACTATTCGCCAGCATGCCTCACACACACCAGGTTCACAATCTTCATCAATAATCTATATACATATATACTAATACATTCATGATAAATTATATACAATGTGATCAAGAACAATCCAGAGCCTATGTTTAAAACATCACTTCTTTTATAATATCTAGATTCTGTCAGCTTCATTCTCGCAAAATCTGGTCATCTACAGCGAAGAACCTAAGTTAACATCACATTTAGTGAGATGTCTGAATCATTTCAGCTTTGTCCTAACATATTATCAAGATGCCCCATTAGCTAGCTTTTTCCAATCATAATAGAGCCCAAATCTCATCCCGATCACTCAGTCCTTCACTTGATATATGATACTTCTCTATCATATGGGCCTCCAACCCATTGAGATTAATTTGTAAAGTGGTTTTATTATGTGCTTTCACCACTATTAACACTGTCCACCGTAAATCATTTTCATCATGGCCTTGCTGCTTAAAATGTTGGACCAATGGTGCCCTTTGTATTTTACAGCGTATGCAGGACTTGTGTTGTAATACTCTCATTTTGACAGCTTGAGTGGTTTGCCCGATATACACTTTATCACAAGGGCATATTACAGAGTAAACTAAATTTTTAGTATTGCAGTTCGAAAAACTCCATTGTGTATGTTGCTTATTATTGATCTCGATGGATTTAGAATCACTTGTATATGGACATGCTGAGGAAAAATTGGATTTATAAGAAATCCGCTTGGTATTCAATGTATCTATTTCTCGTATTATCTGGTCTTCAAAAACTATTACTTCATCCGGCATGGCTGTTCGTTCTGGACAAAAGGACGATTTTTTCTTAAGGCCACTGATGTTTCTCTCTGCAGCTTCATTGAATTCTGAAAAAAAGACCTTAAGTCTGATTTTACATAAATATTGCAGGACCTCTGTCTTTGTATCTACTGGGTCTTGTACCCTACTAGGGACAAAAGACAGTCCTTTTTGTAGTACTTTAATTTCAGTATTAGTCAGGGAGTGGTTAGTTGGATTGTAAATAGGCATCGAGTCAGTCCCTAGACTGCCAGACTGGTGGTCCATCCGCCATATTACAACTACAGCGGTGGGACCGCTACAGGCCTCCCCAGCCATCAGGGATCATGGAACCCACTGTGGTGGCAAGCTGTGTGAGGTCCTAATATGCTGGTAGTACCGCTGTGGCACCACTAAGCATATTAAGAGTTTCCTTGGTGTAACTGCCATGAAAACTGTGGCGGTGAGGAAACTAACAGGGCTGTGCCCCTCTGTATGCCTGCATCCCCTGTTCCTGCATGACATGGACTTCCCAGTCCAAGCTATGCAGGAACGCACAGTGGTGCCTTACTAAGGCTCACTTATGAGCCTTAGCACAGCACCGGCGTGGGACTTCCAAAACAGGACCGCCCACTGTATTATCAATCGTTATCCAGCGGGCAGTCCTACTATGGGTTTGGCTGGTGTGGGAGCGGATCGTTGGTGTGGCAGTGCGCTCCCACACTGCCAAACTCGTAATCGGACCCTAAGTTCACATGCCCAATACTACACACGCACACAAACGATACTGAAATCTCAGGCTTTGTGCACCTGAAAACCACATCAAATGCTCATCCAACACCAGCTGCTTCTTAACCCATCAAATTATGATCACACAGCACATGCATCCCCAATTTTCTACCAAAATACAGGGTGCAGCAGAATGGCCAGCCAGTGCAGCCTTATTTTCTCTTGAAAAGAGCAATATTTGCTGTCCTCTCTTGTCTCAAGTTAAACTCCCCCCAGAGGACTATAGATTTGTCTAGCGAAGCACAGCATTTGGGCTTGCTTGTGAGGCCATGAAATAAGCAGCAGGATTCGCAGGTAAGTATAAGGCAAGGTTTATTCAATCCGTGAAATACACTCCACCCGTAGCATGAGCGTCCTCTCCCTCAGACGTCCGAACGGCAACTGACCAGATACCATCGGAACGCCCGTGAGTAGAACGCCATGCCCGAGCTACATTTGAAAGGATACCATACATCACCTAGAGGTATCGCGCGCCTAACACTCTACTACGGCGCGCAATACCGAGTACTACCTACTACATCACTACATCACCTTCCCCCTTTTACAAAAAAACACAGAAGATACAACGTGCCTACAGTAAAAATATCATTTTCATCATTTCATTTTTTTTCTCTGACAACACATGTCAATTCATACCTAGAATAACATTCTTACCATATCACCTAACAAAATCCTTAAGTCTTCTGGGAATCCTAGAAGTGCGTCCACTAGAAGTGTGGAAACTGCTCATGCCCCCATGAGACTGTGCTGAAATTTTATTCCCTCTAGAACGCACACCCTCCCCAATGAGTCAAGTACCCAGGTCATGAGAACTCGAACCCTCATCAGACAGAGTGCGCGTACCTGACTGGGACTCGTTCAGCTTTAGCCAATGCCCCCAGTGAAGTTCATCACCCACATTTTCCTGTCTTTTCAACAAAATATTGGCTTGTATGTCAGAAATCTTAACGAGCTGTCTCTTGTTCCACCACCCTTTACTTCCAACAAAAGCGGCCCCCTTACTTACTTTGCACACCCTTTCTGGTTTTAAAAAGTTTGATTCCCCTTTTTTCACTTTAGTTGGTTTTCTAATTAGGACCCAATCCCCCACAACCACATCTTCTAATGTTGGGTGGCACCTTTTATCAAAAGTTTCCTTCATTAGTAACTGCTTAGAGCAAACCCTCTTGGCAACGTCCTTAATATCTACGTTCTTTTCAATAGACCTCTCTTTTAACCAAGATGGGAATAGAGATGTGTGGGCTTCCCTACCTCTCAACAACGAAAAAGGCGATACCCCTGTTGTACAGTGAGGGGAGGTATTATAGCTCCACAATTTCTCCTCTAGAAATGCATTTGCATCCAAACCTGCCGCCAGAGCAGTTTGAACGCCTTCCTTTACAATTTTATTCCCCCTTTCGACCAATCCGTTGGAGGTTGGGGAATACAATGCTACCTTGAGGTGTTTTACATCAAGCTGCCTCAAAAATGTACACATCTTTTGCGACACAAAATGTGTGCCATTGTCAGTGACAATAACCTTTGGGGCACCCTCGATCGAAAAGATGTTCCTTAAATACGTTAAAGTTGATTCTGTATCAGGAGACTCAATGAAACTATAATACACCCATTTGGAAAAATAATCCACTGCCAATAAAATGAATTTTTTATCTTGATTAAGCACGGAGTATGGTCCAGAAAAATCCAGGCCAATTTTTTCCCATGGGGAACCCGGGAATTCGGTAGGATGGAGCGGGGTTTTCAAAGTCCGACAATGCTTATCTGACAACAAACACTCAGGGCAATTATCGATAGTGGACTTCACTTGTGCATCTATCGCGGGCCACCAATAATGCTGTTTAATCTTCATCGTAGTTTTAGTGGACCCTGGATGACCTGAATGGGCGTTACTTATAATTACAGGGCGCAAATCGGCCGGGGGAACAAACTTGTCCCCCCGCAGAACAACCCCATTTTCAACTGACAACTCACTCGCCACTTGGCCGAAAGTTCTAAGATCTCCGACCAAACCCCTAGGCTCAGGCCATGTACCGGATGAATACTCAACTACCTTCATTAGTGTCGCATCCCTGTCACATGCGTCTCTCCACGCACTCTCCAACAAAATTGAATCACACTCTTGAATCGCATCCACCACTGCGACACACTCCACATCATCCAACATAGCATCATCTTCATCATCCTTTTCCATTAGTAGCCTTGACAAGCAGTCCGCTCTAAACATTTTCCCGCCTGGGATGTGTTTAACCGAAAAATTAAATTCTTGGACTTTGGAGACCAAACGCATTAGTCTAGCTGACATGCTGGACGAATTGATATTGTTAAAAATGATACACCAAAGGCTTATGGTCTGTTACCAACTCGAACTTCCGGCCCCAAATATACATTTTGAACTTATGTATGGCCCATGCACACGCTAGTACTTCCCTCTCTATCGTGCTGTATAGTTTCTCACATTGTTTCAAAGACCGAGAAGCAAACGCCACAGTTTGTTCACGTCCGTTTACTCTTTGGCTCAGCACTGCTCCTAACCCAGACATACTAGCATCTACAGTTATAAGGGACATACAATCGTCCCTAAATGCAAACAAGGCTTGAGCAGATACAATCAGCTTCTTAACGTTCTTGAACGCTGATTCCAGATCATCATCCCATTTAAAACTACGTCCTTTTTTAAGCAATTCGCGCATAGGCTCTACGAACTGAGCATAATTAGGTGCAAACCTAGCATAGTCTTCTGCCAACCCCAGAAACGAACGCAGAGCGTCCTTGTCACTTGGAGCTTTTGCCTCCTCAATTGCCCTAATCACTGAAAACTTGGGTTTAATTCCATTCTTGGACACCATGTGCCCTAAGTATTCAAATTCTTGTACCGCGAACTTGCACTAGTCCGCTCTCACGGTCATTTCTCTGGCCTCGAGAACGGTAAGGACCTGCCTTAAAACTTTATCGTGTTCCTCACGAGACTTAGCATAGATCAAAATGTCGTCCAAGTATGCCTGGACCCCCACAATCCCTTCGAACAGGGTATCCATTAACTTTTGGAACACACTCCCTGCTGATGCTAACCCAAACGGGAGACGAAGGAATTTATACGCCCCAAATGGTGTCACAAAGGTAGTTAGCTCTTGTGATTCCTTTGACAATGGAACTTGGTGGTACGCTGACCTAAGGTCGATCAAAGAAAACCACTTTGCACCTCCTAGATTTGCAAGCAACTCGTGTATTCTGGGCAGCGGGTGACAATCCACCACTATATTTTTGTTAAGGGTGCGCAAGTCGGCGCAAAGCCTAATTTCGCCAGATTTTGTTCGCGCGACCACGATGGGTGCCACCCACTGAGAAGAATCCGTCGGGGTTATGATCTTTTGTTCGCACAAATTTTTCAACATGAGTTTAAGGTCCTCACGAACGCTCATGGGAACCGAACGGACCTTATGAGAAACAGAGTTTGAACCCGGAACCAGCTTAATGTGGTGTTCCACCCCTTTAACTTTCCCTACAGTTTCTCTAAAAACAAGTTTAAACTCCCTGAGCAGGTCTTGTAACTCACTGTCGTTACCTGTTTCTATCGTCTCAATGTCGCAAATGGGTATCCTCCCTAGTTTAATTGGATTCTCATCTCCCGGAACTAGATACAACCCCATCCGAGCTGATCCTTCCACCCGATTAGATTCTTGCCCTTCTCTGCCACATACATTTTTGTCATGGTCTCTCTACCCAGACATTGTACCATGCCCGTAAAATACCCCAGCATATTTATATCCTTTTCCCCGAAGGCTTTGGGATGTACATCTGACGTGAGCAAGTCTTTGTCCTTCCAAAATTCATAAAAAGTTGTGTCCCTTAAAGTGGTTATCGGTGACCCTGAATCCGCCATAACCTGTAAAGAAACATTATCAATTACAGCTGAACATAAAGGACCTTTGATACAACACGTTCCGCACTCCAAAGTTACAATAACATTGTTCAAAGAACTTGTACAATCATCAACTTCAGCTTGTAAATATCGGATATTAATCGGTTTCTTAGCATTTCTGCAAACTCCCTGGAAATGGCCTACTTTCTTGCAAATTACACAGCGTTTTGAAACCGCTGGGCATCCCGGGAAATTACCAATGTGGTTTCTAGATCCACACCTATAACAAAATAAATTTTGTTTCTTCTGTACAAATTTTTTTCCCTTGGACTTAACATTGACTAACGCTACAGTATTTTCTTGATCTGGCTCGATCGAGTCCACAGCATTGATACCAGGTTTGGCGTCAGCTTGCATAACCTTGCTTGTAATCGTTGAACGTTCAATGCTAAGGGCTAACTCAATAATCTCAGACAAAGGAGGGTTTTTACAACTCAAAATCCTTTCCCTGATTTTACGAGATACACAATTAAAAACAAAATGGTCTCTTATATAATTGTCAGATAAAGGACCGAAACCGCAGGTGGTAGCCAACACCCTGAGAGCGGAGACGTACTCCTCCACCTTTTCTTCTTCTTTTTGTTTACGTGTATAAAAATTGTGTCGCTCCAGCATAATATTAGGCTCTTCTTCAAATTGTTTTTTAAGTCTAGCGACAGCTTCCACATTTACATTCCAACGGTTATCCCCGGACTGTGCGGCTGGTGGTGGAATGGGTACAATACTATCAAAAATCCTTTGTGCCGCTTGACCCAGGCAACCAAAAAGTATAGCAAATTTGCGTGCAGGAGAATAACCGTCGGCGTCTATAGCTACAAGATGGTTTTCGAAAAGTCTAAACCATTCCAACCAGATGATAGGTGGGCTACCAGGTTTACTTAAGAAAGGTGGCGGTTGAGTAAGGTTGAGATTATTTTTTTGATTGCTTGCAGACATTTTCCTTCTCTTTTATTTAAAAATAAATAAATAAATAAATGTATTCACCAAATGTCTCTCAAATACTTCTCAATTAAATCAAACAACAAAAAACAAAAACAAAAAAATATCTTAACCGGCTCTTCCTGACCAAACTTGTCGTGAGTATAGCTGTAAAATGTTACGAACACTGCAAGGAATCAGATATGATGGTGGTACAATCTCGTGAAAGTCTAATAACATAAATCAACTGTGTAGAAGCAGCCAAACTGAATATGCAGTGTTTTTAAATAAATGCTGTAAACTATGACGTGTGTATCGTCGCAGAATGAATCCAACACACACGAAATGGGGATTTAAATGACGTGTGTATCGTCGAAGTATGCAGCAGTATTTATAATCCAATCTAGAATGACGTGCGTGTCGTCGAATTATTATTAATGACACGCTGGTACTTGTAATGCTCCCTTGTCTGAATTAACTTTCCAAAATATGACGTGCGTGCCGTCGAAATGAGACACGCAGGCAGGCAGTGACTGGTTTAAGCTTTACCGGCAGAGTTGCGAATATTTGACCCCAATCCAAGATGGCGTCACGTTAATCACGTGTTGACGTCACATGGGGGGATGAGTAGTTCGGCAACAGTCATGCACATGCGTGGAGACTCAATAACTCCCACTTAGCGATGCGCGAGGAACGCCCACACAATTTAACTTCGGATGCCTCTACCTCTCTCGAGACGATCGACGAAGGCTGGAATTGATGGCAGTGATATCGACAGGCCTCGAAAACTTCGTATATGGAGCCTCCTGAAGATCGCCAAAATCTGCGTGGTTCGACGGGTGGAGCAAATCCCGGTCGTCGCCAGATGAAATAAGCAGCAGGATTCGCAGGTAAGTATAAGGCAAGGTTTATTCAATCTGTGAAATACACTCCACCCGTAGCATGAGCATCCTCTCCCTCAGACGTCTGAACGGCAACTGACCAGATACCATCGGAACGCCCGTGAGTAGAACGCCATGCCCGAGCTACATTTGAAAGGATACCATACATCACCTAGAGGTATCGCGCGCCTAACACTCTACTACGGCGCGCGATACAGAGTACTACCTACTACAGGCCAGTAAAACACCTCCGCACAGTAGTGCAAAATGGTTGTGGAGCCCAGGGCCGGCTCTGTAGCTGGTGGCACCTGATGCAAGAATCTTTGCTCGCACCCTCCATTACCTCCTTCTTCCCGGATTTTCTCACTATCACCCTCCAATGACGTAGCTTATCTCTTTATAACCCCTCTCCCACACATATTTCGTCTGTTTTATAGCTCTACTCACAGTGTAGGGTATCACACACACACATTATAGAGAGACAATGAACAATTTGTGTATAAATCAGTGCATAGGAAATATTACCTAATACAATGAGGATTACCAGGTGTAGGAGTCACGTCATCCATAATGGCAATATGTCAAAAGAGTTCTTGTTCCGGAAAGTAACAAACTCAGAATTTAAAACGCAACACTATGCCTGGGGTTGGCTTTACTAATTAGATTGTACTTCTACTGAAAATAACCCTTTTTATTAATAGTAGGATTATGAAAGACTGGGGAACAAATAATGTTTTAATCTATACCTTGCCGTTTACATGCAGCTCTTAGATGACAGCGCATAACTCACCGTGCTATATTAGCATTATACCTTATAAACTGCAAGCAACAAAAGGATCTCTGTAACAAAAGCAGTAACCCACTGAGCTATCAACATAAACTGTAATTCTGAGATCTGCATGGTACACGTCTCAGGCAGCAGGCTTATTAACCTTCAACTCTACTTCATGATGAGTCAAAACTGCCACTGAGTCAAAACTGATCTTTTTTCAGTAAGTGCATTAATCAGCAGAGTTATTATGACATTTTTACTGTTGTCTGGAAATTGCTGGACACAAAAGGAACTCTGCAACAGAAGCATTTAAAAACATAACATATTTCAAAACACAGCATCATCCCGACCATAGCTCGGCGCCCGGTGCGGTCACACTATTCGCACCGCCCTAAAGCCGACCCTGGTTGGGCTTGCGAAGTCAGGAGAACATGTGTTGCTTTGAAATGCATCAAGTGATTCTAGAGGGACTGAGGGTGCACTTTGGCAGCCAGCAGCCACAGACTGCCTGGGGAGGGGGAGGCGGACCTGCCATTCTTCCTTTTACTTTACACGAATGTGATTGCATAATTTCTATTCCTCGATTGTCTTCTCCCCTTTTCACAATCCTGCTCTTCTCTTTCGCTTTTTAGGTCACGCCTAACCCAGTGCATGCGCTGGTCTGGCGAGACTTATTGAGAGGGCTCCAAAAAGTGCTACCAGGCCAGCCTAGAGCTACAGTGCATGTGCGCGGGCGCGCGCGCCTCACTTTACCGAGATTACTTTCACTTTCGCGGCCGCTTGGCATTGCCAATAGGTCTCGCTTTTCGGACCTTATAAGTATTTAGTAATTCAACTGTTGCATGGCTAAACACTTATAAGGTCCCAAAGGTGAGACCTATTGGCTATGCCAATGCTTGTTTCAGGGTATTGGCGGTATACTGAGCTCAACAGCTTGCACTCTACAGTTTTTCTTTTATTTCGAGCAGCAGGAATGTCAGTAGCCCAAAAGGAACCCGAAGAGCTCCATTCAGAATCTCTTTCTAGAGCAGTGAATTTAGTTTGAGTGCTTTCAGTCTAGGGAAGGATACTGGGCCAGATGCATCAAAGGGTTTTGACCATTCTGTGTCTATGGGAAAATGTGTTCATGCATATGGCCCACTGTTTTGTAAATAGAAATACTATAGTGTTTTCATCAGTTTTAAATTCTGCATGCTGAATATTATTGCGGTTCATACACAGATGCTAGTGTTGTAGTTTTATGGGCACACATTCGAAATTATTATTATATGTAAAAAGGCCATAACACGCTACCATTTGGGTTATCAAAATTCTAGACAACACCGGGCCTCATTACGATAATGGACGGACGAGCGTCTGACCAGCATCGTAGCAGAAACAGGACCGCCAGACAAGAAATCGTTGGTCCCGCTACCAGTGGCGGCTCCTCCGCTAAGGAGCGCTGCCTCACTGCTTTTTTGCAGTGAAAGACAGAGAAAATAAAAGGAGAATAACTTGCGTTACTATCATTTTATTTTCTCCTACCTCTGCCCACAGCTTTGCGTGAGAGTGCGGGGGCAGGGGAGAAGTGGTAGCACCCTCCTAAAGGTCACAATGACTGCTTGAACAGCCCTCTCGGGCTGCCCAAAACAGTCTTGCGCACTTCGCATGTTCTTTATGTAGGCTGCATCGCCGCTTACATGGAGAACATGACCCAGTTCTCCAGTCAGCGTCTGAGTGGCAAAAAAGGGCGCTCAGACCAATCACGACTCTGCTAAGGCAGTGTTGTTATTGACTGACTGGGAGTCTGGGTGTGCTTCCTGTGGACGAGGGAGGACTGTGGAGGAGAGACAGGCAAGGAAGCGACGAAAAGGTAAGTTTAAAATGATTGATTTCATTTTTCCATAGCCGCTTCCCCTGCGTCCTCCCCCCCGCGCCCTCTCCCCTACGTCATACATCATCCCCCTCCCGCCCTCTATCTCCGATCGGTGCCGGGCACACCTGCCCGCTACCATGATTTGGAGGCGACCGCCTTCAAGGCGGTTGAAAAGTGATTTTCTCCTATTGCGGCATATGCTGCGGGCCGCAGCACAAACTGCAAAAGTTAAAATACCTTTTTGAAACAACTATGCACTGTGTATCAGGCCCCATGCGGTACCTGCCACACGATGCATGGATGTATAGGGGGGCACCACAGATGCACCCCAGGGCCCATAGCGGAGGGCCGTGGGGGACAGGGGCCCTCCTAAGGGCCACAAATGACCCTTTCTGCTAGCCTTTTCAGGGCGGGAGAACCAACCTGAAAAGGCTGTAGGAAAGGTGCATCGTAAGCCCTACGGCAGTGCCTGAGCAGGCACTGCCTCCATTTTGGGGATTACAATCAGCCCGCCACCCAGATGGGCTCATTGAGCCTTTCGGAGGCGGAGTGTATTCCACTTGCTGGCATCAGTCGAACCCCCTGTTTCATAATATGGCGGTCGGACAGATGCCTCAGATGTCGGGCGGACCGCCACCAATCCGATGAACTATCAGGTGGTCTTCCGTGTGACATCGTAAGGAGGCCCAACATGGCAAAGAAATGTCAGATATGAAATAGAGGGAATAACAACAGTGATGTGACATACAGTGTTTGGACAAAATATTGGGGAGAAAACGTGATCCAAAAATATTGGGGCTGATAATGTCAGGCGGACCGCCTTCAACAGGCTGTCAGTGGCGGTCCACCCGACAGACAGCTCTTCGGTCTGGCCTCCCCATTTTGGATGCATGCAGTCAGACTACAGAGGTCGGGGGAAAGACTGCTGCCTCCGACAGGATCTACTAATCCCATTGGGGCGGCAGTCAGAATCATGATCCTGAATGGAGGCGGTGCTGAGGAAGGCACTGCCGTCAGGATCACAATGTCCCTTTCTGACTGCCTTTTCACAGTGGTCAAACTGCAATGAAAAGGCAGATGGAAACAGACTTTGGGGGCTCCAAGCAGGGCCCTGTCCCTCGTGGGTCACTAAGCTGTTCAGTAACTAACACTACCTGACTGTGTTTCCATAATAGTGCGGAGATACTCCTTCGGGGATGAATCAGGTGCTTTGTAAATCTAAATCAAATCAATCAAAACTCAATCAAACCACGACAGTCCAATTCTAATTGGGCGGGCGAACCGCCAGCTGCTTGTCTCGACCGCCCAACATTGTAATCGGCCCCATTGTGTCATAAATATCGGAACATCAAAAATATAATCGACAAAAATATCGAAGGTAAAATTATCGCATGCTGTTATTAATATCGTTCTGAAAAATATCGATGTACAAAAAATCGTATGTAATATCGTGTTTGTTAATTGGTATGTCATTTGCTAGTATGCAATTTTTTCCATATGTGTATTCATTTTTAAATCTGTTTTTAATTAGAATTTTTTTTAGTTATGAAATTGTTGAAATTTGTTATTTAATTTGTATTAATGGATATATATGTTGATTTTTTTTTTTTTAGTATCCGGAAATTGGGTTTTTAGGGGATAAGGGTGCAGAGATTTAAAAACAAAAACTATTTTGAATTTACATTTAAGTCAGCAATTTTAAAGATATGCAAATTAATAATTTAGAATTTATCTAATTTTGTTATATTCATATCTTTTACTTTTCTGTTAATGAAATTGTATATTAGGTGTATTGATTTTTTAATAAAAAAATATTAAACAATTTTAAATCATATAAAAATTATTTTAAATGAAGGAGAATGTTTAGGAAATATTTTTGGTAATATTTGAATTTTTTAAAAATATTTAAAATTGCATAAAAATGTAAACGTTTATATTTAACATTTTATTTTTAATTAACGCTTTTTGGATTTTTTATAAAAATATAAAATGTATTAAATATTTCTTAAATGGCTGATTATTAATTTTGATATATGATATTATTTTCAGGTTTATTTTTTAAAGTTTATGAATGGTAGTAAACATTTTCAACAATATATATATATTTTAGTCATTAAAATATTAATATTATATATTTAAATCTAAATATGTATATAAAGGCTTGTAGTTTAGATTAGTGTGTTTTTAGATAACATTCTAGTTAAATACGTGTGAACATGGAGTATTGGCTTTGTATGTAACATTCTAAAATGATATTACCTTGTGTAAAATGTTTTATTTGGAAGTGGGTATTATGCATTTTATCTATTTAGTGTCCAACACCTTCCTCAAATAGCCTTAGATTGGAGTGCGAATAGTAAATATTACCCCCTTAGTGTCCAACTTCTTCTTCAAATTGGTTTATATTGGAGTAAATGTCACCACGTTAGTGTCCAACATGGTTAAATTGGATTGGGAATAGTAAATTCCACCCTTTTAGTGTCCAGCGCATTCCCCAAATTGGTTTAGATTGGAATAGTACATTTCACCCCTTTAGTATCAAACACCTTCCCGAATATGGTTAGATTGGTGTGGGAATAATAAGGGGCTGATTAAGAGTTTGGCGGTTCATCGAACCTTCGAATTCGTGGTAGCTGTCTGGCCAGTCGGACCGCCACAGGACCATTGCAACCGCTGGGAAGCGGTGATCCCGCAGCAGTGGCTCAGTGGTCAGAGGCATTAATATGCTGGCGGTGCCACTGGAGCACTGCCGAGCATATTACGAGTTGCCTCACTGCCATCCTTTCCATGGCAGTGAGCCAGCCTTGGAAAGAGTGGCGCTGATAGTAAATGTCAATTCTTTAGTGTCCAACACCTTCCCCTACTTGATTTAGATTGGAGTGGGAACAGTAAATGTCACCCATTTATAATTCGACACCTTCTCCAAATTTGTTTAGACTGGAGTTGGAACAGTAAAGGGCACCCCTTCAGTGCTCAACCCCTTCCTCCAATATGGTTATATTGGAGTGGGAATAGTATACTTCACCCCTTTAGTGCCAAATGCCTTTCGTAAGTGAGTTTAGATCGTAGTGAGAATAGTAAATACCCCTTCTTTAGTGTCCAACACCTTCCCCAAATTGGTTTCCACTGGAGTGGAAATAGTAAATGTCAACCTTTTTGTGTCCATCCCGTACCATCTTCCATTGTGGTTGGAATGGAGTGGGAATAGTAAATGTCACTCTTTTACTGTCCAACGCCTTCGTCAAATCGGTTTAGTTGGAGTGGGAATAGTAAATGACACCATTTTAGTATCCAATCCCTTCCACTAATATGGTTAGGTTGGTGTGGGAATAGTAGATGGCACCCCTTTAGTTGTTTCTAATATTTTATGTTGGAGAGTGATGATTTAAATTTATAATTTTATTCAAAAACATTTATTTTACTTGTATTTGTTCGTGGTAGAAATGCTTTCTGTTATTGTATGATTTGTTTTGCTGACTAGTAATATAAAAAATAGTATATATTTTTATATACATATGTTCAACATTATTTTTACATATGTTTTATTAGTATATATTAAATAATGGTATACACTTTATACTGGTATATAATTCATACTTGACAACTTTTCCATATTGTTTTATAACATTGTTTGATATGGTTTACATATTTAATAATTTTTTAGGCATTTAATCAACATGTTTACAATATTTCACATTTATTTCAATGAGGAGATAGTCTTGTTTAGTTTCATTTTGTGGCCATATTTTTTGCAGCTAATTCCTTTTCTGTAATCTGTGTTATTTTGTAGTCTGTTTTCACAGAAGAAAGTCACAGTAAGGTGCTGCTGTGTGTCGGAACAGGTAGCCCTTTTTTCAAGGGTTTTGACGGTGGAGTGTATTTAGGAGGGAGGTTTAGAAGAGAAGTTAGTTGTAGTGTTTTTTTTGTATACCTTTTCTATTTTTGTATGGATCCTATATACTCAAGATTGTTTTGAGGGATTTCTTTTGGATTCATTATATTTTTGCCATTTTGAATAATAATTAGCATAAACTTTGGACCATTACTACTTTTTATTCCGTGAATACAGAGAAAGATCTGCAGCTATAGAACAGTACGTTTCTTTCTTTCTTTTCTTTTGGGTGGGAAATGTGATATATTGTTTATGTCAAAATGATGTGATATTTATGTGGAATTATTTGGTTTATGTATTTTAATTATTTTATGTGATAAATTGAGCTTGTTTAACGTTTTTGGCTGGTATGATTAAATTTTTGTTTTTAAATAATTTCAATAGAGTTTTATAATACCAGTCTTTATTAACATTGGGATTTTAAATAATTGTTTGACTGATCTAATAAAATGCCATGGCTATATCAGCAACAACCGGCGATAATTATCGCTCAGCGCTCTTAGCGTGAGGATAATTATCGCCGGGTAATGTGGATTTTTATCGCTGAGATAGCGTGCTATTAGCAACGCTAATTTCCTTAGTGATAAAAATCCTAGCGCTAACTGCCTAACGTGAGATTATCGTTGGAAACCCAGCGATAATCTCACGTAGTGTGGCGTTAGCTTGCTGATAGGGACTCACAAACTTAGCCATGATATCCACCTTCCATAGGATATCATGGCTAAGTCAGTCCTGAAGCAGGCGTAAGGAAAGTAGCGATAACAGGGGTTATCGCTACTTTTCCTGCCGCAGTGCTTCATAGCGTGGGGCTTGATGATAGGAGAAATGTCGCTTAGCGAAATTTCTCCTGTCATGTTAGGTCAGGAACGCCCACTTTGCATCTCATTAGAGATGCAAAGCTGGGCGTTAGGAATCCGGACGCTAAAGCAAGGTTTCACGCGTTAGCGTGGCCTTGCTAATTAGGCGATAAAATTATCGCCGCTTTTCGCCCGAAAACAGCCGCAAAAGCGGCGATAATTTTTTATCGCCAGCTTGTAAATATGCCCCTATATTAATTTAAAAATCAAGGTTTGGTATGTTGGTTTATAGTTCATCATAGTTTGTAGGAGTTTGGTAGGTTACTATTTATTTTATAATATGCTTTTGGCTATGATTTCTAAGTAATCTCCTTTGTTATTTATGGAGAGTTTGACTTTAAAAAGTAGCATGTCATACATTCTTTTTGTTTGTTTGCTAAGTTTAGGGGCAAATTGGCTAACAGATTGCACCATTCGTAGTTGTTGAAGCTTTGCCCTTTTTGTAATGCTTCTATAAAGTGTAGGTAGAGTTTTACCTATTGTGGATTGAAATGCGTAGTGCCATCCTTCCACTGCATTATTTCTTTTCGCTTCCTGTGCCAAGGTCTGTCATAGACATTTTGCCATGGTATTTGGAATTTGGGTTGGCACCTGTGTCCGGAGCTGTGAAGTCTGCCAAGCCAAGTGTCTTCCATTAGGGGACTAAGTTTGTCTTCATTTTGTTAGTAGAAAGGGCTTTCTATTAGTAAATTGTAGTGGTTGTCTACTTCTGCAACAGAGACATAGGCCAGCGCTATCATTTTTTTAATATCAAAGACAAATTGGCTGTTCGTTTCATATTCTACACTTAGGGGCTGAGTACGAGATTGGCGATCCAGACACCGGACCGCCATTGCAGTGGTCGGGAGAACGCCGCCAAGCCTGCGGCTTCCAGACTGCCGTATTCTGAGTTGACCACCGGCCCGGCGTTGTGCTGGCGGGGGTCTTGCTGCGGCGGCATGCTTTGGCTCACAGAGTGAGCCTGAAGGCAGTTCTGCTGCACTGCAGCACCTGCACTGTTGTGCGCACACCGTTACCATACACCAAGTGGTGCATGGTACACAGTGCATGCAAGATAGTGCTGGCATAGGGGGGCCCAACATGTGCCCCCAGCCACAATGCCCAGTTGGCAGAAATGCACGGGGACCTGTTTGGGGCCCCTTCCTTGCCTTCCGCCAACCTATTCATGGCAGGATCCCCTTCATAAAAACACTGTCAGAGAGGCCAACTCATAATATGCAAGGAGGTGCCAACACGGGCACCACCACCATTGTGGCCAGCTTCCCCGACTGCTGCGGGATCCAGGAACCTGGCGGTGGTGGCGAGCTTGTTTCGGGCTGGTTGAGGTCTGATTGCTGCATTTGTTATCAGGCGGTTGGACTGCCGAGTGTGTGGCGGTCTGACCGCAACCGCGAGTACGGCAGTCTTGCGATCGCAGTACTGGTAATCATGCCCTCAGTGCAGATTTTTGGAGGTGTCTCCATATAGTCTGATTGAAATTATTGTAACAGCCTTGTATGGCTGTGTGAGGGTAGATTTTCTTAATGGTTTGTATCATGGCTTGCTCAAAGTCTATGATTATTTTTTGTGGGTAGTAGTTATTTGTTTTATATGGTTGAAGAGGTCATAGTAAGTGCTACTTTATTTATTTGGCAGTAGGACATATATAAAAAGGATATTTGTGTTTTGATTTTCATCAACATGTATGGTGTATATATCAGTGAATGGATTGTGTCCCATCTTGAAGGTACCATCCATCATCCAGATTTGACATTGGGTAAATTGTATTAAGTTGTCTGCTACAGGGAATAGTAGGATCATTTCTCATTATTTAGATTGTCATGTATAAGGAAAGGTTCCTTCCTCATGTGTTACTGTTAAATGTTCAGGTATGTGTATTACCTGGTATATTCTAGAGAAAGGTGGGGTATCACTGGTGGCTTTTTTAGTTTGTGCTATCAAGGGGCCGATTCCGATGTTGGACGGACTCAGGTCTGTCCGACATCGGTCAGGAGCCGTAACCGACCGACCTGCAGTCGTCGGTTACCGCCCTGCTAGTACGATGCGACCGAACAGGGTTCGGTCGAACTCGTATACAACACAATGCAGGCATGCATTCCGAGCGGAATGCATGCCTGCATCGTTGAAAGCAGGGGTGCAGTTCATCCCTGCACCCTGTGGGCGGCACCCCAAGGTGCCTGCCACCGGGTGCAGGGATCTACAGAGGGGATCCTTAGGTGCCCCCAGGCTGCCATTCAGCAGCCTCGCACCCATGGGGGCCCTACTGGAGGCCCCCAAAGACAGTTTCCGACTGCCTTTTCGTGCCGGAAAAACCGGCACGAAAAGGCAGTGAAAAACTGCCATCGTACTCCCTCGGTCGCAAAGAGGCGGCAGGGGGAGTACCGAGGGATTTCCGGACGGCGGGCGGGCACTCCGAGCCTGTCGTCCGCAATCCGAAAATCCGTGTCGGATTCCTTTCATCAGAATGGCTCGGTCGGAAAGGAATCTGGCCGACACGATCCGAATCGGTCGGAAGGGCTCCGACCGTCGGTCGGAACCGTTCCGACCAAAATCGGAATCGGCCCCTAAATGTTTTAAAGTGGGCATAGGTGGTAGTTGCCCTGTTATATATATTCGGGGACTTAAGGTAGTATTTCTTTAAGGATTTTGCTTGTGGGTTCCTGGGAGCTAGTGCTTGCTTCTCTTATATCCTGCAATATTTCTCTTACTTCTATTACATTTGGGGGTAGTTGTGCTGTCTTCCATGAATTACAACATAACCTTTTGTAGTTGCCTTCCCATAGCATTCATTAGAATAATATTTAGTACCTTTCCAGTTTATATTTTCTGATGATGCACTTTCTTGACTGTAGGTGTAGCCCAAGTAATTTAGTAAGTATAGTTCTTAATGTGAAGTGATAAATTTGGCAACCTCTGTCGCTGTATCTAAAAGTAGTGCAATAGTAGAAATATATATGTTATATTTTAACATTAGATAATAAAATGCAACTACTTCTATTTAGTATACTTAAATGTATGTTCTGTTTAGATGTTTCACATGGTTTTTCAGCTTTTCTGTTGGGGGTGTCCTAATGTGGAGCAGGTGCTTTCTTTTTTGCTTAATGAAAAAAAATTTAATTTTCGTTTTAAATGTTAATTTGTTGGTAGTTTGTAGAGGTTGAGGTCGTGAGGTTTATTTTTGATCAGTATTTGGGTGAGTTTGTGCTTTTTTATTAATTTATGTAAACTTAAATTTCTATATCTTTTTACTGGTTTGTAAAAGTTGTTATTTTCTGTCAGTTTATCGTTTTTCACGTCATAGATTTTTTCTTTTAGGAAGTCTATGTAAAGAGATAGATGTTGGAGAGTGTGTTAATATTTATTTGCTATTTTATGTTTTTAAGTATAATAGCAGTTACATTTGAGTTAAAATATAACTTTTACTTACTTAGGGCCTTATTATGATGACGGTTGGTCGGAACACTGACTGCTATTGCAGCTGTAAGGAGGCCGCGTGACAAGCAGTCTGACTGCGCATTAGGTTACGCCTGGCGGGTTGGCGGTTGTAAAGTGCTCATTTACACGGCAGCTTGTGCTGTGGTCCAGGAAAAGGGCTGCAGCACAAGCCACAGTGTAATGGAGCACTTCCTGTCCATCCATGCACCGTGTGCGATGCACTATGTGGTGCATGGAGGTGCATGGGGGCACTACATGTGCCCCCTGGGTCACTTTACAGTGGCCCGTGATGGACGGGGGCCCTGTTTGGAGCACCCAAAATCCATTTCCAACACCCTTTTCATTGTGGTCTTTTGGACATGAAAAGGCTGTCGGAAAGGGATATCGTAATCCCTACGGCGGTGCCTGCCTCTGCACCACCTCCATTCAGGATTGCAATCCCGACTGCTGCCCTGTTGGGATCAGATGATCCTGTCGGAGGCGGCAGTCTTTCCCCCGACCACCTAAGGTCTGACCGCCGGCATTGAAATGCGGGAGTTGGTCCAACACCGATGGCCTCTTGGTGGGCGGTCCAACCAACATCATAATTAGGTAGTTGTTGAGATGTGTATATTTTTTCTTTAATGTTCTGATGAGAGAATCCTGCAGTTTCCTTGTCTTGCAGCAGTTGTCATTTTTGAAGTATTTAGTTGTTTAAATTAGTGTGCATTTATATGTTTGTTTGATTTTATTCGTGAAAGTTGTTATTTTATTTGGTGGTTTAGTTTAGTTTGCATTATTTTTTTCAGTTTAGTCCTTCTGTGGTAAACGCTAATTTAGGTTTTATATTTTATGTATGATACATAGTTTGATATTTTTGGTTATAAATTATTTTATATATACATATTTATTAATATTCAGTTTGGTGTTTAAATGTTTGTAGTTAATGCCAATTTATTTTGGGGTTGTATTGTTAATATTTTACATATATAAGTTTTTGGGGTGTATGGTAAATATTTTGTTGATGCAATATATTTTTATTTACTAAATATGTGTAAAACACGTTTAGGGTTTATTTGAAGTCATTGCTTCCTGTGAAAAAGAGTTATTTTATCTATTTACTAGTGATTATTTAATTATTTTGGAGATAATATTGAAGTCAATTTTGTTTTAATCAATATTTTTCACATATTAAGGTGCCGATTCCGATCCTGTAAAACCCGGTTACAAATGGTTGTACGGAGTGTTTTCTCCGTACGAATCGTTCCCGGGAATTCCACCGTACAAACCAGCTAGTACGATTCGTACAGAAATACCATTTCCGTACGAATCGTAAAAAACACAGTACGGCTAAAAAATACATACAATTCCGATCCTGGACAGGCAGCGTTTTACGGACCAGCAAGTACGATTCGTACCCACAGCACTCCGCAAGGCTATATTTTTACGGGAGCCAAAAAGTGCCGGAAAAGCTAAGTACGCCGCGATGCACGAGGAAAAGAGGGCCCGGTACGTGCCGTACCCCCAGCCCCGTATGTACGTGCCGTACACCCAGCCCCCCGTATGTACGGCGCGTAACCCCCCGTATGTACGCGCCGTACCCCCAGCCCCCCGTATGTACGGGCCATACCCCCAGCCCCGTATGTACGTGCCGTACCCCCAGCCCCCCGTATGTACGCGCCGTACCCCCAGCCCCGTATGTACGCGCCGTACCCCCAGCCCCACGTATGTACTTGCCGAACCCCCAGCACCGTATGTACGTGCCGTACCCCCAGCCCCGTATGTATGGCCGTACCCCCAGCCCCCCGTATGTACGCGCCGTACCCCCAGCCCCGTATGTACGTGCCGTACCCCCAGCCCCCCGGTATGTACGCGCCGTACCCCCAGCCCCGTATGTATGTGCCGTACCCCCAGCCCCCCGTATGTATGCGCCGTACCCTACGGCGCGTACATACAGGGGGGGTACGTGCCATACATACGGGGGGTGGGGGGTACGGTGCGGACGTACGCGGGAGGGGTGGGAGGCTGGGGGGGGGCCGTACGACTCGTACCCCAGGCACAAGTGTACCCGGGGTAGGGGTCGTGCAAAGTTCGCTCCGTACGGGACGTTTTCCATATGCTTGTGTATTCGGGACGCCGGTACGGATCGGACTTGTGCGCTCGGACTTCAGTTTTACGACTCGCACGTAAAACTGTCCGGGGACGTCTCGTAGACTTTTCCCGAGGTCATTCGTATGTATTTTTCACGTGCGAATCGTACTTCGCCGTTTGTACGGGACTTGTACGATTCGTACGTAAAAAAATACGGATACGAGTCGGATCGGAATCGGCACCTATATGTTTATTTAAAGGTAGCAATATTTGTGTTTCTAATATTGTTTCTGATAAAGGTAGAAAAATGTATATTTTTGACAAAGATATTTGTATTATCGAACAAGTTACTTACCTTCGGTAACAATGTATCTGTAAGAAACATTAGTTAGTTAGATTCCTCACCTTAGAATATCCCCAGGCGTCAGACTGGATCTGGAAGATTTTTCGTCAGCAATACCCCTTGCGCGTCGCTAGGCATCGTCTGCGGCTCCGCGTCCGTCGTCGGCGTCGTGCGCCGGAATGACGTCGTCGGAGTACTTAGACGCCGCCCTCGCGCGCTGACGTCAGTTCTTGTACATAGCCTTCCGCTCCAGGAACGCAGAGCCATGCAAGAGACCGACACTGATGCCAAAAAATTCTAGGGCCCTGAAAGGGATAGCCTTAACCCTAGATGTCAGTTCGCAGAACGGGGAGGATGGGTGGGTCGGTGAGGAATCTATCTAACTAATGTTTCTTACAGATACATCGTTACCGAAGGTAAGTAACATGTTCATCTGAAAGAAACACGTTAGTTAGATTCCTCACCTTAGAATAGATACCCAAGCAATACCAACCCCGGTGGTGGGTCTGCGAACCAAGATCACACCAGAAAGTCCTGGAGGACAGAACGGCCATCCCTCAGACTTGGCTGTCTAGGCAATAATGCCTGGCAAACGTGTGCAGCGAAGCCCACGTTGCCGCCTGACAGATGTCCTGCAAAGGGACTCCCCGTCCCAAGGCAGTAGTAGCCGCTGTGGCCCGAGTAGAATGGGCACGCAGCCCAACAGGCGGGTCCTTTTTTGCCAAGGAATAACAGATTTTTGTACACAAAACGACCCACCGGGAGATGGTCCGTTTGTGCACAGCTTTGCCCTTCTTTGCACCCACGTAGCCAACGAAAAGCTGGTCGTCCACGCGGAACTGTTTAGTGCGGTCCAAATAAAAGGAGAGCGCACATTTTGGGTCCAGACGGTGGAGCCTGTCTTCCTCTTTGGAAGGATGCGGAGGCGGAAAGAAGGTGGGCAAGGTGACAGATTGCCCAAGATGAAAGGGGGTCACCACTTTCGGTGGAAAGGAAGTACGAGGCCGAAGGACATCCTTGTCCGGATGAACAGATAGAAAAGGAGGCTTGGACGATAGAGCCTGGAGCTCAGTCACCCGTCTAGCCGAGGTGATGGCTACCAGGAAAGCAGTCTTAAGAGTCAGAAGACGAAGAGGACAATTGTGAAGAGGCTCAAAGGGAGCGCACATCAGGAATGTTAAGACAAGATTCAAGTCCCACTGAGGCATTACGAAAGGGACAGGAGGGAACGTGTGAGTAACGCCTTTAAGAAAGCGTGACACTACAGGGGACGTGAAAAGAGAGGGCTGATCTGGAAGCCGTAAGAAGGCAGAGAGGGCAGCAAGATAACCTTTCAAGGTGCCCAGGGCAGAGCCCTGCCGTGCCAAAGAAAGAAGAAAGAGGAGAACCTCAGAAAGAGAGGCGGAAAGGGGATCCACAGCCTTTGCTGTGCACCATGCCACAAATTTGTTCCACCGGCAGGCGTATACCGTCTTTGTGGAGGGACGCCTGGCTGCCAGAATGACATCACAGACTTCAGGAGGCAAGTGAGGCAAGTGGAGAGGTGTGGCTCACTGGTTAGAGGCGGCAGACCCGTAAGCAGAGGACGGCCCGGGACCAGGGTTCGATTCCCGACGCGGCAGTGTCGTGGACCAGGGTCAGCGGGCTCGATAATTCTCGCCTCGGTGCCTACTCCAGTCAGGGACCACACTCGGCAACTCTGGGCATTAGCTTGCCTCATCTTCACAACGGCCCCCCCAGACCGCCGGGGATGCTTGGTCGCACCTTAGAGATACCCATTAGGGACCATCTCTCAGGGTGAGCCAGGACGGGTTCCCCAGCGGTCGAAGCGCGGAGATACTCCTCCGGGAGTCGATTCTAGCGCTATATAAACCCACAATTAATTAATTAATTAAGTCAAATGGCATCAACTGCCGCCGCTCAATCTCCACGCATGGAGGTGGAGGCTGGACAGGTTCGGGTGGAGGACCGTCCCCTGCTGCTGCGACAGAAGATCCTCCCGAAGGGGCAGACGTATCGGAGGATCGGTCAACATACTGAGTAGCTCGGGATACCAGTACCTTCGTGCCCAATCCGGAGCCACCAAGATGACTTGGGCCCGGTCGCGCCTGATCTTCTTCAGCACTCTGGGCAGAAGTGGTATAGGCGGAAAGGCGTACAACAGACCGCAACTCCACTCACGACGAAAAGCGTCGCCGAGCGAGGGCCGCCTTGGAAATTCCAACGCGCAGAACTGCTGACATTGCGCGTTCTCTTCGGTGGCGAATAGATCTAACCAAGGCTCTCCCCACTGCTGAAAGAGACCTTGCGCCACCTCGGAGTTCAGACGCCATTCGTGATCCATCATGCACCGGCGGCTGAGTTTGTCTGCTCTGGCGTTCAGAGAGCCCGCCAGATGTTGAACCACCAGGGTGATGCCCTGGTGTTCAAGCCATGTCCAGAGGCGCAGAGCCTCCTGACAAAGGGTCCACGACCCCACCTCGCCCTGTTTGTTGCAATACCACATGGCGGTGGTGTTGTCCGTGAACACCTGCACGACACTTCCCCGGACAGAGGGAAGGAAGGCTTTCAGTGCAAGTCGGATCGCTCTCAGCTCCAACAAGTTGATGTGGAGGCGAGACTCCGCCGGAGACCAGAGGCCTCTGATCTCAGCCTCTCCCATATGGCCACCCCATCCCAGGAGGGACGCATCCGTCACTACGACATGCTCCGGTAGGGGTAAGGAGAGGCTCTTGCCCGTGACCCAATCGCGGTCCGTGAGCCACCACTGCAACTGCTGTGCAGTGCCCTCCGAGATCAAGACATGGTCGGACACGTTGCCGTGATGCTGGGCCCACTGAAACTTCAGGTCCCACTGCAGAGCCGCATGCGCCGCCTGGCGTGATGCACTAGTAGGATGCAGGAGGCCATCAGCCCCAGAAGCCGCAACACTAGCCTGACCGAAACCCAGGATAGAGGCCGAAAGATGGGAATCAGGGCCTGTATATCCCGGACCCGCTGTTCCGGTGGATGAACCCAGAACTGCGCCGAATCGAGAACCGCTCCGATGAAAAGGAGCTTCTGAGAGGGGCTCAGGTGTGACTTCGGCACGTTGATGGAAAACCCCAGCAAATGCAGGAGATCCGCCGTAGTCTGGAGGTGGGAGACGACTGCCTGGGGCGAGCCCGCCTTCAACAACCAGTTGTCGAGATAGGTTAAGACTGGAACCCCTGATCTGCGCAGATGAGCTGCGACCACCGCCATCACTTTCGTGAACACCCGAGGGGCACTGGTAAGGCCGAAGGGGAGCACGGTGAACTGAAAGTGCTCCTGACCCACCGTGAACCGCAGGTAACGCCGGTAGGGCCGGCAGGACGGGGATGTGGAAATATGCGTCCTGCAAATCCAACGCTACCATCCAGTCTCCAGGGTCGAGGGCAGCTAGAACCTGAGCCAAAGTTAACATTTTGAACCGTTCCTTCCGGAGGAAGGCATTGACGTTCCGGAGGTCCAAGATAGGGCGTAGGCCCCCTTTGCCCTTCTTGGGAACCAGAAAGTAGTGGGAATAACAACCACGACCTACTTCTGGGCTCGGAACGCGCTCGACGCCTCCCGTGGCCAAGAGGGCAGAAACTTCCTCGTGGAGAAGATTCAAATGATCCCACGAGATATGGTGGTGCTGCAGTGCCAGGTGCCCTGCAGAACGTCAGTGAGGGCCTCATTGAATGGCAGCAGAGGCTCAGTGGAGCATGCAGCAGACTGAAGCACCTCAGTGAGGATGTTAGTCCTCACAGCCACGGCAGGCAGCTCAAGCCCAAGGGCTTCGGCCGCCTTGCGCAGCACCACAGAAAAAGCTGCACCCTCCTCCGAAGCCACAGTCAGAGGAGAGATGAATCCAGTGTCTGGAGAGGTATCCAATCCACTGGCCTCCCCCAGTTCATCTGCCCAGTCCTGTGCAAGTTGGCTCTGAAGGGCCATAGGGTCATCAGACCCCTTCCAGTCGCCCCTGTCATCCGATTCCTGGTAAACAGGAGGAATGATCGGAGCCGGTCGATAGACAATATGTGTCTCTAGCGGCGTCGGATGCGGCGTCGGGCGGCGCCGCATCGGCGTCGGGACCGGACAGGGGCTGAACCGGGGATCGACGTCGACCGGAGCCGGCGTCGGGAGTGGTATCGGTGTCGGCGGAGGAGGCGTAACAAGGCCGACCAGCGTCGACGGGGGCCCAGGCTCGGGCCCCTCGGGGACCTGCGGCGTCAGGGCCGGAGCCTCCAATGGCGCGGGGGCCGGAGCCGCCGGCACGCGAGGTCGCTCAGTCGAGTCCGCGGGGCCCGAAGGCGCGCCTGCGGGAGTCGACGGCGGGGCCAGGCTCCTCATGGCCGAGAGGAAGGCACTGACCTCCGCCGGCGTCGCGTCAGTCCCAGGGACCGTCGGGTATTGGGACTTGCGCGGAGCCGCGGGGGTGGAACCACCCGGACCCTCGGCCGAGTCGCGTGACCGGCGAGGGGAGTCCGAAGAGCGGTGTCGCCTCTTGGACTTCCTGGAGTGCCTCGACTTACCCGAAGACTTCGAGCCAGAGGAGTGACGATGTCGAGTGCGGCTCCACGACCGATCCTTGGACCTCCTCCTGGACCGGGATCGAGAGCGGCGCGGAGCCGAGTGACGAAGCTCGAGAAGCTTGCGGGACCGCTCCCGCCTAGCTTTCGAGGTCAGGGCCATACAATCGGAGCACGACGCCGCGTCGTGGTCGAGGCCCAAGCAGTACAGGCACCGGCGGTGATGATCGGTCACCGACATCAGTCGGTGACGGTCATCGCAGGCCTTGAAACCAAGCATCCTACCGGCACCAGAGTCGAGAAATGACCAAAAAGAGTCAAAAAAGGTAGTCAAAAATTTACTAAAGGGGTAGCTCTCCCGGATCGGCGCTTACTGGCGCGGAAAAAAGAAGAACTGACGTCAGCGCGCGAGGGCGGCGTCTAAGTACTCCGACGACGTCATTCCGGCGCACGACGCCGACGACGGGCGCGGAGCCGCAGACGACGCCTAGCGACGCGCAAGGGGTATTGCTGACGAAAAATCTTCCGGATCCAGTCTGACTCCTGGGGATATTCTAAGGTGAGGAATCTAACTAACGTGTTTCTTTCCGATGATATTTGTACCTTTTATGGTTATGTATAGTAAGTTTATATTTTTGCAATCCGTATTTTATTTCTGATATTTTCATGTTTCGATAATAAATGCATCGATATCATGTCAGTGATCCGTGATATACAGACAGGTTGATGTTGGTGCTCACTTTCCACCTCAATAGATAAGCAGAGATGCAGATATTGGTCCATCCATCCAGCCACATGCGTACCTTCAATCAATATTTCTACGTCTTCTTTTTCTGTCCGTACATCCATCCATCCTTCTGCCCACCTTCATTTCATACTGCTACCTTTTCTTTCGTCCTTTCAGCAATCCAAAAAATGCATCGCTATTGAGATCAAAGGCGTGCCATGGGAACAGCCTGTCTTTACCATAGATCACACCACCCAGTGAGAGAGAAGACAAACATGCACCCCTCTGTCCGCTTTAACAAGAGTTGACTACATTTGGTCTAACCCTCATTCTCCTCTTTCACTCCTCTTTTCACACTCCCTCTCATTTATTTATGCAGGGCCCTAGTAGCAAATTGCACTTCACCACGCCCTCACCCTCTACAGCAGGGGTCTTCAAACTGGTGGGTGCTCCCCCCCCAGGGGGTCCTCAAGTTATACTGGGAAGGTGGCAGGCTCTGGGTAAAGGAAGCATTATGCTGATAACACTGCTTTGGTTTAAGCGGAAAAAAATGAGTATCAGTAAGCTGTTCTGAAATGGGCCATCACTACCATCATTTTTCATTTGTATCCTTGGAGTCTGTGTCAAAAGGAAATGGATGCTAAATATTCTCCAAAACCCATACCCCCATTTCTAATAATCACCTGTAGATACTTTTACATGTTAGTAAGGCCTCCCTGACCAGAATAGTATGTTTGATAATCATGTATTTGATAGCATTTTTTAAATGGTAACAGGAAATAACTGCAATGTTTTAATAATTCTAGACCCATTTAAACTATTCCAATTTAATAGAATAATTATAAGAAATTCGAAAAGGGCCACTTGATTTTCTTTTTCTTCACTGGGGGAGCATGGCATTAAAAAGTTTGAAGACCACTGCTCTACAGTCTTTCTGTTTTTCGCAGAATCAGCAATGCCTGTAGCTCAGAGAGAGCCTTCTATTATCCCCTAAACACTCTTTGTAGAGCTATGCAATGAGTCTGCGTGCCACCTGTCAAGAGAAGCATGCTCCTTTATACAGGGAAATACAATTGTATTTCTGCCATTTCCTTTAAATAAATTCTGGTTCCTAGTATTGAGGCACATGTGACCTACAGGATGTTGTCTGCAATGCGTTCCATTACCACTTAAGGCACAATATCTTTGTTAACATTGGTTGCCAGTTCTAAATTCCTAAGCTTTAATACACCATACATATATACTTTACACATTAAAGCAAATGTGAACCATTGCCAGTCATTCTCTAGAGTTTCTACAGTTTCCTGTTCCTAAAACCAAATGCCAGGTTCCTATACTGATTGTAAAGCTTTGCAGTACTGTCCTTGATCCATTGAAAGCCAGACCTATTGCCATTGCCAATACTTGTTGACTTGTTAGAGAAGAAATGCCAAAGCAATTATTCATGTGTACAACGTTACCTTCCTCAGTTTACCAACGTAACTAACTTGAAATGTATTCTGTATTCTTACTTTTTTGTAAACCTCCATCTAATATTTTGTCAGGAAGCAAAGCAAGATATGACTCTCCTTCCAGCTTGTGGTGCTAAGACACCCTGGGCCAGTTTTATCAAGGTTTTGCGTCGCCTTTGCCCTATGCCTGAGGGCGCAAGGGCAATGCTCAGCCTCAGTGAAATTTATCAAGCTACGAAATGCCACCTTGCGTGGCCCTGCATGGCTTGATAAATCTAGAGTAATGCAAGGCAGTGCAGATTTCTGCATGGGGTTCCTCTGCCCCAGGGAGGCGTTCAGTGGGTGTAGTGTGGGTGTAGCATTGGGATAGCTCACCGTCTCTGAAAAAGATGTCATAACACTGCTTTACCCACTGCTGCATCGCTGTGAACTGTAGATTCTAAGAAGTGATGCTTTGTAAATGTGTGCCTATTTTTCAAGGTAGCCATCCAGCAAATATCTTGAAGTGACAGACCAGCAAACAGCGCCATTGAAGTAGACATACTTCTTGTAGAGTGGGCGCACACTGATTTCTGTAACTGTTTGCCTGCTGCCTGATGGCAGAAGTGAATTGCGCTGGATATCCACCTAGCAATGTTCTGTTTCGAAAGAGAATACCTATTCCGTGGCGATCTGGAAGCCACCAACGGTTGATTGGATTTGTGAAAACCTTTTGTTTTATATAAATAGAACTTAAAGCACCTTTTGATGTCTAAAGAATGTAGTGCCCTTTCAACTATCGTTAAAGGGTCTGGAAAAAATATGTTTAGGATGACACGTTCATTGAGATGAAAGTCTGAGGGGACTTTAGAAATGAACTTAGGGTTTGTGCGAAGAATCAACCTATCTTCCCTAAATTGAAAAAAGGTCCCTGTATGGTGAGGGCTTGGATCTTGCTGACTTGTCTGACAGATGTTAAAGCTACAAGGAGAGAAATCTTCTAGGAAAGGAATTTAATATCTACTCTGTGAATGGGTTCAAACGGATGCTTGATAAGTTGTGAAATCGGGCCTAGGATGCTTGTTTCCGGTTCAGGAAGGACCTAGCTTGGCACTTCGGGCTGGACTGTTCCCATGATGAACAGGGTAAAGACCGATTTGCATATGGCTGGGTCTAAACTGAGGTGACATGGTGAGCAAAAGAATGATGACTTCAACCCAGATCTCTTGACTGGGGCTGAATGTTTTGATTTGTTCTGCATTCCGTCCATCATTTGTATGTCTTTTGCTTCATAAGTTGTGAGAGCACAACATTCAGCCAATATGGAGGCGGAAGCTGAGGAATGACTGGGAGGAAAACTCAAACTAATCCTTTGAGGAATTGTTTGGGTGATCACCTGAAGCAGGAGATGGCCGCCAAATGGACCTTGATGGATGCACGAGGCAAACCTTAGAACGCTAACTGCAGAAGACAATCCTGAGCACGCTAACTTCAGAAGATATGGAAGGATCTCTTCAGGCAAAGAGGAAAGTGGATGTACCTTAGCATGTTGGTACCACATACAAATTAGTTTCCACTTAACACAACAGGATTTGTTTGTACTTTCTGCTCGGGCTTTGGACAGTATGTCCCTGCAGTCTGGGTTAGATGTTTTAATATGCAAATTCATTGTACTCATGAGCTAGGCTGAAAAGTGAAGAGACCTAGGATCTGGATGCTCTACTTGGCACTGGTTCATTGTCAATAGAGAGGGTATCATCCTCAACTGGATGTCAGTTTTCTCCAAGAGGAGTAGCAGCTCCATAAACTAACGCTGGCATGGCCAAGTCAGGGCTATAAGAATTATCCTGTATGGTTCCGCCTTCATTTTCATGAGGACCCTCGGAAGGGGAGGTGGTTGCCGTTGTGAGTACTGGGGAGGAAATTGCTGATGGGTAGTTTAATATGAGGGGTAACAATACTGTTTGTACCCCAGGCACTTGAAAGGGCAATTTCCTATACTGAAGAGTGCCCAACGATTTAGCTATGTCCGTTGTCTGTTTTTATAGCTTGTAGGGCTTCATTGATATGCTTGCAGAAAAGAGTTTTGCTGTCGAAGGGCAGATCCAGGATTTTGTTTTGGACCTCCGGCCTAAAAGAGGTAGCTTTAAGCCAGCCCTGCCTTGTTACCACAGCAGCTCCTGCAAGTTGTCTAAATCCAGTAATGGCAATGTCCATGGCACAATCTATCACCTCTGATGATATGCGCTGCCCTTCTTGTAGAATGTTCTTGGCCTCTGTTTTGATGGCCTCTGGAAGTGGGACCATATTGGAGTGATATCGGACCACATTTGACAATCATATCATCCGAGAACCGCTAGGGAATTTGCCGCCCTTACTGTAAGCGCTGAAATGGATGAAAAGTGCTTGCCAATAATATTAATGCACCTACCCTCCTTGTACATAGGTGCTGACATTGGGGCTGAGGGATTTTCAGATCTGCACCTGTGTGATAACTGAATCAGGCCTTGGGTGGCCATTTTGACAAACGTGAGTATCCTCTGGAGGCTTGTTTTTCTTATCCAAGCGCAATAGAACAGCAGTCACAGTGGCTGGATTCTTCATTACTTTTAAGCCCTCATCCCATATATAGCTCACAATGGGCAAAGCTCTCACACTCTTCCAAAAGGGCTCCTTGAAATCATAAAGAAAGCAGTCTGTCTGAATAGTGAGCACGGGTAGGTCGAACCTTTTTGCTGTCCTTTCTAGCAGGTTATGAGATCCCCAATATCTTCAGGTGGAAAAACCACTGGAGTTGGTGACTGAGATGATGGTACAGGCAATAGATAATCATCCCACTCTGTGTGGGCATCGTGGAGCCCCCCCTCTTCCCTGTCATCATTGAAAGTTGCTGGGTCCTGGAGGAGAGCTGTTTGTGTAGTATGTCTTACTAATGTAGGTAGCAACAATGGTCTCTGCTGTGGAGTAGATGGCTGCCCAGATGGATGTTTTACAGGTGGGGAAGCGTGTGCAGTGATAGATTAAGTTAGTGGAAAAAGCCTTCTGTAATCTGTGAGCATGAATTGTAGGCCTGCAACCAATGTGGAAAGCAGACACACCATTTCTTCTTGGTATTGTTGGTGGGCGTATTATCTTTTCTCCTCATATTAAGCCTCATCATATTCATCGTCCTGGCAATTGACATTCTGCTTGGATAGGCTGTGTTCAACCCCAAAGGGCCCCTCCTCATCCGAGTCTTCTTCATCCAACAGGTGAGCTGGTAGCAATGGGTACACCATGCCTTATTTTGTCTTTATTTTTTAAATCTTTCTTTCGACGATCAGGTTTGAAGCAACGAGCCAGAGCAGTGTCTTCTGTTGACGGAAGAGACATTATCAATGAAGGGGCCGTCTTCACTGTTGTCGTCGACGAGGTCAGAGGAATCTTCAGCGTCGACAGTCTAGGTGTATGAGCCATTGAAGAGGATGTCCTTGTCAAGAAAGACGAGGTCATAGACAGTGTGGAAATTGTGCTTGTGGTAGCGGTCGTAGACTATTAAGAACTCCACAAAGGTAAGTTGAGTTCAAAGCGTGGTTTATTGCATAAGTATTGCACCCACGACCGGAGCCATCCAAACGCGAAGCAACCAACGTCCAGAGTGACGTTTGGAAGGAATCTCCGCGATTGAAAAGCAACGCTCTGGAATGCCAATAAAGACATGAACAAGAACAGCAAGAGTCGCGTGCTATCACGCGACTCACAACACACATTTAAAATGAAAACACTGTAATGCATCTCTATAACATAGACGCTGCTGTGTATGTCTTCATCATCGACAGTGCAGACGATGAGATTTTCGTCGACGGAGAGACACTCGTCGACGATCTGTCACTAGATGGTGCAGATGAAGGTTTCTTGAAGGAGTGATGAACCTGAGGAGGTGGTTTACGCGGCTCACAACTAATTTTTTCAGACCTTTTTGAGGAGATGGATTGCTCCCTTTTCTTCTTTTGCCTGGAAGAAACCTCACCTTCCTGAGGAGATTTGGAAGGACTGTAAGACCCATGAGCAGTAGTTTGTTTAGGCTTTTGTAGGTTGCTTTAGAGAAGAGTCAGAAGGGGATGATCTCTCTCTCTTTTGTGACCTTCTTGAGGACGATAAAGAGTTCTCACTGTCATCTTCAGACACCAGCTCCTTCCTGGTTTCAAGTTTTTGAAGTCATATCAGCAGCCACCCTTCACGGTCCTTCAAGGTTTTTAGTAGAAAATGTAGGACATACCTTTCATTCTTTTGCCTTATACACTGGATAAAGGCAGTATATGCAAGTAACACAGGCCCTAAATAGACTCTTCTTTTCTTTATCTGACATGATGAAGTCAGATTTGAAGTAAAAAATACAGGGAAAATAGTATTAAGGATACATCTGTATGTCTCTGAGGTAATAAGAAGGTTTGGAATTCCTTGGAATAGTTCCAAACAGGTATAACTGAGCAGAGCTCAGTGGAGACTTCCAAACACGATGTGCGGTAGAAACTCTGAGGGACTGGAGTGTTCTAAAGGGTAAGGCAATCTGATGGTTGAAACCAAAGATTGGTCTCTTTTTAAAAAATGACTATGACTATGATATGTTACAAAACTGAAGGACGTAGGGCCTTTTTAGTCTATGTTTAACAGTGCATTGCTACTATAAGGTACCGTGGGACTCGCATCTCAACAACATGGAATGATTCAAGCATGTGAATCTATGAAAGTTCCTAAACTGGAGTAAAGTATGCTTACCATCGATCTTCAAAACTTCAATATAATGGCACCCAAGATATTTTGACTTCAATATTAAGTGCTATGGATATTTGACACCATCAACATTAAGTATTCATACCGCTGGAGCAGTGTTTGAGTCCAAAGAAGGAACAGATGGATGAGTAAGAGAAAAAATACTGTTGGTTACAAAATCAGTTCAGGTGTGGATTGCAACTGAGAAGCATCTTGCTGAGCAAATGAAAGATCCATTGTATGCCTGGTGTAGCCTGTAGATCATACTAGTAGCTTTTGTAACTCAAGCAAAACACAGGATTCAACAAGATCGCAAAATTCCATGTACAAAAGTACACCTGAAATTACCAAGGAGGATAATTTTATCAAATTTGATCTTGAGTGGTGTAATCAGCTCAATCAAGGGGTTCAGAAAGGGGCAAAGTGGGCAACTGAACGAGATATTAATACTATTCTAAAATGAGCGTAAGGAATAAGAATTATAAAATTGAAAGATGGTAATAGAAGATTTACTACTTCAAATCCATCCCTAAGTTGGAAGGGGTGGTTGTCCCATATTATCTTAAGTCCATCTGATAAGGCCTGAGCAACGTCTGAATCTGAGTGACCCTTGAAATATACCTCACTAATAAATAGCATTTCAAGCTGTAATCGATTATAAAATCATATTGCGCCTACAACCGCTCACTGGTGGCATTTACATGGGTAGAGAGTTTTTGCTGGAATGTTGCTGTACTATCAGTTTTCCGTAGGAGGATTGTGGTACTTGCAGGCTCCCGCAAGAGTTGGTTTAGTGGAGTTGAGGGTTTACACTTACCTGCAGGCCAAAGGGGGCGAGTCCTATTTTGCTTCTGGTTGTCTGACAGGAGCTCTTCCGGTCAGCGCCCTGCCTGCTCCATTGTGGAGTTCAGCTTCTCTGGGAGTCGATGCTCACCAGCAGTCCTATACTGTTCTTGAGCAAGGAGGGGTGTCACTTGTCTGCAGGCCGGTAGAAACCTTTTAAATATTAGAATCGGGTCCGGAATTTCCATGTTCCGTCCTATAATTTCAAGTTCTAAAAGCGCAGTTTTCTGTATTCCTATTTCCCTGTCTGCTACGCCCGGGCTCCTGTCCTCGCTGTGCCATTGCCTCTTCCAGTTCGTACACTATTTTAGGACGACGTTACCTGTCATTCACTGCATTGCAACGCAGCCTCAGTATTTTCTGGAAGACAGTAAAGCCCTTCACTCTTGTATTTTTGTCCCTAATTTTTTTCCCTTGGAGAACTGGATCAATTTCCATTCTTTCATTCCATCTACAACTTCCATCTTCGTTGCACTCAGGACCATCACTCTCCATCCTCCAACTTCGAAGTTTTTGTGATGCTGTTTATTGCTCTAATTTGCAGCACTTCCTGCAGATGCCTGTCTTCCACTGATATTTCATATTGTGGGAAGGCCCAGTATATTCTTAAAGGAATCATCCTCACCTCAGGCAGACCAAATTCTGGAATTAGAGCCAACATTCATGTCCAGCCCTTGACAAACCATGGATTTCAACAGAATGCTTAATCATTGAACTAGTGTTGACTAAAACGCATGAAAGAGAAGAGCAACGACTCAAAATGTAGGATTTGGGCGTGCTCGGCTGGTAGCATCTGTCAAAGTGCGATGAGGATGAGAAGAAATATAAAAAGGAAGCATTGAAGCCTACAACATCTTTCCAAGTTTGGGGCAAATTGTTGAAAGTATCTGTCATGCCTATACTTAGAGGTGAAAGTGAAGGGAGGTAATGAAATACAGGCAGGGCACAAGTCCTAAAAAAAGAAGTGGGGGGATGCTCGAAGTTAGGTGGTCACAGGAAGTGACGTTATGACATGAAGTGACGTCACGAAAGGTAGTCCCCTCTTATTACAGGGAGACCCGCTTCACTTGGTGGTCCACGTTAACAAACTGTGGAATGAAGCATCATTCTCTGTGTGTTTTTGGGAGCGATTCTGTGAAAAGCTCTGTGAATCGACCCGGCAAGGTTACACGGCGATGGGGGCAGGTACAATTCAGCTCTCCCAAAATCTACAGTACATTCACCAGATCAGGCGCTGGCCATTGGCCACAGTTCACTCTTTCCTAAGGGGCCTTTTTGTAGCCTAGTACACCCGCTACCACCATGTGCCCCCTGGCAGCTGCCATGCTCCTTCCCAGTGTAATCCATGACCCACCATACTTAGTGGTAAAAGTATACGCACCTCCGAGAGGGGAATCTTGAAAGCCTCTGCAATCTTTCCATACATCTCTTTCACGTTGGTGAAGCCCTCAATGCAGCCAGCTTTTGGGCAGGGGGGACGGTGTCCACCCGGTAAAATAAATGGGGGGACGCCGTCCACCCGCGTGTTACACCGACTCGAGCCCTGAATACAGGCATAGGCCAGAAATAACCCTCGAGGAAAGATGCCTACTAGGGGTGTCGGTGGTGGGTGGAGCCCTGACGCCGTATGTTGGTTGTTGCTCTGAAGGAGAAAATCTAGTGCTGCCAAGACAGAAATAAAAAGACAAAAGGAGCCCAGTGTCCTTTTTGCTGCACTGCAGCGTCTTGGAATGGAAACGTAAAGAAAGTATATTTAAATCAGCAAAGCTAATGAATTAAAATAACAAAGGCAGCAATCTTGTCTTTGAATTCCTAAAACATGCAGACTTAGGGAACTGCTAATGATAATGCGGTCTTTCAAGAAAATAGAGGGCCAGATGTGAGCGCAAAGGTTAGTCGCAAAGGATTCGATTTTCTCTAAATCAGGCCATTTGTGACCGCACAAAGGACTTTTGGTATGTAATAAACAAACACAATTTGTGATTTGGTAACACTAATTAATGTTTAGCTTGCACAGTCCAATTGGAAAGCATTAGTATATTACCTACTACACAAAGATTGGGGTAACCAATTCGCAAACGGGAAGGGGTCCCCAAGGGACCTCTTCCTCTTTGTGAATGTTAGTAAAAACATGTTTACGAGTAGGCAGTGGTCCAACGAACCACTGTCTACTGTAAAGAAATGTTATTTAAACTTTTCTTATTTTTTTTAAACACATGCCGTTTTCTTTTAAGGAAAATGGGGTTGCATTTAAAAAAAATTATTACCTTATTTAAAAGCAGTCACAGACATGGTGGTCCGCTGACCCCGGAAGGCCTCAATCCTTGTGATGAATATGAACTGTAGTGGGTTGCAAGGAGGCAGGTCGAATTGCAACCTACTATGATTCAGTCTTTTGCGAACCAATCTACTAGTACATGGCAATTATAAAAAATGACACACTGGTCACAAAAATATTGGTCTCAAATTGTGACCAATATTTCCATTTTTTGACCAGACCTAGATGTACTTGGAAAAATTCTACACGGTTTCCCCTGTTAGTGGGGGATATTTACCACCTGCACTAAGCAGGTAGCAAATGTGAGCTGGGGTCAGGTGCTAGATGGTGTGGCGCGAGGGGGAAGGAATGGTAAAAGGTTGCCCTGGCTATGGGGGAGCATGCTACCCCATTGCTGAAAAAACATGCTTTGGCAGGGACAGAGGGTTATCTGCTGTTGGAGGCAACGCCTCGAACGATATTACCGACTGATACAAATCAGGCCCAGTAATTGTAGAAATGAGGAAACCATGTGCCGGAACACCAGGCGGTCATGATCAAGTCAAGTGGTAACCCTCCCCCCGATGATACAGAGAACTCTGCTTGACTCATAATGACGGACATAAAATGTTGAATTTGCACTCACTTCAAATTCCTCACCATGCAGCACCGTTTTGAAAGACTGTGGATTAACAGGAAATAATGGAAAATATAGAAAATACTGGCGATTAGATATTATATGGTCATTTGTTGCACTGTTTATGTGTTTTGTGTTACACTGTTGCTAAGAGTTGATCTTGTGCAACCTAAATAAGCTTAATTATACCCTTGACTGTCTAGGAAGAGTCGACAATCAGGATTTTTCTTTGTGGTGTGGTTTGATTTTTCCCAGAAAGCGGAATTAAGTAAAAAAAAAAAACACAACATTAAGTCATCGTTTTATAAAGTAGTCAAATGAGCACCGCATTTTGCATCGCGGGGGGTGTAAGGAATTATATATATATATATATATATATATATATATATATATATATATATATATATATATATATATATATATATATATATATATATATATATATATATATATATATATATAAAACAAGAACTTACCTGAAGCTGCCTCCTGCATCATGCCTCCTGTCCTCTTCCTGGTCCCAGCAGCCCATCTGCCCACTGGACAGACTTCCATCCAATCCCGTGCTGCAGAGCAGCGTGTGAATTGGCCTGAGGGGACTGAAATGACGCTCCGCTCAGACCAGGGAGTCTGTGGGGTTTCTCCAGCCCAGCTGTTGAATGCAGCCGGGCAGGAGAAACCTAAGTGTGCATGTGTGTTTTGGCCGGCCTGAGATGGCTGGCCAAACACATACGTGAACTTAGGGAGTGCACATAACACTTCCCCTCGTATGCCTCAGCCCCGCCCCTCCCTACAGCGCTGGCTCAGAGCCGGCAAATGAAAAATAAAACGATGCTAGAACATTGGTTTTTTTTTCATTTGCTGGCTCTGAGTCAGGCAGTGGGGCGACGCTCCTCCGCCATTGCAGAGGAGCCGCTGCTGTTTTGCATACTGATTTACTGTGAGCACAGCAAAGCCTAAACTGCCTGGTGCTTCTTTGAAACTTCCCTTCAGATTTAGTCTCCAGAATATCTGTCTGGTCCATGTAGCCTGCTTTCAAATGATGGTAGTCTTTAATCTTTATTTTTAAAACCAAAAAAGCTCAAAAGCAGCATTAGAAAAGCAGTAAAGTTCTACAGCATGGTAAAGACTGTCTTACTTGTCTATATTTTGCAGGATACGTCATGTCCGGAGGTCGATGTGTTTTATTTCCGTGGTCGCGGTATCCCTGACGGTGCTCTGCCTTCACATCTGGACCTCTCGACTGTACAATGTGGTGGACATCAGTAATCGGGTAGCCCCTGAGGACCTGCTGGACCATGGAGTGCTGGTGCCTTCCAAGAAATATGCCCACATCCCGTTCAAGCTACGAACAGACGTGCTGGGGTAAGCCTGTCAGAAGCACGCCAAGACATCCTTGGCAGCTGAGTAAAAGGCTGTTTTTAGAGAAATCTGAAGTTTCTTTGTCTTTGCTTTCATGTGGTCCTGTTGTACTTTTTATGTCAATGCACATACTTACATATATTTAAGCATGGCTCTTGACTTGGAAAACAGTACATGTGTTCTGAGACGTGGCCATGAAACATATCAATTTCTGTCCTTGAGTTTTTCAGGTATTTGCTTTTTCTCTATTACCCAACTTTCCCCCTCTCTTTCGTTACACATCCCCTCGCTTCCAAAGATCCTGTTACCATTTAGGAGGCTAAGTTGCTTTCCGAGGATGGTCTGCTTGACTGTATCTTGGAGAGGTTTGCCAGATTTTGGGAAATAGGCTGTTTGTAGTTCTCTCATGACGGTCATTGTCAGTGCAGTGCTTATCAGAGAAGTTTCAAGGCATGGGCAAAGTGGGCAATTGCCCAGGGCCCTCACCTTCCAAAGGGCCCTCTGGGAAAGTAACTATTTGACCTTTGTCTATTCTTTCTTTCTCTTTCCTTCTCTCTCTCATCCCTTGTAGAAGTGAGATTTGTATCTGTCTCACTGATGCAGGGAAACCCTTTGTCTACGGGTTCACAAATGAGGATCAACACTGGAGTGGAAACAAAACACAAGTTTATTGCACTCATGAGAGGAGTCCCATCATCCAGACACTGCAAGTGCCCGAAGGAGGGAACTGACAAGCACAAGTTCAACACAGTATTTATACAGTTTGGTGCTTGAAACCAGTTTGTCATGATGAAATGCAAACTGCTAACTCTTTATAAACCCCTACCCATGTCATCGTTGTAGATAGGCAAGGGAGGTTACAGGCGTTGGCGGACTTATAGATAAATATCACACTAGAGGGTTCTAACGGTGGAGTAAAACAAAGCATCAAGCATCACTAACTCCAAATGAATGTATCTCACAAACAGTGATGAAATGCTACTGTACTAAAAGACAAAGTCAGTGTGTGTAGAAAAAAGGGGGAAGAAATCTTTTCTTTTAAAGACGAGAACCCTCACTCACCCGAGGGTGACATGCTTCATCATTGGGTCCCCTCTTGCACACTGCAACCGCAAGGTATACAGTGTGGGCTATAACTCTCAGAAGAAAATAAGAGAGGAGCGTGAGGTGTTTTATGAGGATGCCAACTTAGGCAGGGGGAGTAAGGGGCAGAGTGTAAGTCAAACAAAATGTGAGTAAATAAAACTAGCTACAGGGTAACAAAATTCAATTTAATAATAGTTCCCATCAGCTAGGATTAAAATGAGGTGATATAGGATTGAAATAATATCCTAATTATTAGTGGTCGACATGTTTCTGCCAGGTGACTACTCGTTCGCGGCATTCATCAGGACCTTAATATATTATCACTCTGCTTCAAGAACAAAAATACAATTTAAAACCCATACTCAATGATAGGGTGTTTATGACAACAGAACCAGCTGCAGTCCGGTCCAGTGTCTCTGAAAAAAAAGATTAATAAATTCAATATTATTTCCACAATGTCAAAATCACCCTCCACACACCAAAACACCACACACGTGATATGTGTCACACACGTGGTTCAAAAAGTGGGGAACAAACACCATTCAGGTAAGTATATATAATGAACTCACCTAGGGGTAATGTTAATTTACCTCTACCTTTCGAGGAATGATGCTTCAAATCACAAATTACTAGAAAGAGATAGAAGAACGGCTCAGACTGGTTCTCCCATGTTGCACATAGCTGGACATATATACTGACAGTCTAGTACTACTGTCATTAGGTTTTGTTTAAACAAGCAAAGTCTATAAGATTACTCAATACACAGTGTTCAGGGCAATAATTAGGGGTGATAACATTATAACCCACATGTCCCAGAAACGAGTACCTCACAGTCACTAGATGCGAACAAACAGCTCCAGAGATGTACAGCGTGTGTTCAATAGTATCAACATACCAATATATAGACCTTTAATGTATGTTGCACGTAGCTGGACAAATGTAGTGATGGTCTAATGCTTATGTAGTTGAATTATACTACACCAAGCAAAGTCTGTTAAATTCCTCCATACGCAATATTCAGGGCAATAATTGGGGGTAATAACCTTATAACCCACATCCCAGAAAACGAGTGGTTCACAGTCACTGAATGCGGGTATGCAGCTCTAAAGATTATACAGCATGTGTAAGCTGGTATCGACTTAACAATATAAAGACCTTGAATATATAAGGTACATATTCAGCCTATCTTTACAGCGCACATATCACTGACGGCTACCCGCACTCATAACCTCCAATACCTTGCGTTAATCTGCGATTTCCTGTTCTGGGCACCAACCGAAGGGGGAGAGACAGCGCGTCTCAAAAATGCTTTTAAATCCACACGGGCAACTCCATGAGTGCGTCTACCCGGAAGTACAACAGTTAGCATCCGGGTCGCAAAGGATGAAGGGAGATGTAGTTTTGCCACGGAAAAACCGTGAAATACGCTATAGAGAGTCGAACGACAAACGTGTCAACAGTCTTCTGTATTTTAAATTCACAAAGAACAAAAACCACACTAAAATGGAATGATATGCCCACAGTGTAGTAAAATAATCGGTTTGCAAATGTGAGTTCGATAAAAATGTAGCCATGTTACTGCTACGTAACACACCTTAATTGTGTGGCCAAACGAGATGAAAATATATATGCACATAGTTCCATGTATAAAGCAAGGTCCCACTTACACAATTCCACATTATTTGCAAATTGGCACACAATGCATAATAAAGATGGTATATCCAATGTGGGTGGAGATATAGGACCAACATGTGTAGGGGATAAGGAAATAGGTATGTATATATTCTGGGATACATATCAAGTGGATACAGAACCTACAGGCAAGATTGTCAACATGGACCTGGCACTGTTTCATCAAAAGTCGATCATAGTGTTGCCCACCATGTATGATGGTATCATTAATCCCATACATATGCTGATACTCATCCAAACAAATTTTTTTAGAAACTGTGGGGGACAAGGCAGAGTTAAACATAACCCCAGGGAATGTCCTCATTAAGACCTTTCAAATGACTTTTGATACGGAACACCCAACGTTGTTCGCGGAGAAATAGAACCTGTTCCAAAGGTCCCATATTCACATCATAGTGAGGTTTATCAATAATGACCCATTGAAGGTCGTTTTCCGTGTGACCCTTTTCAAGGTAATGTCTTGTCATACGTGTATTTGATTTCTTGCACCGAAAGGTGCTGCGATGTTCGGTGATTCTTTGACGTACTTTGCGACAAGTCATGCCAATGTAAATTAGTGAACAAGGGCACGTGATCATATATATCACCCCACTAGTGTTACAGTTGGTGTGGTTATTCAATTTCCATGGTCTTCCTGGTAGGATATCTAGCTCCGTCACATGACTTGTAAAGGGGCAACATGAACAAGAGCCACATGGGAAATGCCCAATCACAGGATTAGTATTCCTCAGTGTTGATTGACTGTTGTGATGTACAATGGTTCTTGGTCGTGTATGTACCATGAGATCTTGTAAATTGCTGCTCCGTTTCAATGCAAATAGGGGCGAGTCTAATGTAAGCTTGCCTGTGTTAAGTATATGCCAATTCTTATTAATGGCCCTTTTGACATTTATAGTCAGATTGCTGAAAGTAGTCACACACACCAATCTATCTGATTTAGGTTTGGTATACGTTTCCAAAAGTGCCCCCCTGTCATTGTTACGAGCTCTTTTGGCCGTTTTTTTTATCAGTTGTGTCAGATAGTGTCTGGCAGATAGCTCATCAGTCAGCTTCTTAGCATGTTTGTAATACTGGGCCAGTTCAGAGCAGTTTCTCCTGAGTCTGAGAAATTGACCTACTGGAAGATTAGTTAGTAGTGCTCTTGGATGGAAACTATGAAAACTCAACAGAGAGTTTTGTGCCATCGGTTTCTGGTATAACTCAGTGTGAATCCTCCCATCTTTAGGATACAGTCTGAGGTCTAGGAAAGGAATAGAGAAGTTGTTATTCTCACCAGTAAACCTCAGATTTGTGTCCCGTGTGTTCAGCCATATAGAGAAGTCTTCAAGAGACCCCTGGTCACCTTCCCAGATGACCAGGATATCATCTATATAGCGCTTCCATAGTTTGAGTTGACCATGGAAAGGGTTATGTAGAGGATAGATGTGTTGTGTCTCAAAGCCATGCATGTAGAGATTAGCCATGCTGGGTGCACAGGTACTCCCCATGGAAGTACCGGTGGTTTGCCAATACAGTTGACCTTCAAAACTGAAAAAGTTTTCTTTAAGTGCTAGTATAGCGCATTGCATGACAAAGTCATTAGGAGTTTGGTCATCACGTGGATTTTTATCTAATAGATCCCGTATTGTCTCAAGGGTGGCATCTTGCGGTATATTTGTATACAATGCTTCCACATCGTATGCAGCCATCAGTTGACAATTGGGATCAAAAGAAAAAGATTCAAGACATTGCAACACATGTTTAGTATCCTGCAGATACGATGGCATTAAGGATACAAATGGTCGGAGAAAGTGATCCACAAATTTCGATAAAGGCTCTAGAAGAGACCCGATCCCAGACACTATCGGTCTACCAGGTGGAGGTTGCTGATTCTTGTGAATTTTAGGGAGGACATAAAAGGCTGGTGTTCTGGGATTTTTCTGAATCAGAAAATCAGCCTTGTTCTTTGTTATCCAACCAGCCTCTTTCCCTTCTTCTACCAGTGACTTAATTTTCAGCTGTAATCGTCTGGTGGGATCTAGTGGAATGCGTGTATAGAAAGTGGTATTCTCTAGCTGTCTACGGCATTCTTGACGATATACCTCTGTGTCCAAAATCACCGTTGCTCCCCCCTTGTCTGCTGGTTTAATCGTGATCAGGGGATCGTTACCTAAATCAGAGATACATTGTCTCTCTAAGTTAGACAGATTGCAAAATACTTTTTGTGTGCAGCTAAGGCACAATTTATAGTCTTTAAGAACCGCTTTTTCAAAAGTAAGAACTTCGGATGGGACCTGTTGCGATGTTGGCAGGAAGGTAGATTTATTGCGGAGACCTGTGTTCGAGCCCTGATTATAGACTTATAGATAAAACATCTGTGTGCTCGGGCCTTTCGGCAGGGCAGGGCCTCTTCCCCTGGCACGCAAGTATTATCAGCACAACAGCTTTTCAGTGAACACGTGACTCCTGACTTTGCAAAAGTCGTCGCAGAAACACAAAATGGGTGTTCACAGACAAAATGGGGGAGAGCAAAGGCTAACTTAACAGAAATCATTTTTTACCGTTCAACACCCTCTCTCTTTGCCTACTTCTACGTCTGAGTCAGCCTCTCTACCAGTGTCATCTTAAGGATTTTTGGTGTCGCGGGCACGACCTAGTTCAACTCTTGTTACGTAACCCCGTTAAAGCAATGTTTGGCATCCTGGGGGTATGGATTATCAGGCAATGGTAATAAAATTCAGATTTGCTCCATACAGGGACCCCTTAATTATGTCTTTCTCGAGGCCCTGGTACAATGCAAACATCATTGTGGGCCTATATTCCTAAAAAGAGCACACCACCTCTACAAGAAGTTGAAAGACATTAGAATACAAAAAAGAGCAGGAATTATTCCAGGATTCATTACTAAATATTCCTTTGATATTACCTGGGTTTCTTTCACATTGTAAAGCAGCTAAACAGTCAGTCTGAGGGAGAGCAGTGCTGGGCATGCTACCCTGGTATATTTGAATCAAGTTCCACAGATGAAATAATAGACGTTGAAACTGGTAACGTTTTAGTAATAAGTGTTGATTTCACTTTTAGGGCAAATATTAAATCACTTATGTGTCAGTCAAGGTGACAGAGTAAAATACTATCTTACTATACTATCTAGACATATCTGCCGGTCTGGCAGACATCTCTTTCCATTGGCTGGAATGGCCATCATGACGGTTCCTGACAATGTATCAAAGTTTGATGGATGGCTCCATCAGCATGATGGTTCTGTCCATTAAACTCAATACCTGTTTTATTTTAAAAAACAATTTTTTTTAAAAATGAAAATAAAACAAGCATTGGCATAGCCATTAGGTCTCGCTTTTGGGACCTTATAAGTATTTAGTTATGCAGCACAATATCCTTGGTGCTACAACATCAATTGTTGCATGGCTAAACACTTATAAGGTCCCAAAGGCGAGACCTATTGGCTATGTCAATGCTTGTTGTAAGTGCCAGCTCTGCTGTGTTGAGACTTTTTGGTCAATGATACGCTGTGTGACTGTGTGCAGAGCTAAAAAGTTTGATTCTTCTGCTTGATAAAATAATATAACCAGTCCCCTTGCAGAGAATATGTTCACAAAGAGGCATATCCTAGTACTTCTGAGAGATAAAACATGTTTATGGTTTCCAAACTCAATGGAACTGAATGGTCCTGCAGACTTGTACCAGTCAGTGATCATGACATCAAACACAGATCCCTGCAGTGGATGTGTTAGTCCACTGAGCCATCGAGACCTGACTGGGACACTAAGGGCATTGCAGCAGTACACACATGGGGACACAGAATGCCTGGGAAACAGATGACTCACTTCACAAATGTTTTTTTGCACATAGCATGTGAGGGAAATGTGGCACTTGTGCAAGTAAAATCAGAATGACTGATAAGTCAGGATCTGTGGGTACTCACATGTGCAGCTATAAATGCAGACAATGTGCGAGATCTGAGGATTTTCTGCATTTGAAAGCGACACGCTAGGGAGGGGAAGTAGGTGGTCTCACCCGAATGTCATAGATGTGTGCAATGCATATAGAATGTCAAATAACAATAGAAACCTTGAGGATTTATTCAGTTTAGATTAATTAATTAAACAGTCACAATAGTGATCTTAATTTCCAGGAACTCAAAAAGAAACTCAGAAAGTAAACTTTCAAAAATGACCCAAGTTCATCTTTTATACTTTTTTTATCAAAAATTATTTTATATATTTTTGATATTTTCATTCAATAAAGTAGTGAAACAATCCACTTAACATTTCATGAAAGGCAACATAAAACTACTGTCTCATTTAGAATCACATCAGCAGTAGTCAATGACACTGTTTACAAACAAATACAAGCCATCCACATTTTGGCCATGTGTTGAAATCAATCCATACAAACAGATGAATTTTCTAACAGCATCAAATGCCTATTAGTTATGTAAAAGAAGTGTCGTAGCGTCGACGTTTCGGTCTCACTATTGAAGATCAATCACAGAGACCATCCTCAGGACAAAAGTTGCACCATGAATCTATTAAAAAATGTACATATATTTATAAATTATTAATACAATTAATCAATTGAGTTCACAAATTTATATTGACTATACACGAAAGGAAAACAGGTGTAATCTATTTAAACCACCCGATATCAAATGACAGTCCAAAGACCCCCACACCTCAAAACCAACCAAAAGTGTTGAACACCAAAGATCACCCTCCAGTGAGTAGCAGACTTCACATCCAACAAACGTGTGATAACGAGGGACTCACTTCATTGTGAAGTCGAAAATTTCAGCCTGTTATATGATTTAACAGCGTTCTTCAATAAGGGAAGCACTAGATTCGAAATCCAAAAGAGACCACAATTACTAATCAATAATCCAAATACTCCATGAGATCCTACTCAATCTAAGTGTTTAACAAACACTCATACTAAACATACCAGCTGCTACTTACAGAAGAGACGGCAACACTCGTCTCTCTCTCTTTGATCTGTGAAAAAATCACAATACAAGTCCTTAAGCCTCAAGTTCTACTTCGCCCGTACAGTTTTGTAAAAAGGAAGGAACCGTTTCGCCAATAACTCACTTCTTTCAATATTACTCTGGCAGCTTCACTTTCCCGTGTCTCACTCGCCAAGTCGATCGCGCAAGATATATAGAATGAACAGCCATGAAGCCTACGCTTTGCGTATAACTGCAAACCTTTGCAATACATGACCACAATTTTCTGCACTTCCAATGTATGCCTAGAGTAAACGATACAAGAGTAGGCAGCACGGAAAGTATGAGAAGAGGTCATGAAAACCCCTATTTCATAATATTTCACATAGTAAAATGTTTTCCATGGGAATGAAATTATAAAACAAATTGGTGAAACACCACATGTATTTTCCAGAATTATGAAATGCACATGTGCAAATCCCAAAAGTTGCACAAAATGTTCAGGTACTAATAGAACATCAGCCAAATTGTCATACATCTCAGCAAATTGAAGATTTATGCCCACAGAGATTTTATAAACTAGGTTTATTAGTTTATGAAAAGAGATATTTCTACAGATCAGACATGCACATGGAAGTGGAACAGCATTATATTGACACATATGGTCTAGCAACTAGATAATGCAGCCAGGCCAGCACTTCCAAACCTTGGATCGCTGACGTGCTACCCTAAACCCATTGCCTCAGAGGTTCACATTTGTGAATGAGGCCCCAAAATCTTTAATAGATGAAAGAACACACTCAATTTGGCACTTGGTCTGCTCACAAGGGTAGTGACTCTTTCTTCCTCGGAAGGCACTAGCACTGTGTATCGTCACCCTAAAAGCATTTGAAAGAATGTGGTGCTCCGGAGAAACAAAGAGAACAGAAAGGAAGTTCCCAATAAAGCTCGCCTAGTGCATATGATGCCTGCTGCGCACATTATGCCATCCAAACTTCGAATGAATACCTTGAGGATAGTCATAGCATGGCTTTGTGTCAGTTCATAAAATGAAGGCCCACGTTTCCTAAGGTGGTGCCTGGGCACTCATGTGATAAAGTGCTGCAAAGCAGCGCGGCAATCTGCCATCCTTTATAATGGTGCGCGGGCACAGGTCCAAAGTGCACTGCGTCACAAAAGTGACTTCTTCGTAAGTCCGGGCCCATGTGTTAGCAGGAAGCACAAAACCCTAGTCCTAATTCCCAGAGACTGTCAGCTTCTGGTGTCTAATATCTGCCCCTCCACTCGTTACTGTTAGTGTCTGGGTAACCGAGTCATAGAACAGAGAGCGAAAGGGTGGACAAAGAACGAAGGAGGTAAAGGGAGAGAAAGAAGGAGGGGGAGAGAGGGGAAGAAGAGATGAAAGAAATGACAGAAAAAAGAAAGGGAGAGTGAGAGTGAGGCAGAAAGCGAGACAGAGAGAGGAAATGAGAGGAGATATAATGTAGCACAGTGTGAGAAAAGAAAGAACAGAGACGAGAGAGAGATTGCCAGAAGAACGAAAAAAACAGGATAGAGAGGGTGAAGAGAAGAATGAACGAGACAGAAATTAAGCCAGGGAAGTAGAGAGAGATAAATCGGGAACAGGAACAGAACGAGGAAAGAGACGTGGGAAAAAAGAAGACAAGCGCGCGAGCCTTGCGCTGCAAGTAAAACACAAAACAAGCCCGGGAGTTGTGTAAGCGCGCGCGCGCTCTAAAATGAAAAAAAAAGTATGCGAGTCGAAAGTGAAAGCAGCAGCTGTGGCGGGGGAGGGGCTGTTAACTGAGAGGGAGAGCAGGAGGTGAGCCTGCGCGTGGTGCCGGCGGCAAAGGAAAGCCATAAAAGAAAGCCAGATGGCGCCTGATCGGGCGTTGAAAGCTGGCGTCTGCACGTGGCGCGCGTGCTCACGCGCGTAACCGCAAGCGCTAGGCCAGCAGCACTTTAAAAAGCCACTTACTAAATGTCTAGCAGAGTAGCGCATGCGCTGGCTCAGGCGAGACCTAAAAAACAAATGACCCCGTCACCATGGGAGGTATATTCTATGGTGTGGGGGCAGGGATGTGGAATTCCTATAGCCCGACACCCAGGACATATTGTTTGGGGTCAAGGGCAACAAGTGTTCAGGGGTATTTTGTCCTTGGGACAAGTAGGCCCAACCCCCTGCAGAACACACCCTTTAGCTGCCACTTTCCAGTACCACATTATGGACCAGGGATGGGCACTGTCTGCAGTCAAGATAATATTTTTGTCCATATGTTAATGCTGTTCAAACTTGTATTTATGGTTTATTAATTGAAAGCCTTTATTATTAGGGTGAGCGCTCTAAGTAAATGTTGGAAGTTCTGACTGCACTGACTGACAGTGGTTCCAGTATAAAAATATGTACACACGTTTTCAAAGTTTAGCAATGTGAGGCTATGTATAATGCTCCCAGCAGGCTCTCTGATTTGATGCAAATATTTGCAGAAGCTTGAAAGCAAGATTGATGATTCTTTGCTTTCAAAATAACATGTTCATAAAAATACATTTTGCTAAACCACTGTAAAATTTCAAGTACCATTTCTTTGCAGCATCCTTTAGTAACATGTGTTAATGCATGCTAGTATTTCCCAAAAATATACATAATGGAAAATCAATGTAACCAGTTTCAATAAGATTATGGGAATCAAAAATAAACAAGCATTGGCAAAGCCAGTAGGTCTGAAATTGGGGGTCAGCTTGTTAGTTTTGTCAATGTGTGAAGTGATTTGGCATGGTTGTTGTAAAACCTTATTGGTGTGGGAGCTGCTGGGCCCTCACCATTATAACACATTGGCAAAATCAACCAAAAAAAATGGTCTCAAAAAGCACATACTGCCACTAAACAAAACTACTTTGTGTGCTGATATGCTCCTTGTGAAAGAGAAGAATGCTGTCACTCAGATTGAAGCCAGCCGATACAGAGAGAGAGAGAGAGACAGAATTTTAATAAACGCAAAAGGTCATGGTCATCGTCAGACCAAATTAGGGGTCCAATTATTTAAAAAAGTCTCAAAAGTGCACCCATGGTATATGTCCTTGTATTAAGTGCAGCTAAACAGCTATTGTGATCTCCCAATAATTTATAGAAGTAGGTCAAGAAATAGTACTCCTAGAAAATATTTGTGAACTGCATTTTAGCATGAGCAAATTTGCATGTGTAGATTTGTTCATGCGAAAATCTGAGTGTTTGCACGTTCACTTTCCCTCCAACCATTCTTTCCCAACTCTGAAAGAAGGTTTACGTCTGGCATTGTCTGACATTGTCCCGAGTAAATTTCCAACATTTCTCAGTATGGGAAAAGATTGGAAAAGAGTTGTTGAAAACCCTTAAAAAGTGCAAGTTAGTAGGTTTGCACAGACTCAAAAGAGCATTCTAACCCGGGAACTCTTGCTTACCCCTACCTTCAGTTCAGCCCCAGTATGTAGATATGTGGAAAAGTGGCAACATAAGGGGATTGCAAGTATTCAAACACTACTATGGTATGAGCCCTGGCATAATCAGAGAGGCTACATCAGAGCTCCTATTTAATGAGATTGCTGCTATAATTAATTGCCACACTACATGCCACCAAAGGGACAAGTGGATTTTGTTACAGGACAAGTAGATTTATGGAGCAACCTGCCCCATGGACAAGTAGATATTTTATTAAATTCCACACCCCTGGGGGTCTTTTTCAGTTTTTACTGCCTCTTACCACCAGCTTTTACCTGGTAGTTTACTAGCAGTGAAAACTGACCTTTGACTGCCCACTCTAAATTTGGGAGGCAGTCAAAATGTCAGACCTCCAAAGGCCAATAATCGAAGGTGTATGTGCACAGCAGAGACACAGTAGTCTTCACTGTTGACATAATAAAGTTCTGCCTGACTAAGTTCGGGAGGTTAGGAGAGAGGGTACAACGTCGATGTTGCGACGGCGCACTCTCTCCACCAAACTTTCAATCGGGGTCTAAGTACTGTTATAAAGGAAGAGAAGCATGATAAAGTCCAGGTTATGAGGGCTCAAGGTTTTGACATTAAGAGTCATAGGAAAAAGATACGGTATGTGGGTAGCAGCGTTTTGAATTAGGAGAATGCAGAGCCTCAATTTAAAACTAAACTGATCTTTCAAAAATAAGGTTATACACTACTAAAAATAAATAATTAGATTAGTGCTTGAAAATATATCTAAGACTCCACACACACAGGAAAAAATAATATATTATTTGATAAGGAATAAGGTTAAAAAACTGGGAACCTGCTTAACTTGTAGAATGTAGATCGGCTCTCAGGGAATGTCAAGCCATGCTTAAGACAAAAAATAATGATCTAGCTAAACTTTCTTGGCGAAAAAAAAGAGGTAATGACATCAAAGAAGACTTAAGCTTTTGGGCCCTAGTGTCAGATGGATTTAAAATTTCTTGCAACTCCTTAAACATGTCTATACTTGAGTGTAGCTTGAGGACCCACCTGGATAGACTGTATGTAGGGTCATTACAATATGGTGTAGATTGTTAAAGGTTGAAACTGTGGTACAATAATGCAGATATGTTAGGAGATCAGCTGTGAAACGTAGATGATGTGGAGTGCTATATTTTGTGGTTAAAGTGAAGCCATAAATTCGGTCCAAATGTATCTAGCATTATTTAAACATGTAGCTAATACATGTGAAATGCCGTAGTCATGGAAGGCGACTTTTAAAATAGGGAAACGCCATGACCTTGTGGCATAGAGGCTGAAATCTTTACTCATTTATTCAATTATAGGGTCTTATTTCCAAATGATGTTTTCAAGTCTACTCCCACCTCTTTCTCTGTTGTCTTCAAGTAAGCTGTGCTTTCACTCACAACGCTAATGCTATTCTTTAATGTGACTACCTTCGCAGAGGCTCTCTGTGCTCCAATTTCTTTAACACAGTCCTTTTCAGGGTTTCCAACTTACATAAGTCCAAAGAGGCATGTGAATTAATTGGCAGCGCTTGTTTATTCACTAGCAGATAGAAATGAAGAAGAGGAATGTGCAATGATGCCCATGCCAGTAGAGAGTGGAGGGGTTTTACCGACATATGGTTTCGGAGCTTTGAGCAGGCATCGGACTGGGGCAAAAAATAGGCTAGGGCACCAAATTAAAAGTGCCCCACAATAGTGAATCAAATAGTTAAAAATGTTTTGAACTTGTAAAGACACCATGTATACGTGTTTTGGGAGGTATGGAAGTCTGCATGAATTTCTGCTTGCTACAAGCAATTATTTGTTTAATATCTGGGAAATCAACAGTGAACACCGACTCTGCACTTCATAAACAGGCCCAAAAAACAGCCATAAAACTAGGCCACACACCGACCTATCAAACCAGTCGGTCGGACACAGCCTGATTGCTCTATAGGCCAGTTCGCCCCTGGTTTTGTGAGTGTGTGGGCCGCTGGAATGGTGGATGGGTGGCGATGTATATATGTATGGTAAGACAGTTATGTCAGATGGTGCGTGGTGGCAGTCACTGTTGTTAACGTGCCGTTATCTAACCCCTATCCCTATAAAGGTAACTGCAACGCTGGCCCCAATAAAGCATGCGCGTGATTACATTTTTGTGTTAAAAGGGCCTACACTCACATCTGCCATGAGGCATCCTCAGCTGGTGCTGAAGCAGCATCTCATTGAAGAATGCGGGTGTTTGGAAAGGGTGACAGCCGTCCAGTTTCCCTGTGCCAGGTGACACGCAGTGACTGAAGCAGGTGCAAACAGACAAGCATGTTCATTCAAAACCGAGATTTCGAGTGAGGCCAAATGCAAAGTGTGTGTACCCTGGACCAACACTGGAAACAGAGCCAAAGACCTAACCTGCTGGCAAGAAAGGTGTGTAGCCGAAACCCCAGTGTTGGTGGCAGGCAGCGTGTAAGTGCACGTACGCAGAAGAAGTAGGTCACTTATGCAAACAGGAGCACCAGTGAAGGAAAGAAGCACAAACGCCATGAGCGTAAGAGGAGTACCTACTGTATTGAATAACCAACAACAGAAAAAAGGACTGCCAACTATCCAAGGTATGGCATTGTGAAAAGTGTGCATGCTAATGGAGCACACAGAGGTAAACAGCAAGGGGAACATCACAGAGCAGTTGTGTCTGGTGTGGAAAAGGTTTCCAAAGGGACATATCGAGCTCTGATAATGCCGAAAAGAAAAGCGCAATGAATAACAATATAGGTAGACAAAAGGTAAAAGCAAACAGATAAAAATAAACTAGTGCAGTAATTGCAGGGAAAATGAAACAATGGCTCAGGAAGAGTTTGTGGTACCACGGCCAACCACATACATCCCTGGAAAACCCACGGACATGATAGAAAAAACCTTTTCCTATGTACATTTAAACCTTTGTTGGAGAGGGCTTCGCAGTAAAGTGATGCACAACCTTGGAACAGGCAGAGAATATTTGAGCATCTTCCCTCTCTGTCAGAAGAAGTACAGGAGGGAACTAGGCATACAAACTAGCTGTAGTCAAAATACTGGAGAAACACCTAAATGGATTTCGAAGTTGGCGTGTGATATGTTTTATAGACGAAAAGAACGGTCATGTATAAAATCAAAGTAGTATATGGTTATTCTGAGCAGTGTTGTAGTAAGGCTGCCATGGACCCCCGTGCAAGCAAGTACAAACATTTGCAATGCAATAGGTCTCGCATTTGTGAAAGTTAGAACTATTGGCATTAATATTGACAATGTCTTTTACCCATGTGTTTTGGTTTGGAGTGGATGTATGTGGTGTGGAGTGGAATTGTGTGCGTTGGATTGGGATTATTAGTTGTGGAAATGTGTGTGGTTGAATTGTGTGGTGCGTGGTGGAATTATGTAACATGGTGAATAGATAGATGTGAGAGCTGCACAGAATAGTTAGAAAGGGAACTAGAGAGGGGTAGGTCGTTTGAGCATGAAGTGGTGAATGAGCTACAGACAGAGGAGCAGAAAGAGTGTGTGAGAAACAGAGAAAGAAGGGGAGAGCAGGCCATAGATGTATAAAGAGGCCTATGGACGCAGCAGACACCCCGAGAAGAGGAGGAGAGCGTGGGTTTGAGGGAGGGAAACCTTGAAAAGACACTGGAAAGAAACTGTGCTCTAAGACCTGAAGTGAACCACATGAGAGAGGCAGGAAGAGTGTGTCAGAGAGCGAGAGAGAGGGGTAAGAAATGGTATGAAAGAGAGAGGGGCGAGTGGGAGGGGGTAGAGGTGGACCAGTGCATAGCGAGAAGAGGTACAGGAAGGTAGCAGCCTCACCCCCTGCCCTCAGACCAGGTGTTGACAGAAGATGAGGAGAGGTAAGAAGAAGACACACTTTGGAACAGCGTAAGGAGTGTTTTATTGGAAAGTGACAGAATATGAAAAATGTCCGCAGCAGTTATTGATGGTTTCTCTGTATGCACTTCTTCACAAAATGGTCCCTGCCTTCTATTCCTTCATTCAGCAAAATTGCTCGAAGGCATGAGATCATCCAGGGCCCGCTTTAGAGCTGGTGGTGCCCAGTGTGATAATCATTTGTGGCGGCCCACCCATGACCAACTCCTCGGATTCCCTCACAACCACTGGTCAAAAGTGCCCCTCATATATCCATAGCCCTTCTCTCATTTACACTTAATGTCTTTTAAAGCATTGGTAAAGGCTGGCTTTACTAATAAGAAGGTATATCTACCCAAACAAACACTTTTTAGCTATATTAGGAATAGATAATGAAAGACGGGGAGGGGGGGGGGGGGGGTAAAACACATGGGTTCCTAACCTATTTCATTCAGTTTGCATGCAACACTTTGATGTTCGTTCGTAACAGTCACTGTTCTATATTAGGGTTGTAACATATGAACTGCGGTGACAAAAGGATCTCTGTGAGAAAAGCAGTAATCCCCTCAGCTATCCACATAAAATACAGATCTGTTCCTTGCAGCAGGCATAGTAACCCTCTGCGCTAAAACTCCAATCTTTCTCTAGCAGGAACATGAATCCCAATAGTTATCTTGATATTTTTATTGCTTCCTGAAGGCAGGCTGCACAAGGAACTCTGCCACAGGTGTTTTTAAATCGTAAGTTATTGCTAAACAGCAACCCCCTCTCCCCCCATGTCAGTGCCCCCTCCCCAGGTCAGCGCCCAGTACGGCCACACCAGTCACACTGCCCTAAAGCCGGAGCATCTCATGACAGCAGATTTATTTTAGCATGTTACCAAATGAAGTGCAGCAGCTGACCATTACTACTTTCATTTAGAAGTACAGAGAGAGGCACTGGGACAAGAGATCTGAAAATGTTTGAATAAATGCAACAGGCCCACGAGAGCAGCAGCACATTTTTCTACAATGAGATACAGCTCTTATTCCATATGTTGGATAGAAAACTGCGCACTTGCGTGGTATTTGCTGTGGATTGAGTAATCGGCGTGGCCGGCAATATTCAGCTCAGATTTTGTAATGTCTTTGCGGGCTGCCTGCTGGTGTTGACTATATGTGTAAAGTAAAGAATGCCTGCCACTCTGGAGATGTCATAGAAATGTGTGTAGGTGGCTGGGGATGACGGCAAACACCATAATAATCACAAGTAATCTCAGTTCATTTTGTGTGTGAATGTCCATAAGTGTCTGGTGCTGGTAGGAGAAGGAAGTGCCCCCAAGTCTTGATCTGCTCTATGGATTCCAAATGCAAAAAGGATGCTCCGAGCACTCAGGAAATCAACAGTTAAGCTTGTGGTTTCAACATGTGTTCTTTATTCAACATCCATTAGTCCACTTTGCCCTCGCCAACACGTGTTTCGTCTATTGGGTGACTCAGTTGTAGCAGACTTCATCAGGGCTTTAGATACAAATGCAATCATATTTCAGGGAGGAGCACCTATATTATTCAAATCCCGGCACCTGGGTCATTGGCCACTCAGGGCACCTTATGCTTAAGTGTTTGTCGTGGCCAATCACAATCTGACTCACAGTGTGAAAGCGTGATGGTTTTGTGACATTAGTGAAAGTCATCACGCAATGGTTTGATTGTAACATCTCCTCAACAACAGTGTTTGTTGTCAGAACCAAACAATCCTCTATGTTTGCGTCATATCAGATCGATCATATAGTAACCCTGTTAGATACAGATACAAGAGTCACCAGTCGTGTGTGTGATCATGTGATGAAATCATCAGAATATCTGGGGACTCACCTAGCTTTGTGGTAAACAGTACGGATACTGAACGGAAGTAGGATGGACCCTGACAATATTTGTAAAGGAATGGGAGCACCGTAAGCAACTTCCCCTCCATATTCAGGTATCTAATTGTATGAATATTTCATGATGGTCAAATTCTTACCTTGTGAGGCCCCAGTGCCTTATGTGGAGCCTGGGGATATAGTAGTTAAATTATGTTTAAATCTGATCGAAACATATTCAAGCCACTATCACCTACATTCCTTACAGATATAGTCTAGGTTCATCCTACTTCAGTTCAATATCAGTCTGCCTGAGTCGGGTCTGGTGGCATGTATTCAATCCTCCTTAGAGCCTGGTGCACTACATAGGCTTCACCACTTCCGGCTACACTCCTGATGCCCATCTGTAACCTTAAAATGACATTAATTAACATAAATGAAGTTAATACTCAGAGATGGAGGACCTCAGAGGGCCAGACTAGAGTCAAGAAAAGAGCAGAAGATAACAGACCTGATATTTGTGCAAAGCCATATCTAAATATTTTACTACACATGGACTGATGTTCTTACACCCTGAGCTGCCTGGCATTGACTGAGCACAGTCCTTGCTAATCAGTAGCGGCTCTTTGCAGCATTAAACAACGCTTCCCTACATCTGCTTCAATGACCTTTTGTGACTCATCCAAAGAGTTAACATTTGCAAACATGGCAGCGGGGTGTTGATACAGACCTGTGTCAGAGGCATGGCTGGGAGTCCTCTAATGAGCTCACCAGGGCCTGTGCAAAGAGTCCATTACAGGCAAATATTTATACTTTGCAGGGAGGTGTTCATGCTCTTTTCTGAATGAATCCCCTCAAGCTGTATTTATGCACTTGAATTTAAAAAAAGTGGAACAAACTTTGGCAGTGCCAATAGGACTGACTTCAATCTGCTGCACCCTGCACTCTTACAGACATGTTGCTAACCATGCATTCAAATGGGAAGAGTCATTTACCTTTGGTTTACTGGAAATAGGAGTGAGAACCACATAAGAGAGTCTGCCTACTCTGGTTCGATGGAACATGAGCATAACAGAGTGCATATTATGTTATGTTATGTTATGTTAATTTAATATATTGCACGGATCGCCCTGGGAGGAGTATCACAGCACTCAAACAGACTCAGGCAAAGTAATAGCACTAAGTTAAAACAGAACAGTCTTAAGCAACTTTCTAAATTTAGTGTAGCCTGTGCAGGTACGAAGATGAAGAAGTAAATTATTCTAGTATGAAGGGGCCTAAAATTGGAGAAAGCTGTACCTCCACATCTTGTCAGACAAATTTAAGGTACAATAAGCAGAGCTTTATCTATAGATCTTTTAATTTCTGACTGGGCAGTGGCACCTAAAGTTCTGATGTAGATAGCTGAGACCTTTACCCATTAAGGCAGAGCTTTCCAAACTCTGTGTCGCGACACGGTTCTCATCCAGGGGATACTCATCAATAGTCATAATCTATGAATAATCCCCGTCCATGTGCGGGATCCCGGAGCATATAGAAAATGCATATATATACATATATATATGCATATGTGAAAACATATACATGCAGCTTAAAATGTTTCCAACATGGCAAAAATGCTGAAATTACATAGGTTTGCATTGTAGTACCTGTAGTACCTTTACCTTCCTAACCCATAAGGAAAAAAGTAAGCACTAAACAATTGTCATACAATAATGCTTTATTGCCAAAAAGCAAACTTGTAATTGCAGGCATTTGTCTGTAGGCTGCAGCAGAGTAGTAAGAAACAAAGAAAACTGACACCTTGCCTTTAAGGCATTAGAGTAGGGCTACCGTGCCTTTAAGACCTGCAGGAGACCCCTTGCTCCCATGATGCACCACAGGTGGCAGTTAGGTCAGTTATTTTTTTCGGCTCCTTCTATGAGGATCCTGGAGCTTGAGCTGAGAGCTCTTCAGTTTTTTGACTGAAAGTGATTTAATTTATATTTTTCTCAGAACACTCGACATTTCTTGGTCTTAACATACATTTTTTCCAGTCAGAATGCCTGCCTTATTCAGGAAATGCCCTTCCTGTGACAAGAAGATGTCACTGGCAGATCCACACTCTGTGTGTATTGTGTGTCTTCCATCATCACACAATCCTGACCAGTGTTACCACTGCCAGATTTTTTCCAGGCGGACTCTGCGTGACAGAGAACGCATAAAACTTCATGCCCCGCTGGAGAAGGACAGAAGCCATCATGGAGGTGACCATGGAGTCTTCAAACCACCTTCTTCAAGCAAACAATACTGAAAATGACGACATACCACCTCTCCTGAGCCCAGAAAGAAGAAAGTAACAGGAGATTCGCCGTCAAAGTCGCCGCCGAAGAGACCCAGACACTCCTCAACGTCGAGGGACAAATCACCATCTCGACGTCGAGATTCTCCGCCGCATGCAAGTAAGTCGGCGTTGAGGCACAGCGCTTCGGGCTCGGAGGCTGTGGGTCCTGAGAGACCTGAAAAGTCTCCGTCGACGTCGAGGCTTCCGTCGACGTCGAGACACTCTCCACCACCCTCGAGGGGGTCGACGTCAAGAGTCACGACGGTGAACATCTCGCCGCAAGTGGGCTTGTCGACGTCGAGAGCTTCGTCGAAGTCCCATCACTCGACGTTAAGAAGATCGACGCCAACTCGGCGCCATGGAAGATCGACGTCGAGATCACCAGCCCGACGGCGGAGATAGACGTCGAGCTCACCAGACCGATGGCGAAGGTCGACATCGAGGTCTCCACATTGCCGTAGGCGATCGACGTCGAGACCACTGTCGAGAGCGGGACGGCGTTCCCATAGCAGATCCCCTCGATCGACGCCGATGGTGACTCAGACTTCATCGACGTCGAGGCATTCGACGTCGAGGGGAAAAAGTGCAGCAGCCGCAGAGGAGATGTCTTCTGGGGACCAGTCATCATCCCCAGGACTGCATATTGTGCAAATTTTACCGGAGAAATCTCCCAAAGCTGGAGAGAAGTACGGTCTGTCGCCTCGCGGGCTGGATGGTGTCGGGACAGGTGACTGCAGAAGTCCGGGCTCAGGCTACTCTTGCACTTACTCGCCTTCTAGGATCTCTCCTCAGAGAAGCAAGTCTCCCCTCAGAAGACCAAGATCACTGTCCACGCACCGATCACTGTCCAGGGGCCGTCAGTCTCCTCCCAGAAGACCGAGATCACCTTCCAGGCACCGATCAAGTTCCAGGGGTCGTCGCAGCTCTCATCACGACCGTCCCCATAAGAGAAGATGCACAAGATCGCCCACATGGTCTTCCTCCACGAGGTCATTGGTCCGGGACTATTCTCCAACATTCTCCTCGACTCCTCCATCGCGGATGTCTCCCATCGATGACATCGCGACCTTCTCAGATGTCCTGGGTAGGGGTGCGAAGAAACTAAACATCACTTTGCCTACCCCTGTAGTTCCCACATCTATCATCTTCGACACCTTACACCATCGCACAGCTCCTAGACCCCTGCTTCCTTTGGTGCCAGGATTCTTGGAACCAGCTATGGCCACATTCCTCACCCCTGCTATGGTGGGCGCCATGGGAGATCGACGTCGAGATCACCAGCCCGACGGCGAAGATAGACGTCGAGATCACCAGACTGACGACGAAGGTCGACATCGAGGTCTCCACATCGCCGTAGGCGATTGACGTCGAGACCACCGTCGAGAGCGGGACGGCGTTCCCATAGCAGATTCCCTCGATTGATGCCGATGGTGACGCAGACTTCATCGACGTCGAGGGGAAAAAGTGCAGCGGCCGCAGAGGACACGTCATCTGGGGACCAGTCATCATCCCCAGGACTGCATATTGTGCAAATTTCACCGGAGAAATCTCCCAAAGCTGGAGAGAAGTACGGTCTGTCGCCTTCCTGGCTGGATGGTGTCGGGACAGGTGACTGCAGAAGTCCGGGCTCAAACTACTCTCGCACTTACTCGCCTTCTAGGATCTCTCCTCAGAGAAGTAAGTCTCCCCTCAGAAGACCAAGATCACCGTCCACGCACCGATCACGGTGCAGGGGTCATCAGGGTCCTCCCAGAAGACCGAGATCACCTTCCAGGCACCGATCATGGTCCAGGGATCGTCGCAGCTCTCATCAGGACCGTCCCCATAAGAGAAGACGCACGAGATCGCCCACATGGTCTTCCTCCACTAGGTCATCGGTTCGGGACTATTCTCCGACCTTTTCCTCGACTCCTCCATCGCGGGTGTCTCCCATCGATGACATCGCAAACTTCTCAGATGTCCTGGGGAGGGGTGCGAAGAAACTAAACATCACTTTGCATACCCCTATAGTTCCCACATCTATCATCTTCGTCACCTTACACCATCGCACAGCTCCTAGACCGCTGCTTCCTTTGGTGCCAGGATTCTTGGAACCAGCTATGGCCACATTCCTCACCCCTGCTACGGTGGGCTCCGTACCATCCAGGATTGCCAAAAAGTATTAGGCCCCAGCCGAGGATCCCTTATTTCTCAGAGCTGATACACCAGCGGACTCTGTCATTGTGGTGGCAGCCATGAGGTCTCATTCGGCGTCTGCGTCATCTTCTGTCCCCCCAGAGAAGGACAGTAAGCAGATGGACTCCTATGGCAGGAAAATGTGCAATACGGCGGCTTCTTCCATGAAGATTGCAAGTGCCTCAGCCCTTCTTGGGCGATATGACAGGTTTCTTTGGGACACCCTGTCAAGGTTCATCGAAAAGTTTGTGAGAAGTTGGCCTGATATATGATGTCACTAGTTCTAGTGTACACCTTGTATCAGTCCAAACAACCCTTATGGTGATTGGTTGTAAAGTCAACCTTATAGACCAGCTATCCTAGTGGTAGCATGGACAAGAGCAGTCTTAGGCTAAACTCTGTATGGCATGTGAAGCCAGCTGTTATACCATTTGCAACGTAGGAAAAGACAGGTAAGAGCAGTTCCTCTAAATGGCCAATTTGGAAAATATAGTAGTGATTAATCTGATCTGAGAAGGGAAAGTTCAATTTCAGATCTTGTTGCCCTCACACACCTGTTAGGGTGTCATGCTTCATCATTGGGCGTGCTCCTCGTCGGACCGGCGCTGCAATGTCCGACGGGCCTGGTGGCATCTTTATCGGAGATCTTTTGATCTGAGTACGCCGTTTTGTGTGAAGACCATGTAAATGATTGTGGAGGGTAATAGCTCCTAAGAATGTGGGGATTCGAAAAGATTAAAATAGGCCCTGGCCCCTCGATAGTTTTAATAAGGTTAGGTAGGGCTGGGACTAGGTAAAACCAGGGAGGCTACTCAGGTGATTCTAGGTATCAGGGTAGCCTATAGTTGACAGGGGTCAACATGTTTCGTGTCACAGATGCTCAAGTTCGAGCGACACTTCTTCAGGACCGTGGGACCAATAATAAGTACATATACCTCAGTTTCTTATAACGGGGTATTGGAGGTCAACCACATGAAAGCTGAACCTAAGTATGGTACAGAATAAATGGCTCCGCCTAAACAGAGGGAGACAAAAAATATAGAGGACAAACATAAGCCACCCATTCGTAGCTTAATCAAAAGTTAAGGGTCCAAACGTCATATTGAGATGTCAATTATCTCCTTCAAAGGACCATGATTTCTACTCTAAATAACGAACTCGTTAGAGAGAGGACAATAAAAGAAATTATAACTAGTACATATAAAACACAACTAAGTGATCTCAAGCAGTGATAAACGACTCAATTCTCCTAAAAATTATCAATAGATTGGAACAAACAAATTTCAGAATATCGGTCTTACCTCAGAATGAGGGGTTCAGAGCTTCATAGGTGAAGGAGTAGCAACCGGACCACTGGAACGGTCCCACTGTGGCAAAGATATAAGCATCGCAAAATAACATGCTATACAACATGTGAGTGAAATACTCTATCTCTATCAAAAGCGTGAGATGTGTTGCTCAAGGTGGTTGATAAGCTACTTGGTGCCGATCGGCTCTCTCCTCATAAAGGGCTGTCATGTGAAGTGCTGTGGGCTAAGTAGTCTAGTACACTGTGATAACGGTTGGTGTCCAGAAATGGCGGTGATAAGCATGGAAATCCATGGCTGTGAAATAACACGATATGACAAGGTCCGTCGCGGTGGAATATAATGGCACATACTCGTACAAGTTAAAAAATATATATATAATCCAGATCGTGACTAAATCCGATCTCTATCGATTAACCCTGACACGATGCGCGAGGTTGATAGGAGGTGTGTTTTATATTGTGGTAAGCCTCCGTCTATTAGTGCATAATAATATACTAATTAGTGAATACCAGTGGTTGCTCCTTAAGGGTAGCGTATTGCGGCCAAACCGACCCATAAGTCGAGTGCGTGGTGCTCGTATCACCCACGGCTAGAGTTCCGGTAGGGACTCGGTGGACAAACCGACCCATAAGTCGAGTGCGTGGTGCTCATATCACCCACGGCTAGAGTTCCGGTAGGGACTCAGTGGCGAACATATTGTAAACAGTGAGCGCAGTCAAACACTTACCCAAACGCTGGCGGGGGGCAGGCCAAAACAGGACGTGTCTGCTCCTCACCTGAATATTACCAGTGTCGGATTCAGTTCCTGTATTTAACCTGAGATCGATTGCGTGGTCTCGCGAGATTGCGGAGGGCGCCATTTTGTCCCAGGAGGGATGCCTGACCTTGGATATCGAACCTTATTACGAGCTAGTTGGTGTGGCACACGGAAGATACATACGTTGGAAAGCAACGTTATGTCTTGGTAGACTGTTAAATCGGGAAGGAAACAATCGATGCACACGGATCTGGATATTGAAACTGGCATATTGTAAACCTAATAAGGATAAGGGTTACTAGATGTTATTAGTAACTGTATAGTCATCAGTAAACCCGCATAGGACCCAGATGGTGCTATCCCTTACAGAGGTTGCAGGGTGTATAATCAGGAAATGTTACATGACTGTCCAGGGCGGGAATGTAAATCAGTGTAAAACATAATTTGTGTGTAACTAACACAAGGTATGATTTGGTGATGACAACCAAGGGGTATGAACATGTTTGTATATATGTTAGTTCTATGTACATATAGTGACATGGGTAGTTTGATACCATTGGAGTCCATGCACCACCGTTTTGTTAGTGGAGGTGTGGTACTGACAGAGCCCTGTATAGTTGTTGTGTTATCACATTAGTTCTGTCCATGGAATTTCGTCGTTAAGACCCCTTTCTTGTGTGGATAAACGAAAAATCCATCTCTGTTCAGTTTCAAAAAGTTTTTCCTGAGACCATGAAGGGTTACTTTCAATCACGGTCCAGTGTAGATCATTGTGTCCGTGCGGATGAGTGAGGTAGTGTGTACTCAATTTAGTCGTGGATCTTCCACACCGTATGTTGCTGCGGTGTTCCATAATTCTTGTCTTTACTGGGCGTGTTGTCATGCCGACGTATCTTAGTTTGCAGGGGCAAGTAATTAAATAGACGCAGTTATTGGAGTTGCAGTTAGTATGATTTTTCTGAGTCCAGACTTTGCCTGTTTCAAGAGTAAGTTCTTTTGTTGTCTTAGTAAGATCACACACTCCGCATTGTCCGCAGGGATAATGTCCACGTACGGGATCCATATCCCACAGGGTCCTTTGTTTAGTTTGTCTTCCAATCTTAGGACGAGTGTGCACTATGATGTCACGTAGGTTGCTAGTGCGTTTGTTCGCAAATCTTGGAGGGGTTATAGCCACTTTTCCCGTAGTCAGGATCTTCCAGTTCTTTTTTATGATCTTCTGGATCGTATTAGATTCTGGTGTGAACGTTGTCACGCATATCAGTGACTCGTCGGTGAGTTTAATTTTAGGTTCCAGCAGAGATTCTCGGTTGTTGTTTAGTGCTCGCTTGTTTGATCTTTTTACAATAGATGTGGGGTAGTCGCGAGTCTTTAGTTGGTGACTGAGAATAGCTGCTTCCTTTTTGTAATCGCTGGTTTTATCGCAGTTTCTGCGGAGACGGAGGAACTGTCCAAAGGGAAGGTTATCCCTTAAGGCTTTTGGATGATAGCTTCCATATAATAGTAAGCTATTCCGATCTGTTGGTTTTTTAAAAGTCTTGGTTGATAACCCACCGTCTTGTAAGGTTATGGTCAGGTCTAGGAAGTGGATCTCTGTGGATGAAACAGAACGAGTGAACTTTAAGTATGGGTCTAGAGAGTTGACCCATGTAAAGAATCTGTCACACGTCTCACTATCACCTTTCCATAGGATCAGGATGTCGTCTATGTAGCGTCTCCACAATACAATGTTGTCACAAAAGATGTTATCTGTCATGTGAAGATGTTCGAAATTAGCTACATAGAGACAGGCCAGGCTTGGAGCAAAGGTGCTGCCCATACAAGTACCTTGGGTTTGTTGGAAGAACTGGTCTTTGAATTGGAAGTAGTTCTCACACATAGCTATTGTTGCGCACTCCATAATGAACGACACTGGTGTAGTAGAGGTCCAATCTTCTTTAAGAAGAAGGTCTTCAATCACTCTAAGGGTTTCAGTTTGAGGGATATTAGTATAGAGTGCCTCCACGTCCAATGTCATTAGGAGATCCACTTGATTGTTAGTATTGAACTCGGATATGAGATTCAAAACATCCCTGGTGTCCTGTAGGTACGATGGTATACGTTTCACCAGCGGACGAAGAAAATGATCACAAAATTTGCTGAGGGGTTCTAATACTGAGCCGATCCCTGATACTATAGGGCGTCCAGGGGGTGGGTTCTGACCTTTGTGAATCTTGGGAAGCGTGTAAAACGCTGGTATGCGTAGTTGTGAGTTCACAAGGAAGGCGGCCTCGTTTTTAGAAATCCAGCCCTGAGTTTCTGCAGATTCCATGATAGATTTTATCCTCGTCATCAGCTTCCCTGTTGGGTCCGCCGTTATTCTCTTGTAGTATTTCTCTTGTGAGAGTTGGCGTAGGCACTCATTGTCGTAATCTGTAGTGTTCATTAGGACAATGGCACCACCTTTGTCTGCTGGTTTTATTGTAATGGTGGGGTCTTCATTGAGGGTCTTCATGGCCTCTCTCTCGGTTTTAGGAAAGTTGTCGTAGTGTGACCTTGTGGGAATGTTATTCATTTCCTTCAAAACTGCTTGTTCAAAGGTTTTGAACACCAAATGAAAGGACACCACAACAGATATATTATAAAAATAGAATGTAATTATTCTAGTCAAAATACCCTCAGCACTCTTTATGCGATTCGAGGTAAGTACAACACAGTCTTATTTAAGCATACATAAGTCAAACAGGTAAGTAATACAGTTAGGCCCTAGGGGCCACGCAAACCATATACTAAGTAAGTGGTATAAGAACCACGGTCACGAACACAGGTTAGGCCTAGGCCTAGGGAATCGCTGGGGCTGCACTATCCTATCAGTTGCTAGGCAGTGGGAGGCCCACGGGATTCAGGTGCAGAGTGGAAACACTCACGCGTAATGCGTTAAAGTCGATAGAAATAGTAGTATTTAGAAATTAAGAGTTTTAGGACACTTCGGAAGGAACTAGGAGTTAGAGACTTGGAAACTAGACACTAGGATAGTCAATACCCTTGTGAGCACCGGAGTACTCAAGTTACCTAGCCCACGGGCTGAGGGTGCATAGGTGTGAACTTGCATCGGGTTTCGTCGTCGACTCCTATGGATGCCTGAAGAAAAGATGCTGACAGGCAGTCAGTGAAGAGTGTCCGGTGGATTCCAAGGAGGGAATCAAGAAGGAGGATACCTGCAAGCAGAGGGGACAGAGTCTAGGTCACCAGCCAGGTGCCGGGAAGGAACCAGGAAGGAACCAGGCGATGTCGTGAAGATGCAGGTGAAGAGGTGAAGCTTGTCGCAGCAGCCACGTGTACCAGGAGGCGTCGAGGACGACCAGAACCAGGAGGCGAGCTGTCCCACGAGGGCTCTTGCTGTCGGCGCGTCGATGTCGAGTTTGGACCCAACAAGCCTTGGCAAGCGCAACCCACGCAGAATGAAGGATTCGCTTCTGTTGCAGACTAGGAAGGCCTGAGGTGCTTCTCTTTCACAGGGAAGCAAGGGCCAGTCTGGAGGAGCCAAATCAGCGGTGAAAAGTCAAGGGTTCGTCGTCGCAGAGGTCACTAGCCAACGGGCAAGCAACCGGACAGACGCGTCGAGCAGGAAAATGCAGAAGGGCCCCACGCAGAACTAGTGGAGTGTGGAGGGCTGATCTTCGGTGCAGATGGTGCTCGGGGTTGGGGCTTCTCAATCCCCAGAGCACAACTTCGAGGATGCCTCATAAGCTGCGCTGGAAGTAAGTAGCCAATTTTCTCAGGTAGCCGGTCCCACGTCTCTCGTCGCCTCCACGGATCTCAGCTTTGCTGTGGATGTGGATCAGGGTCGGAGAAGTCTGGAAGTCAAGGCGCTGGTCGGGCTCCGCAGTCGGTTCCTCGTAGAACTTCGGGCAAAGCAAATGGCAGGTCGCTTGATGGTGCCTGTTTGCACAGGGTGGCCACTCCTTGGCCACAAGGGAGATTCTTCAGTCTTCTTCCGTAGTCGAATGTCGAAGGTCCCAGTCTTATACTAATCTGGGGGGCTGGGTTACCTGCTAGGTCCCTCCTATGGGTGGGACCAGGGAGGGGGGTGGTTACACCCCCTTCCCTTTGTCCATTTCCGCGCCAGGACTGGGGCTGGAGTGCCCCAGCACCGGTTTGAACTGGACTATGCATGGGACACCTTGTGTGCCCCAGGCAGTGTCTCGTTTCATTCATCCCTCCCTGCCCCAATACACTAAGGCCTGTCTAGAGTGGTGCTAGCACCTCCCAAGGCAGGAAACCTATTGTCCAAGCCTCCCTCGCTGGAAGGACTCCAAGCAGCAGGAGGTCTGTCTGTGGCAGCAGCATCCATTTTGTGATGCTGGGGCTCTGGTTAACTTTAACCGGGTAGTAGGTCTTCAACATGTCTTCTCCCTCTAGAAGGGAGGAATACTATCCTCACCGCCAGAAATGGGGTGGGGGTAGTATTCCAAAGTGTTAGACACCTTACACGACATGTTTCGATAAAGCCAAACCATAGTTACCATAACCGCGATGATTATAAGGCACTTTAAGAGTATATGGTAGGCGATATCATAGAACAGCTATAAGGACATGGTTCCGAAAGCTGCAGACAGGCTCAGCTCATGCTAGAGCACCATCTCACATGTTACCAAGCACTCTGCCTTCAGGATTGTTAAGGCCTGCCATAGGAGTGACTGATAGGTTACCCATGTGTCTATATATAAGGTAGGTATAAGAATACCACACCTAAGCAAGGGGTGATTACACAACCTTGCCCCAGCTGAGTGATCAGCCAGTTGTGTCATAATGGAAGGCCAGCCAGGGGTGGCATAATACATGCTGCAGCCACTGGTAGGCCTAGGGTACACCTATGCCCTGGGTACCTAAGGTACACTGTACAGGGCCCTAGAAGGTGATCCTTACCAATTGGGTTACGTACCTAAAGTACATAGTATGAATTTAGAGAGAGAACAGCTGGTCTGTGGGTCTGATTAGCAGGCCCACAGCCACATCTAAGTCGAAAACCAGTGAAGCAAAAGCAAAAAGTGGGGGTGAACATAGAAAGCAGAACCTACTCTCCTACAAAGCTCCCCAAAGAAGACCGGCAGGACTTCAGCAAAATTCTGCTAGAAGGTGGGCTAGTAACCAATCAAGTTATAAGTGCGGCATCGGACGCTTCAGATCTCGCCGCTCATGGTTACTCCCATGGCGTCTGTTCACGGCGCTCAGCCTGGCTGCGCCTCACAGGCCTCAAGCCTGATGCACAGAAAAAGATTCTGAATCTTACATTTAACTGCTCCTCCTTGTTCAGGGCTCACGCCGATGAGGAGATGAATAATATGAAGGCAGAGCTGGATACTGTCAAGGCTGTAGGTCTGGAGAAGCGCAAAGAATACCGAAAGCGCTTTCGTCAGGGCGACAAACATTCCTTCCAGCAGAGGGTTCAAACCCCTCAATGGTCCTCCCAGAACCAGCAGAGGCCCCAATTCCAGAAGAGGGGTCGTGACAGAGGAAGAGGGAACAACAAGCAGCAACAGTCCACCACTAACCAGCTTCCCAAACAGTGAGGCATTGCTCCGCACCCGTTCGCCACTCGGGTAGAAGGGAGTATCGTTTTTCACCCGGAAGAGTGGGAAACCATAACAAGAGACAAATGGGTGCTGAATATTGCAGCTTTATCAGAAAGGAAAAATTCTGAATGCTAGCCCTGCATCAAATCTTTCTGCACCTTCACCAGGGAGACTGGATGTGTGCCATCGACCTGCAGGACGCCCACTTTCACATTCTTGTCTCAGTGAAACATCGCAAGTTTCTCAGGTTTCAGGTCTCTCGTCACCACTACCAGTATCGAGTGCTTCCGTTCGGCCTCAAATCCGCCCCATGGACATTCTCCAAGTGCATGGCGGTGGTAGCTGCCTTCCTCCACAGGCGGAAGATCTTCGTCTATCCATACCTAGACGAATGGCTCCTGAAAAGCTCCACACCTGTGCTACTCCAGAGCCGTCTCTCATACTGCCTCAACCTGCTACATTCCTTGGGGTTGCAAGTCAACTACAAGAAGTCGGACCTCAACCCCACTCAACGGATACACTATCTGGGCGCCTCCCTGGACTCCGCAGAGGCAAGCGTGTGTCCTTTGGAGGAGAGGTTGTCATCAATGCTTCTCAAGTGCCACACTCTTCTCGACACTGCTCTTCCCACAGCCAGGCAAGTGTCTTCACTACTGGGATCAATGGCCTCGTGCATCTCCATTGTGCCCAATGCATGCCTTCAAATGCGACCTTTACAACAGGCACTCGAAGATCAATGGTCTCAGAGGTCAGGTCGCTGGGAAGATCGTGTCTCTCTCTACCAAGCTACCAGGGATTCCATCAGATGGTGGATGAAACGTTCTCACCTGCTGCAATGGGTTCCTTTTCATCAGACGCCTCCAACACAGACAGTGGTCACAGATGCCTCAATGCAAGGCTGAGGAGCTCATATGGGCCAGCTTCAGGTACAAGGTCTCTGGTCCGAGACAGAAAGAAGTTATCATATCAACTTCTTGGAGCTACGGGCAGTCCATCTGGCGCTCAAATCCCTGTATCCGTCTCTTCAAGCCAGCCACATTCAGATTCAGACAGACAACACAACAACGATGTTCTATCTGAACAAGCAAGGAGGCACCAGGTCACGAGTCCTGTCTCTGGAAGCCCAATCCATTTGGCAGTGGCTGCTGGCGAGAGGTCTCTCAATCGTCGCAGTCCACCTTCCAAGAACCCTGAACATGCAGGCAGACGGCCTCAGCAGAGACTACGTAGAAGTGCACGACTGAGTGCTCAACGAAGATGTCGCTCAGGAGGTCTTTCGGCAATGGGGAGTGCCGGACATCGATCTGTTCGCAGACGCGGCAAACGCAAAATGCCCCGTCTACTCGTCCAGTTTCCCCCAGCAGGGATCAGGGGGGAATGCACTTTTGATCAGCTGTTCGCAGACATTGCTGTACGCTTTTCCTCCGCTCCCACTAATCCCGGCGGTCATACAGAAGTTCTACAGGACCAACACCAGAGTGATCCTGATAGCGCTGGAGTGGCCATGCCAGTGGTGGATCCCGGATCTCCTCCAACTGTCAGAGGTTCCACACCGGAGGCTGCACTGCCGCCCGGACTTACTGACCAAGAACGAGGGGAGAGTGTTTCATCCCAACCTCCCCTCCCTCCGGTTGACTGCATGGCTCCTGAAGTCATCCAGTACGGACATCTAGACCTTTCGGCTGACTGTATGGACATTCTTAGAGAAGCAAAGAGGCCCTCCACCAGAAAGTCTTATGCTTTCAAGTGGAAGAGATTTTACCTTTGGTGTAGGGACAACACTCTTGATCCGACTCAAGGTCAAGAGCAAGTGAATCTTCCATACTTACTGCACTTGGCAAGGTCAGGTCTGAAGTACCCCTCCATCAGGGTCCACTTAGCTGCTATCACAGCTTATAGAAAGTCTCCTACCCAGACCTCATTCTTTCAACTGCCTGTGGGCAAAGATTTCCTAGAGGGGCTTAAGAAAGTGTTTCCACCAGTGAGGTCCCCTTCACCTCCCTGGGAGCTTAACATTGTCCTCACCAAATTGATGGGTGCTCCTTTTGAGCCTATTCACAAGGCATCTTTGCAGCATTTGACCTGGAAGGCTGCTTTTTTAGTAGCCATCACTTCAGCCCGCAGGGTGAGTGAGATTCAGGCCCTATACTGCAAGGAGCCTTACACTGTTTTCCACGCCAATAGAGTGGTGCTGCGGACTCATCTGAGTTTCCTGCCCAAGGTGGTCTCGGATTTCTACATCAATCAGATTATCACGTTGCCCACTTTCTTTCCTCAGCCAACCACTCCCCCGGAGAGAGCTTTACATTCCCTGGACCTCTGGAGGGTATTGAAGTTTTACCTTGATAAATCCCTTCCACCTAGGAAGTCTGACCGGCTCTTTGTCAATTATGGTTCAACAAATACCGGGCTGGCTGCTTCCAAAAGATCTATTTCTAGATGGATCGTCTCCTGTATAGCCTTGTCCTACCAACTAGCCAACAAGGTTCTGCAGGGCAGACCACAAGCACGCACTTTTTGCTTTTGCTTCACTGGTTTTCGACTTAGATGTGGCTGTGGGCCTGCTAATCAGACCCACAGCCCAGCTGTTCTCTCTCTAAATTCATACTATGTACTTTAGGTGCATAACCCAATTGGTAGGGATCACCTTATTGGCCCCTGTATAGTGTACCCTAGGTACCCAGGGCATAGGTGTACCCTAGGCCTACCAGGGGCTGCAGCATGTACTGTGCCACCCCTGGCCTCGCCTTCCATTATGACACAACTGGCTGATCACTCAGCTGGGGCAAGGTCGTGTAATCACTCCTTGCTTAGGTGTAGTATTCCTATACCTACCTCATATATAGACACATGTGTACCTATCAGCCACTCCTATGGCAGGCCTTAACAAGGCAGAGTGCTTGGTAACATGTGAGATGGTGCTCTAGCATGAGCTGAGCCTGTCTGCAGCTTTCGGAACCATGGGGCAGATTTATGACGACTGGCGCATCCCTGCATATCAGCAGGGATGCGCCAGTTATTATGCGCCACAGCTGCGCCACCATGGATGCGCCGCATTTATAATGCGGCGCATCATGGGGCAAAAACGGCACAGATGCGTGACGCATCTGTGCCGAAAAGTGGCGCATTGCTGGAGTTGCGTCGCAAGCGCGACGCAGCTCCAGCAATGATCTGGGGGGCCCTATCTGTAGAATGCTGCGTCAATCCTTACGCCTGCTTCAAGCAGGCGCAGGGTTTTGACGCAGCATGGGCCTAAAAGTGACTGAGTGAAATCTTGTAGATTTCACTCAGCCACTTTTAGGAGGCGTTCCTGCGTCGGAACGCCCCCACCTGCCCTGGAACGCCTACATGTGGCGCAGGGCTTTACAACGTGACGCATCTGGGAGATGCGTCACGTTTGTAAATGCCCCGCACCATGGCGCAGGATTTGCGCCGCTGCAGCGTCACAAAAGTGACGCAACGGCGGCGCAAAAGTGCCGCAAGTGCAACATAAATCTGCCCCCATGTCCTTATAGCTGTTCTATGATATAGCCTACCATATACTCTTAAAGTACCTTATAATCTTAAACGGTTATGGTAACTATGGTTTGGCTTTATCGAAACATGTCGTGTAAGGTGTCTAACACTGTGGAATAATACCCCCATACCATTTCTGGCAATGAGGATATTATTCCTCCCTTCTAGAGGGAGAAGACATGTTGAAACCTACTTACCCGGTTAAAGTTAACTAGAGCCCCAGCATCACAAAATGGATGCTGCTGCCACAGACACAAGTCTGACCTCCTGCTGCTGCGAGTCCTTCCAGCGAGGGAGGCTTGGACAATAGGTTTCCTGCCTTGGGAGGTGCGAGCACCACCCCAGACAGGAGTTAGTGTATTGGGGCAGGGAGGGATGAAAGAAACTAGATACTGCCTGGGGCACACAAAGTGTCCCATGCATAGTTCAGTTCAAACCGGCGCTGGGGCACTCCAGCCCCAGCTCTGGCGCGAAACTGGACAAAGGAAAGGGGGTGTAGCTACTCCCCTTCCTGGTCCCACCCATAGGAGGGACCTTGCAGGTAGCCCAGCCCACTAGCCCAGTATATCAGTAGCTAGCTGAGCCCTGCTAAATTAGATTAACCTGAATCTGCAACTTGTACAGAAACTCTGGACCTTCGACATTCGACCTCAGGAAGAAGACTGAAGAAATCTCCCTTGTGGCCAAGGAGTGACCACCCTGGGCAACCAGGCACCATCCAGCGACCGCTGCTTGCTTTGCGACTGAATCCTACGAGGGACGACTGCAGAGACTGACCAGCGCCGAGACTTCCAGACACCTCTGAACCAGATCCACATCTCCAGCGAAGCTGAGACCCGTGGAGGCGACGAGGGACGTGGGACCGGCGACTTGGTAAAAGTGGCTAGTAACTGACTAGCGCGACTTCCGAGGCTCCCTCGAGGCTGTGCTTGGGGAATTGAGAAGCCCCAATCCCGAGCACCATCTGCAAAGAAGACCAGCTCCCCACACTTCACGTGTTCTGCGTGGGGGCCTTCGGCACCTGTGTTGCTCGTCGTGTTGTCCGGTTGCTAGCACGTTGGCTAGTAGCCTCTGCGACGACGAACCTTTTGTTTCATCTTGCTGGTCCGGCTCCTCCAGACTGGCACCCGCTCCTCTGTAAAAGAGAAGCACCCCAGACCTTCCTGGTCTGCACCAGAAGCAAGTCCTCCATCCTGCGTGGGTTCCGCTTGCCAAGGCTTCTTGGGTCCTGACTCGACTTCGACGCCGCCGACAGCAAGATCCTTCGTGGGACAGCTCACCTCCTGGTCCTGGTCGTCCTCGACGTCTCCTGGTACCCGTGGCTGCTGCGACAAGCTTCACCTCTTCACCTGCATCTTCACGACATCGCCTGGTTCCTTCCCGGCTCCTGGCTGGTGACCTAGACTCTGTCCCTTCTGCTTGCAGGTTCCTTCCTTCTTGATCCCCTCCTTGGGATCCACCGGACACTCTTCACTGACTGCCTGTCAGCAACTTTCCTTCAGGCATCCATAGAAGTCAACGACGATACCCGACGCAAGTTCACACCTATGCACCCGCAGCCCGTGGGCTAGGTAACTTGGGTACTTCAGTGCTCACAAGGGTATTGACTATCCTAGGGTGTAGTTTCCGAATCTCGACTTCTAGCTATACCAGAAGTGTCCTAAAACTGTTAATTTCTAACTGCTAGTAATTCTATCGACTTTTACGCATTACGCGTGAGTATTTCCACTCTGCACCTGAATCCCGTGGGCCTCCCACTTCCTAACCTTTGGTAGTATAGTGTAGCCCCGCGATTCCCTAGGCCTATCCTGTGTTCGTGACAGTGGTTCTTATACCACTTACTTAGTATATGGTTTGCGTGGCCCCTAGGGCCTAACTGTATTACTTACCTGTGTGACTTAATGTATGCTTAAATAAGACTGTGTTGTATTTACCTCGAATCTCATAATGAGTGCTGACGGTTTGACTAGAATAAATACATTCTATTTTTATATATATCTGTTGTGGTGTCCTTTCATTTGGTATTCAAGGGATTACATATGGTATAACAGCTGGCTTCACATGCCATTCAGAGTTTAGCCTAAGACTGCTCTTGTCCATGCTACCACTAGGATAGCTGGTCTATATGGTTGACTTTACAACCAATCACCATAAGGGTTGTTTGGACTGATACAAGGTGTACACTAGAATTAGTGACATCATATATCAGGCCAACTTCTCACAAGAAGCACCTACAGTTCTGGCTCTGGGCGACGTTCGGGCACCGACGAGGGCAGATGGGCTTGCCTTTGGCGCATCCGCACCAGCAGCTTAAGTGGTGCATTGGGTTGCAACTATTTTGTTTTAAAACATATTTTTATTGACTTTCTCGACTTTACAAGTCTTATACACAGTTGTTCATAGTGTGTGCATTACATTGTAGTAGAGAAAGCAAACAACAAACTCTAATACCCCCGCCCCCACCCCTATCCAGACTCAGTCGTACATTATTCTACAGGTTTTAATAGTTAACATTACAGTATAAACACTAGTACATAATGACGTAGTTACATTCCAGGTCTTTTGCATCACATAAAAGGCGCACACTATTCCGTTTATTATCCGGCACAGTGACATGAGTGTTCTCCTGATGTATATATGTGATCTACTATTATGCTTGCACATCTACGCCTATAAGTTTTTCCAGTATCGCATTCCATTGAAATGGGTGTCTTCCTTAGTCCCTTCTGTTCCTCCCGCTTAAGCTCTGCAGCTTTTGCCCTATCCCATCTAACCATTACATTGGGTTGCAACTAGACGGTTGACCCACAGTATGGTGGCATACAACCAGGAAGTGGGGCAGGTATAAAAATGTTACTCCAGTATTGGAGCTTTCATAGATTCACATGCCTGAATCATTCCCCGTCGTCGAGACGGGAGTCTCTGGTACATAAAAAAGCATTGCTTAGTAGTATAGCAAACTGAAAAAAGGCCTAGGCCCATTTTCGTTTGCAACCCATAACCTTCGTTATGTAAAAAAGGACTAAACTTGTCTCTGAACCAATCAGAGCCTCTCACCCTCTAGAACCCTCCTGAGAGAACCTTCTGCCCCTCAGATTTTCTACCGCACGTTGTGCTAGGGAGTCTCCTTTGAGCTCTGCTCTAATTCTACAGTTTGGTTCTAGATTCAAGAATTTATTCAACTGGTTTTTCCTCACCAACTTCTGGAGAATGGCTGACAAGGAGAAGAAGGGTTTATTTAGAGCCTGCGCCACCTGTTCAAAGAAAAGGTTATATATAGACGACCCTCATAAGGATTGCATACACCATCAGGCAAATGAATGTAAGGTATGTCTTACCTTTTGTAATAAGACACTGAGGGATCGTGAAGGAAGGCTGTTAATTTGGCTCCAAAAACTTAAGACCAGGAAGGACGTCGTATCTAGCGACAGTGATGAGGCGTCAACAACTTCAAGGAGATCTCAGAAAAGAGGCAGATCTCCTCAGGCTCATACCTCAGGGGAAAGACCTGAGAAGGCTCTTAAAAAGACCACGATTGGGTCTTCAGAGCGCAGTCCCTCAACATCTCCTCAAAGTATAGAAAAGGAGAGCAAGGGTCATGCTTCAGGGGTAAAACATTCTAAGAGGACGAGTTCAGAGCCCTCAAAATCACCCCTTAAGATTAAACATTCAATTAAGAAGCCAGCCTCTACACCTCCTGAAGAAAAATTGGGAAAATCTACGTCTTCGACGGGATCGTCGACGAAGAAAGTAGTGTCGTCGACAAAGAAAAGTGAGGTAAAAATCACTATTAAACCTATACTTTCGTCGACGATGGCGTCGTCGATGGCAGAGAGCTGCACAGAGATTTGCGCTCACCATGTCATCCGACAAAACAGAATGCTTCTTGTATGATTTCAACGAGCCGTATCGCAAGACAGTTCGATCTCTCCCGATTGTCAGTCATTTATGGGAAGAAGGTCTCAAGGTCATGAAGACACTGGCAACGGTTACTCCAGTACTCGCCAGACTGGACAAGAAATATAAAGCGCCCTTGGATGCTCCAGCTTGTCTACTAGGCCACCCCAAGCCGGACTCAGTTATAACCCAGGCGGCTCAGCAAAAATCAAGGAATCCTTCAGCTCCAATTACGACACTTCCCGACAGAGAGGGCAGGCGCTTAGACAATGCGGGGAAGAGATTTTCTTCCATGTCTGCCCTTCTAATTAAGGCTGCTAATGCCCTGGCCATCCTGGGCAGGTATGATAGGCAAATGTGGTGCGACCTCTCACCTTACATAGACAGCATTCCAGAGGCTGACAGACAGGAAGCCAGGAAAATCCACCAGGAAGGTGAAAGGACTTCGGCTGAAGTCATAGATTGCGCAATGGACATTGCGACCACAGCCTTCAGATCTTTGGGGGGAGCGTCAGTCTTACGCCGACAAGGATGGCTGAGAGCAACAGCTTTTAGGCCCGAAGTCCAGAATAAAATCTTGGACCTTCCCTTCAATGGAGGATTTGGTCGGGAAGCACATTGACCAGGCATTGCAGAGTGTCAAAAAAGATACAGAAACAGCTAAATCACTGGGAACGTTGCAGTATAGGAAAGTTCCTTATCTGAAAGAAACACGTTAGTTAGATTCCTCACCTTAGAATATCCCCAGGGGTCAGGCTGGATCCGGAAAGATTTTTGTAGCAATACCCCTTGCGCGTCGCTAGGCGTCGTCTGCGGCTCCGCGTCCGTCGTTGGCATCGTGCGCCGGAATGACATCGTCGGAGTACTTAGACGCCGCCCTCGCGCGCTGACGTCAGTTCTTCTTTTTTCCGCGCCAGACAGCGCCGATCCAGGAAGAGCTTACCCCTTAGTCAATTTTTGACTATACTTTTTTGACTCTTTTTGGGCTTCTGTCGACTCGACTCTGGTGCCGGTAGGATGCCCGGGTTTAAAGCCTGTGACTCCTGTCATCGACTGATGTCGGTGACGGACCACCATCGCCGGTGCCTTTACTGCCTGGGAGCCGACCACGACGCGGAGTCGTGCTCCGATTGTCAGGCCTTGACCTCGAAGGCTAGGCGGGAGCGGTCCCGTAAGCTTCTCGAGCTTCGGCACTCGGCTCCGCGCCGCTCACGGTCCCGGTCCAGGAGGAGGTCCAAGTACCGGTCGCGAAGCCGCAGTCACCATCATCGCTCGTCGGGCTCGAAGTCTTCTGGTAAGTCGAAGGGATCTAAGCAGTCCAAGAGGCGACAAGGCTCTTCGGACACCCCTCGCCGGTCGCGCGACTAGGCCGAGGGTCAGGGTGGTCCCACCCCCGCGGCTCCGTCGGAGCCGCAGGAGCCGCGTCCGTCCCCATACCCGCCGGTCCCTGGGACTGACGCGACTCCGGCGTAGGTCAGTGCCTTCCTCTCGGCCATGAGGGGCCTGGCTCCGCCGTCGACGCCTGCCGGCGCGCCTTCGGGCCCCGCGGGCTCGACTGGGCGACCTCGCATGCCGGTGGCTCTGGCCCCGGCACCGTCGACGACTTCGGTCCCGACGCTGCAGGTCACCGAGGCCGATGGATGAGCGTTTCATCTACCGCCCGGCTCCGATCATTCCTCCTGTTTATCAGAAATCAGATGACGGGGGCGACTGGGAGGGGTCTGAGGACCCTATGGCCCTACAGGGCCAACTTTCACAGGACTGGGCAGACGAACTCGGGGATGCCAGTGGTCTGGACACTTCCCCGGACGCTGGTTTCATCTCTCCTCAGACTGTGGCCTCGGAGGAAGGTGCAGCTTTTTCAGTGGTGCTGCTCAAGGCGGCCGCAGCCCTGGGGCTCGAGCTGCCTGCTGTGGCCGTGAGGACTAACGTCCTCACAGAGGTGCTTCAACCGTCAGCAAGCTCCACTGAGCCTCTGCTGCAGTTCAATGAGGCCCTCATTGACGTTCTGCAGGGCACTTGGTCCAAGCCCTCCACAGTTCCTCCTGTGGATCGGAACGTGGCCCGGCACCCCCAGTTTTCTGTCCCAACACCCCACCCCCGAGAGTCTGGTTATCCAGGTCTCCACTTCCCAATCCTCCTTCCCGTCCGCTCCTCCGGATCGGGAGTCCAAGAGGCTAGAACAGTTCGGAAAGAAGCTGTTCTCTTCCCTGAGTTTGGGCCTGCGGTCTTTGAACACCGCTTGCCTCTTGGACCGTTTCTCCCACTCTCTGTGGGATATGGTGGAGGATGTGCTGCCCCTGTGTCCGGAGGAGGCCCGGACACGTCTCTCCCAGGCGCTTGCTGACGGGCGAGATGCAGCACGACATGCCATACGGTGTGGACTAGACACCACGGACTCGCTGGGTAGGGTGATTTCCACCACGGTGGCGCTCCGGCGCCACGCCTGGCTGCGGTCCACGTCTTTTTCGGGGGATGTCCAGAGTTCCCTCATGGATATGCCCTTTGATGGCACTCGCCTTTTTGGTGAGAAGGCGGATAGTGCGCTGGCTCGTTTTAAGGACTCCCGGGCTACGGCCAGGTCCTTGGGTCTCTCGGCCCGCGGCCGCAAACTTCCGCCTTTCGCCCCTTTCGTGGCCAAGGAAGGGGCGCCTCCTCACGTCCACCTAGCCACCGGCGGCAGACCCAACCTGCACGCGGTCACGAACGTGGATTCCGCCATGGCGGTACTGGAGGACAACGTGCCGGTCAGTCCACATCCACCCCGGTAGCATCCGCCTTAAAGCCCTCCTAGTCCGAGCTTTCAGGCTCATTCCACGCCAGTGGGCGGTAGAGTTCACCATCACCTGTTCCACTGGCGATCCATCACTTCGGACAGGTGGGTGCTGCAAATCGTCCGAAGGGGCTACTCCCTCCCCTTCGAGACGACCCCTCCAGCCATGCCACCGCAGTGCCACCGTAGGATCACTTGTATCTTCTGCGGGAGAAAGTTACGGCCCTCTTGGCCAAAGAGGCCGTCGAGCGCGTTCCTGGTCCGGAAGTAGGCCATGGTTGCTATTCCCACTACTTTCTGGTTCCCAAGAAGGGCAAAGGGGGCCTACGCCCTATCTTGGATCTCAGGAGCGTCAACGCCCTCCTCCGGAAGGAACGGTTCAAGATGCTAACTTTAGCTCAGGTTCTGGCTGCCCTCGACCCTGGAGACTGGATGGTAGCGTTGGACTTGCAGGACGCCTATTCTCACATCCCCGTCCTGCCGGCCCACCGGCGTTACCTGCGGTTCACGGTGGGCAAAGAGCACTTTCAGTTCACTGTGCTCCCCTTCGGCCTCACCAGTGCCCCTCGGGTGTTCACGAAAGTGATGGCAGTGGTCGCAGCTCATCTGCGCAGATCGGGGGTTCCAGTCTTCCCCTATCTCGACGACTGGCTGTTAAAGGCAGGCTCGCCCCAGCAAGTCGTCTCCCACCTCCAGACTACGGCCAACCTCCTGCATTTGCTGGGGTTCTCCATCAACGTGCCGAAGTCACACCTGAGACCCTCCCAGAAGCTCCTCTTCATCGGAGCGGTTCTCGATTCGGCGCAGTTCTGGGCTTATCCTCCGGAACAGCAGGTCCGGGATATTCAGGCTCTGATTCCCATCTTTCGGCCTCTATCCTGGGTTTCGGTCAGGTTGGTGCTGCGGCTTCTGGGGCTGATGGCCTCCTGCATCCTGTTGGTGCATTACACCAGGTGGCGCATGCGGGCTCTGCAGTGGGACCTGAAGTTTCAATGGGCCCAGCATCGAGGCAACCTGTCCGACCATGTCTTGATCTCGGTGGGCACTGCGAAACAGTTGCAGTGGTGGCTCACGGACCGCGATTGGGTCAGGAGCAGATGCCTCTCCCTACCCCAACCGGAGCACGTAGTAGTGACGGACGCGTCCCTCCTGGGATGGGGGGGCCATATGGGAGAGGCGGAGATCAGAGGCCTCTGGTCTACGGCGGAGTCTCAACTCCATATTAACCTGTTGGAGCTGAGAGCGATCCGGCTTGCACTGAAAGCCTTCCTTCCCTCTGTCCGGGGAAGTGTCGTGCAGGTGTTCATGGACAACACCACCGCCATGTGGTATTGCAACAAACAGGGCGGGGTGGGGTCGTGGACCCTTTGTCAGGAGGCTCTGCGCCTCTGGACATGGCTGGAACACCAGGGCATCATCCTGGTGGTTCAACATCTGGCGGGCTCTCTGAACGCCAGAGCGGACGAACTCAGCCGCCGGTGCATGATGGATCACGAATGGTGTCTGAACTCGGACGTGGCGCAAGGTCTCTTTCTGCAGTGTGGAGAGCCTTGGTTAGATCTATTCGGCACCGAAGAGAACGCGCAATGTCAGCAGTTCTGCGCGTTGGAATTTCCAAGGCGGCACACGCTCGGAGACGCTTTTCGTCGCGAGTGGAGTTGCGGTCTGTTGTACGCCTTTCCGCCTATACCACTTCTGCCTAGAGTGCTGAAGAAGATCAGGCGCGACCGGGCCCAAGTCATCGTAGTGGCTCCGGATTGGGCACGAAGGTACTGGTATCCCGAGCTACTCAGTATGTCAATCGATCCTCCGATACGACTGCCTCTTCAGGAGGACCTTCTGTCGCAGCAGCAGGGGACGGTCCTCCACCCGAACCTGTCCAGTCTCCACCTCCATGCGTGGAGATTGAGCGGCGACAGTTGATGCCATTTGACTTGCCTCCTGAAGTCTGTGATGTGATTCTGGCAGCCAGGCGTCCGTCCACAAAATCGGTATACGCCTGCAGGTGGAACAAATTTGTGGCATGGTGCACAGCAAAGGCTGTGAATCCCCTTTCCGCCCCTCTTTCTGAGGTTCTACTCTTTCTTCTTTCTTTGGCCCAGCAGGGCTCTGCTCTGGGCACCTTGAAAGGTTATCTTTCTGCAATCTCTGCTTTCTTACGGCTTCCTGATCAGCCTTCTCTTTTCAAGTCCCCTGTTGTTTCGTGCTTTCTTAAAGGCATTACTCACATGTTTCCTCCTGTCCCCTTCGTAATGCCTCAGTGGGATTTGAATCTTGTCTTGACCTTTCTGATGTGCGCTCCATTTGGGCCCCTTCACAATTGTCCACTTCGTCTTCTGACTCTTAAGACTGCTTTCCTGGTTGCTATCACCTCGGCTAGACGGGTGAGTGAGCTCCAGGCTCTGTCATCTAAGCCTCCCTTTCTTTCTGTTCATCCGGACAAGGTTGTCCTCCGGACTCGTCCTTCTTTTCTTCCGAAAGTGGTGACCCCCTTTCACATCGGGCAATCGGTCACTTTGCCCACTTTCTTTCCGCCTCCGCATCCTTTGAAAGAGGAAGAGAGGCTCCACCGTCTGGACCCAAAACGTGCGCTGTCCTTTTATTTGGACTGCACCAGACAGTTCCGGGTGGACGACCAACTTTTTGTTGGATACGTAGGTGCTAAGAAGGGGAGAGCCGTACACAAACGGACCATCTCACGGTGGGTCGTCTTGTGTATAAAAGTTTGTTACTCCTTGGCGAAAAAGGACCCTCCTGTTGGGCTGAGAGCCCATTCCACCCGGGCCACGGCGATGACTACTGCCCTGGGACGGGGAGTTCCCTTGCAGGACATCTGTCAGGCGGCGACGTGGGCCTCACTGCACACGTTCGCCAAGCACTATTGCCTAGACAGCTAAGTCCGGAGAGATGGCTTCTGTTCTCCAGGACTTTCTGGTGTGATCTTGGTTCGCAGACCCTCCACCGGGGTTGATATTGCTGGGGTATCTATTCTAAGGTGAGGAATCTAACTAACGTGTTTCTTTCAGATGAGCAAGTTACTTACCTTCAGTAACGATGTATCTGTAAGAAACATTAGTTAGTTAGATTCCTCACCGGCCCACCCATCCACCCCGCTCTGCGAACCGACATCTAGGGTTAAGGTCATCCTGTTCAGGGCCCTAGACTTTTTGGCACCAGTGTCGGTCTCTTGCATGGCTCTGCGTTCCTGGCACGGAAAGCTATGTACAAGAACTGACGTCAGCACGCGAGGGCGGCGTCTAAGTACTCCAACGACGTCATTCCGGCGCACGACGCCAACGACGGACGCAGAGCCGCAGACGACGCCTAGCGACGCGCAAGGGGTATTGCTACATAAGTCTTTCCGGATCCAGCCTGATGCCTGGGGATATTCTAAGGTGAGGAATCTAACTAACTAATGTTTCTTACAGATACATCGTTACCAAAGGTAAGTAACTTGTTCTTCGAGGCTCAAGAGGTAGGGGCCAATCCTCCTATAGAGGGGGTTACCAACAAGGCAGGTATACTTCTTATTCCACCTCATCTCAGCCATACCGTCAACAGTATGCGCAGCGACAAACAGGAGGTTTCACAAAATCTACTCCTAGAGGTCGAGGAGGTTGTCAGGGGAAAGACAATAACCGTCGACAATGATGATGTTCTGAATCCAACTACACCTATTCCTCTAATGTCTTATGTTCCCCTGGGTGGAAGAATTTCTTATTATCTTCAAAATTGGCAGCAAATAACTACGGACCAATGGGTCCTCAACATAATACAATTCGGACACACTCTAGAGCTTCTGCAAACGCCTCCTTGTACACCGCCAAAACACAAAGAGGTCAAATACTTGCATCAGATGCGTCGAGAAATTCGGACAATGCTCCGAAAGGGAGCAATAGAACCGGTACCGAATTCTCAGAGAGGAAGAGCATTTTATTCCCGGTTTTTCCCGGTAAAGAAAAACGTTCTCCAATGGCTCCCTATTTTGGACCTCAGATCCCTAAATTCTTACCTCAAGAAGCAATCCTTCAGAATGATTTCCCTCCAAGATATTCTGCTGTTATTAAACCCAGGAGATAATATGACCAAATTGGACCTACGGGATGCGTATTTTCATATCCCCATCTATCCTTCCCACAAGCAGTACCTTCGTTTCATGGTGGCCGGAGAGCACTACCAATTCAAGGTACTGCCTTTTGGCATGAAGTCAGCCCCGAGAATTTTTACTAAATGCCTGGCTCCAGTGGCAGCGGTTCTAAGGAAGCAGAAACACCAAGTATTTCCTTACCTCGACGACTGGTTAGTCTAAGCACCATCAGCAGCTTCGGCCCAGTTGTCAACAAGGGCTTGTGTGGAACTGTTTGCCAGATTAGGTCTGACTTTAAACAAAGAAAAATTATCTCTTCAACCGACAAGAAACATCACCTTCTTGGGAGCAATTCTGGATACAGAGGTAAACAAAGCTTTCCCCTCCAAGGAAAGACAGCTGGGAATAATATCTCTATCCCAGGCTTTTATAAAAAGAAAGTCTCTTTCAGTACGCAAGTACAAATCATTGCTGGGAACTATGTCATCTTGCATCCCCCTCATACCTTTCTGCAGGCTAAGGATGTGTCCATTGCAAGAGCAGCTGGATCTTCTATGGCATCAGGCGAAAGGATCCTTCGACGATGTTCTCAGGGTAACGCCGACCATGGTCCACGCGGCAACATGGTGGACCCGAAAACGGAACATCTCGCAGGGTCTTTAATTCCTTACTCACCAGCACCACTAGTGATTACGACAGATGCGTCCTTGGAAGGATGGGGAGCGTTCCTTCAGGACCTCCAAGTCAGCGGTCGCTGGAAGTTGCACGAACAACAAATGTATATCAACCTTTTGGAACTCAGGGCCGTCCGCTTAGCATTGTTAGCATTCCTACCAAGGATTCAAGGATCAGCCGTGTTGATAAGAACAGACAACACAACAGCAATGCACTGTTTGAACAAACAGGGAGGAACGAGATCACTCTCCCTGTCTCAAGAAGCCCAGTGGATATGGGAATGGGCTCTGCAACACAAAATATCCATTACAGCGGAACATCTTCCAGGAGATCAGAACATCAAGGCGGATACTCTCAGCAGGCTCAAATCCACCTGCCACGAATGGGAGATAGACCAAGCATCTTCCAAAGATGGGGAAACCGACAGTAGACCTCTTCGCAACAATGGAGAACAAAAAATGCCAGTTCTTCGCAAGCTGGCTTCCCCAACGGGGATCTTGAGGGAATGCGTTTTTGATGGCATGGTCAGGCATCTTTGCCTACGCCTTTCCTCCAATTCCCCTCCTGCCGCGGGTTCTTATGACGATCAAAAAAGAACCATGCAGGATAATCCTGATGGCACCATGGTGGCCCAGGCAACATTGGTTCGCGGAGTTCCTACTACTGTCGGAGGAACGCCCGATTCGCACCCAGCCAATACCGTCACTCCTGATGATGTTACAGGGGGAAGTACTTCACCCGGATCCGAAATCGCTGCACTTAGCAGCCTGGCTCCTAAATACTGCAAATTTCAACATCTGAACATCCCAACGGAGTGCAGGGACATACTATCTAGAGCCAGATCGGATAGTACGAATAAAATATACAGGATGAAGTGGAAGAGATTCTGTTTATGGTGCAAAAGATGTAACATTCATCCTCTGAACTCGGCAGCTCACGAGATTATTCCATACATCTTGCTTTTGGCAAAGTCCGGTTTGGCTCATGCATCGATAAAGGTACACCTAGCCGCAATATCACGCTTCAGAAGGACTGCCTCTGGTTCCTCTCTGTGGTCCGCTAGAGTCATCAAACAATTCATGAAGGGATTGTTCCGGGTTTTTCCTCCAATAAAACCTCCACCACCTCTCTGGCAATTGAACATTGTTCTTTACCAGTAAATGAAACAGCCCTTTGAGCCAATACACAGGGCAGATCTAAAATTCCTGTAGTGGAAAGTTGCACTTCTCATTGCAATCACTTCAACCAGAAGAGTGGGGGAAATTCACGCTCTCACGGTCCAAGAACCTTTCTTACAATTCAAGGAGGATAGAATGATACTCAGGACTAATCCAAAATTAATTCCAAAAGTACCAACTGATTTTCATTATATTAAATGAGCCAATAATTCTCAAACGATTTTTTCTTCAACCAACAACAGCGGCGGAAAGAGCTCTCCCTTCGCTGGATGTCCAACGCTGTCTAAAGTTCTATTTGCAAAAAACTAAGCCTTTCCGCAAGTCTTCACAACTTTTTGTTGCCTTCAGCGCACCCAGGAAGAGTTTCCCTTTGTCAAAAAGGGGAATTGCCAGATGGATTTCCAGTGCGATAGAGTATTGTCATCAGGCAGCTGGACGACCTCTGAATGCACAAGTCCGTGCCCATTCGACAAGAGCAGTGTCCACCTCTACTGCTTTATTTGCGGGAGTGCCGATCCAGGATATCTGCAGGGCAGCGACCTGGACGAGTACGCACACCTTCACCAGGCATTATTGCTTGGATGCAGCCACAGGAAGGGATGTGGCGGTGGGAGAAGTGGTGCTGAGGAACCTTATCCAGTAACGGTGAGCCTTCTTTACCATCCCTCCTTCCTTTATTATTTACATTTGCACATTTTATTGTTGTTTATTGTATTGGATGCAATTTACAAAGTATTTGTATGTGTATGTGTGTTTTGGTTTAGAGATATCGTTTTTATCACACTATATATGTTCCCTTGTTTCAGGTCTTGGATAACAAAAAATTTGCATTTATTTACTGCTCGCTATTCTGATTCAGGCATGTGAATCTATGAAAGCTCCAATACTGGAGTAAGAAAACAAGTTACTTACCTGTAACTGTAGTTTTCCAGTATTGGAGCGTTCATAGATTCACATGCATCCCACCCTCCTCCCCTGAGAGGCTCACCTTGGATTTAGCACAAAGAGTGTTACTGAACAAGTGCACGAAAATCTGAGGGGCACAAGGTTCTCTCAGGAGGGTTCTAGAGGGTGAGAGGGTCTGATTGGTTCAGAGACAAGTTTAGTCCTTTTTTACATAACGAAGGTTATGGGTTGCAAAGGAAAATGGGCCTAGGCTATACTACTAAGCAATGCTTTTTTATGTACCGGAGACTCCCGTCTCGACGACGGGGAATGATTCAGGCATGTGAATCTATGAAAGCTCCAATACTGGAGAACTACAGTTACAGGTAAGTAACTTGTTTTTTTTCTCAGCTCAAACGACCAAAAATGACTGCAGCGTACCGGAAAGCCTATATGGCGCAAGTTAAAAGCTCAAATGAAAAGTATAATCAAACTGCCACAAAAAATTAAAGTTTTTAAAAATGAAGGAAAAATAGCTAGTTCTTGTCTGAGCTGGAAATAGAAAAGGAATGAAGGATCAAAGAGGGTATGTAGCGCTGAAGGCAGCAACTGAGATTCTAAATACAAGATCAAGCAAGTGCTTTGTACAGCATGCAAGGTGTCATAAAACAAAAACCTGTTATTTACTGGTAACCTCTGTAGGAAGTCCAGCTGGGATTTAACAGAACTGCTCTGAGGTATAACTGACGTGGAAGCTTCATTCTTGCTTGGCTTACCTAAATATCTTAACTGTTACCCTAACTTTAAGGTAACAGTTAAGATATTTAGGTAAGCCAAGCAAGAATGCATTTCAATAATCCAAACATTTCGATATAGGCCTCACCAGCCTTCCCCCTTCAGCTCAGAGGCAAGGAATAATCTCCCTGTGGTGTTCGGCAGGAGTAGTTCTTCCTGTTGTAGTTGGAAGAGGTGTCTCAATGTAAAATCCTTTCCTCAAGCATTTGTCAGAGAGTTCACAATGTAAACTCCCTTTCAAGTGCATTTGCCATAGTTTGCAATTTAAAAAGTCGTTCTCGAGTGTCAAGGCAGAGCAGTCCAATGCAGACTCATGGATGTGTGTTGTGGGCTAGAAACCGAGAACTGAGCAGCTCACAAAATAACACACAACAAATCAATGACCTAGCAATGTTTTGAAAAGAAAAGTACGTTAAGGCACACATACCTAAATATTACACTCAAAGTAGCAAATGTTTACAAGATATTATGTCACATTACACATTGGTAACCTTGACTTTAGGACGCTCGCAGATTAAACAGGGTGCAAACATTGTGCCTAAAAGAAATTAGAGGACAACTAACCTTGTAAGTGTAGTCGCCTCCTGTTATCTGTGAGGCTCCAAATAGCTATTTGCGTTCAAGCAGCTTTATTCCTAATAATCAGTAATGCTCCTATCTGGGTCAATGGAAAGCATGAGACATTTCACAGTCAAAAAAGTTATACCTAAAACCTTTGTTAAGTCTTTCAGAATGTAAAATGGGAAGTGTACTGCCTTAGTCACCATATTTAATAATCCATAAACCAAACCTTAAGTAAACATTGTCATGAACCTTGATACTCCCTCTGGAGATATAAAGCATATTCCGGTGCCATAGGAAGTAAAGGGACCTGTGTCTTAATCATTTTCTTAATTTATTTGCATTTGAGAGTTCACAGTAAAAATCCCTTGCCTATAATATTTGTCACATAATTAAAAATGTAAAGTCCCTTCTTATGTTGTTTGTCGTGGAATTTACAATAAAAATGCCTTTCCCCAATTTGCAGGAGTTCACCTAGTCAAACAACTTTCTGTTGCATTTGTCAGAGTTTGCAATGCAACACTTGTTCCGGTTTCATTTGTTAGAGAGTTCACAACGTAAAACCCATTTCTAATATATATGTCATGGAGTTCGCAATTTAAAAGTTCTTGCTATTGTATTTTGCAGAGTTAACAACCCACCCCTCACTACATTTGTCAGAGTATGCAAGATAAAACCCCTTCCTATTTTTTCCCCCACAAAGGTTGCAATATAAAACTTCTTCCTATGGCGTTTGACAACAAGTTCACAATGTAAAATCACTTTTTTTTTTTTTTAAAGAAATGCGGTTCGGGATGTCCCAGGACAGTTGGCCATTCCTGGTTCCCAACTGTGTCCATGGGTATTTGTTTTCTTTGGTCGTCCTGGAGGTTCCTTATGAAACTGAAGACCAAGTTCACCTTTTAGCACTTGAATCTCAGGGTGATAAGGCAAAGCTGCCCAAGACGGGCTCAGTGAGGTGGTGTGGGCTAGAAAATCAAAACCCAGCAACATACAAAATAATAATAAATCTATGTCCGGTCAAGGCTTCTACTAAAAAAGGAAAAGTACTTTAATGAGCACACAACTAAATACTATGTGAAAATTTGCAAATGTGTATAAGATTTCATTTGGAATATCAAATTGAAACCCCTCACAAAGGCGCATTGTGGAATTGCAGGATGCACATCAAGTGCCCAAAAGAAATATTACAGGGTTAACTAGCCCGGTATATCTAGTTTGTTCCCATTACCTGTGTGGTACCAGGTGAAAATCTGCACAAATAAACTCTTTACCTAGAAACCAGCAATGGACACACTTGGACTGATTCCAACACATAGAGCTTTGAATGATCAGGAAAGCTAGGTCTACGGCTTTGACAAGTTATTCACAATGTAAAATGAGAGGCCTACTGCCTAGCCACCATATTTAAAAAATAAATTAACCTTTTGGCTTAATGAGAACAAAAATATGACCATGTGGTCTCTGCATCAAGAGACTCTCCAGATATGTTATGCAGACCCAAAGAATACACTGACATGAACATGAACTCTCCCTTTCAAGTTCAAGTTTAATAAGTCTTTATTTCGAAATTTTCATCATTAAAGACATTACCATACATAAAAACCTAATTTTAAGACAAATACCAATATAAAATCAGAATTTAAAAACCAACAATAAAAATAGAGTTTAAAACCTACAGCAAGAGTAGGATAAAAAGCCAAGATTAATTGCTAAGCCATCAGAACAAATCGTTATGGACACCTACCACTAGGTCCTGTTTAGCCCTCAGTAACCACGCCCAGCCTAAAAATGTTCAAACACCACACATTTACTGTAGCTGAATGTAAAAAGGGCGCTCTGTATTAAACCCTTTCTTATTACATTCGTCAGACAGTTCTCAATGATAAAAAAGCTTCCTATTGTATTTGTCACATAGTTTATAGATAAGCAATTTATTGTTTTTCAAACAACAACACAAAACATATACACCACATTATCTCAATAGCACCACAGTACATTTAAACAGTCCCAAGGTTACAGATCGAGACCATAGTATTCCCACTATTGCCCCCAAATCTTCCCATGTTTTGCGGGTGGACTCATGCTGCATAAATAGGCTTCTCTTGCTGGACACACCAGTCCACACCTGATCTCCACTTCACCAAGGAGGGGGCCTGTGAAGACTTCCACCTCTGGGCAATAGCACGTTTGGAAACCAGAGAGGTGAAACCAATGAACGTCCTTTCCGCCTGTGGGCCACCATGATCATCCAGAATACCCACTAGGGTCTTCCTAAAGGAAATATCCAGGGGTCGATCCAGCACCCATGAGAGTTCTTGGGTAATCCTCTGTCAATAGCAAACTATCACAGGACAGGCTGAAACCAAATGACAAAATCAGGAGCAGAGCAATGGAAACAATTAGTCCGAGGGATCCTACCTGCTCGATGAAGTCACACCGGGGTCATGTAAGTCAAGTGAAGAAAATGTAGCTGGTTCAGTCTAAATTGTGTGGAGATAGCTAACACCATTCTAGCCTCTCTCCTGTCTACTTTCTCTAATTCCCCGACCCACACCCCCCACCTCAGTTTAAGTTTGGCACATAGTTTAGAATGCAAAGCCTCTCCATTTATTGTTTGTCGCCCCTTTGCTGTTATATTTCTAAGAGTTTTCACTATGTAAAACCCCTTCCTGTTGTTTTGGAGAAATCCATTTAAGGAGATCCCAAAGCAGTCAGAACTTACTAGCCCCAACTTTGTAAATGGGGGTGTTTCACTTTTGGTGTCCTGTGGCCTCCATACACAAGACCCAAGAACCTCAAACTTGGGACCAAATGCCTTTTTTAACACTAAAATCTAAGACAACTAGGCAGAACAGCCCAAGACTCACTCAGCGAGATGCTGTGGGCTAGAAATTAAGTACAGTAAGTTCTTTAATGCATCCACCACTAAATACTTTAATCAAAATAACAAACATTTATAAGATTTCAGTTACAAATTGAAGCCCATCCTATAACAGCCTTGCAGATAAACGAAGATGTAAAGCATGTATCCTAACGAAATACCACAGGGGGTAACTAGCAATGGTCTTATGTGGACTTCTGGAAAAGCAACAGGTTTTTCGCAATCAAAAAAGGTTAAAACTGCAGGCATTTGTCACGTCTTTTGCTCTGTAAAATGAGAAGCATGTGGCCTTTGTCACCTCATTTGATAATCAATAAATTTGACCATGGCCATGCACACATTTTAGGCAGGCCCAAAGCAAACATTGACATGAACGGTATCTCGTATTTCAGAGACACAAAGCATTTAGGGCCTCATGTAGGTAGCCAAATACCGGTCGGTAACGGCCGATTTTCGGTAAATATGCCGTTACCGACCGGTATTCAGACAAGTGAGATGTAGGAGTCCAAAAACCACTTTTCGGTAAATATGAGGCGGTAAATACCGATTCATAGTTACCGAATTCTAAAATACCGATTCATATTTACCGAATACATTATTAACGAATCGGTAAATATGAAGTGGTAAATATGAAGTGGTAAAAATTTAAAATGACATGTAGGAGCAGTCGGTAATTAAGAAATCCAGGAAAATCGGTAAATAAGAGTCGGTAATTAACACGGATGGAAAGCAGGTGGTAACCATCAACAATGCACATAAGCAATCCCAAAATGCAACAGCGTGGACAACATGGCCGCCATGTACGTCATTGCAAGGCGCCTACGTCTACAGGCAGCAGGACTGAGGGTGTGGCGACGGGAGGAACAAATCTACAGACAGCGCATCACACTATTACAGCTGACTGATGCAGAGATACATGAGAGGTACAGGCTACACCCCGAAACCATCATGGACTTAATCAGGGACCTTCACCCACTCCTGGACCAGCCAATAAGAAGGGCGCACGCCATACCCCCACATGTGCAGGTGCTCTGCAGCCTACATCTGTTGGCATCCGGCAGTTATCAGGTGGTGATAGCTGCGGTGGGTGGGGTATCCCAGAGTTGCCTGTCACGTTTCTTCAGGAAGTTCCTGGATGCCATGATGCAGAGAATGCACCACTACATAAGCTTCCCAAACACACAGGCTGCACTGCAGAAAACAAAAACAGACTTTTATCACATGGCACAGTTCCCCCATGTCATCGGCTGTATTGATGGTACACACATCCCAATCTGTCCACCAGCTGAGACAGAGCACATCTACAGGAACAGGAAGTCCACCCACTCCATCAATGTGCAGGTGATCTGTGATGTAGGGAACATCATCACAGATATTGTTGCAAAGTTTCCTGGGAGCACCCACGACTCTTACATCTTCCAGAATAGTGGGATCTACACACGACTGAGAGCCGGAGAATTCGGAGAGGGATACCTCCTGGGTAAGTAACAGTGACGCCCCTTGAAACCTGCAAATCAGAGTGTATAGAGGCATGTAACTGATGGTTCCCTTTTACTCATCCAGGCGACAGTGCATATGCATGCCGTTCATTCATCCTCACTCCCTACCTACACCCAGCAACCCAGAGTGAGAGACGACACAACGTGGCCCACAAATCTACACGCAATGTGGTGGAGCGCACGTTTGGACTGCTGAAGAGCAGGTTCCGCTGCCTCCACAAGAGCGGAGGCGCACGCCAGTACAAACCCATCACCTGCTGCAAGATAATTGCCACTTGTGCAATGCTGCACAACCTTGCCACGAAAAAAGGTACAGATGTGGAACTAACATATTTTGAGGACAACGAGGATGAGTCAGGCCAGCCAGAGGGCAGCGCAGCTAGAGTGCCAACTGCAATCGATGGGAGAGAGAGACGGGCAGAGATCACATGCAACTATTTCTGAGTAAGTGAGGGGACACAGCGAGTTGTGAGAAGTCATGACGTAGTTTAATGTGGCACCACGCCATGAACACATGAACAGGCCAATCTGGCAATATGCCATCTATACAATGAGTATGTCCAGGGTTACGTCACCCAATGGCAAGTGGATAAGCAGGGCCACATCAATGTTTGCGCATACGCGCTGCAGTGGTGGATTGCACGGCCTGTGCATCCTCACTAGAGCCAACCCCAAGCCGCCTGCTGCTCCTGCGTGCTTCTGGGACGGGGGGTGTGATGCTGCTGCTGGTGTCGATGCTCTCCGCAGCATCCCCTGCAGCAGTTGTCGACGCCTGACTAGTCAATAGCACCCCTAGTGCACTTGTCACCTGCACCATCCCCCGAGACAGGTCGCTGCAGCACTGTGTTAGGCCCTCCTGCATCGTCACAGAGCGCCGGCAAAGTAGGGAAGTCGCAGTTGCCAGACGGTTGAGTGCCCTGCTGGTAGTGTCCCTTCTCTGGCGTTCCCGGCGCCGTGCTTCGATGTCAGCATCTAATTTGCTGCACAACTGCTGGATTGACTGGGACATGTCCCGAATGCCCGCAGCCATGCCGCCAATGTTTGTGTCCATGTTGACTAAGCTTGTCCTCATCACCCGCATGTGCCTCTGGACTGACATTACTGCCTTTGATTGCAGGCGCTGTTGCTTCAACATTTGGCCCTCGAGCCCCAAGAAGACACCATGGCCGTCAGTGGGTGCTGGTGGACTCTGGACACGCGACCTGCGGCGCCCTCTTGCTCCCGTCTGTGCTGCCTGTGAGGTGTGGGGCACAGTGGGATGGCTCCCTTCCTGGGGCCCGGTGCGGTCTTCTGGGCCCATGCTGTCGTCTGACGAGGTGTCTAAGGCTCGTAGCCTGGCTGCTGGACGCCTCCTCATTCTCACACCTGCAAGCGGAGATGTGGCCGGTGAATCGAACATGAGTGGCGATGCTGGCTCTGGTGGTGGTGATGCTGGCTCTCGGTGAGGTGATGCTGGCTCTGTGTGCGGCGAGGCTGGCTGCGTAGGTGGTGCGGCTGCAAGTGGGCCTGCTCCCTGGTCTGAACTCGTGCTGGCTAGAGGTGATTTTTGTGGCCGGTGTGCCGTCTCCCCTGCAGCATGCCCTGTACTGCATGATGTCACATCTGTGGACAGAAAAACAACATTGGCTCAGTGTCCCCGAAGGGCTGCATTGCAAGCGTCACAATAAATCATTTCACATTCCAATCTGTCCTCTGTCTCCTTGTGCCTCGAGTGCGTGACATGCCTTGTTGCCCTGTGACATTTACGTCATGGTTAGTGTTGCCCTGACTACATCTCCCGGAATGCATTGCCTGTCTGCACTGACACGTGTGGACTGCAGTGTGATTCTCGTTTCACAATGGGGGATGTGGGATAGGGGTAGGGGGGGCAACATTGCTGTGCTTTCGTCTTACCTTGCTGTGTTGCGGCTCTGGCAGAGCTGTCGGCGTCCCCAAGACCCACGACGCTCTCTTGCTCGAGTGTGGCCGCCACCAGCTCCTCCAGTTCGGTGAGGGCAGGTGCCCTGTTGGTTCCACCTCCGGTCTGGCTGGCCTCCTTCTGGATGTCGCCCATCTTCCTCTTGGTCACAATCCTCAGGTCATACCAGCGCTTTTTGAGGACCTCAATGTCCCTGTGGGTCACTCCCACAGCATTGACCTGCGCCTGGATGGCCAGCCATATGTTGCGCTTTTCGGCCTCAGGCACTTGCAGGGATTGCCTCCCAAACAGCTTCTGGTGCTGCTTCACCACCTCCTCCACCAGCACCTGGAGTTCCTTGGGGCTGAATTTGAGCTTCCTCCTCCTTTCCCCTCCGTCTTTCTGTGTTCTCTGGCTGGACATGCTGTTCGTTTCCCGCTCGCACATGCAACTGCTCCCTGCCTCTCCTCTGCACTCCGAGCCTCTCCAGGGTCGGCTAATTATGTACACCTGCCTGGGTGTGGCCACTTCGGCTAATTGTGTACACCTGCCTGGGTGTGGGCAGTTCCTGGTTGGGTGGGCTGTCGTTGCACAGGATTAGCTGTTTCGTCAAGTCATGTGATGTTATTTACCGAATCCGTACGTACCGATTCGGTATTTTCCGATTCGGTAGATACCACCTCGGTATTTTCCGATTCGGTAGATTCCACCTCGGTATTTTCCGAATCGGTAATTATCACCTCGGTATTTACCGAATCGGTGAATTCCGATTCGTATTTACCGAATGTTACCGAATCGGTAACTGTTACCGAATTTTTACCTACATATAACTTACCGATTCTAATTTACCGATTCGGTACGGCTCGGTATTTAAGAACCGGTAAAATTTATTTACCTACATGAGGCCCTTAGAGTGGTCGGACCTAAAGAGGGACATATGTACTAAATTCCTCCTAATTGTGGTTATCAAGAGAGTTCACAACGTAAAACTTCTTCCTATTGAATTTTTCAAAATGGAAAACCTCGTCCTTGTCAAGGCGCTCACAGTATAAATCACCTTCCTGTTGCATTTGGTGGATGATTTACAATATAAAATCCCATGTTATTAGATCTGTCAGAGAGTTCACAATGTAAAACAAATTCCTAATTGTCAAATAGTTCATAATGTAAAGTTTCTACCTAGAGTATTTTTCATTGGATTTACAATTTAAAACCCCTAGAAGTAATGAGAGTTTTCACAACGTGAAACTCCTGATTATTGCATTTGTTACAGTTCACAATATAAAACCTCCTCCAACTGCATTTGTCAGACGGTTCACAATGTAAAGCCCTTTTTCATTGTATTTATCTGCTTTTTGGCATTTTGGCAAGCAGTTCAAAGTAAAACCTATTCTTCAATATTAGTCAGAGAATTCACGATGTGAAACCTCTTCCTAATGTATTGATCATGGAGTTACACCATGTAAAGCCAGTTTGTACTGTATTTGAGCTGGTGCCTGCAATATAAAATACTTGTCTACAGGTCTTAACACAATGTCATAATGCCCCACTCATTATCGCCTACTGGCTTTAACATATGCTTTTCACAATAAATAATTCAGACCTACTGCATTTGAAACAACGTTTCATTTTGATAATAAACAGATCAGACCCATGGCATCTGATATAACGTTTTCCAATTAACTAAAAAGACCAACAGCCTTAAAAACTGTCTTGTTACCATAACCAACCCAAGCCTACAATATTGAGCATAAGTTGTAAAATACAAGCATGTTTGTCTTTCCCATATAGCCATATATGGAGGAAGATTACCTTGTGGGTGGAGTCAACACCTGTCTCTCTGCAGTGCTTCTTAAAGCTTCTTTCTGTTATTCACATAAACAGGAGCTGACCATATCATCAAAGAGTTCCTTAAGAAGCTTGAGTTGGTAGTGTACCAGACACGCAGGGCGACCACCACTGTCCATGAGACATGAGCAGTATTTTTCAGTTATCATTTCCTAATAGAGGTCTGGCGCTACTGTGCTAACTGCTAAGCAGGACTCATATACACCTGCTACCAGGGCCAGCCTCAGCATGGGCGAGCTGGGCCCACCATATGGGGTGCAATTTTTCTGAGGCAGGGTAGCAGGGAGCTGGCTGACTTCGTGTCATGCAAACAGCAGCTCGTTCATCCCACTTGATCTCACGCAGATCCCGTTAAAGAATTTGCATTCAGCACTTAATGTACCTCAGAGTAATTGTTAGCGCCCCATCAACCCACTGCCCTCCTCCCATCTTCCTCACACCTCCTACAGTCACATTGCACTGACCCCCTACCCCCACAAAAATCACGAAATTTTCTTTCTGTCTAGGGCGCTGTCCCAGTCAATCCGATTTAGGGATTGTCCTGCCTACTACAATTCACCTTCAGAAGTGATTGGGCCTCAAGGGGCTTTATTGGTCCAGTTTTGGTTTTCGCCAAGCTCCATGTTTGGCAAAGCCAAGGGCCACTTGAAACGACTTCTTAGACATCTCTAAAGTGATGGAAATTGTTATGTACACATTTAATTTGAGTGGCTGTCACTTCTTTGGTGTTCCATAATCTTTAAGCTTGTTTGTGCCCTTAGAGAAAGAGACATACAGTCTGCAAATTCGAATAAGTCTGTCCCAAAATGGAGAAATTTGGCCTGAGTGGTTAAGCAACAGGCAGAACTCCTCAACACAGCACAACAAAAGAACGCGGATGCATTTTTGTTTCATAAGCTTAAGACACAGGAATTATTTAGGAAGAGTCTGGAGATGATGCATCTGACACCAGGTGCATTGCACTGGTAGGACAGAGTAGAGCAGCCTAAACTAACTGGTAAGTGGTATGTGTGCTTCTTTTCCATGAGATTGTGGTAAATAAAGTTTTTCACAAATTAAATGCCGGACTAGGTGCTTCCTGGTGTAATGTCCAAACAGTTGTGGGCCAAGTAAGCAAGTAAGTACATTTGTTTTTTTTCCCAGTTATTTAAAACCATTACAATATAGCAAGAGAAATGTAAAAAAAAGCTAAAAAAAATAACAACATTGTAAATAACCGCTTCAAAGCATACATTTGACGATTCTATGCTCCATTAACTACCACCTTCAGTCAACTGCTTCTATATTCATAAAATTACTTATGCAGTGACCTATGCAAGATGTAAAGCATTGTCTTTACGACCTTTCCCATCAATTTTAAAATTACAATAAGTAAAACTTTTAGTAGTAAGTAGAGATTTGTTCTACCAACCTGGCCATTTCACAGCAACAGTTAAGTGCAACAAACAAGTTACTTACCTTCGGTAACACTTTTTCTGGTGGATACAGTATCTGCCTGTGGATTCCTCACCTTTTGAATTACCCTTGCACCAGCTTTCCACAGAAACTTTTTCGCCTAGCTCTCCCACGTTGACGAGGGCATCACAATAGCACGACTCCACTCACAACTCCCTGTGACATCATCGGAGCCATAAGAAGACCTCGTCAGTGAGTTTACGTCAGTTCCACCCATTTTTTCTGTGCCTTTGAGGCGAACGGGTGAACCTAAAACATTTAGCAAATATACACAGTATACAATATAAACACCCATATACACAGTATGTCTTCCAAGAAAGAAAAGAGACTGAAAATACTAGACATTTCATAGCAACCAGCTACATTTCAAAAGACAAAGAAATACCAGTCATGCAAACTCCAAATTATTTTCAGTACAGAAAGGCAGACAACGGGGAGGCGGGTGGGTCAGTGAGGATCCACAGGCAAATACTGTATCCATCAGAAAAAGCGTTACCGAAGGTAAGCAACTGGTCCTTAAGATGGATACATCTGCCTGTGGATTCCTCACCTTTTGAATTGAATCCCCAGCAGTCCCGCTCCCAGGGGAGGGTGTCCGGCTAACTATACCAAAAAATCTTGTAGCACAGAACAAGCAAAATGACTGTCCCTCCTTTCTTCTGAATCCAAGCAATAATGCTTTGCTGAAGTGTGTAGGGAGGCCCAAGTTGTCACTTTACAGATGTCTACCACAGGGACACCTCTAGCCATAGCTGAAGAAGAAGACTTAGCTGTAGTAGAATGAGGTCTAACACCTTCAGGTGGCTCATTCTTGGCCAAGGCAAAGCAGATCTTGATGCACAAGATAATCCACCTGGAAAGTGTTCGCTTGTGGACAGCTTTGCTCTTTATTCTTCCCACATACACAATGAATAGCTGGCTGTCCAGTCTCAAGTCCTTGGTCCTGCCGGGAAAAAAATGACCGCCCTCCTGGGGTCCATGCGGTGAAGTCTCTCCTCCTCCTTGGAAGGGTGAGGGGGAGAATGGAAAGTAGGCAAGGTGATAGACTGTCCCAAGTGGAAAGGAGTAACCACCTTAGGCAGGTTAGCAGTTCTGGTCCTGAGAACCATCTTATCTGCAAAGATCGTGGTAAAGATAGGCTTAGAACTAAGGGCCAGATGTATCAAGGCTTTTTGCATTCGCAAATAGACCTATTCGCAGAATCGGGCCGTTTGTGAATGCAAAAAGGCCTTTTGCAGTGTTTGTATCTTTTTGCATTCCCACTATAGGGAATCGCAATTTTTATTCCGATGCCACTTCAGGATAGGTATGTGAAAATATGCATCCTGTAAATCGATCAACACCAACCAGTCTTCCTGTTGCAGCACCAGAAGATCCTGAGCAAGGGTCAACATCTTGAACTTCTCCTGTTTGATGTACAAATTCAAGACCCTGAGGTCTAGGATCGGCCGCAAACGACTTTCCTTCTTGGGAATCAGAAAATACCGGGAGTAGCACCCCTGACCCCTTTCCTGCTCTGGAACAATCTCTAGCGCACCCTTTTGTAACAGTGTAGAAGAGTAGGATCTGCACTTATGTTGCCCCCACTTTTTTTACGGATGTATACACTGGTTTCTGGCTATAGTCAGGCTGTGTCCCTGCTAATCAGGGCCCCAGTCTCTCTAAACGACTTGGAGTGCATATTAGATGCACTAGTGATTGGTTACTGTGGTGCCTTATGAGCCCCTAATATATGGTACCTTAGGTACCAAGGGCATAGGTACTTTACAGGCCTACCAGGGGCTGAAGCATGCATTATTCCACCCCTGGGAAGCAGACTAAATCGGACACCTCAGGCCTGCTACATTTTTATTATTTATGTTTTGGTGGACTTAAGGAATGATAATTTCTTAGTGCAATTGGGAAATATACTTAATTTACAATTCAGTTTATTCTTACATTTCCAATGGTAACCAAACACACGTTCGTTTGTAGATGGGGGTGGCAAATGGTGGTCATATTGTAATGTTGAATTTGAAATCACCATGTTGTCACAATGAATCTTTGTATAATTACAGGGGAGAGCACCATGAATTTTGATTTATTAATAGGGGAGTCCTTATGTCGTTTGGTACATTTTGATACACGCGGGGACTATTGTATTGTAGTTGGGTTGTAGGAGTATTTTGGAGGGAGGAGCATTCAATCAGGTGACACGGATTATTTAAAGCTGGGGAGAGTAACGTGCAGCGGTATAAAGAGTTGGGCCGAGCGATTTAACATTTAACTAAGTTTGAGCACACGAGAAGAAAGGCACGCTGTTGAAAACGTGGGTAGGCTTATTACAGGTGAGAACTGGGAATTGAATACGCTCTAGATCGTAGGTTTGGTTAGTTGTAAACTGGGGAGGATGCCTGTAGGTGACATTATGGGCTTACGTTTAGTTTGATTAGTTGTATTAGTGGAATCATTGTTAGTTAGGCATGACTGTTATGTTTACACTTGGGGTGAAGGAGCGCACTTTGATGGGTGGCAGTCATAGGGGGTGATTGACACTGAATATGTAAGCAGGTGAAGGGATTTCACATCCGTTTCAACTACATTGAATTATTCACGTAAGAGTTAGGGGCTGTAAAAAGAAAGATTTGTTTAATTTGTTTAATCTATAGTTGCTGCAATAAGAATTATTTTGTTTGTCTGACAGACATGTATTTTACTATTGTAGATACCCCTGAGGAAGGTCGAAACGACCAAAATGCATTGGGTGATTGTAAATGTAAATGGAGGATTCGAGTTTCCTAACATGCCTGTGATTAGGCCCGGATGGGCAATTCCTGTGCAAACAAAAAGCATGAAATTGTGGAATCTTGTACCTTTGATGTGACGGACAAACGTTGACAAATGGATTTAAATAAACAGACTGAACTGATTTGAATACTTCTGAGTACGTGGATAACATGGATCACAAATGTGTATAAGGCTGTGCAACTCTAGGTGACTCGCACAGCGCGCGTCACACTTTTTTGAATATATATCCTCGTGTATTTGGGACGGGGCACAGAATTTGAGTATGCACGCCAAATCTGAGAAATTCATGGAGAGTAAAAAAGCATTATAATAAAAATAGGGTGTGCTTCAAGTCATTTCTTAGTGACTATCACAAAATGGATGCCACCAGCACAGACACTGGGCTGCCCTCCTGCTGCTGACTGAAACTCGCAGTGGAGGAGGCCCAACAAAAGGCATCCTGTCACAGGGAGGTGTCACCACCTTCCAGACAGGATTTAGTGTATTGGAGCTGGGTGGGTGCACTATTAGAGTGCTTTGAAGTCCTGCACTGGGGGAGCAGTAGGCTCCTCTGTGCATATGCCAGCTCAAACCGGTTCAGGGGCTACCAGCCCCTGCTCTGGCGTGAAACTGGACAAAGGGGAGTGGGTGTAACCATCCACCCCCCTGACCCTCCTAGAGGAGTGGTCATAGAGCTAGTCCCTCCCTTTCTTTCACTATAAGATAGGTACACCTTGCCATTGCAAATTAGATAACCCTGGACGACGCTTTACAAGAAGAATCCTGGCCCTTCGACGTTCCACTACCTTTGGAAGACAGAAGAATCTCCCTTGGAGTCAAGGAGTGACTTTCCTGCTTGACAGGCACCTGAAACTCTAATCAACGGTTGCAAACTTTTCTGCTCCCGCCGGAGTCCGAAGTCCCTGCGAACCCAAAAGCAGATTTCCTGACCTCTCATCGGCCATTTTGAGTCCCCAGCGAAGCTGTGGCGTCTGGACCCCACGAGTGACGAGGAACTGCAATACCTGGGAACCGTGCACTATTGTCGAGTGCAACCCCTTCACGACGTTCAACGAACTTGTGCTTTGGACCATTTGTGGCCCAAGCCTCCAGCAGGATTTGCAGCAAAAATCAGAGGCCTACCGCGTCCCGAGTGACCGTGGGCTCCGTGGGCATTTCCTCAAGAGGCGTCTTCGCGATCCCTTGCCCGTTGGTTAGCGGGTCCCCCGAAGACTTTCTTCTCGACTCAAAGGGCTCCCCTGGTTGCTCCAGGCCTGCCCTCACTTACCCTCGCTGGGTGAGTCCCTCAGACCTTGCTGGTCTGCACCATCGACTTTCTTCACTCTACACAAGACTTGCTTTTGCCAAGGCTTGTTTGCTCCAATCCGGTTTCCGACACCGCCATCTGCTGCAGACGTCGTGGGAGACTCCGAATCCAGCTGCTGGTCATCTTCGATCCCTCCTGGACCTCGTGAGCAAAGAGTCAAAACACCATCGACGACCTGGAATCACCCGACATCTGTGGGCATCCATCTTCCTGGCCCCGGGTCACTGGCAAGTGATTGTGAACACTGTCTCTTCAATTTTCAGGTCTTCTAAATCCAGAATCCAGCTGTGGATTCGACCGGACACTTCTTCAGTCGCCGCAAGCAGCAAGTCTTCTTTGATCTCCATAGAAAACAGCGACGCGACCCAACAACAAAAGACACCTATGCACCCGGCTTCCCTGGGTGAGGTAACTCGTGCACTCCGGTGCCCAAGTGTGTGTTGTCCCTCGAATTACTTACCTTGTAAGTGGCTTGCTTGTAGACTTCCTAGAAGTACCCTAAAACTTTAAAAATCAAACCGCGACTTTCTCCATTGTAATCAAGAGGGAACCCGCGTCTGTGTTCACACACTGCATGCGTCTCCCGTGGGCCTGTTACTTACCTGCTAACACTGCAGTCTTGAAGCCCTAGCGATTCTACAGGCCCTAGGCCTTGTCATTTTGCAAGTCGACTTTCCTAACCCATTTTTTTAGTATATGGTCCGGTACGCCCCTAGGGCCCTAGCCATATTTGTGCTTAACGTATTGTGAAACGTTGATATTTGAATGTGTACCTGGCTTCTAATCTCATAAAGAGATTAGTAGAGTGTGTCTAGAAATAAATACATATATATTTGATATATATACCTGTCTGGTGCCCTTTCATTTGGTAATTCAAGAGATTATAAGGTAAAACAACCTGCTTTACATTCCTCTGAGAACTAGCCTGAAGGCTGCTCTCCACAGCTACGACTAGGATAGCTTTCTTTAAAAGGTTGTCTTAAACCTATCTACCATAAGAGTCGAATTGGACTGGTGCAAGGTGGCCACTATAACTAGTGACCAGCATATGCCAGGCCAACTTCTCACAAACAGGGATTGGACATCTTGTTGCAAAAGCATCAGATGGTCCTCCAAACACCAGCCCTGGCGAGGAGGGTAAGGAGCGGGAAACTACTGGAAGGGAAGGACGTACCCATTTTCTACAAGATTCAAAACCCAAAGATCTGATGTAACAGATTTCCAATTTTGTAGACACCTGACTTCCCACAGGACCCACATGCTCCAAGATGGGGGGTCTAGAGCAGCTTCCCTGCAGAACCATTGGTGGGGACAGGGGAGGAGGAAGAAGAGGAGGAAACCTGTTGTCGAGCAGCCCCTCGCAAACGACGTCTTCCTTTCCCTCTGTACAATAGTGAGGATTCTGTTGCTGCTGTTGCTGTCGGCCACAAAAAGGCGCCACCTTCCAAAGCCCCAGAACTTCCGGAAACCAAAACCCCTAGGCTGTGATTGCAAGCCTAAGGACGTAGTAGTAGCTCTGCTATCCTTAAACCGCTGTAAAGCAGAATCAGCCTTGGTTCCAAAGAGCCTTGATCCGTCAAAGGGAAGGTCCAACTACGTGGCTTGGACGTCCGTAGAAAAGAGTTGATGACCTGATGAGCTGCAGCCTGTGTGTTCGACAGCAACTCGGCAAAGTGACCCTGGACATCCTCAGGCAACTTAGGAACCACTTCCTTGGCCGAATCCATCAAGGGATGGATATAACGCCACATCAAACAAGTGGCATTTGTCGATTTCAAGGCCAAGCTGGCCGACGAGAACACCTTCTTTGCGGATTGTTCCAACTTCTTAGTGTCTCTAGAAAGAACCAGAAGACTGTCTTTAGGAACAAGACACTTGGACCACAAGGCTCTCAGGAGATGGATGTGATGTGATGATAAAAATGCTGGATGCCCTGGTGCTATCTGATCGCGCCTTGCTACTGACCTTGAAACAGCAGGGGCAGACATTGGCTTCTGCCATACATTCAAAATAGGATCCGTCAGAGCCTCATTGAAGGGAAGCAAAGGCTCCACCGCAGAAGGAGAGTGCAGCACCGCTGTTAATATATTAAACTTGACCTCTGCCGTTAGTAATTGTAAGTCCATAAGGTCAGCAGCCTTTCTAATGACCGAATAGTATGAGGCCACATCTTGAAATGGAAGAGCTTTTGGAGAACTGAGCTCCCACTCCGGCGAAGTTTCAAGCCCACTGGCCTCTTGCAGTCCTGCAAAATCATCCATGGGGTCTAAAATCTCCCCTTCCTCAGCCTGCTCCTGAAATTCCTCCTCTCCCAGGAGCCTCTAAGCCTCTCCTCACAATCACATTTTCAGAGTCGGCGGCGCCAAACGTGGCGCTGGAGACCTCAACAGAGGACCTTCAGAAGCGGGCAACAGCACCTGAGAGTAGTCCATCCTTCCCTCCTCTCGACGTCGGGAGAGGCCAAGATGGAGTCATTTGTATGAATGGCATGAATGGAGCCTGGGCATAATGCTGGGGAATGCTCAAATTGTAAGAAAGTGGACCCACTGGGCCAGCAGGTGCGCAGGATGGGTTAGCCACCCTGGCAAACATGCCATACATCGCATGAAGTAAATGCGACGGATCCGCACCTTGAGCCGGGAACGGTGGAATTGGATCCGGGACCGTCTGACCTGAGACAGACTGAGGTCGTAGAACGGGCTCTGCTTGAGGCGCCAGATCCGGGATCAGAGTGTCCATAGGTATAGGCGTTTCTCTCCTGGCGTCGAAGAGTCCCTCGGCATCCGAGAACCCCTGTGCCGGAGTGCGCACAGGAAACACCTGCAGCGAAGGAGAGACGTCATCTTTCCTATGACGACGTAGGATCGGAGACACCGACTTCGACGACTTCTCTTTCGAAGAAGGATGCTTGGATCGTGTCACATCGTTTTCTTATGCTTCTTGGAGGACCTCAAGGTGTGCAGAGTCGGCAACTTCGACCTTGACTTGGTCTTTTTTCTACCCCTCTTCTCCTTCCTCGCTCGGGCCATGAACAACTTCGCCTGTCTTTCCTTAAGTGCCTTCAGATTCATCCAATGGCATGAAGAACACTCTTTGATGTGGTGGTCCGACTACAAATACCAAAGGCTGTCTTTGTGTGGGGTCTGTAACCGATATATATGGCCCCCACATTCCCTACACGGTTTAGAGCCAAACGTCTTCTGAGTACCCATTATCGAAGAAACAGTTTCTGGACAACTGCAACAAGGTAGCTACAAAGAAATGAAGGGACCTAGGAAAAAAAGTTACGCGTCGACGGTGCAGAAAAAAAGGGAAATGAAGTCAACAGGCCAACAAGGTCTTCTTATGACTTCAATGATGTCATGTGGAGTCGCGAGCGCAGTTGTGCTCTTGTGACACCCTTATCGACATGGGAGAGCTAGCGGTGAAGGTTTCCGTGGAATGGTGGTGCAAGGGTAATTCAAAAGGTGAGGAATCCACAGACAGATGTATCCATCAGAAAGGATAAAGTGCATTGTACATTAAACATTCACAAAAGATGTTAAATCAACAAGAGAGAGGAGATGTGTCAAGTGACACCATGCAACTGTTGGTACATTGATTTTGGCATTGATAAATAAACACCATTTGTCATTCTTTTGATGTGAAAGCTCGGATCACCGGACACCAGGCCATAAGACAAAGTGATAAAGTACACTGTGCATTAAGCAGCAAACACAAGTGATCGTATATCATTTTTTTCAATCGTACTCATAAAGTGCATAATACGATATCAAGGAACCTACAAAACCTGTTGCGCACTGGACAGAGCCAAATATTGGAAAGGTCAAAAGATTCTGTAGCCTTGTCCACCAGCAGGGGGCAGCAAAATTGCAGGCCAGTTAACAGAATGTATTGTGCTATATTGAGCTACAACACTAGTCACTGACAGTACTTGGGTTAAATTTGAGAAAGCAAAAACAATCTGCAACTTTAACCGCCCACAGAACTCATGCTCGTTATCTTGTAAGCTTTCCTGAGAAATTTTACAAACCTGGTTGAGAGCTGTGCATTTACTTCGCTAAGGCCTGTGGTTATGGCTATTTTACATTGGTTTATGCCTAAGTGACGAAATATTGGTTTAAGCCAGTAACACCTGAAGCTCTTTAAATTAGGGCAAAGACAAACAACATGCATTAGCGATTCTTGCTTGTAATTACACAGTCTACAGTTGTGATGAGGTAAAACGTTTAAGCGAAACAAAAGTGCAAAAAGAACGGAGCTTTTTGCTGGCGTGAGCACTTTGCAATGGGCTATAAAGAAGCCATTCGCTGTTTGTAATCAAGTTTCATGTAGAGAGTAATGACAATCAGAAGTCGTTGTCTTCATCAAATCAATTTATTTTCAAATGTTGCTTGCATTCAATATTTTCAAACGAAAAATGCTTGTCAACGCTGGGAAAGGTCATCCAGCTAATTATCATCTCGGCAATTTAACAATGTACCCAATGCATTTCGGGTCCCATTGGAACCCTTCATCAGGGGTATTCCTTAAGGTCGGTGTAACTAAAAAGAACACAAAAAGGCAATTCAATCACTGGTCCTCATAATCAATTCAACATCAAAAAATAAAAAAATTAATTAATGCCTATGTCTACAAGCGTAACTTAATATTTTGCTACGATAATACAGTCATACTGAGAGTAATCGACTCATACTTGTTTTTAAAGCTGTTATCAATCAATCAAACGATGAGACCATCAATTGTCGGAAAAACGAAGGTACATAAATATGTGGGTTATACCAAAGAAACTAACTAAAAGGCCATTACCACTTTTCACCGTGAGATAGACTCGCTACATTAGATAGACTCGCTACGTAAAACGTGACTAATGGATAAACAAAAGCGGTGCTCGTATGAAAATAGATCGAGGACAAAGTGGAAAGTTTAAACCGTCAAACTGACAGACAAGTGAAGAAATAAGCAAAAGTGCTGTGATGAAAGTAAACTCACGAAAGGACCCGTGCACATGCCCGGTAAAGAACTGCAACCGTGTCCGGTGGAACCACGTCAGATGTGGGCTGGCGTGCTTGCGTCCGACAAGGGGTGGTTTAAATGATAAAAAGTGAAGACGGATTACGGCAATGGGTGAGAATACCAAAGACATAGAAACAGTCTGTTATTAGTAGGACAATGCTAATAATACAAAGTGATGTCACATTGTATTTGAAACAATAAAGTTGTGAAAAACATTTTCATAGAGAAAAATCAAATTACAAAAAGCAATTAAATTCAATCCGGTCGTTGAGACCCAGAGGTTGAAGTGACTGCAGTTTTTTGGTCCAATAAAATTCTGCACGTGCGAGAGATTTTTGAGGATCGACATCAGACCTTGACTTTTGTGCCTCCAGTATGGTGAAACGAAGCTGAGAAATATTATGCTTGGCTTCTATCCAATGTATTGCAACTGTGGATTTCTCATTTTTCATGCGAATGTTGCTTTTGTGCTCACCTATTCGTATTTTTACTTTGCGTTCAGTCCTGCCAACATAAATTTTGCCACAAGGGCATTTGAGTGCGTAGATGACATTGGGAGTATCGCACGTACTTGAGTGTCGTAATTTGATCTTATAGCCTTTAGTTGGATGGATAAAACAATCACCAATGATTACATTGTTGCAGTGAACACAGTTCTGGCATTTTTGCATGCCTTTGAAAAATTTAACAGATGTGTCTGGAGTTTGAGCGAGCAATTCTTTCAAGTTTTTGGATCGTTGCATAGCAAAGATCAGTTTCTGGGGAAATAGAACCAGTAAATCAGGTTCAGTGCGAATAATGTTCCAATGTTTCATGATGATAGATTTGATGTTGTCAACTTGAGTAGAATGTTTTAAAACACATACCAGAGGATTAGCTTGTTTTTTGCATGTACGTTGTAATAAGCTGTTGCAGTCTGGTTGGTCAAGTTTGCGTTTAGCCTCATCCAAGATCTGTGATGGATAACCTCATTTACGAAATCGATCAACAAATTGATTGGTGATAGAAATTGTGTCTTGTGGGTCAGAAGTAATTCTTTTTAATCGGATGAACTGTGAAAAAGGCAGATGTTTCTTGAGTGTGGATTGATGGAAGCTTTCATAATGAAGAGAATTGTTTCTATCTGTGGGTTTGATGTAAACTTTGGTTTTGACGGATCCTTGATCGATTTGAATAAGTACATCCAGGAAGTTCATGCTGTGCTTATCAATTTGATGAGTGAACTTAATTCGATTGTGAATATGATTCAGATGAAAGATGTTGGCTTCAAGAACACTACGATCGCCCTTCCAGATAATAAAAATATCATCTATGTAACACTTGTATAGTACTAGGTTTTGAGACCATACGTGATTATTCAGGATATGTTCATGTTCCAGCTTAGCCATAAAAATATTGGCGTACGAAGGAGCTCCAGCAAAGCCCATTGATGTACCGTTGTTTGGGCATAAAACACACCCTTCCATTCAAAATAACTGTGGTAGAGTGCGAATTGTAGTAATTCAATGAGAAACACCTTTTCTGCATTGATGTGGTTATGATTTAGTAAAGCCCATTCAGTAGCTTCAATGCCATCTGCATGTGGAATGGAAGTGTACAAGGAAGTAACGTCTATGGTGCATAGTAGCCAGTGCTCTATATCCTTCATGTCAAGATCTTTCAGAAGATCGAGAAGAGCTGTGGTGTCTTTTAAGTAAGACTGTTGTTTTTGTACAATTGGCTGTAGGAAATAATCAAGATATTGCTGACACTTATACCAAATTGGATCATGATCCCACACACAGTTATCAAAACTTTTTAAATCAGATTCTCACACGTGCTGAAGAGATGGGTTGGATCAACCAAAAAACAAAGATGTTTCTGTATACGACTTATCCACGAAGGCCTAGATTGTACATGTTGCCAAAGATTAAAAAAAATCTAGAAAAACCACCTTTCCGCCCTATTGTGTCAGCATGTGGATCTTTATCTGAACCTGTAGGGAAATATCTTGATTATTTCCTACAGCCAATTGTACAAAAACAACAGTCTTAATTAAAAGACACCACAGCTCTTCTCAATCTTCTGAAAGATCTGGACATGAAGGATATAGAGCACTGGCTACTATGCACCATAGACGTTACTTCCTTGTACACTTTCATTCCACATGCAGATGGCATTGAAGCTAGTGAATGGGCTTTACTAAATCATAACCACATCAATGCAGAAAAGGTGTTTCTCATTGAATTACTACAATTCGCACTCTACCACAGTTATTTTGAATGGAAGGGTGTGTTTTATGCCCAAAACAACGGTACATCAATGGGCTTTGCTGGAGCTCCTTCGTATGCCAATATTTTTATGGCTAAGCTGGAACATGAACATATCCTGAATAATCACGTATGGTCTCAAAACCTAGTACTATACAAGCGTAACATAGATGATATTTTTATTATCTGGAAGGGCGATCGTAGTGTTCTTGAAGCCAACATCTTTCATCTGGATCATATTCACAATCGAATTAAGTTCACTCATCAAATTGATAAGCACAGCATGAACTTCCTGGATGTACTTATTCAAATCAAGGATCCGTCAAAACCAAAGTTTACATCAAACTCACAGATAGAAACAATTCTCTTCATTATGAAAGCTTCCATCAATCCACACTCAAGAAACATCTGCCTTTTTCACAGTTCATCCGATTAAAAAGAATTACTTCTGACCCACAAGACACAATTTCTATCACCAATCAATTTGTTGATCGATTTCGTAAACAAGGTTATCCATCACAGATCTTGGATGAGGCTAAACGCAAACTTGACAACACAGACCGCAACAGCTTATTACAACGTACATGTAAAAAACAAGCTAATCCTCTGGTATGTGTTTTAAAACATTCTACTCAAGTTGACAACATCAAATCTATCATCATGAAACATTGGAACATTATTCGCACTGAACCTGATTTACTGGTTCTATTTCCCCAGAAACCGATCTTTGCTATGCAACGATGCAAAAACTTGAAAGAATTGCTCGCTCAAACTCCAGACACATCTGTTAAATTTTTCAAAGGCATGCAAAAATGCCAGAACTGTGTTCACTGCAACAATGTAATCATTGGTGATTGTTTTATCCATCCAACTAAAAGCTATAAGATCAAATTACGACACTCAAGTACGTGCGATACTCCCAATGTCATCTACTCACTCAAATGCCCTTGTGGCAAAATTTATGTTGGCAGGACTGAGCGCAAAGTAAAAATACGAATAGGTGAGCACAAAAGCAACATTTGCATGAAAAATGAGAAATCCACAGTTGCAATACATTGGATAGAAGCCAAGCATAATATTTCTCAGCTTCGTTTCACCATACTGGAGGCACAAAAGTCAAGGTCTGATGTCGATCCTCAAAAATCTCTCACACGTGCAGAATTTTATTGGACCAAAAAACTGCAGTCACTTCAACCTCTGGGTCTCAACGACTGGATTGAATTTAATTGCTTTTTGTAATTTGATTTTTCTCTATGAAAATGTTTTTCACAACTTTATTGTTTCAAATACAATGTGACATCACTTTGTATTATTAGCATTGTCCTACTAATAACAGACTGTTTCTATGTCTTTGGTATTCTCCCCCATTGCCGTAATCCGTCTTCACTTTTTATCATTTAAACCACCCCTTGTCGGACGCAAGCACGCCAGCCCACATCTGACGTGGTTCCGCCGGACACGGTTGCAGTTCTTTACCGGGTATGTGCACGGGTCCTTTCGTGAGTTTACTTTCATCACAGCACTTTTGCTTCTTTCTTCACTTGTCTGTCAGTTTGACGGTTTAAACTTTCCACTTTGTCCTCGATCTATTTTCATACGAGCACCGCTTTTGTTTATCCATTAGTCACGTTTTACGTAGCGAGTCTATCTAATGTAGCGAGTCTATCTCACGGTGAAAAGTGGTAATGGCCTTTTAGTTAGTTTCTTTGGTATAACCCACATGTTTATGTACCTTCGTTTTTCCGACAATTGATGGTCTCATCGTTTGATTGATTGATAACAGCTTTAAAAACGAGTATGAGTCGATTACTCTCAGTATGACTGTATTATCGTAGCAAAATATTAAGTTACGCTTTTAGACATAGGCATTAATTAATTTTTTTAATTTTTTGATGTTGAATTGATTATGAGGACCAGTGATTGAATTGCCTTTTTGTGTTCTTTTTAGTTACACCGACCTTAAGGAATACCCCTGATGAAGGGTTCCAATGGGACCCGAAATGCATTGGGTACATTGTTAAATTGCCGAGATGATAATTAGCTGGATGACCTTTCCCAGCGTTGACAAGCATTTTTCGTTTGAAAATATTGAATGCAAGCAACATTTGAAAATAAATTGATTTGATGAAGACAACGACTTCTGATTGTCATTTCTCTCTACATGAAACTTGATTACAAACAATGAATGGCTTCTTTATAGCCCATTGCAAAGTGCTCACGCCAGCAAAAAGCTCTGTTCTTTTTGCACTTTTGTTTGGCTTTTGACCGTGAGTCGCCATTGGACAGGCGTCATGGCGTTTTGAGCACAACCTTTTAAAATTGCTACTTTTTGATTCTACATTTATAAACGTGTGCACGTTGGCATTTGTTTTGTAAAACATTTAAGCTCCCACATTTGTACTCTTTTAAAGGGATTAGTCCACATCTCAGTGTCAAGAGTTATTTCTTATAACCTAGGTTCAAAGGGCTGGGTAGGTACGTGGCTTTCCCTAGATCTTGATAGAAAGCTACTTGCAGGTCCGCGTGTGGTTTTTGTGCTAACTCTTGCCGGTCTTCTTCGGCCAATTTTATTTTTTCATTTTTTACAAGGATTTTGGCTCTTAATTATGGCTACAGGTTTTGTTAAAAAAAACCTCTTTTGTTGGCCCAAGAATTCAATTCAGTCCTTCAAGCAGAGCTCCCATTGGAGCTTTTTGTCCTGAATGCCTAACATTATCAGATCTATGAGATTCTGTTGGGGCTGTCTTGAGCTTAGCATAATATCCCAAAAAATGAGCACTAAGCATAGGTGATTGTTAGCACAGGCCAAATTCCAGTCGTATTTGGGGAAAAGGGTGGCATCTGGCTGCGGAAACAGTTTTCTGTAGCATCTGGTTTGTGTTTCATCCAGCCAGGTGACAAGTGGATCTTTGCATATCAACGAGCCATAAGTCAAGGTTGGCATGAACTTAGTATTGATTACTCTACAGATGCCAGTTAGCTCTGGGCCGCATATCTTTTTTAACAACTTTTGGAAGCTCCTGATCATGGATAATGAGAATTTTTTCAAAGTTGCCAGCTCTGCCTGGTGCGAACCACGCTGATTAAAGTGGACGCCCAGAAATGTTCTGCATGGTACTTGCTGTAGTCTTACTTCAGTCATTACAAATTTGGCTTTGTGGATGCATCTAGCACCGTAGATCATAATTTTTGAGTGGTTGACTGATAGCTTGTTTTGCGTACAGTACATCAAGAGGGCCTACAAGGATCTTTTCAGGCCCACAGCCATATGTTCAAATAATAGCATGTCATCTGCATAGTGCAGATACTGGATGGAAGGATTAGTTCTATGCCTGAAAAAGTTTAAAAGCTTTCTCTGTTAAAGCACTCTGGCACACTCAATCCCATTTTGCGCCAACTCATTAAAAACCTTCTCGACCATTCGAGATTGCAGTAAAGTTTTTACTTACCTGGATAAAATTGATACCATCGCAAGTTAACAAAATAATGTAAAGGTGGGTTTAGCCATTCCGATCTGGCAGTAGTCTGTTCGCGAGGTCACTCTTTCTGTGCTAGGTCTGTATGATGGCCAAAATAGATGGAAACTATTACAATTTACTATAACAATTCTCGCTTGTTGCTAGGCGCCCTCTTCTACTCGCTGCACAGAATTTAATCTGAAGCATAACAAGATTTTTTTCTAGCTTTAAAGCTCTTTGGAGAAATGGAACAGTCTTATACATAGAGCTTTAATATAGCAATATACTCTGCTTCTGAGGACTGTAACAACTGGTTTAGCCCGTGGCAGAAGAACAGGGTACAAAGCTATTAGAATATTCAACCCCCGGAGGGAAGAATTTCTAAAGTAATGAAGGATTAACAGAAACCTTTTTCTTTATAATCTTTATTTCGACCGTTTTAGATCATAAAAGATATACAACAATAAAAACATTTAAAATAGAGTTAACATTCGAATAAAAAGCACATGACATTTTGAGAAGGAGCATAAATAACAACATGGTGCAAAATACAATTCATTCAATAGTTCTATTATCCCCAGCCTCAACCTGCTTTATATGTCTTGCTCGAATGTGCCACATTGCTCTTAACAATTTAGCTACCGCAAACACAACCGGGGGCGAAAGATCTGTTTTTAACACTCTGTATGCATGTAGATAATGCCTAAGACCCAGTTCTTAAGAAGGGGAAAAAGCCAATAATTTCTGGGTCTACGGTATGCTTTACAGAAAAAGATCATATGTAGGTCATCCTCTCGGGTTTGGGTGCATAGTGAGCATTGCTCTGATGAGGGGGGATTGGACCACTGCTTCGTAAATGACCCAAGTGGGAGTGAGCTATGTCTCCACTGAAGAAACAATTTTCTGGTGAGGACGGGCTGATATTGTCAAGAACACTCTCTTGGTGGTACACATCTTTCATTTTAACAAATAAGTTAGTAAGAGACCGCTCCTTTGTAGCCCCTATAAGTTTTGATAATTTAAATTCATAAAATTCCTTTGCCAGGAGTTTCCTAGGGATCCTACAGCACGCACTCCCTGGGTTTAGCCAAAGCTCCGGCCGTCCCAGATTCTCACATGTCTTTTTCACATAGGATAACCATGGGATAAGAGCGGCTTTTGGCAGAGTTAAAATCTCTTGTAGTTCAGACCTATATGTTGCAAGTTCTGGCCTAGCCCACAATCGACGCCAGAAAGTCAGAGGTTTGAGTGCCAGCTCTTCACTAATTGGTCTCAATCCCAGGTCCAGCCTCAACGGCAAAAGAGGTGTACTTGTTGGAAGGGCTGCCAGCTGCCTAATAAAATTGTTTTCAGTGACTAGTAAGTTCTGTGTAGAGGTGTGGCCCCACAGTTCCCCGCCGTATACTACTGCCCCACGCCCTTGCATTTTATACATTTGTAGGGCTGGGGTCAAAGGTTTAAAGGACGAAGTATTCCTCAACCTACAGATACCTCCAGTTAATTGAACAAGTCTCAAATTGGCCTTGTTACGATGGGTGTCCCAGGACATTGTTTGATTAATGGTGACCCCCAAATACTCAAATGTACATACTCTCTCCAACTTCTGAGTGCCTATGATGGGATTAGGCCGGGTGGAATTTGGGGGATTGAGAATCATGTATTTCGTCTTCATTGCGTTGATCTCTAGACCCCGCTCAGTACAAAAGGTTGAGAATCCATCTAAAATTCGTTGAATTCCCATGGGGGACTTAGACAGCAGCAGGGTGTCATCCGCAAACATAATAGCGGGCACCCTGCTGCCATTGAGTTTTGGTGCATCGGAGTCGGCCACCCTCAGCAGGTGGTCGATAACCCCGTTGACAAAGAGGCAAAACAGGGTCGGAGCGAGGACACAGCCCTGTCTTACCCCCCTGTCAACCGGAAATCTATCCGTAAGTACCCCATTCCTACCGCACCTCACACGTGCAAAATTTCCCATGTGCAGTCTTATCAAAATGGAAAGGATATCATGCGGTATGGCCAGGTCCGCCAAGACGGACCAGAGTCTTGCTCTTGGGACTAAGTCGAAGGCCCGTGTACAAGCTGCCACCCTCGATTATTGCGGTCTTCCAGTAAATAAGGTTCAAGCGGAACACCTGGTCCGTAGTCGAAACCCCCTTCCTAAAACCTGCCTGATAGGGGCTAAGGATGGAAAAGTCATCAATCCAAGTTTGGAGGCGATCAAGAATCAGCCTACCAAACAACTTCTGGGAGACATCTATAAGGCTAATGGGCCTGTAGTTGGCTGGGAGCAGAGGGGACCCCTTTTTAAAGACAGGCACAATCTCTGCGCCCAGCCAAGTACTAGGCACCTCCAGAATGCCGCGGCTAGAGCCATTGTAAGCTTACCCCGAAGGAGCTCTGTCTCAGGTGTCTTGAGATCCTTGCATTGGCTCCCCATTAAATCACGCATCCAGTTCAAGGTGTTGTGTTTGGCGTTTAAGATCTTGAGGGGAGTAGGTCCGCCAATTCTTGCTGACCTTCTGTCGTGGTATGTTCCTTCCCGCGCTTTGAGATCGGGAAGCCAAGCGCTCGCGGTGGTCCCCCGATTCAGGTTGTGTCGGGCTGGTGGTCGCTCTTTCAGGGTGAGGGCGGCTGAACTCTGGAATTCCCTCCCAGTGGACTTGCGGCTACTGACTGACCTCTTGGCCTTTCGCAAAGCTCTGAAAACGTTTCTTTTTTAAATAGATCTTTTATCTGTGTTGTGTTTCTGCTATCTGTTGCACATTGCCTGCCATGCGCCAGGACGCCCCTTAGCTGGGGCAGCTGTGCGCAATACAAAAGTGCATAACATAACATAACATAACATGCCCCCCAGAATAGCATTAAACATAGACAATAGATATGGTGCCCAAACATCTGGTTCCTGTTTAAAGAGATCCCCGGGGAGGCCATCCAAACCCGGAGCCTTGCCAAGGGGTAAGGCAGAAATTGCTGCTCTAATTTCAGTCACCGTAAAATGGTCTTCAGAATGACATGGTGTTACAGTGGGTGGTAATTCACCGGGGACCCCAGCCTCCACCCTATAAAGGGACCAGAAATGCTCCTTCCAAGCTTCAGCTGAGATGTTAGGTTCTATAGCCGATGGAAGATCTTCTGAGCCAGTATTTACAATTCTCCAGAATTCGCGGGAGTCCCTATTGGCTAACGATTTAGTAAGGTCCTCCCACTTCTCCTGATCCCACTCAATCTTAGCGTTAAAGATCAATCGCTTATACTCCCTCCTCCTAGCCTTGATCTCAACTCGGCTATTGCCTTCCTTAATGGCGATTAAAAGGTCTGATTTCGCCTTACGGCAAGCAACATTATGCCAGGTCTGGCGATTAGTGGGCCCCACCCCCTTCTTAAGTGGACAAAAGAGGACTTCAGCCAGAGACTTTATCAAGTCATCGTGCGCCAAACGCAATAGCTCATAATTGTCTTTGGCGATAGAATTTCCCATTAAAGTACTCACTACCTCCAAAGTGGGGATTACCCTGGAGTATAATTCTGCGACTTTCCCTTGATTAGTGGAAAGCTTTTCCCATCTAATTCTCCTTCTATTAGACGTAAGGACCAGCCCCGTGGACGCAGAACCTACCATGACCCTTCTTCCCACTAGACCCGGGATCTTATATTGTAACTGGAGCGCATTGTGGTCGCTGTCCTCCCTTGTAATTACTTTAAAGTCAATGATTAGCGACCACTGGGAGAGTTGGACCAAGATATAATCTATTCTTGATTCCCTACCCTGTTTATTATACGTCCACTTTGGAGGGATATCAGAGTTTACACGGCCATTACAGGCCCGCAAACCGTGCTTAAGTGTTAGGGCAGTGACCTGGACCGCAAGGGGTGTCCAAGCTCTAGGTGGGATAGCATATGTGGGAGGAACCAACCAAACGGCGTCCTCGTCTCGAGAGGGTCCATCCACTAAGCCCGGTAGAGGCTCGAATTGTGAATTCAGATCTCCCCCCACCACTAAGGGTATGTCCGGGGAAATGCTATCGAGAAAGGCTGAGAGTTCATCCATCGTCCTCGATTCTTGGGTGATATTAACCGGCCTTGAATAGACATTAACCAGGGCGAGCCTGGAAGAATTTGACCATTCCTGTATCATGCCGAGGATGTCCTCTGAATGGGTGAGGATTCGTGTAGCAGAGCACCCCAGATCAGTTGCCACCCAGATGATAAGGCCTCCCGATGTCCGCCCACGACCCCCCCACCTAGCTGCCACTGAGAATGCTGCGAAACCTGGGCGAGAGTACTCCTCTCTCGCCCAGGTTTCTTGGAACATACAGATATCATTACCTTCCACAAAGGAGGCCCATTCTGGGGAATCCAGCTTGTTCCCCAGACCGGCCACGTTCCAAGACAGTATCTTTAGGTGTGGAGGGCTGCTTATTTCATAGGGAACTGTGGGGGGTTTTTCACCCAGTGTGGCCATAGATCTGATGTTTTGTCGGGGTTCCTCCCTATCAGCTATAAGAACGTTAATACTAGGTGGGGGGACTATTGCCCATGACTCGGGGTCCTTAACAACACTGAGCGCCTCAGACTGAGCTACCTTGGGGGAGTTTGACGTTAGACCAACTGGGGTATCATTTCTCCTCTTGGGACCCTTAGATGAACTGGTGGCCACCCCTCCACTCTCCTTGTGTTGTCAATCCACCATGTCCAGCGAACTAAACCTGGAAAATAAACAGGCTGCTGGACACCATGAGAGTAAGGATCCCCACACTCTCTAGCACCCCATCCCCTACCCCTCCTAGGAACAGTTTGCAATCCATCCCCCTCACCCCCGAAAGTCTGCGGTGGATAAAAGAAAGACAATGGTAGCGGCTGGATAGATGTGCCTTGGTCATAATGCGGCCAGGAGCATATGTGAGAAACTGACCTAGGTTCCCTAAAGTTAATCAGCACACAATCACCATTAATGGTTTTTCTTGAGTTGCCCAACCATGGAACCCTTCTAACCATGAGTACCTCAGCAGATACTCCTCGCGGGAGAGGTCTATTAGTGGTAAGCCAATTAACAACCTTGTTTCTTAGTGCAGCAACAGGTTCTTTAGAATCCTGCTTAAGCTCTGGCACCCCTGCTAAGATGACTGTGTAAGGGGCCGCCTCTGGGGGTAGATGCACCGGCCGAGGCCTTTTGGTTTTCGGGGGGAGAAGTTGTGTGGGTGTACTTTTGGTCTCTACCAGAGTAATGGAAGGTATCCCCACGGTGGACAGTGAGGCTACCGGAGGTGTGACCACCGGCTGGGATTGATTGGGATTTCACTTGTGGATTTGCTCCCTCTAGGGGGGGGTACAAGTGTGGCCTCCTTAGTCATGGTTCCCCCTCTACCCATATCTGCCCTATTACCGGACTTGAGTGTGTCAGCTAGTTGAACAGTAGCTTTTTCTATAGTCACTAACCTTGCCTCAATCTTTATCAGACGAGCCTCAAAGGGGCTTAATAAAGCCCTCATAAGAGCGCCAATATTATGTAAGGTTAAGTCCTCCTCTGTATTTGTGCTAGGGCAGGGGTTCTCTAGATATGTTAGGTGCGGATCTGGATTTGTAGCAGATGCCTCATGGGGTTTGTCTTGCTGGGAACAATTTATTGTGGGTACATCTCTCGTATTATTCCCAGCTCCCTGGTTATGCTTCGCAAGTTTAGCCTTGCGTCCCCCTGGATTATGAGCCCCTCTTTTCCTCTTTGAAATAGCTCCCTCCCGTTGTCCCTGTGCTGCACGGCTTTCTTTATCAGTGACAGGGGTATTATCTTCCTCAATGGCCGAAATAGGGGGTAGGGTGAATTCCCCAGTTTCCCCAATTTCTCCAGTGACTGAAAGTATACATTCAAGTCTATTCTCTGGGGTCCGTGCCTGTGCTATCGTTCCCATGGATGATCTCCTAACCCACTCGATTTCTTGTGAGATACGTCTTTCTAGGACAGTGATTTCATCAGTTAACAGGGAGCCAGCTTTGGCGAAATATGTGTCCAAAGTAACTTTGGCCGGTCCAGGAGCCAGCGTGGTTTTGCTACGAGTCTCACTGGCGATCATTATCCCCCGTATCACGGTGCGGATCGATCGAGCGCTCAAACACCAAGGGGGGTGGCCCGGTCCCGGTCTCTTCCGTTCTCTAACGGCCTCAAACGGCCCGCCCTTTGCCCGGGCTTAGCCCCGGGCGCTCCCGCGCAGCGGAGAGCTAGATCGATTATATAGGGCGGGGTTAGGGGCCGTGGGCGGAGCAACAGGGAGAGCGGACCAGGTGTTAGGTGTCGGTCGGGCAGGGACTCCTGGGAGATGCAGTCCCTGCTAAAACGCTCGCAGCCCTGATGCAAGCTGAGGCCACAGACCACCACTCCTTCAGGCGGATTCAGCTGACTCTGTCCCCACACAGCGAAGCGGCACCCGCGGAGCGGGTGCGGCGAGGAATGGAGGTGAGTTTTGATTCAGCAGCAGACCTCCTGGTGAACTAGGCTCCTCACAACGAAGGTTTTGGCAAGTGATCAAACATAAGCATTGGAATGTTGGAGCAGACGCCAGTCCAGCCATTATTTGTCCCGAGCCTATCCACTATCCCGAATGGAGTTCACAACGTTCCAATATTCTAATACATGTTATTTCTTGTTTATACTACTGTTTATGAAATTATATCACTGTTTATTGTCTTTTGCTTTCTTTTCTCAGTGTTTATAATGCTCTGTAGTTTTATGATGTTTTTACATATTCCATTTTGCACAATTCTCTGATAACCGTTTGTGTTACGTTTGTGCTTCAGGGAAATATTAACAGCAATACATAGATATTCCCGATCCTGCCCCTTAACACATGCTGTGACTTGTGTTTCTTATAGAATCCTCCAGGTGCAAATAAAGTATAGATGTGCAAATTAGTTGATCTTCCAGCTTTAGTCATGTGAATGACACTGTCAAAATGCAATATGTAGATGAAAGTATGACGATGAAAATGCACATACAGAATAGTGGTATTTCACTTTGTCAGGAGAAGAGTGAACTAGAAGGCCAGTTATAAATATTTAAATAAGTATTGTTATCATATAAAATGTGATCTAATGGTTATATTGTTGATCCGAAGCACTAGATCCAAGTTATAATATTAGTGTCTGCTGCTTTGTCAAACTGTTTGATCCTTGGCATGTTAGGCTTACTCCATGAACCTCAGCTGCCTTCTCCTGTTTTAAAAACTCGGAAATCTAGAGATCCACAAAACAATGGACTATTTAAAACTTGAGTGTGGCCATATGTACTTTGGCAGGACTTATATGAGATAAATGTACTCCATTGCCTGTTTCTCCGTAGAAGTTTATGGAATCTCAGCTGTGCTGCCCTGACTAGGCCTTTGTCTTTTTCAGGTTGCTGCCTCAGAACAACTGCAAGTGTGAGGTGGAGCCAAGCCTTAACCTGCCGCTCCAGAAGCACTTCATCACCCCAGTGTATTCCATCGACTTTGCCACCGCCATCGATCCCGCTGAGCTGACGGAATTGCACCGGAGACGGGAGGAGGAGTACAGAAGCCACCGGCAAAGGTGGGAATCATAGTTGTAGGGGTCACCAGAAATCATGCTTAAAGCTAATTGGTGCATTGTCCTCAGGTGGTGAAGTTACCATATAATCTCAGAAGAAGGTTCCAGGAGCCATCCAGGTACAATAAAATGTCTGCAATGGGGCCATGGTGTACAACTACCACACTATCAAAAGATCATTTGGGAAAAATGTTTGGCAGCGGTCCAAAGTAAGTTCACAGACTGAGCAGGTACCAATGTTATTGTCAGTTCTATACCCAAAGAGCCTTTTGTCCATAAGCCTACAACTTCTTCTATGTGTTGTCGAATATTGAGCCCTAAAAGGGTTCTGCCTCAAGATCAAAAGGCAATGTTTTTGATGCCAAGTTGAAAGTAACAACAAGTAAATATTCTTCGCAGTTAGTCAGGTTAGAGAGGCTAAAATGGACCCCTCTAACTCAGTATTGATTGGAGACCTGACCTCATCAGGAAGGGATCTTTGCCTTTCATTGACTCTTGTAATGATCTGTACCGTAGATCAATCTGTAGGCCGAACAGATTGTTGCCAGTGCTTAATTTGTAAAAGAATAAGTGGTGGAGCCGAAAGCTTTGCTCAAAAGTCTGTGATAGGTGCTACTTAATGTCAGCGTGCCTGATACCAAGGCTGCGTACTCTTGCTTCCACCTCATGCCTCTTTAATCCACTGCAAGACACTCCCTGCCTTTTTTCTCTCACTTTTGCAGGTTCTTTTTCATCCCTGCTTTCTCCCTTTCTCTCTGTATTCAGTCTTTATCTTCTTCTTTTTTTAACCTCATGTATGGTTTTCTTGCTTTTGGTAAGTCTGATGAGAAAAAAAAGTGTGGGTTCCCAAAAAATGAGTACCAGTGGACCCAACCTGTAACCACCAGCTCAAAGTAAGCACTGGCTGTAGCACGGGGCTGACTTTTGATTGATAGTCTGAAGTCAAAAGTTCATATTCATGTTCCTTTGAAAAATCTTAGTTGGTTCCCCATTTAGGCAGAATTTTTAGCATAAAATATTCTATCACCACCACCAGAAAACACACCAGAAAAAATAAAATGTAATCTCCTACAGAAGAGATAGTTAGATATACCTTGGTTGAGTGTAAAAAGGTTGCTTCATCTTCCTTGCCAAGTGATATATTTTAATGTACATTAACAATGAGAACAGGAAACCCGTATTACAAGGAAAGAAATACAATCTTATTTAGGCAGGTCATGCCCGATGTGCTTCCGCAAAGGAAAATGTTCAAACGGAATAATAAGAAAAAAATCCTTAGAAGGGAAAAAAAATAATATACTGAGCCATGTTAGTCAGAAAAAATAGATGCCAGCCAGCAAACATTTGAAAAAATGTTGAGTAATGAATGGTTTCAGCTAGAGACATTACTACCATATACATGCCTTATGCATATTCGGGGGGGGGGGGAAATAAAAAAGAGGTGGGGTTGCACTTACAAGAAATCAGCACTCAACAGACAAAAAGGGACATTGAAAATTTGGAAAAATGGGCCTCAATAACTAGAACAATAGCAAAGTCGGACTCAGGCCTGCAGTGTGTACTATATGAACCACTTCCCTATGCTCAAAGAGTTAGCATTAAACATATTAGACTGGTATAGAAAAGAGGCCCGGGAACTAGAATAAAAGTGGCCCTCCATTTCCAAAATTGGGAAATAAAAAACGTGGCCCGCATTGGAGAGGCCCTTCTATGGCCTCTGCATTATGCCTCCCGTGTGTGGACTTTCACACCCAAGGCATTAACATCCTACCCCGCCAATAAGCCACTGCTAGCGTTTCAAGGGGAATTTGGCAACGGGCATTCATTGGTATTGCATTTAGAACTTCCACGGCTAGTGCAAGGCTAGAGTTGGAGACTGTGTGACTTGGGGAAGGTTTGTGTGCAGCTGCTATTGTGGGTCAGGTGGCTTTTCATTTTTTTCCCATCAGAACTGCACTGCCTTCAGCAGCAGACCCACTGGGACATAATGCAACTCCTTTCATACCAGATGAGACACTCAACCCATGCTGCATAGTGTGCACAGTGCAACCTACTGACTGCATCCTACTCATTATATGTGGATGCTCACAGCAGCTCACATACAGCCACAAATCTGGCCCACCACAACAAAACTAGCATACACACAGTCATAAACCCAGCCCATAATCAGACCTGTCAGACTGGCCCATCGGCACTGCCAGATTGTCCTATAGGCCAATCTGACCATGGCATCACATATGCCCACATACGGAGTAGCCGGTCAAAAGTTCGGGCTGTGTTCAATTTTGTTGACCAAGAACTAGTGGATCTAGAGGTCAATTTATCATTTGGAAAAGGCAGTATAGTTCAAGGCACTTACAAATAAAACTCCCAGTCACAGTCTCTCTGACCATTTGAGATCTACAAAGTAAATTAAGCAGGCTGCATCAGAAACTAAAACAAATAGATCTAAAAGCTACTGCATCTGTACTCCAAGCATTTGAACCTGCCAAAACATGAAGTTAATTACAAACTACACCAATCCACCACAAGATATATCTAGCTTCTGTAAACACTTCACCCAACATACAGATCAGCCATAATAACAATTGTGCAGATAACTGTAGTATCTCAATTAACCTCTACAAAAAAAGCAGATTTGATTGTTTACCGATTGTTGAACCTAATTAGAGAAACACATGAGAACGTTTGTTCCCTGATATTGATGGGTAATGAGGACAGTGCTTAATTTGAGTCTATGTTTTCAGGTGAGACTATCTTGCACTCTTTTTATTGGGAACAGGGCATGTTTTTTTTCATCAGCCTCTTCCCAGAACAAGAGAGAAAACGTGAGCAACATCGGAAAGAAGGAGTAAGGTAAAGATGGAAAACAGAGAAAAAGTGACAAAGAAGTATGAAAAAGAATCTGTATAAGTGAGATTAAAGGGCAGGAAGTTTAGGGTGATGAATGAACGAGACATGAAGTGAAATCAAGACTAGACAGCCTTCGTATTCAGAACACTGGCACTCAAGAGCAGCACTGGCGGTCTTCGGAAGAATACTTTGGGACCGGGACATTTTCTTTTACAAGTTAAGCACTAAATGAGGACGAGGTTACATCCCACATCCCTGTATACAACATACTGAAGCAAGGATTATAGGATTACTACTTGACTTCATGTCAAAAGTACACCTCATATCCTGTTGCATGTAGGGTTCCATATTTCATGGCAAAGGTACACCCCATAATCTGTCGCAGGTAAGGTTCCATTCACCAGTGGCGTAACGAAACTTGGAGGGGCCTCCCTGCAAGGTAGATGGAGGGGGCCCTCCACACTCCAGACCCAGCCAGGAGGTCTCAGGCCAGGGGTCTGCCATCTGTGCACTGTACCGGAGAGGGTCCCCTGGAGCTGAGGCCCCCCCCAGCACCGCGGTGCTGCGGGGGCTAATGTTATGCCACTGCCATTCACCACATCTGTGCATTCTGGGACTTGCTCTCTTGGTTTAGTTCAGTTGAACTCTTTGGGCTGCTATGCTTGAAAATAATGATTTGTAAAAGGAAAGCCCAGGTCTAGTAATAAGATGACCTTGGGACATGGAGTCATAAGACGACCCAAGAATACAGGACGGCTTGCTGGCCTTAGTCCCAAACATCCTATTTTTAGCAGCTTTCCTAAGTAAACTCATAGAGGCTGGAGGCTTTCCGCCAGGAATAGTTAAGATGCAGTGAAGCTAGGGAGGAGCCTTGAAGCCCACGGCAAGAAGCCGCACCATAGCGCAACTCTGCCTGCTGGGTTCTGGGAATCCATTTAAATTCTGTCCATTCTCCACTAAACTGCAAATAATATTCCGCCCTCGCTGGCCTGACTCATCTGGCAAGGTTTTCAGAGAGAAATAACGTGGGGCAGAGCGGCACGATACTGCAAGGCGGGGGGAGGATCAGCGCGGCTGGGCTGGAAATACAGGATCGGTGACCCGGTCCGCGGTGACTCCCTGATTACCTCGTTGGAGGGTGGGGGGGTCGCAGCCAGAGATGCAGTGTGGAGCCTGTTGCCAGTCTCGAGAAGCAGAGCGGACATCAGGACTACGGCGGAGGTGAGCGGGGCCGGGCTTGCGGTGTATCCCCCCTGGTTTAGGGCAGCAGAGAGAAGCGGAGTAGCCTCGCAGGCCATACATGCAAATTGAGGCCGCGGTGCCGGCCTAGCAGAAGCCGATGCCGCAAGGTGAAATCTGTAGTGTTGCGCTCTAGTTCTCGCGGGCTACGTCGTGACGTAGCAAGCGAGGACGAACAGAGAATGAGCGAAGGCGCATGCGCGAGTGCAGAAAAGACTGCGGAGACGCGATATGCCTGGCGCTCTCTCGTTGTACGAAATAAAGAATATTTTCCCCTTTGCAAAGTAAATGGTGTCGGTGGTATTCATTCAGTTTGCAACTAGCTACATTACAGTGGCAACGAGTACTGGGATAACTGAAAAAAAAAAAAAAACATGTGGAGAGGAAGCCCAGCAGAACCCAGCCACCACACCAGATAGACTGGCCAGTCTGGAATGCACCACCGAGGACCACAGGAAGGAAGGCCACCACCACAGCACACAAAACAGCGGGAGAGCGTGGCAGAGGCAGCAAGAAGGGACTGACGCCAACTACAAGGCGAGGTACCAGAAGCTGGGGCAGAGAGCAGGAGAAGGGCAGAGAATAGCACCAACCCAAAGGGGCCCTGGCGGAGGCAGCAGTACGCGGAGACAGGGGATCAGGAGAATCCCGACAGGATCAGGTGCAAAGTGGGAGCACAAGCGCGCCAGGTAGTCCGAGAGGCCCAGGGGCGGAACCAGAAAGACGCGCCACGATGAGCACGCAAGCATCCTCACTAACTACGCCGATCCCGTTTCTGCCGAGGCCTGGAGAACCTCAAATGAAGTGGGAAGATTGGAGAGCGTACTTCAAGAACTACATTGAAGCCCTAGAAGATGAAAATGGGGAGGCTTACCCCAGCGCGAGGAAGAAGAGGATTCTCCTACACAACCTAGGCCCGGAAGGCATAAGGGTCTTTCAGAACCTGGTGCCCACACCAAGACCGAATGCAGATGACGACGTATTCAAGCACGCTATAGAAGATCTTGACAACCATTACCGTCCTGCGGTGTGCGTCTCCATTGACCGGTACAATTTCCAGCAGAGGAAACAAGAAAATGGTGAATCCATAGATGACTATTTAGCAGCGTTGAGAAAGCTGGCGGTGACATGCAAGTATGGAGCCCTGCATGACGAATTCATCAAAGATCAAATAGTTATGCACACCACCAACAAAACAGTGCAGGGCAAGTTGTGGGCAAACGGGGAAGCATCGCTTAAAGAAGTAATTGCCATGGTAAAAAAGGCGGAATTGTTGAAAAGGTGTGCAGACGCGGCCAAAAGGGAAACCCTCCAGAAGACCATGGTGAACAAGGTGGACGACGCTGACCCACAGGGAAGGAGTAAAGCCATGTCGCCTGAAGGGAAAGGACAAAATAAGTGGATAGGGAAACCAGGACAACCATGGAAGCAGAATAGAGACAACAGAACCACGTGCTATAGGTGCGGAAGTCAAGCGCACACGGCCCAAGATAAACGTTGCCCAGCGTTCAGAGCGAAATGTATGTTCTGCGGCATAATAGGTCACTACGAAAAAGTTTGTCGCCGGAAAACGAAGAGACCCATGGTGAAGTACGTCATGCAGGATCAACAGGAGGAAGAAGAAGAACAAGAAGAGGAAGGCGAGGTACTATGCGTGGAGGAGCAAGTGCTAGGCATCGAGTGCAAGCGCTCCCGTAAACCGCAATGTGACATGGTGATAGGAGGAGTGAGAATCAAAATCGTAGTAGACTCGGGATCTCCATACACCATCGTTAAAAGAGCAGTGTCGAAAGAAGAATTCGAGCCCAGTTTGGGATCAAGGTTAGAACCACCGGATATACGACCAGTATCGTACACAGGTAAACCCATTCCCATGGTTGGATACAGGAAGTTGAACTTTGAATTTAGAAGAAGAAACGCGAAGTGCAAGTTATACGTAGCAGAAAAAGGCCCATCCGTCTTAGGATGGATGGATCAAGGTGAACTGGGATCAAGTTAGACCCAGGGGGAACACGCAAGTGCTGCTGATAGCTCCAGGGAGTTGGCCGGAACTGGAAGAGATGAAAAGCAAATTCCCGAAGGTATTTGGCGGGAAAGTTGGCAAGCTGGAGAAATTCACACACAAGATTGTACTCAAAGATAATTCCAAGCCAGTATCCCACAAGGTCCGGAACGTGCCTCTAGCCATAAAAGAAGCAGTACAAATGGAGCTACGCAAATTGGAAGAGAACGGAATTATCGAGCCCATAGACAGCTCGGAATGGCTAGCACCCTTGGTTGTGGCAATGAAACCAAATGGCAAGGTCCGCCTCTGTGTAGACCTTCGAGAACTGAACAAGTGCCTAATTGTGGAAAAATTCCCATTGCCGCGCATTGAAGAAATGTTGTTCAAAACGAAGGGGGTGGAATGGTTTTCCACCATTGACCTTACTTCGGCCTATCACCAGATAGATCTACATCCAACAAGCCGGAAAATGATATCCTTTATAACACCCTTCGGATGCTATCAATTCCGTAGAATGCCTTTTGGTCTTGCTTCAGCAGCGGCGGTGTTCCAGAAATTGCTGCATCGTCTCTTCAAGGACATCGAGGGTGTTCAGTACTTCCAGGATGACATACTGGTGATGAGGACAGACAGGAAGGATCATGATAAGAAGCTAGACAAAGTACTTCGAGTGCTAGAAAACAACGGCCTGACCGCAGAATGGGACAAGTGCCGACTAGGAATGACGTCCGTCACCTACTTGGGACATGAAATAGGAGGACAGGGCATCACGCCAAAACGCGAAAATGTGAAAGCGATTTGCAATGCCTTGGCTCCATCCAACAAAGAAGAGGTGAGATCCTTCCTAGGGATGGCAGAATATTATAGCAAATTTGTGCAACACTTTGCCACCAAGACACACCACCTGCGACAGTTGATAAGGGACAAAACGGCATTCAAGTCGACGGAGGAAAAACAAAAGGAGTTTGAGGCCTTAAAGAGTGACATTAGCCAAGCTGTGCCATTGCAGGGATATGACCCGCTTGGACAATCAATATTGATGACGGATGCCAGTGAGAAAGGATTGGGAGCAGTTCTCATGCAGGAGAGGAGAGAGGGAACGACGGCGACCCTCAGTTTCGCATCAAGATCTTTATTACCCATAGAACAGAAATATAGCGTAATCGAGAAGGAGATGCTAGCGGTGGTGTGGGTCATGGGGAAGTTCTGCCAATGCCTATGGGGCACGAGGTTCATACTCAAAACAGACCACAAACCTTTAGTCAAAGTGCTCACCTCGAATGGGCATGCGAGTGCCACGCCGCGCATCGCTAAGATGACACTGAAATTACTAGAGTACAGGTATGATGTAGAATACATACCGGGGACACGAAACAAAGTAGCGGATTACCTCAGTAGAGCTTCAGCTATGGAAAGAGCTCCCATCCCATCAACTGAAGCGGAAGAGATGGTAGCGGTAATGGAAGATCCAGAAAGAGTGATAAGTAATCAGGAGTGGACCCAAGCGTACAAAGAAGATAGAGAGATTAGCGAGGTCAAAGAGCGCATAATACATGGATGGCCGGAGAAAAGACGGTTGCGGGAATCACTCAGGAAATTCTATGATGTCAGAGAGGAACTGTCAGTGGGAGACAAAGGGATATTCCTGTACAGAGGTGATAAAGTTATTCCCCCGACAGTGTTAGTTCTTCGTATGGTCGCGCTATTGCACGAAGGACATCTAGGATAGTAAAAACCAAGATGAGAGCGAAGCACATGTAGTGGTGGCCAGGAATGGACGTCCAAGTGGAGAGACATGTAAGAGAATGTGATCAATGCCAAAGAGCAGACAAAACGCTGAATCCCTTAAGACCGGCCTTGGGAAAATTTCCACTACCAAGTGACCCGTGGGAAGAAGTGTCAGTGGACATTCTGGGACCTGTGCTGGACACCCTAGGAACGCCCAAATATCTGTGTGTCCTAGTCGACAAGTACTCGAAATGGCCGGAGATACATGTCCAGGAAGTAATGGACGCGGAGACAGTGATTAAATTCCTCACTTCAGTGTTCCTCAGGGAAGGTATCCCGAGAACTATCCTGAGTGACAATGGACCGCAATTTTCCTCGGAGAAGTGGTACAAGTACGCTGAGAGGAACGGAATCAAAATAAAACACACCTCTGTGTATCATCCGTCGAGTAATGGACTGGTGGAGCGATTCAATAGAGTCATAATGAGGTCCATCCAAGCAGCCATCATGATGGGCAAAGATTGGGAGAAAGAAGTACTGAAGATGATATGGGCATACCGCATCACCCCCACCGGCACGGGATATAGCCCTTTCCAAATCTTGAGAGGAAGACATCCTTTCACCAAAGACAACATAATATGGAGAGAAAAGACGATCACTAGCAAATGGTCGCCTGCGGTGGTACAGCACAATCTAGAGAAGGCCCAGAGAATATATACGGAGTACTACAATCAGAGGAGGAAAGTGAAGACAACGACCCTGGAGAGAGGGGAATGGGTGAGAGTCAGATCAGCTATACGGAAAAGGATAGGAGACAGCAAATATCGCCCACCTCTACAAGTGAAAGAAGTGTACGATAGAGCTGCATTGCTCAGTGATGGGAACGTGTGGTCCCAAGATCGCATGTCTAAATGTAACAAGATCCTACGGTGGCCTCCAGAGGAGAACGAGAGGACACAACAAGGCTTAAAGCCAAGAGAAAATGAAGGAAGTAACCCGGTTGAAGAAAGGGACAAGAGGGTAGAAGGAAATGGTGAGGAGTCTGGAGATCAAGTTACACCTGAGATGGAGGAACAGCTAGGAGAGGAGAGTGTGACTCCGAGGAGAGAAGAGCCGGGGACACCGAGAGACAAGGTGGGGAGCCCCGCAGGGGACGGTACCGAGGAAGCTCTCTCCACTCCGGTAAGGCGCACTAGAGCAGGCAGAGTGGTGGTAAGACCTAACCACTTCTGAGACTTTGAACTGGGGGGGAGCTAACAACCTGAGGGACTGTGTGGAATACAAATTCTTTGTTTAATAAAAAAGAGGGAGATATGTAGTGTTGCGCTCTAGTTCTTGCGGGCTACGTCGTGACGTAGCACGCGAGGACGAACGGAGAATGAGCGAAGGTGCATGCGCGAGTGCAGAAAAGACCGCAGAGACGCGATATGCCCGGCGCTCTCTCGTTTTACGAACTAAAGAATATTTCCCCCTTTGCAAAGTAAATGGTGTCAGTGGTATTCATTCAGGTAGCAACTAGCTACATTACAAAATCATAGGCCGCGCAAGCATACAGGCGGTGGTGCAAGCGCAGACACCACCGGGAAAGAGCGGCATTCATCAGGGACACGCAGAATCGCGGATCTGGTCTATCGGAGGGCACATGTAGCGGAAACCAACATGGCGTTGTCGGCACTTATGCAGGAGGCAAACCCATGCTTAGAGGTACGTGCTGGCCTTAAAACACTGCGACACACACTGTAGAAAACCCCTCTCCTGTGGGACAGTCTCCCATAACACATAGCTGAACCTCACCCTGAAGGAAAAACAACGTGGTGTACGAGGGCACCCACTCAGTGTGATGCACTACCCCAATCATTGGTTCACTGTTACCATACACTGGGGCAAGAGAGTCAAAGTGCCGCAATAGTGTGACTAGGGACCAGCGCATTTCTGGAACAGCGCAGAGTATTCCCTCACATATATCCTCACCACCTGGGCGATCCAGAAGCCATATGTGATCGCCAGCAGTCACTATCAACAATATACCAAGAATGCGGACTGGGAGAGTTGCGCACGCCGCTGCCATAAATGCATAGGTTTGAGATCTGTCGATGCCCCACTGCACCAACTGCCAGATACATTAGGAAGTGAGCTGTGGAGAGTGCTCACAATGAGGAAGGGAGACTAGAGGCAGGCAAGACTACATTTTGAGACGAGAGGCTTGGCAAAACAACCTCCGGATACTGATACTGGCGTGAGGGGGGCAGCCCACTGGGAATGCAGAAGGGAACACTCTAGAAGCAACACTCCTGGCCATGCTAAGCAGCATGCAAACCATTGATGGGAAGATAGACACGCTGGCTATACGTATCAATAATATGGTGGCAAAAATTGACAAGCAGTCTTCACGTATCGCAGAAAAAGAACAGAGGATCTCTAAGGTGGAAGACGAGATCCAAACAGTGAGCTTGAAAAGGCTGAACATGGAGAGCGTTTTGGCAGTTATTCAAGCAAAAAAATGAGGTCTGGAAAGCACACTCTCGCCGCAATAATTTACGCATAATTTGAGTCTCGGAAATTACAAATACCGGCAAAATGGAAACCTATATTGAGGTCATGCTGATGACAATATTTGATGCTGAGAACTTATCCCAACTGCTGGTGGTAGAATGAACGCACCATGTGCTCATGACAGGAACCCCACTTGGGACTCCCCCGCGTCCCATCATAGTTAGGCTTTTGGATTATTGTGACAGGGATGCCGTCCTCTGGCTGGCCCAAGAAAAGGGGGAAGTCCAATATCAAGGAAACCGGATTGCTTACTATCCTGATTTCACCATAGTGGTCCAGTCAGCTAGGAGAACGTTTCTACTGATCAAACGCCAGCTACAAAAAACAAATATTTCCTATGCCATGCTGTATCCAGCGCCCCTATGTGTGGAACATCATGGTCAGCAGAAGATCTTCACGACGCCCAAAGCGGCCAAGGAATACTTGAAGACGCTTTCACCTTGTAAACATGCCCGAAGTACAGCGGATGCCAACAATGAAAAACCTTGACCATTCTTGCTGAGCACCAGGCCCCACCTGGAGCTGCTTGAGGATGCTTAGCAGCTTCCCCGTGACTGCAACAGTGGCCATTACCGGCCTGGGGTACATAACTGTTAAAAATGCAGACATATCCAAGCCTTTTGGCGATGGACTACTTTGATCCTGAGAACCCAGCCACCTCCGTACACGTGGAGATAGACTGGGAACCTGGCGACCCCCCGTGAGGGAGCACCCCAGAAGAGTCTAGCACATGGTGCTACAATTTATTTGTTTTTGAGTGTAATGCTAAAACTATGTATGTTCATTTTTTTTTGGGGATGTCTTTGGTCAGTTGGGGTTGCTGAAGTGGGAAGGGGAGGATGTTGGGATGTTTGTATGTTGTATACCCACACAAAACATACATTGTTCCTCGTGACACGCACCAACTGCAGTATAAATGCCCTTCAGCATTCCCTTTGCAGCGAGACAACCACATGGCGCACGCAGGAGATAGCATAATTTTAATTACATGGAATGTGCGTGACCTCAATAATCCCTGTAAGGTTAGGCTAGTGCTCCGGTTTCTAGATAAACCAATTACCAAAACTGGGTTTAGACTAAAGACAGTAAAGCCAAGCCTCTACATGATAAATAACAACAATATAGCCAATACTGCAACTACTCTTTGTGCTCAAATTCAATTATGAAGGAACATCTTGAAGACAACAAAATGAACCTTAGACCTTTCTTTTCGTCGAATTAATCAATAAATTCTTTTATTTAAATTTTATTTTTTACACCTTCCATTTTCGAAATTAATCAAAACCTCAACAGTCTCTTAATGCATCATACTATAGCAAATTTCATATCACAACATGCATTTATTCACTCCATACATCCTATTCATACATATCAATCATTGTGCACATTCAAACATTCTGAACATACATAAACTTAATTCTACAAAACCATATTCAAAAAAATCATAAAGTTCTTTTCATATAAGCCACAGAAACAATGCTAAACAAAGTTGTCCCTATGTTCCACACTTTTTTAATGAATTCATAGTTCTTATGGCCAATTATCAAGGTCTACGCGTTTCGAGACCCCTTCAATCATGGGGCTCTCATCAGGACCTGTAGACTAAAAACAAAAACACTTTTTCAGTAAAACTAGACGCCCAATTTGTCTTAATGCAATAAAACTTATTATTGACTACTTAAGTTACCTCAGTAAGATGATGGGTACATCAGCCGATCTACCCATCATCTCACTGAGGTAACTTAAGTAGTCAATAAGAAGTTTTATTGCATTAAGACGAATTGGGCGTCTAGTTTTACTGAAAAAGTGTTTTTGTTTTTAGTCTACAGGTCCTGATGAGAGCCCCATGATTGAAGGGGTCTTGAAACACGTAGACCTTGATAATTGGCCATAAGAACTATGAATTCATTAAAAAAGTGTGGAACATAGGGACAACTTTGTTTAGCATTGTTTCTGTGGCTTATATGAAAAGAACTTTATGATTTTTTTGAATATGGTTTTGTAGAATTAAGTTTATGTATGTTCAGAATGTTTGAATGTGCACAATGATTGATATGTATGAATAGGATGTATGGAGTGAATAAATGAATGTTGTGATATGAAATTTGCTATAGTATGATGCATTAAGAGACTGTTGAGGTTTTGATTAATTTCGAAAATGGAAGGTGTAAAAAATAAAAATTAAATAAAAGAATTTATTGATTAATTCGACGAAAGAAAGGTCTAAGGTTCATTTTGTTGTCTTCAAGATGTTCCCTCATAATTGAATTTGAGCACAAAAAGTAGTTGCAGTATTAGCGATATTGTTGTTATTTATCGGTTTCTAGATAGGCATAACATACCTGTGGTTCTACTGCAGGAAACACATTTGGATGGGCGCTCTGACCGCACCATAGGCACTCATTGGGCATCGTGTCAGCTGGCCTCCTCTTATTCTACATACTCACAGGGGTTCTACTCCTAATGAAAACGTGGGGTTCCTATTACGCTCACAACTCACTATGCGGATGAACAGGTTTGGCTATAAATCGCACAAAGGAAGATAGCTGCCACTAATGTCACGTTTGTTAACACCTACGTGTTGGACTTGGACCTTTTTGCAGGGTCTCCCCGAACTTTTTGCCTTCCTCCTGTATTTTTTCTGACCTGTTGTTGGCTGTTTTATGACTCTGTGCACTTTACCACTGTTGATCAGTGCTAAAGTGCATATGCTCTCCCTATTGTAAATTGATGTATGGATTAGTGATTCCATGATTGGCTGGTTTGGTTTACCTGTCAGACCCTAGTACAGTGCACCAGGAGTGCCCAGGGCTGGTAATCCAAATGCTGCTGGTGGGCTTGCAGCACTGGTTGTGCCACCCACAGGAGAAGTCTGTTAAAGTGTGTCTAAGACTTGCCTTTGCAGAGCCTGTGTGCAGTCTGGTACTGCCATGCTGACTGGGCAAGTGCACCCACTTGCCAGTCTCTAAAACCTTCCCTTCTTTGCATATTAGTCACCCCTATGGTAGGCCCAAGGGCAGGGTGCATTGTAAGTATAAGGTAGGACATGCCCTGGTGTGTGTGGCATGTCCTAATAGTGAATTACAGCCATTTTCGTGTTTCACTATTGCAAGGCTACCTGTCCCCCATAGGCCAGAATGTGTAGTTTGATTATTACAGCTTATAATCCTAACTCAGGGAACTTGGTAGAAATTCAAGTTTAGTATGCCCGAACTCAGAATGATAAAATACATCTTTTAGTTAAGTTGGTTTTAACATTCTGTGTTTGAAAATAGCACTTTTAGAAAGTAGGTATTTTCTTGTCTAACCATCCAAGCCTGCCTCTGCTAAGTTGTGTATTCCTTGTCTGGAGTTTGAGTGACAGGGGCTGGGGAATTCGATTCCAGGAGACAGGGTGAGTCAGCACAGGACTGAATAGAGAGATCTGCATGCAGATGGGTGGGAGGAGTTGCACCTGGGACCTGAAAAGGGCTGTGCCTTCCCTCCACAATGCTGGCTCCACCTCCTGTGGTGCGTCTGATGTCTCTGCCCTGCTCTTTGAAAGGAAAGAAGGAGTCTTGTCAACAAAGTGCTCCAGGACTGGCCAGAACTGGCTTGGACTAGGCAAAGGCCTCTCTGCCTTCAGAGAACAAAGATAAACTGAGTATAAATATTGGGACCCAAACCCAAGAACTTTAGATAACTTTGGGAAACAAGAAGAAACCTTTGCTGAGGAGAGGAACCAGAGAACCTGAGGAGAGACTATCCCTAAACTTGAGGTATGGGCCTGCAGTGGTTGCTTGACTGCCAAAGAGAGGAGAAAGGAACTTTGTGTATACTTTATTCAACTTGTGAAGGATCTCCAAGGGCTTGAGAAAAGAGCTTGCCTACTGCTGAAGTCTCACGGACAACAGCCTTGAACTGGCTACTGCTTGAATCCAGGATCCACCTAAAAATAGCATGCATGACGCATAAAGCCCTACATCATAATACTCCCAGTTACCTCGCACAGAAATTAACGATCTCTGGGGGTCTAAGATCCTCAAGGAGTGCCGAAGACCTAATACTGAAACCTCAAAGGTTCAACAAGAAGAAAACATATAAACAATCCTTTTCGGGCATGGCGCCCAGAATTTGGAACACTCTACCCCCCGAAACCAGACTGAATTCCTCTACTGCATCTTTCAAAAAGGAAGTTAAAGTGATTCTCATGGAAAAATTCACATGAACACAATCCTTATAATCACCGACTTTTACAGATCCTGTACTAGTATGCCCTACTAGGTTAATGTGCCCTCTAAACACCCTCCACGCCCTGGACTTTTCGCATTGGTGATGCTTTCCCGGTATCTACCCTGCTGCTGTTTGCACAAAATGTTGTTTATTTGAATGTTACCTGCTTATATCTTGTTTACTAATTCACATTTGTTTTAATGTAAAGCTCTCAGATATCCGCAAGGATCTTGTTCGCGCTCTATAAAACTCTCAAAATAAATAAAATAAAATTAAAATAAACAGACTTCACCAAACAGCTCCCCAAGAGTTCTTTGGAAGTGCCTGCTGTTTTGCGAGGCTGTCTGAGGGACTGCGTGTCGCAAGGAGTTGGAAGCGAGACTCACGAGCAAGAAGTGTGTCGCCGAACTGCAGCTGTCACTTTACAACGAGAAAGCGCCTCGCCGGAGAAGAGGATCGACATCGCATCAGATGCTGCCGCATCCCCGGGAAGCGTGTCGCAGGGCCTGTCGCGGCCCAGAAGAACCGTTGAGTCACTGCAGGGTCGTCGAAGCGCCTCGCATCGCCGGAGAAGAGGATCGACGTCGCATCAGTCGCCGTCGCATCACCAGGAAGCGTGTCGCAGGGCCTGTCGTGGCTCGCATCGTTGCCGAAGCACCTTGCATCGCCGGAGAAGAGGATCGACGTTGCATCAGACGCAGCCGCATCACCGGTAAGCGTGTCGCAGGGCCTGTCGTGACGTGCATCGTTGCCGAAGCGCCTCCCATCGCCAGGGAAGAGGATCCATGTCGCATCAGACGCTGCTGCATCACCGAGAAGCGGTTTGCAGGGCCTGTCGCGGTCCGCAACGTGTCGCATCAAGAAAAAGACGCCATCTTTGTTTCATTGCACCGGATCTTCATCGCATCACGGCGTTGCTTGCCGCATCGCCACGGAAGCACAGTAAGAAACCGACGCATCACCTCCCCTCGCAGAGAAGAACCGATGCATCCCCTACGCAACAGTAGGGACCCGACGCATCACCGTTCTTGCGTGTAAGGAACCGACGCATCACCTTCCCTGCAACACTTTCGTTGTATAGCGTTACGCATCTTAAGGTACATTGAACTCAATGTGTCGCAATTTAACATCCAAAGAGAACTAAACTAATTCTACCATTTTAAGTACAGCATTGTGGATTTTTGTCGTTTGTGGTCTTGTGTTAAATCTATATAAAGAATACTTATTTTTAATATACAACTTGTGTGGTGTCCATCTGTAGTGTTGTCACTTGGTTACTGTATGTGTTCACAAATGCTTTACACACTGCCTCTGAGATAAGCCTGTCTGCTCATGCCAAGCTACCAAGTGGGTGAGCAGGGGTTATTTTAGGAGTGTACCCCCTTACCCTGACTAGACGCAAAGGTGCCTATTTGTCAAAGGTACCTACCTCTGCCAACTAGAGACCCCCAAATCTAATACTGGTGGTCAGCGGTGAGGATTCTGGACTTGCATTTGTGACTCATATACAGTGAACACTACTAGTGAGTGCAGACCAAATGCAACCACATACTGTTTTTCTGTTTTATGGTGTCCTCCTGGAGGTATTTTTGATACCATGACTCTGGTTAGTTGTTGCAAAATGGAACTCAACTTATGCCACATGTTTGCCTACACAATGAAGGAGCTAAGAGTGTTTTGCAAGGAAAGGGGGGTGCCTATGAAGAGAAGGTCCAGGGAGGAACTAGAGGTATCCCTATTTCAGTATGAGTTACCCAGCTGGAAGGCAACACTACCAGTTGAGTCTCAGAAGGAGGAATTCCCTAAAAATGAGGGAGAAACAGAAAAATATAGCTGGCTTCTGGCTCATGAGCAGAGGCTGAGAGAAATTGATGAAGAGCTGAGAGAGCTTGATGAGGCTCAGAGGGCCTTAGACCAAGAAGAAGAAATTCGGGCAGCTCAGAAAGTGAGCTTTGCTGAGCTGGAGGTGGAGTCCAACTCAGATGGTGGCAGCAAAATTGAGTTACCCAGTGCTGAGGGAGTAGTACACACACCCAGAGATGTGGCGCCTGACTTGAAGGAGGGGGTTGACATACACCAGGGGATTCTAGGATGAGAGGTAGCTCCAGTGGTGCGCAGTGTCCCTGAGGTGGATTGGGGAACTGGCACAGGGATTCATAGTCCTAGTGGTGGGAGGGACACTCTACTGACTAGATGAGAGGTGCAGGGAGAGGGGTTCCCCCATGGTTGAAGTCCTTGTGTGTGAGTGTGAAGACCGCCCAGAAGAGTGTGGGTTGAGTGACAGAGACAGTCAGATACTGTCTTGCCAATCTCAGGAGAGGGGTGTGGAGTATGTGTGCGAGGCACTGGATGGTGAGGTGAAAGATAGTGTAAATGTCAAGGTACGTATAGAGCGCAATGTCACCAGACGGCCACCTTGCGGTGTCGCCTTTTGCGGTTTCCTGGCGCTGATACTCATACCGCTGTGGAACCCCTCCTGGCTTTCCCTGTGAAGTGTCCACTCCTGGGCACCCCCAGGGTGAAGCCAGGCATCCTTAGCGCTGTTGGGGCCAGTGTGGAGGCTAAGCAAGCTATTTATATCTTGTTTACTAATTCACATTTGTTTTAATGTAAAGCTCTCAGATATCCGCAAGGATCTTGTTCGCGCTCTATAAAACTCTCAAAATAAATAAAATAAAATTAAAATAAACAGACTTCACCAAACAGCTCCCCAAGAGTTCTTTGGAAGTGCCTGCTGTTTTGCGAGGCTGTCTGAGGGACTGCGTGTCGCAAGGAGTTGGAAGCGAGACTCACGAGCAAGAAGTGTGTCGCCGAACTGCAGCTGTCACTTTACAACGAGAAAGCGCCTCGCCGGAGAAGAGGATCGACATCGCATCAGATGCTGCCGCATCCCCGGGAAGCGTGTCGCAGGGCCTGTCGCGGCCCAGAAGAACCGTTGAGTCACTGCAGGGTCGTCGAAGCGCCTCGCATCGCCGGTGAAGAGGATCGACGTCGCATCAGTCGCCGTCGCATCACCAGGAAGCGTGTCGCAGGGCCTGTCGTGGCTCGCATCGTTGCCGAAGCACCTTGCATCGCCGGAGAAGAGGATTGACGTTGCATCAGACGCAGCCGCATCACCGGTAAGCGTGTCGCAGGGCCTGTCGTGACGTGCATCGTTGCCGAAGCGCCTCCCATCGCCAGGGAAGAGGATCCATGTCGCATCAGACGCTGCGCAGTGTCCCTGAGGTGGATTGGGGAACTGGCACAGGGATTCATAGTCCTAGTGGTGGGAGGGACACTCTACTGACTAGATGAGAGGTGCAGGGAGAGGGGTTCCCCCATGGTTGAAGTCCTTGTGTGTGAGTGTGAAGACCGCCCAGAAGAGTGTGGGTTGAGTGACAGAGACAGTCAGATACTGTCTTGCCAATCTCAGGAGAGGGGTGTGGAGTATGTGTGCGAGGCACTGGATGGTGAGGTGAAAGATAGTGTAAATGTCAAGGTACGTATAGAGCGCAATGTCACCAGACGGCCACCTTGCGGTGTCGCCTTTTGCGGTTTCCTGGCGCTGATACTCATACCGCTGTGGAACCCCTCCTGGCTTTCCCTGTGAAGTGTCCACTCCTGGGCACCCCCAGGGTGAAGCCAGGCATCCTTAGCGCTGTTGGGGCCAGTGTGGAGGCTAAGCAAGCTATTGCCCAGAGTTGCAGCGTGGGGCCCATGATTAGAATAGGCACCGAGGCGAGAATAGACAGGTCCGAGGAAATTGAGCCCGAACCCCGCCGATGCGGGAATCGAACCCTGGTCCCTGACCAGAACTCTGCTTCAGGGTCTGCCACTCTAACCATTGAGCCACACTCCTCCAGTGTGGTTAACCCTTGTAGGGGGCTGTATGATCCAATCGTGGGAGAGCATATTGTAAGTCCCTGTTTTCCAGAGCTATGCCAACACCTGTTGGAGAGTGAGTTCTCTGACCCCTGGGAGCTCACATTGGAGGCAGACCTTTTGGTGGATTCCAGGGGGTCTGGAGAGGCATTGGGGAGTGATCCTAAAGAAGGTGGCTTAGGCTTCTCCCAACCAAGTGAGGTGGGGAAGAGGTGCAGAGTAGCCCAGCTAGGTCCCAATGTAGTGGGAGGGGTGTAGGGACTCACGTCCTGTCTCAGTGGAGAAGGAGTGAGTGTGGGGCTGCCTGTCCCAAGGTGCCCGAAACCCAGTCTCAGGGCCTGGATGGTTCTTTAAGGGAACACCAGGTAGGGAGCCTAGGCTTTCTTGATGGGCCGCCCGTTGAGGGGGATCCCCTAGTGTCTAGTGAACTGGGAGTGTCTGTAAGCAGGCCTCCGTCAGTTTTGGTGTCTGGCAGTGCCACTCCTAAGTGGAGGGTGCAGAAGTCCAGAGTGAGGGGTAAGAGGGGGAAAGAGTCCCCAGTGGAAGACCCAGTGGGTCAGGGCCCAGCCTGAAGGGCTGAGTCACCGATGAATGACCATGGTGACACCACTTCTGTCCTGGGGGATCTTCACGTACTGTCAGATTGACAGGGGGCAGGAGATCTGTGCCAGGCAGACTGTCACACGACATATGAGTTGTGTGTCACCCTCGGGGGGGGCATATGTGCTCCCAATGAAGTCCTGGTGCGCCGGGCAAGTATTCAACCGCAGGGTTTGGTCCCTGGGTTGGGAAGCCAGTTTCAGGAGTTGTCTGACCTGGAGGGTGGGACAACTGTAAACAGTGTCCTGACCGGTTTGTCTCCTGGGGGTGCCACTCCTGATGGGAGGGGGCAGTACTCTGGAAGGGGGTGCAGAGTGAGGGAGTCCTCACCTCTGACCCCGGTTCAACTGGAGGGTTTAGACCCTAGATTGGAGGACCAGGTTCAGGGTGCCCCCCCCTGACCTGGACGCCCAGTTGCAGAAGAGAACCCCTGAACTAGTGAGCGAATTGTGCAGGACACCTGTCCCAGGTGCCCTGGCAATTCTGGAAGGGGGTACCACTCCAGGTGGGAGGGTACAGAGCCCCAACAAGGAGGAGGAGGACCGGGTGTTGAAAAGCCCACCCTAGTCTCCTGTCCAGCCGCCGGGTACAGGGCCAGGGCTGGTGGGTCTGTGTCAGGATGTCATACCTGACCTGACAGGTGGGAGAGTAGACAAAGGGTGCCAAGCACCTGGGGCTATTCTCCCCCACTCTAAGACGCCACAGAAGTTTAAGAGCCCTGAGAGGCATAAGGCCTAGGTCTCATCCCTGACCATTGTCCGTGACCACTGTGGCTTGCTGTCTGTCTGTCCGGACACACCTGTGAGCAAGTTACGGTTAGATGCTGTACAGGTGGTGTCCACAGGTGAGGAGAAGGGTTCCCCATGGATTAACTTGGTGGGCCCTGAGAGTATGGACAGAGGGATTCCAATAGGTTCAGATTGGCGTAGAACTGGAGTATGCCTCTGCAGTTGCAGGCCAGGTCCAGGTTCTATCGCCCAAAGCAGGGAAGCCCATCAATGTAGTGATTGGTCTATCCTGGGTTTTGGCTGGAAGGGGGTTATGTTGGACTTGGCCCTTTTTGCAGGGTCATCCCCGAACTTTTTGCCTTCCTCCAGTATTTTTTCTGACCTGTTGTTGGCTGTTTTTTTACTCTGGGCACTTTACCACTGCTGATCAGTACTAAAGTGCATATGCTCTCCCTATTGTAAATTGATGTATGGATTAGTGATTCCTTGATTGTCTGGTTTGGTTTACCTGTCAGACCCTAGTACAGCGCACCAGGAGTGCCAGGGCTGGTAATCCAAATGCTGCTGGTAGGCTTGCAGCACTGGTTGTGCCACCCACAGGAGCAGCCTGTTAAAGTGTGTCTAAGGCTTGCCATTGCAGAGCCTGTGTGCAGTCTGGTTCTACCATGCTGACTGGGCAAGTGCATCCACTTGTCAGTCCCTAAAACCTTCCCTTCTCTGCATATTACTCACCCCTATGGTAGGCCCAAGGACAGGGTGCATTGTAAGTATAAGGTAGGACATGCCCTGGTGTGTGTGGCATGTCCTAATAGTGAATTACAGCCATTTTCGTTTTTCACTATTGCAAGGCTACCAGTTACCCATAGGCCAGAATGGGCAGTTTGATTATTACAGCTTATAATCCTATCTGACTCCGGGAACATGGAAGAAATTCGAGTTTAGTATGCCTGAACTCAGAATGATAAAATACATCTTTTAGTGAAGTTGGTTTTAACATTCTGTGTTTAAAAATACCCCTTTTAGAAAGTAATTATTTTCTTGTCCAACCATCCACGCCTGCCTCTGCTAGGTTGTGAATTCCTTGTCTGGAGTTTGAGTGACAGGGGCTGGGGGATTCGATTCCAGGAGACAGGGTGAGTCAGCACAGGACTGAATAGAGAGATCTGCATGCAGATGGGTGGGAGGAGTTGCGCCTGGGACCTGAATAGGGCGGTGCCTTCCCTCCACAATGCTGGCTCCACCTCCTGTGGTGCGTCTGATGTCTCTGCCCTGCTCTTTGAAAGGAAAGAAGGAGTCTTGTCAACAAAGTGCTCCAGGACTGACCAGAACTGGTTTGGACTAGGCAAAGGCCTTTCTGTCTTCAGAGCACAAAGATAAACTGAGCATAAATATTGGGACCCAAACCCGAGAACTTTAGATCGCTTTGGGAAACCAGAAGAAACCTTTGCTGAGGAGAGGAACCAGCGAGACTGAGGAGAGACTATCCCTAAGCTGGAGGGATTGGCCTACAGTGGTTGCCTGACTGCCGAAGAGAGGAGAAAGGAACTTTGTGTATACTTTATTCAACTTGTGAAGGATCTCCAAGGGCTTGAGAAAAGAGCTTGCCTCCTGCTGAAGTCTCAGGAACAACAGACTTCACCAACCAGCTCCCCATGAGTTCTTTGGAAGTGCCTGCTGTTTTGCAAGGCTTTCTGAGGGACTGCGTGTCGCAAGGAGCTGGAAGCGCGACTCGCGAGCAAGAAGCGTGACGCCGAACTGCCGCTGTCGCTTCAAAACGAGAAAGCGCCTCGTATCGCCAGAGAAGAGGATCGAAGTCGCATCAGATGCCGCCGCATCACCGGGAAGCGTGTCGCAGGGCCTGTCGCGGCACAGAAGAACCGTTGAGTCATCGCAGGGTCCCCGTAGCGCCTCGCATCGCCGGAGAAGAGGATCGACGTCGCATCAGACATCACCGGGAAGTGTGTCGCAGGGCCTGTCGCGGCTCGCATCGTTGCCAAAGCACCTCATATCGCTGGACAAGAGGATCGACGTCGCATCAGAGGCCGCCGCATCACCGGGAAGCGTGTCGCAGGGCCTGTCGCGGCTCGCATCGTTGCCCAAGAGCCTCGCATCGCCGGAGAAGAGGATCGACGTCGCATCAGATACCGCTGCATGACCAAGAAGCGTGTCGCAGGGCCTGTCGCGGTCCGCATTGTGTAGCATCAAGAAAAAGACGCCATCTTTGTTTCATTGCACCGGATCTTCATCGCATCACGACATTGCGTCCCGCATCGCCACGGAAGCGCAGTAAGAAACCGATGCATCACCTGCCCTCGCAGAGAAGAACCGACGCATCCCCTACACAGCAGTAGGGACCCGATGCATCACCGTTCTTGTTTGTAAGGAACCGACGCATCACCTTCCCTGCAACACTTTCGTTGTATAGCGTTACGTATCTTAAGGTACATTGAACTCAAAGTGTTGCAATTTAACATACAAAGAGAACTAAGCTAATTCTACCATTTTAAGTACAGTATTGTGGATTTTTGTCGTTTGTGGTCTTGTGTTAAATCTATATAAAGAATACTTATTTTTAATATACAACTTGTGTGGTGTCCATCTGTAGTGTTGTCTTGGTTACTGTATGTGTTCACAAATGCTTTACACACTGCCCCTGAGATAAGCCTGTCTGCTCATGCCAAGCTACCAAGGGGGTGAGCAGGGGTTATTTTAGGAGTGTACCCCCTTACCCTGACTAGACGCAAGGGTCCCTATTTGTCAAAGGTACCTACCTCTGCCAACTAGAGACCCCCAAATCTAACACTACGCACCTAACATAGATGACCCAGATTTTTTCACAGTCACTTGGAGACAGATACTTTCCACCTCACCGGCCAACATCCCCTGGGAAGGAGATCTAAATACATACCTGAACCGTGCGGAAGATCGATGTGAAGACAGCCTGGCCTGGAAAGCAGACGGCTATGGTGATCAGTGGTGGGATGGAGGAATAAAGGTGCCTGGCGATGACAACCCCTACACAGAAGGAGGGCACATTTGTGTCCTCTATATACTGCACGTGGTCCAGACTGGAATACTGGCTTATATCTACTGAGGTTTGCCAGTGGGCGCAGGATATACACCACTTACCTAAGACTATCAGACCATGTGCCGGTCCTAATGCGACTGAAGCTGCCGCATGTAACCTCCGCACCGTTCACTTGCAATTTGCACCTGGCGGCTTTCCTAGATGTGGCATTCAAAGAGGAGTGATGGAAAGCAAACGTAGAGTACTTTGCATTAAACACAGGTTCAGCATCAAGCCAGGGCTCTCTGTAAGAAGGCTTCAAAGTAACAATACGTGGGATAAACTTAATTCCTTGGAGAGAGAATATAAACGCCAACCAAAAAATCGCTCCATTAGGGAATACCTGGCCGAATTTGAGACCTGGGAGTACGGAGAAGGCGGGAGGCCTGGGCAAAGTCTCACGCACAAACTGAAAGCACAGAAAGGTGCAGACCCCATTATCCACTTGGTGGACAGCGATGGCACCGCACTCTACTCCAACCCAGATATACTGGAGGCTTTCAGAAGATTCTATTGAAGACTATATGAGACACGGAGCTTGGCATCATCAACCAAGCTTGGCCATTATTTCAAGGAGGTGGCGCTGTTGTGGCTTTCACCTTGGCAGAGAAAATATCGAGCTCAGCCGGTTACAGTTGAAGACGTCAAGGAAGTCATACGTGCGCTTCCGAACGGGAACGGCCCCAGGAATAGAAGGGATTACGGGGGAGTTTTATAAGGAGTACGCAGAACTGCTGGCTCCACAGCTACATGCAGTGTATGAGGAAGCTTACCGTAACCATATATTACCGCCGTCTCTGCAGGAACCATTAATTGTGATGCTGCTAAAATCAGACAAGGCCCCGTAAAGGTGCGAATCAGACAGGCCACTATCTCTCATTAATATAGATACCAACATTTTAGCTAAGGTGATTGAATTGTGCCTTCAGGCCCTGGTATTGCAGTTAGTGCTGCCAGATCGGTCTGGCGTTATACTTGCTCGGTCAACTACACACAACCTATGCAATCTTTGCACTATTACATCAAGTGGAACCCACATTACAGGCAGTGGCTGTTATATTGGATACAGTCAAAGCCTTTGACTCTATCGCATGGGCATACATGTTCGCGGTACTAGGGTTACCGGAGACATTCTCTATATGGATTTGTCTCTTATATGAGCGCCCAACGGCATGGGTACGTATCAATGGTTACATGTCAGACACCTTTAGAGTTGGTAGGGGGACACAGCAGGGTTGCCCCCTGTCACCGCTCCTTTTTGTGCTTGCATGGAGCCGCTAGCCTGCATTATTTAGCAGAAATATGCCGCCCTTCGATTTCATCTACGACCCTTGAATATTTCGCTGTATGCAGATTATATGGTGTTCAGAGAACTGTCTGCCTATTTGGCCCTGGTAATCCGAGAGTAAATTAAATTTAAGTAATACACGAGAGGTGGGAAAGGATTGGCAAAAGAATGTGGTATTACCACGGCCCATGGGGAAAGAGGATGGAGGTTCTGCTGTGCGCATTTAAGCACACTGACCACGAATTGTATTTTGAGGATAATTCAGTTCAAATTTTTACATCAAATGTATTACACCCCGATGATATTATGTAGATATGGGCTAAAGGGGGACTCGAACTGTGTACGCTAAGGAGCCAAAGAGGCAGACTTTATACATCTGGCTTGGTCATGTCCATGGGTAATGCAATACTGGGCCCACACTATCTGATATGATTGGAGTGAGTGGAGGAGTGCGAGCTGGTGATTTGCCAGCTCGCCTGCTGAGCGACTTTTGGTCACTAAATTGAAAACTCTTATCAGTGAGCCTACTACTAGCAAAACGTAGAGTGGCACTACATTGGGGGAGTAAATCTAAAGCTATAAAAGGAGCTTGGCTGGCTGACATGTCGCATTGTAAAACACAACTGGAACTGTATGCCGAAGAGCAGCCAATTACGTCATGGCCAAAAATCTATTGGAGGCCGATGGTGGCTTATTTGTAATCCAACTTTGGGAATGGTGGGTAGGGTATTGAAAGAGAAGCACACATGTACCAATACTAAAGTTATGTGTAATGTGCGCTCGGGACTTCTTTATTTGAAAAATGGGTTGTGAAAGAAGGAACATATTGGAATTGTAAGTGATAATGTGTTGGGTCCTACTTGTAGAATGACATCTGTTGGATTTGTATGTTATGTCTAACTTAATGAAAATGATTACAAAAAAGATGTAATGAAGCTGATAATGTACAGATGATTCAGAGATTGTGGCCGTAATTACCAGAGGGCTTCACAGTCTACGTTGTTGAAAAAGTGTAAAACTAGCAAGTTAATAAGTAACACTGTGATAGCTTGAATATTGGCATTTAGCTGATTGCCTATCAAAGGTTCATGCAGGATAAATAATACCTAAAACAATACTGTTAATATTCACATTCAAGGTGGTGTTTTATAGAAACAGATTTCTATTAGACACTTTTATTACATCGCAGCCAGACATGTGCTATGATGGCTGGGCTAACACGTTTTAACAACGTGTGATGAGATGTGTGTAGTGCCACGGAGAAAGGAAAATCTGGTGAAGGCTGTTCCAGTTGCATTAGATGGGTTGCCGTTACTCCAATAAAACACTCTAGCCAACAGAACGCCTCGTGGAGCCATATGATAGAAGAGATCTGTGTGGTTGCTTTTCACTTCATTAATTTAGGCAATAAACTTTCTGCTTTGGCTTGGGGTTAGCTTTGCTAAATCTCATGGCAAATGCAACAACAACGAAATCGGTTCGTGGTACTTAAAAGTTCAAAAGCTCCCATGGTAAGTCAAGGGTAATACTTTAGGTTGACAATAGCAATGGTGCATAGTATAATACCTGGATTTCGAAATCAGTGCAAATAAGTGTGGTGCAACATGTTCCACATTGATTTGCACATTGTTGAATTCAGCCTTTTGACGTTGGTACCCAATCAAAGATTTTCTGTGATGTGGTGTGGCTTTACAGCATAATTTTGAGTTTGGCAAAAATGTGCAGTAATCTGCTTCAAAGCACTTTTGCTGTTACCGCAGGACACAAACCAAGCCCGTCACTGGTCGCTTTGCTGGCAGGGTGGTGCCTGGGTATGGAGTCGAAAGCGATGGTGTTAAAGTGGAGCACTAGGATAATTAAAAAATGTAGCTTTGAAACTTAATATAATGCAACACACTACACAAGGAGAGAATGTATAATATGACGAAAATAAAAAAAATATGGAGCTATAAGTTATGCAAATAAGTTCCAATGACCATAAACAATACAGGTGTATCATGAAGTCACTAACTGGTCTTGGAAAATAAGAGTTTAACAGGCGAGGATCTTCTAGGAGGAACTGACTCATTTAATAATAACCTTGGCAAGTCACCTGAGCCATGGTAGGAGGAAGAGGAAACTCCAACTCTGGAACAAAAGGGTGGATTTTGTTAAATGAGATATTGTTGAATTATGGTAGGGTAATGAATAAAACACTTGGATGAGGAGGTGCCGTCATGCATTAATAATGTAGAATTTGAACACAGTGAATGAATGTAAAGAGCAAGTCATTTACCATTGGCACCATTCTTACTGACTGATGAAAAGCATTTAATTCCACCAAACCAATCGGGTTTTGTACAAGGTCAAGGGATGGCAACGAATATTTTAACACTGGGAATTCTAATGGAAAAATATAAAACAAAAAAACAGCCACTATATTTATGTTTTGTCGATGTTAACCTCTTCAGCGCTGCGCGGATTCCCGCGCGGTGCTGAAAGTTCTGAGCGCGGGCGGGGCCATGACGGAACGGTTCCGTCATAAGCACAGCCCAACCGACGTGCATGACGGAACCGTTCCGTCATCGGCGTCGAAGAGGTTAAAGCTGCCTTTGACTGTGTGGATAGGCACATTTTATGGAGGAAACTGGATCATTATGGCATTATTCCCTGCCTTTTAAACGCAATACAATTGTTATATACTGAAACTTGGCAAGAGTCCGACTAGGGAACGGCTCAAGGCTTTCTAGGAAAATCAATACAACTCAAGGCCTAAAGCAAGGGTGTGTGTTAGCTCCATATTTATTTAATTTATTTTTATCAGATTTTACGCCTTCAATGAACAATGAGTTAGCAGACTCACCAAAGCTGGCAGAGAAACAAATATCGAACTTACTATATGCTGATGATGTCGTCCTGCTAAGCCAAACAAGGATAGGGCTGCAGCGATTAATAAACAAAACATCGATGTATTCAATTGAGAATAAAATGACAATAAATGAAACAAAAACAAAAATAATGGAAGTCAGCACCAACATACGGAAGTGCAGTAAATATAAATGGTACCACCAAAGCAGGCGCTAGAACAAATTAAATGCTATAAATATCTCGGGATACTGTTTGATGAGAAAGGATCTTTTTCATACCATAATATAGAGATGAAGTAAAGAGCCAAAAGTCAGTCAGTCAGTCAAGTATGCTTTATTCGAAAAATATTCATAAAAGCAAAAACAATAATACTATAAGAACAATTCATACAATTAAAAAAGAATTAAATTCCAATCGATGATACCAGAATAGAAACATACTGAATATAAATTACAAACTTGGTTACTGATCCTATTTAAACAAAATAATATTCTATACAAAAGTAGTAGAAGTGAATCAATCCCGGAAGTTAAAAGTGCTATATAATTTAAAAAAGTTAAAATGGATTAAAAAATTAATTAAAATGCAGACAGATGAATATCAGAGAATAGTCAGATGACTAGCAGTCTCTATCTAAGCGAGAGAATAGTCAAATAACTAGCAGTCTCTGTCTAGGCAAGAGAATAGTCAAATAACTAGCAGTCTCTTTCAAGCAAGCAAATGTTCAAGTGGCTAAAAATCTCTGTCTTATCGACCATGCCCACCCTAGGTATTTTGCAGTGGCAACTGATATCCAACTCAAAGTATTAGTGCAAATAATGCGCAAAGCAACAGTGCTGCTGGTGGTCCCTAGATTTTTACACATCGGGGACAACCAAATGCTCCTTGGAGCAGCATAAGCTTTGCATGAAAACAAAAAATGGCCAATTGTTTCTTTAATAAAGCCACAAATAGGGCAGCTACCACAAGATCCACCATCCCACTTAACTGTCAGATATCTAAGGGGAAGAGCGCCTGCTCTAAGTTGAAAAAGGAGTTTTCTTTCACCCGGCTTATTTATGATGTCCCAAAATGGTTCTAAACAGGGGTATAACTTAGCCTCCAAGAATTCTCCAGTCATAGACCCCGCACTGGAGCTACTCCAATGCCGAGAGGCGACCATCTCCCAATAGATATCTTTTAGAACACATTTTGTGGGGAAAATTGCACTCTCCGGGTCTTCCCAAAGTGAGCGCAGACCAAGCTCAGTTAAGCGTTTTTAACCATCCAATTTTGTGGAATACATCAGTTCTTATTATGTCTAGAAAACCCTCGGCATAGTGAGAGAACACAGGAGTCGTCCATATCCTACGCCAGTATAAGATTGGGCGAAGCTTAACCAGATCTGAAACTGCTCTTCTACCCAGGTCAAATTTAAGGGGGAGCAGAGGGGTGCTTTTAGGAACACCCGTTATAGCCCTAAAGAATTTATTTTCAGAAGATTGAAGCACAACCACTTTCTCAAAGCCCCAGAGCTCAGCACCATAAAGGGCGGAGCCTAGGGCCTTTGCTTCATAGACCTGTAGGGCGGATTTGATTGGTTTAGTTAAGGATTTCCTGTGCTCAGCACAGATAGCACCAGACAATTGCCTGTGTCTAAGTGAGGCAATGTCGATATGACGGCGCCAACTTTTGTCGCTAGAAATATGCATGCCTAGGTATGTGAAAGAATTCACAACTTCTAGCGGGCGGTCATTTAGAGTAATTTTAGTTTTAAAATTACGATGGGGGTTAAAGGACATAAGTTTTGTTTTAGCTGAATTAATTTCTAATCCATACTCCCCACAAAATTGGTCAAAAATAGATAAAGCACGCTGCAAGCCACTAGGGGTTTTAGATAGAATAAGCATATCGTCTGCAAACATTAAAATGGGGATCTTGAACCCCGGCTAAAAACGGAGCATCCACTTGAGCAGAAAGCATGCGGTCTACAACCTCATTGATATACAAAGTGAAAAGTACAGGGGCCATTGAACAACCTTGTCGGACTCCCCGCTCAACTGGGAAGTCCACTGTAACCGAGCCTAATCCTCCCCATTGTATTCTTGCAAAATTAAATTCGTGGAGTCTCATTATCAAAGATAATAGGTCATCAGGTAGACCCTGCTTCTTAAGGACCAGCCAAAGCTTAGAGCGGGGAACGAGGTCGAAGGCAGCCCGCAGGTCTACAAAAGCCGCATACAAGCTGCCCTCGCCTAAAACAACAGTCCGCCATTGCAGCATAGTAAAGCGAAAAACCTGGTCCACCGTGCTTGTGAGCCTTCGGAAACCTGCCTGTAAGGGTGATAGAGCATTAAACTCCTCCGCCCAATCAAGAAGCCTGTTGGCAATCACACGTCCGACAACCTTTTGAATAGTATCAATTAGGCTTATCGGTCTGTAATTGCCCGGCTGTGATCGATCACCTTTCTTGTAGATAGGAATGATTACGGCACCCTGCCAAGAGGTTGGTACCGCAGCACCTGATGCAATAGCATTTACAAGAAGACGGATATACTTGCACCAGCGTTCTTTGTCATTTATAAATACATCAGCTGGAACGCCATCAAGACCGGGAGCACGGCCCGGGGCTACTGAGTTAATGGCCATCATAATTTCATCAGTGTTAAAGAAGTGATCTTGAAACTGGTTTACACTGGTGTCTGGCCTTAGTTCAACAATGTTGGGCTCTGCATACTGATTTTTGAAAAATTTTACCCATTCTTCCTGTGGAACATTATTGCATGGGGGGTCGGGCAAATCTGAGCTACCCCATTTAACAATATGCCAGAAAACCCGAGAGTCCTTCTTGTCACTGGCAGCCTTTAGCTCAGATCAGTGGTGCTCATCCCAGGCTTTTTTTGCCATTAAAATACTGGTTTTATAATCTTTTCTGGCGGGTTTTATTGCAATTAACTGCCCGCCTTTAATGGCTTTACCTAAAGCAAGTCGTGCAGCCCTACACTGATCATTATACCATTTTGCAAGTTTTGGGGCTCTAGCTCCTTTATTTTTCACTGGTATAAGAAAATGAGCTTTGATTGTAGAAAAAAGACAATTATGAATTTCTAATATATTGTCCATGCCGGAGCTAATTAATTTAGAGTGCTCTATGGCCAATATTGCTTGGTCAACCTGGTCGCTGATGTTAGCAATGATCTGTTGATTAGCCTCTATGTTTTCCCACCTTAATCTTCGCATATCATTGGTGGGAATAATCTTGGGGGGGATCAGCTCGGTGTGACCAAAGGACTGGATGGTATGGGGCCACCATTTGTGGGTTACGCACAGGGGGTTGTGGTCACTCTCTATTCGCCAGGCAACTTCCATGTCGCTAGTCAGGGGCCACAGTTTAAGACTACATAAGACGTAGTCAATCCTGCTATTATATCGCCCATTATCAAATGTGCTTGTCCCATTCTTATCACTGCAAGTCCTTCCATTTAGGGCTCTTAGACACTTTTCATAACATAGAGCATTTAAGCTAATCACATCTTCAGTCCACCGCACGACCGGGTTGAGCTCCAGTTTAGGGATTCCCCATTATTGGTCCTCTTCATCACCAAAGAGGTCATCATCACTAATTAAGGGTTTGAATGTTCTGTTAAAGTCTCCCGCTATAACAATGTTATGATTTAAGGAATGAGTATCAAGAAGACAACCCAAGGTTGATAAAACCTCGGTCCTCTCTCCCTTTTTACACCTTACATAGATGTTATAAATATCCAAGTTCCCAAGTTTATTTAAATTTATCCTAACGAGTTGGATATCTCTATGATTGGTGTCTATAACTTTAATAAGGAGCTTTAAACTCTGGCGAACCCAGATAGTTAAACCCCCCATCGGCCTCCCCTTTGGGCCCTTTAATGCAGGAATAAAGTAATTTAAATAACCCTGCACAAAGGATGGTTCACATGACCAGGTTTCCTGAAATAAACATACATCAAAATTGTTGATAAAACCTAACCAATCATCGCACTCCAATTTAGAAGTCAGCCCTGCAATATTCCAGGACAATAACTTCCCCGATATAATCTCAGAGTCAGCCGAAAGCCTGGCAAGGTATGGAGAGTCCGGGGCAATGAGATGATTGGTACAAGTAACAACACTGGCTTCAGGAGCTTGGATTCCTGGCTCATTAAAAAGTGTAGAAGAGACATGAAAAGATGATTCAACGGGGGTTAATAATGAACCCTTGGGGTAGGTAAGTCAATCTACCTCTTCGAGGTTGGCTAAAGCCTCGTATCGGTTTTTGAGGGGTATGGGAGGGTTAAGCCGACAGCGGAGTGAAGCCCCGGCATTAGGAATGGGAGCTGAAAGGGAGCGAGGATAAAAATAAGTCAGCTCCCAAGTAGTAATAAAAGACTTAGCATGATTTTCGTAACTATTATAATGTCCCCATTTATGTTCTTTGGGGTGTGGCCCAGCCAAGGTAAACGCCGAACATGTAAAATTTACCCATTTATGTATGAGGGAAGAGGACGATTTTGGCCAAGCCAATGAATCACTTTGTTTTTTAACTGGGGATAACTCTCAATTACGTCATCCTTTAGAGTAGGAACACCAGCAAGGACGACCACCAGGGGCCCAGCTTCTGGTGGGAGTTCAGTACATAAAGACCTACGCATCTGTGGGATAGAAATTGGATTATTAACTTTACTATCACACAATATGCCTTTTGATGTTGCCTTTATCCCTCCTAATGAGGCTCTTTCTGCAGCTAAAGTGGGAGGTTGCATTGAAATCGGGATATTGGTTCTACCTACATTGTTATGAGTTACATTAGTAACTTTTGAGTAGTTTTGAGAAATAGGCTTTGGTGGTACAACAGGAGGAGGTAATGTAACAGAAGAGGAGATAATAGAAGAAGGAATAATGGGGGGGGTACTATGGTTGGTTTGACAAAATTCCTAATTAATTCCCTGTTACTCTCTATTACCGACTCAACTTTGTCAAGCCTACTATTAATGGATTTCAAGCTCTCAATGATAGGTGACATAAGAGATTTCAATAGCCGATCAATCTGAGCCAATAACTCTACAGTAGCTGAGTCTTTTACAGGACAAGATGCAAACATAACTTTGGTCTGTGGATTAACATCAGAGAGTATACAACTATTGTCATTAGAAACCAAGTCAATATTACAAATGCTTTTTGCTGTTTTATTATTTGGCTGGACGGAATCTACCTTCCTCCTTTTTCTAGGGATTAGACCAGACTTTTTAACATGCCTGGATGAGTTAACCTTACGGGGTAGGGGTTTAGTACCTTGCAAGGGTCGCCCTTTAGATAAGGCTACTTCAGGAGATAAATTAAGAGAGACAAGTGATCCAGTTGCGAGCATGTCCTTAGGTTGCTCGATTATGGAATTTACATTTCGGGATAGTGTTGGGGAATCTGCATTACTAAGAGTACATAAAACCTCTTTTTGAGACAGCACACTCGTAACCGGAGAAATATCTGCAAGAAGAAGGGGGGGAGCCATAGGAAGAGGCGTATTTTTGATGTGCTCGATAGAACAGCGACGCCTAGCCCTTAATTCCGCAAGAGTGGCATCCCGATCATTTCCGGACATGACTTTAAAAACATAACCGTCAAGAGTCCCCTTACTTGCACCTTCAGCCATATTCATACAGCAGGGGCGAGTATGAAACTACAGAGTAGAAATACAGCCGATTCCACAGCAACAAGCAAATTAGTAAATGTCAAATACTACATAAACATTACGATACCAAGTGTAACATAAATAGGATCAGTTAACACCAAGAGTTAAAGAATAGGCCCTGCCCGGCCTCCCTCGGGCTACAGAGGGCCCGCCCTTTGCCCGGCGCCGCCCGCGCGCGATCCCGCGACGCGGGGGCGGTGATATTTTTAAAGCGCCTTCTGGCGCGAAACGCAGGGTGTCCGCCTCCGCCTCCGGAAGTTGCAGCACAGGAGCCTGTAAAGAGCCAAAAGTCTACAAGGGGCCTTTCGCTTACTTTACAGCTCCTTGGGAGGCCCAACTTATACCCCATTAATAAAAGTAATAAAAGCGAAATTGCTCCCTAGCATCACATATGGAAGTGAAATTCTTTGTGGTTTAGATTCTACATTACTAAATAATGCTATTACAAATACATTTAAACACTTGTTTCGACTTCCATCCAATGTATAGCCTGCACAGATCAGGCTAGAATTTGGCTTTTGCAATCAACAACATGCAAGAATGGGTCAGTACGTTAAGACTTGGAAACAATTCAAAACTAATATTAATAACCCTATGTGCGCCCCACTGTGGTAAGAGATGCAACAGAATGAAAAATTGTCTTTCTACAAATATCTACAAAAAGCTCTCGAAGACCTGTCAATTGCTGAGATTTGGGAAATGTCCTTAACAGCACAAAGTTTTAAGAAAATAATTAATAAATCAGTTAAACATTTATCCCTTTTGAAAGACAAAGAACTGTTCATTAAGCGATCCCACGAATGGCTGTTGGTCCAGGAATATTCAAGTCTTAAGGTTCAACCGTATTTAGAAATACCATGGTCTGTACAAACCAAAAACATATTTATGAAAGCAAGATTCGGCAACTTAACCAGCTTAAAACATGCAATGCCTTGGTTGAGGCCATCTATGCCGACTATGTGCAGACTATGCAAGCTATGGGATGAAAGTATTATGCATTTGGTTTGTATAAGTGCAGTAATGATGGAGGAAAGAAAACGATATTTGAAAAACTGCTTCATTGACCGAGGTGTTCGTACTTGCAGACATGCTATGTTAGTCTGTTTTAGACCAATGGATATTAAAATGAATGCCAATTTTACAAAATGTTTATTTCTTGTAAAAATTTGGATGCTTGTGAGTTGACCAGAGTAAATCTGGAAGTTTAAAACAATTAGGGATCAAATGTTGTACTATATTAATGAATTTGCACACAAGTAACGAAATAATAATTGTTACTATCCATATTAAGCCCTGGAAAAATGATGGACTAATGTAATGCTTATAAATTATTTTCAGGTTCCCTTTGAGTAAATTACTCTGAGACTATTAGGAATTTTACAATTTGTTTGTAATTTTAAATTGTGTGTTATTTAAGATTGTACTAATTGTAAGATTTGTATTAATCATGCAAATAAAAATGTATCTTTATATCTTATCATTCTTACTGATGGGTTAGACAGCTCGCAATTGTTTTAAGTGCGCCACCTTCCAAGAATCTAGACTGGATCTGAAAATACATTTATTTTGCACCTGTTTGGTTTCAAAGCGAGAACTGACCTCTACATTTCAAAGAATGAATATTTTTGGCCTATTATCTGCATTGAAACAAACAACACCTGTCCTGCCTTTCTAAGTTATCCTCCCTGGAGGAGTGCAACTAAATTGAAGAAGGTCTGAGTACCATCGACAACAAACCCATTCTGGGCCAATGAGAATCCCATGTGCTTTCTGAGTTTGGATTTTCTGTACCACCTTTTGTGCATTGAATGGTGCAGCTGGAAACGATTAGTGTAGATGGAAAGTCAATCGAAGAGACAGGGAGTCCATTAGAAATCTGCCAACTTGCCAGCGGGAAACTGTTGAGGGATGGTAAACAGGTTTTCGACCGGTGTGCCACAAAACTGGATTACCATCTTGGAAACCTCCATGCAGATCTGCCATTTGTGGTTTGTTGAAGACTGCAGAGCAAGCCCTCTATTGTCTCCTCCTTCTCCACTACATAAGTTTTTCAAAAGTCATTTTCTTTTTGTATGGCCCAATGTGTTAGCTCTATTAACAAGTATGAAGTTACGTCCAAAAATTACTCTGGAGCCCACCATGAGGGTCTGGACCCTGCAGATCACGAAGGAGCAGCTCCTTTTAGGAGCCCAAGCCCTCATCCACCACAGGTGGCATGCTTCATCATAGGGCTGTGCTCCCTGTTGGGCTGTCGCTGTACAGGGGAGCACTTTGCGAGAGATCTTTTTATGCTGCCTATTGGACAAGGGTTTATAGCCAACAAGTACGGTGGTAGAAATGCTGTCTCCTAAAAGGAGCTGCTCCTTGGTTATTTGCAGGGTCCAGTCCCTCACAGTGGGCTCTGGAACCTTTCTTGGACGGAATTTCCACTTGTAAATAGATATCATTATTAATATAGAGGACGTGCGCTGAACCGTAAATTCTCCCTGCCCTCATTAGAGTAGCCAATGTGTAAGCTGCCAAACGGTAGAACCTGATGGTTATATATATATATATATATATATATATATATATATATATATATATATATATATATATACGTTTGCGTGGTAAAGATGTGTGCATTGTTAAGGCATGGGTGGTAATGGCATGGATGTTTCCGTCATACAACCTGGTGATCCACAAGGCTGCTTCTGCCTTCCTTTAAGATGGGGAACAAGACTTTTAGGGCCACATTATCAGCCCTTTTAAAGTTGATAAGGAGAGCACTATACTTTGGTGACCGTAAAGCATTGAATTTTTAGGTACCTAGGTAGGCTCCCCATCCCTAATCACTGTCAATTCCAGGCAAGGAGGGTGAAGCAGTTCTCCTTTCACAGGAGGAGGTAAAGAGGAGTAATCACAATTATGTCCCTAAAGCTTCCGTAAGACTGGTTCCACGGGGGGCATAGCATGCATTTAAGTGCATTCCACTTGGCAACATTTGAGGTAAGAGAAAGACACGATATACCTTTAGCCCCAAAAGACTTAACACTGATCTTGTTGGTAGAACAGAGTACTACTCAAACTTGGCAATCAGTGTCTTAATGTTGTGTGCTCTTTCCACAGGCAGAAATGCTAAGTGGAATTGCAATATTGCACAAATCTACTATATTTTCTATAAAGGGAAATGGCATATCTTCATATTTATAGAAAACTCAACCAGTCATTAAGTTAAGGGTACACAGACAATGCCTCTTGAAGAAGGAGCACTCACCACTTTTTGAGATCCTTATTACTTAAGGGTAGACCTAAGGGAAGATCTGTAAATTATAAAAGTATATTTCCAATGAAAAGTTTGAAAAACCGGCATTGTTCTGAATGTGATAATAGGCATCCTAACCATCTGTTACGTAACAGATGTTTATTCAAGGCTTTCTGAAATCTAAGTCAGTCTTGTAGACACAGTTCCTTCTGTCAAAAAGTTTGCATCTAATTGAATGGAGCCTATTTTGGATGGATGACCAAAAGTCTTATATTGGCTAGTATGGAATTAGGTTGGAAGGCAGGAGGGTGCTCAGTCGTGAATGGCTGGCCTTGTGAAAATGGCTAAAGGTTTCAAGTTCCAGGCACTAGTGAAGTCAGTGTGTGCACTTCATGCCATCACTTAGCTTTCATGCTTGTTGAACTTTGACCACTGAACTAGCAGGAAGATCTCCATAGATACCATTGCAGTTTGTTGATTCTGGAGAAGAAAGTTTTTGATGGTAGAAGCTGTGTCACTCGTAATCCTTCTGAAGACTACCTTGATCAGTATTTCGCCACTCAAACTGTGAAGAGAGGAGACTCACAGCAGTAACTTGAACAAACACTTAGAACTTAGAAAAGGAATCTTTAGAACATTCTAATACATTATATAATCCCCTGTCAGGCAGCCATCTTCCTTCTTTGTTGCTGCTCACTCTCATGATAATCACCATTCAGACTTGCTCTTGACCTTTTGATGTGCTGTTATTAAAATCGCAAGCAGTACATTTAATATGTAAGAGTGAGAAGAGGATGAGTTCCTTAGTGTGTGTCTGATTTTACAACCTCAGCTACTTTAGAGTCCAAATTTTGAGTGATAGGTGCATAGAGATTAAGTATGATGCCAGTATGGTGAGTAAAGGGGCCTTTTTGATTTTAGACTTGTGATGGGTAATATGTTGAGCGAATAAGAGAGAAGGTGAACATCTGACTCTCGTGAGCCGTGCGACTAGCAAGACTTTTTGGTCGAGTGGGAACTGAGTGCATGCAAGGACGGTTGGGGCAAATCCATCTTGGGTACTTGCCCATTTTTGGGCGGGCAGGGAGGCATAGAGTTCAGGTAGTTCAGGCGGTCATCATTGAATTTGAGTTGCAGTGTCTAGGCCTCGCATGCGGACTGTGCCATTTGTTGGACAATCGCACACAGTACTGGAGATGTGAGGGTTCGAATGTGAGGGCTCATAGGCACACGCTCATGCTTGCGCCCGCCTTCGCGTGTCGGCCTACGTGTTAATTTAAAGTATAAAACATTAAAAAATGTTTGTGAAAGAGAAAAGAAGATTAAGGCATTTGTCGTACCTGCAGGAGGACATGGCTGGGTACGATCGACGAGTGAGTGGGAATGAAGTTTGGGCATGAACGGTTGCCATACTCGTAGTAAGAAACGGGTGCCATTTTGAAATGGGAGAACCTTAGTGTTTGTCAGTGTGCTGAGAGCGGCTATATTTGGGGTTAGAACGGTTGTTTATTTTCCAGTCAGATTTGTGTCAGGGCAGTGTGGAGATGGCAGCACTGAAGAAGGCTGGTTGTTGAGGTCTTCTGAGGGAAGTGAAGAATTATTTGATTTATAAGAATACAAATTGGTTTTTTTTAAAGGAGTTATTTTGATTACTAGGGAAAGGGTTAGTAGATATCTTTATATAAGAAGTATGGAGAGCAGTTTTGTTTCAGAAAAGAGTTTAGATTAGAAGATGTAGGAATGTGTCAGTAAGGCATTTTCTTCTTTGGCAAGCCATTTGGGGAAGAAATTAGACAACTGTATGGAAAAATTGGAAGGGACATTTGGAGGTAGTAATGCTGAGGACAAACAATTTTGTTGTGTGAAGATGGCGGCTGTAAAGGCTGGAGGATGAAATGAGGGTCGTAAAATGGCTCAAAGAAGGAAACATCTCCAAAAAGAGAAAGGCAATAAGATAAAAGAACTATTTGGTCCAAAGTAAAAACAAAGGTCAACTCAGATGGAGTTGAATGAGAAGGCTGTAAAGGCCATGATGGAGCTTAGATTTTACCTATAAAATGTATGCATTATTATATGACAAAAGGTTGCAGACATGAGTTCTAAAATGGCACGCAGATTGTGGCGCAAGCAAGATGAAAACATAGGGCCTGATCAGAATGCTTCAGTTTGGAGGTGCTTTCATGTGAAAACATGCTTAATTAGTTGAACAGCCATGTTTATATGTGATTAATCCATATGTAATCTCATTATAGAATGCACATTAATTTAGAACATTTATTTGTACTTTCAAAATGGCATCATGTATTTTTGCAAGAGTAGAAATGTGCTGAATTGTGTTTCACAGTGTAGAAAACCACGTGATTTTAGTTTACTTTAGTGGACACTCAGAATGGAATGTACTCCTCTTTGCTAGCAACTTTCAATGAAATGGCTCTGTTAAAAAATCCTGCCTCCAGTTTTCTTCGACCTTCACAATGTTGCATATTTTTGTAGCCTGTTTAAACGTGGAGAGAAGAACACACTTTTTTTTCATAAATCACAAGACTGAAATTTGAACAGGAACAAGCCTGATTAATGACGTATCCAGTCAGCCCATGGGGAGATGATGTGTCTTGAAGTTCTGATTGGATCAGCTATGAGGACTGAGCACGTGAACTTTTACTTGAAATATGGCTTGCAAGTGGGAGGAGTGCTTTTTGCTTTTGCCTACTCTTTTTTCCATTTTTTCTGAGGGCCAGGCCCAGTTTCTGTGCTGGACACAGAGACAGGAAGGGGCTGCATTCTGTGGGGGCTATGGTGCAGCTTGAGACAGAGACACAGACTAGCACAGCGAAGCAGAGGCAGAGGGGAAGAGCTGAAAGGATCAGAACAGATTTAGATTTTAGGTGATAAACTGCATTTATTTCTCTTTATGGGATATTTTTGCCATTATTAATTATTGATTAACCTTGTAAGACTTACTCTTTTCGTTAGAAACTCTTTAAGAGTTTTGACTGACAATTTGCGCCACATTTCCCTTCCTATATGTGATGCTTATATGCAGACTGTAATATGTTCTGTATTAATGCTATTTTTCCTATTTTTCAATTCTGTAACCTGATTGATATTTGACTAATGAATAAGGAGTCAGAGAACCTTAACTTTTGACTTAAAATAAAACCCTTTAAAATAACTCACCACTCTCATTATTGCCTCTAATATTGTTTGCATTTAATTTTCATATATATGTAAAGTCTCCTGTTTGGTGAAACACGGTCATCAAAAGATCCATCATTTTCACCCTTTACAGCGGTAAACCATAAGTAATGAGGTTTTGAATAGGGAAATTACCAGGTAATTACCGCTGGATCAGCCGGAAAAAGGGATCCCAGAGCGGTGACCTGTGATGAGTCTTCCAGTAGTTGGGACTTTGTGATCTCGTGCTCTTCAGATTTGGGAGACACGGAGAATGAGGAAGTAGGAAGCAAAAGAATTAAGAAAGAAGTTGGAGAAAAAGATCAGGTCGGTCAGGTGAAGGATCCCTTGAGGGACTTTATGTTTGACCCACATTCCATACAAAACTATTTGTCATCTCAGTGAGTTTCGACACAGCATGTGGCAGAATATGTGGAATTTTTGATTAGGCGGGAGATGCCTAAAGAAGTGAGAACTAGACTTTAATCTGAATGTCCAAGGCCTTCTTTGGCCAATAGGGTGGCTTTTACGCCTGAGCTAGACTCCAGGATGTTGACGTTCCTGAAGGTATGTTTGGCAAAAAACCCTTTGTGTATCCCAATAAAACTGGGTGGCAGACTGGCCCATTTTTTTAGAGATATGGAAATAAATTACGGCAGATCCATGGATGTTACAAACAGTGCAGGGGTATTAGATAGATTTTGTAGAGTTTTTGGTGCAGGAGAATAGGCCAAGAGCCTTCAGATTCTCAAGGGACGAAGAGAGGATGATAGAACAGGAAGTAAGAGAGCAGGAGTCAGGAAATGTAATGTTAGGATTTGGAAGCAACATATTTTTGGTGGAGAAGAAGGACAAAGGGATGAGGCTGGTAATACATTTGAGGGAATTGAACAAATGGATTCAGTGCAATCACTTCAAGATGGAAGGCATTCATATGTTGAAAGATCTGTTAAGAAAGGGAGATTGGTTATCACGTCTATATTTGAAGGACACATACCTAACAGTCCCCGTTTGCAAGGGAACAGAGAGACTTTATGAGATTCCATTGGCAAGGGGTAATGTGGAGGTTCAGAAGCCTTTTATTTGGTTTGACATCAGCTCCTTGGTGTTTCACCAAGGTGATGAGGCTAATTGTGACTTTGCTTCGAACAAGAGGTGTCCAGCTAATAGTGTATTTTGACAACATTTTGATCATGTCAGAGAACATGGAATTGGCTCCGGAGCATAGGGAGTTAGCAGTGCGAGTGTTACAGGATCTTGGATTTGTAGTGAACAGAAGCAAATCTTGTCTGGGGCCAGCAAAGGAGATGGTGCTTTTGGGCTTTCAGATTTGGACGTTGGAATGTATGTGGAAGTTACTCCTTGAGAAAGTGAAGAAGATTCACAGGGAAGTTCAGAGGATGTTGTTCTGCTAACGGGTAACTTTACGTCAGATAGCAAGGATATTAGGTTTGTTAGCAGCTTCAATACAGGCAGCTTTTCCAGCCCCGTTGCATTATCGAGCTTTGCATAGTTTGAAGGCCAATTATCTGTGTAAAGGAGTAAGATATTTCCAGAAGGTGCAGAGACGATGGGAGAGCCGGAGTAGCAGCTAGGAAACTTAGAGGCCTGGAATGGAAGGGACATTTTTGGCAACATACCGGATATGGTAATCATGTCTGATGCCAGCCTTCACGGTTGGTGAGCAAGATGTGGTTTCCTTGCGACAGGGGGAAAGTGGACAGTGCAGGAGAAGGAGATGCATATCAATTAGTGGTGGGCGGAGCTCGCGGAGTTGGACTCTGTGGAAATCCACAGAGTTACATATAAACTCAGTGAGATTCTCCGGTGTTCCGCTGCAGCGGAGTTTACTCTCTCTGTGTCTATTGCCCGTGGGGCAACTAATTAGATTTGAGATTTTCCTCTTATGCAACAGATTCAGCTGACATATGCCATGTTCATTGAATATATTACTGTAAAATATTACTGTGTTGCTGCTGGAGCAAGGGGGGAAGCAAGCGGGCCTGGCTACCTTAATGACACGCACAAAATCGCACACCAAACAAACAATACTGAGGAGAGTGCGCGCATAAAATACTATACTTCAACGGGCCTCAGTGAGAGTTAAGTTGCCTGTATCTGGGTCTCTGGCTCTGCCCAGTCACACCACATAGTCTGACAGTGACACACACCACTGCAGTGTATTCAGATTTAATTCAAAGCAGGCAGAATGCCACATATACATCTAGGAGGGTCCATATGTTAGGTAAATAATTATAGACATCGTGGATTGGTTCTCTAATAACACATACAACGCGCCCTGTCTTACTTGACTAACATGTTTCTGTACAAATTCCGAGTGCACATTTACTATAACATGGCTGGCTTGAAGGATTAGAGATATAGATGATCAATAGATGCCGCTTTGATTTTGAAAGATTTTGCTCGTGTTTGCAGTGGTCCTTCTGAGCTACCACTACGATGCAGTTAAACATTATTTTGGTTGCAGCTGTAATTGCATTTAACAATTGACTATCATAGGCCACTAGATGAAATGTGGGAGTCTCTCTAGCAAATGAAGACAAATGACCCGTTGAAGATGCGCTGCTCTCCGGGATGCTTTATGGCTCTCTCAGTCAGATGAGATTTGTAATTTTAGTAATGCAGCTTCAAGAAGTTCATGCACCTCAGTCAGTGCATGGATGATGCATCCGTCTTACACTGCCTGCGAATGAACTGTGTGAATCCTACTAGCCCAGTGACAGTGACACTCCTGCAGGGTCAGCTATGGCTATGAATGGGCTCAGAAAGTGCATTAAGGACTACGAACGATGATGGTTAATGGCCGAGTGCGGCTAGTTAATAGCCCGTGGTATTTAGCACTAGATCGATAGAACATAGATGGTCTATAAATTAAAAGGAAGGCCTGGTATGTTTATTAATCTCAATTCTAGAATAATATGCTTTAGAATTTTTGAAGGCAGGATCCTGTGTGAGAAGGGACGAGCATGAGGTGGTACGATAGTGATAATTTTGTACGATACCACGGGGTCACCCTGGAGCCACGATGGAGTGACTGCAAAGACCAGTTTGGTTTACCGTTACTGTCGGAAGTCTGAGTGTAAACCACAATGCGATTGTAACAAAAAACGGTGTCGCTCTCTTTTGGATTCCCTTGAAGATCTGCGAGGTGGTACTTGCAGGTCATTTGCCAAGTACATGATACACTCCCCTACCCTCTGACAGTGCCCTTCCTTCTCACGCACACGCATCACCCTTCCTCAGATGACCATGACAGCGTGAGAGCAGAGATATACCCGGGTGTTGTTGTTTTTGTTGTTGGTTTTTTTCCGTGCCTTCGTTTTCGGCAAAATACAAGTAATGGTGTCTGCTTATTTTGCACGAAATACCTGATCTTCTAAGGCTAAAGGTTGCAGCCACCATGTTGGTATGGGCATAGGGACCCATCCCCAATGCAATGTCAATTCTATAGGGTTATGATCAGAGATGGTTTTACCTAGGAGAGTACTCTGATGTCTGGCAGGGGACAAATCTGTGGTACAAAGAAAATGATCCAATCGGGTATGTAGGTTACGTGGGTGGGAATAGAAGAAATATTCCCGCATGTTCGTGTGTTGTGACCTCCAGACCTCTAAAAGATTCCACCCCGTGCCCATCTGTACCCGGGTGTTGTTAATGCGACCCCCCCCCCCCCCCCCCCTCTCTGTACCGCGGGATGATCGGATCCCCAGGGGACATGTCTTCTGCCAGCGGGATGTCTCATTTGGTGACATGAAATCCAGGCACCCAAGTGCTTACTGAGGCTGAAGTACCACACAGCGTTCGCAAGCTGAGCCGAGGTGGGCCCTACAGCTTCTCACTGTCCATTTGGCAGGTGTTCGCTTTCTTGTGTAAAATCTTTCACTTAAGATGATCCTACACAGTGGGTGATGTAAAACGTAGTGAAAAAAAGCAGGACAGGGGAGACGCAGTTTGACTGTAAAATGCCAGGTGCCGCACACCCCTAATATCAACTACCTGGAGTTTTTGGCAGGATCTTTTGTGGTAAAGAGTTTTGTCAAGGTGCCGGTAAACTCCGCTACGCAGTGGATTGCAGAGTGTTTGCTGAACTTTGCTCTCTTAGCGAAGCGCGGAGTAGCAAAACTCCGCCGACAAAGTGGAGTTTATCGCACCCCCCTAATATCAACTACCTGGAGTTTTTGGCAGGATCTTTTGTGGTAAAGAGTTTTGTCAGAAAAGAGGTGAAGGGTTTTATTAAAGCTGGACAATGTTTTTGCCGTAAGGTATGTCAACAAGTTGGGGGACCTCAGTTAAAGGCTTTAGCAGATTTAGCCAAGGAGTTTTGGCATTTTTGTTTAAGCAAGCATATTATGATTCAAGCTCAGTACATACCGGGGATAAGTGACATGGTGGCAGATTCGAATTCCAGGGGATTGAAAGATTTCAGCCAATGGATGTTGAACAGGGAAGTGTTTAGAGTGTTGGACTGCAGATGGGGTCCGTTAGTTGTGGATTTGTTCGGGAACAGGGTGAATGTTTAGGTGTGCAGGTTTACAGTTGGAGACCAGATCCGGAAGCAAAAGCAGTTGATGTGTTTCTGCAGCATAGGAAAAGTGCTTGTAGTTATGCATTCCCACCATTTGCGCTGATTTAGAGATTAATGCTGAAAGTGAGGAGAGAGCATGAGGAAATGGTGCTGGTAGCTCCGTTTTGGCCATCCCAAGTATGGTATCCAGATGTCATGGAGTTACTGATAGACAATCCAGTTCTTCTGCCAAAGGTTTCAGATCTGTTAGTGAATGCGATGGGAGAGAGACACAGGTTGGTTTTACAGGGACAGTTGAGATTGATGGGATGGTAGATTTCGGGAGACCTTGGCTTATCGTTGGAGGATTCAGAGCTCATCAAGGAGTCCTGGGCTTCAGGAACATCTAAGGCATACAAGTTGGCATGGAAGAGATGAGTTTGTTGGTGTGTTTCTCATAGTTTGTATGCCATATCAGCTTCTGAAGGAGTGGTGGTAAACTTTTTGACAGAAGTTTACTTGGAAGGAAATTTGTACAGTTTAGGGAATCTTAGTTGGTCGGCAATTTCTACAGGCCACAAGTTGCTGAATAGTTTGCCTCTGGGCCAGAATGATGTAGTGAAAATGTTGTTGAGGAGCATGTGGTTGAGGATACCTCCGGGTCTAAAGTATTCTTCTTTGTGAGATGTTGATCTAGTTTTAAAGGAGTTGGCTGGTTGGACGGAAAATTTATTTTTGGATTTAAAGAGTCTATGTTATTCAAGTTGTTCATGCTTCTTTGCTTAGTTTCATTTCTGAGTGTTTCGGATGTTAAGGCCTTGGAGGTAACTTCACGAAGCTATTTACCAGAGGGAGTTTGTGAACAGGACTAAGACTAAGTCTCTGACAATTTTTTATCCTACTCTGGAGAACAGGAAGTTACGTATGAACAATAAAGCAAATGGGTAGTAGTGGTAACAGTTATCACACCTTGTACGAAAGGAATAGAAAGGAAAGTAGGAAAGTAGGATGTTGGGAGAAAGTCAGGCTAATGATGAGGTGCTATAATGGTTAGGGCATCCTTCTACCAAAGATGTAAACCCACACTGATAGTTATATCAGTGAGTTAAACATGAGTTATGAATGGAACCAAAGCACTCTCAGGCATATATTAAACTGAGTCCCATATGTCCGAGTCATCCTTCTTCACTGTGGTCAAATAAAGTTCTAGCCTGAAGAAGTCACAAAGTGACAAAACACTTGTTGGCTGTTCATTTTTTTCTGAAGACTACAAGTCGGATAAATCATATGTAACAAACCACATGTGGTAATCAAATCCTTACATATGTTTTGCAGTATATGATAAACTGTACTTGTTATACACGTCCGTACTGTTTGGACAGCTTACTTCCTGTTTATTAAACAATTCAGAGTGCTTTGGTTCCATTCATAACTCAGGATGTTATGTATGGTTAAGTGTTTGTGTCAGTATGAGACAAAATCAGAGAGTTTGAGAGTCAGGGAGGGACGCAGTTATTGATTTCATTCAGGTACCCCTTTAAACCTGTCTCTAGCCGTATGTTGACTAGATGGGCAAAGGAGGCATAAAAAAAGGCATGAATAGATGTTACAAGATTTTGAGCACATTCAGCAAGGAGGGCACTGGCTTCTAAGGCTTTGGTGACAGGCGGTGGTTTAAATAGTATATTAGCAGCGGTAGATTGATCTTCAGATTTTGTATTCAAGAAATTTTATTTTGAACCAGTAGAATGTGCTGTGAGGAATATTATGGCAAGCCTTTAAATATTCACAATATTAGCCTCTGTGACTTTCGATAAAATTCAGATTTTCCACAGCCGCTGAGGGTAGAAAATCATGATTCTGTTAAAGACACTAAGGATAATATTAACCCTTACCTGAGCACAGCCCACCCTATAATATGTTTTTTTATGTTTCAAGAGGCGGGGACTTCAGGAAGTAAATAATGAGATCTTGGAAGTTTGGAAAAGAAAAGTTTGTTTCTACTTTGGTATGATTCAAGTTTGCAATGAAACAGTTTTCTTTCAATTCACAGCAAAAAAGAAGGAATATGGCTGCCTGACAGAGGATTAAATAATGGATTAGAATGTTTTTAAGATTAGTATTCTATGTTCTAAGTTTTTGCTTAACTAGGTGCTGTGTGTTGGCAGTAAAGAGGATACGCATTATATTAGCTTCTGTGTCTTTAATGAAACCTCTGCTGTGGAAAATCTGAATTCCTCCACGCTGCTGACCACAGTTACAATCCAGTACACTTAGCCCGGAGTGGTATCACTATTCATTCTGATCACACAATGCATGGATCACAGATAGCCTTTTATAGTTTAACTACTGTTTGTGAAACTCTATCATTTGGCTTCTTTTCACTTCCCGGGAACAAAGAGATTCCAGTGTCCATATGTAATAAGAGATTTAGAGTAACCACTTTTGCAGAGACAGAGCAGAAGACGAGACCCGCAGCCACAAGACAAGCTGAGCTCTCGCCTAGAGAAACAGAAGTGTCTACGTGTGTAATTAATTTGTACTATTGGCCAACTATGCCCCTAAGGTCCCTCAATCAGCTAACAATGCTTCTAAGTGTCAAACACATTGCCTGCCAAGTGGATTTTTTTTTTTTTAGTATAGTGTATGACCCGTGGGCGCAGGAAAGTCTGCAGCAGTGTGGCCACCTCATGCCTTATCATCACAGTTTCCAGTACTGTGCTTTTATCATACAAATCATTACCATCCGGGAAGTTAGTTTAATTAGTGGAGTGGAAATAGCCACTACAGTATCCAGAATACATTAGGTTATCATATGAAAGCAAAGGAGTGCAAAGAGTGATCTGTGCTAATTTCATTCGATTTCAGTGGTTTATTCCCTGCTGACCACGGGCATCTGCACGCCAAAGAGACAACTAATAAAACTTCAGCAGTTATTCAGAGTTGGGCGGATGCGGGACAGCAGACAAAAAGTGGGTGAACTCCAATCAGGCCTATTAAGAGTGCTTTATTTTCAATGGCACTCTAAGGGCTTGATTACAAGTGTAGATGCTATTTATCGCACACGATAAATAACAATACCAGTGGGTACGTTATTTATTGGGTGAGCTAAATAGCACCTACTGTGAGATTCTATGTCAGGACCGGAGGCTGCGGATTATGCTTTATTCTCTCTTCGCTTTATTCTTATCAAAAACACAGCAGCCAGAGAGATTTCGCAATAATCATTGAACAATAACCATAGAAAAACTACAACTCCCTACAACCAGGGAGGCACACTGTAATATAGTCTATCATCTGTCTTCATAAATCATTATCCACAGTCCTCTGTCAGCTTCCTCCCCTCCTCTTTCTTCGCTGCTTCGCAGCCAGTTAAGTGCTCTTGGTTTTCTCTTGTCATGTTTATCCGTTGGTACTTTATTTTGGGGTGTACTATTGTTATTGCACATTGTTTTCAGTATTGGTACTGTGACATTGTTTACGTGACGTTTTTTTCCTTTCAGAGCCCTTGCCGGCTGCGGGAACGCTTCTCGCTTCTTACGCGTTGGCTTCCCTGCTGGTGCGGCATTCTTTGAAGCCGCTAGGGGGACTCGGCCGTCTCGTTTATCTCGCGTCGCGGCTCTTCAGATGAGGAGCGCGCCGCGAGAATAACGGTCACCGAGCCTTGCCCCTGCTCTGCCTCACCGAGACGTCCGCATCGCGGACTGTATCACTGCAAATATTAAACGCCCCGGCGGGTGTCCGTAGTGCGGTATTGTAACCGCGTTTGACGCGCTTGTCAGAGAAGCGCTGTAGCACCTTGCCAAATCCCATGCACTGCGCTGGCGTTTTTACACGATTCTGGGCACAAAGTCTATTATTTCAACGCGCTGGGGAGCAGACACCCGGTCAGGTTATTCCTGAGGGTTTGAGTGCGTTGTGGGTTGTGGTGCAGCCCTATTTGTAACCCTTCGGGCTACCCTAATTTTTGCAGCCTCGGGCCTGACTAAAAAATTTCTTTACCTGCGAGTTTGGGGTGTATTCTTGTGGTTGTTACCAGACACCTTCAGTTTGTAGTTCCCTTGGGGTACTTACCGGTGTCGCAATGACTGGTCAGTCTGAGTATTATGAAAAAGAGGTTCAGGAGTACCTACCGTATATTGAGGATTTCTTTGAAGCTGTTGATGACTAAATTTATAGAGGGTGGTTAATGAGGTAGTGGGGCCTATGGAGCAACGCCTCTCGGATAGAATAGTGCAGGAATGTAACAGGTTGGCGGCTGCGCGTGGAGCGCCCCCCGGAGAAGGTTATGAGGGCGCCCCTCCCCCCCAAAAAGCAGCGTCCGGACGGTGTGGATGTGGATGCCTTTGAGCGCCCTAAGACGGTGTTTTTAGCAAAGGCGGTCCCGCGTGTTCCCCTCACTCCATCGAAGGGACAGCCCCATGATATCCCGGACCCCTCATCCCCGGCAACGGACAATGACACCCAGGGGGATACCGATGAGGAACCGGGGTCATCTCGTCCTTGGCATCCGACTGCCTCTTCAGCGGCGCCGGAGGAGGATGCCGACATGCTGAATCCTGACGATATCATGCATCCCCGGTCTTCAGCTAGGGTCCCGGGGGATAAGGTTGTTCGGTTCCTCTGGAGAAGGAGGCGCGGAGTTGTTTGAGAGCAGAGTGGCCGAGACCCTCTTTGCGGGATAAGATCGCGTTTACGTCAGAGTTAGACTCCAAAATGGCCACCTTTTTGGCGAAATTTGTGAAAGATCCCCGGAAGGGCATTGATAGGTCTTGGCGGTCCTGTCAAGACAAACTCCTTGATGCCATCGGTCCAATGACAAAAATCTTGGATATGGCGGAGGAGGCTAAAGTGACAGGTTCGCCAATTTCTCGTCGCCGCTTGTTGTTGATCAAGTTAGATCCCAAACTTGGGGACCTAGCTTCTTCGGAAGCTGGAGCGGTGGCCCAAGGAGGCCTTTTCGGTGAGCCATTCGTTAAGGAACTGGGGAAATTTGTTTCTACTTTTACCTCGTTGGACAAGGCCCAGTCCGGTATTAAAAGAGTGTTTACCCAGCGGGTTTTCCGCGGGGCCGGTCGAGGCAGGGGCCGCTCGTCTGGCCGTGGCTTCCAGCAAAACCCTTCAAGGAGACAAGCCTCTGGCCGTGACCAATATAATTCGACCGCAAACTACAACAATTTCTATCCAACGCGAGGACAGCGTTTCAGAGGCCGTGGAGGTTTCAAATCCAATTCCGGAGGCGGAAATTAAAACGGTAAGTGTCCTTCCCGCAGATCAGATTCGTATAGGGGGGAGACTGGCGTGCTTCCAAGATGCTTTTGATTAACTTCCGATGCATGGGTCCTTCAGACTGTTCGAGCATTCATGTAGAATTTCTGGACAACCCTCGTTAGGGGATGCGGCCGCTGCACGGCCGCTGCAATTCAGCCCTCAAGACGCACAGTTGATCGACGAAGAGGTCTCCGAGTTGCTTCGCAAGAGAGCCATTTGTCGCTCAACTCTGCACCCTCACGGGTTTCTCAGCAATATATTCCTGGTAGACAAAGCCGACGGGGGTCGTCGACCCGTAATCAATCTCAAGGAATTCAACGCTTGATTAGTGTATCGCCATTTTAAGATGGAGGGAATCCATCTGTTGCGCGATCTGCTGCGACCATCCGATTGGATGGCGCGTCTGGATTTAAAAGACGCCTACTTGGTGATCCCCATTCATCCGCCCCACCGACGGTTCCTGCAGTTTTGTTGGGGGGGTCTGGTGTACGAGTGCACAGCCCTTCTATTCGGACTTTCCTCGGCACCGTGGTGTTTCACCAAGGTGCTTCATGCTGCGGGCGCGGGGTATTCGCATGATCGTCTACTTGGACGATCTTCTTCTGATGGCCCAGTCTCCTCAACTCCTGTTGCTTCAACTCCAGCAGACCGTGTCTCTTTTACAGGACCTAGGGTTTGTTATCAACACAGCAAAGTCAATTCTTCAGCCTTCGCGGTCAGTCACCTTTCTTGGTTTTGTGGTGGACTCCGTTCAAGCGACTCTGAGTCTTCCGTCTCGGAAGATGGCGAAAATTCATCACGAACTCCGTCGGACAGTGTCTAAGCCAACTATCTCCCTCCGTCAATTGGCCAGGATTGTGGGCCTTCTGTCGTCCTCGATCCAGGCGATTTTTCCAGGTTCCTTACACTATGGGGCCCTGCAACGTCTCAAGGCCTACCATCTCAGAAGGGGTCGGTCGTATGATCATGTGGTGCCGCTTTCGGCAGAGGCCAAGGAGGAAATTATTTGGTGGCTCACCCATATGGAGGCATGGAACGGCAGCGCGATTTTGGGCTCTGTTCCGGATTTGGTCATCGAGTCCGACGCCAGCAGACTGGGTTGGTTCGCTCGATGCGGTGATTTTTCCACTGGGTGTGTTTGGTCATCAGACAAGCAGGATTTTCATATCAATTGCTTAGAACTGCTAGCGGGTTCTTTCGCGGTACGCTGTTGGACCAAAGACAGAGTGCAGTCTTGCGTCCTTTTGAAGATGGACAACATCTCCGCAGTCCGATACGTCAATCGGTTGGGGGGGCCCCGATTTCGGGCGTTGGCCAACCTGGCAAAGGACTTTTGGGGGTTCTACCTGGATCACCACATATCGGTGATGGCGAAGTATCTCCCGGGCCAGCACAATCGTGTCGCGGACTGGCACTCCCGACATCTCTACGACTCCAGCCTATGGAAGCTGGACCCTCCGGTCTTCCGATGGTTGAACACTCTCAGGGGACCATTTTCAGCGGATCTCTTTGCTTCCCGCTTGGACAATCAGGTTCCAAGATTCTTCAGTTGGAGACCGGACCCGATGGCTCTTGCCACGGATGCCTTTCTTCAGGACTAGAGGGCGGAGCGCGGATATGCGTTTCCCCCGTTTTCAATGATAACGAGAACGACGGCCCAGATCCGCCGGCAGTGTGCAGAGGTGACCCTGGTAGCTCCCCTTTGGAGATCTAAAGTGTGGTTTCCGGTTCTTCTGGAACTTTCCTGGGACTCTCCAATCCTACTCCCTCTGTATCCTCAACTTCTTCGGAACTCGGACGGGGATCTTCATCAGCTAGTCACACAGGGGACGCTCCGGCTCATGGCGTGGCAGCTTTCAGGCGACGGTGGTCGTTGCCGGGACTTTCGGGACAGACTGAGGCCCTCCTGTCAAAGGCTTGCGCGGACAGCACCACGAAACATTACCGATCTGCGTGGTCACGATGGGTTCGTTGGTGTCTTCGACGGGGTCTTGATCCCGTGGTCGCAGGAATCGTTCCCCTCTTAAATTTTGTTCGCCGATTTGGCGTTGGAAGGTCTAGCATATCGCTCCATTAATGCAATCAGGTCTGCGGTTTCGGCCAGTCACGTTCCTTTGGACGGAGCACCGATTGGGGAACATCCAATGGTTTGCAGGCTTCTGCGGGGTGTACGGTTATCGTTACCCCCGGAGCCTCGTGACTCCGTCCTTTGGGACGTCAACAGGGTTCATGAACTAGTTTCTTTCTTCGCAACCTAATAGATATCTTTCCTTGAAGGAACTATCTTCCAAGCTCGCTATGCTTTTATGCTTGATCTCCTGCAGGAGAGTTTCAGATGTTTGCGCCCCGGACATCTCGGCGCAAGTTTTTTCCCCGGACGGGGTTGTGTTTACGATAGGTCGCAGGACTAAGTCTCATACACGAACAATTTCGTACCCGGCTTTCTGGGACTCTCCGAAGTTATGTGTGGTGGACTGCCTGAAGGCATACGAAGACTTAACGCAGGAAATCCGCCCTCCGGGCGAGCGACAACTCTTGATAGCTCTCAAGAAGCCACACAAAGCGTTCTTTTCCCCCACCATAGCTAGGTGGGTGCGATGGGTTATGCAAGAGGCTGGTATTGACACGAAGCAATTGGTGCCCACTCTGCCAGAGGTGCTATGGCCTCGAAAGCTTTCACGCTGGGTGCGCGTTTGGAGGATTTAATGCGTGCGGAGGACTGGTCTTCGGACTCTACCTTCAAGAGGTTTTATTTTAAACCGGTTCTTAATGTGGCACAGTTAGTCGTAAGTAAGCTTTGAACTAGCATAGTCCGAAGCCTCCGGTCCTGACATAGAATCGGAATTTGCCTAGTATCATGACGGTAAGTTTCAATTCTATTAAGGACACGGAGGCGAGGATTATCCCGCCCGGGGCACCTCTGGTGCGAACCCCCCCGTATGGTTGTAAGTAACCAATTTTCTTTATTAATGGTTTGCTAAAGGTTTTTTTGCTTCTTGGTCTGACGATTCTTGATATGTTGCTGTTACATCGAATGCTGTCAGATGTTACCAAATTTCTGACCTCGTTGCTTGGTTCTTTTAGGGAATGACGGATCCAAACAGGACCAATGATGAGATGGCGTGACTTGCGCGAAGAAAGAGGAGGGGAGGAAGCTGACAGAGGACTTTGGATAATGATTTATGAAGACAGATGATGGACTATATTACAGTGTGCCTCCCTGGTTGTAGGGAGTTGTAGTTTTTTCTATAGTTATTGTTCAATGATTATTGTGAAATCTCTCTGGCTGCTGTGTTTTTGATAAGTATAAAGCGAAGAGAGAATAAAGCATAATCCTCGCCTCCGTGTCCTTAATAGAATTGGAACTTACCATCATGATACTAGGCAAATTCCGATTCTGGAGAGTAACGTGGATGTTGGTGTTAGCACACCAAAATCTGCAAAATACGGTGATCACTGTATGCTTTTCCCCTGTTAAATTTTGGCAGGTTTGACCTGCCAAAATGTAAAGTAGGTTGAGGTATTTAACGCAACCGATAATTATCGATATGTTAAATAGCACTTGACTGTAATTCCAACGCCTGTGTAAACAGGAGATCGCGCAGGTGTTGGAAAATAACCCACTCGTAAGCGAGCTGCCTATATGCAGACGGGATTGCCATCATTTTTGTTCTGATGTCCCGCTCCAGGATTTGTTGGAGCGGACTAACCCAGCTCTCATTTTCAGACTGGGAGCCTGTCCCTGCAATCCCTCGGCTGTTTTACAGCACTGGGATTGCAGGCTCTGAAGTGCTCATGACAGATTGGCCAACTGTAGACAGCCGGCCAATCTGTCATGAGCAGTTGAAGCAGGCATCCTAGAGTACGCAGCAATCTGTCTGCTCCGCCCTCACCATCACACTTGAGCTGGTGGCACACAGAATAATAAAATGGTACGGTAAAGACCATTTTATTACTCTGTGTTTATCTGCTTTGCTCGTAGCAGGCGGGGCGACGTTACTCTGCCTTAACCGTGGAGCCGCCGCTGGATGGAATGCTTATTACTTGGTCTTAAATCCCTACCTTGCTAGTATATTGGTAGCCTTTCCATCCGTGATATCATTGGTGGCCACCCTCGGAAGCCACAGACATTGGAGCGAGTCCTCACATGCTTTTCAAAACGCATGAGGACTTTCTTATATCTGCTTACCCACTAGAACATTCTTTTTAGAAATTGTTATAGCCCTTCTAAGGCCCTGATTACGAGCTGAGGTGCTGTTTATCACACCTGATAAATAGCGATACCACGAGGTGTGTTATTTATCAGGTGTGATAAATAGCACCTTCTACAAGATGGTGGAAAATAACATGCAGATTTTGGTGTTTAACATACCAAAAGCTGCATGATTCAGCAAATACCGTATTCATTTCCCCCGTTAAATTTCGGCAGATATGACCTGCTGAAATAATGAAGGTTGAGGTATTTAACGCATCTGATAGTTATTGGATGCATTAAATGCTTGCCAACTAACAATTCCAACCGATGCATAAACAGCGTCATAACAGAATGGACCACTTATAATTAGGCCCTAGGTATCACAATGTCCTGTACGGAACTGTGGACTGTCAAAAAGAAAGCAGCATTGAACTTACTCTAAATATTGTGCTTACAGTGGTAACATATATCCATTGCTAACTTTCTGGGGGGGAAATGCAGCAACCTAAAAAAATTCTAAGGAGCCCTATGACTGTACTGTTGAATACCAAGGCTGCAGTGGCATAACTAGACCTGTGGCGGGTGAGGTGGCGTTTGCGCCCCATGACGGCCCCAGGTCAGACCGGTGGGGGTGTGGACCGGCCCAGAGTCTGCTGCCCCGCATTGGCACAGGTAAGAGCATGGGGGCGCCATCACCCCCAAAACTCGTGCTGCCCGGGGCAGGCCACCGCCCTTGCTATGCCGCTGCAAGGCTGCCTGATGATTGATTGATTCCGCTTCGTGCTCTTTCGTCAACCACCCTACAGTTCCTGCCGCTTTATGTCGCTCCTGTAGGTTAATTTTTACTCCCTGCTTTCTCCCTTTGTCACTGTGTTCGTCTGCCTTTTTCTTCCTTTCCTGCTTTTATCGGTCTTGTTCGGAATCGAAATCGGATGTTGAAAAAATCCCGGTCACCACAAATAGTATCATTGCCCCCCACCAGCAAGCAGGTTTAGATACCGAAGGTGCAAGCGATGGTAGGCTTCAGAGTGTCTAAACTCTGCCCTCCTCTAACTTTGACTCTAATGGTCTTTTCTATGTGAAATGCACAGTTTTTGGGAGATATGTAAGCTACATGTGTCTAAAGTGTTGGAGAGCATATGACAATGGTATGCTTTGGGAAAGTATGAAACCACCTAGAGTTACGGGTCATATAAGGCTTGTCCCCATGGACTTGGGAATTGAGACGTGTGGGATGGTATAAAGCTCAGGGAAAGGAGTCTGATTAGATAGTAGGAGACTGGTCAGGTGGCCAGGAATAAGGAGTAAGAGAAGATGATGTATGTCATTAAGGACCTCACAGGAGGGTGACGTTGGCAGAAAGGCCCAATAATGAGGTACTCGTGGAAGGAGGCTCAGGCTGCAGGAGATGGTGTCATATAGAGTGGGCAATGAAGTGGGAGAAGCAAATGGCCTTGGCACATTGTGAGAGGCTCAAATTTGCTCAGGTGGCAGAGACTGAGTGGACCATACTGAAATTAGTTTGCTAGAATGAAGAAACATGGGAACAGGTTGTGTTATGGGATCAGGTAACAAGCTAAAATGCGTCCTGCAAGGGAGCAGCTAGTCAACGTGAAAAAGGTGGGTAAGGCTACCAGATGACTTAGCCACCAATACTGCAATGCTACAGCTCTGGCCTAAAATTCCCAAAATAAAAAGCAAATACCTGGACTTGATGAACTTCTCATGGATGTGCATGGGAAGACTGAGAGCTCTTCTCAAATTGTCTGAGAAGCAAGTGCATGATTTGCAGCTGTAGAGAAGTAATACCAGTAGTCTCTGCGTCAGACTGCACAGTATCGGAGTATTCCATGAATTTCTCTTCAGAGCGGCCTGTAAAATATCTTGCTTTTTAGTCAACTGTGTTGGCAGATTTTACTGTAGAGATTGGAAGATTAATCTTTGCCATCAATTTCTTGAAAATGCATCTCGGGTTGAACCTCTACCCTCCTTTCCTCATTCCACCGTCTCTTGGAGCCCTGAGGCACCACTGTTGAAACAGTTTCCAGGGCTGCTATTGGCTCCCGGCCAAGTGCCCAACCAAGGAATTAGGATCTGAAAAAGTAGTGCCGGTTTAATTATCTTTGTGTGTAGGCGTTTCCCTGACGAAATGAGCAAACAAGTAGATTCTTTACATGTAATTACGTCATGATTGAAAAAGTGCCTCTCTTTCCTCAAAATGCACACTGAAACTTGCTTTCACATCAGTCTGAACTGAGGCCAGAGAGTAAGTGAAGTAGGTGGTCTCAAGGCGCATAGATCTCCTAATGGTATGCAGCTGTCATTCACCTGCAAGTGCACCCTTTGACTTATGTGAGAAATCCAGCTAGTCCTGCTTGTTTGCCTTTGGCTCACTATCCGTAGTTTTACTTTCACATTTATAGCATACCTGGCAACTTTTTGCAGTAGCTTGAAGACCGAGCTTTAATGATATAGGGGCAGATTTATGAGCCCCTTGCGCCACTTTTGCGTCACTTTTAACATGGGAAAAGTGACGCAAAAGTGGCGCAAGGGGCTCATAAATCTGCCCCATAATCTCTTGCATACCTGCATTTTCAGTTGCGAAGGGAGACTTCTAATTTTTATGAGCAAAAATGAAATTATTTTACCTCCTTACCACTTAAAACTTCCACGATTTCAATAAAATGCCCTCAATATTTTTTCTAAATCTCTCTTTTGTCAGTTTCCGAATGTTGGCATAGTTGTGTTTTTTAAACTCTTCATGTAAGGAATGATAATTATACCCTCCTCGTCTATCAAAAACTCTCAGGACCTCAGTTTTTAATATATCAAATTTTGCATGTTTGCGTTTGTTTTGGGCCATTTTCCTGATTGCTTTCGGCAGGTTTTACTTGCCAAAATCTGTCAGGGGGAAACAGAGGTGCAATAATTCTGGCACAGCTTCTAATTCCAAATTGTGTAGAATCCTGCTTGTACAGGCATCAGTATTCAACCACAGTTTATAACCATGGCCAATTTTGGTCTGCAGAGGGTTTTGTCTGCTTCTTTTTTAGAACAACTCTTTCTTTTTGCTGTTTGAATGTTTGGTCATTATTTATAGAGCACAATCTTATATTTGGATGCACGTAAATCAGGGACATCGCTACATTATTTTATATCCGAAAAATGCTTCCACTTGGAAAATAGTATTGCCTGTAGAACCCTGCTACGGTTCAACTCGAAGGATTGCATTAATTAATTACAGCACTCTACACGTGCTTGCTTTCCAAGGCTTTTAAGATACTTTACCCTGTATTCCAGGAGTATCTGAAAGTGAATGAGAAGGAACCTTTTAACCATGAGGCCTTCAGGACGAAACTCTTTCCTCTTTATGTTGTCGCCAAAGCCATCATACCACCCAAGTCGCATCAGCAACAGTATCTTTGTTTCTTTTCCCCAGGTCCCAGTCTCCAGCAGACCGACTTCTAATTGCCAAAGCCAACTCTCCCTTGGAATACCCGGTTCAAGGTGTGGAGGTTCGCCCCCTTGCTACCATCCTCCTGCCAGGTGAGGTACCGAAACAATACTCTTCAGGCCTTGATTTTTTTTTGTAAAGGTAGCTATGACCATACATCCACTAAACTGAAATCTGCAATTAAAACGTTTGGAAATTTACAACCACTTTAGAAAGGTGCCACAATGCTATACTAATGGCAGATTGTGCCCATGCAATTGCCAGTTAACATTTACAGTTAGCAATACAATGACCCCGAGGTTGAATGCTTGAAGATAAATCAATAGATTTTCCCCACAGGCTAGAGCTAGTAATGGCTGGTACATAGTGGCTTTCATGTCAGGTAAAGCCAGTCATGTGACCGACTCTTCTATTCCTTATGACCTTTAAATGGCCCAACAGGCGAGGAAGTCACTCTACTTCTATGTAAGCCAGTTTGGATCACTTTCTATTTCATGTTTGGGAACCACCTATAAGCAGAGTTCCTGGTGAGAGGTGAAAAATATCAATGAATTAATTAAAAGTGGTGTTTGTTTGAAAGAATAAGGTTGAAAGAATAAATGTGTTAAATTCAACATTAAAAAGGCAAAGTATTTGGACAGTTTGAAGTACATAAACTTGAGAAGTTAATAGAAAGGCTTAATGTGATCCTAACTATTTGAAAGCCATTAAGATTGGTCTTTTCTCAGAAGTGTTTGTTTATAGTTGAACAACTTTCTAAGTGTTGCCCCGAGCTGTCCTAGAAAGAAATTACCATAATGAAGCAACACCCTATGGTACAATATAAAAAGTGAGTTTACCACCAAAGAACAGTATTGGGAAAAGGAGTAAGAAGGTGAAGTTAGAGTATTTAAGGATAAACTTAAAAGACATACTCAGGAAAATCTTGCATTGAAGATACTGTTGACCAAGGGGCCGTATTTTTGTTGTAGCTTTAAGAAAACATATCTCTGTGCACGCTTTTAGCGTGTGGACATAGAAGTAAATTCCAACATCTTGTTACCATGACAGCAAAGTAAAAAAATGAATCTGCAATGGCGAGAGCATGCATAATCTAAAGAAATATCTATAATGCAACAATACAAATGTGTCAGCAAAGTAAATACATCAAAGAATACAACAGCTTGCAATTAGAAGGTATGTGTCATGTCACATCTCCAATCTAACAAAAACACTACTTGAATGCCCATCACCGAAATCAAACAGGAACACAAATGAGACAATGTAATCATGCACAAAGCACCATGGCTCTGATGGACAGCCCTTGAAAGCATTAGCAAACCATGGAAAACAGTGGATGAAGGGGGTCGACCCGAAGGCCATAACTCCTTATTGTACTTTTTTGCAGAATTGCTACTGAGGCCTCACAGACAGCTAAAGCTGCCGTAGCCGGATTAAAAAAGCTGCAAAAAGCACATATATTTTTAATGGATGATTTAGGGCCTCATTATGAGTGATTTGAACCGTATCACGTAACTCTGCATTCCAGGAATTAACATTAATGAAAGTCCCTATAATTCTGTGGGTGCAGAACTAGCAGGGATTTTGAGTCAAACTCAGAAGATTCACTGGAAAATGGGGAATTGCAAAGTGAATTGGTAATCCTGGGCTCGATTCATCTGGTAATTCCCCGTTCCTCCCTGCAGTTCCCCTGAAATTGTGGCTCTTTTGAAAAGCTGAAAGCACAGCGGAAACAATGCAAGGCTGCAGTGTTTCTGTTTACTTCAGTATTCCAGTGCTCCTCATAAGTCACTTTTACTGGGCCCATCAAAATTATGGGTCAAATTGTCTTGAAGTCCTTAGAAAGAAATTACCCCCCACGATGTCACCCAAGTATTGAAACTCATCAGTGGTTGATTGTAAAACAATAAAGGCCGAGACTCTCCTCAGGAGACAGCTTGCACCAGCTCATTTCTCTTGTCAGCGCAGCCTTAAACAGAGCCAACTATTAACCATGAAAGTGGGGAGAGGATGTGGTGTAATAGCCAGAGCTGCTGCCTTCGGAGCTGAGTAACCAGGTTCGTGTCTTGGTGTCGGCTCAACATCCTGTGATTCTGGGTAAATCATTTAATCTCCTTGTAAATAAATGTGTCCTTAACTGGCACTCATGAAAAGCGCCAGGGTTGATGACTAAGTACCAGCGCTGACCATCGGAAACCACAGGCTCAAATTAAGTACTGAAGCCCAACCTTTATCAGATTCCATCCCCAACCTCCTGGCGTCTCTGTGAGCTTTATGTTACTCACATGTCCACTTTCAATGACTTTTCAGGTTTCAAACTGGATGAAATGCCCCAACCACATCACCAGCGAAACACCCCTCTCTCCCTCGCAGCCTCAATAATTTGTTCTGCATGAGCATTTGAAAATCAGTTGAGGGGACCACATTACTCCCCATGCGTCTCTTGCTTCCCCTGTCTCCTCACCAAAATTGTAAAGTTTTTGTTTAGCATATGGGAACCCTCTACCCCTCCCACAACCTCTAATGGCTTTCCTTTCCTTCTTTAAATACATATTTTGAAATAATCTGAAATTACCATACACACCACAGTGCCTGAATGAACAGCCCTTCCTTCAGAATGCTCTTAATAATTGCAGGTCTGTGGAGACCCTGTGCAAACCATCAACCTCAAAAACATTGAAAAATTAAAAACAATTGAAAACATTACAAGAAGGATATTGCAAAAATCCAAAATATCAGTTGTATTTGAATTGCTAACACATTCATTCAAATTTATCACGTAGTCCTGAAACCCAAATTCGTATGTTTTCACCTCCTTACATATACTAACACTTCTTTTTCTGATGTCTCTGAAAATTCGCCTATTCTTCTCTTTCAAGGTTTAAGTCTACAAGATGCTGAACAAAGGAAAGAGTATACGGTAAGAAATCCAATTTTAAAAAAAATCTTTCGAAGCCTCTATCTCTTACTCAAATAAGTAAAATACATACACGTTGCTGGCTAAAGGCTTTTTTCAATACAGGCCACACTTAAAGATGCTCACTGTCATTTCAGCTTGTCTCACTAGATTTTAAGTGTTTATTGTTTTTTTTTTTAGTTTATTTTTAGCAGATCCAGCTTTGGAGGCCACCTGGGTACTTCATTATTTAGCGGTAAATACTATTTTTCATTCGCCTCAAAGCTGCAAATTCCTACCAATATAGTTGTATGGCGGTCCAGATGAAAAACTTTTTTAAAATAGGAAATTCACTTTTCCATTACAGATCTTGGGAATGGGACAGAGAACTATGTTTGACATGTATAACTAATTTCAGATATGTCCTTATGTGGGCCAGCCATTGCCTGGATAGTAGGGGCAGCATGTTGTTAGTTTTCAGTCCATCGATTGTGTTTATGCAGACCCATATATATATATATTTTTTTCTTTTTTTAGCTGAACGAATAGCTGTGCTATCTTTTCATTTTTTTACACTTCTGATTTAACACCTCTTTTCCACTAGTGGCTTGGACATCTGCCAGTCCACTGGAGGGACTCCACATATTTTATTTCCTACACAAGCAGAGCACTAAGCTGTTCTATATTGGAGGTGGAACCAAAGTATACCTCCAAGCACAGCAGAAAGTAGTTAATTCTTAATTTGACAGATATCGTTTATCTTTAAAATTAAGATGCAACAAATCTAATTCATCTCATAATAAGTCAAAATTGTTATTGCACCTTTTCTGCCCACATATAATTTTTCTTTGTTACGTACCTTTGCTATTTTGCTAAGCCCTTCAGAAAACGGAGGGGATACTGTGTTTCCAATGAAGTGTGATCAAAGATTTTGCCACTAGCACGGAAACAGAAAGTAACTGCTCAACGCTCTGGTGATATTTGTCCGCATGAGATGAATGCCCGGAAAGTGCTAGCATTGGATTGGATTGGACTGTGTGACTGGAAACCTGCAATCTGACCTCAATGTACACAAACATTTCTTTCCAAAATATTATCGTATTCGGACAGAGAAGTGGGTAAAGGGAGTGGGTAAAGGGAGTGATGTCTGTGATTCCACTCCCGAACATGCCCTCGACGAGCAACAACCCAGCCTAGTAGTGAACTTATCCAAAATAAATCTCACTACTATTCAGAAAACTGTTCTGGAAAAAGGATTAGGTTTTGTACCCACAGCATCACTGGATAAATTCAGACTTGTCTGCGAATTAAAAGAGTTTATTCGCAAGATTAAACTGGAAATTTATTTTAGAGACAAGGAACCTAATACCAGTATCCCCACGGATACAGGACTACATAAAAAATCCAATTTCACTCCCCCGGCACACAACCTCCCTATCGAATTACTAGCATTCGAAAAAGCGGTGTTGAAGGAGGTAACTGAATTGGACCCGAGATCAATCAAAGTATTTCATAATACTAGTAAAGCCGAGTACGAGGCTATAAACCAAATTTCAAACAATAAGGAACTAACTATAAAACCAGCTGACAAGGGTGGGGCTATAGTTCTACAAAACACCCCTGACTATCAAAAAGAATGCTTACGATTGTTGGCAGATGAGCGCAACTATCTGGCAATACACCAAGACCCCACAGAACGTCTACGGATTGAGATTTCCAGTTTGGTGGAGGAATCCTTGGCAAATCAGTGGATCAGTAAAAAAGAAGCAGATTTTTTGGAAAACAGAAAACCTACAATCCCTTACTTTTACACAATTCCCAAAATACACAAGTCAATGGAAGCGCCACCTGGTAGACCAATAGTATCTGGCATAGGTTCTATTTTGGAACCTTTATCTAAATTTGCAGATGCATTCTTAAGACCTTTAGTCCAAGCGACCGAAACATACTTACAGGACACTAAGGCAGTCCTCAATTTAATTAAGGACCTAGAGTTCAATCCTTCAACCAGCATACTGATTAGCTTAGACGTAGAGAGCCTCTACACCAGCCTCCCACACCAAGACACCTTGGACATCCTGGAGGAAGTACTTTTTCTAAGCACCTGGGACTACCATACACCCAGACATGTGGTTCTGGAATGTTGTCGCCTTGCTTTAACTGAGAATTTTTTCCAATTCAATGACACTTTGTACAAACAAACCCACGGTACCAGCATGGGAAGTACATTTGCGCCGAGCATAGCAGGACTGTACGTATACCATCTTGAGAAACAAAAGATTCTCCATCAGCACAATCCACACATCAACCATATTAAATTATGGAAAAGGTACATAGATGATGTGCTTTTGATTTGGGAGGGAAACGAGAAAGAAGCAGAGTCCTTCCTGATCTGGCTAAACCAACAGGATCCTTTTTTGAAATTCACTTTCACTATGAGTAAGTCTAATCTGGTCTTCCTTGATTTAAACACAACAGCACATGAAGGACGTATAATTACCACTACACATTTCAAACCCACAGCAAGGAATTGCTTACTAGTCTATGACAGTTTCCATCCCAGAAGTCTAAAAGATAACCTTCCTTTTGGACAATTTTTGCGCCTGCGACGCAACTGCACCACTCGTCAAGACTATAACTTTCAAGCCAATGACTTGTCTCACAAACTGTTGCGTAGGCAATATCCACAACATCTTGTTTCCAGAGCACACAAAAGAGCTCTAAACAACAACAGAGAGGCACTACTGGAAGATAAACCGGAGAACATGCAACCAGATCAAAAACGACAAATTTGTATTACCACCTTCAATATTGCATCGAATCAAGTAACCAAAATAATAAAAAAACATTGGCGAATCCTAAACAGTGGAGGTTTAGAGTTACAAAAACCGATGTTCAGCCATCGGAAAGCTAAGAACTTGAGGGACTTTTTAGTCCACACTCGCCCTAACCCCACAAATACCACGGGCCCTTTACGTTTATTACATCCACTACCTCAGGGCCACTACCCATGCAGCAACTGCAGTGTATGCCATTTAACCAAAGTGACAAAAACAGTAAACTGTAACAATGGAATAACATGGGACCTCAGATCCTTCACCAACTGTAATACGACAGGAGTGGTGTACCTGATTACCTGTATCTGCAACCTTCACTATGTGGGGATGACCACAAGGAAGGTAAATACCAGGATAATTGAACATCGGAGCAATTTTAGATGCAAACGCAATAACACCAAAATGACAACCCATTTTTTGGAGAAACAGCACACACCTAATGACCTTAATTGGATCATTCTGGAACACGTAAGCAACCAGCCTAACATTGAGAAGAAACTACATGAAAAAGAACAGCGATGGGTTTTTAAGCTACGTTCTGATATCCATGGTTTGAACGATGAAATTCCCTGGGGACAATTCACATGACAGTGACACCCACTGTGAAAGTCCGATACTGTATCACCTGGACTGTTAAGTTCTTCCCATTGTTCCCACTACTTGTGATCTGAAAAATTTCTGAATTTTTGATTCTTTGTTTTTTCATTTTTTGATTTTTTATTGAAACATTAAACCCCCTTGGGACTCCTTTTGACTGCAATACCCTGAGTGTAATTACTTAGCCACCATTTTTACAAAATGAACTAATTGAGGGGTATAACTGTAACATAGCTTTTTTATACGTTTTTTATACGTCTTTAAACATCCCCTGTTGACTTATTAAGAATTTTTTGCCTTTTATTCATCTACATTAAAGATAACCTCGCTGAACCCCAAAGTGTTTTGCGAAATAAACGTCTTGGTATTAACTTTAATAATGGTCCCGATCCAAGATGGCCGCCCCCCGGAGGCCTCTCCAAGTACGAGGCACCCCCTTTTCAGTTTCTACTCCGTCACATCTACATAAACAACACCACACCGGAGACACGCCAGAATGCGGTCCGGTAGGTGTTGGCCCAAGTAGGTGTTTTCCGATGCGTGGCTGTCCTGGTACAAGTAAGTGAGCGCTCCGGAACAGTTTGTTCGATTTATCCCGCCCACTACACGGAGAACATCGATCTTTTCCGTCTCTCCCTCCAGAATAGGGCAAGCTTTGACCACGAAGCACTTAACAGCTTTAACGGCAAACTTTACATTTTTCCTTAGATGTATTAGACCGCCATTGCCCCTCCGTTGACCATGAGGCATATCAATGTCCTTTAAAAAGTATGTAAACACTCTCTTTTTGTGTCAATTATATGTTTTGTGTATGTGTGTTTCGTGTTATGTCAGACATGTTGGTCAAGTATGTTAAACCACAAATCACTTTTCAGCACAAAAACGCCGGCATGGAGATAGCGATTTAACTTTCTTCTGTTTTCCTTCTTTTTATAAAGAAACGACCACGAGGCACGTCATAGACTGAAGTGATTGACCACTTGGGTGTAGTGTGCTCACAAAAAACTTCTATAGATAAAAGTACCTACTAACTACTTTTTTTCGAAATAATATGTGTCTTATTATATCCCACAGATGTCTCCTGACGTACATTACGTATGTATTATAAGTTACGCATGCCTCACTGTTGCAGCGTTTTTTCATTTTGCATCTTATTAAGGTTAACTAGGAGTGGCACTGTCGCACTGGGCTGGTCCCAGTGTTGTCCTGACGAAGAGCTGGGGAAGCTCGAAACTAGTTGACAATACAATATGCTAGGTACACCTATTTCATTATAACTAGGGACCTAAGTATATCACCCCATTTTTAATTTCTTCAGCTTAGAGCATTAATAAAGTCTATTTGGCCCACTAGCTGATTAATTTTAATTTCACAATCCACTCCACTTTCACTTGCACTACACAGATTTTCTAGTGCTCCTACGTAATCCGCAAGTCGCAGCACGCCTCAGTCCGTAGAGGACTGGGAGGACCCCAATGATGAAGCATGTCACCGTGGGGAAACCCTGGTGAGTGAGGGGACTCAAGAAAAGGACAATCTTTTCCTTTTTCTACATTTGGTATTTCAGAACCAATTTGGCTTCTGATACCTTCCTTCTCCCTAAGGTTAGGTTCTTTTACTTGACTAGTTCAGGTTGTTCTGTGATACATATACTGCTGGAGGGTGAACCTAACCATCAACCTCTTTTTCCCCCCTTATTTTGATAACCAAAAATTCCACTCAGGGGCACATGTTTTTTTTTTATCAGTAGTCACCTGAAATGCAGCCAAGGATCCCTAGCTGGTAAAAATCAGTTCAGTTCCCCAAAATGGGGTGCTTTACTTCCCTAGATTGTGTGCTGTGTGGTTGTGATCACGTGATACTTGGGAGATATCCCATTCATGACTGAATCACAGGATGGATAATCCATTTCAGATGGACTCTGTGTCTGTGAGTGTGACACGCTGCAAGTACCTGCCATCTGCTGCTTGCACAAGAACTAAATACTACACACACAATATGGGCAAGATGCAATTTTGTGTCCTGGATGCTGGGGTTGACTGTGCCTGCGCCCTCCTTTTAGCCCCACTATCCCCCAATTCCTATCGAGGCGGTTATGCTAAGGGACAAAGCTATAGTGTGATTAGACTTAGGTGTAGATTAACCCCGTTATATTGAAAGTGTGCTCTGTTTTTCACAGTTCAAGGTTTGTTTTCAGTGAGTAAGGACTGGTGGCCAGTTTGTGGTGCCTCCTACATGGTCAGGCACCTGCCTGACTTAGTTTCTGAAACACCTCTCTGCTGCTTCTGGAAGAGCGCATTCATCGGCAACTCTGGGGAAGCTTCTTCGAGCTCTTAGAACCTACGCTACGGTCACACCTTCAGCCAGAATGCTGATGGCAGGCAGCAGCCTCACTGGCAGGAGCAGTGGTCACTGCAGATATTAGATCATCATTGGGAAAGGTGGGCAGGTGCTAAATGTTTGTGGTGGCCTTGCACAGCCGCTCTTGAGGTTCCCACACACAAGTCAATTCGGAGATAGCAAGGTAACCCATAGGCCCCACATCTTTCTTCGATGTGGCTCAGGCTGAGCTGCAGTTTACTTTTGGGCACAGCAGCGTAGTTCAGCCGCAATGTTCTTCTGGTTACAGTAGTGGAGGCCAAGCCACAGCAGCGAAGATCAAGCCTCATCTTCTGATCACAGTGGTGCAGGTAAAGCTGCGTCTTTTACGGTTCACGTCGGGAACTAAATGAGAGCCCATTACTTGATGACATCCAGGAACACAGATTGCCCTCATTCATCCTCTTCTTTTGGCAGACTCCACCAAAATATGGATCATGCTGCCCCTGGCTCCTCTGGCAGTCAGTCCTCCGACAAGATTTGGTAGTCCTTCCATCTCTTAGAAGGCAGGCTGGCTTTTAGGCATTTAAGGTCGGGGGAACAGCTTGTTCCAGCAAGGGATATACTCAAATGATGTCTCTTCACCTCTGGGATGTTGGCTGTCAAACAGACACCAGCTCTGGTTGCCCAGTAGTCCTTTGAGCACTCTGCCGTGCACTCAGTTCCTTTAGCATTGTAAACTTGGAACTGGCATAACAAGTGAGTCCTATTTTCATAGGGACAAAACAGAGAAGAGGTGTGGATACACTGTCTTCACTTTCAGAACCGGTGTAGGGTGGCTCTCTTTTCAAGCGTCCTTTTCAAATTGCTCTCTGGCCACTGCTCCTCCCAGCATGGTGGTATCCATCCACGAGCACCCACACAAGCAGCACAATGAGGTGTGAACTTCTTGCACCTGGCTGTCAGCCACACAGCAGAGTGAGAAGAGGAAAGACAAAAGACTGGACTCACATAAGTGGTCCCTTTAACCTTGAACAACATAAATTGTAGCCTCACCTTTCACCCTCTTCATCTGCCAAATCACAGTACTACAGGAAAACTGAACATCAGCCTTTCTCTGAAAAAGACCTAATAGAATTTCTAAAGGAGCTTTTTCTCTTCTATCCCCATCCCACTGTCTTGGTCTCCTTCTAACTGCATTAGGATTGCAAGCAATGAACTTTCAATGTCTGGGAAAACAGCCTCACCTCCATCTTATGTACCAAGCCAGGCTATGGGCATCCCAGGATGGATCCCAGAGGCCTCCATTACTCTGGTTCACTCATACGCAATACATGTACCACACAGGCCCTGTTCACAAATATACACAGCATACTTTTGGCATGTTAGCACTATAATTCATGTTAGAACATGGCAGTAGAACCTTACTAGAGTGGGCTAGTAGGCCCCTACTTCAGTGACATAGATAAAAAAAAGTCTGGTCATAACTATGAATTTACAAAACATGATAGACTTCTAACGCTGTTCTATGTACTAAACCCATTACATGGACGGTAGCTCACTGCCAGTGCAATGAGGGCATGCTTGACGCTCTCCTTCAGGTGACAGGACAGGTCCAGGACCTCACTCATGGCAAGGGACAGACCCAAGCCTTTGTGCACTCACTAAATTAGTGTAAGTCAAAATAAAAAAACGTGGATACAGATCCCCGCAGTTGGCCACTCAGGGCAGGAAAGATGACTGCGCCATGCGGGCGACATTTCCATCCAACAGTAGGTCAAGGTGGACACTGTAATGGTGACTGTTTGGTGGAATGTATGATTTTGGCCTACCCTGTCAATCAATCAATCAATCAATCAGAGGAATTATAAGCGCACTACTCACCCATGAGGGACTCAAGGTGCTTCTGGGGGGTCAGCAGTTCCGTTTCAGTCGAAGAGCCAGGTTTTCAGAGCCTTCCTGAAGATGTTCAGGGAGGGGGACCTTCTGATGTCGGTGGAGAGCTCGTTCCAGGTCTTGGCCGCAATGTAGAAGGATCTTCTTCTTGCTCTGGCTCGGCAGATGCGCGTGGTTTTGGCAAGAAGTAGGTTGTTGGAGCAGAGGTTTCGTATGGATATGTGTAGGGTGATTCTGTCATTAAGGTATTGGGTTCCGGTGTTGTGTAGGCATTTGTAGGCGTAGAGGAGTATCTTGAAGGTGACTCTTTTCTCGACGGGGAGCCAGTGGAGCTTGCGTAGGGGTTGGCTGCTGTGTTCGTGTCGTGGGACCCCGAGGACGAGTCTGGCGGCGGTGTTCTGAATTGTCTGGAGCTGGCGTAGTAGAGCCTTGTTGATGCCGGTGTAGAGGGGGTTTCCGTAGTCTAACCTGCTGGTAATGAGTGCGTGGGTGATTGTCTTCCTTATTTTGGAGGAATCTATTTATATATCTATTATAGACGGGGCTGGTGGCTCAGTGGACTAATGCGTCTACTGCAGGGGCCTGTGTTCGATCTCATGGTCACAGGTTCAAATCCCGGTGGGTCCACTCAGCTTTTCATCCATCTGAGGTCGCTAAAATGAGTACCATTGAGTTGGGTAACAATGAACATCTGTTATTCAGCGCCAAGATACCCTTAGTGGTGAACGTGCACTTTTCAAATACAAATGTTATGTGATGTTATTTGAGGGTCTTACGTAGGATGCAGAGGGTGTTGAAGCAGCTGGAGGTGACAGCGTTGACCTGGCGATTCATGGAGAGGGAGGAGTCGAGTATGATGCCAAGGTTCTGGGCTTGGTCCATGGGGGCCTGGGGCTGCCGAGGGCGGTGGGGTCTGGGGCTGCCGAGGGCCGTGGGCCACGAGGTGTTGTTCCATGCCGAAGGAGTGGTTCCGAGTACGAGGACTTCTGTCTCCTCAGAGTTGAGTTTTAGGCAGTTGTTGCTCATCCAGCGACGTCCTGCATTCCTTCCTGGAAGTTGAGTCTGGTGGTGGTGGGATCCTTGGTGAGGGAGAGGATGAGCTGGGTGTCGTAGGTGTAGGAGATTAGGCTGAGGCCGTGCTGTCAGACGATGGCGGCGAGGGGAGCCATGTAGATGTTGAAGAGGGTTGGGCTGAGTGATGATCCCTGTGGGACTCTGCTGGTTTATTTCTGTGGGTTTGGAGAGGAAGGGTGGCAGTCTTATCCTTTGGCTCCTGCCGGTGAGGAACAATCTAATCCAGTCGAGGGAGTTGCCTTGTATGCCGGCGTTGGGTAGTCTTGCTGCTAGTATGCGGTAGGAGACGGTGTCGAAAGCTGCAGACTGGTCAAGTAGAATCAGGGCCATGGTGTGGCCTTGGTCGAGGAGGGTGCAGATGTCGTCGGTGGCGGTGAGTAGGGCGGTCTCAGTGCTGTGGTTGCTTCAGAATCCAGATTGGGAAGGGTCGAGGATGGCGTTGTCTTAGATGAACCTTGTCAGCTCTGCGTTGATGGTGTTTTCGGCGACTTTTGCTGCAAAAGGAAGCAGTGAGATGGGCCGGTAGTTCTTGAGGTCCGTCGGGTCTGCTGAGGGCTTCTTGAGCAGGGGCCTGACTTCTGTGCGTTTCCAGTCATCAGGGAAGGAGCCGGTCTCGGATGTGGTGTTGATGGTGCATTGTAATACGGGTGCGATGGTGGTGGCGGCTCAGTGGTATATGTGGGGTAGGCAGGGGTCTGTGGGAGCCCCGGAGTGGATGCCTTTTATTGTTGCTGTGGTCTCTTCGGTCATGATCGGTGTCCAGGCGGAGATGGTGGTCTGGCTGGTGTTGCCACTGAGTGGGCTGCCTACGGGGACGGGTGTGTGGTCGTTGAAGTTGTCGTAGAGGTTCTTTTATCTTCAGGTGGAAGTAGGCGCCGAGTTTGTCGCAGAGTTCCTGGGAGAGGGTCATGTCCGTTACTTCGCCACGGAGCTTGGTGAACTCCTGGATGACGCTGAAAAGTTCCTTGGAGTTGCTGGATTTAGCGAGAATTCTGTTGTGGATGAAAGTTCTTTTAGTGGTTCTGATGCGTTGATGGTATTCCGTCATAGCGTCCTTGTAGGTGCTGCAGTTTTCGGGTGTCTTGCTGTTTCTCCAATTCTTCTCCAGGCGTCTGCAGGTGCGTCTAGCTTCTTCGAGATCGGTGGTGAACCAGGCGGCTTTCCTGGAGCATTGATTGTCGGGGTTGCGCAGCAGGGCAAGCTTGTCTGCACAGTTGGCGATTCAAGTGTGGAATTCCCTGGCTGTGAGGTTGTTATCGGCTGCAGCGGAGGGGGTGTTGCCATTGAGGGTAAAGTTGAGTTGTTTCTCTGTAACTCTGCTCCAGTTACTACATGGGGGCGAGGAGCGGGTTCGGGTGGCTTGGGTTTGTTGACGAGGAAGTGTACGCAGTGGTGGTCGGTCCATGGTGGCTGCGTGGTGTGGCTGAAGTGAACGCTGTTACCTCCAGCGAAGATGGGGCCGAGAGTGTGTCTTGCCTTGTGGGTCAGTGTGGTGACGAGTTGTTTCAGTCCGATGTTGGCGAGATTGTCGCGGAGGGCGTCGGAGTTGAGGTCGCTGAGGTTGTCGAGGTGTAAGTTTAGGTCTCCGATGAGTATGTAGTCCGTGGCGGCGATGGCGTGGGGTGCGATGAGGTCGGTGATGGTATTGGCGAAGAGTACTCGGGCCGGGTGCTCTGTAGGCGAGGGTGCTACGGAGTGCAGAGTTGGGGCTGGTCTGGATCTGGAAATGAAGGTGTTCGGCGAAGGGCACGTTTTCACTGGAAGTGGTGAGGTGGAGGGAGTTTTTGTGCACGATGGCGATGCCTCCTCCCCGATGTTTGGGGCGGTCCTTCCTCGGGAACTTGTACCTCTCCGGGATGGCGATGGTGATGTCAGGAGCCGAGGAGGCGTTGGTCCGGGTTTCCGTGAAAAAAGCAACTTTGGGTGAGAGCGAGTCCAGGAGTTTCCAGATTTCCGTGGCGTGTCAGTGCAGGGAGCGCACTTTGAGGAGGATGCATCTGAGGGCGTCAGGGGTGTTGGTGTTGCCGGTGTCGGCGGCCAGAGCAGTGGTGAAGGTCTGGCGGCAGTTGCTGCAGGAGAACTGGCCATGGGTCATGCTCAGCGTGACTTGCTGGCAGTTGTTGCTCCGACCGAGGTTGAGTGCGAGGAGGGTAGAGGCGTCGTAGCGGGGAATGGTTGGAGATCCAGAGTTCCTGGCGCTGGTCGCGGTCAGGCGCAGATGGGTTTGCGGAGCGGCATGACCGCCCAGAGGCCGTCATTAAATAGGGAAGGGGGAAGGACATGCAGCTGGGAGGCGGGAGCAGGACCAATTAGGGTGGGAGGGGCCACAGGGGCAGCAGCGGCGGCGGGAAACAGCGGGATGGCAAGACAGAAAACCAATACAAAACAAATTAAGCACAAATACAAAATACTGAGCAGAAAATTAAGCACAATACCAGAATTTAGCAGGAAGGCAAGCGAGACAAGTACAGGCACAATCGGGCAGCGTCAGGCAAGCGGAGCCGGGCACAGAGCGGAGCGGCCTCGAACACCTACTAGGTGGAGGAGGTCAGATGGGCCAAAGGCGGAGCAGTGCACAGCGAAGATGCTGGGGAGAGAGCAGGCCTCAGACCAGAAGCCAGAGGTCTTGCTCTGTCCACATCCCACTGACCATTTGCTGCTTTAACTCCCTCCAGTGTAGAAAGACTAGGAATATACCAACAAGTGTGTCCCTACCCTAGTTGCTCTGCAGTTGGACTTTGAAGATTAGACAATCCGTTTGTACCAGTGCTCCCAGTTTACCATGAGTACTGGCATGGTTTAGGTTTTTTTGGGAATGCTCTCTGGCAGTAGCTGATGGAGATGATGTGCCAAAAACTAGATAACCCATTGCCGGGCCCCACTAGAATGGGGCTAAGCCTGGGACTAAAGGGCAATACAGATACTGATTCCACCTTTCTTGGAAGGGCTGGACTGTTTTGAAAAGGATGGGTACTGCTCTGATCAACAGTGGACAGAGACAATGGCCAGATGACTGAGATGTCCATTGGTTCTTGGGGAGAATCTGTTCAAGAAACACAATAATCTGGAGTTCAGCTGACTAAAGCCGGCTACTAAACCAGTAGCATTTTGAAACGGCCAAGGATATGCCGGGGGCACCAAAGGCCTGAGCCTGGGGTAAGCCTGCACTGCATCTTCTCCCTATCCCCTTTGCACCTGCTGCTAAACAGAATAGTGTGTGTCCAGGCCTGTCCCCGGTAGTGCACTGGGAATGTGGCCTTGGGATGTACCTTCGGTCCATTTTGATTGCTTGCTCCACATTAATCCTGATCTCGAGCCTCAGAGGGATGCAATGGTTTTCACCTTGATTCTCGATGAACTTGTAGCTGTTTGTACCATCGTCCTGTGACGTAATGTTCCCACTTTATTAAGGTTGCAATTTTAAATGGCTCCCTACTAATTAAACAAGGGTGTGTCCATTCCTCCAGAGTGACTCCTTGTCTCCATATTCTTGGGTTCTTCTGCCAAGGGAAAAACTTAAAAACTCCCGACTCTGAGGTGCCACCCTCTTTCAGAGAGCCCACAGGAACCTGAGCTGCAGTTGGGAACTATTGAGTCACTACTCGTCCCTTTAATGATGTCAGTCAACCCCCTCATCAGCAGTGGGGCCCATCACCTCACATCCAATGGCAAGTTTATCAGGGAGCATTTGTCGCATTCCTGTGATAACAGGTAGTCTAAATCCCTATCAGTTAGGGTGCCCATTACACTTTGTGATGTCAGATAGTTGGCTTGGTTGCACACACTGAAGCATTTTCACAAGACTGCTTTGACTAGAATATTGGAACTAAATGTCTTAGTAAGTCCATGAGACCAGTGGTGTCCTAAGATTACAGAAGCCTTTGTAATCCCTCCACTTCAGAAGACACTTCACAGCGCCTGTAATTATAATGTGATTATAGTGCCTTAGTCCGCAAAGAAAGGCCTATTTGTTTTTTTCTCGTTTGTAAAATATAGCTCTGAATGGACACTGATATTTGTTGTGTGTGAGTACCACGTCTACCGTATGGGAGTTCCAGATCGATTACCACTCTTGGAAATAAGCCTTGGCCCACAGCTAGAGTCAGCAGCACAAATTAGTAAATGGTTAATCCGGCTGCAGTGCAAAAGCATTGAAGACCCGGAAACTCCAGTGGTAAATGATAGCATCCAACATGGATCCTGTCTAGGAACCACTGCTGGCCCCCAAACCCAGGCCCAGGTAAAAGCTCCTCTGTTGGTACTGTCCGATTTGCTGAATGGAGGATTATCATTTACAGATTTCAAGAATTACTTGCTATGTTACTTGTTAACATCTTGAATATCTTTCAGGGCCTTGGGAGCGTCTCCTAAGCAGGAAATAGGACCTGGTCTGGCTTTTGGTGGAAGCAGGTAGCTCTAGGAAAAGACTTTGCTGCTTTGAGGAGGGATCACAGTGAGCGGGGTGTTCTAGGTGGCGGAAGCAGATCTCTAAGAATAGGATCCCGGAGCCATTGCAGAGTGACCAGAATGGGGGTTTTGTTATGAGTCATGGGGTAGGTGTGAAAGTGCATTGGTTTGGGGATGTCTCTAGTCACAGGTTATGGGCTCTGGCCTCGCCTGTAAAGCTCCGTGGGTGGGTTCAAGAAATAGCTTTTATTTTTATTTGCATTTGAGATTGATATAACACCCTCTGTGAAACATACTAACTACTAACTAGGGTGACATGGAGGGCAGAGACGTGGGTGAACTGAAGGATATGGGCAATGCGACATTGAGGCTTTACAGTGATAGCTGGGGTTAGGCCAGGTAGTATCTCTCAAGTCAAACAGGCCAGAGGCATCCGTCCAAAGGTGTATTTTTCCCTGACAGGAATTATATTATCACTGTGAGAAAACAGGAGGGGATCGACTGGTTAAATTCTATAGGGCAAATATAAAAACAAGTGTGGTTGGAAGCACAGGGACTTTTAAGCAGACCATTATCTTCAAATCACCAACAGGCAGGGTTGGGCTGGGAGAGGAAATAGGTCTGGGCGCATCAAATTAAAAGTCCCCCATCCACTAGCTATAAGACAGCTAAAAAAATGCCCCTCATTTGCAAATCAGGGTAGTTTTGAAGTTGTAAAAACAAGCTGTATAAGGTGTTTTGTAAGGTGCAGGAGACTGACTGCAAGCATTTTTGCTTGCTGCAGGCAGAGTTTGTGGGAATATCATGGACACCAACAGTAAAAACTGGAAGACTATACAACTGACCTGTCAGACCAGCCCTTTGGGGCACTGGCAGATCACCCTACAGGCCAGGCCGACCCTTCCAACAGGTTAAAAACTACTGCAGGCCCAAGTGGAACAGACAGACAGGCTTTACTGTTGTCGATGGTGTGGAGGGGAGCAGCCCTTTCTGCCCAGCAACCACCTCTGTGCTGCCCCAGTGGCAGAAGCCTAACCAGTGCTAACTCAGAAAGTTTCCATGGCTGATGTGGGAGTGCAGGTGTGTGCTTGCACACCTTTCATTTACATAAACAATATACACAACTTTTGTAATGGACAGGAGTGGAGTTAGGTTTGAGGATTCAAGTGATTTAGAGGGGTCGAGTGATGGGCAAAAATAGTCAATGAAGGGAAACAGCTAAAAGGGGTGATTTCACCTGGCCATTAACCTTAAGCGCATATACACTTTCAGCGACAAACAATAACAAGTAACATATTATTCTGCATCCTAGGCACAGTAATCTGATGAAATAGCTTCTTGCAGCACCTTTCCATCACCTAGTAATCTACGATCTTAAAAGAACTCAATCCAGTCATCACTTGCACGAATACATTCAGAGCAAAAAAGATTGCCCAGTAGATTCCAAGTGAATCATAAAACATCGTGAAGACCTACTGGACAGCAAAGAGACCAGAAACCATCACCAACGATTGTTCACGCAAACATCCGTAGAAAGCTACTGCACAACAGAACTACAATCCACACACCAGAATAATAATATTGATGTGTAGCAACATCGACGACCTGAGCTTGAGACGAGCTACTAAATAGGCACAGCACACCCCAACATTAGAAGGGACAATTAACATCCCTGCAATAAAACTTATTGGCATCTGGGGCTTTTTGACATCTCTAACTCTAGCCTGACAACTAAATCATAATCAGCTAATATCTCCTTCCATCCCGATGGACCGATTATCAGCTCAGCAAGATCCATTGGAAGTGAACAACAGGAATAGAAACACAAAAGTTACACCTTCTATAAATCATGGCAACAAGAAGCTCAGACATTGTCACCGCCTTATGGGCGAGTAGCATTCTTTGAGTCACAAAATACATCCCTTCTAGAAGTATTGTAATGCATGCAGCACAATCGGCAGATAATGGCTCAGACTTTGTAACCTTTACAATCAGAAGCCCTTGTTGTGAAACCACCCTCTTAGTTGTAGGCAAGCCTCTCCAACTCGGCCAAGAGGCACCACAACAAACAACACGAACTCTGCTGAGGTGGGCACCACCCCAGGCCAGCTCCTGGCCTGTTTCTACAAAAGAATTATCTCAACGCTCATAGCTGTGCCACGTCATGAAGAGAAGCAGAGTAATAAACCAAATTTTCCCTATGAAATCAGGATCCTTGAGATATGATAGGCTTACATTAGACCAGCAGAAAAGCAACTACAATTCCTAATCTACTAATGTCCACATACAGTAGCAAGATACACCAGTAGCCGGGGGCTCTTTCTAGGAATGAAGTGAACATTTCAAATCAAATTTTTTTGAAAATCACGGATGAATGGCAATTGCTCATCTAACAAGCAGTGGCAAAGCCAATAAATCTCGCCTATCAGAGCTGTTGGCTTTGGCAAAGTTTAGTAGCCATGCTGTACAGCAGCATGGATGCTTTGTACTATGGCTACAACTAATTTAAGACAGCACTATGACACAGCCAGGTCTAATGCATTTATTTTAAAGTGCATTAGTGCTGAATACATCATAGTCTTTTTTTGTTATTATTATTAGCCATGCTGCCCAGCAGTCACACTGTCACACAGCATGGCTGCAAATCATTGCCAATGTTGGCAATGCTCATGCTGTACAGCATGAACAAAAGGCAATGGCTGAGCTAATAGACTAAAGGCGAGATCAATTGACAGTGCTTGTTAGGTCTCGACACAACACCCTTTGTGATTCTGAGGATATCAGTCAATCTCTCCATGCTTGAAAAATAAAATAAATTGACATTTGGCAAAAAATCCTATCACATAAAGAAAGCAATTACGCCCATATCTTAGTGAAAATTAATGTAAAAGCAGATGGCATCAGTTATCACAATAAAAACAGCTAACATCTGTTTTCACATAAACATCTATTTCAAAGGAGAAATTGGCTTCCTTGAAAGGTGCATGGGGTATCTACAAATGTCGAGAGTTTCATCAAGGATGACAAGGATGAAGAAAAAATAAATGTAGTACCTCAATCACAGTGCGATCGGCAGAGGGACACCAATCAAGCTGAAGCAATCAGTACTTGGTTCATGCTCCAGCCAAAAGAATAGGAAGTAAAGCCACACCATGCTTTTTAATTTGGAGGCAGCATATAAGAGTGAAAATGAAAGCAACTAATACTAAGCAGTGTATGCTCTGTTACAGGCGAGACATAAAAAATGGGGTCTTAATTGTAGAGAAAGTCAATATCATTGACTTCCTTTTCTCCAGGTGACAGATGCAAGGTGACATGTCTATTCCAGTAGCAAAAGTATAGAATTTGAGCATAATATTTTACACTGAATTATCTTTCATCCTGCAGATCAACGCAGGGTTTAAGGATGTAAAACTTTAAAAGAACATGCTGGGAAAGGTCTCCGCATTGCTTTGCTATAGAGAACCCACAATGTTAATGCTCCTCTTGTTACTTACAGAGTATCTTTATATCTATACCTAAAATTACAGAGGCAACAGAACGAGTTAGGAAAAAGGAGCCTAAAAAAATGCAAGCACATTACCAAACTACTGAAGGTGCTTTACTTTATAAGTTTACGGGTGCAGTTCCATAAAATCACACATATGGAGTATTGTGCTATGTTAATATCATCGCCAAAATATGTAGGACAGAAGTATGGAAGGTACGTATGCATATATTATCTGTTCCTAACGCCATATATATGTACCTTAAATATATATTCACTTAAAAAACCATAGGTTTCACACATGTTATAGTTAGGTGGATATTTCACTCGTAAAAAACCAATGAAATTCCCCCGTTATAGTTAGTTCAGATAACTATAACTCGCGCGGCCGCCACTCTATCACAAGGATGATGTCATCAGTGATGTCATGAGTGATGCCACTGCCCATGTCATGAGTGATGTAATATGTGACGTCATCAGCAGTGGATTGCGATCGCGCGAGTTATAGTTATCTGAACTAACTATAACGGGGGAATTTAATTGGTTTTTTACGAGAGAAATATCCACCTAACTATAACATGTGTGAAACCTATGGTTTTTTAAGTGAATTTATATATATATATATTCCCTTAAAAAACCACCCCCGCGATTTTTTTTAAAAAAAAATTAAAAAAAAAATTCTGCAGGGACCCCCTGACAAAGGCAAAGGGGGTCAGGAACTCTCTACCCTGCCCCCTTTTCACGTTCGCCACCTTCCCTTTTCACTCTCGCACTGAAAACAAACAAAATGGTGGCCGACACTTCCTGATTTCGACCAATTCGAACGTTGACTAACATGTAACCACCAATCAGAATTACGCTCGCGCACGTTAGGGTGCTCGCACGGTGCGCGCACGGTACGCGCTTATAGATATTTATATGCTTTTAAATGCTATTTTCTCAGGAACTACTGAACAGATTGACACCAGACCTGCAAAAGGCACTTTCCTGACCTGAGGACTACCTCTCTGCCAAATTTCAAGTAATTCTGTTCAGCCGTTCGGGCTGTACCTTCGACTAAAGGTCCTATGGGAAAATGCATGGGGAAAACGCGTTTTGGGACCCCCCCTTTTTCTCAGCCCCCGCTTGACGAATCGCCCCGAGACTTTCAGGGAAGGAGCGGAGCGGAGCGCCCCACCTATTTTGAAAATTTCGCGAGGATTCGTCAATCGGCGCCAAAGTTATTCAAAATAGAATGTTGCGGATTTCCTATGGAAACACGGTCCTAACTATAACTATCTACTGGCGACCGCCAGTAGATAATATATATAGTCAAGGTATATACATGTATAATTAATGGCAGTTAATCTATACCTACCTCTATGTACTAACCTTTTGATATTTTTGCCCTCAGTATTTTAATTACATTATAAGGTAGCAAAATATTCCATACTTGATATTCCATGCTACAGGCAACCTGTTCAGAATAGGCCAGAAAGGCTCTGTGATTTGATAACCGTTGTTCTGTAGCCAAGTGCAGGCTCAGGAAGGCTCTATCTGAGAAACCCAAGGACCCCTTGTGGTGTGTGAGGCCCGCAAGGCATTTAAATGCGACATTAGGAGCATGAACACGTTGATTCAGAAGGACTAAGATGAGTTAGAGCTTCCCTGTTCAAAAACACTAAGATTTTGGGGGAGCTGGTTAATAGGATTAAATCCAGAGATGCTCCATCCAGTCCCCTCCTTTGCTGCAATGTCTCTGGACCCGAATGGGTCTCTCATTTTAAGAGTATTTATCATCTTGATAATCCTTATGGGTCAGCTAAGAGCCAGGCTAGCTGACTCACTGACTCTGTAAATCACCTTGGAGGAAGTAATCCTGGCACTAAGAGAAAGCCCCAGTGGTAAAGTCCAAGGGTCGGAGTGGAGTCCCTTCAGTCCTGATTAAGTGTTACATTGAGCTGTTGGGGCACCTGTAAACGAACACCTTTAATAACTCTCTGGTTAATTAGTGAAGCTCGTCAAAATGTAATACATTGAGTAGGTGAACGTGGGTCATCTCAATAAACCTGCATCATCAGAATGGAATTTCAACAACATTAACATACATAGCTTAATTTGGCTAATTTTTTTTTGGACTGGTGAAACTTAGCTCCGCAGTTTGACATTATTCCAAAAAAGTCCCATTTGAAACTAGCCTTTCATTTATATACCCCAAACTCTTCCTTTTACCAGGTAAACGATGCTGCAAATTGTCCTTACACTTGTTAATCACAACGAGGTTCACTCATTCCAGGAAACACAAGTAGAGCATCAGATACTGCGTCTGCCATGGATTGATATGCATTTCGCTTCATCGTCTACGAGAACATGTTAGATGAGTGTTTTGGCTGGGGTTGTTATCATCAACCCACACTGATTGAGGTTTGTTTAGTCAGTACATCGGTGAACTCTACTAGAGTCTACAGATACCATTGCTAACGCCATCGTTCGCTTTGTTGAATCCACAGGTCTGGAGCCTCACAAGAAATGCCGCATCACAAGTCTTTAATATTCACTAGAAATAAATGGTTAAAAAGAAGCTTTTAAGGTAAAAAAATAAAATATAAATTTATCACTTAAGACTGCACAGCTACGATAACAATTACTGATGTCCATGATAACTATGCACCCTAAATGATAAGTGTGCATCACTACGCATCTTAGCCACTAGGGAAGGGAAGGGAGTTAGCTTTACACACCTATAATCAATATTCTTCCACATTAAAGCCAAAGTCAAACCACCAAGTCCTCACTATGCATAGATGGCAAAAAGGGGCTGGTATTACTGCACTTCCTATTACAAACACCAGTGATCTTGGTAATACCAGATCTCACTGTTACTGGGGGTTCAAAAGTTGATTTCCTATAGACTCCTTTGCAATAGAGAATTACAAACTTGTAATTCAATGTAATTACCACGAACAAAGTTCTCCATGAAGGAGTTTACCCACCCCCCACCTCAAACAAACCCACGTATTCTGGGTGCGGTAATACTGCAACAGTTACAGGGCCGGCTTTAGAGCTGTTGGCGCCCAGTGCGACAATGCTTGTTGGCGCCCGCCAATGACCACCTTCGCCAAGGATTCTCTAACCACCACCCTTTAACAGTGCCCAAGTCTCCATAACCAATCTCTCTCAGATGCATTTATAGCGCCACTCATACCAGTGTAAGGTGTCAGAGCACTTTGCCTCACACACACATTACACAGAGACAATCAATCATACGTGTGTGTAACTCAGCGTATATGAGAGGACTACAAGGTGTAGGAGTCACATGTCATCCGTACTGGTAGGCAGTGTAATTTAATAATGCTTGGTCTAGAGAAGCACAAACTCAGTATTTAAAAAGGAACACCATAGTTGAGGGTTCCCTTTAAGAATTAGAATAGATTTCTGCCCAAATTAATCCTTTTTGCAACATTAATCTTTGCTCAAATCTATACTTTGCAGCGTGCATACAGTTTTTTGAAAAAAGTTAATAGTTCAGTACAGTAACAACGTGCATAGAATGTAAATAGGTCAGTGGGTTACTGCTTTTAAAAGAGACATAATTCTGTTACTTGCAAATTATAGATTGAAATACTAGATTAGGATTTTAACTGAAGAATTGCAAGTAACAAAGGGATCTCTCTTTTAAAAGCAGTAACCCACTGCCTTATATACATTCTATGCACTGTGTAATCAGCTCGGTATTAGTTTTCTGCAACAGGCGCATTAACCCTCTAAGCTACTTTACAGTGAGTCAACTCCAATTAAACAAAACTCCCTCGCTCATCAGAAAGAACATAAATCCAAGGATTTATCCTGACATTTTTTGTTGCCCGGAAATTGCTGAAGAGAATGAACGCGGCAGCTGGTGCTTTAAAATCAATAATATTCTTGCTAACATGGTGCCCCCCCCCCCCCCCCCGGAAGCCAGCACCCGGTGCGGTGGCACCGGTCGCACCGCCCTAGAGCCGGCCCTGAACAGTTATGATTCCAGTAGGCGCCGGTAGCACCTCCCATCGGGAATTACCAGCTTCCCATAGTGGACGCCCACATGCACATAGAGTAATATTGTGTACAAGTGCGTGATAGATGAGAATATATGTCAATAGGGTGACTAGATGGCTTGATGTCACCACCATGTACAACAGTTTTGTCCCTATACCACTAGGTCCTTAAGAGACCCCTCATTTGCATAGGGGTTGAAACGCCGTCGACACTAACAAAGCGAACCATTCACCAGCGCCTATTATTACATAGGGACGCTGTTTCTACTACAAATTTCATTTGATGGTCGACTTTTACAATGTGTTGGAAACCAAATGTATATGTCACAAAACTGTCACTAATTTCTCTAGGTTCCATGTTCACTGGGGACATATTGCACTGTTGATTTGACAAAATTGTTTTTTTATATATTTACATAAACAACTATTGTTCGGACTAAATATTGAGTTATATATGGTTTTTCTCCTTTGGATATCGACCTAACCCTTATTTATAGTGCGATTGCGCACATAAGTATTATCATATACATTGTCCCACCGGAACCATTGTTTCTGTTTATACAATACGTACCCTGGTTCAGTGTGAGTGGGGTTTCCCTTGTTTTCTTTTTTTCCTTTCCCATAGGGGCAGGGCACCAACCTGACAGTAAGTCAATAAAAAGCTTGGGCTAACTCACAAACCAACTTGCATAAATATATCGGTCTCAAAGGGTGATTATTTATTTGTGATAGGTTTCTTTTTTAATGACAAAATTAATTGTCTAATGTATTCTTCCTTTATGTACTAATGTCGTGGTTATGAATGTTTTTTAACTGTCTTTTTACCATTCGTGGCTCTTTATTTGTTTGGAGAAGACCACTGTGATCTCTTTAAGATAATGCATGTTGTTTAAATATATTGTCTTTTTAACAAATGTAAAAAAAAAAAGATATATATATAGATATTATCTACTGGCGGTCGCCAGTAGATAGTTATAGTTACAACCTAGTTTCCATAGGAAATCTCAAAATTCTATTTTGAATAACTTTGGCGCCGGTTGACGAATCCTCGCGAAATTTTCAAAACTAATGGGGCGCTCCGCTCAGCTCCTACCCTGAAAGTCTCGGGGTGATTCGTCAAACGGGGGCCGAGAAAAAAGGGGGGTCCCAAAACGTGTTTTCCCCATGTTATTTTCCATAGGACCTTTAGTCACATCTACAGCCCGAACGGCTGAACAGAATTACGTGAAATTTGGCAGAGAGGTAGCCATAAGGTCAAGGAAGTGCCTTTTGCAGGTCTGGTGTAAATCTGTTCAGTATTTCCTGAGAAAATAGCATTTAAAAGCATATCAATATCTATACGCGCGCACCGTGCGCGCACCCTGCCGTGCGCGAGCGCAATTCTGATTGGTTGTTAGATGTCGGTAAACATTCGAATCGGTCGAAACCAGGAAGTGTCGGCCGCCATTTTGTCTCTCGCAGTCTGAGGGGGTGAAAAAAAAATGTGGAGAACGTGAAAAGGGGGCCGAGTGGACAGTTCCTTACCCCCTAGCCTTGGTCAGGGGGTCACAAAAGGACCCCCAAGGGAGGAAAAAACAATCTTTTTTAGTTTTTAAAAATCGCGAAGTGCGCGCACCCTGCGCGCACGGCACGAACTGCGAACCGTGGGTGCTCGGTGCGCGAAGCGCACCGAGTGCCCATAGCGCGCGCATGGTGCGCGAAGCGCACCGTGCGCGCGGGGTGCGCGCACCTCGCGATTTAAAAAAAAAAAACAATTTCACGTGCGCGCACGGTGAAAAACCTGAAAAAAAAAATAATGAATAAATACATAACTTAGCATTTAAAAAACCGTACAAATTCACTGAAAAAACCATAGGTTTCACACACGTTATAGTTACGAATTAGCATTTAAAAAACCTTGCAAATTCACTTAAAAAACCATAGGTTTCACACATGTTATAGTTAGCTGGACATTTCACTCGTAAAAAACCAATGAAATTCCCCTGTTATAGTTACTGCAGGCAACTATAACTCACGCGACCGCAATCCTCTGCTGATGACGTCAGATATTACATCACTGATGACATATGTGTCTTTATGAAAAATAAATATTTGTAATATATGTATAGCTAAAGATTAATGGAAGAAGACATGGGTAAATAAGTGTCTAAATACAGTGATGTAATATCTGACGTCATCAGCAGAGGATTGCGGTCGCGTGAGTTATAGTTGCCTGCAGTAACTATAACGGGGGAATTTCATTGGTTTTTTACGAGTGAAATGTCCAGCTAACTATAACATGTGTGAAACCTATGGTTTTTTAAGTGAATTTGCAAGGTTTTTTAAATGCTAATTCGTAACTATAACGTGTGTGAAACCTATGGTTTTTTCAGTGAATATATATATATATATATATTAGAAAATAGATTGGGTTACAGGTAAACTGCCCGGCGCTCAAAAGTCTCAGACACTGGTCCCCATCAGTGTAATTTCAAAATATTATACAAAAGTACATCTGAGAGTAGAAAACATCCAGAGATTCCGTAATACACAAAAGATTAGTCTTCTTATTCTTTCTTTTCATGTTGTTTATTTTCATTTCTTAACCCCTTCGCTGCCAGGCCTTTTCCCCTCCTGTGCCATGCCCTTTTTTGGCTATTTGGGGTAGTGCGCACTGAGGCCCCTGTAACTTTTTGACCACATAAGGTATCCACGCCAAATTTGCATCCTTTTCTTCCAACATCATGGGGATTCTAAAGGTACTCAGTGTTTGTGGAGTCTCCTAGAGGGGTCACAGAAATGAGCCAAAATACAGCAAAATTTTGGTTTTTTTCGGGTAAATTGGAAAAAACGGGCTGCAAATGAAAGCATCTGGGTTTTTCCCTGCAAATGTTATCAAAAAAGGGTTTGTGGGGTTGAAATCACCATTTTCCCAGCTTTTCGAGGATACCAGACTTTTGTCAGAAACCCAACATTGTTTACACAGTTTTGGCATTTTTCTGGGACATAGCCTAATTTTGCTATTTTTTGTGCTTTTGACCTCCTTCCAGTTAATGGCAGAAATGGGTACAAAAGCAATAATGGATCCTGGAAAGCTATACATTTTCAAAAAGAAGACAAAATTCTGAATTCAGCAAGGGGTCATTTGTGTAGATCCATCAAGGTTTTTTTTATAGAAACTAACAGTTAAATATAGGATAAATTGAAAATTAGTTTAAATTAGTTTAAAAAAAAAAAACCTTGCGTGTCAACGTTTTCACCTGTAACTTCTTCTAATTATGACAGCTGTTTGAAAGCAATATACCATTACATCCGCTGGACATTACTGGTTGTGGGGATATATAGGACTTGTAGGTTCACCAAGAACCCGACGAACCCAGAGCCAAAAACTGAGCAGCAACTTGCAATAGTTTTTTATTATGTACCGGGTATATAGTAATTATTCTGTAAAAATGTGTACATGGAAAAATCGGTATGACACCTATGTATTTCTGAAATGGGAACAAAATATAGAGTTTAGAAACAGTAGATATTTGCACATTTCTGAAATTTGGAATACTCATACTAGCATGAGAATTATCAGTCATTTTTTAGAATGACTTCTTTTTTACACAATATCTTTCATTTGGAAGGCAGAAATGCATCGAAAGTCAATAGATAATAACAGTTCCTTTACAAAACTGAATTACCCTAAGTCTCCCGATAAAAATGGTACCTCACTTGTGTGGGTCAGCCTAGTGCCCGCGACAGGAAACGGCGCAAAACGCAACGTGGTCACAACTCAATATCGCAGTGAAAATTTACCCTTTTTTGTCAAAGTGCCTAGCTCTAGTTTTTGAACCCTAGCTCTACGGGCACCTTGGGAAACCTAGCAAACCTATACATTTTTGAAAACTAGACACCCAGGGGAATCCAGGATGGGGTGACTTGACGGCCTCCCACCAGGGTCTGTTACCCAGAATCCCTTGCAAACCTAAAAAATTGACAAAAAAAACACATTTTCCCCACATTTCTGTGGTGGAAAGTTCCGGAATCTGCGTGGATCCACAAATTTCCACCCACCGCGCGTTCCCCAAAGTCTTACGAGAAAAACAGTACCTCACTTGTGTGGGTCGGCCTAGTGCCCGCGACAGGAAACGGCGCAAAACGCAACGTGGTCACACCTCAATTTCGCAGTGAAAAATGACCCTTTTTTGGCAAAATGTCTAGCTGTATGTTTGAACCCTAGCTCTGCGGGCACCTTGGGAAACCTAGCAAACTTATACATTTTTGAAAACTAGACACCCAGGGGAATCCAGGATGGGGTGACTTGACGGCCTCCCACCAGGGTCTGTTACCCAGAATCCCTTGCAAACCTAAAAATTTGACAAAAAAAACACATTTTCCACACATTTCTGTGGTGGAAAGTTCCGGAATCTGCGTGGATCCACAAATTTCCACCCACCCCGCGTTCCCCAAAGTCTTACGAGAAAAACGGTACCTCACTTGTGTGGGTCGGCCTAGTGCCCGCGACAGGAAACGGCGCAAAACGCAACGTGGTCACACCTCAATTTCGCAGTGAAAAATGACCCTTTTTTGGCAAAATGTCTAGCTGTAGTTTTTGAACCCTAGTTCTGCGGGCACCTTGGGAAACCTAGCAAACCTATACATTTTTGAAAACTAGACACCCGTGTGCTTCCAGGGAGGCATGGCTTGCGTGGATCCCCCAACGTTTCCTTACCCAGAATCCCCTGCAAACCTCAATTTTAGCTGAAAAAATCACATTTTTCACACATTTTTGTGTGGGAAAGTTGAGGCATCACCGGGCTGACACAAATTTCCTACCCCCCAGCGTTCCCCCGGGTCTCCCGATAAAAACGGTGCCTCACTCGTGTGGGAGGCCCAAGTACCCGCGACTGGCAAGGCCCCAAAACGTATTGAGGCGACATGAAAATTGCCTACCTCAAAACGACCTGGTTTTGCAAGGGGGGTCACCTGGGTTTTTGGCCCGGTGCTCGGCGGCCACCTAGGGGAACCTACCAAACCCACACATTTCTGAAAACTAGACATCCGGGGGATTCCAGGGAGGTATGGTATGCATGGATCCCCCAATGTTTCCTTACCCAGAATGCCCTGCAAACCTCAAATTTAGCTGAAAAAATCACCTTTTTCACACATTTTTGTGTGGGAAAGTTGTGGCATCACTGGGCTGACACAAATTTCCTACCAGCCAGTGTTCCCCCGGGTCTCCCGATAAAAACGGTGTCTCACTCGTGTGGAAGGCCCAAGTACCCGCGACAGGCAAGGCCCCAAAACGTATTGAGGCGACATGAAAATTGCCTACCTCAAAACGACCTGGTTTTGCAAGGGGGGTCACCTGGGTTCTTGGCCCCGTGCTCGGCGGCCACCTAGGGGAACCTACCAAACCCACACATTTCTGAAAACTAGACACCTGGGGGATTCCAGGGAGGTATGGCTTGCGTGGATCCCCCAACGTTTCCTTACCCAGAATGCCCTGCAAACCTCAAATTTAGCTGAAAACATCACCTTTTTCACACATTTTTGGGTGGGACAGTTGAGGCATCACCGGGCTGACACAAATTTGCTACCACCCAGCGTTCCCCCGGGTCTCCCGATAAAAACGGTGCCTCACTTGTGTGGGAGGCCCAAGTACCCGCGACAGGCAAGGGCCCAAAACGTATTGAGGCGACATGAAAATTGCCTACCTCAAAACGACCTGGTTTTGCAAGGGGGGTCACCTGGGTTTTTGGCCTGGTGCTCAGCGCCCACCTAGGGGAACCTACCAAACCCACACATTTCTGAAAACTAGACACCCGGGGGATTCCAGGGAGGTATGGGTTGCGTGTATCTCCCAACGTTTCCTTACCCAGAATGCCCTGCAAACCTCAAATTTAGCTGAAAACATCACCTTTTTCACACATTTTTGTGTGGGAAAGTTGAGGCATCACCGGGCTGACACAAATTTCCTACCACCCAGCGTTCCCCCGGGTTTCCCGATAAAAACGGTGCCTCACTCGTGTGGGAGGCCCAAGTACCCGCGACAGGCAAGGGCCCAAAACGTATTGAGGCGACATGAAAATTGCCTACCTCAAAACGACCTGGTTTTGCAAGGGGGTCACCTGGGTTTTTGGCCCGGTGCTCAGCGGCCAACTAGGGGAACCTACCAAACCCACACATTTCTGAAAACTAGACACCCGGGGGATTCCAGGGAGGTATGGCTTGCGTGGATCCCCCAACGTTTCCTTACCCAGAATGCCCTGCAAACCTCAAATTTAGCTGAAAACATCACCTTTTTCACACATTTTTGTGTGGGAAAGTTGAGGCATCACTGGGCTGACACAAATTTCCTAACACCCAGCGTTCCCCCGGGTCTCCCGATAAAAACGGTGCCTCACTCGTGTGGGAGGCCCAAGTACCCGCGACAGGCAAGGGCCCAAAACGTATTGAGGCGACATGAAAATTGCCTACCTCAAAACGACCTGGTTTTGCAAGGGGGGTTACCTGGGTTTTTGGCCCGGTGCTCAGCGGCCACCTAGGGGAACCTACCAAACCCACACATTTCTGAAAACTAGACACCCGGGGGATTCCAGGGAGGTATGGCTTGCGTGGATCCCCCAACGTTTCCTTACCCAGAATGCCCTGCAAACCTCAAATTTAGCTGAAAAAATCACCTTTTTCACACATTTTTGTGTGGGAAAGTTGAGGCATCACCGGGCTGACACAGATTTCCTACACCCAGCGTTCCCCCGGGTCTCCCGATACAAACGGTGCCGCACTCGTGTGGGAGGCCCAAGTACCCGCGACAGGCAAGGGTCCAAACCGTAGTGCGCCTCAACAGGCAAGGGTCCTTTGCCCTGCAAACCTCATAAATTTGAGGTTTGCAGGGCATTCTGGGTAAGGAAACGTTGGGGGATTCACGCAAGCCATACCTCCCTGGAATCCCCCGGGTGTCTAGTTTTCAGAAATGTGTGGGTTTGGTAGGTTCCCCTAGGTGGCTGCCGAGCACGGGGCCAAAAACCCAGGTGACCCCCCTTGCAAAACCAGGTCGTTTTGAAGTAGGCAATTTTCATGTCGCCTCAACACGTTTTGGGGCCTTGCCTGTCGCGGGTACTTGGGCCTCCCACACGAGTGAGGCACCGTTTGTATTGGGAGACCCGGGGGAAGGCTGGGTGGTAGGAAATTTGTGTCAGCCCGGTGATGCCTCAACTTTCCCACACAAAAATGTGTGAAAAAGGTGATATTTTTCAGCTAAATTTGAGGTTTGCAGGGCATTCTGGGTAAGGAAACGTTGGGGGATCCACGCAAGCCATACCTCCCTGGAATCCCCCGGGTGTCTAGTTTTCAGAAATGTGTGGGTTTGGTAGGTTCCCCTAGGTGGCCGCCGAGCACCGGGCCAAAAACCCAGGTGACCCCTCTTGCAAAACCAGGTCGTTTTGAGGTAGGCAATTTTCATGTCGCCTCAATACGTTTTGGGGCCTTGCCTGTCGCGGGTACTTGGGCCTCCCACACGAGAGAGGCACCGTTTTTATCGGGAGACCCGGGAGAACGCTGGGTGGTAGGGAATTTGTGTCAGCCCGGTGATGCCTCAACTTTCACACACAAAAATGTGTGAAAAAGGCGATGTTTTCAGCTAAATTTGAGGTTTGCAGGGCATTCTGGGTAAGGAAACGTTGGGGGATCCACGCAAGCCATACCTCCCTGGAATCCCCCGGGTGTCTAGTTTTCAGAAATGTGTGGGTTTGGTGGGTTCCCCTAGGTGGCCGCTGAGCACCGGGCCAAAAACCCAGGTGACCCCCCTTGCAAAACCAGGTCGTTTTGAGGTAGGCAATTTTCATGTCGCCTCAATACGTTTTGGGCCCTTGCCTGTCGCGGGTACTTGGGTCTCCCACACGAGTGAGGCACCGTTTTTATCGGGAGACCCAGGGGAACGCTGGGTGGTAGGAAATTTGTGTCAGCCCAGTGATGCCTCAACTTTCCCACACAATAATGTGTGAAAAAGGTGATGTTTTAAGCTAAATTTGAGGTTTGCAGGGCATTCTGGGTAAGGAAACGTTGGGGGATCCACGCAAGCCATACCTCCCTGGAATCCCCCGGGTGTCTAGTTTTCAGAAATGTGTGGGTTTGGTAGGTTTCCCTGGTGGCCGCTGAGCACCGGGCCAAAAACCCAGGTGACCCCCCTTGCAAAACAAGGTCGTTTTGAGGTAGGCAATTTTCATGTCGCCTCAATACGTTTTGGGGCCTTGCCTGTCGCGGGTACTTGGGCCTCCCACACGAGTGGCACCGTTTTTATCAGGAGACCCGGGGGAATGCTGGGTGGTAGGAAATTTGTGTCAGCCCGGTGATGCCACAACTTTCCCACACAAAAATGAGTGAAAAAGGTGATTTATTTCAGCTAAATTTGAGGTTTGCAGGGCATTCTGAGTAAGGAAACGTTGGGGGATCCACGCAAGCCATACCTCCCTAGAATCCCCCGGGTGTCTAGTTTTCAGAATTGTGTGGGTTTGGTAGGTTCCCCTAGGTGGCCGCCGAGCACGGGGCCAAAAACCCAGGTGACCCTCCTTGCAAAACCAGGTCGTTTTGAGGTAGGCAATTTTCATGTCGCCTCAATACGTTTTGGGGCCTTGCCTGTCGCGGGTACTTGGGCCTCCCACACGAGTGAGGCACCGTTTTTATCGGGAGACCCGGGGGAACACTGGGTGGTAGGAAATTTGTGTCAGCCCGGTGATGCCACAACTTTCCCACACAAAAATGTGTGAAAAAGGTGATTTTTTCAGCTAAATTTGAGGTTTGCAGGGCATTCTGGGTAAGGAAACGTTGGGGGATCCACGCAAGCCATACCTCCCTGGAATCCCCCGGGTGTCTAGTTTTCAGAAATGTGTGGGTTTGGTAGGTTGCCCTAGGTGGCCGCCGAGCAACGGGCCAAAAACCCAGGTGACCCCCCTTGCAAAACCAGGTCGTTTTGAGGTAGGCAATTTTTATGTCGCCTCAATACGTTTTGGGTCCTTGCCTGTCGCGGGTACTTGGGCCTCCCACGCGAGTGAGGCACCGTTTTTATCGGGAGACCCGGGGGAACGCTGGGTGGTAGGAAATTTGTGTCAGCCAGGTGATGCCTCAACTTTCCCACACAAAAATGTGTGAGAAAGGTGATTTTTTCAGCTAAATTTGAGGTTTGCAGGGCATTCTGGGTAAGGAAACGTTGGGGGATCCACGCAAGCCATACCTCCCTGGAATCCCCCGGGTGTCTAGTTTTCAGAAATGTGTCGGTTTGGTAGGTTCCCCTAGGTGGCCCCCGAGCACCGGGCCAAAAACCCAGGTGACCCCCCTTGCAAAACCAGGTCGTTTTGAGGTAGGCAATTTTCATGTCGCCTCAATACGTTTTGGGGCCTTGCCTGTCGCGGGTACTTGGGCCTCCCACACGAGTGAGGCACCGTTTTTATTGGGAGACCCAGGGGAACGCTGGGTGGTAGGAAATTTGTGTCAGCCCGGTGATGCCTCAACTTTCCCACACAAAAATGTGTGAAAAAGGTGATTTTGTCAGCTAAATTTGAGGTTTGCAGGGCATTCTGGGTAAGGAAACGTTGGGGGATCCACGCAAGCCATACCTCCCTGGAATCCTCCAGGTGTCTAGTTTTCAGAAATGTGTGGGTTTGGTAGGTTCCCCTAGGTGGCTGCTGAGCACCGGGCCAAAAACCCAGGTGACCCCCCTTGCAAAACCAGGTCGTTTTGAGGTAGGCAATTTTCATGTCGCCTCAATACGTTTTGGGCCCTTGCCTGTCGCGGGTACTTGGGCCTCCCACACGAGTGAGGCACCGTTTCTATCGGGAGACCCGGGGGAACGCTGGGTGGTAGGAAATTTGTGTCAGCCCGGTGATGCCTCAACTTTGCCACACAAATATGTGTGAAAAAAGTGATTTTTTTCAGCTAAATTTGAGGTTTGAGGGCATTCTGGGTAAGGAAACTTTGGGGGATCCACGCAAGCCATACCTCCCTGGAATCCCCTGGGTGTCTAGTTTTCAGAAATGTGTGGGTTTGGTAGGTTCCCCTAGGTGGCCGCCGAGCACGGGGCCAAAAACCCAGGTGACCCTCCTTGCAAAACCAGGTCGTTTTGAGGTAGGCAATTTTCATGTCGCCTCAATACGTTTTGGGGCCTTGCCTGTCGCGGGTACTTGGGCCTCCCACACGAGTGAGGCACCGTTTTTATCGGGAGACCCGGGGGAACACTGGGTGGTAGGAAATTTGTGTCAGCCCGGTGATGCCACAACTTTCCCACACAAAAATGTGTGAAAAAGGAGATTTTTTCAGCTAAATTTGAGGTTTGCAGGGCATTCTGGGTAGAGAAACGTTGGGGGATCCATGCATACCATACCTCCCTGGAATCCCCCGGATGTCTAGTTTTCAGAAATGTGTGGGTTTGGTAGGTTCCCCTAGGTGGCCGCCGAGCACCGGGCCAAAAACCCAGGTGACCCCTCCCTTACAAAACCAGGTCGTTTTGAGGTAGGCAATTTTCATGTCGCCTCAATAAGTTGTGGGCCCTTCCCTGTCGCGGGTACTTGGACCTCCCACACGAGTGAGGCACCGTTTCTATCGGGAGTCCCGGGGGAAAGCTGGGTGGTAGGAAATTTGTGTCAGCCCGGTGATGCCTCAACTTTCCCACACAAAAATGTGTGAAAAAGGTGATTTTTTCAGCTAAATTTGAGGTTTGCAGGGCATTCTGGGTAAGGAAACGTTGGGGGATCCACGCAAGCCATACCTCCCTGGAATCCCCCGGGTGTCTAGTTTTCAGAAATGTGTGGGTTTGGTAGGTTCCCCTAGGTGGCCGCCGAGCACCGGGCCAAAAACCCAGGTGATCCCCCTTGCAAAACCAGGTCGTTTTGAGGTAGGCAATTTTCATGTTGCCTCAATACGTTTTGGGGCCTTGCCTGTCGCGGGTACTTGGGCCTCCCACACGAGTGAGGCACCGTTTTTATCGGGAGACCCGGGGGAACGCTGGGTGGTAGGAAATTTGTGTCAGCCCGGTGATGCCTCAACTTTCCCACACAAAAATGTGTGAAAAAGGTGATGTTTTCAGCTAAATTTGAGGTTTGCAGGGCATTCTGGGTAAGGAAACGTTGGGGGATCCACGCAAGCCATACCTCCCTGGAATCCCCCGGGTGTCTAGTTTTCAGAAATGTGTGGGTTTGGTAGGTTCCCCTAGGTGGCCGCTGAGCCCCGGGCCAAAAACCCAGGTGACCCCCCTTGCAAAACCAGGTCGTTTTGAGGTAGGCAATTTTCATGTCGCCTCAATACGTTTTGGGCCCTTGCCTGTCGCGGGTACTTGGGCCTCCCACACGAGTGAGGCACCGTTTTTATCGGGAGACCCGGGGGAACGCTGGGTGGTAGGAAATTTGTGTCAGCCCGGTGATGCCTCAACTTTCCCACACAAAAATGTGTGAGAAAGGTGATTTTTTCAGCTAAATTTGAGGTTTGCAGGGCATTCTGGGTAAGGAAACGGGGGATCCACGCAAGCCATACCTCCCTGGAATCCCCCGGGTGTCTAGTTTTCAGAAATGTGTGGGTTTGGTAGGTTCCCCTAGGTGGCCGCCGAGCACCGGGCCAAAAACCCAGGTGACCCCCCTTGCAAAACCAGGTCGTTTTGAGGTAGGCAATTTTCATGTCGCCTCAATACGTTTTGGGGCCTTGCCTGTTGCGGGTACTTGGGCCTCCCACACGTGTGAGGCGCCGTTTTTATCGGGAGACCCGGGGGAACGCTGGGTGGTAGGAAATTTGTGTCAGCCCGGTGATGCCTCAACTTTCCCACACAAAAATGTGTGAAAAAGGTGCTGTTTTCAGATAAATTTGAGGTTTGCAGGGCATTCTGGGTAAGGAAACGTTGAGGGATCCACGCAAGCCATACCTCCCTGGAATCCTCCAGGTGTCTAGTTTTCAGAAATGTGTGGGTTTGGTAGGTTCCCCTAGGTGGCTGCTGAGCACCGGGCCAAAAACCCAGGTGACCCCCCTTGCAAAACCAGGTCGTTTTGAGGTAGGCAATTTTCATGTCGCCTCAATACGTTTTGGGCCCTTGCCTGTCGCGGGTACTTGGGCCACCCACACGAGTGAGGCACCGTTTCTATCGGGAGACCCGGGGGAACGCTGGGTGGTAGGAAATTTGTGGTAGCCCGGTGATGCCTCAACTTTCCCACACAAATATGTGTGAAAAAAGTGATTTTTTTCAGCTAAATTTGAGGTTTGAGGGCATTCTGGGTAAGGAAACTTTGGGGGATCCACGCAAGCCATACCTCCCTGGAATCCCCTGGGTGTCTAGTTTTCAGAAATGTGTGGGTTTGGTAGGTTCCCCTAGGTGGCCGCCGAGCACGGGGCCAAAAACCCAGGTGACCCTCCTTGCAAAACCAGGTCGTTTTGAGGTAGGCAATTTTCATGTCGCCTCAATACGTTTTGGGGCCTTGCCTGTCGCGGGTACTTGGGCCTCCCACACGAGTGAGGCACCGTTTTTATCGGGAGACCCGGGGGAACACTGGGTGGTAGGAAATTTGTGTCAGCCCCGTGATGCCACAACTTTCCCACACAAAAATGTGTGAAAAAGGTGATTTTTTCAGCTAAATTTGAGGTTTGCAGGGCATTCTGGGTAGAGAAACGTTGGGGGATCCATGCATACCATACCTCCCTGGAATCCCCCGGATGTCTAGTTTTCAGAAATGTGTGGGTTTGGTAGGTTCCCCTAGGTGGCCGCCGAGCACCGGGCCAAAAACCCAGGTGACCCCCCCCTTACAAAACCAGGTCGTTTTGAGGTAGGCAATTTTCATGTCGCCTCAATAAGTTGTGGGCCCTTCCCTGTCGCGGGTACTTGGACCTCCCACACGAGTGAGGCACCGTTTCTATCGGGAGTCCCGGGGGAAAGCTGGGTGGTAGGAAATTTGTGTCAGCCCGGTGATGCCTCAACTTTCCCACACAAAAATGTGTGAAAAAGGTGATTTTTTCAGCTAAATTTGAGGTTTGCAGGGCATTCTGGGTAAGGAAACGATGGGGGATCCACGCAAGCCATACCTCCCTGGAATCCCCCGGTTGTCTAGTTTTCAGAAATGTGTGGGTTTGGTAGGTTCCCCTAGGTGGCCGCCGAGCACCGGGCCAAAAACCCAGGTGATCCCCCTTGCAAAACCAGGTCGTTTTGAGGTAGGCAATTTTCATGTTGCCTCAATACGTTTTGGGGCCTTGCCTGTCGCGGGTACTTGGGCCTCCCACACGAGTGAGGCACCGTTTTTATCGGGAGACCCGGGGGAACGCTGGGTGGTAGGAAATTTGTGTCAGCCCGGTGATGCCTCAACTTTCCCACACAAAAATGTGTGAAAAAGGTGATGTTTTCAGCTAAATTTGAGGTTTGCAGGGCATTCTGGGTAAGGAAACGTTGGGGGATCCACGCAAGCCATACCTCCCTGGAATCCCCCGGGTGTCTAGTTTTCAGAAATGTGTGGGTTTGGTAGGTTCCCCTAGGTGGCCGCCAAGCCCGGGGCCAAAAACTCATAGGACCCCCTTTGCAAAACCAGGTTGTGATAGGTAATTTTGATGTCTCCTCAATAGGTTTTGGGCCCTTGCCTGACGCGGGCACTATGCCTACCCACGCAAGTGAGGTACCATTTTTCTCTGAAGACTTTGGGGAACGCAGGGTGGGTGGAATTTTGTGGACCCACGCAGATTCCAGAACTTTCCGACAAAGAAATGTGAGGAAAAAGTGTTATTTTGAACACATTGTTAGGTTTGCAATGGATTCTGGGTAACAGAACCTGGTGAGAGCCAGTGAAGTCATCCCATCCAGGATTCCCCTCGGTGTCTAGTTTTAAAGAATGTACAGTTTTGCTAGGTTTGCCTACGTGCCAACTGCGCTAGGGCCCAAAATCCACAGGTATGCACATTGCTAAATTAAAAATCGGAGCCCAGTGGGCTTTCCGCCGCCCTGGGGGGGAATCGGGGAAGGGGGTTTCATCCTGATATGCCCCTAAAGGGGCAGAAAGACTGTGACTATTTTTTGTGGGGGTGGGGGCATTGGTATGACCATTTTGGGCAGCCCCCACCCCCATGCATAAAAAAAGCCTGCATACTCGCTGGCGCCTACTGGGCTTTCTGCCCCCCCAGGGGGCAGATCAGGGGCCACTGCCACCATCTGCCCTCCCGGGGGGGCAGAAAGACTGGAATTTCTCTGGGGGTGGGGTGGGGTATTGTCATGCCCATTTTGGGGAGCCCCTACCCCTACACTAATAAAACAAAAAAATCCATTGTTTCTAGTCGGCATTCTGCGCCCCCAGGGGGGGGACAGATTGGGGGCTACAGCTCCCATCTGCCTCCTGGGGGGCAGAAAGACTGACATTTTGGTGAGGGGGGAGAGTGGGGGCATTGGCGTGCCCGTTTCGGGCAGCCCACACCCTAAAAACAATTGCGCCAAAAGAATCCCTGGTGTTTAGTGGGCTTTCTGCCCCCCCCCGAAGGGGCAGATTAGGGGCCAATGCCCTATCTGCCCCGGGGGGGGGGCAGAAAGACTGTAATAATTGGGGGGTGGGGTGGGGGTATGGGCCTGCCCGTTTTGGGCAGCCCCCACCCCTATTTTTTTTTTAACAATTCCCTGGTGTCTAGTGGGCTTTTTGCCCCCCGGGGGGCAGATTGGGGGCCGATGCCCAGGCTGTAATGGTGGTGGGTGGGTGGGGGCATTGGCGTGCCCGTTGCGGGCAGCCCACACCCTAAAAATAAAACTAAAAACGAATCCCTGGTGTTTAGTGGGCTTTCTGCCCCCCCCGAAGGGGCAGATTAGGGGCCAATGCCCCATCTGCCCCCCGGGGGGGGGGGCAGAAAGACTGTAGTAATTGGGGGGGGGGGCATGGGCCTGCCCGTTTTGGGCAGCCCCCACCCTAATTTTTTTTTTTACAATTCCCTGGTGTCTAGTGGGCTTTTTGCCCCCCGGGGGGGCAGAAATGCTGTAATGGTGGTGGGTGGGGGCATTGGCTTGCCCGTTGCGGGCAGCACCCACCCTAAAAATAAAAATAAAAACTAATCCCTGGTGTTTAGTGGGCTTTCTGCCCCCCCGGAGGGGCAGATTAGGGGCCAATGCCCCATCTGGGGTGGGGGCATGGGTCTGCCCGTTTTGGGCAGCCCCCACCCCTATTTTTTTTTTACGCAACTTCCCTGGTGTCTAGTGGGCTTTTTACCCCCCCTGCCCCCCGGGGGCCAAAAAGACTAAAATGCCCAAAAATACACAGGGGGAAGCAAAGGCCCTTGCCCAAGGGGCCGCTCCCCCCTCCCTGGTGTCTAGTGGGTGGATCCCTGCTTGGGGATCACCCTCCTGTGTCGATCCCCAAGCAGGGATCCACTGGGGAGGGGTACCATTGGAAAGGGGAGATTCTCCCCTTTCCAACGATACCTCTCCCGTCTTTCTACGTGCTCAGGGGGCTGAGATAGCCCCCTGAGCACGTACAAAGTGAAACCTGAAATGAGCCTCTTGGCTCATTTCAGTTTCACTTTCACTGTAATGACGTCGGCGCGACGTGCGTACCGATCGTCATTACAGTGAAAGGGGTGGGGGGGGGCCTCGGGTGCTGGGGAAGCTCTTCCCCAGCTCCCGAGGCTATTTGTGCAGAAAGGGAATCCCTCTGGTGCCCGCACCAGAGGGATTCCCTAGGGTATGCCTCATGACGAGCTGGACTCGTCATGGGCACAGCGCGACTGTGCTCCATGACGAGTCCAGCTCGTCATGGGCATACAAGGGGTTAAGTGGTCACAGTTCACAAAATTATCTCAAAAGAGCCAACACGTGTTTCGCGCCATCTGCGCTTCTTCAGGGCTGTCATATAAACAAAATAATACACTTAGAATGCATATATACATACATGTTACTCTATACACTTACATATATCTCTCACATCTTTTCAAAAACCTAAGCAATGTATTATCCACCTTATCATAATAGACTAAAAAGAAATTTAAAACGAAAAGAGAAAAAGAAAGAAGGGAAAAAAGAAGAGAAAATAATTTAGAAAATATACAAGAAGGGAAATAAAGGAGAAAAGGGGAAAGAGGAAAAAAGGACAAAAGTGGAGAATGGGGCTGACACATTGGTAACCTTATTACAATACAATTCAACAATCTATACATCTAATATCAAGAGAGTATTTGTTATAAAGTTAAAGCAGGGGCAGGGTTTGCCTCATCTTCCATACCTAGTCTCTTTAGTAACAAAAAGTAGCGACAGAATCTTCCCAAGTGATTAGGGTTCCCTATGTTTTGAAGCAGTTCTTGAAATTACAATTAATCAATTATTTGTTATTTAGTAGTATTTCATATCCTATCCTATATACCAATGTGTCAGCCCCATTCTCCACTTTTGTCCTTTTTTCCTCTTTCCCCTTTTCTCCTTTATTTTCCTTCTTGTATATTTTCTAAATTATTTTCTCTTCTTTTTTCCCTTCTTTCTTTTTCTCTTTTCGTTTTAAATTTCTTTTTAGTCTATTATGATAAGGTGGATAATACATTGCTTAGGTTTTTGAAAAGATGTGAGAGATATATGTAAGTGTATAGAGTAACACGTATGTATATATGCATTCTAAGTGTATTATTTTGTTTATATGACAGCCCTGAAGAAGCGCAGATGGCGCGAAACACGTGTTGGCTCTTTTGAGATAATTTTGTGAACTGTGACCACTTAAGAAATGAAAATAAACAACATGAAATGAAAGAACAAGAAGACTAATCTTTTGTGTATTACGGAATCTCTGGATGTTTTCTACTCTCAGACGTACTTTTGTATAATATATATATATATATATATATATATATATATATATATATATACACACACACACATTTTTAGGTTTTATCTTGGTGATATTAGTCTTTGGAATGAATGATTGAGCGCAATATATTTATGCGAGTTGGTTGTTTGTGAGTTAGCCCAAGGGGAAGCTGTTTATTAATTCGTGAAATCAGTACATTCTTTCGTGGTTTAGTTAAAGTGTACAAAAATGGTTTACAAAGACAAAGCCCAGGACTGGTAGCAGAATTGGGGACAAAGCCTTCTGTTGACAGCATCTGTGAGTCAGGCTTAGAAGCAGAACAGGACACCTTTTGGCTAACATAAAAAGATGCAGGTGATTGCAAGTCAAGTTCACAAAAACATCAACAGAGCGCAGGCGCCGATGCATTACAGTCTCCAGGATGGACTAACAAAATACGGGAATACATCTATGTCTAATGTTAATTTTGGTGTGCTTTATTTATCAATGTCTGTATTTATTGTTTAAAATGATAATTTGGACTTTTGCACAAAGGAATAAAAACGTCGTAGATCAGGGAAGTGACCTTATGCACTACTATTCAGGACTATAAATTTAAAATAACAAATGGAATAGTTGTGTTGTTAGTATAAAACGCGCAGTAAGCAAGGTCTTTCCGAAAGGACTATATTCCTCTTCGGCTCAGCTAGAGTTTTTCGAGATGAAGTGCAAAAGGCCGCTCAGAATTATTTCAAACTAAATGATGGAACAGTAGAGAGCTATTCCACATTGTTGGAGGCGTTAAAAGTCTACATATGTGGAATATGGATTTCCAAGCAGTCGGGCGTGCTCCGATCGATACAACATACCCTACATGGACTAGAAAAGACTCTGAAATGCCTGGGCATGCAGAAGTAGGCTATGACTGGACTCACAGTCCAGCACTGCTCATTCAGATCCAATCCTCTATACTGGTCTACAAAGAAGAGGCAGATAATAGAGAAATGACATTTTGAAATAAGTATGCTAGAGCCAGGAGGTATGGCGAGAGATCAGGACGCTCATTAGCCAGGTTCCTTAATCATTCCTGGATCTCTAATGTCACTTTGGAGGTCCTAGATACCGCCGGCACATAACACACTCAGACTGAGGGTGTCCTCAACACTTTCAAAGAATATCACACAGATTTGTAAAGTGCAAATATCTCTGTCCAGATTACATCCTCAAGTGAGTACCTTGAAGAGGCCACGCTGGACAGGTATGGAGCAGTGAGCGAGAGATGCTCAATTTGCCCCTAGACAAAGAAAAGGTTATCACCATAAAAAAGTCTCTTCCGTCCTGGCCCCTAAAACTCTGGAAATGTACAGGAAATCCCGCACCTGGGGAATTCTTCCTCCTACATTGCGTGAAGGGATGATATCCATATTTCTGAAACCCTGCAAACTCCCCAAGGATTGTTCATCCCACAGACCTCTTTCACTGTTAACTCTAGACACAAAAATACTTGTGAAAACAATAACTAACGGGCTACACTTGTAAGTGAAAACAGTAGTCACTCCCGCTCCCGAACAATCTGGACTTTTCCTTGCCAGATCTACTGCGACAATCTCAGAAGCTTTTGTGCACTGTTGCAGAAAAAAGACCCTGACCCCCCTGTTGCAGTAGTTTTACTCGATGCCTAAGAGACTTTGACTCCCTAGCGTGCCCATACATGTTCAAAACACCCTCACTTATGGGCCTAGGGCAGGGATTATTGAGGTGGGTATGCCTGCTCTATACTCACCCATCAACCAAGGTATTATGGCATCCCCTATCACCACAGCCAGAGGTACCCGACATGGCTGCCCTCTGTCACCGCTGCTATTTGCAGTGCAACCAACCCTTTAATCAGTGTTCTGAAAGAGAAGCATGGACATCGCGGCTCATCTGTTGCAGGGAAAAGCTATTTAATCCACGTATATGCAGACGATATCATGTTATATGTAAAAGTAGATACAAACCTTAATCCTATCTTGAAAGAGGTGACAAGATTTGGACAATATTTAAGCCTCAAAACTAATTGGTTTAAATCTCAAATCTCTCAACGCAACAACTATTAGGACAACTATTACATTACGTGGTCGCTGGAGTGATTTATCTACCCATTACTTGGGAATTATGGTCCATCGGGACTCCGTACTGATGATCCCTGCTAACTACATCACTGTTCTCCAGAAAAGAAAAACAAAAAAAAACATGAACTGAGCACCGGGCCAAGCTCCCTATATCCATTGGCAGACTTATAGCTGTAATTAAAATGGTGTTTTTACCTCTCCTACTTTCTTTATTCACCAGTATCCCGCTACCGCTCGCTAAAACCATTTTTTACAACCATTTGTTCAGCTTTTATCAGGTTCATGTGGGCTGGCCCGCAACTGAGAATATGCTGGGAGATTTAAGCACTTCTGTATGATAGGGGAGGATTTCTGCCCACATATAGAATCGTATTACCTGGTGCTTCAAGCAAAATATCTTTAATATTTTTTGTACCAAGAATATAAATTACCATCGTATTCTATTGACTGAGATATGGCAGGCAACATTCCACTGACTTGCTCAAAAAGTGTCCCACCCTTGTCTAAACTCTAGTGTAGTGCATGCATGTTCTACTCCTATCATGAGTGTAATGACATACCTTAGATCTCCCCTGGACCAAGGAATGTACTGTCACTTTCCCAGGGCGAGAATATCAGTTCCAAACTTATGCAATATAACATATACACAGCACTTCCTAAGGTGGGCAAACTTTCAACACTCCCCCAAAGGCAAGGCAAGAAAACAATAATTTGCGCATCACTTGTGAGGAGTAGCGCCAACTTCCTATAACACAATTACCTGCTAGAAGGGAATTCACCCATCCTTCTACAACAGAATACTTGGCCAAGAAGAGTCCACACCTCCTGCTACAAGGAAAAGACGAATTGGTATATCTGGGATGTATTTATTAGTAAATAGCATCACACAGTAAGCCAAATGCACCTAACATAGCAGACTCTAACATATCAATAGTATGATTGAACATACAATCAAGGCAAATATATATATAAGAAATATATATATATATATGGATATAAGAATCAGAAATCAGAAGGAAAGGAAAGAATTCAGAGACAGTTAGTAGCAGAGACAGTAGCAGAGACACCTCACCTAATGCTCCATTTCACCCCACTTTGCTCAAGGGGAGTCCATTGCTTGAACCGGGCGAAAGCTCAGAGGTGACCCCACTTTCCGTGACAACACGTCTGCTCCACGGAAGAACTTCCACCGAGCCAGTGTAGACTCCTCTTTTTAATACACATTCAAAACACAGCGAAGCTTCTAGCAAGCCACGCCCCCTAGTTCTCATGAGAGCCAGTACCAGCCTGCTTCAAGGTCAGACCAAGGGTTGATCAGGCCCCTGTTATGACTAAAAGTCAAACCATGTACATTCCTCTGATAAGAACCAGTTCTCTCTAGTCAGTAAAATGCGAAAAACAGCAGGAAAGCAAAACATGCCCTCTTCTTCACAGAAAATGGCTTCAGAGTTAGTTAAGCCATGCACACAAAGGCCCAAAGCAAGATGGAATCAAAAAAGCAAGGAGCACCTATAATTCTCATCCACACAACTTACAAGCACCACTGTGCACACAAAAAAGTTTGAAGCAAGGTAAAGTCAGAAGGCAGAATGACATTAGACCACGTCAAAGCCAATAGGTCAAAGTCATAATTCACCTAACCCAAATAACATTATACACTTAATCCCTCAGTATACAACATTGAGCACATGTGTGCACCACCACCCACAGCACTGCACCTCAACATCCCATACCTTCTATTCTTGGAAAGACTATTCCACTAAAAGACAGAAGAAAAGCAGGCATATGCAAACCCATCCTACATTAAGGCTAAGGTAACATAACACACTTAAGTCAGTACAGAATGGTGGTGGTTGAGGGTCATCATAGGGTGTCAGACCACAAAAGTGGCTGATTCACTACATTGCACCCCATGACCCTCGATCATCACCATTCACATATGTCAAAAACAAAATCCAGCAAATAGCAACTGTATATCATAACGGAAAAAAAAAACTATCATTGAAGCACTGCATATCTCAATGGAAGCAAAATCATTTAAAACCACATTTCGAAATTAAAAGTCACAACTACTAAAAAGCACATGTTGAAACAGCAACTCATGTGTTGAAGTGGCTACACAAAAATACATAATTCAAAACAAATCATGACTAAAAAGCAACTAGTATTGAAATGCTCCATTGCAAAACTGAAAAACTCATCAAAAGTATATGATAATCACTTTAGAGCAAATAAAGTCTGCATTCTCTAAATACATGCAGAAGCAATAACTCAGGTGCATCTAGAAATAGCTCATAGATATCTGGATACATGTTTAAATGAATACACAAAATAAATCAATCAAGCTTTTGAATGCTCCTAATGTCTCTAATGGTTAAACTGGAAACTCTACTGCCAAACTCATATATTGTAGCAACAGCTACAGGTTATTACTTTTCACTAACTCAGAAAATATCTACTCTGATCGCTGCAAAGCGTCTCTATAAGTCTTCATTCACAAAAACAAAAACAGTCCTTCTGTGTGAAAAAACACACAGCCGTCTCCCATCGCATCTGAACTTCACGTTGATAAAACAGTTCTGGCAAAGCACATCCTGTAGTTCCCTCTTCTTCACTTTTATATAAGGAGTCACCCTGTGTGAAAGACACACAGCCTCCATGCATGTTAAGTTGGCCTCACGTCAAGGAAACAGTTCCACACTTTGCTGATCCCTTTTTGCTTGGAAAGAAGCAGTCCATCATGCTCTCTGGTATATATCAGCAGCTGTATCTCCTTGACAAGGGAGGACCCCATCCAGTCTGGATAGCCACAGGCATCAGCTGCCACCGTCTGGTCTGGCGATCACTCCAGGCTTGGGGGGGGGAGGGGAGGGGAGGGAAGGGAAGGGGGGAGGGGGAGAGGGAGGGCCCCACTCACACGGGAGAAGGGAGTCCCACTCACACGCGGAGAACTGGGCGAATCTGAAAAAGAAACAAGCATCACTCTTCTTGCAAAAAACATTTTTCAAAAGTACACTTATTCCGTCTTGCATTTCTAAAAATACAATATTTTAATTTCTGTCTACATAGGTCTCCTCCAGCTCTGGGGAATTGTCTAAGAATACTACCAACGCTTTAGCCTGTGAATTCTTGGTAAAATCCCTCTTTTTCTATACACAGCAAGAAGGGCTGGGGCAGTCTCCTTCTCTCACTTCTCTCACTGCACCCCTCACAGGTGCTACCCCCTTTACAAATCTCTGCGGACACTAAATGGCCCCTCGCCAAACATAACAAGCAGAGACTTCTCCGGCTGTCTCTAGCTCGCACCTTATCTCCTTCAAGGTCGAAGTGCCTTGCACTCCTGCCAACTTTCTTTGCGACTCTCCTCATGGGGGTGGGAGGAGGAGAATCTGCGCCTATGCAAGCCTCCCAGACATCTATCTCCAAGAAGCTGTCACTGCCTACCGGGGAGAGGAGCTGAAATAACCCCTCCCGTAGGAATTCCTCCTCGGACTTCACAGAAAACCTGAACTCTTCTCAGCGTTGCTGGATGATCTCATTGCAAGCCTCCCAAACATCACTCTCAAAGACGCTTTCAAATGACCCACTCCCAGAACAACTCTTTACATGTCTGAGAGGAAAAACAGCTTTAACCACTCCTGACCTCCAGCAAGACTTCACATTCTTTAATCTAAAAATGCTCCCCATTTCTGTCTAACTAATTCAAGCAAATTCTTAACTGTCATTAGTCTATCACCTCATGAAAAAAAAAAAACTAAACTGCTCTTGACATATCAAAAAGAAAAAAGCATTGGCAATATCAAAAGTCACATATCAAGTCCCATGCTACTTCTGTAACAATATCTGGGACAGCATCAGTCAAAGAAAGTATATTTGCACACATGCTACACAATTAGGGTCACCACCTCAATCTGTCAAGCCCTGAATGATCTCACTGATCCCTTCACGCCCATCTGGCATTCTGTACTGTTTCAAATTAATTTCCATTATAACATAGGGCACCTTCACTGGGAAATCTTGTGTTTCAAACTCCACTTCAGGACTTTCTATCAAATCCTGTGCAAACTGTTTTTCTGTCTGTACATGCCACTTAATAACCAATGCAATCTCCCATAGACAAACCACATTTTCTCTAACGCTGTTCTGTCCAGTATCTTTTGGTGCCAGAAAGCACAGAATCATCTGCATTTGTCCAGCATCTGAATTTAAAAGTAACCTTTCATTTCCCTGCACTTTCCTGTAATCATTGTACACAATCTGCTGTTCACATTCAAAATCATATTGTTGCATTTCTCTTTCGAAGCAGAATGTATCATTCACTGTAATGTCTAATTTATGTCCGCAACTGGTGATCGTTAAGCCTAAAACATTAGTCTGTTTACTTTCATGCACATTCCTTTCTGGCTGAGAAAGCTCCTCAGAAGAACTAATTAAAACCGTCTGTGTAGCTCGTAGACTGACTGCATTCTCTGTAACATTTATCACATCTGAATCATTCTGGCTGGTCAAAGTAAACAGCTTCACAGCCTGGTACACGTTTAATTCTGTCTTCAAAGATATATTTTCAAACTGGGCATCAACTAGCTCTGTTTTCAACTCACTACGTTCTTTTTGCAAATGCCCACATGTTTGATGCATATTAACCAACACATTTAAAATAACACCGCTGGTCTCTGTCTAAAATGTCATTAATCTCCTGCTGATTAACACCCTTCATTGCAACTCCGGGGTCATTAAACTCGAAGGAGTCCCACGCTTCAGAGTTATGCTCTGACATTTTACATTCACTTTGCAACTGAAAACATTTGATATGCATTCCTTAGCAAACACTTGAAAGGGATCCAGCCCTTTCTGCCTAACGTAGCAAGCTATTTATAAGCACTTTTTACAAAACACACTTAAACACACACACACACCAATTCTAACTCAGCACAATTAGCTCACTTCACGAGCCAGCACATCATATGGGCTACCCCCATGCAAATAAATCAATTGATATCTAAGAGTCTGCTTTCAATTTCTAAAAAAAAAAAAAAAAAACATATCTCTTCCCCTTTTAAAATCAACGTTCAGATCCTGCCGACTACGCCAAAAATGTAATGACAAACCTTAGATCTCCCCTGGACCAAGGATGTACCGTCACTTTCCCAGGGCGAGAATATCAGTTCCAAACTTATGCAATATAACATATACACAGCACTTCCTAAGGTGGGCAAACTTTCAACACTCCCCCAAAGGCAAGGCAAGAAAACAATAATTTGCGCATCACTTGTGAGGAGTAGCGCCAACTTCCTATAACACAATTACCTGCTAGAAGGGAATTCACCCATCCTTCTTCAACAGAATACTTGGCCAAGAAGAGTCCACACCTCCTGCTACAAGGAAAAGACGAATTGGTATATCTGGGATGTATTTATTAGTAAATAGCATCACACAGTAAGCCAAATGCACCTAACATAGCAGACTCTAACATATCAATAGTATGATTGAACATACAATCAAGGCAAATATATATATAAGAAATATATATATATATGGATATAAGAATCAGAAATCAGAAGGAAAGGAAAGCATTCAGAGACAGTTAGTAGCAGAGACACCTCACCTAATGCTCCATTTCACCCCACTTTGCTCAAGGGGAGTCCATTGCTTGAACCGGGCGAAAGCTCAGAGGTGACCCCACTTTCCGTGACAACACGTCTGCTCCACGGAAGAACTTCCACCGAGCCAGTGTAGACTCCTTTTTAATACACATTCAAAACACAGCGAAGCTTCTAGCAAGCCACGCCCCCTAGTTCTCATGAGAGCCAGTACCAGCCTGCTTCAAGGTCAGACCAAGGGTTGATCAGGCCCCTGTTATGACTAAAAGTCAAACCATGTACATTCCTCTGATAAGAACCAGTTCTCTCTAGTCAGTAAAATGCGAAAAACAGCAGGAAAGCAAAACATGCCCTCTTCTTCACAGAAAATGGCTTCAGAGTTAGTTAAGCCATGCACACAAAGGCCCAAAGCAAGATGGAATCAAAAAAGCAAGGAGCACCTATAATTCTCATCCACACAACTTACAAGCACCACTGTGCACACAAAAAAGTTTGAAGCAAGGTAAAGTCAGAAGGCAGAATGACATTAGACCACGTCAAAGCCAATAGGTCAAAGTCATAATTCACCTAACCCAAATAACATTATACACTTAATCCCTCAGTATACAACATTGAGCACATGTGTGCACCACCACCCACAGCACTGCACCTCAACACCCCATACCTTCTATTCTTGGAAAGACTATTCCACTAAAAGACAGAAGAAAAGCAGGCATATGCAAACCCATCCTACATTAAGGCTAAGGTAACATAACACACTTAAGTCAGTACAGAATGGTGGTGGTTGAGGGTCATCATAGGGTGTCAGACCACAAAAGTGGCTGATTCACTACACATGAGATATCTAAATTAGCTAAAGTCAGTGATATTTTGTCTTCATTGCTCCGTTTACACATTAACTCTACCATTTCTCTCACCTTCGAACCAAAAGCACAGGGCAGTTGTGTTCACTGAACCTCAAACATTGGAAGATGTGCTTCCTGAGGGTAGTAGTGTAACCCTAGAAACTTTTCAACAAAAAGGAGGCACATTATCCCTGGATATTTTTCTTTATTGGAGGCTAAGGAAGCAATACAGGCACGCTACACAATGTTTCCCTCAACTCCATCTACGTTCACCGACTTGACGTTAGTATATACTTCTCCACCCCCCTGCTAGTTAGTGGATAATGCATTCACTGAATCTGTCGGTTCCCCAACAACACAGGTGAGGGAACACTGGGAGAAGTACTATAACACATCACTGGATGGCACCACTTGGAGATACTGCCGGTTCTGGCAGACAAAACAAATCTCACTAAATAGTAGACAGAGGCTTCTTCATTTAAAATTCTTACAAAGAGTATATTATTCACCTGCCTGACTGCATAGTATGGGCGTGTGACTGGACCAGAAATGCTGAGATGTCGTCATCCCATAGCCGATTATTTTAATCTAGCACACACCTGGCCTCCAATAGCTGACCAACTTGGGGTACTATATTCTTTTATTGTTTCACTTCATAAAAAACATATAATTTCGAAAATGCCTACAAACTCCACATCTTACAAGATGTTTTTTAGAAAAAGATTTCATTAGAAGATTATTAAAAGAAGATTTCATAAGAAAATGTACAGTGTTGCTAACTTTCTAAATTTAAAATACAATACCTTAAGTCCGTTTAAAACCAATATGAGAATCCTACCTAACACATTAAAACCAAACTGCATGGTCCAATTCCTATTTGCAAAAAAAAAAGAAGAAAAAATGAGCTTCCATTACTATTTGTTCCAATCCCAATATAGAATTCATGAATGCAATTCTTGCTACAACTTCTTATGTGTTCATAACGGAGAGACTTAGCATTTTTGGTACTTGCACTCACTACACAATCAATGGCATGGTGAATTGTTTGTCCATTTTCAATGTTATCACCTTACAGTTTAGATAGGGATCCGTTGAGTCCAAACCTTTGATTATTGCATTTCTACAATACCGAATCCCTCATCATTAAATGCATTTTTCAAAAGCCACGCTCGAGTTGAATTTAAACAAGGACATATGCAAATAAGATAAATGAAGTCTTGTTTCGCTGCGCCACATAGAATGCATATTATGGGACCATTGTATCTCCATTTAGGTTAATCCTCTAAACTTGGTAAGAGCCCAAACCTGATGGCCATGAGTTTCCTTTTTAGGTAGTATGGGTATGTTGTATTAAGATATTCAGCCGGACATCATTTTGTATAGGACTGCAGGACCATCCAGGCGTGAGACCTCTTTGGAAATATGTTTTTGTCCTCTAATAGTGAATGTAGTTTTGCCATTTTATTTGCCACCCTACGGAAAACAGGAAAGGAGGGGGACTGTGCCCAAAGATCTTCGGACTTTGTTTCTTCCAAGGCCAATTTCAAGAACTTTCCAAAACAAGAATACTGATCTTCCTGGGCCAGCCACAAGGCATCGTGTAAGTCATTCGCACGACTTTACCATATTTTGTACCAGCTTTTAACGTTTGCGTAGGTTCTCCCAGTCCCTTGTTTAGTAAGGCCAAATTCCTGTCTCACCTGGGCTGGAGACGCATTCTGTGGTTAGTTAAAAACCTTTTTGTATGCTTTCACTTGTAGCTTGTCCAACAGTTTTGCATCTGTACCGTGTAGAACAGTGCTTGCGTACTCTACTGTCGGCATCAATTTGGCACCTATTACGGCTAACAGTGGCTTCAATGATGGACCCTTTGCCATTACCTTTTGTTTCAAGATAGTGTTTATGTTTTTGGAAATTTAAATGATCATCTATGTACACCACTAGATATTTGTAGTTATTAACTACCCCTAATGTTCTTTCTCCCAGCCTGACCGGGAATTTGCGTCCTGGCCGCTTTCCAATAATCATAGTTTTTGTTTTTTTAATGTTAATTTCTAAAGCGTTATCATTTGCAAATGTTGCTAGCTCGTTTAATGATCTTTGAAAGCCGACTCTTGTCAGGCTGAGTAATACTATATCATCGGCGTAGGAGAGATGTGTTATCAGTAGTTGGCCCAGATGTGGCGGATGTGAATTTGTTTCATTTAATCTTGTTGAGACGTCTGCCATAAAAAGATTAAATAAATGGGGTGCTAGTACACATCCTTGCTTTAGCCCTATTACCATGTGGATTGCCCTTGATAATCTCGCAGCCATCTGCGATTTTTATTCGTATCCAAGTTCCAGTATATAATTGAATTATGGCACGCAATATTGATTCTGGGATCCCATCTTCTTTAATTTAACCAACAGTAGTCCTCGCTCTATACTGTCAACCGCTGCTTTAAAATAAATAAAACAAAGCTGTAATTTTAAATTCAAACGTTTGTACCTTTCCGCAATCATGGTCAATGCAAGTATGTTTGTTTTTGTACCAAACCCCTTACGAAATCCTGTTTGGTTCATAGGAATCAACTTGTTTTAGTACACAATTCCACTAGGTCCTCCAAGGTTAACGATGCATAATATTTCGCTTCCACGTCCATTAACCCCTTGAGTGCCCATGACGAGATGGTCTCGTCATGGGCCGCGGTTGCGCTGTGCCCATGACGAGACTATCTCGTCATGAACCCCGCCCGCTAATGAAAGGCGTGGCACAGGGCGGGGAAAGGGCAGGGCACTCAAGGGGTTAAGGCTATAAGCCGGTAATGTGCAGGATCCGATCTATCTCCACCCTTGAATATTGGGTTAATTGTTGACCCTTTCCAACTCATGGGCAGACTATTTGATAATTTTACCTCCATAAAGAGCCCTGACAACGGGATCGCCCAGTAGTCATGGTCACTTGAGAAAATTGCCTGTGGTATCCCATTAGGCCCCGGGGTCCCGTTCCTTTGACCCGATTTTATTATTTTCATTGTCCTATCAGCTACCTGGTGTTGGCACTCCAGCGTTGTTTGGCAATCCACGGTTTTAGTCTGTTTATTAGTTGTATCTGAAGGCTTAGATTCCAGGCCAATATAACTGTTTTTATTATCAAAACCTATAACTTTTTTAAATGTGCTACTCAAGTAATTTACCCAGGCCGACTCCGTCACACATGCGTTGTTTATAATTTGCGATGGTCCACTTATCCCATTTATTATTTTCCAAAACGCTTGATTGTTTAGCGCAGAAAAGAAGCTTTGACCAGAACTGTTCCTGGTTCTATTTTTATCTTTCCAGATTTGTTTTTTATATATTTTTCATACAATCCCAGGTACTCACATCATTATTTATCCTATTCTTTCTGACCGCCTTTCTAAGTTCTTTCCTTAACGTTAACCCTTTGTTCGAAAGTCTCACGATCTCCTTGTTTCTTTTCTGCCTTGCAAAATCCTGTTTGGGTGCCTGCCTCATGAAATTTGTAGTAAAAGTTGTCCAGTTTGTTACTTGATTACTTTCAGTGGCTATATTAGTTTCTAATGTCTCTTTTGCTAACTTTGTTAGCTCTAGTAGATTACCGGCTGAACATCTTATATGCTTCAAGTTAGTTGTAGTTAGGTTGCCTACCTCTGTGGGCGCTGCCTGGTGCTTATAATAATTTGTTCTTATTTCGAGATGCTGATATGAATGATCACTTTGTGTTGTATATTTAATAATAAATTTCCTCACTTGATTCAATAAAGGTAAAGTCAGGATTGTATAGTCTATTATTGACTGTGAATTTGTACCTAGATATGTCAAACATGGGGGCGTGTCATCTTTTGTTCTTCCATTTAACATTCTCAATCCTAGATGTTCCAAGGCCATGACTGTTTTTTGTCCGATTAAATCCCTTCATTTTACCATTGAGGGTGTTTGTGCCGGTATTGACATGAACACATTTTGCGCAGTTATTAACTCATCCTCCTCGGGGGTGTAAATGAGGTTTGTGTTAAAAGCACTTGTTAATATGATTTCCCACTCTGGGTTCACCAATCTGTATTCTGTAATTATCGAAAGTAATTTATCCAACTGTAATTGTTTTTTTCTAACGTTTGGATGCAAATAGACATTTATGAGTATAATTGTTGTTAAGTCGTATTTTAACAAATTAACTAATTTGATCACTTGTATGTCAGAAGTTGTTGTACTGAGCTGCTCTGAACCTATAGCCACTGCTGTTGATATATATACTGCCAGGCCACTTTTTGCTCTCCCATGCCGATGTGTTCTTGTGGCGTTACCATGATGGACTGTGTAGTTAGCCACTTTCTGCGGATTTATCAGCCAGGTCTCTTGTAATGCAGTGATTTCATACTTATTCCAGTGTATTGGTGGGACATCCCCCTGAATTTCACTTTTAGCCCCAGCTATGTTCCAAGAAAGAAGCTTTAGGCAATTGTAATGAGGACTGTTAGCATGATTAACAAGTAATTCCCTTGTCGGAGCATTTGAGAGTTGCAGCTAACCATTCCCAGTGGCAAGGAGGTGCCTAGTTCTTAGCTGGGGGAGCGGACTGTCACTATGGGAAGTAGACTGGATACAGGACTTCATTTCCTGCAATGAAACAATGGAGGTCTCTACCCTACCTCAGGCATCACACCCAAGGGACATCTGCCCCCCCCTTGCACTCTTACATTTTAAACTGTGTTCAGTTGGACTCTCTGTCCAAGGATCTTCTGCTTAATACAATGTGTCATGATGTAGCTGGGCCCTGGTTTGGACTACTGTTCTGTTAGTTCTGTCTCCTTTTTTTGTGCTAACAATACCATTACTTCTGATGTGGTATAATTGAATGCAGATATTAATACTTGTTATGTATTATACTCTCTGCCTTATTATGCTGATAGCATTACTGATATTCCATGTCCCCGATCAATAGCAACTTTATCGCCTTTTCTTTTCTCTTTTCTCAGTCTCTTTTGTTTATTCACGATTGTTTAAATGCAAAAATAAAACAAGACTAAAGTGAGCCATTGCCAGAGTTCTTACCATGTCTCACTTTTGCATAACAAGGGTGTTAAGAAATAGGATGTTGCAGTAAGCGAGGAATGTTATTTATTTTCTCAGTTGTCCTGGGCGATTTTAGATTTCGCAGCATAATTGTTATTACACATAATGAATGCCTGGATTACTTACCGGTAATCGCCATTACACTGATTCCATATTTCTCATCCCTTTACTTACTTATTGCAGCTGTGGTAAGGAATGCTCACCAAGGCCCCTCCTACCAAGCACCTTCTATGACAAAAAATTAGTTAATCTCCCTTCAACTGTTAAAGGGGGACAGATTACCTACCCCTCCTAATTTTACAAGTCTCCACAACCACTCCCAAATAGGAAGGGAGGGAGGGAGGATGGGATTGTAAGTAATGTGACGAGGAATATGAAATCAGAGTAATGAAGATTACTAGTAAGTAATCAAGGCATTTCCTTCTCATCCTTTCCTCGTGCCATTTCTTACTTATTTCATGAATACTAAAGCATAACAAATTACAGTTTACAGAACTCATGCAAGAAACAATTTCAATAAATGAAAACACATGATTCTGTCAAAAGAAACTGCTGCACTATATGTGTTTAGTTGTAAGAAAAGCAGTACGACAATTCAATTGTGAACCCTGATCCAAATTCAACCTGTAATGTTCAACAACAAAAAGATTGGGATGCCCAGGTTCTTGCACACAGATGTCAGTGATGAAGACAACACCCCGTTCTATAGCGGCAGCCATCCCTCTGGTTTAACTAATCTGAACTGTACCTGGTGTTTCAATATTAGCTTTACTATAAGATATTTGAAATTACCTTAATTCAACTGGATAGCGTAGAAAGAACGTTTTTCCTCTCCTGGCCTGGCCAAAGTTAATATAAAGGGAATGAATCGGAATTTGCCTAGTGTTATGACGGTAAGTTCCAATTCTATTAAGGACACGGAGGCGAGGATTATGCTATCTCTCTTCGCTTTATTACTTATCAGAAACAGACAGCAGCCAGAGAGATTCGTAAGAATCAGAGTAAAAACCATAAAAAACTACAACTCCCTACAACCAGGGAGATAACACAGTAAATTAGTCCATCAACTATTTCTGCGACACCATCCAAAGTCCTCTGTCAGCTCTCTCTCCTCCTCTTTCTTCGCGCAAGTCACGCCATTTTCCTATTGGTCTTGTTTGGATCCATCATTCCCTGAAAGAAACCAAACAGGGAGGTGAGAACTGTACGAACCATACGGAGCGTATTATGCAATGGTCACAGTACCAGATAACAGCAAGCAAAGCAAGCGTGTTTCGCCAACCAGTGTCAAAGAAAAAGCTTACTTACTCCCATACGGGGGGTTCGCACCAAGGGTGCCCCGGGCGGGATAATCCTCGCCTCCGTATCCTTAATAGAATTGGAACTTACCGTCATAACACTAGGCAAATTCCGATTCTATGTCAGGACCGGAGGCTTCGGATTATGCTAGTTCAAAGCTTACTTACCACTAACTGTGCCACATTAAGAACCGGTTTAAAATAAAACCTCTTGAAGGTGGAGTCGGACGACCAGTCCGCTGCACGCATTAAATCCTCCAAACGCGCTCCGAGCGCGAAAGCCTTCGAGGCCATAGCGCCCCTGGCAGAATGGGCACCAAACTGTTTAGCATCAATGCCAGCCTCTTGCATAACCCATCGCACCCACCTAGCAATGGTGGGAGAAGAGACTGCCTTGTGTGGCTTCTTGAGAGCTATCAAGAGATGCCGTTCGCCTGGCGGGCGGAGTTCCTGCGTTAAATCCTCATATGTCTTCAAACAGTCTACCGCACATAGTTTGGGAGAGTCCCGGAAAGCCGGGTACGTTATTGTTCGTGAGTTGGACTTAGTTCTGCGTCCAATCGTAAAAACGGACTTTTGTTTATATTCAGGCTCCCTTGAGCCGGTGGGGCTGACGAGCCCATGGCTACGCACCTGCGCGCCTTGAGTGGTACTTTACCTGAGAATAATTTTTATGGCAGCCTACGCAGCAACCCCACATACATACCTACTCCCTGCTGACGAGAGGCAACTACCTCGAAACACGTGTCCAGGGATGGCTAACGCGACACTCATTTTCACTTTAAACTTTGGCATAGGCGTACTCGCCGACGCTACTTCATGGACCACAATGTTTTGGGGTAACACTCTGGTAGGACGAGCAGAGTGTGGCCAATCGGACTTTTGTTTATATTCAGGCTCCCTTGAGCCGGTGGGGCTGACGAGCCCATGGCTACGCACCTGCGCGCCTTGAATTGTACTTTACCTGAGAATACTTTTTATGGCAGCCTACGCAGCAACCCCACATACATACCTACTCCCTGCTGACGAGAGGCAACTACCTCGAAACACGGGTCCAGGGATGGCTAACGCGACACTCATTTTCACTTTAAACTTTGGCATAGGCGTACTCGCCGACGCTACTTCATGGACCACCATGTTTTGGGGTAACACGCTGGTAGTACGAGCAGAGTGCGGCCAATCGGACTTTCGTAAAAACGACCCCCTCTGGGGAAAAAACACGCGCCGAGACATCAAGCGCGCGAACATCGGAAACTCTCCTGCAGGAGATCAAGCAGAGAAGCATAGCAAGCTTGGAAGACAATTCTTTCAGAGAAAGGTACCGATTAGGCTGCCAGGAAAGAAACAGATTCAATACTCTGTTGACGTCCCAAAGGATGGAATAGCGACGTTCCGGGGGTAACGATAACCGCACGCCCCGTAGAAGTCTGCAGACCATTGGGTGTTCCCCAATAGGTGCTCCGTTAAGAGGCTCGTGGTCGGCGGAAACCGCCGATCTGATAGCATTAATGGAGCGGTATGCCAAGCCCTCCGACGCCAAATCGGCGAAAAAATTTAAGAGGGGAACGATTCCTGCGACCACGGGATCCAGATCCCGTCGAAGACACCAACGAACCCAACGTGACCACGTGGATCTATAACGTTTCGTGGTACTGTCTGCCCATGCCTTTGACAGGAGGGCCTCAGCCTGTCCCGAAAGTCCCGGCAACAACCATCGTCGCCTGAAAGACGCCACGCCATGAGCCGGAGTGTCCCCTGTGTAATCAGGTGATGAAGATCCCCTTCCGGGTTCTGAAGAAGCTGAGGATACAGGGGGAGTAGGATTGGAGAATCCCAGGAAAGTTCCAGAAGAACTGGAAACCAAACTTGAGATCTCCAAAGGGGGGTTATCAGGATCACCTGTGCGCATTGACACCGGATCTGGGCTGTCGTCCTCATGATCATTGAGAACGGTGGAAACGCATATCCGTTCTCCTCTCTCCAGTCCTGGAGGAAGGCATCCGTGGCCAGAGCCATTGGATCCGGCCTCCAACTGAAGAATCTGGGCACTTGATTGTCCAGGCGGGAGGCAAAAAGATCCGCTGAAAACGGTCCCCAGAGGTTGTGCAACCATTGGAAGACCGGAACATCCAGCTTCCAGAGGCTGGAGTCGTAGAGATGACGGGAGTGCCGATCCGCTACCTGATTGTGCTGGCCCGGGAGATATTCCGCCGTCACCGATATATGATGCTCCAGGCAGTAGCCCCAAAAATCTTTTGCCAGGTTGGCCAGCGCCCGAGAGCGGGGCCCTCCCAACCGATTGACATAACGGACCGCGGAGATGTTGTCCTTCTTCAGAAGGACTCAAGACTGCACCCTATCCTTGGTCCAACAGCGCACTGCGAAAGAGCCAGCTAGCAGTTCCAAGCAATTGATGTGAAAATCTCGCTCGTCTGCTGACCAAACACCTCCGGTGGAGAAATCCCCGCATCGAGCACCCCAACACAGTTTGCTGGCGTCGGACTCGATGACCAAGTATGGAACGGATCCGAAAATCGCCCGACCATTCCATGCCTCCATATGAGTAAGCCACCAGAGAATTTCCTCTTTGGCTTCTGCCGAAAGTGGCACCACGTAATCGTATGAGTGACCTCGTCTGAGGTGATAGGCCTTTTGACGCTGCTTTGCCCGATTTTGCAAGGGACCCGGAAAAATCGCTTGGATCGAGGACGACAGGAGGCCTACGATTCTGGCAAGCTGACGCAAGGAAATGGTGAGCTTGGACACCGTCCGGCGTAGTTCGTGCCGAATTTTCGCCATCTTGCGAGACGGAAGACTCAGGGTTGCTTGAACGGAGTCTACCACAAATCCCAGGAAGGTGACTGACTGAGAGGGGTGAAGTATCGATTTTTTCGTGTTGCTAACAAACCCTAGGCTCTGGAGCAGAGAAACGGTTTGCTGGAGTTGCATCACCAAGAGTTGGGGAGACTGAGCCATCAGAAGAAGGTCGTACAAATAGACGATCATGCGTATACCCCGCGCTCGGAGAAACTCTACTGCGGGATAAAGCACTTTGGTGAAACACCACGGTGCCGAGGAAAGCCCGAACGGAAGGGCCGTGAATTTGTATACGAGGCCCCCCCAACGAAACTGAAGGAATCGTCGGTGGGGCGGATGCACGGGAACCACTAGGTAGCCGTCTTTTAAATCCAGACGCGCCATCCAATCGGAAGGGCGCAGGAGATCTCGCAAGAGGTGAATTCCCTCCATTTTGAAATGGCGATACACCAACCACGCGTTGAACTCCTTGAGGTTGATTACCGGACGACGACCTCCGTCGGCTTTGTCCACAAGGAAAATATTGCTGAGGAAACCGTGAGGATGCAAAGTTGTGCGACAAATGGCGCCTTTGCGAAGCAATTCGGCGACCTCTTCGTCGATCAACCGCGCGTCCTGAAGGCTGAACTGTAGTGGACACGGCCGCGTGACCTGACGAGGATTGCCCATAAATTCCACATGAAAGCCTCGAATCGTCTGCACGACCCATGCATCGGACGTTAGCTCCGCCCAAGCCTGTCTGAAGCACGCCAGTCGCCCCCCTATCCTCAACTGACATGCGGGGAGGACACTCACCGTTTGAAGTTCCACCTCCGGAATTGGACTTGTATCCTCCACGGCCCCTGAAACGCTGTCCTCGCGTTGGATAAAAGTTGGTGTAGTTTGCGGTGGAATTATACTGACCACGGCCAGAGCCTTGTCCCCTTGGAGGGTTTTGCTGGAATCCGCGGCCGGACGAGCGGCCCCTGCCTCGACCGGCCCCGCGGAAAACCCGCTGGGTAAACACTCTCTTAATACCCGACTGGGCCTTGTCCAAGGAGGTAAAGGTAAAGACAAACTTCCCCAGTTCTTTTACAAACGGTTCTCCAAAAAGGCCCCCCTGAGCCACAGCTCTGGCCTCAGAAAAAGCTAAATCCCCAAGTTTGGGGTCCAATTTTATCAACAAGGAGCGGCGACGCTCCGTTGAAATAGCACAATTTGCATTTCCCATAAAAATGATGGCTCGTTGGGCCCAATTAGATAAGACCTCAGGTGAAATAGTTGAGCCTGTTACCTTAGCCTCCTCCGCCATGTCCAGGATTTTTGCCATTGGGCCGACGGCGTCAAGGAGCTTCTCCTGACAGGACCGCCAAGATCTATCAATACCCTTACGGGGATCCTTTACAAATTTTGCTATGAACATAGCCATTTTGGAGTCCAATTCCGGCGTAAGCGCGATTTTGTCTGGCAAGGAGGGATGCGGGCATTCCGCCCTCAAACAACTCTGCGCCTCTTTCTCCAGAGGTCTACGCAAACGGTTGGCAAGGAACCTAACAACTTTATCCCCTGGGACCCAAGCTGAAGACCGGGGGTGCATTATCTCATCCGGGTTCAGCATATCAGCATCCTCCTCTGGCGCCGCCAAAGTGGTCGCCGGAGCCGGGCGCCAAGGACGGGAAGAACCCGCCTCATCATTAGTATCCCCTTGGGTATCATTATCTGTCGCCGGGGATGGGGGGTCTGGAGTATCCTGAAGTGGGTCACTCGCTGGGAGAAGGGGAGCACTTGGGGCCGTCTTCGCCAAAACGCCGTCTTAAGGCGCGCAAAGGCGTCCGCATCCACTCCATCAGGACGCTGCTTTTTAGGGGGGGAGGGGCCCTGTCGGGAATCTGCCCAGGGGCCGGCGCCGCACTGCCACGTGCCGCCGCCAATTGGTTGCATTCCTGCACTATCCTATCCGAGAGACGTTGCTCGATCGGACCCACTACTTCATTAACTACCCGGTAGATCGAATCATCAACTACGTCAAAGAAATCGTCGCTATAAGGTAAGTATTCCTGCACTTCCTCCTCATAGTATTCAGACTGACTGGCCATTTTCGACAAGGTAAGTACCTAAGAACACCAAGGACTGTCACACAACCAGCAGATCAATAGGATTATGAGCAGACCGAAGGCCGCAAAGATAGGGTAGCCCAGAGGGTTACAATAGGGCTGCACCAGACCCTCAACGCGGAAAAACCCTCAGGAATAACCTGACCGGGTGGCTGCCTCCCTACCGCGTTGCAATACAGTGTTTTTAGCCCAAATTCAATTTGGAGTGAAATGCCCAGAATGTAATGGGACACCATCCGCGAGATGCGTGGTGTTCGGCTGGTGCCTACAGCGCTGAATACCCAAGCGCTTTCAACGCGGTTTAGACCGCAATACAGACCCCCACCGGGGCGTTTGAAATAACAATGCCGTGAGAAAATACAGTCCGCGATGCGGACGTCAGAGGTGAGGCAGCAGGGGATGGCTCTCTGACCGTTGGTCTCGCGGCGCGCTCCTCATCTGAGGAGACGCGACGTGAGAGCAACAAGGCGGTCGAGCGCCCCTAGCGGCGTAGAAAGAAGCCGCAGCAGCAGGGGAGCCGGCCGCGTAAGGAGCGAGAACGCTCCCGCGGCCGGTAGGGGCTCTGCAAGGAAAAAAACAACACTGGAAAAATACATATAATGCCCACAAACGTGAAGCCGAACACTTAATTATCACCAAAAACAAGCAAACAGTTACTCGAGATTAGAAAAATGACCAAGAGCACTTAACTGGCTGCGCAGCAGCGAAGAAAGAGGAGGAGAGAGAGCTGACAGAGGACTTTGGATGGTGTCGCAGAAATAGTTGATGGACTAATTTACTGTGTTATCTCCCTGGTTGTAGGGAGTTGTAGTTTTTTATGGTTTTTACTCTGATACTTACGAATCTCTCTGGCTGCTGTCTGTTTCTGATAAGTAATAAAGCGAAGAGAGATAGCATAATCCGAAGCCTCCGGTCCTGACATAGAATTACTCTTTCTGAATTCAGCCGATCTGGACAAACCACATTCAAAAGGGATTCAGACTCAGAAGAAGTTGGTAGGACCAGAAGAAAAATCTTTTGTAATTTGTGAAACATGGAATTCACATTAGGATTAAACTGTGGACCTACTTTCAAAACAATACAGTCATCAAAAATCTTCAAGTATGGGGGATTACAGATCAAGACAGAAGAAGACCCCATGCTAGGAAAGTAATTCCCCTTTGTGTCTCAATACATCAAAAAACCTTAAAAAGTCTTAAAACAAATTCTCTACTTTGAACAGAGAACTCCAAGTAGATCTGAAAGCCCTAATTGCTGCTCATTTTCCCCTTAGTGTAGCTGCAGACCAACCCTTGTCAAAAACATCTTGCAATAATTGCAATATTAATTCAGGGGAGCAAAGGACAGGAAAGAAACCATTATCTCCACATCATCTAGAAAAAGAAGCCCAAGGGTGTGTATATGCCCTCTGTGTAGGTAATCTCCTAGATGCCTGAATGAATTCTGCCACGGAAATAGAGAGACCTAACTTTCTAAGCCCTTCCCTCTCAATCAACCTCTGAAGAGAAGGACGTGATAACAGAGGAGGATGAAGAAGAGGGCTCTGAGAGAGATGTAGGAACTAAACCGGGGATGTCAACAGAGGAAACCAATGTTTCCAAGGCCAAAAGAGGGATATCAGAATTACCTCTCATCCCTCCCTCTGAATCCTTGACAGCAGGTGGGGGAGACAGAGGAACTGAAAGAAAGGCACATAGGAGAACCCTCGGCCAATGACATGTCAAAACATTTACATCTTCAGCATGCTGGTCCCTGAGTCTTGAAAAGAAAACAGGAAAAAGGCAGTGTGACAATCTTCAAATAGATCTATCTTGGCATAGCCAAAAATTTGACAAATTACTTAAACACCTCCCCGGTAATTCTTAACTTCTGGGAGGAGGGAAACTCTGTGATTAGAGTGTCTGCTATTATGTTTTTGTCTCCCCAGAAATGAATTGCCTTCAGAGAAGCCAAGTTCTTCTCCGCTAAGTTTTTTATCTTTAGAACTAATTGATTCAGGGAGGGTTACCCTGTCCCAAATTGTGTTTTCAGGCATGGTAGCTGCCACATTTTATGTTCTCACCACCACATTCTGTAGTAAGATCCTGGTTGTGCACTTCTGAAGAGCTATCCGTAACTGCTTTGAGCTCTCACTAGTTTGAGGAATGGAAACTCTTGTGAGCTCTCTAAAGGCCCTGTGCAGAGATGATGTTCAGTACTGCTTCACAACCTTTGATGCTGGCATCCGCTGTTTTTATAACTGGGGAATGTTGAGAGACACCTTTCTCCAAATTGTGATGCTCCAGCCACCACAGGAGACGATCTATCAAGGACTGTGTTACTGGAACAGGGAGATCAAAATTGTTCGAGGTTGGAAGCCAGTGCTGCATCATATGTAGCACCAGATGACCCGAATGTCGATGAGTCCAAGGAGGCTGCCAGTAAAAAGAACATAACACAGAAAAAAGCAACCTTAGTTCCTTAAACAGTGCAATACATATATTTAGCTGTGGAACTACATGAAGAAAAACTTACTGTGTCTCCCTGGACACAAAGGAAGTGCTTGACTGATGCCTGACTCAGTCATTGAAGAGCCGATAGTCTCCAAACCAACTTGAGTCTTCTTTCTACAGGTTTCTCCGTTTGAACCCAGGCTGGATGTTAACCAGGCTCTTAGTTGGTTCAACGTCCAGATATAATTTCTACATGTTGATCAATAACTCAAACTTATTCAAAGTGTGTATCACCTGGGTAATGTCCGACAGGAACTTCTGTGGAGAATTAGAGACTAATAGGAGGGGGTCCAGCTATAGATGAATTTATATGTTCCTATTGATCAGAATGTTACTCACTGAGGCTGACACCCTGGTGAACATCCTTGAAGATGCCTTAAGCCTGAATGGCAGGACTTGGAAGTGCCAGTGAGAGTCACCCACTGCAAACTTGAGAATTTTCAGATGCTCCCTGAAAATGATAATATGTAAGTAGGGATCTCGAAGTTCCAGGAATGCCAGAAAATCCACCTGATGAACCAATGGGATCACCTGATGTAAAGAATTCAATTTGAAATATATTGCCTTTAGGAACATGTTTAGATCCTTCAGGTTTACAATTATGCAGTCATCTCCTGATGACTTCACAAGAAATGCTGGAGCATAACAATCTTGGCTGTCACAAGAAGGAACAGGAATCACAGCTCTCTTCTTGACCAAGATCATTATGTCCTCCTACAATTCCCGTTGCCTTTCTATGTTTTTGTGAAGGGAGTCAATCAATGAGAAGTGATCCTTCAGATGGAGAGCTTGAAACTTTAAGGAATAGTCATGGGGCACAACCTGAAGAACCTAATTGTTCTTGATCAGATTCTGGCAAGTACTGCATAGAAAACCCACCAATACTCTTGTCTACCTGTCCCTTGTCAGCATAGTCAGGGATGCTCATTGTGTTTTTGAGTTCTACTAGTTTTTGAAATTACCACCAGAAGTGGGCTGAAAGAGATTGTTGTAAAAGGAAGGATCAAATCTCTTCCACGCACCCCTTTTGGGAGTGATAATAAAGTTTTTGATGTCTTTAATAAGTCTTAGATTTGAGCCTGAAAGGAAGAGTACACTTCCTACTTTTAAAAGATTTATTGATAACACTTTCTAACTGTTCCCCAAACAGTCTATCGCCTGAAAATGGCACCTTCAGTAGACACATTTTCTGAGGAGAGTAAGCCTTTCATACAGGTGCCTTTTTGATGGTACTATTCTACTTGCTGCCATGGCCGAAGACTTTAATTGTTGAAGGTTATGTCAGACAAAACTTTTGCTTGAGATTCCATGGCTGCAAAAAGTGGGAAATATCTTCCCCTTCTTGTATCGCCAAAGGCAGAGATTGAACGTCTTTCACTAAATACTGAGAGGAGTATACAGAACACACACCAGAATCAAACCAGAATTTGCCAACTTTAAGAGGTTGCTACTGTCTTATTCACTGGGACTGGAAAAACCAGCTCATCTGTAAATAATTTGTCTGTTTGGCCTGCCAAGTTAGAGTAATGGATCTATGGATTACTTCTGAATTCTACCTTAGCTAGAGGGAAAAGCCTTACCATAAATCTGGTAACAGATGTTTTTGCGGAGTCCTTCCACTCTCTTGTCAGAAGCCCTTGAACTGTAGAATTTACTGGAAACCTTGGAGAAACTGGTTTGATAAACTGTCTAAAACAGTTGCCACTTGTAGATGGTTAGTGCTTGTCTTCAGCAGTTGTGAAAAAAAGACATATATGAAATCAGCCCCTTTAATTGATTATTGTGAATATATTTTAGTCATAGCTGGGAAATGACTAAAAAGACCATACCAAAGATGGAGATGTCCTAGACATTTGGGAAAACTCACTTCTGAGATAAGACAGGGAACCCCTCTCTGATTTATTTGTTTGTGAAAACCCTCAGAGACGGGCTTAATAATCATCTGGAGCTGCTTCTCAGATATATTGTATATTCCAGCAGAGGACCCTTCTCACAACGTCTGTTAGCAAGATCTGGAGAACCCCTTCCCTTAAAAAGAGAAGTGATCAGTGACTTTGTAATTCGCTATCATTCCTCATAGTGAGCACGAACACATCTTCAGAAGCAAAAAAGAAATACTGTATATAAGTTCTTAATTTATATAGTAAGTTAATTATTACCTACGCAATGGTCAAATGTGTATAAGGTAAGTAATAAATTTATATTCCTGAATTGAGAATATTTATAGGAAGAAAAGTGGAAAGAATTACAGGCAATAAAGAGCGTAGCCTAATCCAAACCCCTTCCTCTTTTAAATCAAGAGCCCCTTCTAAAATAAAATAAAGAAAAGAAAACTTTAACTGGTTTTAACCTAGAAACAATATTCAGATATGCAAGCAAAAGAAAAGGAAAGTAGTATTATTCGCTTGATCCACACTTTGAGAATAAATGCTTAAATAAAACTTACCATACACTAGGTCTGGTAGTTATTATATTTGTGCTTGCGGAATCGGTGGAATTTGGCTAACTCCCCATTACGTTTGTAATGTGGAGTTCCTGCCAAATTCCGCCACTTGGTGCGTGGTTGAATTATTCCAGCCATGTGTGCCTTGCAATGTTCAGAGGAACAATGCGAGGAACCATATTGCGCACTTGCGAGAGTGAACTAGATTTGCAGGCCCCAGGTGCGATTTGCTGTCGCCACTGAGCCTTCCGGCGCCATTTTATAATGCTGGCAGATGGCGAGCGGTTAAAGTTAGAGGGAGAGATGCCTCGAGTAAATTTGCTGCCGCTCAAGTAGATTTTGTACTCGAGCGGCAGCAAAGTCAGCTTGAATGGCTGCGTGCTCTTGTGCAACGCATGGTGCAGTTTGCGCTAATTTTCAGTGCTGCTCGCGCTACCACCGCTAAATTGCAGCACGAGCAGCACGAGCTGCATACTTTTGGTCCCTTGGTGGGATTCCTCGGGATCTCGCAGAGTTTTTTTGTAACTTCGCCAGGTCTGCTCACTCCTACCATACACTAAACAGGACTAGACGTGCTGTAATCCAGTTCAAAAGACCTCCTGCCATCTAAAATAACATAGGCCCAGCAGTGTCCCAAAAATATTACTGGCCTTCATAAAGCCAACAGGCAATTATTGCACAGCTCAACTTAAAACCAAGCTACTTACCTTCTGCAATGCCTTATGTGGTAGAGACTCTATCTACCTGCAGATTCCTTACCTAAGAGTAATCACCATGTGTCAGACTGGATCTGGAAATTTTCAAGCAGTACCCCTGCGTACCAGTAGGTGACATTGATGGACTCGGTGTCGTCCGCGTTGGAAGTGATGTGCACAGTGCTTATATAGGTGCCACACCAGTGCACTACCGTCACTTTCTTTTTGTGATTTTCCACACCAGGTGCAGGGAGTCACGAGGAACACTGACAGACATGTGACCCTTAAACTGTGATCCATTGGCAGAGCAGGGAGGATTCAAGGGTCGGTAAGGAATCTGTGGCTTGATGGAATCTTACCAATAAGGCGCTACTGAAGGTAAGTAACTTGTTCATCTGATAGAGACTTCTAGCCGCAGATTCCTTACCTTAGAAAAGATACCAAGCAATACCTACTCTGCGGTGGGTCTCTAAAACGGATTTCAGACCAAAAAGACCTGCAGGATCGAACAGGCAAAATGCCTGTCACAATGGACCTGACTGTTAAGGCAGTAGTGTTTAGTAAATAAGTGCATGGATGCCCATGTAGCTGCCTGACAGATGTCCAGAACAGGGACTCTGTGAGGTAACGCAGTGGTCACAGCCTTGGCTCTGTTGGAATTAGCCCGCAAACCCTCACAGGGTTGCTTTTTAGCCAGTGCATTGCATATCTTTATGCAGAGTACTATCCATTGTGAGATGATCCATTTCTGCACTGTCTTCCCTTTCTTAGCTCCAACATATCATATAAAGAGTTGATCGCCCACCTGGAAGTCTTTTGTTCAATCAATGTAGATCGACAATGCTTTTTGGGTCCAGACAGGTGAGTTTCTCCGCTTCCTTAGAAGGATGGGGTGAGGTGATGCCCACCACACACTGCGGTGTGGTGGGCATCGTGCACGTCACTTCTGGCATTCATGGCGCTGAGGATACTGACTCAAAGCCGAACTATGCCACCTACCGCATCGCTTGAAAATTTCCAGATCCAGTGTGACGCTTGGAGATTAGTCTAAAATAAGGAATTTGCGACTAGAATTCTCTATCACATTGCCAAATATATTGCAGGCTCTTGCCCTGCAACAAAATAAAAGCACTCGTATCTCACAACTTCTCAAGCTGAGAGGACACGTTTAATATCTGCCGACGTGTTTATCTTCTGCCAGCTGAACACACACGCACACACAGACAGGTGAAAAAGAATTTAAATCCATCAGAAAGAGTTCCCTATGTCAGCCTCAGTAAAAAGACAGACTAAAAGCTGACAAAAGTTTGAAGGAATTACATTAAAGCATAAATAACTTCTTGTTCACCTGCCAGCTGGAAAAACGTGGGTCACAATTACCGCAGGCAACTCAAGCAAGGAGACACCAAAAAATGAAGGTAACACATGGTGACGGACTCATTCTGCTTAAACTAAAAATTAGGAATTGGGCCAAACCTGTCCTCACAAATATGTAATTTTAAAAATATTTATTTTATGAAGAAAGGGACAGCGGCCTCAAGCACATGCTAACTAAACTTCACACGGACCACTGCACTGTGCAATAGTGTTCTGCCAAAGGAGTGCACGAAATGCATAGGATATGTGGGAGGGCTGTCTCGTTTAACAGTTAGAAGGGGAAAGACTTGGTATTTGTATTAGGAAGTGCTCGGTAGGAGTGATTTTTGTGAGCTTTCCTCACTACAACTACAGTAGGTTAGGAATGGGACGAGGGATGGATGAGAAGGTAATGTTTATTGCGTGGGCACATATACCCTTGAGGTGTTTGGTTTAATCATTTGAATTCTCTTCTATAAACATAAAAATCCTACTAAAATATTTTTTAAAAGGTGAATTCTTTGAGGAAGAACTACCTTCATGCTAAAATCATTGTGAAATACGTGTCGCGAGATGCTGTGTACCAGATTTAATGCAAGGAAGTGACATACTTTAGAATATACCCCTTCATAAGAGAGAAACTCCTGGGCAAAAGATAAGACATTGGAATTAGGAGAGGCTGCATTCTGATTGGCTAATGCAATGAATGCAGTTTAACCTTGTTTAGATAAACCACCACTTGATTTGGTAGTCATATAACAAGCACGCTGACATCTGTTGTTTTGTGTACTCTATCAGGTGAACCTGTCGGCAACCATGGGGACATTCGATGTGGCCGCAATTGTGGACGAAGCGGAGGTCCGCGGTAGTGGAGAGATGCACCTGGTGATGACCAGCCCCCTCCTTGATAACCTGAACCGGCAGCTGCAGTTCGTCACTTATACCAACACCATCTTCCACCCAAACACGGCGGATGTAGGTGGGTGTCCTTTGAAGGACATGGGCGACACCAAGAGTGAGCGTGCTGGTCATGGGCACTGTAGAGCACATGTGCTTGAAGCGGAGACCCCTCTGGGGCAGAATGTGCAGAGAAGCTTTTGCCTTCGAGCCCTTTTCGATAATTGGCTGCAATGTGCTTCTACTGCACATGGCCACCTGAGCCTAGTTCGACATAACCTGAAATTCTTGTCATGGACATCATTTAGAGGTCGTCAGGGGTCGCAACTGCGACCCCTGGCTTGTCCCATGCTACCCCTATCACCCTTTTTGCGACCCCTGGCCTCAGAGCTGGCAAAATCAGTGCCTGGAACACAGGGGTTGCTCTTCATAATGGACGCTGGTTGGAGCTCCACTTGCCTAGTTTCTGTCAATGTTTTATTATACAAATAGTGAATAATATTATTCACTAGAAGTGTAATAAAAAATGGAGTACATTAGCTGGAATATGACCCTATCTGGAAGCTAAAATAAGTAAAAAATGCTGTTAAATGTTTGTTGTGTGCATGCTTGCAGGTGAGAGTGTTCTTACGTGCCCAAGAGTGTGTGAATGTGTTAGTGTGTGTGAGTCAAAGTAAAGGTCAAATGACGGGCGATGTAACTTCTGCTACACCTGGCATTTTGGTGAATTGAATTCCATGTTTTTTGTTCTGTAGGGATCCAGGGAAATGTGTTTGCAAACTTGTTTCGGTTGCAAAACAGCGAATGCTGCTGACTTTAGAACAGAGGGTCTAGTTCAAGTCCCGGTGTTGGCTCAACATGCTGTGATTCTGGGCAATTCACTTAATCTCCTTGTTGCTAAAATAAATACATTTCACCTTGTGTAATGTAAGTGGCTCCAATGCCTGTGGCTGAGTTCGCACTATAGAAAACAGCAAAAAAGGGTGGTAGGCACTTCCTGAAATTCTGAGGGCCTGAAACACAATCTTACACGTGCAAATGGCTTGATTACAAGAGTGAATTCAGTTTTAGTGCATATTTTGGCATTTTGACTAAGCTGGTGGAAGCCTCGTGGGAGAGCCTATACTCAAGGCCTGAGTTGATTATAGTGACAAGCCAATGAGAAAGAAAATAAGCCTGATTGGTTCACATGGAAAATGTTATTTTAGATACCAAAGGTCTGAACTTCTAATCATGAAAAGTTACAAAAAAGCAGTAGGCATGGCCTTTATTATTCACATTACATGATACAGCCAGTAGTTAAGGGTTACTACACTGTGCTAAAGACTGTAGACAGGTATTTTGCTACATGAGATCGCCAGTGGTGGCTGGTGGAATTTAAGGTGAGGCGTAAGATGTATTAACACATTTTGACACACGAGCGAGCAAAGGGACCAAGCCCGGCCTTTGTAAGGATACCCGGCTGAGGTTTTCCCCCTGAGAAAATATTTGAAAACTAGTGTATATAGGTGCAATTTTCAGCACTATTTCTGTTTTAAAGACATAGGGCAGGTTCATAAATGTCCACAAATACACATACTTTAAATGTTTTCAATCTGTTTTTACAGAACAGCTAGGCAAACCACTAAAGTTTCAAGCAAGGCTGAAGCCTGATGCCTGACTCTGGCTCAGCTGAAGTCCTCTTGGACCTTCAAGCCCAAAATAAGCTGAGCCATTGTGCGGCTTCTGCCTGCCACTAATGATGTAACATACTGTGCCAAGAATGAAAGGCAAATTCTTAATCTGTGATGTAAAACAGGAAAATGAGATAGCAAGACTTGCAGGGTTTAGGAAATGAGGGGGAGAGGTAGTGTGTATGTTAGTCGGAGTCTTCCTTATCATAGCCTTTTCTTTCCAACAGTGAAGACTTACCCTGGAACCGGCAATTTAATAGCCCCCAAAAATATGATTCTTCCCTATTAACTTAAAAATCCGATTCGTTTTTCGATGTTTTATCTTAGTCTTTATGGTTACAAGAAGGCCACAGACCCCTCTCACACGTTCATGACCACAGAAAGCATCTTGTGCATGCCTGAAGGACCAAGGAGAGAGAAAGGGTGGGTCAGACATAGGGCTCTGATGAGGAAGACTTGGCTTTGGAGTAATGAAGATTTAAGGCAAAGTAGCCAAACTTAACGTCGTCATCCATCTTTCTCATAACAGCCCTAAGCTTATACTGAGCACTCTGGACCTCCATCATACAGTCAACTAACAACATAAGTTAAGGCTAGCAGCAACACCCTAGAACACAAGCAAGAACAACCTTGAGCCACGAGAGGCACCCTCCTATTATTCAAAGTCCCATGCATCAGAGATCCATATCACAGGCATTGCAATTCTCCTGTGGTGAGAGCAAAGAACCATGGGAAGTAATGAAGCTCACAAACTACAGTAACAAAGGGCCAACATAAAAGTGCATGCTCTTTGAACTTTGCAGTAGAAGGCTATATCTGTGTGAGCTTGGACTGGGCTCGCTAAAGCTTGGTTTCTTTGAAGCATGCATGTCACAGAGACTATTACAAACCTACTGGCCCAGTAGTCAGAATCTAAATGGAAATGGCTGAATGGATCATGCATGGAGGAGAACGTAGACCAATGCCTGTCAGAAGGGCAAGAAGCATGTGCTGGGGGTAGTGGGTCAATGTGGCAACTGATAGAAGTTGAAAAAAACGGAACCCTCAAATGTAGCAAATGTACAGGGAAAAAACAAGCCAAGGGCAAAAACTCCAAGGAAACCAGACAGTAGCATCCCTTTCAACAGCCACACCCAGCATAAGGTACAATAAAAAGGGGTGCTCAGGGGAAATTCCCAAAGGGAGGAAATGTCCCCTGCCCTGAAAATGCCAGCATCAGAGCAGGACCGACGTCTTATAAAACATTATGCAAGAAGCTTTATAGATAAAGGAGATGTGTAACCCCAAAAATGAAGATTCTCATGCTCACGCCAAACGTTATGAGTTTTAGGCCACAAAAATGGCCCAGGAAACACCCCTGAGAGCCATGGACATAGGAGATTAAAAGTGCCTCATATTTTCTGGGTAAAATCCATTTTGAGGAGCTTTGCACTAAATCCTGAAGGAGGCATCAGCTAGTCTGGGGTCGGAGAGCAACCAGGTGCGACTCAACACCAAACTTGTTAGCTGCACCCACATACTTTAATCCACCTGGATTATGCTCATCTCATGCTGCAGATGCCAGGCAGGGTGCTGAGCCAGTTATAAGAGACTCACCATGTGCGGAAGGGGGCTGGTACATAAAGATCCATGAAGCAGTCTGAAAAGGTACATAGTGGAGCAATTAGGAAAGAACATTGCAGACTCATCACCTACCAGCGTTGAGGAGGAGCTAACATGAGACAATGGTTGTTTACTGTATTCCAAGTTGAGGATCTTTCCCGGGTTTCTCCTGGCAGGAACGGAGAGTCATTAATAATGCTGACAACACAAGATTTAGAAATATCATTGTCAACAGCACTTGAAGCCATCACATTAAGAAGCAGGGACCTGAACCATCAGGACATGTGTGACTGCCACTAATTGTAAATACATGAAAGCAGAGCAGCCATGACTGTTTACAACTGAAGCAACAAATCACAACCGAGTCATCCTGAAAGAGGAACACCACAGTGCCTGAGGGCACCAAACTGAAGGCCAAGCAGCTTCTGGAACTGACCATTTCAGTCCATGCTCAGCTTATCAATGCTGCCATACTGATGGACCACAAGGACCTACACCCCAGGTTCTCTGGACCCACCAAGCATCGGAGAACACAGTGGAAACCTGCACCGTGGAAGGACTTGGCCTATAACCTCCTAAAATAATGAGATCTGAAGCTTGGAAAAAGTTGGACAGTGAGAACTAATTGGCAATAATGACAACACAAGAAGTGAAAATAAAAAAATAGAAATTAAAATGATTAGAATAAGATCAAAACAACCACACTAAAATAGAGGTGTGTCTTAGAAAAGTAGCGGAGCAGCACTCTGATGTGTACAAAGCAATTCCTCTAATCAGCTTAAGACTTCAGGTGGCGGGCTCCACAAATGGTGTGGTCTCATCCTGAAGTCTTTACTGCTTCTTGGAGCTATCCTTGGCCAAGCAGAGCTCTGAAGAGAACCACACTTAGAGCACAGTTTCCATTCCTTCTCATCATGTGTGACATTTAACTTGCTGTCAGTGAGAGCATAAGCAGATCGTCAAATGTGTGAGACTCACAGTGAGTAAGACTTGAAGTCTCTGGAAGCACAAACCTGAAGGCCCTTAGAGCAGTCAAGAAGGATACATATCCGGCACAAACCTCTTGAGGCAAAATGCAAGTTTGTATATGAAAGAAAACAGAACAAGAGTGCAGAGCTGAAAACTGCAAAGTGGAAAACCCTGCACAACATGGGACAGCACCATCATCAGTAACCAAACCCCACCGTCCAACCACTCCCCACCTGAACCACTGCCTGTCGGTCATTTCTCCAGACTGGCAGCCCAAAAGGCAGTACCTGCACTTCTTCATCTTGAAAGGGGGGAGTACCTGCACTTCTCAGCACTGCTGCAATACATTTAATGGAAGAGCACCGTCACATATTAGGAGCAAACAGGCACTAGAGACAGCGAGGGCCAGCACTTCTATATTTCCTTTTAAAGCACTGGACACCGGCACTCATTATGTTAGGACAGCAGATAGGAGGAGCAGCCGAGAGAAGAAGAAACCAAAAACAAAGAGGAGTAGCAAGTGGGACCCACATGACGAAGCTGTCATGTCTACCAATCCTCAACTGGAAGCCCTGAGAGCATGGGCGCAACGACCATTGGGCTCAAAGGGCTTCAGCCTTCCCCCCCCTCCGCATTGTGTGGCAGCCCGGGCTGAGACAGCTTCCCGGGCACACACACAGCGGCACCCGAGTACTTCACAGGTCTTTAAAAAACCATTTGCTTGTTAATGAGGCTTTGTTGTGTTTTCACGCCTTCCTAGAGCCCCTGCATCTCTACTCCACCTACTGCTGCGAGAATTAGCCCCCCACCCCAAATTTGGCTCTAGTTGCGCCTCTGCTGAAAGGCAGGTAGCACAGCGTCCATCCATCATAGTGAGGATCGGGCTGGGAACCAGAAGCATCTCTAGCAAAAATGTTAGCCACACAGCGTGTGCTCTTTGTCTCTCCTCTCTTTCTCTCTCCCTCTTCTCTCTCCCCTCTATCCCTCTTCTCTCTCTCTTGTCTCTCTCTCCTCTCTCTCCCTCTTCTCTCTCTCCTCTCTCTTGTCTCTCTCCTTTCTCTTCTCTTCTCTCTCTCTCTCCTCTCTCTCTATCCCTCTTCTCTCCTCTCTCTTGTCTCTCTCCTCTCTCTTCTCTTCTCTCTCTCTTCTCTCTCTCTCTCTCTCTCTCTCTCCTCTCTCTATCCTCTCTCTCTCTCTTTTTCTCTCTCTCTTTCCCTCCCCGTATAAAACCCTTCTCCTCCGTGACTGCTGCAATAAACCCTGGGGAACTAGAGCAAGTTACTGAGGTGGCCTTGGACCTTCATAAAACATTCTCCAATGCCTGCCGCCCACGGGGAAATGCAGGGCCAGGGCAACACCAGCAGGGTCATGGGCAACAGGAGGCCCAATATCAACATCCACATCCTATGATTATTGACAAATCACTTAATTGCTCAGTGCCTAAAAAAAAAGTTAATGTGTCCTTGTGTAATATAATTGGTGTTCATGTAAAGCGCTCCAATACCTTCAGTTCGAGCTGACGCTATAAAATATAAAGGTTGTGGGTGGCGTGTACGGCTTTCTGGTAGGGGGCGGGGGCGCTGCATAGGAAAGTTCAGTAAAAACAGTTCTTTACTTCTAGGAAATAGGTTTCTTCTGCTTTGAAGATAAGTAAGTTGCCTGTCTCCAGTGTGAGGCCTCGCCTTTATAAAGGTTGTTACACGGAAGACGGACCAGCGTGTTAGATGTGTCTTTAGTCACTAATAACACACAGCAGCAGATTATTTTGCCTGCAGGCTAGTGCTAACAAACTTGTTACCTTTGACACAAAATAAAAAATGTTTAGAGAACTTGATCCCCCTCGCCCTACCCACGTGTGCAGGTACACCCGTCGTGTACAATATCATTCCATGTTTTAGAAAATAGTAGGGGTGAGCATAAGCTGAAAAATGGATCTGTCCAAGATCACACAATTTGGTCTATTTGGGGAAGCCAGGTTTAGAAATCATGACCATCATTTGGGCAACCGGATGCCCGATTTAGAATTTGACTAACAGGTGCTCTGGGGCAAAACCAGCAGAGTACTCTGCCCGTCAAATCCTCGGTTCGCTCACCTTATTTAGAAATGGGAGGACCTTAACTATTCCATTGAAGGACCCCCGTTGGCTCAGTTGACAGAATATTTACTCTTATCGTAGGGGCTGTCGTAAGAAGGACATTACACGCCTGCCCTATTTTGGATGTCTTTTTGTCCCACTCAGTGGCAGGCAAAACTGTTGATAAGGGACAGGAATAAAACAATAATAACCGTCATGCCCTGGAAAAGAAACAGGGTACGTGGGGGGGGGGGGGGGGGGGTCATTTCTTTTTTGTTTAGCAGAAACAAACTTGCGCTTTGGGAGTTTGTTTCTGAAAAAGAAAAAATGTAAAACTTTAGGTGAGCATTTATCAAAACCAACGGCGGCTGTCCACCAAACTTTTAGTACACTGGAAAGAGCAGCCATTACAAGATTTCCTTTTCCTGTACCCCTTGGCCAGTGTTCGTCTCGAAAATTTGTGGGGTGGAGTCTTGACATGATGCTGGAGGTAACTGTCCACTACCATCCCGATGAAGACTACTCTGCCGTCAAACCCTAGATCAGACCTTTTGATCCCTAGCGCACATCTTCTAGTTCGCCGGACGGTGCTTGTCGGTCGAGGGGGCCTTCATATCCACTTCTTGTGCTTTCTTGTTTTCCAGTGCAGTTTGAGACTGAGAATCATCGGACAGCCTTCAGCATCCGGATCCGGAATCCTGCCACACCAAAGCTGTACAATCCAGGATCCTCCTCCAGCGGTAAGTTGTGAGCAGCGAAGCAAGAACTCAAACACTTGCTAAACTTTTTTTAAATTCTGTGTGATAGGAAAGTGGCAGACGCAAAAGTCAGAGATTTTATTTGCATTAAATCAATGCTCCTGTGAAAAGAAACAGCTAGTCGTCTAGAAAAAGAAAAATCTCTATTTTAAAGAGATTTTCTTTTTTTACATGAAAACTATGTGTTCTCCTGATTTAGAAATTCGGAGCTGTTTCAGAAGCTAACGGTCCTTTAGTAATAATAAGGGATTTCCAGATAAGCTGGTGCCTCTCCGAGGGCAGAAGATTTGGAACAGTGTCATTCCCTAGTGACTAATCGTTCTCCAGTCGTATATGTAGCGCTCAACGTCAGACATGACAACTTGTGAAACTCTTTCACTGTGTGAGATGGGGGGTAGGGCTTAGTGCCCAGCACAGCCATAGACACTTTTAAGTTCACTGCCTGTAAGCCCTCCCACCCCACCACCGATCCCGCCTCCGCCAATACCGAAAACAAAAACAAAGCTTTTGAGGCTGACGCCGATGTCTGGGGAGATTTCATACCTCAGTGGCGGCTCCTCTGCTGTGGTGGAGGAGCGTCACCCCCTCCAAACCCCGCCCCCCCCCGTCAGCCTCAAAACTTGTTTTACTTTCAAGGTTATGAGGGGTGGGCGAGTTTTGGGGGCAGAGCCATTGCGCGGGCAGTGGCAGAGGGAGTGGTTTTACATGTTGGTTTGGCCGGCTGTCTCAGGCTGGCCAAATCTACATGCGCATTGAGCCGTTACCAACCCAGCTGCATTGATGGGCTAGAGACAGCAAAGCACTTGCTCCCAGTCTCTCTGGGAGCGCAAATTCCCAGTGCTCAGGCCAATCCTGACGCTGCTTTCAAACATACGAGCATCGTCAGAATTGGCCGCAGCGAGGGTGGGAGCCTGTGCTGCAGCGAGGACTTGAAAAAAAGCGTCGGGCAGCATGCGGAAGGTAAGTTCTTTTTTTTTTTCCAAATGTTGATTTGTTGTCCGTTCCCCTCCCCCTCGCCCAACCCGTCTGCCCGCATACCAGCTGCTACTGTAAGGGACATCAGTTTAGCAGAACCAGCAAACAATCAGCTGGAAACCTGCAGGGGTTTCCAGCTAATTGTGTGCACACTGTGTAATATCGGCATCTCAGCAGGTGGCCCTGCGATTTTAGCTAATTACGTGTGACACAAGGTAGCACCTAGTGACCTGGAATGCGTGCAACATATAGGTAAGCCTCTAATTTCCGCATCGGCCAGTCCAACTCTAAGTATCTGGTAAACCGGAAGTGAAAGGTTTTTGAACGGAGGCCATTTTTCTAAATGTAAAATATGTCTTTTCCATTTGTAGTTTTCAGACACTTTCCCTTTCTCTTCCTACCCACTTTAGTGGAATATAACATCAGCATGCTGGTCACAATTGCCACAAAAACATTCCTCCGTTACGACAAGTTGAGGACGCTGATAGAGAGTATCCGGAAGTTTTATCCTGCGGTCACGATTATCATTGCGGACGACAGCGAGAAGCCCGAGAAGATGGAGGGTCCTCACATCGAGCAGTACTTCATGCCTTTTGGGAAGGTATGTCACCTGGTGGCACGTGCAGTGACTGATGAAAGTAGAGCCAAATGGAATACATTTCAGCCTTGAAGACAACCACTGGCACTTTGCAAAACAATCGCATTAAGTCATTGGGCAAATAGAGACGCTAACATCCCTATTCTCAAAAACATATTGGTCTTACGCCTACTATTGTTTTGAGATTTTTAATTTCTGGCAATTTCCATAAAACCCTACAACTAGATGTAAAACTATAGATCACCAAGGTACCATCTGTTTCCAGGACTTTATTATTCTTGTGGGTTTACAGCAGCCATACTATCTGCAGGCTTAGATTTGATGAACAAAAATATGTTTTTTTCTCCACATGCATAAACATTTCCCTCCTACACCCTAGAAAATAAGGGGATGGTTGGATCCATATCTCCATGCAGAGTAAATGATTATACACCTAAAAAGGCCTCAAGTTCTTAAAAGGTACTATCAGTTGGGCCCAATGAGTTCATAAGGTTCGGTGTAAGGCATGCAATAGACGCAACACGTATTGGCAGGCAGTGAAGACAGACAGGGCCGATTTGGTTCAAGTTAGAGGAGGAAAATTAGCAATGAAATATGAGTTCATTGAAAAACAGAGCTGAGAGTTTAAGTAATGTTGCACTTAACAATGACTCTTAACAGACATTATTATGAAAATATGTTCTTTTACAATAGATGCGAATATTGAGAAAGAGAGAACACAACTAGCAGGAGGAGTGAAACTACAGCTCACGCGAATGAATGGGGGCATATGTGAACCCGAGCCATCCTGCGGTGTGTGGGGGCCATGGATACATACATATGTGTGGGGACCTTTGGCCATTAAGGGCCCAATTATGAGCACCCTAGACAGGAATGGGATCTTTAATGCACCTGATAAAATCTGTTACCCTGCACATCAGAACTCAACACCCCAGTTCTAAGTGGGAGCTTAAACGTAATCAATGTTAGATGTGACATATTTATATATTATATATCATAGGTTTCTGCCTTTCTTGCACCTTGAGGCTGTGTGTGTTAACCTTTAAACTTGTGCGGCAAGGAAAGATAACTTATGATTAGGTAACGATCTATGACAAAGCAATAAGTTGACGGAAGGTTTTAAGAGCTGTTAACCATTATCTTTGAAGTGCCCAAGATAGATGCAAAAAGCAGACTATTGATGTCTAAGTTCACTCTCCACCATTAGTTTTTGGGCTTTTTTGGTAACCCCGACGTCTTGTGGGAGAAGGTCCTCAGTGGGCTAGTATTCCAAGTCCTGCCTACCACACTAGTTAGAAGCTTCAGCAGCACGTCCGCTCAGTGGGCACACCACTGGCACGTGGAAATCGTGCCAATGGCCAGCTCCTCTTCACCTGTCAGCGTTCTGAAAGCGCCAGGCGCCAGACGGGCTGGCCATTCAAACCCTCATATTAGGTGTTTATGAGAGGAATTGCTCAAAACTAAAATGTATTAGAAATTGAGCCAGCTAAATGGAGTAATAAGCAAACAAAGTGCCACATCAGAATATAGAGTAGAGACTTATAGTGCAACATCAGACCCGAGATTAAAACGCGTGTTACTTAATGCAGAGGAGACTGCTCTCCGCCTGGAGTCAGGGAACCTCGACATCTTATAACTTTCAGAAACTTGGCTCAAGGGATGATCAGGTCCAGACCTTCATGCTGCAATCATTGGAGGGTACAAGATGAAAAGGAGAAACAGGGGCATGTGGGGGCCTAGCATAATTTACTGGTTGCACCTAAAAATCCCATAGGGGGACTTAACAGAATTTAATCAGGCAGAAACACTGCTTTTTTCTATAAAGCTCTCAGAGAAAGCTACCACTATTTGTCCTATTAATAGAGCTACCACATACTTACTGCTCCAATTTCGGAAGTAACTTAAAAAGATTTTGTTACCCTATATCCATTAAAGTCATCCTTTGTATGTATTATGGGGGATTTCCATATTTGGTGGCACATGAGGAGTAATTGTGATAGGAAGGATTTACTTAATTTCATGTCAGCATTAAACTTAGAGCAACGAGTCCCTTCCCGTACACATGAAAAAGTACATCTAATTGACCCTATTTCTACGGCGAACGACTAAGTGACAGTGGGAATTCCAATTGAACTGCTGTGGTCAGACTACTATGAGGTGCTTTTCCAAATGAAAGTTAAAATACAACAGAGCCCAGGAGATCTACAAGACTCCAGTTGATTAGACGCTCATAATCATAAGTTATGGCGTGTGCAATAATGAAGCCCTGAATTACCTCCTTCCCTTGTGTAGGGAGAACAGTGGGGATGGAATCCAGCTGGTAAAGTTGACTGATAGATGGATCACTGGTGCGCTGGAGTCTATCGCCCCACAAAAAATAAAAACCAACAAAAAGACGCACTCCCTAATACCCAGGTACACCACAAGATTGGTCTCTACTAAAAACTGCTGTAAGATTCTAGAGTGAAGTTGGAGAAGAACGTTTTCCAAGGAGGATCGAAATAATGATAAATTTGAACTGAAAACTTATAAAAAAAACTTCACAGGTGAACTAAGAAAACTTACCACTCAATTAAAATTTCAGATGTTCAGCACTTTGACCAGCAAAGTATTTACAGTAGTAAAAGACCTATGTTTCCCCTCCTTCTCCAGAACAGAGCCTGTGGTGTCCATTGACGTGTGTGAAGCTTTCTTAGTCTTCTTGCATGAAAAGATAAATTACGTCAGTAAAAATGTCAACTGCAATAAGTTTGTGGAGATGGCTCTTATAAACCCTCAGGCACACCCTCATTAAACACTGTCATGTTTTGAAACATGCTATCACACACAAGCAATTGCTGCCTTAGACGTTCTCCCAAGGAACTCTGGGCTTCTTACTCGGTCAGGCTGTTGTATTCTCCCTCTGGCCTATCCTGAAAGATGGGGGTATCCAACGATATTGGAGTAGACGCCTCACTCACTTATCGTGACATGCTTCATCATTGGAGCCTATCCACACCCGGGTAAGGTGATACAATCCGGGCGGACTCAACCATAAATGGAATGGGAGTTCTCTTCCAGGGGATACTCATCAATAGTCATAAGCACTGAATTATCCCCGCCCACGTGCGGGAACCCGGAGCATATACAAAAAAATACATATATATGTGTATGTTTTAGAAAAGAGGCACATAGTACTAAATAAACACACACACATACATGTATAACATAAAAATAGGCAGCCCTATACATATCCAATAGGCTAAGAAGCCAAAGTTACATGTATTTCTCTAGTATGAAAATAATACATATACATAAAATGTAAGAGAAGGACATGCACAGTAATAGTATTCCGCTGTAACCTTTTATTTTCATAAAAGAAAACCGGTAATAGCAGGCAATTAGCCTTAAAAAAAGGCTGCATAGATAAATAACACCCTTGTACAGAAAAGAAAACTGGCACCTCGCCTTTAAGGCCTCCAGGAGCCCCCTGCTCCCATCATGCACCACAGGTGACAGTTAGGTCAGATCTTTTTTCCGGCTCCTTCTGTGAGGAACCTGGAGCTTGAGCTTAACTGATTTTGATCTTTTTCAGTCAGAATTGATATTCAAACTTCTTTATTCGATATTTCTTGCTACTGGTGGTATTTACTAGTCTTTTTCTGACAAATTGGTCATTCTTTTTAGTCAGAAATGCCACCTTTATTTTAGAAATGTCCCTCCTGTGGGAAGAAGATGGCCAAATCTGATCCTCATTCGGTCTGCGTCGTGTGCCTACCTTCTTCTCATGACACAGAGACCTGCTACCATTGTCTTCAACTTTCAAGAAGAACATTGAAAGATAGAGAGAAGATCAGACTTCTAGGCTTGATGGAGAGAGGTAAACATCATGAAAGCAGCCCAGAGAGTCAGCATACTTCTAGAGGGCCCTTCTCTCTGAGAAAACGGCGAAGATCTACATCACCAAAAGCTAGAAGTAAGAAAAAACATCACAGCGCGTCGTCGAGACCAACTGCACAAGCAAGATCGACGTCAAAGACAAGATCGCTGTCGAGAAGTAAGTCGATGTCGAGGCCAACGACGCAAGGAAGATCGACGTCGAAGACACGGTCTCCGTCGAGAAGCAAGTCAACGTCGAGACCAATGACGCAAGTGAGGTCGGCGTCGGAGACAAGATTACCGTGGACAAGTAAGTCGACGTCGAGACATGCTTCGGGCTCGAAGCATGATAGACCTCAGTCGACGTCGAAGCATCCGTCGACATCAATTAAGAGGTCGACGTTGAGATCGCCGCCTCCTTCTCTAAGGTCGGCGTCGAGACACTCCAGATCACCCTCTCGGACCCGTCAGCGGTCTACGTCGAGGGCACGGTCGACGTCGAAGAAGCCGCATGAACACCAGCTGTCGACTTCGAGGGCTTCTTCTCATAGATCTCCACCGCCAAGAGTGTCACCGCCACGGTCGTCGTCAATGGTGGCTCACTCTGATTCGACGTCAAGGCGTTTGACGTCGAAAGACAGGCAAGGTGTTCCTGCTGAAGACGTAGAAAGACCGACGTCGAGATCACGGCGCTCGACGTCGAGGGAATCTTCTTCCTCGCCTGGTATAACTATTATACAGGTTACACCGGAGGGCTCTCCGACTAGTGGGAACAAGTCTCCTCCTATAAACATGTTACCAGGATGGTTGGAGGACATCAGGCACTGGAATATCCAACCCAGACCTTTAGAGACCTCCTACCATGGAATGCGCACGGCATCCCGCTGGTAGGTCCCCAAGGCGATTCAGATCTCCCTTAAGACGGCGCTCATGTTCAACAGAGCGCGCAAAGTCCCGCCGATCGCATACACCGAGGAGAAGACGGAGGTCTCCTACAACGACCCTATCAACAAGGTCTTCGTATAGAGATTACTCACCGACTATCTCGTCAACACCACCATCCAGGGTTTTCCCAGTTGATGATCTTGGGACATTCAACGAGGTGCTCTGTAGAGGTGCCAGCAAGTTGAGTATAACCATGGCTGTTCCTCAGGTGACTACTTTCATCATATTTGAAACTCTGCACCATCGTGCTTCGGCGAAGCCCCTTCTACCTTTGGTGCCGGGATTGTCAGAGCCTGCAATGAAAACTTTTTTTGACACCTGCCACATTGGGCTCTGGTCCCGCACGAATTAAAAAAAAGTACAAGACCCCAGACCAAGATCCTTTGTTTCTGCGGTCTGATCCACCACCGGATTCCCTTATAGTTGCCGCTGCCAGAAAAGCTCATTCCAATACTTCTATGTCGTCTGCTTCTCCAGAGAAGGACAGCAAACTGTATAAGCAGGGATCCAGATGAGTGATATGTTAAAAATACTTCAAGGTATATCATTCTGAGGGTACCTGGGGTATGGATAAAAAATGTGAATTTGTTGGGTTTTACTGAATTCAAGCGTTCAGCTGTACCACTGTTACTGTGCCAACATGTTTTGGCCTTCTCAAGGAGCCCACGTGGGTCTGGGGCCTTTGTCAGGGCTATATTTTGTGTATTCCTGCTCCTTTATTGTGCACACACACCAGTCACATACGTGAGGCCTAATGCTCTCACCTGTCTTGGTTTTGTCTTCAGTGGATTTTCCACTGGTTTTACTTTTTAAGGGGCCTGTGGTTCAGAAGGGGGGTGCCGTCTTGTAGTCAAACATTCGTCAAAGATTCCAGCACCGCGGGATTACTTGGGTGACTCCGCTCAGACCGCCGCAGAATACTCGAAAACGGAAGAGTGCAACTGGCCTGACTTTCTCTCGCTCACCATAGTGTAGAGGATGTTTTGAAACGTTACACATTAATACGGTAAAAGCATCGATGCTAACAATAAAATTGGGATAGCCAATAGATCCTTGTCCTGCCTCCTGTTTCCACCAGGTATTGGACAACTTGGCACCAATATTTACAGATCTGTGTAATCTGTCAATTGACTTAGCAGATCTGCCTCTAACAGTGAAATGATGCTCAAATCATCCCTATTCTAAAAAGAACCTTCATTGGATCTTCTTTAACAATCAAACTATAGACACATTTCCAAATTGCCTTTAGTTGCAAAAATACTGGTAAGAGGCACTGACAGGCAACTGAAAAGTCATTTGGAGACCAATAAACTGCTTGACAAAACCCAAGTGGGATTCAGATCACTCAGCTGCACAGAAACTGCTCTGGTATCACTTAGTGATGGATGATATTAGAATGTTATTGGATGGGGGATGCAAAAATATTCCAGATTCATCCAAAACAAACTCACAGGAAAGTTGTCCAGGCTACAATTTTATCTCCCCTGGACTACTGTAACGCCCTTTGTTCAGGACCGTTGATAAAAACATTAACACGGCTACAGAGAGACCGAAATTAGGCAGCAAGACTTTGGGGCCTGATTAAGAGTTGGCGGTGCATGCCGGGTCCGCCTACAGCTGTACTGCCAAAACCATGGTTAGGCCGCCTGCCAGATTATGAGTATTTCTCGTGTCTGGCGGGCTTTTTTTTTTTGCGTTCCCATGGCGGTGCCCTGAAAATGGACACTGCAATGTGAAAGCCAAAACAGTTTCTGCATGGCATGGACTGCAAAGTCCATGCCGTGCAGGATCTGGGCTGCATGCACACAGGGGGCAGCATGCACCCTATGGCGCAGAGGCACAAGGGCACCCTGTAGGGCCACCTTTGTTTCCTCTCTGCCACGGTTTTTATGGAGGAGGAACCGCCGTGAAAACATTGGCGGAGAGGAAACTCGTAATATGCTTGGCGGGACTGCATTAGTCCTGCCAAGAATATTGCAACCTCCTGACTGCCGCAACACCACCAGGGAACAGTGGCCACTGCAGTACCGTTGTTGTAGTCAATCAATCAATCAACCAATCAGTAAATTTGTAGAGCGCTTCTCGTCACCCATGAGGGTATCCAGATGCTGGTATGGTCCAGTTGATTAGCCGAATAGCCACGTCTTCAGAAACTTTCTGAACTCTGGAAGAGATGGGGAGGTCTGTAGATGAAAGGGTAGCTCAATCAATGTAATCGCTGCTAGGTAGAAGAAGGAGCATCCTCCGCATCTGCTAAGTCGGAAATGGGGGATGAGGGCTAGAGAAAGGGATGCAGAGCAGAGGTGTCTGGAGGGCTGATGGAAGTTCAGGCGGTGGTTGAAGAAGGCGCATTTGCGGCTGTGTAGGGCCTGTATGCATGAGTCAAGAGCTTGAACTGGCATCTTTTCTGTACAGTTTCCTGAGGTAGGGAGTGATATGGGGTCGTCTAGAGCAGAGTTACTCAAAGTACAGCCCCTGGACTGCATTTGGCCATCTAGACCTTTATATGTTGCCCCCCTGGTGAACAGCCGTACGGGCTGCTGTTTACTTGCTGAGCACTAATATTTAGATTTTTTATTTTTATAAACGGGCAAGCATTTATTTGCAGGTTAACTGAAGTTATGGAGTGACTAAGGTGGTGTCCTGCAACACTTAACTTTAGGAACACCGTTATTTTTAAAGACATCTGACAACAAACGTGTAAAAATAGGATTAGGTTTCTTCAAAATTCAAAAAAGTCACATAGTTTGGTCAAGGGGAAAGCCAGGAATGATTTCAGGTTTTCTGGTTTCAAGTTGTGCAATTCAGCCACTAAATGTACATGCTTTGCTTCCCCTATGACCACCTTACATAATCCCTGACTCACTTTCCCCCCCTACCTCCACCCTGCTGGCATCAGTACAGCCGTCTGTCACAACACAGACCATACTTTGTGGCCCCTGTGCAAATGTTAGCAAGTGCCTCAGGTATAGGGAGATCCAGGACGAGTCTGCAATCCCTGCGTAGAAAGCGTTGCAGTAGTCCAGGTGGCTGGAGATAAGGACCTGGTTGATGGTGCGTCTTGAGCTTTGGGATAGCCATTTGAATATCTTACGAAGCATGCGCCGGATGAAGAAGCAGAATGAGGAGTCGGAGTTGACCTGAGTCATCATGATTAGCTTGTTGTCGAGAATGATGCTTAGGTTCTTAGCGTGGTCATGGGGGGTAGGAGTAGGCCTATGTTTTGAGGGCCACCAGAATGCATCCCATGGGGAGATTTTGTTTCCGAAAATCATTACTACCTCTGCCTTGTGCTTGTTAAACTTCAGACATTTGTCCTTCATTCAGTTGGTTATGTCTGTCATGCAGTTGTGGAAGTTGCTCTCGGTGTTGGTGGTGTCTTCGGAGAGGCTAAGTTGTGTTTTTTCAGCGTAGGATAGGATGTTGAGTCCGTAGGTTGTGGTGCGGCTGGCCAGAAGTGTCATGTAACTGTAGAAGAGGGTGGGGCTGAGTGAGGATCATTGGGGTACTCAACAAGTGATGTGCTTGGGTTCAGAGATGAAGGCGGGCTTTTTGCGTTCTTCTGGTGAGGAAATAGGCGATCTATCCGAGAGCGGCTCGTTGGATGCATATGCTGTGCAGTGCAGGTTCCAGTCCAGATGTGAGGAGAGTTGCTGGTTGATTTCTTTTTCTAATACTTTGGCTGGGATCGGGAGAAGGGAAATCAGTCGGTAGTTGTTGAGTTTGCTGGGGTCTACCGATAGTTTCTTTAGTAGGGCATTGACTTTTGCATGTTTCAAGTCCTCAGGAATGATGGCTGTGGCAACTGAGTTGTTGAACAAAGAGGTGAGTACTTGGCTGACTCTGACTTCGCTTAGGTTAAAGATGTGCTAAGGGCATGGATTGGTTGGGTCCCCTAGGTGGACCGAGTTCATGATGGAGGCGGTGTCCGGTGGGGCGAGCTGGCTCCATTCGGTAAGTAGGATGTCTATGGTGATAGCAGGTTGTTATGTTGCTTGAAGAAGTCAGTAGCCTTGGGCTGGGGTTTGAAGTTTCTGTAGATGATGGCGATCTTGTCATGGAAGAAGTTTGCAAGGTTGTCACAGGGTTCCTGTGAGGGGGTAATGTTGTTTGTTGCAGTTGAGGGGTTGGAGAATTTTTGATGATGTTGAAGAGTTCTTTGCTGTTATCGGAGCTTGATTCGATGCTGAGGCCAAGGTTTTTTTCTTCAATTCTCTCAACTGTCTGTGGTAGAGTTTGAGAGCTGTCTTGAAGGCGATCTTGTCGGTCGTGCCCTTGCTGGCGTGCCATCTCCTTTCAAGTTGCTTACAGTGACGGTTAGTGGTTCTGAGGTCTTCAGTATAGCAGCTAGCCTGCTTGGTGGACCTTCTGTGGGTGTTGTTCCCAATGGGAGCGACATTGTCAGTACAGTTAGTGATCCAGTTGTTGGAGTATCTGACGTTCTGGTCTAGTTTGTTGGAGGAGAAAGAGTGGGTGGTGTTGAGGGCGTTGATCCATATGTCCTTTGAGACTTTGCTCCAGCTGTGGTGGGGGCATTAGGCAGACTGGGGGCAGAGGTCCATAAGCTGGTGATGTTGAAGTGTACAATAGAGTGCTCGGTCTAGGCACGTTTCGTGGTGTAGCTGTACCTTATGAGGTCACTCGAGGTGAAGATGGGGGTCTAGCATGTGGCCTGTGGTGTGCGTGGGGATGTGGATGAGTTGGGTGAGTCCGATGTTGTTAATGCTGTCGAGGACGTTGGTAGTGTTGATGTCATTGTGGTGGTCGAGATGGAACTTGAGGCCGCAGAGGAAAATTTAGTTGTTGGAGTCTATGAGGAGGGGGCGACGAAGCTGCAGAAGGCTGGACATGGTTCTGGTGGACAGCCCCTGATGGTGGTTTTGTGGTCTGTTTGGATTCAGAAGTTGAGGTGTACCATGGTGTTCCATGGCTCGGGTAATATCACTTGTGCTGGTTCATTGGATGTATTCCTTGTGTATGGTGGCACCAGGCTTGTTGATGCAGTTACGGCTTGTTGATGCAGTTGCTGTGGGTGATCTTGTCTCCTTCGGGTATTGCTTTGCCAATGTCTGATGCAGAAGTGGGATTGAGCCAGGTCTCAGTGAGAAAGAGGACATCAGGCGTGAAGTGGACATGAGGTCCCAACTCTCGGTGGTGTGCTTGCATAGTGAGCGTGTGTTGAGAAGGGCGCATGAAAGTTGGTGTTTTTGTTCAGGTGGTGTGTGAGGTAGAAGGTGAAGTGGCAGTGGGTGCAGGTGAATGGTCCTACAATGGACCATGGGTCGGCGCAGTGGCAGTGTTTTTTGTGGCGTTGAGAGTGTAGGGCTTGGCGATGGTGTATCTGTGGAGTGGCGGGAGGGCCAGGGGTCATTATGCTGGTCACGGTCTAGGCGCAGACAGGTACAGAAGGACACAGGCGGGAAGGTCCAGGGTGGGCGGGCTTCTGTGGGCAAGAAAATGGTGAGTGGGAAACCCGGGCAACGGTGGTGTCACTGGATCAGGCTAGAATAAGCAGGAACTGAAGGCCACAGACAAGGGGCACTAAGTACCCAGGTGCCTACCAGTGTGATCATGTGCTGCTGCCTGCATTAAGTAGGTCAGAGGGAGGGCAGGGCATCTGTTAATAGGAATAACGGTGAGCGGGAAAACACGTGCTGTGGCGGTGTCACTGGTCCCGGCTGGAACAAGCAGGAACTTGAGGCCACAAGTAAGTGGCAGGCTTGGTGCCCAGATATCTACTAGTGAAGTTGCGCTGCGGCCTGCATTACATAGGTCCTGGGGTGGGTGTGGCTTCTGTTGGCAAGAAGAATTGTGAGTGGGAAAATCCAGTCTGTGGCGGTGTGACTGGATCAGACCGGAACAAGCAGGAAATGAATGCCAGAGGCAAGTGGCAGACTAGGTGCCCAGGTGCCTAGTCATGGCGCGCTCCAATTGAACAACTGGACTGAAGTTCTTAATTTCATAGGTTTGTAGAATAGAAAATAATTAAATAATCTTACCTTCTCCACCGCCGCCGCACACCCCTCGAGGGCCGGTCAATCTGTCATCCGCATGTAGGGAGGGAGTGCAAACCACTCCCGCTCCCTCTGCTGTGAGCCAGCCCCGCCCCGCCCGACTTTGCTGGAGCAAAGAAAAATAAAATGATAATACCTTCTTGCTGTTATCATTTTATTTTTATTTTGTACTGCTCACGGAGCAGTGGGGCGAAGCTCCTCTGCCTTAGCGGAGGACCCGCCACTGTATAGAATCGCATTTGAAATCTTGTGGCGGAAGCTTATTAGTATGCTTTTTTAAGAGGTGAAAACACCACACCACTTAAATTAGGAAAGAACCCCTACTTAAAAAAATGCATTTAGAGTAGTAACTCATAGGATTTCCAAAACGGAGTGGAAGCAGCAGTGTAGGCACAGCAGCAAAACAGGCACAGCTGCAGCACACCCTAGCTCATCTGAAAGTATACCCTGTGCATGTCTGGGCTGATGCCAGATTTAAATCTAGAACTAAGAACCACCAGTCGCCTCTTAGGGGGAACAATTACAGAATTGGACCACATTTTACCAAACTGTATAACCTTCTAGTCCCTCCGCTGCGTTTCCTCGTGCATCCAGTCCCGAGCAGCTCCCCCCTCGTGTTCCTTGCCTCGGATGTTGAGGACAGCATACCTTTATTGGCGTGAGAATTGTCCCTGTGCCCCAGACATGATTCATGGCTGAATTTTCTAAGGAACCGTGAGCTAATGTACTTCTATTTCTTGGTTACTGTTTAACGTTATTTCGGCCTCGGGAGAAATTCCGCACTCCCCGTTACGGTGCTTGGTCATGAGTGACTATAAAAGGTCTCTCTCTCCTGCTGATCCTTCTAAGAGATGACCTCCTCTGACCTTTTTAATAAACACCGACTTACTCAACCGGATACTGGCATAGAGAGGAGCAAGGTCCATATGACAGCACAGGCCAGTCCGTTAAACATTATTTATTTTTGTGTTGCAGTTTTATATAGCTAGAGCTTGTCCTGAAGGTATCAGAGCGCTTTACATGAGCACCGGTTACGTTACAGACGAACACATTCATTTTTAGGCACAGGGAGATTAACTGCTTTGCCCAGAATCACAGACATAGGCAATGGCAGGTGGAGCATTGATTGGTTCTGGATCCAATGACAGACTGAGGTATGGCAATAATGATCAGCATTGGAACCGTTTTCATTTTTTCGCAGAAGGTGAAGCAGAGTTGTGTTTTGTAGCCCAGTTTACGTAATTAAGACATAAATGATCATGGGAGCTGGTGCAAATATCTGATGCACCCACTTCACTCCCCTCATGCTTTTTTCTTATCTCTTATATGCCGAACATGGAGGGGAAAAGCTCTCAAGACTTGTTGGACACTTATTATCAGCTTGGCACTGACAGGGTATTGCCACTCATAGACTTAAATCCAAAGTTACACACATTCTGACCGCTAAATCTATGAAGAAAGACTGGATGGCAAGAGATGAATTAAAAAGGCCGCAGGTAATGAGATAGCTGTGGCTTGCTCCTACAGCTATAGATTCCTGGAGGAGGTTTGTGCAGGTAGCCTGAATCAAGACTTTTATTATCTTATCCAAGTTGCTTTAATGCTTGAATTGCAAATTTCAATATCTCATGCATGAAACATGTGACCTACTTGGTGATGTTACGACTACATAGTGTGGGGGCACCAGAGTGCTGGACTTTAGGAGGGCCGCACTTTTGAAGAGCTCTGGAGGCCAGACAGTACAATCTTCCATTGATTTTTCATTTACAGCAGACAATATTGGGATACGTCATTGGGTGTGTGAGCTAACAACCTAGGGAGCCACACTCCTGCTCTTCTGTGCTCCTGGGGCTCTCCTGCATCTTGATGCAGCTGGGCCAGGCCTTCCCACGTGAAGTGCCGGGCTCTGGACCTGTCTGGGCATGGCTGCCGAGGTGCTGGCAGAGAGGATTCGCAAGTATATCGGCTGGCCTTTTGGGGGCCAAGGGAATTGGTGCTACTTTGCTACTCACTCCCGGCGTGCTGTAGAGACCACCAGACGCTAAGTAATCCTGAGCTGAGCCCGGGTGAGGTGTGCGCTGCATTGGCACGGATGCTGCACAGGGACAGCCCACACAGGCCTGGAGCAGGGTAAAGCCATGTTGTGGTCTGCTGAATGGGGGTTGTAGTGAAGCAGGCTCCTCCTTCCCCACATATTCCTGGGGCATGGCCTATGTGCTGCCCGCCAGGATCCAAGGAGGTAATAGGCTGGGCCTGCGGACCTGCTGAGAGGCGAGGGCGGGATCTGAGCCTCCTCCTAGGTCAGGGTGCACTCAGTGCATAGCTATACACGGTTGGTCATTGTGGTGGCTTGGAAGGACGACACAGAGGCATAGTTAAAGTAACCGGAACTGGCCCACGGCACGTGCACCCAGCCCCTTTTATTAGCAGGGTCACCTGACCGGTGACACCTGTGATAGATGGTTATGGGATGAGTGTGGAAGCCAGCCCTCGGGGAGTGGCTGGTTGAATAGGGCATTTACTGGAACACGAGCACGTGTCCTGCAGGTCACTACAGTAATATTGGACTTGGCAGAACATTTCTCAGCATTATCCTAACTGCCCCAGCCAATTAAACACCTGCTTACAATCACCCTGTGTTAAAGCTTCATGCGCCGTGGTGTCGGACTTCTACCCGCTTCTTTCACTTTGATGTATGGTCCACAGATGAGGCCACCTAGTGGCCGACCTGGTTGTAGTGATTCTTAGCGCCTGTGTGTGGAAACGCTGGTGGTCTGCCCGTCTGCTGAGGCCTGTTAAGCCTGGACCCTTGCACATTGACTGGCATGACCTTCAGAGCCATGTTGCCTCCGTGGTGGGTGTCACAAGACCCATGATTTGAGCATAGTTTTTCATTTGTTAGTATTGTATCAGTTTAGGTACTTCTTTTACTTTAGACCCCCACTTGATACACAGTGAAGGGCAAATACGACCATAGGCATTTCAATCTCAAAATGCACAAATGGGAGAATACAGAAGCTACAGGGAGCGGGCGCGGCTCCCAGGCGCTGGTGTAGATGATACCAACCAAGATGTGAAATCACTCCTCAAAGTGATGCAGCAAAGACTTTCACCCATTGACAAAATAATTAATTTGCTCACATGTAGGATGGTACTCATGAATTCAATAATGGATAAACAAGAACACTACCTGATGGCGGCAGAATAATGTATTTCTGATGGGGTGGATGGTATGCTGGAAAATATGAAAAACTCCTGAATATAGAGGGGTTCGGAACCTGATTAGATCTAAAATTGAAAAATTACAGGTCAGGTCCAGACGCAACAACCTTTGCATCCTTGGTGGGCTGGAGACAACATATTTACATCTTTGGAGCCGACAAGCTCTTCCGTCTGTTTGTGTGAGAGCGCGCACAGGGTCGGACTGAGACAGGAAGCTGGCCCTGGCAATAAACTGGAAGTGGCCCCCATTTGCAAATCAAATGCCGAAAAAAGTGGCTCACATTTGAAAATTAGAGCCGTTTTGAACTGGAGTATGCACACGCTAAGGTGCACCCTCACCTGTGACCCTTAAATACCCCAAAAAACTTACGGTGACTGTGGGACTTCAGCAAAGTTTGAGAAGCCAGACACTTGTGTGGTGTAGAAGAGTCTTCCATCATGGATCCTAGCAAGGAACGGTAGCTTGTAGTCACATGTACGCCAAAGCCTGACACCCGTATGGCACCTGGCACCAGACGCCTGTGACTCCCTGGTCCTTACGAAAGCCTCGCTACTCGCATACGGAGGCTGAAACATGTAGACCGGTGTTTGCACTTTCAAATAAGGATGTGACTGGCCACTTGCAACCAGTTTTTACATCCACCTACACTTTTTCTTAACCTTGTCTTACTTCTCCACCAATAAATTCAGTTGGGACAAGTAAAGACATTTTTAACTTTGCACTTTCACCTATTGAACCTCACAAAAACCCGCTCCGCTGTAATCAGGTGTCGTAGCACACCCGAGAGGCAATCGGCCCCACAGGTGGGATCCCAATGATGAAGCAAGTCACCAACTAGGTTGATGAGAGAGGGATCTTCTTAACAATAGGCGTGACTCCTTGTGCTTAACGCTCTTTGTTGGGAATCACTATTTTGTTGATTGCTTATTTGTTACAGGGGGGCCAAGAGTGGCTCCATAAATAATCCCTTTCTCTCCTGTTTTATTAATATATTGGTCTAGTTGCCCATGAGGATAACTATTTCTGTATGCTACTCTGCATAATTTTTCAATCCACCACACAGTGACTGAGGGGTAGGTGCCGTTCTCCTTCCTGTGGGTATACTATGAAAGGGCTGCAACCCTTTTTTCCTTCTGCCTTGGTGAACGCTCACTTGTTGTGCAACACTTAGTGAAAACATCCTCAATCTATTCCACTGCAGTGTTGTGTCAGGAATCCTCTGACCCCCATCATGCTTCATTCTAATGGAGGCTACGTCTGATGCTGTGTTCCGGGACGACGTTAGACATGAACTCATAGAGTACTTTAGTACTAATATTGGTTCAGTTCATAGCATGAGAACAAAGTGAGAAAGAAGCCTTAAGGTTGTTGTTAGAGGTGTTTACATAGCCAAACAGAATGGAATCCTTTAAACACTCAGAGCACACATGAAGAGATTAGAACAAGAAATGTATGAACTAGAGATAAAACATACGACAAGCCCAACCATTTCCTAGTAGCTGAGATTCAACAAACAAAAATAAACAGAATATAATGACATTGAACACAGAGGGATTAAGTACCCAGCCAGGGCAGTAACAGTATGCGCTTATGTGGACAGAGTGAAACCAGGCAAGACCCTACCAGACAAACTGAAACACAGGTGGGCTACCAGTGATGTAACCTAAATATTCCTGGAAGATGGACCATCCTACCATGAAACTGAGAATATGCTCTGGGCCTTTACTGCCTTCAGCACAGACTTGTATACCAGACATTAGACTATCTGGATAGCACCGCTCTTGCTGGGTTGGGAGATGGTCACCAAGAGTTTTTATGGAGCCTATCACTATGGAAGAGATAGTGGCAACTATACAAAGTATGCTGGGCAATAAGGTCCTGGCACAGACTGGTTGCTAGCTCAATTCTTAAAAGGATACACTTCTAATTTGATCTGGCACTTGCTGATGCTTTTTGAGGAGAAAAGTTTTCCCCCTCCATCAATGAGAAAGGCTTTCCCGGTCACCCTTTTTGAACCTGGTAAGCCAACGAACCTCTGTAAACCCAACATACTGACATGATTGCTAAGAATGTGGCAAGTAGGCTGATCTCACTAGTTCCTGACCTGTGCTACTTAATTAATCAGGGTTTATCCCTGCAAGATCTACATCCCATAACTTTTGCATAATATTAGATTGAATTCACCAACTGGATCCAGGCCTGGAGGTGGCGGCGGTCGTCTTGGATGTAAGTAAGATATTCAAATCCATGTTAACACTCTCTGACCCTGTGACAAGTACCTGTGGCACTGGTCAGGTATCACTTTTATATCCGATTTTGTTTGCCCTTGCACTAGAGCCTCTCGCTTGCACGTTAAGGCAACACTACTCAAGATGCGCTCTAAGATTCACATACTGGAAAGTACTAATATCATTATACGCAGATGACAATGTGATCTTCATTCAGGGCCCCAAAGACAACTTTCATTTATTATTAGAGAATGTATAAAGTTTGGATACATCTCTCACCTGAACATGACTTGGAGTAAGTCACATGTCTTCCCCATTAAGCCCATTAATGAGAAATGTCCACTCGATTTCCCATTCTAGAGGTTCACATAGTCTGTAACACAACTTCGTATATGGATCAGTTGTGATCCTGACACCATAGTCAAAGAAAAATATGGGCTGGCAATTTGCAATCTAGAAACTCAGATAAAGTGCTGGGCTGCTTCATCACAATTGCGCTGATGATGATGATTGTTTTTCCAAAATTCCTATAGTTATTTAAGAATATCCCGCTTCTACTATCCAGATATTTTTTCACTTTCACTTGTTTATGGTTAGTAAACTGGCCTGGACTGGCAATCACACAGGGTCAAATGGGATATTCTCAGTAGCGGCCCGCCCCCTGCCGGAGGAGGGAGGCGGTGAGGGCGGAGGGGTTCGGGGACAAAAAAATACAACAAACTTACCTCAACGCCACCACGTACGCCACCATTGCCACTGTATCACCCTCTTCCTTCTGGGCACAGGCTCCCAGACTGCACTGACGATGCATGAAAGCAGCGTCTGAATTGGCCTGAGCACTGGCAACATGCACTTTCAGGCAGTCTGGGAGCCTGTGCCTGCTCTCTCCAGCCCCAGCAATGCAGCTGGGGTTGAGAAAGCTTCACTGGGCATCAGGGTTTGGCCTGCAGTGTCATCCCCTGGACCCACCCGTCGGACTTATCAGAGTCCTGGGGGTGGGTCTAGGGTATTCAAATCAAATGGGTTTGAAATCCCGTATCGTGGTGGCGGGAGGGGGGGGGGGGGGCGGGGAGGGGTGGTGCTCCTCCACTCTAATGAAGGGGCTGCCACTGAAAATTCCTCCCTTGTCGTATCATGAGGGTAGATTTGCAGCGGTGGACATGGCGGTCTACTGTCTTAGTGCCCAATCGCAATATGCCCTATTCTGGTTGTATACCTCATTTGGCAATTGAGGGAGACAATACACCACCAACCACTCTCAAAGGCATGCATTATCAAAAAACTTCAAGTAGACGTTCTGTACTTGATACTGTTGATGAGGACCCGGTTGAGGCTGCTTTACTATCATGACCTTCCACTACTAAATCACGCAGGGCTCACTGTGACGTGTGAAGAGAAGTCTGTGATATTCCTATACAAACTTAAACTGGATATGTTTAATAATTAGTTCCCTGAGGGCTCCTTCATACAGCGGCACGACATTGGTAGTTTTGACAACTACGTCCCACCTGCAGAGCTGCCTTTAAGGGCTTACTTAAGAGCCCCTCACTTCAAGACTCTAACACTGCTTTTCTCCACATAAATCCCCCTAAGGGTCTTATAAGATGTCTGTTCAGCCTGATGCAAGCTGGATCTCCTATCATCAAGCCTTCCTCGAGATAAATGGAATTGTAGATTTGAACAATCCACTTTCTGAAGTTGACTGGGCCTGATGTTTACAGACCGGCGCACAGGGCCGGACTGGCCATAGTGGGCCCCGGGCGTTTTCCCAGTGGGCTGGGAGGGTGAGGGCTGTTTTTGTTTCTGGGGGCCAGTTTTGCAGCAGTGCTACAATATTGCCCCCCTGTAACAAAATCCGCAGCAGTGTTTCCCACCAGCACCCTCTCTTCTCCCGGGGCCGATCTGACTTAATTGCCAGGGCTGGTTTGCATTCTCAGTCCTGTCTTGCCAGCGCACTGTCACCCTACAGGAGGCTACATATTATACATTTCAAATCAATGCATAGTATACATCACTTTCCACTTAGCCTAAAGTGAAAAATGGCCTCAGGGAAAATGATGCAGGGCTATGAACCCCAATTTCTTCACTTTAGCTGGGACGTTTCCACAGATCAATGAATACTTGTTCAAAGTTACCAAAGTGATCACAGAAATGGTAGGCCACCCCATCGCATCAGACACCAGAATCTCTCTGCTAGGATTTGTAAAATATGTTCCAGTGGGCATGAGGAAGTTTGTCACCCTAGACCTGCTGCTCAAGAAACCACATGTAGCCATGCAATGGGGGCCAGGGTGAACATCGACCCAAGACAATTGGTTCAAAGACCCTGTATTCTGCTCAGATGAGGCCCTCTAAAAGATCACTTGAGAGGTGTGGTGCCGGGGCCAAAGTGGCTGTTTCCGGAGTGCCAGGCTCATGGTTCGATCCCCGGTGCCGGCGGCAGCTCAGCTCAGCATCATGTGATTCTGGGCAATACTTCACTTAATCTCCTCAATGGCCCCCAGCTCATGGATACCCTTAGGGGTGATAAATCGTGCATTACAAATTTGGAATTAGTAAACTTCCGCCATCTGACCTACTCTGCCGTTCTCTTCTTGATGCTGATATCCTATGCTGTTTACTGCGATACATAAACGTGTTGTAAAGCATTCTATGATTTCCCACCCTTTCACATCAGCTGCCTCTTAAGTCTACGTCAGACATTAGGAGGCCACCTCTGTCACTGTTGCGGCTCCAATGCTTGGTATTAGATAGTTGGTAGAAGCTGCATGCTGTGAATGGACTGGTTACACGTAATTCATACCTGTCATGCACATGCATATGGCAACAGGTGCTGGATGTATGAGTAATGTAGGTATCCACTAGATACTCTTAATGTATGCTGCTTTTGAAGCCGACACACATTTTTTTTTTATGCAGAGTTTTATATAGCGCGAACTTGACCCGAATCCAATCAGGTATCAGAGCGCTTTACATAGCACCAGTTACGTCACATGAGGACACACATTCATTTTTTTTGTTAAGCACGGGGAGATTAAGTGATTTGCCCAGAATCACAGGATGTTCATCCACATTACCGAGACTCGAACCGAGTTTCCCAGGTCCGAGGTCGAGCGCCCTAGCCGTTAGGTCAACTTCTCTCCCTTGCCGCTATTGTACTCTACCTTCTCTGCTCACCTTGGCAACTGAATTATATGATGCATTAAAGCAGGGGTCTCCAACCTTTTCACTTATGAGAGCTACTTTTGTTCCACGAAAATCATCCCGGGCTACCAAAATTATTAATATTGTACACCTAAGCCAAGAGTACATTAGTGGCCACCCTATGTAAGATTACCAGCCGTGATCACCCCCGTACAGGATTGCCAGCAGTAACGTAAAAAAGGCTCAGTCAGTTTGGAATACCTCTACAAGGGTAATACACACCAGCCACAGCCGCAATGCCTCCTAGCACGAAGGGAATAATGGTGGTAATAAGTCTCCCAATACTGCATGATTTATCATTCAAAAATCAGCTTTACATATATTTTTGAAATGATGAGTTCTGAAAATACACACATTTACTTCTCTAGTACACTTCAATTTTGCCATACACATATTATTTCAACCACGTAAAAGCTTCTAATTTAGTAGGCCGGGCTGCACACAGCAGAGCTGCTCCCAGGTAGTTGGAGAGCAACCAGTTTTAGCTTACGAGCTACTGGTTGCAGAAGCCTGCATTAAAGCGTCCCTACGGTGTCATTTGCAAACCATGCATGTTATTGTTGTGAATGTTTTGCATTTCAATAAAAATTGTATAAAAAAGTGAATACACCGCATGAAAGATAATTTTTGCAGAAGGTGCAGAGTGGTTGAAAGCATGCTCGGTCCACTTTTAAGACCTGCCATTGATTTAATGTCCTGTCTGCCACGACAGTGAATCATGTACCAGGAACAGCATCACGTCTCATTGAGGAGATGCATCTTGAGAAACCAGTCAGGTTTAAAAGAATTAAGCGAAGGACTTGCTATCGGCTTTGCTATCGTGGCACTCAAAGGATTCTGGGATCACTACCATACGCTGACCGTCAGAGGCACCACTATCTTCTGCAGAATAAGAACTCTCTCCCATAAAGAAAATAAACATTTATGCGTGCAGAATGGCACCGCCGCCTTTAAGACAGTTGGCAGCCTGTTCACCAGCAGTATCTAACTTGCTGTGGAACGCCTACCTTATGTGTAGTGGTGTAGCGCAAAAGGATAGGGTCCACTGCACAATCTGAAAACAAATCCAAACAAAAGGGTGGTTAGTGCAGGGACCAACACAAGAAGTGGAAGAAAAGTAATTAACTAAGGAGCAAGCAAGCAAATTAGATTGACAAGAAAACTAACCAATGATGAGCAATGCAAAGGCCTACAGCACACTATTATGAATTGGTACTGTGCAAAGTGGGTATTTTAAGAACAGACCGCTAAAGATGTCTCAAGGTGTGACTTAAAAAGTTTATCAAATTTTATTAAATGTATTACATTTTTTCATACGATTTCATCACATTTGTAAAAGTGAAGTACACACTTTCCTACCCCCCCTGAAAAGACAGAGTTGTATAAACAAACATTTGAGAAAGCTTGGTGGGGGGGTAGTTCAGAGGGGTTAAGAGTCACAGACCATCACAAAAGCTTCGTTCTGTGCAAGCCCTGCTACACTCTGTATCCTACAAGCAATAGAAATCAGGGAATAGGCTTCCCTGTAACAGAACTCTTGAGAAAAGCTACAGTAATTTGTGGCAGTGAGTTTTTGGTCTCTTTTCTTTATCCACGTCTTCTTATGTTATAGCTAAATCTTTTGAAGAAGCCATTATTGACTCAAAGGAAATCTTAACATAACTATCCTCATTCAATTAATGCTCCTTTATTTGATGGTAAAACCGCTTTGAAATGTTTGGGTTTGGTGCAGGATTGGTTTTAAGGTTATCAATTCAGCTATGGCACAGGTTGGTGGCAGTCAACATTCGATTGTTAATTATTGCCTTTGTTTCCGTTATGTAAAATAACTTGTACTAATCAAACATTTGTCTAATAGTGCTTCAAATACATTTCCATTTTTCACTTGACTCCTGCCTGTGTGAAAAATATATACTTATTTATTTATTTACTAATTTATTTAGGAGTTTTATATAGCGCTAGCCCGACCCAAAGGTATCGGAGCGCTTTACAAAAAAGGTGATGGGAAACACAATACAAAAATGTAACAATAGTGTACATATTGACTCGTTGCGCGTCGAAAGTCTCAGATCAGAAAGCAGCCTTGAAAGCAGAGGGTTTCAGAGTAAAGGGGAGATATACCGAGTGCCTCTGGGGGGACTGTTATCATGGGGGAGGGGTGGACCAGGACTAAAAGTTCTTAGTCTTGAGGTGGCTGCATGCTGTGAGTCTGCAATCAAGCAGCAGCTATCCATTCGGCAGGGAACGATTGAGGAGGAGGTCTTTGAACTGTCTCTTGAATTTAACAAAGGAGGGGTTAGTCCTGATATGGACTGGGATGGAGTTCCAGATTCTAGGAGCATTTCTGGAGAAGGATCGAGAGGAGGTTTTTTGTTTGCGGGTTTTCGGGGGGATGAGGAGTAAGGTGCTGGAGCTCCTGAGGTTCCTTGTCTGGCTGGCTTTTTTGATTTTGGCGGCCAGGTAGGCGGGTTTCCCAGTGTGCAGGGCTTTGTGCGTGAGGCAGGCAGTTCTGAAGTTGGCACGCATTTCGATAGGGAGCCATTTTAAATCTCTGAGTGCCGGCGAAATATGTTCAAATTTCTTCACTCCAGTGACCATCCTGGTTGCTGCATTAAGAGTTACTCTCAGAGGGGTTAAGTGGGATTTTGCTGTTCCTGTGAGGGTTGCATTCCCATAGTCCAGTCTGGATAGTAGCAGGGATTGAATGGCTTGTTTGAGATCACTGGGAAGGATGAATAGTTTTATTTTGTTGAGCAGTTCAAGGTTGAAGAATGCGCTCTTGGCAGAATTCTTAATGTGTTTGGTCATGTTCAATTTTGGATCCAGCGTGAATCCCAATGATTTAACTGAGTCGGTATGGGTGAGGTTGCAGTTGAAAGCATCGATTGCCTTTATCCAGTCTGTGACTATATACCTATGAAAGACCAAATTGTCTAAGTAAGTTTAAAAAGTAATATTCCAGAGGTGGTATAAGGTGATGTATGTGCATTCCATTATTTAATGATAGTACATCAAATGGTGGAATGGGGGGGGGTTAAAGAGAGTGTCTTTGGAGATGCTTCATTTGGAGATGCAATGTTACAGAATTCGTGGGGCAAGATAAACTATATGTTTAAAATGTCATTTGACCATTTTAAAGCAAAGTGACAACATTCACTCAGAGACAACTTTCAAAACTTTTTGTGCACCTAACTTTCACTTCGGCATTCTTCACTTTGGCATTTAAGGGTGTAATTTGCAAGCGCAAGTGTTATATACTGTTCATAGAAGCAGGATCTGTGAACCTTCATACTCAAAGATGGAAGTTATTGTGGCATAAAATCAGAAAGTATGACAGAATTTCTTCAGAAGTTTAGAGACATAAGGATATGGGAGTTTAGTGGAGAGCAGTAATGGAGAGGATAGAGGGGGTGTAATTGAGTTGCTGGTCAATTTAGAAGTGCGATAAACACACAAAAAATCATAAGCCTTTGGTATTCACAAACCCCATGGCCAATTTGCTCACTTAAACTTTGTGCAAAAAAAATTATAAAGTAAATTAAAAAGAAGAGTGTGAAATACCTCCAAACGCTCCCGTATCTTCTGAGGTCTATGGGAAGGATTTCCACCTAAAAACATTTTTATTCTTATTAATAATAATAAAAATAATAATAATGATAATACTATTGCTAGTAACAACAATCATCATCATCATAAAGTGCAAAATCTATAGTTTGCGTGATCCTGGTTATTTTCTGTGATCCTCACCTATCAAAAGAATCTACACATATCCTAGCCATGACTGGAATAACAGACTAAGAGATTTGGACTGGCTAGGGAAATCAGTCACTACCATCAGCATACTTGCCCTGAAGTAGCATACTTGGTAGTCATCTTCACAGGGAGGCCAATGACTAAATAGAACAGCATTCTACCACAACTGAGTACAGTTGATGATGCATTTCTCGTAAAACAATGTTATTCTAGCGCTATTCATCTGGTTCCCTTCACTTGTTTAAAATGACATTCTTGTTGAGGCTGATTACTGGCGAGGTGACATCCACTCTCATGTTTTGTATTTTTATATCCTGACATAATTTAGTAGATACAGAAACAATTTAAATTCAAAGGTCTTTCAGAAATTTCTGGAACTTGAGTTCGATGTCTGCAATTTATAACCAGGCTGCTTTTATGGCTAAAGCATACAGCCCAGACGAATTCTCCTAAATGTATCGAATATAAGAACCATTTTGCAAGGCATAAATAGCAAGGAGAGAGGGAGCCAAAAATCAGATTTAGCTACTACCATCGCTAATTCTACTACTATCAATCGTTTTTAAAATGTAATCAATAATTGCAATAGTAAAAAAAAAAACTAGATACTTAATGACAGTAATGATTATTATAGTAATAGATGTAATACTAATAATAATAATGATAATAACAGTGATTACAACGCAATCAGTAATGTTGATAACATTATTCAACACTATTAATACTAGTCAAAATAGAAAATCAATAATCATCTTATCAGTGACAGTTACAATACGTCTATTAAAACCATTATTAATAATGCCTTTAACCCAAGTAATAGTATGAATCATGTTAGTAATAATATTAATGATAACAGCATTAATGTCAATAACAACAGAAATACAATTAAGAATATCAAGATTAAATGTCAATAATATATGGGAGAAAGAACCCCCTTTGATATAAGGATTTTACCAACTACTGGGGAGATCCATGGCCACATAGAGGAATGATGCCGAAGGTGAGTTCTTTTATAAGGTCATGGAATTCGGAGGTGACTTGCAGCATCCTTTTATTGTATGCTCGAGGATATTGTATTCCTTATAATAAATACTTTTCCCACAAACTACTTAAATCCTTAGTGTCTTGCTCTTCCATGTTTGTTGCAGACACGAAGAATACTCTGGACTGCAAAACTGAGCACACCATTTAGTCATTTTTGCCACAAGATATTAGAATCAGTTTCATGAATTAGATTTAGAAATGTTACAGTTTCTATATTTCCCGTAATGACCTATAAATAAATACGTTGCGATAAATATCTCTTTCTGCTGAATGCTTTTTAGTTTAGAAAAACATACCAGAAGTAGGAAAATGCAGCCCCTGTTTTCGTTCTTTTAATCTCTGCTGCAATTATGCTCTTCTACCTGCCTTTGACCCTGGCTGCTGACGGCAGGCATTGTTCCATCAGATCTCAACTGTAATAAGTTATTACAGTTGAGAGGATACAGCATTTCTTTATTTCGTATGACTAGAAACATCACAGGTTGCATGTAATAAGGAAAACAGAGATGGTCTTTTTACATAGATTGCAGGCCACCATGTATGGTATAGGGGATAAAGTACCCCCCTTTGTACATTATGAGTGTATTGAAAGTCGCCTAGGAGTTCTGTGACCATATAGCACCTTATTGCTGCTGGCCGACTGCCTGTATTGGTCACAGAATGCCATCCTCTGTAATGTAAAGCAAGGGGTAATTTAATGTTGTTTAATCAGCGGGAATGTAAATTAATAACATCAGTGGTCAAATGTGTCTTCAGATTGGTCCTGGTGGTAGTATGTATGACCTAATGTCAGTTGAAATAGTCTCTGACTCAAGATTCTCTTAATTTCTTGTCTCCCTGCAGTGTGTGCTGCCTTGACAAGAGTGATTCTTTTCTCTATGGCTAGAGAGTCAGGAGTCTATTTCAATTGACATTACGTCTTACTACCACTTAGACCAATCTAAAGTCACATTTGACTACTGGTTGTATTAATTTGCATTCTTTCACTTCCCTTCCCATATATTGGTACCGTTGGCAGAGAGGGATTTATAGTCCTGAAGAATGCCTTGCACCTCATTTGAGGGTGTCTGTTGGACAGAAACATGTTAACCTCGTTGGACATGTCGAATGAACTTTGTTTCCCTTGTTAATCTACCATTGGGGATGTGAATAAAGTTCCTCATTTCTACCAATAGGTAGTTTTAATTACACACATTCTCCCTGCCTTTCATTAATAGCACGACCTATTACATACGCCTGTTTTTGAGATGGGATCCCTACTTGATCTGCTTAAGAAGGCACCTCAAGAGCTCCGCTTTAGGAGGGAAGTAGCTCGCACTATGTGCTACCCTAAGGAGGAGCCCAATGATGAAGCATGCCACCTGAAGGTGGGTGAGGGCCTGTTGTCATTTAAAATGAACTGTCAGTGCATCCTCAACTCTTTCAGTATGATGCCCCGCTTACTTCGCATCCAACAGGGGGCTCTTTAATAAGAATTAAAGAACAGTACCACATAGAGAGAGATTATAGACTCCCAAGTATTATAGAGCCTTAATATCACTAATGTGGTAATAATAAGACAATATTCATAACACATGCATGATGATGATGATGATTATTATTGATATTAATGTTATCATTGGTAGTATTATTATTATTATCGTTGTGTTGATATTATTAAAACTAAATTAATTACTACGTGTACCAAAATTAATGATAACGATATTGGAATAAGATTTAGTGTAAGAATAGATAGACTACTTCCTGTAAAGAACACAAGTACCAATTATAAACTTGTAAACTTGGAGATTTATAGAGCGCAGTTGTTGCCCGAAGGCGTCCAAGCGCTAGGATAACCGTGACCTACAGAGAGCAGGGAAGGGGAGAAAAAAAAGAAAAGACAACGGTTTAGCAGGCAGATGTGAAAAGGTGGGTCTTCAGTTGCTTGCGAAACATAGTAAGGTTCTGGGTAGCTCTAAGATGAAGTGGTAGAGCATTCCAGGCCTTAGATGCGTTGTACATGAACGTCCTTACGCCGGTTCTAGATCTTTTTATTCTTGGGACTACTGCTAAGAGAGTCTGGCTGGAACGAAGACTGCGATTTGGGATGTAATGAGTGATCAGATCACGGGTAATGAAAGGTCCCATGTCCCAGAAGGCTTGATGGGCTATACATAGCGCCTTGAACAGAACTCTCTGCCGGACCGGTAACCAATGGAGGCTAGTCAGTCCGGTCCTCACTGAGTGTCTGTGCGGGATTTTAAGTAGAAGGCGAGCTGCGCTGTTCTGTACAGTTTGCAGCCTCCGAAGGGTGTATTCAGGTGCACCCAGATAAAGTGCGTTGTTAAAATCAAGACGGGAGTGAATGAGCCCTTGAATGGCAGCCTGTTTGGCTTCCAGGGGGAGGAGGGGGAAGATTTTATTTAGCACTCTCAGAATGCCAAAACATGTGGCTGACAGTTTTGTGGCTTGGACATTGAAAGACAGTGAGCTGTCCAGCCATACCCCAAGACTTTTGATGGTGTTTTTTGGGGTTGGAGGCGGTCCTAGGCATGGGGGCCATAGGGAAGGGGGAAGTGCCGGCTCTGAGGGTCCTAGGAGCATCAGCTCAGTTTTTTCTCCGTTCAATTTCAGGGATGATGACGACATCCAGCTCCTCACTTCCTCCAGGCATTCTCTGAGCCCGCCTGGCGCAGTTCGAGATGCCTCCTGCGCCAGTGCAACCACCAGCTGCGTGTTGTCCGCATATGAGATGATTTTAACTCCAAATGGGCGGACGACACTGGCCAGTGGTCTCATATATAGGTTGAATAGAGCAGGGCTCAGAGAGGAGCCCTGAGGAACTCCACAATTTAGAGGTCTACTGGAGGAAGCTGAGTCGCCATCAAAAACCCTGAAAAATCTGTTCCTCAGAAAGGATTCAAACCATGCCCAAGCTTTATCCTTGATCCCCACACAGGACAGGCGGCTTAGTAGGGTGTCATGACACACTGTGTCGAAGGCCGCGCTTAGATCAAGGAGGATCACTGCCACTGATCCTCCCTGATCCAAGATTTTTCTCGCTTCCTCTACGACCATGAGGAGGGCGGTCTCTGTCCCGTGCTTAGGTCTGAAACCCGTCTGAGTGGGATCCAGTATGTGGTGGTCCTCTAGATAGTTCACTAACTGTTGGTTCACATATTTCTCCAGAACCTTGCTCAACCAAGGGAGCAGAGAAATAGGGCGGTAGTTAGCCAGATCAGACGGGTCCAGATTGGGTTTCTTGATCAGTGACCTAACCATGGCCTGCTTCCATACGGATGGAACGGTGCCAGAGGAGATGGAAGAGTTTAATACCTCTCTGATGACGGGCAGGATGGTATGGGATGCTGCCATTAGGATGTCAGGAGGGGCAGGGTCGGCCGGAGAACCTGATTTGACACTGAGGGCTAGTGATTCTAAAGTGGGGAGGTCTAGTGGGGGAAAGTGAGTTAAGCTGTAAGGGGTGGGGGAATGTGGCAGGCTAGGGAGGTTATTAGGTTGAGTAGACAGGTCGGTGTTTGGGGGAGAAAAAGTTGAATACATTTTATTGATTTTCTGATAGAAAAATTCGGCAATGTCATTACATTGGGTGACAGATTTCTCGACATGCACCACAGGGGATGGGTTCGTTAGCTTTTTAATGATCTGGAAGATCTCTTTGGGTTTAGATCTAGCATTCAGGATTTTTTCGGCGAAATACATCGACTGAGCTGCTTTTATTTGAGTTTTGTACTCGTTGATGGTTTCACGGTACCGGGTCTTGTTATCCGCCGATTTGTCTAAGCGCCAGCGTCTTTCCGCCCTTCTACAGAGACGCTTTTTTTCTCTGAGAGACTGGGTGTACCAAGGGGCGGTTTTTTGAGGCCGCTTCAGTACAGTCTTGCTCATTGGGAGAGTAGAGTCAAGAGTGTGGGAGATCCAGTTGGTATATGCCTGGTTTGCTAGGGCGGGATCATCCTGAATTTCTGGTTGTGAGCTAGCCAGTTTAGTGCACCACTTATCAACCTCAAGGCGCGTCCAGGCTCGCCTGAGTTTGGTGGTGGGAGCCGGAGGAGAGAATTTAGGTGTGGTCCATTTAAAGGGGATTAAAAAGTGGTCAGTCCAGGGTAGGGTAATGCCTGGGTCCACTGTGATCTCAGAACAATTTGAAAAAATTGGATCCAGTAGATGGCCTTTTTCGTGGGTGGGGGAGGAGACACGTTGAGTGAGTTGTAGAGCTGCTAGATCATCTGATAGGATAGCAGCTGAAAGGTCCGAGGGGGAGTCAAAATGTAGATTCAAGTCACCCAACACGGTAAAGCTAGAGGAGGTGCTGACTCTGCTGGCCACATTCGATGGCAGAGTTAGAAGAAACTGCTTAGGGAGGCCGGGCGGGCGATAAATAAAGGTGCCTGAGAAGCAGATGTTAGGAGAGAGGTTGATGTTAAAACCCATGCTCTCGCAGTCCGAGATGGTCTCAGGAGAGAGTCGACAATGATATTGCTCCTTATGGATAATTATACTGATATAATAACTCTTTTGGCCTTGTTACAGCCCGGATCTAAAGACGTAGGTAAAGGAACACCTCCTGATGCTCTGCCCTCTGGAGTAAAAGGACTGCTTAGCTGCTACTGAGCAATTACAAACAGAATAATACAGGTATCCAGGGCACGTAGTGATAAAATAGGTTTCAGTACAGTTCAATTACATGGAACATATATTGGAAGGAAGGGGCTTCAGCAATTAAGCAGGGGATCCCCGCTGACCTCACATAGTGATATTCCCCAGATGATTGAAGGTTGGAAAAGTTTGGAAAAATATACCACTGGTGAAAGCGCGAAGAGCCTTTGTACTTTTCTGCTGCCTTAACCGGATCCGCATATACAGCTATAACCTTGAGCTAGCGACACACTGATCGGAGGCTATTTGTTGATTACTATTCTAAATGTCCTGTTTTCTTTCTCCAACTTATAGGGGTGGTTTGCTGGGCGTAACCTGGCAATTTCTCAAGTCACCACTAAATACGTCTTATGGGTGGACGATGACTTTATCTTCTGCCCCCGAACCAAGGTGGAGAAGTTAGTGGACATCCTGGAGAAAACGTCACTAGACCTGGTGAGTTAGACTTCATGCCGATGATCATCATAGAGTTGAAGAATTGGTCAGACTTCCAGAAGTCTCTTCACTATATATTGAACATGTAGCACTTATGATACGAAGTAAACACATATAATACATAGATTATATTATATAAAGTACCTACACATGTATTTATTGATTAATTTTTCGATTTTCTGGACCACAAGGAAAGCCTTTTTTGTAGGAAAAATTGTAGTTTGTTGATCTCTGTCTATGGGCCTGCTGGCCCTGAGAACTTACACAAAAACATATTTGAAATACTAAGGGGGCTTCTCAATTAGAAGGATCTTTACATCCTGCAACCTGTTTTTCTTGAGGAGAAATGACAGCTCAATGTGGAGGATGCAGGTAGCGTGTCATCACCTCTCAAGAAAGTTGACTCACTCTTGCCGTGAGCATGTAGTTGCTGTCATGTCCTGCCTGGTGTTGTTAAATTGAATCTTCCTGTTTGACAACATTTTTTACGTTCTTTTTTAATTGCCAGACTGCATTTTCTCTATTAAAGGCAACGTTCAGAATATGGACTTTTCAACAAGGTGGGGTGACTGTTTGCTTTATTGGCAGAAAATTCTAACTTTGTTGAAACAGTTTTCAGCAATATGCATGGGATCAAACTTTTTGAAACGCTACCACCTAATAAATAAATGGAGTAATTGAAGGATTTAAGGAATAATTTACCATCAGTTTATCCCATTTTGTAAACCTTGACAGAAGAGAAAATTGAGTAGGTGATCTTAACAGGTAGTCTTGTGACTTCCTAATTTTCTGGGCGGAGAAACTTCAGAAATTTGGCCCGAAGAGGTTTCTCAGACTTAATTGATATTGTTCCAAGTCTTTTTTCATCTACATGTTATTCCCCCATTTAAAAGTACATTTGCTGAAACTCATTATTGCGGGGTGCAGAATGTAATTACCAATTTGTGGAGATCCCAAACATGTGTTAAGGTTCTCTAAATATTGTCTGAAGAGGGAAATATTTGCAATACCTAACCCCCATCTTGCGGACTGAAAATGTTGTACTTTATTTTCAGTGACATCCTCAAACATTCACTTTCCCTAGATCTATATATACATGATAGAGAATGTTAATTCCTTTAACTATAAAATGTGAGAAATAGTTTGATGGAAAAAGATAATTGTGTTAAATATTAAGGGGCCGATTCTGATGCGGTTAGGAAGGCCTCCTGACGGCATTTGCTCCGTCCGAATCGGATCGGGAACGTGTCTTACCGACTGAATCAGAAAGTTTTTTGCCCGACCGAGTATGATGCAAGTTAGGCGTTATGAATATCCCAGTCCGAACTTGATGGCATTTGGAATGACCGAGCCGTACAGAGCAGACTCGTACGTCCTACGGTCCACCTTTCCGAATGACCGATGAGGATGCTGGATTCTGACAGCCTTTCCGAATCGTGCTGTCTGACTCGCATCAGCAGTCGGAATCAGACTTTGTGGGCCTGTAGCAGGCGCCCCTGCACCTGGAGCCTTCCCAATCGGGCCTGTCGGGGTACCCATGGCTCACCCCTTACCAGCCATGCACAGTGTGAGAGGCACCAGGGGACTGCCACATGGTGCCTGATTGTCCCTAGCCACCCCTTTCTTGAATGGGAGCCTATGCATTCGGTCAGAACATAGGCTCCCACTGAAGTCAATGGGAGTTCGACCGAACCATATCTGGAAGCATCTGTAAGCATCGTACTCGGTCGATCGGACTCTCCCGATCCGAGTCAGTCGGAAACCATTCCCAAACCGATTCGGTCTGAATAATTTCCAAACCGCATCGGAATCTGGCCCTTAGTGTGTGCGGAGACTTTGCATGGATATGTTATGTGTCGGATGCTACCTTGTAACAGAATCAAAACATGCCTCCAATCTGATAAAAGTTAAGCTGCTGGTCCCTGGTTTAAGCGAAAAATAACAAACCACTCAAATGTACGTCTTTGGTCACATCTCCCAATGCAACCTACTAGAGAGTTGCTAAGTTAGCAGAATCTGATCGCAAGTGTTTTCAACTCACCACACTGCTGCAAAATTGCCATATGTACTGTGTAAAACTTTTGCATTGTCCTGGCATTTTAGCTAACAGCACTTTCACACTGGGACTTGTTTGTTTATTCCATTACATTGTAGTTTACTTATAAAGTGCTCATGTCTCAAAGACCTCCTTGCCTCCTCATCGTCGCTTCTGGTACCAGTGATCACCTACGAGGCTCTGCCACCTGCCAAGCCTTCCCACGTCAATGTCTTCTAGTAATCTTATTACTTCCGTTGTTTCAAGTGCTAGTATGTAAGGCTCCTCCCCTTTCTGGGCGTTTCCTGCACGGTCCATGTTCGGTGTACCGTGCATCTGTGTGAAAGTAAATGGAATGTTGTTTTTGCTGTAATGTGAAATATGGTTTGCTTTTGGCCAACCTAGGGGGGTGACATCCTTGGCAGTTTGGGGCCCACAATGGCCCCCTCCTCTGTGCTGGTCTGGGTAAGGGAGAAGCGGGTTCTGCGTAGTGTGAGAACCGCATTGGTTGGCTCCAGGTCCTGAGCACATGCTCTGGTTATACATAGTTGGGGTCGGGGGTGGGGGGCGGTCCATACCATGGCGAGTTTTCTTATATGGTCTAATGGTTTAAGGTGTTAGACTCAATTGGTGTCACTACAGGGAGCAAAAGCCAGGGCTTGGCTGAAGCTATAGGGCCTGGTGTCAGCATCAATGGTCCCTTGTGCATGACATAATTAGAAGCCAGTGGTGTACCATTTGCTAGATCATTGGTCCCCAGTGACGCAGGAATCCGAGAGCTCATTCCGTTGCAGGGCAGTTGAAAGACCATTTACAGTGGTGGATGAAAAAGGAGCGTGCCTTTCTTGAGGGTCTAGAAATAAAATGAAAATGGTCAATGCCAGAGAAGGTGTACTCCTCGAACTGGAAGGAGTTAATGCGATACGGGATGCCCTTCAGAGCATTGCTTCCCGCCCGGAATATTCTTTGGTTCTGGTCAGGACTCACAATCAAGTACTTCAGCTGGCAAGGCGGCACAATGACCAGTGCCCAGCAAAAGGGGTCTCGGCGATTTTCCCATCGGCAGAATGTCACCTATTGGCAGTAATGGAAAATACATATTTCTGGGGTAGAAACTGTTCAAGCAGACAGATTGGGCTGCAATTTTAGGATCTCAATCTCATATAATCTGAGCGAGCAGTCCTTCCATCTGATAGTGGACATGTTTGACATAACCTGACCTTTTGGGACTCTAAATCTAATCAGGTTAAGTCACATATCCCAAGTAGGGTATATTTGGGGGTGTAGCGTCAGTGAGGGCGTTTGGGGGTTACACCACACTTAATACATGTATTTTCTTGTAAATAGTTGAGTACAGGTGCTTTCAGTCGGGTTTAGCGAGGTGTCAGTCGGATTTCACCTGGACATTTACATACACACATAGTCAATTCAAGCTTTATTCGACTGTAAATGTCATAAAAGCATATCACAATAAAACCATAAATCACAAGATTTAAAAATTGATTATTACAATAAAAATATGTATACACACATAGAAAAACGCATATACACGCGGTTTTGAAAAATGTGGGTTATTTTGCAAAATATAGTGATTGCAAAATATGGTGATACCCCTACCAACCCGCATTCCTCTCCCTTTTCATTGCCCCATAAGCCCTTCTCATGAACCCTGCTTGTGGAGTAATGTATTTTAGCATTATATTGTTGGAAAATCTGTAGCTCTCCCTCCCCCACCCACTCCCTCGCAATCTTACTGCCCAAGCTAATCCCTTGTATAGAAGAGCTATTGGTTAAAGAGTCCATGGGGTAGATTAATGTGGGACTTGCGCCCCTTTTACGCTGCCGTTGCGTCACTTTTGTGACGCAGCGGCGGCGTAATCCCTGCGCCACGTTGCGCCCCATTTATATCGTGACGCATCTATGGAGATGCGTCACGGTGTAAATCCCTGCGCCACGTGAAACCTGCGTCAGGTTTCACATGGGCGTTTCGACACAGGGGGGGGGGGCGTTCCGTCGCAGGAACGCCCCTGAAAAGTGACTCAGGCGTAAGGCTTGACGCACCATGTTAGGGATAGGGTAGGTTGGAACAGTGCTGGAGTTGCGTCACGCTTGCGAGCAGGCGCGCAACACCCATTGGGCTCACCAGGCTTCAGCCCCCCCGTCATGTATATCAGCCCGGCTGAGACAGCCTCGCGGGCTGGCGTCCGTCTAATTGCAGCCGGACCCGAGTACTTCACAGGTCTTTAAAAGACCATTTACTCGTTAATGAGGCTTTTGTTGCGTTTTCGCTCCTTCTTACAGCCACTCTGCCTATGGCTGGAAGAAAATCTTATTCAGCCCCCCCCACCTCCCCCCCGAAATTTGGCTCTAGTTGCCTGCCCGCTTGCGACGCAACTTCAGCACTGCGCCAACCTTACGCCGGCAGATGCGTCACGTATCTGCTTGTCCTTGCGCCACGATGCACCGCAGTGTAATTGCGGCGCATCTGCGGTGGCGCAAGGGCAAACTTGCGTGACGCATCTTCCCTGGCCCATTCATGCTGGTTTGCAGGGATGCGCCAGGGAACATAAATCTGCCCCCAAGAGTTCACGTCAGCAGCTACTTGGAACGTCTTTGTCGTTCTTAAACGTTTACAAGAGAAATCATTTACGGGAAACATGGCATGGATTTTATGCGCAGCGCTTCGAGGACGCCTTGGTGAAGGGGGCGGAGATGCTTGCACGAAGAACATAAAATAAAATAGAATGTATTAAATGTGTTTCTGACTTCCAGTGGGGGATCGGTATGTCGGATATACTAACAGAAAAGGACCTAACTCCGACTTGAGGTCTTGTTGATTTTTGATAGAAGAGCCCAGTAGTGGCAGCCACTGTTTAATTACTGTTTTGCCGAGGGAGGGGATTTTCTAATGATAAGTTGCGCCCCGAAGTGATTGGCACTTGTAGCGCCTAACAACATTTTTTTAATAGACTAGTAAGCATATAACTTACTAATGTGTTTTATTGTTTAGTTTGGAAAACTGTATAGGGTGAAATGATTTCAAATTCCATTTCATATATATCCGCAATTTTTAACTGTTCATGCACAATCAGCTTGGTTGAGGTACTTATGCTATAGAACAGAGTTATATTTGTAACACGGGTGGCCTCTAGTGGCCAGTTGGTGAACATGATGGGAAGTTGAAAAATATCTCCTCGCGGCCTCCGATCTACGATTTGTAGAATACGGTGGAATCTCATCTCACTCACGAGATAGTCACACCGCTGGCAAAATAAAATAGATTGAACCCTACATTCTTTCTTCCTTCTGGGTGGTCCCTCCTTGGACAATTCAGAAGCTTTCCTAACCAGATTCTTCTGTGCTTCAGTCGTAGTTGGATAAAGGGAATGGGAGTTCTCCTCGACAAGGAGGTATGGTAGAGCCTCCCCATTGTGGCCTGCAGTGTGGCAGAACTTAGGCCATATGTATCAACCTATTTTGCATTCGCAAATGATGCAAAATAGCCTTTCAAGATGTATGAAAGGCTTTGGCAGTGCATTTTAGAGAATCAATTTTTTTTGCGACTACCTAAAAATGCAACTACAAATAGGGAATCACAATTTGCAATTCTCTAAGAACATGTACCAAGCAAGCATTTTCTAAATGGAAATTGTGCATTTTGCTAATGCTATTATCATCGACTCGAAGTCAATGGTAACCATGTGCAAAATTTGAACAATACATTAAAAAATGCATTTTTCAAAGTGCCATGTAGTGCACACATGCCCATGCGTTTTCCTTGTGCACATTTTTTTTGGGGTGCTTCAGGGGGGCCTTAGGCCCCCAGGCACCCTTGGTTTTGCATTACCTAATTTGCGATTACCAATTAGGTAATCTCAAATTAGGTAATGCAAAACTATTTGCACCTATGAGCCTTTATGCCAATAAGAACGAATGAAGTAGTATTACCTCCTAGCGATGACCTAATTGCAATTGCCACTCTGTAGGAAGCGCATATTAGGTAATCGCTATTTCTTTACAAACCCTTTTTCATTCTTAAATAGCAATTACCTAAAATTCGCTATTTAGGGAAAGCAAAATGGATTCTTGATACATGTGGCCCTAAATAACCCTTTTGTACATTAGTAATAGCAATTACCAAATAGCAATTTGCAAAAAAATCGCTGTTTGGCAAACGCTATTACTATTGTTTGTACATCTGGCTCAAAGTGCCACATGTATCAAAAATCTATTTTGCATTGCATTTTGCATGCTCCAACTTTTGTTACAGGGGGCCAATATTGCAGCACTGCGGCAAAACCGGTGCCCAGTGACAACACCGGGCCCCACGAGTACAAAACTGGCCCACATCCCTCCGGCCTACTGGGGAAATGCTTGGTGCCAACTACGGCCAGTCCGGCCCTGCCTGTTACCCATGGTGTAAAGAACTTGCGTCAGGCGGTGTGTTTCAGGTTCCGTATCAGTAACGCCCCACATGCACTCCTGCATCCTCATGAGACACCTGTGTGCCAGAAATTGCCCCGCCTGATGACCAGTCGCTCAGCCAGGAGGTCAAAAGGGGATCAGGGCCCTATTGTGGAACAAAATCACCAATGTACCCACCACGCTGATTTCCAAAGTGCCGGTCCCTTCCTACCCATGCTGGTTCGAAATGAACCGATGGCGCCCAGTGGGATCTCCGGAGTGCATAATGACAATCCGGGCCGCAACCTTCAGCTCTCTATGGTGTCAGTCATACGCCACTTGAAGGGGGGCATTTGAAGACACGGGCAGTACTGAGCCCGGCAGGCACAGTTCTCGCATCAGTCTCAATGCCCCTGCTCTGACCCTGAGCCACCTTTGTTAGATGGCGGCAAGCCAGCCAACAGGTTGGCCACTGGAGCTGTGCCGCCAGGCAGTAGTGTTCAAACACAGGAGCTCCCAGTCCCCCATGCACCGTCTACATCTCCCTTTATTCCACACAAGGCCTCCTAACATTGTATTTAGTGTCTTAAATGTGCTGCAAGGGACATGGATTGGTAAATTAGTGAAGTAAAACAGGAGTCCCAAAAGCATAACCATTTTAGAGAGGGCAACCCGGGCCGGCACCATCAAGGGGAGAGAGCACCAGAAAGTAATTTGTGGTTGTACGGAAGAGATCGCCCTCCAGGATATCCTGAGTCGTATGATACATATTTATACCCAAATATCGAAAGGTGCGCAGCTCCCACTGTACAGCTTGTCCACCAATTGTTATGGGATGCGGAAGGCAGTCTGGGCGTAGTGGAAAAAGACATGCTTTATGCCAATTCACTCCCAGTCCTGATGGGGCCTAAAGTCCTCCAGTATATGCATGATACCTCCAATGCCACCACAGATGTCCCTGACGTACACAATGACATAATCTGCATACAGAGAGATGGCATGTGTGACGATGCCGACCGGTATGCCTCAGTCTTGCCCAGTCTGCTGAGGCCACTGTGCAGGAGGCTCCACCGCCAGGGCAAAGAGTGGTGGGAAGAAAGAGCAACCCTGGTGTGAGCCTCTGCCCACTGGCAGAAGGGCAGAGATACGACGGCCAATCCGTATCCTTACTAAGTATCTTATTATCACTGCCCATCAAAGATAGCGGTTTGTAGGAAGATACCTCTAGGGAGTCCCGACCTGGCTTCAGGAGTAAAACTGGAAGCACCTCACGCATAGATGAGGACAAACACCCCGTATTGAAGGCATTAGTATAAACCTTTAGTAGTTTGGGGTCAAATAGCGCTTCATGCATTTTATAAAAAGTCACGAATACTAGATTGTTGCTGCACTGGCACTGGGTTGTACAGGGACCAAAAATGTGCACAGAAAGCAACATGTATTGCCACCTGAGGGATGGTGACCATTGTCGAGGAAAGGCAGATGGCAGTTATTGACTCCATATCCATTGCGCTCTACAAAAGCCATGCCAAAAGGCAACCTGGTTTGTTTCCCTTCTCATTTCGTCTCGCCTGATATGCCCTGTAATCTATACACCGCAAGGTGTCGGGAATGACGGTCCCTTGTTTCAATCAGTTGTTACCGACCAGATCCCCCGCGAATGCAGCCCTCTCAAGTCCTGCTAAGGAGGATACTACCTGGGTGAGTTTTCCTCTGATCTCTACCTTTGCCCCAATGATTGCATGTATGCAGTGGACCCGTACCACAGTCTTGAGAGCTTCCCACTCTATCTGTCGCATGGTAGCAGTCCCATTATTTTCAGCTATATAGTTAGACTTTTTCATGTCATTTTTAAAAGACAGGGTCCTCCAGGGTCGGAGGTTGTAAATGCCAGGTGGGCATAAGCGGTGTAGGCACCCCCTACCCAGTGTGCAGCAGATGCGGACTATGGTCAGAGAGGGTCTTCCCCAAGTACCCCACCGCCATGACCTTGAGTTGAGGAGTAGCATGACAGAGGAAGCGATCAAGTTGGACATGTAACTTATGGGGTGAGGGGCAGTAGGAATATTCGCTGACATCTGAGTACAGCGCCCTCCAGCAATCAATTGCGGGGCCCACAGCCATGGACAGGTAAAGCTTACAGTTCCCACCCAGGCTGTACAATTCCCATTTTATTATAAAAGGCTCAAGAACAACAACAAAACAGAAAAAACAACTCCCAACCCCAGGGCGTCAGAGTAACATCTAGCTGCTCAAACAGTGAACCATAAGTCCTTTGAACGTAGGTCTCCTGGGCACTTCACAAACGTGCCAGAGTCCCTCAAGTGGGAGGCATGGCTTAGTAGTCCAACAGTACATCAGAAGTAAGCAGCCAGGGCCAAAATGGGGAGACCCAGAGGTGAATAGCCTGTAAGGAGAATAGTAACATCTATGCAGGCATAGGGGTGCCCGATCACTGTAGAGTAACAGCACCTCAGTACAAAGGTTGGTTGAGGAAGTTAGGCGCGCAGGAGCTGCGAAACAGGGGTGAGGGGGAAGAAGAAGTTGCTGCTCTGAGTCTCCATCAGTCAATGTCATCAGCCGTTTGCGCTGTAACTCTGGCAGGAAAATATAAGGTGACACTAGGCAGTGATGAGTGTGATTCTCGCACCGCTAGGACCTCTCCCGAGGCAACCATGACAGGAGATTCGCACCCTGGTCAGAAACTCCAACCACAGCCACCAGTGCCTCCATCCACTCCTGTGCCTCCATCAAGCCGGGATGTCGGCAGTCAGCACAGTACGTCTCCGCAGCTTGGGTCTTTTGCGTTTAACCCAGGACGATACCGAGGGCCGATCCCCAGTAGTGGGCTCCAGTCCTGATGGCACGTACTGCCTCTGCCCCACTCAATCCCATGCATCTGCCGGCTCCGGTTTTGTGGTGCGCAACCACTTTAAGCTTTGCAGGGAATAGCAGTGAATGTATGAGGCCTGCATCATGCAGTTTCCGCTTCACCTCCAAAAAGGAAGCCAACTGGCACTGAACCAACAACTTATATTCTAGGAATAGAAAAAGTTTCGAATTCTTGAAGGCAAGTTGACCGGACTATCTAGCAGCTCAGGGTATCGCGTCAGGCACCCGATGGGCTTGCTCCACTGCAAAGTAGGGAGATCTGCCCCCTCCAGGAGGCCAACAATGCTGAGGTTATTATCTCCCCACTGCATCCTCTACTCTGCCCTTCAGAAGGCGGACTGTGCGAGTAAGCTCTGCAACTTTGCTGACAATTTCCACAGTTGCAGGCTAGAGGGCTTGTATGGGCGACTCAATCCGGGAGACTCTGTACGACAGCACACATGGTCCTCCCTCAAGAGGTCCAGCTCCACCGCTACTGCCTCCACTCTGACACCGAGGCTGCTCCTGGTGCCAGAGATGGCAGCAAGAATCTTGTCCATCTTCGCTTCCATTGGGTCAGGCATCGCTGGGCCTGGTGGCACAACAACCCCCATGCAGGAGGGGGTTTACGGCTCATGGTGCGAGGATGCCCTGGAGGCAGCACCAACAAGGGGTTTCCTCTCGCCAACGACACCCTATTCAGCAAGCACATTGTCACCACATGGCGTAGTTGAACGTTAGAGCCACAGCAGCCTAGGAGGCCAAGGACATGGTGGGCAGCCGCAGCCAGGACCCGCCGTTCCCACAAGCCAGCAGGCCAGGGAGGTATGGGCAGTCCCAACAACTGGGCACCATAGTGAAATACAGTGGGACGGGGGAGGGGGTCATCAACCCCCAGCGTGTGGCCCTTTAGCTCACCTGTCCAGGTAAGGCAAGAACAGAGACAGGGGAGATGCCCCCAACCAGTCAGGATCCCAGAAAGTCCCCAACCAGTCAGGATCCCAGGAAGTGCTAAACAGAGGGGCTGCCGTCCCCCCAGAGCCCAAATAGCCTTTGGGAGGCACGCGCAGCCCCCCGCGTGCTTTGTCAGGCTATTGTAGGCCTCACCTCCCAGCCGCCAACAAACTCCAGGCGACTCAACCTGTGCACAAAACTGTGCTCTATCACTTTTGTCCCTTCCTATGGCTGCTCCAGGAAGTCCCCTATTGCCTCAATGCCTCCTACACTCCACTCCAGTGAGCACTTACACACCTCTCCGCCGGGGGGGGGGGGGGGGGGGGCTCACTGTGCCTTTCGTCATCCTAGGCCGTGCTCTCCCTATTGCAGGTCATTCGCTGCCAGTGCAGCCTCTCTTACTGCCCTGGGGGTTATGCTCTGCCCTAGTGAATGCTGACACACTTCTCTGTCAGAAGGTCATAGCGCTGCAAGCAGCTCTGGCCCGGGCTACCCGCAATGCTGGTCCTTTGCCACCAGTGTAGCCTATGCGGTATGTCGCACTGTCCCGGGGTCTTGAGCGGAGAACCTCTCTCTTCACCCACTGTTGTCTACACCCTGCTAGGCTTGAGCGGTCGGCTGTGCACTTCTTGAACCTCAGGCGGCCTCGGCTCCACGACACAGGCCCCGCCCCGTTTTTTCCTGACGGGGCATGTGAGAAGTTGGCCTGATGTATGATGTCACTAGTTCTAGTGTACACCTTATATCAGTCCAAACAACCCTTATGGTGATTGGTTGTAAAGTCAACCTTATAGACCAGCTATCCTAGTGGTAGCATGGACAAGAGCAGTCTTAGGCTAAACTCTGAATGGCATGTGAAGCCAGCTGTGATACCATATATAATCCCTTGAATACCAAATGAAAGGACACCACATAGATATATATATAAAATAAAGTGTATTTATTCTAGTCAAACCCTCAGCACTCTTTATGAGATTAGAGGTAAGTACAACACAGTCTTATTTAAGCATACATTAAGTCACACAGGTAAGTAATACAGTTAGGCCCTAGGGGCCACGCAAACCATATACTAAAGAAGTGGTATAAGGACCACTGTCATGGAAATAGGATAGGCCTAGGCCTAGGGAATCGCTGGGGCTACACTACACTAGCAACAGTTAGGAAGTGGGAGGCCCACGGGATTCAGGTGCAGAGTGGAAACACTCACGCGTAATGCGTAAAAGTCGATAGAATTACTAGCAGTTAGAAATTAACAGTTTAAGGACACTTCTGAAGCAGCTAGAGAGTCGAGACTCGGAAACTAGACCCTAGGATAGTCAATACCCTTGTGAGCACCGAAGTACCCAAGTTACCTAGCCCACAGGCTGCGGGTGCATAGGTGTGAACTTGCGTCGGGTTTCGTCGTAGACTTCTATGGATGCCTGAAGGAAAGTTGCTGACAGGCGGTCAGTGAAGAGTGTCCGGTGGATCCCAAGGCTGGGATCAAGAAGAGAGGAGACCTGCAAGCAGAAGGGACAGAGTCAAGGTCACTAGCCAGTGACCACGTGGAACCAGGAAGGAACCAGGCGATGTCGTGAAGATTGAAGGTGAAGCTTGTCGCCGCAGCCACGGGGACCAGGAAACGTCGAGGACGACCAGGAGGCGAGCTGTCCCACGAAGGCTCTTGCTGTCGGCGGTGTCGAAGTTGAACTAGGACTCACCAAGCCTTGGCAAGCGGAACCCACGAAGAACGGAGGACTTGCTTCTGGTGCAGACCAGGAAGGTCTGGGGTGCTTCTCTTTTGCAAGGAAGCGGGAGCCAGTCTGGAGGAGCCAAACCAGCAGTGAAGATATCTGGGTGCGTCGTCACAAAGGCCACTAGCCAACGGGCAAGCAACCGGACAGACGCGGCAAGCAGGAAAATGCAGAAGGGCCCTACGCAGGACTCGTGGAGTGTGGGGGGGCTGATCTTCGGTGCAGATGGTGCTTGGGGTTGGGGCTTCTCAATCCCCGGTGCACAACTTCGAGGGTGCCTCAGAAGCTGCGCTGGAAGATACTGGCCACTTTTCCCAGGTAGCCGGTCCCACGTCTCTCGTCGCCTCCACGGATCTCAGCTCGGCTGTGGATGTGGATTACGGTCGGAGAAGTCTGGAAGTCAAGGCTCTGGTCGGGCTCTGCAGTCGGTCCCTCGTAGAACTTCAGCAAAGCAAAGGGTAGTTTCTTGATGGTGCCTGTTTGCAGAGGGTAGCCACTCCTTGGCCACAAGGGAGATTCTTCAGTCTTCTTCTTTCGTCGAATGTCGAAGGTCCAGAGTTTCTGTTCAAGTTGCAGGTTCAGGATAATCTAATCTCCTGGGGCCCAGCTACCACTCTTATACTAATCTGGGGGGCTGGGTTACCTGCTAGGTCACGCCTTATGGGTGGGACCTGGGAGGGGGGTGGTTACACCCCCTTCCCTTTGTCCAGTTTTGCGCCAGGACTGGGGCTGGTGTGCCCCAGCACCGGTTTGAACTGGACTATGCATGGGACACCTTGTGTGCCCCAGGCATGTCTCATTCCTTTCAGCCCTCCCTGCCCCAATACACTAAAGTCTGTCTGGGGAGGTGCTAGCACCTCCCCAAGCAGGAAACCTATTGTCCAAGCCTCCCTTGCCGGGATCACTCCCAGCAGCAGGAGGTCAGACTTGTGTCTGTGGCAGCAGCATCCATTTTGTGATGCTGAGGCTTTGGTTAGAGTTAAACAGCAAAGTAGGATTTTAACATGTCTCTCCCTCTAGAAGGGGGGAATAATATCCTCATCACCAGAAATGGTATGGGGGTATTATTCCAAAGTGTTAGACACCTTACACGACATGTTTTGATAAAGCCAAACCATAGTTACCATAACCGTTTAAGATTATAAGGCACTTTAAGAGTATATGGTAGGCTATATCATAGAAGAGCTATAAGGACTTGGTTCCGAAAGCTGCAGACAGGCTCAGCTCATGCTAGAGCACCATCGCACATGTTACCAAGCACTCTGCCTCCAGGATTGTTAAGGCCTGCCATAGGAGTGACTGATAGGTACACATGTGTCTATATATAAGGGTAGATATAGACATACTATATCTAAGCAAGGGGTGATTACACGACCTTGCCCCAGCTGAGTGATCAGCCAGTTGTGTCTGATTGGAAGGCCAGACCAGGGGTGGCATAATACATGCTGCAGCCCCTGGGAGGCCTAGGGTACACCTATGCCCTGGGTACCTAGGGTACACTGTACAGGGTCCAATAAGGTGATCCTTACCAATTGGGAATGTACCTAGGGTACATGGAGTACATTTTAAAGAGAGAGCAGACAGCCTGAGACCCTGAATGGCAGGATCTCAGGCCAACTAAGTCGAAAAACCAGCTAGACACTAGGCAAAAAGTTGGGGGTAACCATAGTCAGATATCCACCTTCCTACAGGGCACATTTCACGTAACCCCTGCCGTCTCCTCCAGTGCCCGGCCGCCCAATTACAACGGATGCTGGATCTTCTTCCTGAGCGAGATAAGGCATCTGCTATTTTGTTCTCACTTCAATCACACAATCTACATAACTCCAGTTTTCCTCTACTACAGAATTTACACCACATTGTTTTTTTTTTTGTTAAAATTTTTATTAGAAACCGTTGGTACACAATAAAATACAGACAAGGGCCTACAACCACCAGGGCCGGCCGCTATAGAGCCCGAGGGCCCGCAGTGCAACGCCACACATTCAAATGATCCAGAGGCAAAGCTCCCGGCAGTTCGTGAGCACATGTAACAGGCCGTGGCCATAGGCCAGGAGCATTCGGAATAAACAGTTTCATTTTTTATTAAATATAAAACACACTCAAGGCAATGAGAGTCTGAAATAGCAGCGTGCCCTTCCCAGGACGGGGAACAACGTACAGTGTCCAAAGCAGGTCTTGTCTGGAAGCGGTAGAGGGGGGCAACGGGAGAGCAAAGCATGGAAGACACCTCACACCATCCCGCGGAATGCGGGGCAAGGGGGACAAAGCAATATCGATCTCTAATGGCAGAGGCGGGGTGCAGATACGTCCTCGATATAAATTCCATGGACCCCATACCTTAGCCCATTTCCCTGGCTTGCCTCTCTCCACATACACCGTCTTTTCCCTAAACATACACCAGTCCATATTCTCCTTCCATACCTCGATCGTGGGCGGCCTCGGGGAGCCCCACAGCTGTGCAATGTTACGCTTAGCCACCATGTACCCCAAGGTCACCCACTGCGTCTGAGCCGCATTACAATCATTCGGTTCCCAGACATTCAACAAGCACCTCCTAGCCTCTGGCAACAGAGCAACGTGCGTGACCTCCTCCATTACGGTGTGGATACCGTTCCAAAATCGCACAATCTCCGAACATTCCCATAATATATGGAGAAAGGTACCCGACAGGCCACATCCACGCTTACACTGTCCATCCATCGAGTAACCCATACGCAGCAAGCCGGGCCCCGTGACATACACGTACACCACATTGTTAGTTTCTCTTGGTCAATTAGATCCCCGGATGTAGTAGTAATGCATAAGAATAAAAATCATTAAATCATTTTATTTTCGGTATCGTAGTGACCTGCTGATCACTGGTCTAGTGTTTGCTTTGACAGTCACTCTTGAAGGGCTGGCTTACACCCCACCCCACACTCATCCAACACAGGTGTCATAGGACATGTGACCCTGACAATAAAAGGGTCCGGGCACCAGTGCCCTAGGCCAGTTCCACTAAGCATAATCCAGTGTCCGTGTTATCTTTATTACTGTATGGGGGCCTAGGGCCCCACTACATTACACTGGCGACAAACAGGTTGGATCCGCGGGTGCTGCCACCTCGTGCATTGGAAAAAGAGCAAAGCAGTGCCTGTGTCGAGGGCTCACCTGCCAACATGACGCAGAACAGGGGCGAAGCAGATGGTGCTCGCCTGCACAGGACACTGCCACAGTCTACTGCCGTGAACCGGCGCCTGCACCAAGAGTCATGCCCCCGGACTCGAAAAGGGACTTGCAGAAGAAATATGTGGTCTGTGGCAACCCCAGAAAAGCTGATGCAGAGCAGGCAAAGCACCAGCCTGCCCGACTGGCTTTCGGTGGGCCCTTGTGGGAGAGGAGGTGCAGCAAGCGGTGATGTTCCCCCCATGCAAGAAGGGGTGGAGTGCCAGGTTCAATATACAAACCCTGAACATGATCTTGACCGGGAACCTGAAGTGCCAGCTGTGGAGGAGGACAGTCGGAGTGAGGAGGGGTGGCTTCCGAAGAAGAGGGAGTGGTGTCTATCAGCAGAATTGGGTTGGAGGGCCTGAAGGAATTAGACTGCTCCCGGCACGAAGAGGGAACATCTGTCGGCACCCCTGACCGATGTCTGGGCCCGTAGAGTACCAACACCAAGCACTAAAATGTCCCTAACAGCAGCAGCCCGTATGGTGAGAGAGGCTGCTGCAAAGGAGTGAGAACAATGGAGGTGCGCAAGCGCAGCTGTTGGCGGCACAGCAAGTGGGCGGCGAGCAGTGCAGATAAGAATATGCAAATAAGGGTAGGTGTGGACGGAGCACTGGCGTGGCCGTCCACATGTCGGTGAGCTCCGTGCAAGAGAACCGAGCTGTGGGCCGACGGAGGACGTCCCGTGATGTGAGCCTGAAGCCGCAGCTGGTTTTTCCCTGCAGGTACGAGACCCCTGCGCGGCTTGAGAAGGAGAGACTGCCATAGCCGAAGGGACAGTGGCGGCGCCAGAGAGAGGCTGGTTTCTGTGGGGCAAAGAGGAAATAAATGCTGCAATAGCCCCTGTATTGGAGATAGCAACGCGGCCTACCTGAATGACTGGTAGACCTGGCAAAGAGAGCCTGTCCTGCTGCACGAGCATGTGTAGCCGTCAGCGCCTGCAGATGAGAGCGTTGGACCCAAGATGGAAAGGACAATTGCCGTGGAGGGTGAAGAATGGCTGAGGCGCCACCTGGCAGCAGTGGGGAGACACCGCACTCAGCATTGTTAAAGTGGCAGTAATGAGGAGGAAGATAAATAGGACCTAGCTGTGGAGTGCCGTAAATGGTGTTTGCAGTGCCACCTAATGGCCATAGGTGGTTACCGCAAGGAATCAAAGAGAAAATCCCGTGAGGGAAATCATGCAGCGCGAAGGAGAGGTGGCCCTGAAAAAACAAAATGATGGTCAGCACCAAGAGGGTGTGAGTTGGGAAAAAGAATGAACAGAGGATGCAACATGCCCCTAGTGGACTGCCAAGTGTTGGGAACAGGACCAACTGGAAGTGACGGCCAAGACAAGAACCAGCTGAGAGGGCCTATTGACCCATGGGGGCTGCAGAGTGATAATGAGGACGGACGGTATTGCCCAGTAGTGGGCGGACCCGAAAGTAGCTCGAGCCTGTCCACGCCAAGATAGCTGCCATGAGGTAAAGGGAAACTATGTGAGTGCACAGAAAAGACCAGTGAGTTGGTAATGCCATGTGCATGTGCAAGAGAGGTCACTGGCTGGCAGAGACAGTGTCAGAGAAGCTGGTTGTCCGGGCTGGAGCCCAGGAGTGAGTGCCCGGCTTGGAAGAGGGCCCATGTTGTCACACAGAGTGACAGATCTGGTGAAGTCGCCAAGTGGAGGCTGCAGAGAGAGCCACATCGGCGTGATATTGAGGCGCCAGTAATGCATCCTCAAGAGAAGAGACCTGCAAGAGGGCAAAGAGGAGACCTAGGGGAGGTCAGAGAAGATGACCTGTGAGAGGTCAGAAAGAGATGCCCTGCCAGAGGTCAGAGAAGAGATGAACTGCCGGAGGCCAGAGAAGAGATGACCTGCCAGAGGTCAAAGAAAATGACCTGCCAGAGGTCTGACAAGATTGCCCTGAAGTCAAAGTATGAAGGACTTCCAGAGGTTGTGAATGGAAGAAGGTTGCAACGACAGGTCTGGTCACCGGACGAAGAGAATGCGTTGTCCTGGGGGTAGGACATGGCCATGGAGACCCGTGTGAAGTGCACGTCACACGGAGAGGCCTGGTCAGAGAAGACGAGTAAGACAAGATGGGACCAGACTGTGTCACAAAGTGAAAGAACAAGGAAAAGGAAATCGGTGGCCACCGCAGACGAAGTTCAAAGAAGAAGAGAAGAGGAGTGTGTGATCAAACACCTGGCACACCGCAAGATACAGAAGGCGTCTGAGTGCAAGTTCATTATGAGTGAAGCACAGTACCTAGGTAACATTGGTGGCACCATGAGAGACTAGCTGTCCAGAAGTCTTTGGTAACACCAAGCAAACCTGGTGACTGCAGATGTGAGGAACCTGGACCATTTGTGACATCCACCTTTGGGGTCGCACAGGAGACTAGATTGTGAGACTGCTCGGATGTCCTGAGTGACCTCAGACGTGGGGTCTAGAAGAGGATCTGACCACTCCACACCAGACCGTGGCGATCTAGGGGCAAAGGCCTCAGGGACGGCTGGTGAGAGAAGGTTCCACCACAAGAAATGAGTTTCTAGAAAGCTCCCCAGCAGGTCCCAGGAAGACGAAGATCTTGTGTAGTAGGCTGGGTCTTCTAAAGGCCATCCCATAAATTCCAGTGCACCAGAGTCTAGGTGGCAGGAGTAATGCTATCCTGAAACAACTACCCTTGAGGTGGAGTGAGGGACTTGAAGGTGGGACTCATAACGCTTCCTCCACGCACCTAGAGGGTGGCATTGGAGTGACATGGCGAAGTACACCCAGACTAGTGGAAGCCTGGTGAAGAGGGCTTCCAGGAGAGCCCGTGACAAGGGAACACCCAGGAAAGGTGCATCCTGGTGAGAGAAGGATGTCTGTAACTATTCCATCACTCAGCAGCTGGAAGCACTGTTGCCTCGGCAATGATTTAACAACAACGACGATGTCATCCATCATCGGAGGCTTGATGTTCGTGGAGCCAGGACGTATTTTGTGAAAATTTGACATCTGCCAGATTTAAGATCACTCCACCTGCACCGTCACAGAGAACTGTATATAGAGAGACTTTGGGTGTCAACTTCCACGCCTTGAGCCCAGGGAGAGCCGGATCCGCATTTCACCCTTGAATTGTGCCAAGTAGAATTGGTGATCCTGGCTGCAGTTGTACCATTGTCTTGTTTTACAGGCAGCTGAATAGACTCAGTGGAAGTTTTCTGTTATTGTTTTATTCTTTCCCACAGGTCGGACTTGTTCCAGTTTGAATAAAGTTTGGGAGGGATGTAGTGACCTGCTGGTCACTGGTCTAGTGTGCTGTGCCAGCCAGTCCCCGTGGGCTGGCTTACACCCCACCCCACACCCATCTAACACAGGCATCACAGGACATGTGACCCTGGCAATAAAAGGGGCCGGGCACACGTGCCCTAGGCCAGTTCCACTTAACATAATCCAGTGTCTGTTTGATCTTTATTACAGTATGGTGGCCTAGGGCTCCACTACATTACAGGTATGATAAAATTATGAAGCAAATTATAGCCTCTTCTTTTTCTAAACTACCTTAAAACTGAGGCACCGATCATCATTTTCCCGTACTCAAATCTAGTAACCCCCGTTCATGGTAGGCAAAGCAGATTCTAACCATAAGGGCTGCAGACAGTTCAAAATGCATCCAGTGGACGAGCACAGGGGTGTGCGATAGTGGTGCGATAATGGCGTGCATTTCTCCATAACGCTTTAAAGCTCTTTTTTGAAACTACACAATGTTCAAAGTTTGCTAAATGTTTCTAAAAACGAACAGCAGAGGATTTTTCTTTGAAAGTATTAGTTGTAGAAAAATGCAAAGAAAAACACAGCAAGGGGTGATTAGCTTATTGATCTGTATTTCAACCTAGATCTAACCATGAAGAATTTCATCCGCTCATTTTTCCATGATAGACAATTGGTAATACATTCCCTTATGTGTCACTTGTTATATGACTTTAGGAATGTCCTTAATGTTAGTATTCCTTTTGAACGAAATTATTTCCTGATCTTTATTCCTTTGTTTTTTTCTTTTCCTTGATTGATAAGAGCAAAAAGATACTTGCAATTAATAAAAAATCACCGTCTCAAAGCTTGTGTCATTTTGTGAGCGAGCGTGTGACACTTTGAAATTGCAGTGCCTTTGAGGGCTCACTTACATTCTTTTTCTCAACTGGCTCTCCCTCCTCTGTGCTGCAGGTTGGCGGTGCTGTACGAGAGATCACAGGCTACTCCACAACATTTCGTCAACAAATCAGCATCCAGTCCGGCGGCGAGCACGGGGACTGCCTGCGCACGCGCCGTGGTTTCCACCACAAGATTGAGGGATTTCCGCACTGCGTGGTCACTGATGGTGTGGTGAACTTTTTCCTTGCCCGGACTGAGAAAATGCTGCAGGTTGGATTTGATCCTCGTCTAAGTCGTGTGGCGCACTTAGGTAAGCACCATCCAGGTAGTCCATCCTGTCTTATGTACATTTATTTAGTTTTGCTTGTATAGAATTTTTTATTTGAACTTGTTGATTTGTGAATAAAAATATATAGTTCATACTTACTATAAAAGCGATTGCACCTTGGCTCCCCACATTGATGGCCATGGACTTTGTGGTTTACTTAGAGCCACTGGTGTATCTGGTGGAGGGGCTGGAGTCTGCTGGCGTCAGTATGTGGATAATACGCCGTGAGAAGTACCGACAGGTGCCATCATCTGTTAAAAGTAGTTCAGTTGTTTAGGAGATTTCTTCAGAGCATAACAGTGCAAGTGGATAGCCATTGTTTAAAGCTTCGCCATTTTTCTGCTTAGCTCCCTTGATTCTACTTAGAGCTGCACATCTCTCTGAAAGCTCACATTAATCAGGTGTTAAAGGTGATTACCTGCCACCCCTTCCCACCCTTCACCAAACCTACACATTTTTTACATGTATAAGCGAACCTTTTACCTTGACTCCACACAGACAAGCCATTCTTGTTAGTGTGCTTCAAATTAATCTCTTGTCTCTAGAGGCGGTCCTTGCATGCCAGGATAGTTGTTGGTGCCATGAAATTTGGTCATATAACTTTGGTAATGAAGCATCTGCATCCAGGGGCCTAACATAGGCGCATGAGGCTCCAGTGGTGCAGTGGGGTTCAATCTTTAAAGAAGCACGTGGCAGTCCCTTTACATCTATGAGGCGGCCAATTGAAATAACATTTTAGGGGCCTCTCATCAAACTTTGAAAAAGTCATTATAATTTTACATTGTGCTAGTATAGTCATTTGCTTTCTCCTGCAGATAAAGTTGCCTGATTGAAAATGAGGCCATGCAAACTTAATATTTCTGACGACATAGGCAGAAAGGCAAGCAAGACTAACGTGGAATCAAAGCACCGAAATGTTATTATTATATACTCTTGCTGGCTTTTCCCCAGGAAATGCAATGATGACTGAGAAAGTGGTTTCAGTGGCATATCCAGACCTATTATCCTTTCGTGGGTCACTAAAACCTTGGATATGGAACAAGTTTTGATTGATATTAAATGAAATGTCCAGCCTTCAGTTTTCTATTTTAAAATGTTATTGTATATAACTTTTCCTAAAAGAAAATGTTGGTCTCTAAGGACCTCATTTACAAACTTTTTAAACCAATCTGTTTATTCAGCATGATCCAATGCAAAAGTACACGGCTGGGTGCCTACAACCAGTGGCTGGCAGCGGATGAGCAGGATTGCGGTTCTACACAGGTTTCGTGCCTACAACCCAGGGGCTGGCAGCGATAAGAGGATCATTATCAGATATAGGAAACTAAAAAACTCAAAGAAACAACAGAACCCCCCGTAAAGAAGAGAAAAAAAAGAAAAAGCAGACCCCCTTCCCCCTCCCATCCTTTCATGCACCTATTAAACCCTCCTCTAGGCTTTGTGTGTGTTGGGGTTCGATTTGGTCTTTAAATGTCCTACGGGCGATGACGCAGCTTCTGACTCAGCACACACCTCGGTTACCGGGAGGAGATACAAAATCTGTAGGTATTTGGGGCACTTGATCTCACATAAGTCTTTTGAGAGTATCTGGAGAAAGGGGGCCCAATGCTCAGCATACATCTTCAACTTATGCTCTACTGCCAAGGACATGTGCTCCATTGCTAATATCAACCATAGTCTGTGTAGCCATGCTGTGTGGTCTGGTATATTAGAAGAGCCCCAAAGGGCTAGAATAACCTGGTGTGCTGCTAGCAGTGCTAATGCAATCTCTCTCCCCCGTAGGGAGCCTAGGGGGAAGGTCAGGGGGTTCGGTAGCCCCAGAAGGGTATAAGCTGGGAAGTGGGGAAGCGAGGTGTTAAACGCTGCTTCTATATCATCCAAGACCTGTTCCCAAAAATGACCTAGTTTTGGGCAGTGCCAGAGTAAGTGTACCAAGGAGCCCTCCAGTCTGCATCCTCTCCAACATCGCTCCGAGCGGTTTTTATCCCTGAGGTGTATGCGGGCCGGTGTGTAATATGACATCACTTTGTATGCAGATTCCGATCCTGCAGTATTATATGTAGTGTGGTGTGCTCTATAATGTATGTCTGCCATTCTTTATCAGAAAGTACTCTACCAAGCTCCTCCCAACGCAGCTGTCAGTTCATGGGCCACTCTCTGCCCCGGTAGAGAGCATCACGTACAGCTCAGAGATAAGATGTTTATCGTTTTATTGCATACTAGCCACTTCTCGAAGACTGTGAGAGGTCTTGAGGCCTTCTCTTGGTATGCCGGTGAGGTGACCCAGTGTCGTACCTGCATGTAGTGGAAGGAGCCGGCCTTTGGTAGGGTGTACTCCTGACGTAGTTGTTCAAAGTGAATGGTCCCCCAGGATCGAATAGGGAGCCCACCCATTTGCAGTCCTGCTCTCTCCACCTTTGAAATACCACCAAGCGTTGGCCTGGTGGGAAGTCGAGGTTGTCAACTATCGGTGACATTGGGGTGGGGAATGTTGTGAAGCCGTTTGTCCCAGCTACCGTTTCCCATGCTTTCATTGTGGGCAAGGTCACCGTAGAGGAATATAGTCCCCATGCTCTATGTTTGTGAGGGAGCCAAGCTTCACGCCAGATGTTTGCGCCCACCACTGTTTGGTCCATAAAGGACCAGTATTTCTCAGAAAATGGCTGGTTCCACTCGGCGAGATAGCACAAAGGTGTGCTGCCTGAAGATATCTATGTAGCAGAGGAAATCCCAGGCCTCCCTCCTGCTTGGACTGTGTCAGTTGTGCTAATGGAAGTCGTGGTTTCTCCCCCTCTCCCCCCCAAATTAATTTATTTATCGCCAATTGCAACGCACAGATTGCTGTCAGGGGTGGTGTCAGTGGCAGGGTTTGAAAAATGTAGAGAGTGCGGGGGAGAACCGTCATTTTACTTGCAGCGATGTGCCCAAATCACGCCAGTTTGAAGCGGGACCAACCATCTAGGGCCTTTGTCATCTGTTCCATGTGTATCGTATAGTTACGCGCCAGTGTTTTGGGAATAGTAGGGGCCAAAGTTATGCCCAGATAGTGTATGGAATTGTCTGCCCATGTGTCGATATTAAGTAAAGAGATAGGCCGGTAATCTCCACATTCACTCTGCATTTTATCTGGCTTGAGGATTACTGATATTGAGGCTTCTAACATGGTGTCGGTTAGCGTACCTGTTTCCAGGAATGAGTTGAACAGTCATGTCAATAGCAGGGCTAGTTCTTGGCAAAAGATTTTATAGAAGTTCGTCGGGAATCCGTCTGGGCCCGGGGCCTTCTGCACTTTGAGGCGCACTATAGCGGAAATGACCTCCTCTAATTGTTTTGGGTGGTCAAGCTGGTCTGTGATCGATTCCAGAAGGCGGGTCTCTGGGCACTCCTGGAGATATGTATGGGTCTGTTGATTATAAGGGTCTGGGTCAGAATATAGAGTTTGATAGATTTATGGAGGTGATGGCATTTGCTATCGCTTTAGGCCAGAGTCTCTGCGCTAGCAGTCTACCACACTTGTCACTGCTCACATAAAATTTGTGCTGTAGCCTGAGCAGGGCATATTCAGCCCTATCCAGATCCAGGCTTTTTAACAGGAGTCAGTTCTTCTCCAGCTGCCTTCCATTTCCATACTCGGACGCTTGTCCCGGCGTTCGCGGTTCTTAGCTGATAAGATCGCGATGAATACTCCTCTCACAACCGATTTTAGCGCCTCCCACACTGCAGCTGGGGAAGTTTCCCCGACATCGTTTATTCGGAGGTATTCAACTAATTTCACATGTACCTCCGGGAGAATCTATGGGGACTGTAGAAGGCTCTCCCTCAATCTCCATCGAGAGGGAGCCGCACAGTCAGAGATAGACTGAATCGTGGCAGTGATCATCGCGTGGTCCGATAGTGATCTCGGTTCGATGGTTGTGTCTTCCAGGTGGGGCAGTAGCGTGGAGGAGGCGAAGAAGTGATCTAGCCGTGCATACCTTTTATGGGCTGCTGAATCAAAGGAATAGTCCCGGGAGTCAGGGTGCTGGTGCCTCCATGCATCATGCAGGTCATTGTCTGCTAGCCAGCGCTTGGTTTCGGCCGAGAATGTTCCAGTCTGCCCATATCGGGTGCCTGACCTATCTAGGTTTGCGTTCATAACCAGGTAGAAGTCTCCTTCCACCAGAATAGCAGGGTCAGGAGAGCATATTGGCGAGGGCCTTAGTGATGAAGGGTTCTTGGTGTGTGTTTGGGGCGTGGATATTAAATAATGAGAAGTATGTGGTCCCCCATTGTATTCTGATCGCTAATATGCGTCCCTTCACCTCAAGTGAAGTTGTGACTACCTTGCCCTTGAATTTTGCCCCTTGAAGGATATTGACTCCGTTTTTTTGGGCAGGACCTGAGGACCAATATTGCCTTGGTAAGCGCTGGGAGCGCATGCGGCCTGTGTCCCTTGATATCAGGTGTGTTTCCTGGAGGAGGCAGATATCTCCCCCAGTGTTCTCGAGAAAGGAGAGGAGAGTTGCGCATGTCACCAGATTTTAAAGGCCTCTAACGTTGACGCGAATGATTTCCAGGTCTTTACCTATATTGCCTCAGGGTGGAGAGGGGAGCTATATTAATGTCTAGGCCAGGAGGGACTACAAGCGGGATGCAGGCTTGCTGCGGTATCAGCACAGCTTCGGTTCTGGTTATTCTTAGGGGTTGTTCCGGGAGTGTTAAATCGTGCCATTTAGCCATTGGTGCAGGAAAGGCCCACCCCCCCCAGAAAACCCACAATTAAACTACACTGAATGAAAAAACAAGTAAGAAATGACAACAGTTCGTCGAAGTGTAACATTCCGTCAGGGACGTAGGCCTGAGGTCTTCTAGGCTTCTGTAGGATGTTGTCTGTCTTGGCATCTTCCCCCATGATCTCCTTGTGGGTGTGAAAGGGGCAGAGAAGCCTCTCCTGCTCCGCCGTGAATGCGCTCCCCACGTGGAAGCCCAGTTACCATCAGGTGGAGACTACTAGCCTCGGCGACGCCACCAGGGAATGTATGACCGCTTCTCTTTCTTTCGCTATTGTGTCGCGGTCTGGCTTGAGGCTGGCAGCGGGCTTTCCCACCGTTTGCCATCTGGGGAGATGAAATCTAGAGCTGCTCAGGCGGTTGCTCCCATTGTCTTGGGTCTTAGGATCCGGCAGCCCCAGGAGTTTGTGTGCCTCTTTCAGCGAGCGGAGTTGTCTCGTTTGGCCGTCATATCGGAAAATAATCCAGAAAGGGTGCCCCCACTAATATGTAATCCCTTTTCCTCTAAGGTGGTTCGTAACTGTTTGAAATTCCCTCCTCTTGTAGAGAGTCGTCACGGACAGGTCTTGGAAGAGGGCTGGTGTGTTCCCCCGGTGCTTCTCTTGCGCGGCGGAGTGTTTCTTTAGTTTGGAAGTTGTGGACGCACACCAAGATATCTGCCGGGGGGCCCTACTGCCCCTTGGTTTTCCTGCGTGATGCACCTGGTCCATTTTGGGATCGGGGTGGGCCTTGTTGCCCAGGAGCTGCCTGAAGAGAGCTACAGTGTAGGCCCGGATGTCCTCTCCCTCCGCGTTTGTTGGTACACCTCGAATGCGAATGATGTTTGGCGGGATGGTACTCTCCAAGAAGTCCCAATAGTGGCCCCGAGTATAGGCTACTTCATCAGCAGGTCTTTTACCGATCGCTCCCTTTTGGCTCGGGCTGCTGCCATTTTGCCGTGAGTGACTGGGCAGGACTTCAAGTTTCGGCTCTGGCACAGAGGGCGGCGTAGTTGTGTCTCCGCTGTTGGGTGGGACCAGGCTAGTTTCTATGTAAGTCTGTCCCAGGATATGTGTGGGCACTTCTCGCTAGAGTCAATGCTCGATATTGTGCTGGACCATTGACCACTCCAAGGGGGCCTGCACTGGGCAGTGTGGGCCCCAGCACATCCCACCAAGACACCGAGCACCCTTTTGGCTTTGACTGTGTAGTGGGTCTGAGATTCCCTTCAGTGGCGTATCAAGGTCAGGTGGTACCCGGTGCGGAAAATTTCTTGTCACCCCCTGCTTAACATACAAATACAAACAATTAGCATGCATCATAATGGTTACGTTACTTACCAAACTCAATATCATAGAGAAGAGGATGATCACAATGAATCAATGAACTAAAAAATGTAACAAAAATAAATTCAGCACAGCACTTATAAGTCTCCTCGACCTCCTTCAACTCCCTCCGCATCCTCCGAAAGACCTTCAAGTGGATTCCCATGAATGCACAAAGACGCTCACCCACGCACTGGTAACTAGCAGACTAGACTACGGCAACACCCTCTACGCCGGAATCAACAAAACCCTGCTACACAAGCTCCAAACCATCCAGAACACCGCGGCCAGACTCATCCTCGGAACCCCACAACACGAGCACATGACCCCACACCTATGAGACCTCCACTGGCTCCCCATCGAGAAGAGAGTAACCTTCAAGCTACTCACCCACACCTACAAATCCCTCCACAACATCGGACCCAAATACCTCAACAAAAGAGTCTCCTTCGACGTACCCAAGAGGAACCTCAACCTCCGCTCCACCGACCTCGCCCTAGCAGAAACCCCGCGCATATGCAGAACCAAAACAGGTGGAAGAGCCTTCTCCTACGTCGCAGCAAAGACCTAGAAGGAGCTCCCAGTCAACATCAGACGCTCCCTAACACTGACCACTTTCAGAAAGAGTCTCAAGACCTGGCTCTTTAACTGACCCAGAGCTGCACCCCCCCCCCCCAGCGCCTTGAGACCCTCACGGGTGAGTGGGGCGCTTTACAAGCCCCTGATGGATGGATTGATTGATTGATTGAATGCACGACTAACTCAAAAGAATGACGTGGGGTGACTGACCGGCACGGCAGCAGATAGCATTGGTTGCGTGTTGAGTGATGATGAGTCACTGGCTGTTTACGTCTCGCTCGAGTACAAACTGCAGAGACAGACTTCAACGAAAAGAAACACCCCTTCCTTATCCATATGCTCTCCACTACACAGCGTAGAATTCAGCCGCGTTTCGTTGCGTTTGTTGACTGAACTAAAAAGTTTCAATACGTATTATGTTGACATGTTGAGGTTAATTAATTGTCAGACGAAGTTATTAAACTCGTTTTAAATAATTTATATATTTTTTTTAAGTGTCGTGAGCCCCAAATTCTTTTTATGTTTTAAAAACACATATTTTTGCCATTTTGTCACCCCCCTCAGTGACGACACCCGGGGCGGCCCGCACCCCTCTTCCTACGCCACTGATTCTCTTAGCGGGGTGTGTGACTGTAGAGGCCCCCCGGTTCTCTAACACTTGCTTCAATTGAGGCTGGTACCCATCCCCTCACTCATCTCGAAGGGGTAACGGCAGGGCCCACCTCAGGCAATTCTCTGGGCCCAGAGCAGCGCACCCGCTTCCCAAGCGAGTGCCCGCTCCAACCAACAGCCCACCGCAGGTCCCGGCCATCGGCCCTCCCACATTGAGTTGCTTCACCAGTATATGCCCCTCTGTCCCATGTTGGTCCCGGGGCAGGTTATTTGTGGGCCAGGAGTGCCCTTCAAGCTATGTCTGGGCAGCCCAAGACTCCAATACCTCACCTCTCAGGCGCTCGGGGCTCTCCTCACGTGCTGCAAATGGGCCTGTTCTAGGCCCCAGGCGGATTACTCCGTATTACTCTGCGCCCAACTGCATTGGATTTGAGGCCTGCACTGTGGTTCCTGAGCCCCTCTGTCGCTGTTGCCAGCCCCATGAACATCCAGCACCTACCGCGCGGGACCAGCACCCTCCGGTGCACTCCGATGTTGAAGGCGGATGGATGTCCGCAATTGCTTCCTCCGGGTATGATGCCGGCGTTCCTTCGCAGCTCGTGCACAGGCCTTAACTCCGCAGCTCCTCCGTGCATGCTGCCGGGCCACGGCGTCTGCCCCGAGCTCAGCCTCGATCTGCTCTCCTGCCCGCCCCCCCCGCCATGTCGGCGGGAGGGAGGTTCAGAGGTTTTCTCGTCAGGCGGAGGGTGTCACCTGGTGGCCCGTGGGACCCCGATGCTGGATCGTTTGCTGCAGCCTTCTGCTCGTCCAATCAGGCCCGCCTCCCCCGCCTCCTCCGGCTGTCTCTCGGAGGGGCTCCGTTCGGTGAGTCAGCAATGCTCGGCGGGTCCCCTCAGCGTCACACTGGGCTTAGGAACGGGTCCGCAAGAGTCTCCACCAGTAAAGTGCAGTGGGGAGGCAGCTTAATCTCAGGCTATTTTCGTCGGAGTCGGGGAGACACAGAAGCACGTCTCATCCGACTGCCATCTTGGTCACGCCCCCCCTCATTTACAAACGTTTGACGCACAGCAGAGTATCAGATCTTCCTGCTGTGCTACCGTGTGTCAAAAAAAAAGGGCAGGAATGCACCGTATGTACAAGATACGGCACATTCCTGTCAATCTCCCCTGCGCCAGCGCACAAACAGTAGCATGCATAGAAAGAGGAAAGCATGAGGAGAAATAAAAGTATTTCTCTTTGTTGTGCAACTCTTACGACTCCCCTGGGGTTGCGTAGGAATCTTATTTATTACCAGGTTTAAGATTCTTCATAAAACTGGGAATGCTTTAGATTTCATGAGTCTTGCGTGGAAACACCCACAGCAACACCCATGGAACACCCCTTTCACGCAGTGTTCTGAGTGAAAGGAGCACATATTTACAAAGCCATTAAAAGCCACGTAAAGTGGCTTTGCGTGGCCTTGTAAATATGCTGCGGCACATTGTGCCACCGGAGCGCTAAAAAAATGTGAGGCACCCGCAGCGCAAAAGTGCAGCTAGGGCCTCGTAAATGAGGCCCTCAGTGTTTATTTTAGATGTACGTACAGTGTGTACCTTATTTGGTGTTTTTTTTACTTAATAACTTGAGTTTCCAAAAATGGTGTAGAGAAGTCTCCTAGAGGTGACAGTACTAAAACAACGCACATTATTATACTCAGCAGGACCAATTAAGGAAGTGACTAGAATTTAGCCAAAGATTAGAGAGGATGGAGTATTCTTCACCTTCCTGTCGAATCCGATGCAGCACACCCTGCTCTCCCTCTATGAACCCATTACTTCAGGGGTTGTTAATTGTAGTAAATTAATATGATGTTACTTCTGACTCCACACTACAAATTGTTGAGATTTCAATCTATATAACCTGATTTTGTTATAAGACCCAGTTCTGTCAGTGTAGCTTGTCACCTGCTTTGTCCTGAAGAAGGTCTAACAGCGTACATACAATACCAGCTCAACACTAGACAAACTTGATCACCTAAAGTTACCCACATTTTCATCTGCACAGTGTACATTTTATATTACATAACTTTACACTTTGAGAAACAGGGGCTATTTTAGTTCATATACACCTGGCACATCTCGGGCATCCTATTTTTCACCTTGAATAGAAAAAATGCTAACACATTTTATTACGTGCTATGCCTTTCTCTGCTGCTGCATTTGGTACTGTAGTGTCATACCACACTTCATCCAGGCAAGGAGGAATAATGCAGAGATAGTAGTAATAGCTTCAATGTTTATTCCGAGTCACTGAGTACATCCAGAGATCAGCAGCTCATCCAGTACAACTGACACTCAGTTAGAATACACACTCATACCATAACATTCCTATTACAGATGTAGATTCTATTCCTACTCACGAGCCTGCTTAAAGCGATACACCATCGCTACACATCTCCCTTCTTAATTATACTTTGTTCACAAATATACTTTCACAGAAACTCCCACGCAACATTGTTACAAATAAAAGAACACATAATTTGCATAATACATTACTTAAAAACAACAAAACTATCAAGTTTCCGGGGAGCTGTAATACACCTACCAAACCTGCTTACCCTGCCCCCAGTAGTACATTCATTGATAGGCTCTTTACTCTGTGTGACCACTTCACCACTTTTACCCAGAACTTGACCATCCTTTAACACACTACCTTCAAGGGTTTTCCCACCAATGTCATCACCCTCATCAGAGACAACTTCAGCTGCTCCACTTTGCTCCGTCTGAAAACCCAAAGGTTCTGTGGACTGTGCACTCACGCCAAGATATATATCCCCTCGTCTTTCATTACATTCTCCCCCCGACGGGAAAACATCCATCCACCAATAGTCTTTTCTCCCCTCTGAAACACAATTTTTTGCTACACTTTGATCATTTGACAAAGCAATGCGGCTCATGTGATGGACACTGCCATCATCAAGCTGCACTGTGTTCCTCATGACCTTTACAATGGTTTTAGGTTCCGAAAATCTGGGTTGCAATTTGCTAGATTTTTTTGCAAATTTAACTCTTACCCATTGTCCAACACGGACACATGGTTCTTTTGTACCATGTTTTTTGTCAAAATACGTTTTATTCTTCTCTTGTGAAGCCTTCATAGCTTCTTTTACACGTTCAGCATCCCAGTCATACTTTCTACTTCTGCCAATCCACCCAGGATTAATTTTACAATGTGGGAATCTTCCCCGCATTATCCCAAACGGACTCTCCCCAATTGTGTCATGTAGTGTGATTCTATATGACCAAATCAACTTGTCTAATTCATCATCCCAATTCTTATTACCTTTCTTCGCCAGTTGCAAAACACCTTTCAAAACCCTGTTAACCCTTTCTACCACTGAATTACCTCTTGGGTGATATAATGCTGTAAACTTTTGCTGAATACCAGTGTTCTCCATCAATTTTCTCATCAAGTCAGACTTGAATTGAACGCCATTATCTGTAAGGATACGTGCAGGAAGACCTTCTCTAAGAAAGCACTTTTGTAAAAAACAAATAACTGTCTCTGTGTTCACCTTCGTCACCACTTCCACCTCAATCCACCTCGAAAACATGTCCACAAGCACCACCAGGTACTTGGTAACACCATCTTGCCATTCTACGGGACCCATAATGTCTAACGCGACTTCTTCCCAAGGCAACTCTGGACAAGACAATGAAGACATCGGGGGATTGAGTGTTCTCTGTGCTTTATCTGAAGACTCACAATTGATGCACTCCCTTACAAACCGTTCAATTTCCAAGTCAATTCTAGGCCACCAATATAATGCTTTAATGTTCCTCTTAGTACGAGAAACGCCTGGGTGTCCTTCGTGCCCAATCACAATAATTTTACTTCTCATACCATGCGGAGGTATAACTTCCTCCTCTACATACAAATTCCCCATCAAGGCTTAATTCATTGCGCACCTCCCAATAAGCTCTCAGTGCCAAATCCTGTTTGCACTCATTAGACCACCCTTGGATGACTCTATTTCTAACCGTTTCCAACGTTTTGTCCTTGTTACACTCCAAGTGCCAATCATCTTTACGCAACCCTGTTGTGTCGTCAAATACCCCAGCCACCGAGAATTCACACCAGGGATCTAGGTCAATCTCTTTCATAGGTAATGGGAGTCTACTCAAGAAATCCGCTATGATATTCTTAGCGCCAGGTACATACTTCACCTCGTATACGAAATCTTGGAGTCGCATAGACCTCCTTGCGATTCTCGCTGAGGCTCTAGACAAACCCTCTGTCGTCAATAGCTTCATCAATGGTTTATGGTCGGAGCGCAACAAAAATTTCTTACCCCATATGAACTTCCTAAAGTGCTCCATTGCCCAAACACAGGCTAAAGCTTCGCGTTCTATTACAGAATACTTCTCCTCCGTAGGGGAAAGCGAACGAGACGCAAATGCTATAATTACTTCTTTACCATCTTCCGATACTTGAGACAATACTCCCCCAAGACCAGTACCGCTAGCATCAGTAGTGACCACGGAGAACGCCTGTGGATCAAAACCCTGTAATGTGGGAGCATGAGCAATTGCTTCTCTAATGGTGACGAATGCGCTCTGACAAGCAGGCGTCCAATTAAACATAACCTTATTCTTTAACAAATTTTGCATCTCATACGTTTTTTTCGCAAAATTGTAAACAAATTTGGAATAAAATTCCGCCAAACCAAGAAAAGAACGAAGTTCGTCCTTTGATTTAGGTGGGGGTGCATTAAGAATGGCTTCCACCAAACTGCATTTGGGCTTTATACCTGAACAACTAATCTCATGGCCTAAATATGTAACTGACTTCTCAGCGAACTTACACTTGCTGCCTTCAGCCACCAAGCCATTTTCACGGAGAATGGACAATACCTCCCTTAAAATCATGTCGTGGTGTACTCTATCCTTCCCCATGATTAAGATGTCATCCTGGAAGACTGCCACTTCTTGTATGTGGTTAAAAAGGTTGGTCATGAGCCTCTGAAATACTGCAGCGGCTGATGCCAGTCCAAACGGCATGCGTTTAAATCTGTAACAACCAAAAGGGGTGCAGAAAGTGGTAAGGTGCCTGCTGCTCTTCTCCAAGACAACTTGATGATAAGCTGCTGACAGGTCCAAAGTGGAGAACCACTTTGCATTCCTAGTTACAGACAGCATTTCATCAATCCTTGGGAGAGGAAACTGGTCCACTAGTATGTTATCGTTGAGGTATCTCAAATCCACGCATAGACGGGCTTTACCGTTCGATTTGCGTGCTACGACTAATGGAGAAACCCACTCTGCAGCTTCTACCGTTTCGATGACATTGTTTTCTAACATTTTCTGTAACTCTCCTTTCACCTCATCTCTCACAATGAAAGGAATGTTCCTAGCCTTGTGAATTTTGGGAATAGCTCCTTCTTTTAAATGAATACGATGGGTAAATCCTTTTAACTTGCCCATGGTATTTGTGAATACTTCTGGAAACTCCTGTAAAACCCACTTCTTAGTGTCCTCCCCATCACACGAGACTAAAACTTGTTCCTTGCTATTCGGATTCAGGATGATATGTAACGACTTCTAATCTTTCCATCCCAACACTGGTGGGCCTTCTTTAGCTACATATAGTTTACCCACTGCTTCTCTCTCTTTGAACCTGAAGACTAACGTTCTAAAACCTAACATGTCTATTTTGTCCCCTGTGAAGCTCTCAGCAGAGACATCATTGGGTTCCAACCACTCCCCAATTTTACCAATAAACACGTTGTTCCATATCTCTTGTGAAATTATGGAGATCCCGAATCAGCAGCAAGTTGTACTACAATGCCCCCTAACGAAATCATACATAATGGTTTAGAAGATGAACTACCCGTTATATTCAGTACCACTTTCTTTCTTTGGATGCAATTCACTTGAATATCTGCATCATTGGCAGTTGATGAACTATCATCATCCTCTTCTTGAACACATTTCACCTTATTCTTAGAGTTCATTTTTTTTTTGCGTCTGCACACTCTAGAGCAATGACCAACTAGCCCGCACTCAGCTAACTTTGCCGGACACTTCTCATAGCCTGCAGAGTGTGAATAACTTCCACATCTATAACAAATCAAGACTTCCCGACCTTCTGTTATCAACATTATCCATTTTTTTTTTTGTAGTTAAGTCTGATTTGCCTTTATCGAACCGTGAGTTACCGTTATTTCTGTACACATTTTTCTTTTCACTCACTTTACCCACCACCTCACTAGTGGCAGCTTTATCATTCGAGAGCGTGGCTTTCGCACACCTCTCTGAAAGTTCACCTTTCTTAACAATAGCAATTATGTCTTTAAGACAACTCTCTCCTTCTATCCACAATTTATCTTGTAGTGACTTATTCTTAGTGTACATTACAACCTGGTCACAGATAAGCTCATCATGCAGTTGAGCAAACCTGCACTTACTCGCTAATTTCCTTAGCGGAAACATATTCCTCTATAGTTTCCAGTTTGTCTTGTTTCCTGTGGAAGAAAGCATGTCTAGTTACAGCAATGCATACAGAAGGAGAAAAGTAATCATCCAGATCTAATATGGCAGATTTAAAAACATCTGCATCCCCCTCTGATCTTTCAACCTTAACCATTTCATTAAAAATCCGTAAACCTTCGGGGCCTAATGAATACATCAACATCCTTTTCTTCCTTTCTGGAGAGAATGTTCCGCTAATGTCCTCTAAATTCGCAATATAGTTGATGAAGTACTCCTTCCAAACTAACCATGTTACTACTGGTTCGCCTGGAGTCGGTAAAAATTCTTTTGCCGAATTAATATGTGGTTTTGCGAACATTCCATCGCCAGAAGCAGCATTCCTTGTATCCGAAGATGATGTGTCGGTCGGCATTTTTGTTGAAAGGTAAGGCAATGAAAAGTCACAAACTGTAAATTAATGAAGTTCCAAATCCCGTAAGCTTGTGACTCTACACAACTTCCGGACTGTTCCTCTGGTATTTCCAGACGAAAAAAAAAACACCACATCAAGTTGTCACTGCTGTAATTCAGTAAATTACCACTTCAAGAAAGCTCCCTGGTGTACTCAGCGAAAAGAACACAAAGAAAAAATGAGCTGCTTAAATGTCAAACAACTAGGTTCACATCCCCTGTGTTCGCGAGGATCAACTCTTTACTATTTGCCTTAGTTTTAAATAAAATTTTGTCCCCTCTTGCTCACCTCAAAATGCTTGCGAGACAAACTCCTGGTTAAAATAAATCCTTAATCTGTACGCTTCACTGCGTTGTCTCGCTCCGTTCGCTAGACGTTGTTATGGCAACAGATTCGCTTGCCAACGGTGTCCTGTGAGTGTTTGACCACGTAACGTGGTGACGTGCGCTTTGCCAGTACCGCGTGATGATGCGGATGCAGATCAAGCGCGAGGCAAAGGACTCGTGGAGCTCACCATCGTTAGCAGCGACATTTGAACGTGAGTTGATTATTTGATTTATTGCTGTGTCCAATCTTGTGAAATCAGCTTGCCGCAGCATAAGAGGTCGTCAGGGGATCACATCCAGGCAACATAGAACTCCACGTTCCTCAAGTTAAAGTGCGAGAAAAGAACAAAAAAAAAAATGTTCGTTCAGCCTCCTCCGTTGATCACGATGCCCCAGTCGATTAACTCCAGGATACATCCGTTATCATCGCTTGCTTGATTCCTCCTTCTCAACACGAGGATGCGGTCGTTTAAACCATTTGTATGCTTCTTCTTTTTTTTTTCTCCTGCAGCTTAACATTTTTTAAAGACAGATACCAAAACGTCGCCAAAATTGTGTAGTGTCATACCACACTTCATCCAGGCAAGGAGGAATAATGCAGAGATAGTAGTAATAGCTTCAATGTTTATTCCGAGTCACTGAGTACATCCAGAGATCAGCAGCTCATCCAGTACAACTGACACTCAGTTAGAATACACACTCATACCATAACATTCCTATTACAGATGTAGATTCTATTCCTACTCACGAGCCTGCTTAAAGCGATACACCATCGCTACAGGTACCTTTACAAATAGTATAATACTCTAACCCAAAAATAAAAACTATTGTGTAAAAGAAAATAACAAACGGAAATTAATAATACAACTAGGACTTAAATCAGGGTAGAAATTACACTTAAAGCAGTGGCGTAACACAGGCCCCACAGCCCCGGCGGTGTGGGTGAGGGCCCAGGCTCTAGGAGGCCCCCTTAGCACAGTACTCTGGCCAGAGAGCTCACAACTGAGTCCGGAGGGGGCCCCTCCACTGACCTTGCAGGGGGGCTCCCTCAAATTATGTTACGCCAGTCACTTAAAATCTTGTTGATACCAAATATTATGTTCTTTACCCATGGAAATTTTGGGTTTCCTTTTCATAATAATACAAGGGAGGCTCTACCATCCTTTGTGTGCCAGCCGATGCCGGATGGACTTTTTTTTAAGCCCAGGACACCGCGATTTATCACAAAGGCACAGGGTCCCAGCCTTGGATACGCACCATAGGCCTTTCTAAATAAGTTTTTAAATGCACATTAAATATTTGCTCCCTGACTACTGAGACTGGCTCAGCCAATTAGAAAGTAGATACTATTATTGTTCTTTGTCTGCGAGCCAGGTTTAATGGCAGAGACAAGAAGAAAACAGGGGCACTGTGCTTCCTTATCTACCATTATAGAACAAAATTAGGATGACGTAATAGTAAACTTAGTGCACATATGTGCTTGAGAGTAACAGCTGTTAGATGCCCCTAATTTCATTCTGTCCAGCCCCATACATACAGAAAGGTGAGCAATTAACAGCAATTAACAAGCTGTGCTCATGGACTTCAATTCATCAAAATGCCATGGGTGGCAGAAGTGACAACACATGCTATGTGACCCCCCCCCTTATGTCACAGAAAGTGACATCACACAAACTTTGACCTGGTGACATCACAGGAAGTTACACTACCTGCCCTTTGACCCATCCCGATTATGTCCCAGGAAGTGATATCACAAGGAATTTGACTTGATGACATTACGGGAAGTGGCATCACGTGACCTTTGGACCCCATGAAAACAAAGGAAGTGACATTGCATGACCTTTGACTTGGTGCTATCACATGAAGTGAATCATCTAATGTTTGGTTATTTACCTCACACACAGAGGTTGGAAATTCTCTACAGATACAAAAGAAGCACCCTATTAACAGATATACTTCAAATCCTATTGAAAATGCAGCCAAATACATTGCTTCAGGTAGTATCTTCAGATATACAATAAAGATAATGTACCACTGATTAAGAACCTATCGAATAGAGTACAACAATGGAAACTGAGCCAGTCAAGTTGAAATTAGCCATTATCAATATCAAATTACCTATAAAATGAGAAGGTTGATGGGCCTATAATGTTCAAAACAAGTTCACTTTATCATTTGTTTTAGAAACTAAGAGTACCATGCAATTGGATCTCAGTCTTGGAACTTGGATAACAGTGCTATTTAGCAGGTCAAGTTCTCCCCGCAACCTTCCTTCCCATGACATGGTATACATACATCTAAACCTTTGGAGCCAGTTAACCTTTCCATGTTTACTATCATTAATTTATTCTACAGAAAACATGCACACCACTGGCACAGTACTTGTGTTGATCAATAAGATGCTTGTTCTGCATTAGCATACTTTATCAGCAACAAACATCTTATCTAACAGCCAGAAAGCCCAAAGGCATGAATGCTTGCTTTACAAATGCAAATGTTACAGTCTTCATTTTAAAATGACTCCTTTAATCACTGCTCCCAAAGTAAAACCTTCCACATTTTCAAAATCCATCATACACATACTGAGACAATGAATCATACGTGTGTAACTCAATGTATAAAAAAGTCACATAATGCAAAGGAGATTGCAAGGTGTAGGATTCACTTGTCATCTGTACTAATAGGCACTTTTTTAAGAGTGCTTGGTCTTGAGAAGCACAAACCCAGGATTTAGAACATAACAGTGGTTAGGGATGACTTTAATAATAATAATGTATTTCTACCCTAACACACCTTTCTTACCAGCATCAGGATAGAAAGACTGGGAAAAAACATAACTTTCTAACCTGTACCATGCAGCTCTTAGATGCCAGTTTATAGCTCACTGTGCTAGATTACGAATGTAACCTATGAACTGCAGTAACAACAGAATATCCGTGACAAAAGCAATAACCCACTGAGCTATCCACATAAAATATTGTTCTTTGATATGCATGGTACACGTTCTTTGCAGCAGGCATATTAACCCTCTGCACTACCTTAGATAAGTGAAACTGCCACTAGACAAAACTTCTATCTCTCTCCAGCAGGTACATTAATAAATCACCAGAGTAAACTTGACACTTTTATTGTTGCATGAAAACTGCTGAATATAAAGACTACTGCACTGCTACTGTGGAAATGTGCCCAAAAGTGGGCACACTGGTGCAGGGTCACCCTCTTTTCCACGGGTCCAGAGACCAACAAAACAGATATCGGCACTGGAGTTGGAATAAATAACAAGTTTATTAATCACTCATGAGTGGGACCATGCCCACACATGACTCTCAAGTGCTGCAGGAGGTAGTACACTGAATTCACAAACCATGTCCCTTTTATACCGGTTTTCTGCAATGTAAGCATGTGAACAGAAATGGGACAAACAAGTTTAGAAATAACTATCACCAAACAAGGGCAGATGAATAACCACTTTGTCAGCAAAGTGGGAGGGGGAGCAGAAATGCTTATGGCAGCAGTAAATGGTCGACAGTTAACATCTAAGACCAGGTGCACTGGCAGCTACAAACCCCCAGCACGTACATTGCTTTAGCTGAGTCAGGAAGTCAACTAAACTAGATAACACAAACAGAGTGAAAAGACGAGCAGCAGGGGATGGAAGACTTACGAAGGAAACGAAATGAACACCACAGCCAAAATGGCTGTCGCTTATGCTAAGTAAAATATTACACATTTCCACAGACGACCCTTTTAGCATAAGCTTAGACATTTTCTTATGCTTAAAAAAGGGGTACGATAAACATCATGTATATCAATTAACATCATATCGCTGACTTCTCGGTCTATTGCTAAATGGACATTTACATTTTGGACATTCGTTTTAGATGGTAAACAATTAGTACAAGTGGAAATACCGAGGGAACAAAGCATTGGCCCGCAATGGATACATAAACAACAAGAGAAGAGAATTGCAACAATTATGAATAAGGCCGATAATATTTTTAGACTCCATACAGAAAATATGTTCCAGAACCATCCAGCCCAAGTCCATGTTCCTGAGTCTTGATGTATCTCAGTAGCTATTTTGTGTAGTTTGGAGATGACCGCATATACAGAAGGTGAATTGTCGGTTGTGAAGACACAACAGCTGGATCCGATGATACAGCATGCTCCACCTCGATCAGCCAGAATAACATCTAGAACAAGTCTATTCTGCAAAGCAACCATGCATGCGGATCGATGCTTGTTCTTCTGTCAAGTTCCCTAAGGCCTCAGTTATCTGATTGATCACTGCTTCCATTTAATGGGTGAGGCGACGAACCAGCTTGCTGTTCTGTACTGGGCCAACAAAGAAGAAGAATCTGTAGTAATCACTCTGCAGACAGTTTACATGAAGCAGAGAGGTTTAATGTCTGTCTGTCTCCACAGCTCCCAGGAACCAACTGGTCAGCCTGGAGATTCAAAGTATAACACTCCATCACCATGGCACTGACATCACAGTGACCATGGAGAAACACATGCAAGTAATACAATTGTCAATATACATATAGGAGACTACTACAACATCTCCCTTCTCTCAAGAAATCATAAAACAAAAAGAAACATAAAAAACATGCACAAAATTATATCTAAACATGACCATAAACACATAAATAATACCTCCCAAATGTAGAACAATAAATGAAAACAGCAAACACAAAGGCATAACCCACAAAACCCCATAATTCAAAAATTACACAATTGAGTGGAACTCTTGTCCTATTTCTTTTCACCCACCAACTTAAAACTACAGATCTAGACGATTGGGTGGAACACTTGTCCTATTGCTTCTTCGTGGAGGGACATATTTCATAAGCAACGACTCCTCCCCCACTTGTGGTTGAGCTTGGCTCAAATCATCTGACCCTAAACCCAAACGTGTTACCACTTTCACTGGAACCTTATAGACTCTAGAAAGATTCCACCAATTTTTCCCATTCACTCTTATGGCAAAACGTGACACTGCATCTACTTTAACTGGTGAACCAAACTTAGATGAACCCTTGGGAATATGCAAAGGAGATTTAATCCTAACCCAATCCCCTATCTTAATCCTAGGTTTAGAGTAAACTTCAGCATCTCTTTCAGATTCAGCAACAGGACCACGTACACCTTCCTTGTTACCACCACTTCCACAATTCTTGGACAACACTTCCCACTTTTTCATCCAAGCTGGGCACATATAAAACGAAGCCTCCCTCCCTCGCAATAAAGCGAAGGGACTAGATCCAGTTGATGGGTTGGGAGTCGTTCGATGAGCCCTCTGGACCGCCTCCATGATGTCCACCTTACCCGAGACAGCCCACTGAATACATTCCACCAACACTCTGTTATTGCGTTCAATGAACCCATTGGCTTGAGGATGATATAACGCCACTCGTCGATGGGTAATACCTGACTGAGACAAAAAATCTGAGATATCATGCCACCCAAACCATCAAGGCTAGCATCCACCGATACTGTGCACTGCAACAACGGATAAAAAGGGGTAAGAATTTGACAAGTAGCCAATTCTTTTTTTACTTGCTCGAACTCAATCTGACACTCAGCACTCCAACAAAATACAGTCTTTTTCCTCAATAGCTCTCTCATGTTGGCCGTCTTCCCTGCAAAATTTGGAATAAACTTGCCATAAAACTCGCACATCCCCAAAAATGAGGATACCTGAGCTCTAGATCCAGGACAAGGTGCATTGGATATTGCATCAATCAAACCTTCTCTAGGTACTATACCCTCGCCTGAAATACGATGCCCCAAATATTCTACTGACTGCACTCCAAACGTACATTTGAGCTTATTCGCTACTATCCCTTTGATTTCTAACCGTTTTAGAACCCTACACACATTCTCATCATGTTCAATCTTGTCTTTGCCGGCCACCATCGTCCTGAAACACTACTGTGTTTGGGACCCCATCCAATACTCTTTCCATAACCCGTTGAAAAACGGCCGCCGCCGAAGCCAATCCAAAGGGCATCCTCCGGAACTGAAAAGTCCCAACTGGAGACACAAAAGCAGTTAGATGTTTGGAGTTCTGATCTAGTTCAATCTGGTGATAAGCTGAAGCTAAGTCTATCTTAGAAAACCATTTAGCTCCAGCGAACTTAGAAAGAATATCATCAATGCGTGGAAGAGGATGAGAATCCACCCAAATCTCTCTATTAAGGCTGCGCAAATCAATGCAGACCCTGAGACTGCCATTTTTCTTCCTGGCCACAACCAAGGGACTCAACCACAAGGACGACTCAATTGGTTTGATTACCCCATGTGAGAAGTTGGCCTGATGTATGATGTCACTAGTTCTAGTGTACACCTTATATCAGTCCAAATACCCTTATGGTGATTGGTTGTAAAGTCAACCTTATAGACCAGCTATCCTAGTGGTAGCATGGACAAGAGCAGTCTTAGGCTAAACTCTGAATGGCATGTGAAGCCAGCTGTGATACCATATATAATCCCTTGAATACCAAATGAAAGGACACCACAACAGATATATATATAAAATAAAGTGTATTTATTCTAGTCAAACCCTCAGCACTCTTTATGAGATTAGAGGTAAGTACAACACAGTCTTATTTAAGCATACATTAAGTCACACAGGTAAGTAATACAGTTAGGCCCTAGGGGCCACGCAAACCATATACTAAGTAAGTGGTATAAGGACTACTGTCACGGAAATAGAATAGGCCTAGGCCTAGGGAATCGCTGGGGCTACACTACACTAGCGTTAGTTAGGAAGTGGGAGGCCCACGGGATTCGTGTGCATAGTGGAAACACTCACGCGTAATGCGTAAAAGTCAATAGCAATAGTACAGTTTAGAAAACGGTAGATTTAGGACACTTCCGGAGTAGCTAGGAAGTTGAGACTGGAAAACTAGACACTAGGATAGTCACTATCCTGATGAGCACCGGAGTACCCAAGTTACCTAGCCCACAGGCTGCGGGTGCATAGGGGTGAAGATGCGTCGGTTTTCGTCGTCGACTCCTATGGATGCCTGAAGAAAGATGCTGACAGGCAGTCAGTGAAGAGTGTCCGGTGGATCCCAAGGCTGGGATCAAGAAGAGAGGAAACCTGCAAGCAGAAGGGACAGAGTCAAGGTCACTAGCCAGTGACCACGTGGAACCAGGAAGGAACCAGGCGATGTCGTGAAGATTGCAGGTGAAGGTGAAGCTTGTCGCTGCAGGCAGGAGGACCAGGAAGCGTCGAGGACGACCAGGACCAGGAGGCGAGCTGTCCCACGAAGGCTCTTGCTGTCGGCGGCGTCGAAGTTGGACTAGGACTCACCAAGCCTTGGCAAGCGGAACCCACGAAGAACGGAGGACTTGCTTCTGGTGCAGACCAGGAAGGTCTGGGGTGCTTCTTCTTTGCAGAGAAGCGGGAGCCAGTCTGGAGGAGCCAAACCAGCGCAGAAGATTTCAGGGTGCGTCGTCACAAAGGCCACTAGCCAGCGGGCAAGCAACCGGACAGATGCGGCAAGCAGGAAAATGCAGAAGGGCCCCACGCAGGACTCGTGGAGTGTGGGGGGCTGATCTTCGGTGCAGGTGGTGCTTGGGGTTGGGGCTTCTCAATCCCCAGTGCACAACTTCGAGGGTGCCTCAGAAGCTGCGCTTTAAGTTACTAGCCACTTTTCCCAGGTAGCCGGTCCCACGTCGCTCGTCGCCTCCACGGATCTCAGTTTTGCTGTGGATGTGGATCAGGGTCGGAGAAGTCTGGAAGTCAAGGCTCTGGTCGGGCTCTGCAGTCGGTTCCTCGTAGAACGTGGGCAAAGCAAAGGGTAGTCTCTTGATGGTGCCTGTTTGCACAGGGTAGCCACTCCTTGGCTACAAGGGAGATTCTTCAGTCTTCTTCTTTCGTCGAATGTCGAAGGTCCAGAGTTTCTGTTCAAGTTTGCAGGTTCAGGATAATCTAAAGTCTTGAGGCCCAACTCCCACTCTTATACTAATCTGGGGGGCTGGGATACCTGCTAGGTCACGCCTTATGGGTGGGACCTGGGAGGGGGTGGTTACACCCACTTCCCTTTGTCCAGTTTCGCGCCAGAGCTGGGGCTGGTGTGCCCCAGCACCGGTTTGAACTGGACTATGCATGGGACACCTTGTGTGCCCCAGGCATGTCTCATTCCTTTCAGCCCACCCTGCCCCAATACACTAAAGGCTGTCTGGGGAGGTGCTAGCACCTCCCCAAGCAGGAAACCTATTGTCCAGGCCTCCCTGGCTGGGATCACTCCCAGCAGCAGGAGGTCAGACTTGTGTCTGTGGCAGCAGCATCCATTTTGTGATGCTGAGGCTTTGGTTAGAGTTAAACAGCAAAGTAGGATTTTAACATGTCTCTCCCTCTAGAAGGGAGGGATAATATCCTCATCACCAGAAATGGTATGGGGGTATTATTCCAAAGTGTTAGACACCTTACACTACATGTTTTGATAAAGCCAAACCATAGTTACCATAACCGTTTAAGATTATAAGGCACTTTAAGAGTATATGGTAGGCTATATCATAGAACAGCTATAAGGACATGGTTCCGAAAGCTGCAGACAGGCTCAGCTCATGCTAGAGCACCATCTCACATGTTACCAAGCACTCTGCCTCCAGGATTGTTAAGGCCTGCCATAGGAGTGACTGATAGGTACACATGTGTCTATATATAAGGGTAGATATAGGCATACTATATCTAAGCAAGGGGTGATTACACGACCTTGCCCCAGCTGAGTGATCAGCCAGTTGTGTCTGATTGGAAGGCCAGACCAGGGGTGGCATAATACATGCTGCAGCCCCTGGGAGGCCTAGGGTACACCTATGCCCTGGGTACCTAGGGTACACTGTTCAGGGTCCAATAAGGTGATACTTACCAATTGGGAATGTACCTAGGGTACATGGAGTCCATTTTAAAGAGAGAGCAGACAGCCTGAGACCCTGAATGGCAGGATCTCAGGCCAACTAAGTCGAAAAACCAGCTAGACACTAGGCAAAAAGTTGGGGGTAACCATAGTCAGATATCCACCTTCCTACACAACCCCCCCCTCCCAAACGAAAGGAGATAAGGCTGGCCTTGACAAGGTAAGCCTCTATTGCCTAAGTGGCCATATAAGGAAGAACCAGCACTGGCATGGTTACCCCCTGTCTCATGGTCCACTAAGCAATCCCTCATCCTAAAGGTATCATAGGGTCTCCACCATAGGGAATCTCTACCTTGGGTGTGTCTTTGCAAAGTAAAAGGCTGGTGTTGAGATGGAGTACTGAAGTGAGTGTCCTCAAAGTGAGGCCTCAGCTTCCTCCAATCATCCTCCACCATGGATGCCTTTCTTTCTTTAACTGAGTTGCACTGTGCTCTCAGGGTCAGCCTCTGGCTACCTAAAGCTGGAGGCTGGGTCCCTTTTGTGGGCTTACTGGAGGGACAGGTCAGGTTTGGGGCCCTAAGGTCCCAGGTTTGCCTGTGCCCAACAGAATCCCTCTGGGGAAGGTCCCTAACTACCTGTAAAGGGGATCCCTCAGGAATGTTTTTACCCATCACCTGGCTAGGGCTACTAGCCAGGCAATCCTCATTCTTTTGATGGGGGGGGTTCTTGTGGACAGGGGCCCTCTTGGGGTCCACTGGCCTCCCTGACCTCTGCAGCCCTGGGCTGACTGAGGCAGGGTAGAGAGAGGCAGGCTACCTGCACCAGACTGGGTCCCACCTTGGAAGGGGCCACTGACATCAGAGGCTCTGCCAGGCCAGGCCTGGCTACCTCTGGGGCAGTTCCTTCACAAGGGGTGAGGTCAGATCCCTGAGGAGGCTGACCTTTTCCTAATGTCTGGGGAGAGGGAGACTTTTCTTCCTCCCCACTACTCTCTGTTTGTGTGGAGTGATCCATAGTTTCAGGCTTCACTACACCTATGGGCTGAGACCATTACAGCCTTGCCAACCTTTTCAGGGAGGCACTCAGTTTGGGTTTGAGCTGTGACTGTCACAGCTCTGCCAGTCTCTACAGGGAAGTCTGTCTTTGCCTGGGCTGTGGCTACCACTGCCCTTCCAACCTTTTCAGGGAGGAAATCTACTTGGACAGGGGTTGTGGCTGGCACAACCCCACTACCCTTTTGTGAAAGGCCTACCATTTTAGAATGGGTGTCTTGTTCAACTTCAGCCCAAGCTGAGAGTTCTAAGTCATTCCCCAGTAAGCAGTCCACAGGCAAGGTTGGAGACACTGCCACCCTTTTAGGGCCAGTGACCCCTCCCCAGCTGAGACATACCTCTGCCATGGGATGACTGTTCTGTTTGCCATCAATGTTAGTTACCTGGTACGAGAAACCAGGCAAAAGCTGCTCAGAGGGAACTAGCCTATGGGCCACCATAGTGATGCTAGCTCCAGTGTCTCTGTAGGCCTCAGCTTTTCTACCATTGATGTAGGGCTCCTGTCTGTACCTACCCAATGTGTTGGGGCAGGCAGTGAAGTTGGCAAACCCCATACCACCATCACAGACAAGAGTAGCTGCTGTAGGGGAATTGGCTAAGCCAGGATCCCCCTGTGTTCCCCAAGAAAACCCAACCAAATTTTGGGGGGCACTCCCACCACCTGGGGGATTACTGCTGATAGTAATAGGTGGTGTGACAGGAGTAGTTGGAGGAACAGTTTTGTTTTTAGCCCTTGGGCAACTGCTGTCAGTTTTCCAATGCCCAGGAGTTTTACACTCATGGCAGTAAGGCTTTTTAACTGTGGTAGAGGAGGGAGCTTGGGACCCACCACCCTGTGTGGAGTTTTGGGGCCCTGAGGAAGATTTCTCTTTTGCTTTATCCCCACCCTTCTCTTGAGGCTTGGTGGTATCTTTCTTTTGGTCACCACCCTGATTTCTAGGCCTAATCCTGGTCCTGACCCATTTATCTGCCCTCTTTCCCAATTCTTGGGGAGAGGTCAAATCTGAGTCTACCAGGTGTTGATGGAGAAGCTGGTTCTGACAATTACTAAGGATCTGCTCCCTCATAATCAAGTTGTACAATCCTGTATAGTCCTGCACCTTGCTGCCATTTAACCAACCTTCCAAAGCCTTAGTGGCACAATCCACAAAATCAGACCAGTCCTGTGTCTGTGTCTTCTGGGTGTCTCTGAACAACAACCTATATTGCTCAGTGGTTAAGCCAAACCCATCTATCAGAGCACTCTTCAGGACTTTGTAATTGTTAGCATCCTCATCACTGACTGTGAGGAGCTTGTCTCTACCTTTGTCAGAAAAGGAGAGCCACAAGATAGCTGCCCACTGACTCTGGGGTACCTGCTGTACTTTGCAGGCCCTCTCCAAAGCAGTCATCCACTTGTGGATGTCATCCCCATTCTGATATGGGGGGACTATCTTGCTTAGGTTTCTATGGTCATAAGACCTATCCCTATCTCTAGGAATGTTGCTGCCACCAGTGGGTTCTGACCCACACAATTTTTGCTCTCTAGCCAGAGCAAGCTTCTCCTTGGCAAGGGCAAGTTCTTCCATCTGAATCCTCAGATTAGCTTCCCTCATTCTGGCTTCATGCTCCTTTCTCTCAGGGGAAGTCATTCCCCTGTGAGAGGAAGCATTAGAGATGTTAGAGACATGGGAGTGGATGGATTCCCTTGAAGGGGATCTGTCCCTCCTGCTTCTCTGTGTAAGCCTACTTGGGGGTCTGTATGGGGGGACCCCATGCAAACTCCCATGTAAGCTTAGGTTAGCCTGGCTAAGTCTTCCTACTTGGCCCTGGCTGTCTACCTCTTCATATGAAGTCCCATCTGACTCCTCTGTGTTGGGTAGGCCCTCCTCTGTACCTAGGGTACCTGCCTGAGATGCCCTAAGAGTGTCATACTCCTCTAGGAGTTGTCTTAACTGAAGGAGGGTAGGGTTTGCACCCTGTTTTATTCCTCTGGAGGTACACAAGTGTCTCATCTCCTGGAATGTTAAGGTATCATATCTAGAGGGGGTCTTTTGCAGACCTGATCCTCCTGAGAGAGCATCTACTTGATCTCCTCTCAGAGACATGATCTAGTGAGGGTGTGGTGTGTGCACCTACCTACACTAGTTGTTTCTACTAAACCTCTCTAGTAGTTGTAGTCAGGGTGTGTTACTCCCTTCAACCTACAACTACAAAGTCCAGTAGGACTTAAGTATTATAATCTATGTTATATGTACCTAGACAATATCTGTGTGATCTTTCAATTTAGTATCTCAAGACTACAATGGTATTACAACAGCAAGCTCAGATCCCAACCGCTGCTCACCAATGTGAGAAGTTGGCCTGATGTATGATGGCACTAGTTCTAGTGTACACCTTATATCAGTCCAAATACCCTTATGGTGATTGGTTGTAAAGTCAACCTTATAGACCAGCTATCCTAGTGGTAGCATGGACAAGAGCAGTCTTAGGCTAAACTCTGAATGGCATGTGAAGCCAGCTGTGATACCATATATAATCCCTTGAATACCAAATGAAAGGACACCACAACAGATATATATATAAAATAAAGTGTATTTATTCTAGTCAAACCCTCAGCACTCTTTATGAGATTAGAGGTAAGTACAACACAGTCTTATTTAAGCATACATTAAGTCACACAGGTAAGTAATACAGTTAGGCCCTAGGGGCCACGCAAACCATATACTAAGTAAGTGGTATAAGGACCACTGTCACGGAAATAGAATAGGCCTAGGCCTAGGGAATCGCTGGGGCTACACTACACTAGCGTTAGTTAGGAAGTGGGAGGCCCACGGGATTCGTGTGCAGAGTGGAAACACTCACGCGTAATGCGTAAAAGTCAATAGCAATAGTACAGTTTAGAAAACGGTAGATTTAGGACACTTCCGGAGTAGCTAGGAAGTTGAGACTGGAAAACTAGACACTAGGATAGTCACTATCCTGATGAGCACCGGAGTACCCAAGTTACCTAGCCCACAGGCTGCGGGTGCATAGGGGTGAAGATGCGTCGGTTTTCGTCGTCGACTCCTATGGATGCCTGAAGAAAGATGCTGACAGGCAGTCAGTGAAGAGTGTCCGGTGGATCCCAAGGCTGGGATCAAGAAGAGAGGAAACCTGCAAGCAGAAGGGACAGAGTCAAGGTCACTAGCCAGTGACCACGTGGAACCAGGAAGGAACCAGGCGATGTCGTGAAGATTGCAGGTGAAGGTGAAGCTTGTCGCTGCAGCCAGGAGGACCAGGAAGCGTCGAGGACGACCAGGACCAGGAGGCGAGCTGTCCCACGAAGGCTCTTGCTGTCGGCGGCGTCGAAGTTGGACTAGGACTCACCAAGCCTTGGCAAGCGGAACCCACGAAGAACGGAGGACTTGCTTCTGGTGCAGACCAGGAAGGTCTGGGGTGCTTCTTCTTTGCAGAGAAGCGGGAGCCAGTCTGGAGGAGCCAAACCAGCGCAGAAGATTTCAGGGTGCGTCGTCACAAAGGCCACTAGCCAGCGGGCAAGCAACCGGACAGACGCGGCAAGCAGGAAAATGCAGAAGGGCCCCACGCAGGACTCGTGGAGTGTGGGGGGCTGATCTTCGGTGCAGGTGGTGCTTGGGGTTGGGGCTTCTCAATCCCCAGTGCACAACTTCGAGGGTGCCTCAGAAGCTGCGCTTTAAGTTACTAGCCACTTTTCCCAGGTAGCCGGTCCCACGTCGCTCGTCGCCTCCACGGATCTCAGTTTTGCTGTGGATGTGGATCAGGGTCGGAGAAGTCTGGAAGTCAAGGCTCTGGTCGGGCTCTGCAGTCGGATCCTCGTAGAACGTGGGCAAAGCAAAGGGTAGTCTCTTGATGGTGCCTGTTTGCACAGGGTAGCCACTCCTTGGCTACAAGGGAGATTCTTCAGTCTTCTTCTTTCGTCGAATGTCGAAGGTCCAGAGTTTCTGTTCAAGTTTGCAGGTTCAGGATAATCTAAAGTCTTGAGGCCCAACTCCCACTCTTATACTAATCTGGGGGGCTGGGGTACCTGCTAGGTCACGCCTTATGGGTGGGACCTGGGAGGGGGTGGTTACACCCACTTCCCTTTGTCCAGTTTCGCGCCAGAGCTGGGGCTGGTGTGCCCCAGCACCGGTTTGAACTGGACTATGCATGGGACACCTTGTGTGCCCCAGGCATGTCTCATTCCTTTCAGCCCACCCTGCCCCAATACACTAAAGGCTGTCTGGGGAGGTGCTAGCACCTCCCCAAGCAGGAAACCTATTGTCCAGGCCTCCCTGGCTGGGATCACTCCCAGCAGCAGGAGGTCAGACTTGTGTCTGTGGCAGCAGCATCCATTTTGTGATGCTGAGGCTTTGGTTAGAGTTAAACAGCAAAGTAGGATTTTAACATGTCTCTCCCTCTAGAAGGGAGGGATAATATCCTCATCACCAGAAATGGTATGGGGGTATTATTCCAAAGTGTTAGACACCTTACACGACATGTTTTGATAAAGCCAAACCATAGTTACCATAACCGTTTAAGATTATAAGGCACTTTAAGAGTATATGGTAGGCTATATCATAGAACAGCTATAAGGACATGGTTCCGAAAGCTGCAGACAGGCTCAGCTCATGCTAGAGCACCATCTCACATGTTACCAAGCACTCTGCCTCCAGGATTGTTAAGGCCTGCCATAGGAGTGACTGATAGGTACACATGTGTCTATATATAAGGGTAGATATAGGCATACTATATCTAAGCAAGGGGTGATTACACGACCTTGCCCCAGCTGAGTGATCAGCCAGTTGTGTCTGATTGGAAGGCCAGACCAGGGGTGGCATAATACATGCTGCAGCCCCTGGGAGGCCTAGGGTACACCTATGCCCTGGGTACCTAGGGTACACTGTTCAGGGTCCAATAAGGTGATCCTTACCAATTGGGAATGTACCTAGGGTACATGGAGTCCATTTTAAAGAGAGAGCAGACAGCCTGAGACCCTGAATGGCAGGATCTCAGGCCAACTAAGTCGAAAAACCAGCTAGGCACTAGGCAAAAAGTTGGGGGTAACCATAGTCAGATATCCACCTTCCTACACCCCATTCTCACACATCCTTTTGAGCTCAAGAGAAAGATCATCTCTGATGCTAAACGGTACATTCCGTAACTTATGCTTCACTGGTAAGACACCCTCTTTCACTTTGATTGCATGCCTGAATCCTGTGATACATCCTAAGTTATCACTGAAAACTTTAGGAAACTTACCCAACCAAGGACCCAACCCCAAATCTTTAGGCTCATCATGCACAATAGAAACTTGTTCCAGAGTCCCAGGTCTGAGCATCATTCTGAACAACCCCTGATGGTACCACCCCAAAATGTTCAGTCCTTTTTTTGCTACATAGACTTTCCCTTGAATGCATTTGTCCTCGAAAACCAACGAAGCATCAAAAAACCCTTTCAAATCAATGCGTCTCCCTTCATACGAAACGGGGCTTCTGTCCTGTGGATTCAGAGGCTTATCTCCCCAAACTTCCTCAAAAAGTTCCTCTGTTATCATAGTCATTCTTGCCCCTGAGTCAACCAATAATTTAAGACACTTACCATCAACCAAAATATCAACCACAGGATCAACACAATCTTCCAAATCATCCTTCACAACCACCACAAAATCTGTTAAAGAACTGATAACCTCATCACAAACATCGTGTCTCGTACCTTCTGCATAAACTACATTGACACTCCCACGAGAGATACACATTTTTGCGAAATGACCTGGTTTCCCACACTTACGACACATAGCATTCTTGGCTGGACACACCCGTGCATCAGGAAAATGCGAAGGGAAACCACACTTATTACACAGGTTCCTCGCATAATTACTTTTCTTCCCTAATTTGCTTGACACAAACTTATTTTGAGGAAATCTAACACCTCTCTGATTGTTGCTGACTTTACTTTTATCGCTGCTTTCTCTCGAATCTTTTGACCCTTTGTCCTCATTATGATCTTTTACCACACTTACTGTACTTTTCGCAGGTTTAAGTTCATTAGAAGATTTCTCAGACAATTCTATACTTTTCACAATACTAATTGTCTCTTCTAAAGAAGGATTCTTTATTGTGGGTAATTTCTGTTGTACTTTCTTTTCACGGCAATGAACTACAATTTGATCACGTATTAACTGTGAACAAAAATGTTCAAATTCACATTCAGACGCTAATATGCGTAGTGCTGCTACATAAGAAACTATACTTTATCCACTTCCTTGTTCCCTGGTAAAGAACTTATGCCTGGATACTACTAAACTGCTTTCCACATCAAACTGTATTTCTAACATTTTTAATGCTTGATCGTATTCATTCAAAGCCTCTTCACCTACTACTACAGGTATCGGAGGTAGATGTTCAAGTACAGTTTGTCCTTCAAATCCTAAATTGTGTTCAAGAATAAATCTCTTCCTCTCAGCACTGAATCTCGAACCCCCAATTACCCCAAGATACTTTTCAAAAGCTCTGTGCCAAATTTTCCACTTAACTGGGGGATCTCCTGGAAGCTGTAAAAAAGGAGGAGTAGCTTGTACATTTTGCATGTTGCCTTATTTAAAAGCCACACCACACACAATAAATGAACTTGACCAGATTTACAAGTCTAAACAAGCTTATTCACTATACGACTTTAAATCAAATGAAAACCCATAAACTTCATCCCCTCTTTTCCTCTTTTTTTTTCTTAGAATTAAATGACAGTTTGCGAAATTATGGATAACTAAGATAAAATCAGGGTACTACACAATCAGGGTACTACACATTAAGACCTCCAAGGAACACAAGATAGAATTATTCACTCATATCCTTGTATATCTTTGCCTGTTAGCTCAGTCTTTTCCTTGCAGTGGAATATTAAAATGGTCAATACACTTGCTCCGGTTCTTCACATTAATGTAAAAATGTCAAAGAAGAAAAATAAAGAAACATATATTACCACCGATGTTCAAAACGTTCAGATATTGTGTTACCAACACTTTTCCCAAATTGTTCTGGCACAGTAGATAGTCACTAAAAAAAACACGCATAACTGTGTGTACTTAACACACAAGAGACTTCAGTTACACTTCCAACGTTGCACACTCTTCAGTGCAGAAATAGATACTACCGGTTCCTCTCAGGCGGTGACGCTTGACGCTCGACGCAGTACTCTCCTCGCTCGCTTGCGCATGTGCAGTCCGGGAACACTTCGTGCGTTCGCTGAATCCTACCGTACGTTCCAGTACGTCATCACTCCTCTCTAGGCAGCAGCGGGACCGTGTCGATCAGCACAACGGAATCCACTGACAGGAGCCAAGAAGGAAATGCCAAACAACTCACGTAGGACTGTATGGGGCCTCCCGACGAGTCACGGATGGGAGGTCGAGTCGTCAGAATCACGTAAAAGAAGGTAACGCGACCACCTCCTTTTTACCACATTCACCTCCGTTTGTATTATCCAGATTAGAGTCCGTTTAACTTCGGGAGACTGGCTAAACGTTGTCGCGCTTGCCACATACGTCGTCACCCTTGCTAAGGACCTCTGTTGTATTTTCTAGTCGTAACGATGTTGTCTACCTCTCGTCGTCTTGACGTTGATCGTGATAACTTTAGAAAATACGAAGTTAGAAACGTCTAACTTCACTAGGTATGCCCTAGTACGCGTGGGTGGAGACAGAGACCAATCTCGTCGCCAATTTTGTAGTAATCACTCTGCAGACAGTTTACATGAAGCAGAGAGGTTTAATGTCTGTCTGTCTCCACAGCTCCCAGGAACCAACTGGTCAGCCTGGAGATTCAAAGTATAACACTCCATCACCATGGCACTGACATCACAGTGACCATGGAGAAACACATGCAAGTAATACAATTGTCAATATACATATAGGAGACTACTACAGAATCCTCTGTTAAAGTCTATATTGTTCCCACGTGGTCTCTGTCTGGTCGACTACAGAGACATCGATTGCACGTTTTCCCCTACTACCAGCATGGTGATCGAACAATTGCAAATCTTGATGGTAGGTTGGGGGAGCTAAAAACACAGGTGGTAGAAGGAAGGCTATGTAACAGGTACTAGACCAGCCTGGAGTAGGAAGTAGTATGCCTTACTTCCACAAACAAAATAAGTGTGACGTGATGCAAGGAAGCTGCTTCGGCCTCTCGTAGACATCTGCAACACTGTAGTACAGTTACTGTGGCCCACTGGCACATCGCCTGTACTTTGTACACAAAGGGGGCCAGTGGTCATGGCAACAGAGATAACAAGGGGTCCATTTCCTTTAGCCGACCTAGAATTTGGATACACATAGTTTGTTGCTGCGCTTCCTTTACTATATTCTTCCATTTCTAAAGCAGTCCCTTTTGCTTGTGGGTCCCCATCTTCTTTGGGGTAACCGACTTTGTTCATTAGAGGCATATAGAAGTGTTTGAACCAAGCTGGGCATGAGCCATTGTGAGAGAATGGCAGCGGTGACAACCGGATTCCTTTTATGTTCTGATGAGGAGGAATCTTGCCAAAAACCCAACAGTCAGTAGCATTGCTTAGCTGGTGGGTCTGATGCAACATTTGAAGAAATTATTTTTTTCTCAGCTTTTGCCAGTATCCCTGGTCATGTTGCGGCAAATCAAAATGATGGTGCTCTTTTGCAGCAAGTGATGTAACAGTAATGTTAGGTAAGGAGGCTCCAGGCATTACTTCCTCCACTTCCCACATTACAGTAGCTGTCAAAGTCAGACCAAGGATGCAGATTGTACAGCCGTTGCACGTTGTCGCAGCGATCTCCTTCTTCTTAGGTGAGCTCATTTTCATTGGCAAACAGCAAAATAGATGATGCCCTAAGGTCCTGGGCATGCGTTGGTTTCTTCACTAACGTTGAGACTAGTAGTCACTAATAGGCTACCCCCTTTGTAGTCAGTCTTTAACCACCCAGGACAGTGGCACAAACAGTATCTTTCTGCGATGAAATGTCTTTCTTCCTGGATCGAAGCAGATATCTAGATGTACCAGGGATCATGTGGTCCGGGAACACTTCCTCAGGTCTTTCAGGTGACACAGCTTGTCCTTTCTCGGTGACCAAAATGTTGCGATGTTCTGTTAGCACAGCAGGACTCACGAAGGAAGAGCTTCCCGCACCTGCTGATAAATAGAAGACAAGCTGTCAGTTAACTGGGACAAATAGTCACTCATCAACATGTCTGGGGTACCTAATACTGGTGCAGAACAAAGGGCTTGGCGTAACTGTTGGAAGGCGCTCTGGCCCTCAGCAGTCCATGGGAGGGGCATCAGAGTGTCTTTAGTCAAAAGGGCCAACAAAGGTTTAATAATGTGCGAAAAACTGCCTACAAAAAGAAGTGAGGCAAATCTGTGCACAAACATCCTTCTGAGTGCGGGGTACAGGAGTGTCTAAAATGGTCTGAATGCGGTCTGGTGTGAGTGCACGTCCCTCCTTAGACAGGAGGTGACCTAAATAGGTAACCTGCTGTCTACAGTATTGCAATTTCTTTCGCGAGACTTTGTGATGATGGAAGGCAAGAAATTATAACAATAACAGTGCTCCTTCTTCACACTAGGTAAGGACGCCAGAGCGGCATCCTCATTGATAAGACAGGATCTCGCCACCATTGCATAACTGTTATTTAAAATAACACGCACACCTTCCGGAGAACAACGTTTTATAGCACGAAAATATTGAAGCATATCGATACCCACAATGTTGTCCGTTGTGTTGGGGAAAGCAAAAATGGACATGCTGCAGTGAATTTGTCAAGTCCGAATTCAAGTGGCTGTGAAAGCGGGCCAGGTGTAGGTGTCTCATTGAATCCTATCGATGTAATCATTGTGCCGGACAGGGGAGCCCTAGGAACCAATTTTTTAGACGGAGCACTACGGGTAGCCCCTGTATCAACCAGAAATCTATCAGTAGATCCCAAGACGTTTGCATCAGCATAAGGACCCATTTGATCTACTGGCACCTCAACCGGTTCCTTACCCCATCCTAGGCATCCCTATGTATAATCTGAATCTGCAAGGGCATCAGCAGAGTAATCAGACATTTGGTATTGATTTTGTCTATCAAATGTATTAGAATAATTTGGTCCTTGTTCAACTGCCTCAAACCTGGGACGAGCTCCTGTACCTCCCCTGTTTCCTGAATTCCCTGGGCGTCCTCTCATACTACCCCCGTTGGTACTGCTGACCTCGCAAAAGAAGGCACTCAGAACGCCAATGCCCAGTCTCTTTACAAAAAGCACATTGATCAGGGGACAGATTTGTTTAAGGGAGAGGGGGCACCCCAGGTGTATACATTGCACGTCCGCCTCTTCCACCTCCCCTAAATGGTGGACCATATACTTGAGCCAACATAACATTTGTCTTTAATTCTTTAACCTTCTTATCCTCCCTGCCTGTCGCTTCCTGTTCCTGTCGTTCATAATATTGGGCCATAGTCAAAAGCGAAACTGGGGAAACTGGGGAAGACGTGGTCCAAGAACTCTCGCTGGCCTTTAAGCGACTAGCTATTTCTGGTAACAAATTAGCGACAAATTTGTCAACAAACAAATGCTTACCCATATCATCGGCCAATGACTGAGCACAAAAATCATGGAATGTCTCTTCAAATCTTGAAAAGAAATCAGAAATTAACTCATCCTTTTTCTGTTTACAGGACGCTAACGTAGTCCAATCTATTTTCTTAGGGGGTATGAGAGTCTTTTACTTAGTCACAATAGCTTTAGGAAGACCTAATATCTCCTTCTGAAGTTTCTGCGCAGACTCCCTTTCCGCATCTGTTTGTTCTAAATATTGCCAAGTATCACCGTATGCGACATTATCATCTATGTTACGTATTGTTCTCCACATATCAGGGGGCAAAATAAGTCCAAAGAACACATCAATATCTGGCAAGGTCATAGCGCAAGAGCTAATGGCTCCTTCCACCTCCTCATAGAAGGCAGCGGAATTTTTCTGGGGGTCGGGCAAAGCAGCCTTAAGAGCCATCACATCTGTTCTACTCCAAGGAGTATAAACCCAATTATATATAAAATATCCCTTTGCATCATCCAAAGTTTTATCATCATTTGTTCCCGAACCCTTAGGAGGAACATAGAGGGGTGCAGCTTCACGCATAGGTTTTATAGCAACTGTACTATTAACAGGTGCAACCTCATCCACCGGAGCATCTACTTTCTGTGCTGGGGATTGAACTGTTTCTACACCTTTCTGTTTTCTAGCTAATTCTTGCTTCTTTCGTAAACGCAATGTTGCGTCTCGTATTTTAACTACTCGTCTAATCATATCAGATAAGGCCAAAAAAGGGAAAGTCCCATCTGTTAATCGTTTATAATCAGTATTTATATCCTTTGGCTCTAATTCCTGAGAAATGTGTCTATATTCAAATATTACCTCCCAAACAAATTTTTCCACAAATTAAAATTGCTCTGTACTTTTCCACCGTTGAACCATAGTTACAATGAGCAATGCAGTGTAAGGCCGACGAGCCTCCTCCCTAGCAGCGGTTTTTAATTTATCTTTTTCTACTTTGGTCAAAGTAGAGCGAGTCTGTCGCCCATCATGTTTATCTTGTTCTTTGTCGTCTGAAGACAAATGCTCGTTGTCAGAAACCTCATCAGGGGCACTTGGAGTGGGAAATTTATACGGGGGGCGGGGGGCGTTCTAATAGGATGCAATCATCCTTAGACGTATCAAGTAGGGAATAGAGAGGGCGCCTATTAGGATACTTGCCATTTACCTCCAATCGGCGTTCCCTATCTTCTTTTTCTATTTTTTCCTTCGTTTCTTTATTTTTTAATTCAAGACCCATTTGATATATCGTTTTTCGTTGTTCTTTTTCTGCTATAGCTTCTGCTCCCTTCGCTCTCTCTCGTACTTCTTTCTCCCACATACGCACACAATCAAACATGTCCTGTCTACTTTTTCTTTTAAATAAACACTGCTCTACATATTGAACCTTTTTAGAATCGAATGAGCCATTCACTGGCCATTGCAGATCGGATTCTTTCTTTGTGTATTTGTTCCATAGTGGACCGTACACTATGGAAGAAATACCATATTTGACATACATGTCTCTATTAGGTGTCCCTTCTGGGAGAGCCGGCTGACTTTGTTCCAAGCTTACTTTGGTACCACCAGAGCAGCGCCACCACCTACGGAGTGTGCTGAGAACAGGCATGTTTTACAAGTATTGTGTAAAATATTACTACTCCAAACAAATATTCTGAAAGGAGAAAAGTCTCCACATTACCTGCCTTCAAACTTTGAAAAACAAATCCAAACAAAAAGCCCAGGCCAAACAAATCAAGAGTTCCGCTTCAGCGACCGTACCAAACAGAAGTCTCCAACTCCCACCTGCCGATCTCTGGTCGACCTAATGGTCACTACAGAATTATGCCAAAGAAGACCCCAGTCGAGATCGGCCACCACCTGGAGGGTCAAATCGGGAAAACCAGAAAAGTCACGTCGGCCTGCAAAGACAAGGGTCTCCTCATGTAGTGCGCTTCCTCAGTGATATTTCGATCCTCCGTCGAGACCACTTCTTCGGATGGCCGCGTCTCCGATAGGGTCCCACGATGAGGTCCCACATGTCAGGCGCCAACTGTGGAAATGTGCCTGAAACAATTAAATAAACAAAACGAATTTCGTAGCGCGCGGTGCATCGCAAAATGCGATGCAGCGCAAAATGCAATGCAGCGCGCGCTACGAAATTCGTTTTATTTATTTAATTGTTTACTTACCTGCAATTATCCATATTCCGGTTTTTAGAACCCACCACCCTGCCCCTCCCCCGCCCCCGCCCCGCCTTACCGCCCCACGGAACTCCCTCCACGGGCCACGGCTGGAAGTAGTGGGAGGGGCCCCTGAGGGGAAGGTGAGAGGTGGACCTGTACCCACTACGAGAAGGTTCAGGAAGGCAGCATAGGCAGTTTAGTGAGGAGACAGGGAGTGTGCGAAACGGATTTGAGGGGGCAGTGGAATTGTGAGATGAGAGGGGGTAGTTGTAGTAGTGTGTGAGAGAGATGATAGAGTTTGTTGAAGTATGATGTAGAGATGGGTTGTTTTGGTATTTTTTGTTGTGGAATTGCGTGGTGTGTGTTTGTTGAGTTGCATAGTGGAAATATGCTGCATGGTGTGCTGTGGAAGTATGTGGATAGTAAGGAAATGGTATGAACTGTGGTGGAATTATGTAGGGTGAGATAGTGTGTTATGGATTTAAATATGTGGATATAATATGATTGTTGTATAAGGAACAGATTGGCTGACTCTGGAACAGGGAAACTAGGTTTAAGTATTGGCGTGGGCTTAACATTTTTTTTTTTTGCCAAGCAACTTCTGTTCCCCATGGCTACTGATCAGTGAATGTTCATTTAATTAATATATCTGCGTATGTAAAAGACTCCAATGCTTTCGGGTAGAGTTTGCACTATATAAATTCCCCTTCCCCTAATTAAACGAAGTAAGATGCTACGTTAGGAAATATACTAAAAACGTGTGTTCACATTTTTTTTTTAATAGGACTATTAACAAGGAAAGATTGAGAGGGTTGAGGGCTGAGATAAACAAGCTTCAAAAGGGGTCAGTAGGTTTGTGATTTTCACGTAGACGCTTCAAAAAATAGAGACGAAAAAGGACAATTTTTTTCCAAAAATGTGCGCACTATCTCATATTATAGAAAGCCTTTGAAGATATCACAAATAACTTTTATCATAGGCTAGTAGGGTTGGGAGTATCACGTAAAAGCTTTTTGAAATACAAAGAAAGGATCATTTCAACAAAGTGCAGACTATACCATATTATAGTAAAAAAAAAAGCAGCACACATTTCACGAAAACAGTATCAATAGCATAGGGTTGGCTTTCCCTATCTAATACACTGTTGTGAAATCTAAAAAGTTAAATATTGCGTGTAGAAAGTGTTGGCTAATGTGTGCATATTCCACCATATGGCAAAGCAGTCTGAGAAACAGACATAGCCTTTGATTCCTGGTCCTTATCTTAACAGGGATGTCTCCTTCCTGGAGCACCCATAAAACAGCTTGCAAGTGGTGTGAACACTTTACAATAAACTGTTCTTAAGAATAACAAAAGGCTAGCTTTCACAGAGCAGTCAACTGCACCCTCCTGCTCCACCCCTTTCTGCCATTTGCAATTTCTAAAGGTTTGTGTTGTACCAAGTGAAATGTGCACCTATAAAACACACTTTGCATTGGGGCAAGAAATCTGCTTTAAGTGACAATAAGTTGAATTTAAAGGGACTCGCGCACAAGCTTCACAAATAGGCTAATTAGGGTGATATTACGGCACAAAATAAAGCTAAATAAAAAAGGAATATTTAGAAAAAATGTGCACGCCATATTATATTATAGAAAGAAAGCCATCCAAAACATCGCCACTAGCTTCATGAAAACAGTGGCGATCTTCCAAAAGCTTATAGAAACAAAGCCGGACAAAGCTTTGTGCACAAGGTTCACAAAAACAGTGGCAACCTTCACAAAACTTATAGAAAAAAATCTGTACAAAACATTGCGCACATTCAGAAACGCAAGTTTCATGAAAACATTGCTCACAAGGTTCATGAAATAAAGAGTCCAAAAAAAGGAACATTCAGAAGAAAAAAAAGTGCAGGCTGCAAATAAAAACAAGCGCGCTCCTCGCGCTGAAAGTTTTAAAAAAACAAAAAAGCGTGCAGGCTGCAGCGGGAGAGAGAGGCGGAGGAGTGCACCCGCGGGTGGTGTGCGTGCGCTGGGGAGAGCAGTCTGCTCTTTTTCCATGCACATACTCGTGCTTGTGGCGCGCCGCTGCGCACTCCCTCAAGGCGTATGCCGCCACGAGTATGTGGTTTGAAAAAGAGCTGCACGACGGCTAAAGGTCTCCTATGGCGAGACCTAAAAAAGCCTTTCATTTGTGCTGTCCTGCTAATTTATTTAGAAATATTTCTAGTTTGTTTATAGGTATTTAAATTGTGTTTCGTGTTACAAATAAGGACATCCTACAGTCTTTCTTTTCACACCAGTTAACTTTACAAAATCCTCTCACTTTGCAGTCAGGGAAAGAAAAGTAAACGCCAATCTCTAAGTAAAAAGAGCAAGTAGACATTTGTAAGAAGACTAGCTAGCCTGACATTGGACCTCTGTCTCGGAACATACGCAGCACATCTTGTATAATGTTAAAACCGATCAAATCTGAAGTGGAAAAAAAAAATCTCCCCTTTGATCTGTGTGCGTTGTGTTTGCTATTGTTTACTTTTGTATAATGTTAAAACCAATAAAATCTGAAATATATATATATTTTTTTTAATCTGCCCTTTGATGCGGATGTTGCTGACCTTGTTTCTCTTATATTATTTTCCCTTTCTGTTTGAAGAGTTTTTCATCGATGGCCTGGGCCTCTTGCACGTGGGCTCCTGTGATGACGTAATCGTAGATCATGCATCCAAGATCAAGCTGCCATGGAAAACTGACGAGAAAGGCAAAGAATACAGCAAGTTCCGTTACCCGAAAGATAACACTGTCAACCTCAGGCATGGGCTTTTTTACTTTAAGAACCGGTTCCAGTGCATGACAGGGAACTAAAGACACGGCTGCCAAAAAAACAGAAACTGAAGCGTTCATTGAAGGAAAAAAAATACGTTTTTGCACTTTTTATTTATACGAACCTTTTATGGATAAAATATAAGTGAGAATGGACATTTTATAGGCAACAAACACGTTTAAAGAATGAGCGGTCTTCTTTAAAAAAAATGTTTTTGATCTTCCTTGTTCATATCAAAAACGCAATTGGTCGCGCAGCACCACTGTTTACTGGCGCAGTTGCGCGAACGAGCTGGTGCCTTGGTGGTCTCAGGGAAGAAACCATTTTACACTCTGAAAGGCTTGGAGTTCCTCGGCGACGGAACCCACGCAGATGAAGGTGGAAGCTTTGCAGTAACGGATTTAATCAGACGACGGAGACTGGGTGCAATTTGCACTGAGGGTGCACTCCCGCGGACTGTCCACGCATGCGCATGCTTAAAAGCATAGCTATGTCGGCATGGGTAAAAACAGAAGGGAATCCCCAATAATTTATTTATTTCCAATGGTAGCTTCCGTTTGGCACTTGCATACCTCAGTCAGGATAAACTGTGAATTGTTTGACATGTGGCAGCTCTCAAAGTATACGTGGACTTGGTGTCCAAGTGGCTGTGAAGAAGAGAGACAGGAGAAAGTACGCAATGACCCAAGTCTTTGTGAAGATTGCATAACTCCCCACTACCTTGTTTAATGTACAGTCCTTCAGCAGTTTTGAGGTGACTAACATCTCCTCAGCATGTATGGAGTTATAGAGTGGGGGGGTCACCCCGCTTCAAAAAGTCCAAATATCTGAAAGGCAAACACAATGCGCCTTGAGTTTCTCCAGGGGGGCAACGTGCAGTCTGAAAACAATGCAGCGTGCAGTGCTTAAAGTGCACAGCAGAGTGGAGAAGTCACACATTCAGGATTTATGAAGTGTCAAAACAATGTCCGTTAGCACTAGTTGGGGCACAGGTGTCTGAAGTAGGCCTAAGAGAGCCGGCCGGGAGTGGCACCAGATTTTCAGGATCACTTCTAAGTAAATAATTTTCATTTTCATTCATTGTAATTAAATGTATCTCTTGTGGATAGCATAGAAAAATAGCCAAAGGTCAGTAGTGTGGTCATTACAGGATCCTTTACGAAAGTGATATATATATATATGTGTGTGTATGTGTGTGTGTGTGTATGCATGTGCGCACCTCACAATCCAAATTGTTCTTTCTTAGGTAGCAACTGCATGTGACTTGACTTGTGTGCTTTTCACTTTCTAATGTTTCACCATTTATAGAAGGACACTTGGGTACTTACCGTTTCCATAGGTATTTACATAATTATAGAAGCAAAAATGTTATATATTTTTTTCTTATCTTTTAATGCATTCAAATGTCCTGCTTACACAGTCATAAATTGAAATCATAGAAGTTTATTTAGAGGCTGGTGGATGTGGAGCATCAGCCAACAAAGCCATTCAGTGTTGGCCAGAGCACTAGTGGGCATATATACAATAACTGACTCATCGGGCATCGGTGAAGCAGGTTTCTTTCGGCCACTGCAAAAGCCTTAATGAAAATGTGGATGCGCTGCATTTACGTTACAGTGCTGTATTGCTCAAGGATTCATGGATGTGTCAGAAATTCTGACGCATCTTTTGGTGCTTAAGTGACACACTACTGGAGTTGGTTGTAAGACTGATATGTAACTCCAACAATGCGTCAGGTTCCATGTTAAAAGCTCTGCGTCAATCCTTATGCCTCACTTGAGAAGGCGTAGGGATTCTGACACAGTCAAGTTATATAGTGACGCAGTAAAAAGTTGTACATTTCACTGCGTCAGTTCTACGTGGCTTTTAACGCGGGAACCTACCCTGCATACATTATACCTGGCGCAGGTATAATGTGACGCAGATCTCTACAAACTGATGCATTGGGCCCAATGCATCAGTTTGTAAATATGGAGCAGTGTGGAATACTGACTGCGCCACCACTGCTTGAAAAAAATGACGCTGCAGCAACGCTGGCTCCTTGTAAAAATTCCCCTAGATTTCCATCAGTAGATATTCTGCTGTCTCTGGAAACCTTTGACCATGGGCCCCTCCCCCACATAGCCCCCTTGGTCAATTTCCACCAGAAGGTTTGCATTATTGAGAATGGGCCTTTCTGTGGTTTTCTACAGGAAAAGCCTGATGGTTCCAGGGAGGTAATAACAGAAATGACCACGCAGGCGCAAGGAGAAAACTTCCAGCATGTCAGGGTTATACAAAATTCTGGTTTGGGAGTTTAGTGGAAAACAAAAAAAAACTTTTGTGGGAGGGCAAAACAAACATGCACACCCTGTTATTAAGATTCTTTGCTGTTAGTGCACCCGCATCACTGGCGACTGCACTGAAGGCTTTAGAAATCCCTGCCATGGAAGCATAACGCAGGCCCCTGCAGCTCCTGCGGTGCTAAGGGAGCCCCTTGGCATTCAGGCCCCTCCCCCTTTCAGCTCAATGTCTATCAATATCTGTGAGATATTGGAGACTCTGGAGCCCCTCATCATATTCTGCAGGGCGAATCCCTCATTTTTTACACCACCGCTGGTATTTCTAAAGAACAGAGGACAAAGCCTTCACTGCCCTGGCAGGCAAGTGGGCCGCCACCATTTTCTAAAGGACCCGATATTTTTGCGTCCATCACCTGTGTGGTATTAGAACTGCTGTTTAATGCATGTGTTAAAAAGATCACATAATATACGTCACAGTTTATTGGGTACTGTGGATTATTGAGCTAACAAACAATAAGGATATATTTGATGGTAGCAAAGCTCTCCCAATCTCAGCAGGGCAGAGTAAATAGAAAGTGGGTCATAGGAAAATTCTCGAGACATAGGGGGAAATTCACAAGGAAGTGGCGGAGAGAGGCGTTAGCCTTCTTGGCTTAATGCCTCTCTCCACCACTTCGGAAAAGCAAAGCTGCACCATATTCACAAGGACTTGGTGCAGCCTTGCCTTTCCCCCCTGCGATGGTGCTAAGTTTCACAACTTAGCGCCTACGCATGCACCCTTGCACAAGAGTGCAAGGGTGTCTGCAAGCAGGAAGGTTTGTTTATGTACTGGAAGGTGTCCCTTCCTGCACATAAACAAACCTAAAATGCCAGTTTGTAACTTACATGTGTGGTGCTTCATGTAGCACACATGTAAGTTAGAAAACGGCATTAAAAAAAAAAGGTTTGTTTATGTACAGGAAGGGACACCTTCCCGTACATAAACAAACCATGGCATTTAGCATTTTCCATGTGTGCCGCACAAGGCAGCACACATGGAAAATGCAAAAACAAGGAGAAATAAAGCATTTCTCCTCGTATCGCCAACGTAAGCCCAGAGATTTCCTGGTCTTAAGTTTGGCGTTAGCTCTTTTTTACACTGCCCTTGTGAATAGGGGGCAACGTAAATATCAATGGGTGTTGCGGTGGAACACCCACCACAACACTTACTGCACACCCCTTTTCACTCTAAACACAGCGTGAAAGGGGGCCAATTCACAAGGCAGCGTTAAGCCACGTTAAATGGCTTAACGCTGCCTTCTGAATAATGCGAAGACCCTATCGCCACCACAACGTTACTGATAGGGGCTTGTGAATATGCCCCATAGTGTTGATACATACTTGCATTATAGAACTATGTATAATGTAAATAGCGGTCCGAGATGTATTTTACCATATCTTTAATACGTGGAGAAAACTGATGATAAAGTCTCATACAAACTATTTACTGATTTTATGCTTGTGTGTACAGGACACCTCTATGTGTTAAAGAAAAAAATATAGACTCCAAATCAAATTGCCCAAGGTTACGAGGAGAGATAAGAAGCAGTTCCCAGAGTGCTGATATCAAATGGTTAATTAATTGAAAGTAGTAGATTGTTCAGTTCACAACTCAAGTCGAATGCGCTTGAGTCCGCAAGAAGAAAGAACAATTTGTGATTGGTTTTGTAGGCCTCCTTTTACATGTAGAACGTCCTAAAAATCTGGCATAACTCTCGCTCCCTTCTACCCACTTTCACCTACCCATAATGGTGATTTCACTGAGATTTTCAGGAAGTAACCAAACCTTCCTCGTGTGTATATGCCTATTTACTTGCAAGTGCGGTTTGTTTAAATTAGTATATGAATGTGAAATTTACAGGTCTTAAGAGAACAACTTGACCTTTGTACACTGGACACGTTTTCCCTAACCTCCTCCAGAATCTTCATAAGAGTGATATTTGTACAGCATGTTTTTAAAGTCTTTCTTTGCAGCTTTCGTGCTCAGAGCACCTTCCCACAATGCTAAGCAGCAGTGTCAATGCAAAGGGCACGCTCAATAGGCAGCAGGACAGATGAGCGTGGCAAAAGTGCTTGTGGTGACTGACTCAGCCTCCGATTCTCTCAAGTTCACTAGATAATAACACTTAACTGACTACTTATTTTGAGGTGGGTGCAGTTGAAATAGCCAACGTTATTCATTTAAGTTCTGTTCGATATATTCAATGGTCAACCGCTCATTTTGAAAAGTACAAGAGTGACCTCAGAATGGACTGTACCAACTGCATCACCGGTTGCTTAGTGCTCTGGAAAAGTGTTCTGTTAGAATGAAGCCCTCTCTTAACCGTTTATCTGTTTTTATTATTAAAATGACAGAAAGGTGTTACATTTTCAAGGTATTCCATGATGGTTAAAGGGATGAAAGAAGCACTCCCAAACACCAGCAGACAACCCTGAAGATGAGAAAGCAACTTCAATTTGACTTCTTTTACTAATTTTTATAGGACCAAGATGAGGTTTTGAACCACTTTGCTAGGCTAGATCCCTTAAAGGGAGCCAAGTTAGTGTCCCCAAGGGGGAAACGTTTGACAATGCCATTCTCAGTTTACACAGCTCTTACTCTGCGCAAGTTCCTGTTCTGCTATAGGATAGTGTTTACATTGTGGTTTTATGTTTGCTTAATAAAGGCTCTTCAACCATTGTGTTTGTGGAGTCATCGCCTGATGTACCCTACAATCCAATTCTCAGTGAGCCGTTGCCTTGAGTGCACCCTCTGAGCAAATTTCCGTTCCTTTCTTTCTTCCGGTACATATCTCGTGCCATATTGAATTTCGTAACCTTTTCATGGTGTCCAATATTTCTGGCAGCCTCATTGCTTTGTGTCCTTTGTCCCAAAATAAATAAATAAAACTTTTAAATAATTATTAACTTCCTTTTTGTATTCTTTCATTTAAAAAGGGAAGACAACATTTACAAATGTGTATTTCAGTTGGCAAGTCTTTTTACTCTTTTATTCTAGGAGGTGGAATTCTGCCATAAGGTGGTGGGGGCACATCAAAGCGATATCCTGGGTGTATGAGAGCCACTGTTCTTTAAGTCTGAGTGAGCGAGGGAGTGTGTGGTGGATATATGGTAGTGCATAGTAAGTACCTACAGAGTTAGCTGGCACCTGGTGAAACTGGACAAAGAAATCTGGTCACAAACCTAGCACCAGCCAGCCACCCCAGAGAAGCTTTGGTCTGTACTTCAATGGGTTTTGTGTTATGTGTTACTATAATATATAAAGCTCTTTCACTACAAGGGTCTCCTGATGCTTAAAAGTAATGGTAGTATCAGAAACTCAAGATTAGCTACTGCACAATTTCCAAAAGGTTAACAGAAGCACAGTATTTTTAGGACATTTTTCAAAGAGAAGTGGTTAGAGCACCACTGGCATTTCACCGGACATTCTACCACAACTGAGAAGAGAGGAACGTGGCTTGAGGAACTCTACAAGTAGGTGATCAGAGGTGAGGACCCAACATCACCTGTTGACTCTTGCCTGAGAGAAAGGAAATGCACCAGTTCAGCACCAAACCACTGATGCCAGTATTATGGAGATGGTCTATAAGTAAAGCGCGGTCAATCGTGTTGAATGCTGCACCCGAAATCCATTTGGATGGTGGAACTCATTATTTTATTGGCAGGAAGTTAAACATCATCCAGCACGGCCAACAGAGTGAGCTCGGTGCTATAGTGAGGTCAGAAACCAACCTGAGAGTCATCTCGAAATTTGTGGGATTCAAGGTAGATGTTAAGTTTTGCAGCAACAACCGCTCTTGAGAATCATTGCTAAGGCTGGCAAAAGCTTTATTGGATGAAAATTAATGGATACTAAAAGATCCAGGTTGTTTTTCTTCAAACAAGGTAACTCAATTCCACTTTTTAAGGAGACCAGGACATTGCCTTTGCATAGAGAGCTGTTATAATATCAAGAAATTACTCAGTTGTGAATTAAGTTTAATAGGATCCAAAAGGTAGCCTAATGTTCACTATTTTAACAGAGAATGGGGAGCCGTCAAGGCTAAAAGCTCAAACTCAAATCACCATTATGAGAGGGGGTGGAACATTTTATAGTTAGCGATGTAGTTGGGCCACAGGAGATAATAGACACTGATTTCAGAAATTGTACTTACAAAAAAAATAGCTAACTCCTCACAAAAATATTGTTAGTAGTATTAGAGAGGTTCAGTGTCAGCTAGTTCTTTTAAGATTGAGAATAGTTCATTTCCTTTGTTGGCTGCTGAAGTTATTCTATTTGTAAACAAGCATTAAAAATACAACAGGTCTCGTCTTTGTCAAGTTAGAGCATTTTTTTCTAGCAAATGGTGTTTCTTTTTAGAAGTGTTTTTATTATTGTATTTTTCAATGTACATAATATGCATATTTAAGCATGTATTTAGAGGTTTCGTTATTTAGATATGCAGATGTATTCTATGTGTATATATATTCCTATATATGTTGGTCTATATATGTATATAGGTATATAATAGCATAGTGTGCATATATACAGATCTATACATGTATAAAAGCATATATTAGTGATATTGGGATGGATATATGTATATAAAGTGATATCTTTAATAAAGCAAATGGCTTTAACTTAGTCAAAGGCGAGACCTGGTGCATTTTCAATGCTTGTTTTATTCAAGCTGGCCACCACTGATCAGGTATGTGGAGGGAGGGAAAGCATGGACAGCAGGAAGAGGGTAGGAGTGACAATGCGCACACAGCAGGAGGGCAGTCAGGTTGGAAAGGAAGAACGGACAACGGGATGAGGGCAGGGGTGAAGGAGAGGGACTACAGAGACATGCACTCTATATGAGAGCATGTCCAAAAGAAGAAAGAGTGACGTGAGTACATAATGAAAGTGAGTTTAAACACTGATAACACTGGCTATTATTATAGCGCTCACCGCCCCCCTTGGTGCTAGAATAATGCGCGTGATTCGCGTCCGCTGGCATGGCCCTTGCAGTGATTCTAGAAGGATGAAAGCCGAGTTCGGTTCTGAGGGAGTCGACCCAACAGCACCTCTGCAGCAGGCACTCCGGACTACCGAGCTATCTTCCAGCTTCTTGGGTTGCCAGTATAACTCCCGTAAGACCATGGGCTGTGCTTCTAAAAACCAGGGCTCAGGGCTGGAAGTCACGGCTTCGAGGCGCGTTGCCTTGTATGAAACTGATCCGCAGCTTTGCATATAACAATTTTGTTTTCAGCTGAATCGGTCCCCATTATTGCCTTTGGTATACACAGAGTGTGCTGCACATTTAACTGTTTTTCGGACAACCTTAAATGCAGGCGTTCAGAATATGATTATTTAAAATATGTGGAGCTACGGGACGGACGGATGGAGCTGGTGTGCTTCTGAAAACGAAAAATATCAAAGGAAGGAATGTATTGAATGCAATAAAATTGACTGAAATGCATGAATTAGATAATCAAATACCACCTTATGCGACTGAACTGCAATGTCTTGAAAAACACAATATGCCCCCCTCCACAGTATCCACGACTAAAATCCAACCTCAACCCCTGAATGTAGAAACATTCTGTGAGACCACAAGCCAGGACAGGTGAGAGATAGAGAAATTCAATTCTCCAGCACTATGGGAAATCACGCAATCACGCATGCAGTACGAGAAGTGCACACATTGGTGTAAAGGCCAACCGATATTATTGTAAGCACAGTATAAAATGCAAACATGCAAGAAAACAGAAAGGTCCGCATAAACACCAGCAATGCTGCTGCGATAATATTTCCTGTGACCACGTGCCCTCCTCTCTTCAGCCCCCTGTCACCATGCCAGAGTTCTACCCGTCAGCATACTCATCACTCAGCTGCCTCTTTAACCATCCCAAATGCCTTTGACACATAGTGATGCCCACGCCGACATTTGCTAGACCACAAACGTGTTGAAATCCTAGCCTCACATCCCACGCACCCAATGCTCCTTACTCAAAAATAGCGTAGATTAAATTTTTACAACACCGAAATCGATCAGCCACAGCAACAGATGCAGGATGGGGACAGGCAAAATATGTCCACGTTTCCCCTTATTGTTTTAAAACGATTTTATCTTCGGTTTGAAAAACATTCATTTCTTGTTCAACTGGGTCAGTGAAAAGGCAAAGATGACATGCAATAAACAGAACAATAATCACCGGCACATTTCTTTATCCACGTGTCTTGGAAACTGTTTGTTTAATAAAGCTGTTCCAAATATCAGTTTTGTTTCGAGACTGGAAAACTGCTTATAATAATATTGTTATGTGGCACTTCGTACAGTACTTTTACTGGTTGGTTCTAAGTGCTATAAAAAATGGTGTATTTCAAAAATGTAAATGAATGGCACTTAGTTTGCCGCCCTCGAAAGGATGAAAGCGCGAGTTGGCTTTACTCGTGACCTGCAGATCACGGTAGTTGTGAGCACTGAGCGTTTAACGCCTGTAGACCTCTTGCATGTGATAGGGCCTGGAGTTAAGATCTGTTCCCAACTCTCCTGTCGACAGTTTCACTGGCTATTTACATGGTGGCTGGATACTGGGTGTAGGAGGTGGGAATGGCGAAGTTCCGATGCGTGACTTGTGTAAACTAGTGTAAAGATGACAACTTCATGAAGGATGCATGCGCAATGGTAAACCAGAGTATGGAATGGTGCAAAGATTTTCAGCGTTCCAAGCAAAACAGGATTTTGTTTTGGCGTGCTCCCTCTGTTGAAAAAATAAGGCTATTTTCAGACCTTTATTGTTTTTGGTGCAACGCAGTGGCTGTACTTAAAGGATGCTGTCTTACCTAGGTTTATCCAGTTGAAAGGATGAAAGCGTGAGTTGGCTTCCTTGGGGCATGCAGATCACGGTAGTTGCGAGCACTGAGCTTTTTGTCCACATTAAAGCCTCAGCTGGGAGAGAGGTTGGACAAACTGTTGGACCCTTCTGCATCAAGAGGACATCTGCTCACTGCACCAGGCTGCCCCCCCCCCCCCAACAGTTTCTAGGAAAGCAGCATGGAGGCTCATAGTCCGCTGTTGTCTACCGGAAGTGTCTAGTCTAAATCTCCATGGCAGTCTCAGCAGAGAGGCCACAAGTTGAATGTGTATTAAGTCAGAAGTACGTTCTATCACTACCAACTCCTTAACACACATCCTGAGATTTGCCCTATAAGGATAACACGGCTACCTCGCTGTTTCACTGCCGCTGTCCATATTTAAATGGCCTTCAGGACACACCCACACCGCGCCATAATACGTCTATAAGGCTGCTGACTCCCACTGAACACGTAACCACGTAATAGTACCCCCAGGGGCACCCCGCTTTCCCCCCTCCCCCCAAATTAGGTTACCCAAAGAAGACACAAGAAACAGTTGTAAGTGGGTAACAAATGCTGCAGGATTTATTACATAATTCCAGGGTATGTAATAGGTGGGTTATCTTACGGGCGATCCAAGGGCAGGCGGCCATCTACTTCACCTGCCCCGCCTGATGAGCCGGGCAGCACGGGAATGACCCGCAAGTGCTGCCCCCCAAGTGATTCTTTTTTCGATCACGTGCCGTTGAAATTCTACTCACACCCCCCCTCTCGGGGCGGAGCGTCGCATAGCAAGCCCCCGGTTGTTCAGGCCCACAACCGCCCGCAGGCCTAGCGGGGCGCCGACCGGCTTCCGGGACCTCTCTGGAGGCTCCTCGTTTTGGCTCAGGCACCACGTGGTGCCGCGCAGAGGTACCCTTTGTACCGGCCTGCTTCCAGATCGCCCTGTAACTCCGCCTGCAACGAAAAGGAAAACATTAAAACGTTCAGCAAAAAACTCCACCCCACCACACCTACGCCGGGTAAGCGGTAGGGAGGGTAAAAAGGCGAGGTGGGCGACAAAGAGGTCGCCAGTGAGGGTGGGGGAAGGCTAAATAGCCTTCCCCTCACACCTGGGCCCGGAAGTGACGCGCATTGCGCGTCACTTCCGGCCCCCGACACGGAGGGGGGCAACAGTCAGGATCCCTGCCCCCGCCCCCCCCGAAGGAGGGAGTGGGGAGGGGTGACCGGGGCCCCGGGGCCACTAAGGCGCCGACCGCCGAGTGGCCCCCTGCGGGGGCCGCGGTCAGCGGCATAGTACCCCCAGGGGCACCCCGCTTTCCCCCCTCCCCCCAAATTAGGTTACCCAAAGAAGACACAAGAAACAGTTGTAAGTGGGTAACAAATGCTGCAGGATTTATTACATAATTCCAGGGTATGTAATAGGTGGGTTATCTTACGGGCGATCCAAGGGCAGGCGGCCATCTACTTCACCTGCCCCGCCTGATGAGCCGGGCAGCACGGGAATGACCCGCAAGTGCTGCCCCCCAAGTGATTCTTTTTTCGATCACGTGCCGTTGAAATTCTACTCACACCCCCCCTCTCGGGGCGGAGCGTCGCATAGCAAGCCCCCGGTTGTTCAGGCCCACAACCGCCCGCAGGCCTAGCGGGGCGCCGACCGGCTTCCGGGACCTCTCTGGAGGCTCCTCGTTTTGGCTCAGGCACCACGTGGTGCCGCGCAGAGGTACCCTTTGTACCGGCCTGCTTCCAGATCGCCCTGTAACTCCGCCACAGCCCTGGAGGCGGCTAACCGTCGCAGCCAGGGCCCCCCACCAACCTAGCTCTTTACCTGCACCCTCTATTCACCAATGCTTCGCTTAAATCCAATAAAAACAGGTCCATGCCTATTTGGGAGAGGTGTACTCCATCCAAGTCGAAGTACCCCTTTACATTCCCCCGAATCATCTCATGGCGAATAAAGCCCAAACCCCTTTGGGATGTGAACTTACGCATTGCTCCATTAATGCGCCTCCTGGAGTGCTCTACCGCTTCTAAGGATTTAGCTCCCCGCCAAGACCTGCGGGGGATGATCTCCGACCACACGATCTCACACTCGCCCAGACGCTTGCAGATTTCCCCTAAGTCTCTTTTCATGGCTAATAACAGCAATCGTCTCCCTAGGGTAACAAGGTCGTTTCCACCCAGGTGTATCACCAACAGGTGGGGCAAGGTGGACCCGTGTGCTCTTAGTCTCTGCTCGATCTTATTCCTGAGTTCGAACCATCTCATCCCCGGCACCCCCATCCATTCCACTTCAGTCTGAGGGAAGTGTCGCATCCAATTCCGGTGCGATGCCCATTGGGCCGCCCGGGCGACAAATGAATGCCCGATCACCCACACCACTCGTCCTAATAAAGAGGAGACATGGTGTACACACAAGTTATTTAATCAGAAAGGGTGATTTCAACGATACACACTATAAAATCACAAACACATTACTAAAAGCTGCCTCACGGGCGAACATATATCTTATAGCAATCAGATTCCCAACGCCCCAATTTCTTCACCTGAGCGGCCTCTAATCCCGCCAGGTGAGCGGCGGTGGCAGCGCCAATGCGGAAGGAGTGGCTGGAATACCTTCTGTCCGGCCGGGCGAGCCCCGCCTTGGCTAAGCTGGCCCTGATTACCTGCTCGAACTGGTATCTAGTTACGGGGGTACCATTTGAATGCAACAGAAGATAACCAGGGCCGGGCGGTCTGTACTCCAACAACGCCTTTACCCATTGTACTGGGCAGAACCTGGGGTCACCTAGGGGCTGAAGAACCACCCTGATCCCCCGCCCCGCCTGGTCAGTCTTGGACTTGCGTAAATGAATGGTCAGTGACCCGGAAATGGACACATCTGAAATTGCCAGCGCATCCCCTGAAAAGTCGACCTTGGACCTAGCCACTAACTCGCTGACTCTGAATGCCCCAAAAAATGCTAAGCAGAACGTGGCTGAAAACAGCGTGGCCTCGTAATGAGAGTAGGTGACTAGCTCGAGAGCCCCTAGCATGCCTTTCAGGATTTCGAAATCAATGGGGGCCCGATTATCAGGGGCCCTGGGCTCCTCCCTAGCCCAGCCCTTCAAGGCGGCCCGGATGGGATAGGAGTTAGTGGGATCCGCCCCGCCAGACAACTTGGTGTCGTGGCTTACGGCCGCCAAGTGGCTGCCTACCCATGAACGGCTTTTCCCCTGTCCCCTAGCCCACACCAGAAATGCTCGGACCTGGGACACCAACGCAGCCCCTGAAGTACCCAGCGCTACAGAAGTTGCTCTGAATGTTGCCATGTGGGCGCTGTAACGCTTTCTGGTACCTGGGGCCAGAGCTCTTTCTCCCATCTCCTTCAGGCTCAGTCCCACTGCAGGATCTTCCATAGATGGTCCGGGAATGGGGTCATCTGCGCTCTCGCCCGCGGCCAGGCCTCCCTGAATCGGAGCCACTGAAAACGAGAAAGAGCGTCAGCTGCCACATTTTGAATACCCTCAATGTGCCTGGCTTTAAACTCGACATTGATGCGCAGGCATGCCCGGACCAACTCCCTTAGTAAGCACAGCACCAGCCGGCACCTAGCGGACTGGTTGTTAATTGCCTGAACAACCGCCATGTTGTCAGACCAAAATACCACCTTCCTATCTGACAACGCCGCCGGCCATAGGTGTAGTGCAACAACAATCGGGAAGAGCTCCAGAACAGTCACATTTTTGGTGATCCTATGCCTGCGCCAAACATTGGGCCATCCCTGCGCGCACCATTCCTCGCCCAAGATAGCCCCGAAACCTTCCCTGCCTGAGGCATCTGTGAAAAGACAAAGTTCCTGACTATCAATCCAGGGCTGCTTCCAAATAACCGTCCCATTAAAGCAGGCTAGGAATTCGCTCCATACCACCAGATCCTGCTTCAGACCTGTCCCCAGCTTGACCCAGTGATGTTTCTTTTTTATACCAGCGGTCGCCCTTGCTAACCTGCGTGCAAAGACCCTCCCCATGGGTATGACCTTTACCGCAAAATTCAGGGTCCCTAGCAGGCATTGGATTTCACCCAGAGTAGCCTTGTCCCTACCCAGTAGATCGCAGATCTCCTGACGCAAGGCCTGTACCTTATCCGCAGGGAGTCGGGACACGCCCTTTACCGTGTCCAACTCGATGCCCAAGAATATCAAAACCTGCGCCGGACCCTTGGTCTTACCAGGAGCTAAAGGTACGCCCAAGTGTCCTGCCAATTCCTTGAAACATTGCAGCGCCCGTGCACAATCTTGCGAGTCAGCTCCCCCGATGAACAGGAAATCATCCAGGTAGTGGGTCACTCCCTCAATGCCATACCTGTTTGTTAAGGCCCACTGTAGGAAGGAGCTGAACGCCTCAAAGTACGCACAAGACACCGAGCAACCCATGGGCATACACCTATCATAAAAGACCTGGTCCCCCCACTTGAAGCCCAGAAGGTGTTGGCTGTCCGGGTGTACTGGCAGGAGCCTGAAGGCCGATTCGATATCAGACTTGGCCAACCAGGCTCCCTTCCCTGCCCTCCTGATCATGTCGACTGCCAGGTCTAGGGAGCAGTAAGACACTGAGCATCTACCTTCGTCAAGCCAGGAATTCACGGAGTCCCCTTCAGGGTGTGATAGGTTATGAATAAGACGGAAAGCCCCTGGCTCCTTTTTTGGTACCACCCCCAGGGGAGAAATCACAAAGTGGGGCATAGGGGGTGAGGAAAAAGGGCCCGCCACCCTGCCCAAAGACACCTCCTTCGCTATTTTATCCCGCACTACCTCCGGGTGCTCCCTAGCTGATTTCTGATTCTCCGCATCCCTGCTCACTAAGGGGCCTTGATAAGGAATGCGGAAACCGTCTAAGAAGCCCTCAGAAATGAGGGACCCTTCCCTGCTAGTGTATCCGCGGAGGGCACTGAGGAGGTTCTTTACGCTGATGGGAGAGGGCCCTTTCACATGGTCGTGTGGGGCAAGGGCATGCGCGCTAGCAGATGTGTTCGCGGGGGGCCAAAGCGCGGGAGGGGGAACCCCCCCTGGGCTACTTGCTCGAGGAAGGCTTGTCGGGAGTGTCGCGCTTGGAGCATACGGTGGCGGCATGGGGTGCCCCGCACACACTGCAATTGTGTGAGAAACGGCATGTTTTGTCCCAGGAGCAGAACCCTGCATTAAAGAGCCTGCAGGTCCCAGAAGACCGTGCCCGAAAGCCAGGCCTGCGACCCCCCCCACGACCGCCCCGAAAGGACTTCCTGTTCTGCCATTTCCTCTCCTGTTTATCCTCTTTCTCTTTGCTCTTTACACCGCTCTCTGTACCTGACTTCGTCGTAGACCCCTCAGTATGCTTGCCCATGTGTTTTACCCATAAACGGACCTCCAACTGGTCCCACTCAAGATCTGGGCAGATTGCTCTTTGTCTACGGAAGTCACAGTCGTAGTGGTACCATCCCATGCCCCCACCCTTAGCAGCCTCTTCTGTAATCACGCTTGCATAGTGGAAGGGACCTGGCCCTTCATCTGGGAATTTCTCCACTATTACTGCCGCAAAAATGGCAAAGGCCTGACCCCAAGTCACAATATTTTTGGTGGGATATAAATGATACCGCACCCTCTTGTCCTCTTCCTTGTTGCCCATCCTCCTGGTATCTACCCCCTCCGCCCCATGCATGAGAAGGGTGAAGATATCGATAAATTCCCTGCGCCAAATCCCTTCTTTGGCCACTAAAGGGACCATCCAAGCGAGTGAACAGCGGCCCGATACTAGCGGGGCCGTGGTAACTAGAGGCTTAGGTGCTACGGCTAGTGTTGGTGCCGGCGTCGGTACCACCGGGGGAACCACTACTGCAGGATCGACCGCACTTGCCGCGCTCTCGGCCACAGCAGCAGCTGGGGGTGGGGGCCGCGGAGGAGGTTCCAATGCAGCCGGCGGCTGACCCCAGACCTGCGTGAAGCCCCCCGGCGCCGGGGTCACACTCGGCGGCGGTGGAGCGGACGGGCCGACCCCTAGGGGTGACCTGGCAAGCAGAAGACCGGATCTGACCTCAGCCATGAAGTCTTTTAAAGTGTCTGAAAGCTTACCCAGATCCTCTGCTGAGGCAAATGTCGCCTGGGGCGGGCAAGGCAGTACGTTGTGCGTCCCCGTCCCCAAGCTAACCGCCGCCTGGGGGGTCGCTGAGGCCCTGTGAAGAGGGGCCGCTCTATTTCGAGCCGGTGGTTGCTCAACCGGAAAGTCTTTGCTCGTGGGGCGGCGGTTTCTTTTCGACCGTGACGGGCCCGCAACCTCCCCTACATCCTTATCCGTAGCCGGACCGTCCATCGATATCCCAGAGTCTGGGGGGGTACTGGCTTTCAATAGTTCAGTCGCCCAAGCTAAACCCTTGGCCCTCGTCAGCTCCAAGAATGCGGCAATCCGGGCTTCCTCCGAAGTGTCCGGCACGGACTCCTCAACCTGTGTCCCTGGTGTGAGTGCCACATGCTACTCCGAACGGTACCCCCGTCCCCCACCTGCCCGTACTTACTCCCGTCCGAGCCCCGAATACGGATGATGTTTGGCTCGCGTCTCTCTGTCGCCAATTAATAATCCTCCAGTCACCGAAAGCGGACGAATGTACTGAAAGAGAAACCAGCATAAGCACAAGAAATATGCATACACGAAAAGGCGTGACTGAACCGCAGAAAAAGGGGGGGGGGGGGGGGGGAGGGGGGGGGAGGACACAGGTGCTCATACAAATCACTTTTAACCATGCACACCCTGATCGCGTCTGCCCCTATCCCCACCTTGAACCTGGCAAGCAGCATGGTGCTCGCTTGCGCCCCACCCCCATACTACTTTCCTGGTGCCCATTTGCCCCAAAATCACTGTCTCGCGTGAAGCGAACGCGTCAAATCTCCATTCATTCGCCTTTATATAGCGTGCACTACGAAATTATTGGCGCGCTTTACATTACATATTCAGGCACGGGGGCCAATTCACTGTCCGGAAGTGAAAATTGTACAGTACCCGCGCTGCCCAAAAAAGGGAGACGCGACCACGAGGCGCAGCCTGCTTCCCCGACCTAGGATGTCCGTTACAAATTTCATTTCGACTACAAAGCAACTACGCGATCCCCTGCCGGTGACCCGCGCGCGCGCGGCATTTCTGCACACAAATGCCTTTGTTTAGGTTGCCGCCTCAATATTGCATGAAATACGATGTACTGACGCTACTACGTTACTCAATTGTATTCATTGTGTTTATTAGCCTCTGAAAGTTGAATTGGTTAGAACCTGCCTTGCCGAGATTCAAACCCAAGAAACCCGTGAGCTCACTGCCGGTGTTCACACATATCGCTTTTAGGGCTGGTAGTGCGCTGGCGGGGGGGGGGGGGGGGGGGGGGGTGTGGGTGGGGCGCAGCGTGACCGCGCTGAGCGAGCCCCTTGAGCTCGCACGAACAGAGCCATCTCTGAAAAAGCGCAGCGAAGTCCACATTTCATAGGACTATGTCTGTGTCACACACACTTAATTGTCCACATTTGGCAAAACTAAACACGACGTTTGATCTTGGACAAGCACCTGCGGACCTCAGCACACAAATATGTCCGACATTGAGACCCACGAACAACCGGCCAATCGCACGTTGGAGCATAAATGCTGTATTTCTATACCCCCCTTTATCGAGCCATTGTCACCTATGTAATGCCGCGACGCGCGCTAGCTAGGCCCAACGTTAACCAAGCGCGTTAAATGAATCGTTACACTTTCCACCTCGTTCGATTCGATAGGCCTGACATGCATAAAATGGCGTGCTCGACCCGAAATTCTCGGAGCTCAAAGAATCGTATCGAATGGGCCTGTCATGCGCACGCGTGCCGGCCCCCGCATCGAGGGGCGCTGTAAGCAGGGGGCAAAAGGAGGCACCAGCCCAGCGCCTCTGCCACCAGTCATTGGTGCCCCTGACCCGTGTCCGGGGGGGGGAGACGAACCTGACCCGGACCGTCGAAGGGCATGAACATACCCAGCTCCCAGTGCCCGCCGACACACACGCCCCCCCCACCTATTCGGAAAAGCTATCCCCGCACGCCAGGCGAAGCAGCTCTGACCACTCGGCCACGAAAACCTTTCCGCGAGGCGCCAATAACATCCCAATGTGACACGAAAACATAACCATGCATGCTTCTGTGCCCCCAAAAACAGCGTCCCTCCAGGTGCGGTACGGTGCGCACTAATCATTAGGCCCTCCCTCAAACAACACACAGCCAGGGCGTAAAACGACAATAATTTCGTTACTCGGCACATAACAGTCGCACCGGTAAACAGAACACACACGCTCTCTAAATTACAGGCAAGCGGACCGAAGAGGTCAGAGTTAATATTCAAACCCAAGCTGGGTTGTACTCTACTATCCGCAGTGGTATACGAAACCGCGAAACGTTTCCTAAGCGCCTTCGACTGCTCCGTTATGCGCATTAGCCCACTGAGCTGTCCTGCCTGCTCAGCCCACTCGCGCCTCGCTGAGCCCTAAGAGCATGCTGATATCCCGGATCGAAGCGCCGAGATGCCCCGTGAGCACCCGCCGGGGCAAGGGGGAGAGGGGCCGACAGACGAGCGAAATTCCCCCCCCCCAGCCATAAACCCCAGTAGAGGTTAGCCCCTTAACGCTTAGCACGCAAAGGACAACACCGCACACAAGGCCCCGAGCCATCGTGGCCCAACTTGCGCCCTCCCCGCCCGCGGCCATCCGGGCCACAGGGCCCCGTCGACCTGGTACTGCCCAGGGACGGGGCCGGGGCGAGAAGGGTAAAGCAAGCCTCACCTAAGTACTAAAATGGTGGCGGCGGGACCCGCGAGGCGAAGACGACGGACCGATGCGGCGAGGTCAAAGGCGAGGTGGGCGACAAAGAGGTCGCCAGTGAGGGTGGGGGAAGGCTAAATAGCCTTCCCCTCACACCTGGGCCCGGAAGTGACGCGCATTGCGCGTCACTTCCGGCCCCCGACACGGAGGGGGGCAACAGTCAGGATCCCTGCCCCCGCCCCCCCCGAAGGAGGGAGTGGGGAGGGGTGACCGGGGCCCCGGGGCCACTAAGGCGCCGACCGCCGAGTGGCCCCCTGCGGGGGCCGCGGTCAGCGGCATACCTGTGCTAGTCAGCCTCACTGGCTACCTATACATCAGCGAATCAGGTCACCACAAATGTGCAGCGCGTTGAATCCCATCCCATTCCATATACCGCAAGCACTAAACCCCCACCCATCCATAACGTAGGTGTTTAAAGTATGCTCTCCGTATATTTTCTAACACAAAGGCACAATGCACAGTTACAGTCAGCACAAAAAACCCAGAAGCACCAGCAACTGCGCTGGCCTTCTCGTCGTTTGCATTATTTCTGTGTGCTTGTAATAAATGTTTTTTGCAAATGGCGCATACGTACGGGATGTAGCATGATAGTGTAACTTCGAAACTTTCACGTAACAAGCTTTTACCAAAATCCCCAACATTATACAGGGTATCCTGGCGCAATTTAAATGTCAGCTGTGCCTAGACGGAAGGTGGCCCAAATATACTAAATAAGTGGCAGCAGTTCATCTTCCCGAGATGGAACCTTCTGGAATGGTAAGGGAGGTGAAGAAGCGGAGTTGAGCTACTAGCCATGAGAATCACTGATAGTGGCCCTCCAGCAGTTGCAGCTGTCACACTTCCTTAGGAGCCGGAAGTGTCTAGTCTAAATCTTCAAGGCAGTGTCAGCAGAGAGGCCACAAGTTGAATGTGCATTAAGTCAGAAAATACAATGTGACTAAACTGTGCACCAGATAGAGGTGAAAACGAAGAGTGCTTGGACCGAAACAATAATCCCAATGGTGTCATTTCGCTTTGCCCGCCTTCCTTTGTAAGTTTATAAAAGTATTAGACTATGAGGCAGCAGGATGGGCATTGGCATTTCACATCCTGGAGACAGAGGAGTGGGTGCATGAGACAGGAGACACGTCTGAGGCTACTTTTAGCACCGGAAGTGAAGCAGCGCCGGCCCCTACTCTGTTGATTCAACTCCCATCCACCACTTCAATACTTCCCGCTGCGGAAGACTAAGTTTCAATATTTACTTCTACACTGAAATTCACCATCGAGGCCAAGTCTTTTGTGATCCCCTGTCCCACCTTCTTTCAGCTGTCTTAACTGCAGGTAAATGACCTCCTACTGATATTTAAAATCTGAGTGCGGGAGGAAAAGAGCAACAAAAGGAAAATCTTCCCATTCGGACGCAGGTTTGAAAATGGCACCAGGTACACTTTTGATACTGATAAACAGCTCGTGAAGTGAGTTGTTGTTTGAAAGGTGTCGGGAGCATTTAAGGAGGGCATACATCTGTATAAAAAAAAGAAAAGGCAGCGGCAGTCTCCTTGTGAGGCCTAATATCATGTGAGACACTTAAGATGAAAGAGGGCTCTTTCACTGGCGGAGCCCGAGACCCTCACATGATGAACTGCGCTGAGAACATGTCAGGAGGGGGTGGGTGAGATCTGAGATGAAGACAGCCACCAGAGGTGAGCGAGAGAGGTTCTTGTGACGGCCTTAACGGTGAATAGTCCCCGTGCGGAGGGGGGGGGGGCGTGTGGGGGGGGGGGGCGGAAGAGAGGTGTCTGCTGAACCCCTTACTAAAGCTCCGGGGAGAAACTTTCCCTTGGAGAGGATGGGGTGGCTAGGGACCCTCACAGGAAGGGCAGCAAACGAAAGTCAGGCAACTGTCTGTAACCGCCCCTACACATATCTGAGGTGTCATCTGCCTTACCGGTCTTAGGAAGCTTCTTTCCGGTCCAGGGAAGACATGGCTTGGCAGTTCGGGCTGGACTGTTCCCATGAGGCACATGGTCAGACTGATTTGCATATGGCCATGTCTGAACTGGGGTGGCAGAGTGGGCTAAAGAACGGTGATGGCTCAAACCCAGATCTGTTGACTGGGTGTGAGTGTTTGATTGGTTCTGATGCTCCGTCTATCACCACCCCCTTTTTGTACCGCTTTACTCACCATATAGGCACTGACTGTCAGCACATCTCAGATTTTCTCTGGCATACCTATACCTATACAGGCCACCGAGAGACCCCGGGCCGTCAGCAAAGCTCCAACTTCCGGACAGGACAGCAGCGTACCTCTGAGGCGAAGGCCGGCACACAGTACTCTCACGGTACTTGCCTGTCTGTAGTGCCTCTCCGAGCACACCTGTCATGTACTAGGAATTATGAATAAAGCACCCACCTTAGATCTGCCGGAATCGGGCGTACAGAGTTTTCCTTTTGCGAGGGGTATGAAGCCATAACTAGTGCGTGTCCAGCCCACCAATATCGTCCAGCTAAGGTAGGTAGGCTCCCTATAATGGAGAAACGGTTTTGATATTAAGAAACTTGGAGCCCCACCCCCCAACATCTACCGAGTGATGATGAAGCATTCCTAACCATAAGTCCATACCTCGGGTGAAAAACTGTATGCAGTTGGAACTGAATCGACAGTGGAGGAGGCTGTGGGCAAGGGATGCCAAGAAGATACATTGTTTCTCTTATGTGTGGTTTACGGAGACAGGGTGCGCAAGTAAGTTAACATCATTGCCTCGATGCACACATAAACAAGTGCTTGCCATGACGTATTTGCTCGTCTTTCTCGCCTGCTAAAAGGTGTCTTGTCTTTATGGGGCCATGTGTTTGGCCCCATAAAGATAAGAAATCTTTTGCGACGAACGCAAACCAGGCGAGGCCGTCCAAATGGGACAGCTCAAAAAGCCAAGCAAATACGTCATCACCAACTCTATTCCAATGGCTGGCCAACGTTTACCATAAACGGTGACGCCAGCCAATGGAATAGAGGGGCGGGGCTTAAAGCCCTTTACCAAAAATACCTGTAAACATTAAGTCTCGCCAGCAAGACTGCGCATGCGCGCAGCCTACTCCAGCCTAGACCTAAAATGGGTATTTTAGCTAATTTAAAGTCAGCTTTATATTTGTGAAATTCTGTCATATAAAGGTTCGTATACACACTTCAAGAAGAGAGGGGGGACAAGGAGCAAACAAGTAGGAAAAGTGGAAGGTCCTGTACCGGTGCTCTTGAAATTAGTACACGTACACAGTAGGGTAACAGTTCCTAAAGAAAACAATGACAGTATGGTCTACTGTGCGGAGGGGGAGGTGGGGGGCGGGGGAGGGTATCAGATAAGGTTCGAGAATTATGGTGTGATGGAGACCAGAAACTCCTGGATGGTTCTAGAAGTGCCCTCACACACCCTTGCGGGTGCAAAGCATCATCATCGGGCGGTGCTCCTCGTGGGGGTGGCGCTGCAGTCCCTCACGGGCCCTCGAAAGGGCTCTCTGTCGGAGATCTTTTGGTGGAGTCGCCGTAGTTGTGCGTGCGGGTGTGTGGGGAAAGGGGGGTGTAGTGATAGAGCTTTAAAAAGACCTAATGGTACCCTAACTATTTATTGGTGGGTCCAAAAAATCTACTAAAAGTCACGGGGAATGATGTTAAGTAAACATTCTGAGTAGGGGGAGAAAAGGTGTAGATACGTCCCGCTGCTCTCGACCCGTTGGAGTGAGGGTTAGAGTGGGAGAGAAGGGGTGCAGATAGTGGTCAACATGTTTCGCGCTGTTGCTGGTCCCTAATGGATCCTAGCGCTTCGTCAGGACCAAGGTGGTGACTAAAAAATAATAAGGGAAGGGATTCAGACAATAGGGGAAGATATTCTGTAATCCCAAAAACAAAAATAGATGATAGAAGGATCACAGATTATTCGTGTCCTTAGCGTCGAACCTGTGAGGAGAGGGAGAGAACAAAGGATTAAGTGGGGCTTCCTTCGAACCGGGGCTAAACTATAGTGCACCAGTAAAGATGTTAACCCAGCCGTAATCGTGCTAGGAGTAGGTGCTGGTGCCCCGTATAAGGTCGAGCGAGGTGCCCAAGTGTAGGGGTTGGAACAAGACAACAACAAACTGAAACCGGAGTCTCTGGGGTTAACACTATATAGCCCCTATTCAAAAAATATATAAATGGTAAAAACCTTGTGAGACTCAGAGAGGTCAGGGTGCAAGGTGGCGAGAGAGTGCTCACACGTTAGCGTTAGTGCTCACACGTTAGCGTTAGTTACCTTTCTACCGGTATCACTGCTGTTCCCCTTTACATTGGCATACTATGTGGCCACATTCACCAGCCATATGTGCGAGCCTCTTTTCCCCCTTGATTCATGCAGATTGTTTCTCCCCGCAACCTAACCTTCTACAGCTGTAGCCCCCGCCCCAGATGATCAAGACCCGGCACAGCGTGGACCCAGACTTTTGCGGGTAGGAGCTGCTAACAAATTCTTGAGTAACGAGCATGTGTGTTTTCTCTCCAACTGATGTGTATTTAGCTTACACACGTTATGTTTGCCTCCTCAAACTTAGTATTTGACACTCGTGGCATGATCTGATATGCACACGCTACAGCCGTCAGTACTCACTTAACTCTAACTAGGCACTGGCATTTTGATATTGACGGGGAATCACGCACCCATCCTTAGTCCACACCACCGTAGTAGCGTATTAGTCATCTCACGCTAACGTGTGAGCACTCTCTCGCCACCTTGCACCCTGACCTCTCTGAGTCTCACAAGGTTTTTACCATTTATATATTTTTTGAATAGGGGCTATATAGTGTTAAGCCCAGAGACTCCGGTTTCAGTTTGTTGTTGTCTTGTTCCAACCCCTACACTTGGGCACCTCCCTCGACCTTATACGGAGCACCAGCACCTACTCCTAGCACGATTACGGCTGGGTTAACATCTTTACTGGTGCACTATAGTTTAGCCCCGGTTCGAAGGAAGCCCCACTTAATCCTTTGTTCTCTCCCTCTCCTCACAGGTTCGACGCTAAGGACACGAATAATCCGTGATCCTTCTATCATCTATTTTTGTTTTTGGGATTACAGAATATCTTCCCCTATTGTCTGAATCCCTTCCCTTATTATTCTTTAGTCACCACCTTGGTCCTGACGAAGCGCTAGGATCCATTAGGGACCAGCAACAGCGCGAAACATGTTGACCACTATCTGCACCCCTTCTCTCTCACTCTAACCCTCACTCCAACGGGTCGAGAGCAGCGGGACGTATCTACACCTTTTCTCCCCCTACTCAGAATGTTTACTTAACATCACTCCCCGTGACTTTTAGTAGATTTTTTGGACCCACCAATAAATAGTTAGGGTACCATTAGGTCTTTTTAAAGCTCTATCACTACACCCCCCTTTCCCCACACACCCGCACGCACAACTACGGCGACTCCACCAAAAGATCTCCGACAGAGAGCCCTTTCGAGGGCCCGTGAGGGACTGCAGCGCCACCCCCACGAGGAGCACCGCCCGATGATGATGCTTTGCACCCGCAAGGGTGTGTGAGGGCACTTCTAGAACCATCCAGGAGTTTCTGGTCTCCATCACACCATAATTCTCGAACCTTATCTGATACCCTCCCCCGCCCCCCACCTCCCCCTCCGCACAGTAGACCATACTGTCATTGTTTTCTTTAGGAACTGTTACCCTACTGTGTACGTATATAAAGGTTCGTGTCAAGTGTATCAAAGAATGTCTCCTTTTTCTCGCTGCTCTTTTAGAGGTTAACTTTAGAGAATATAAGCCCTCGAAAAAACAAGGAGAGGATTTACAAGGCACATGTGGGTGTTTCTATTGGCGTGGCCTTGTCCTGAGCAGAGGTAATTAAGGAACAGTAGATAGTGTATTTCTCAGAAAGAGATGATGTACATTATCTGTGAGTAAAACTGTTGGTAAGGAGAGGTTTCATTGAGTTGTGAGTGACCTAAATCCATGCTCTTACTTGTGTCTTCTGAGGAGGTGGTGTCCTCGATGAGCTTTTGTGATGGCCATTACCAATAGATAAATGATTGTTGTACAACTATGGGTAGCAACTGTAAGTCGGACTGTCTTCATAGCCATTAAATAGGCCGAAAGTATACTCCACTGCAGGAGTAGCTGCTTTTTATAAACTTAGCAAGATCAGGATTGGAGAAGATATGTCGATGAGAAGACAAGTTGAAAAGAAAAGTAAGGAGTAGTTTCTTTTCTGTAACTCCAGTTCTATAGTAGGGGTATCTCTGTTATAGTCATAATCTAGTGAATAGTCCCGCCCATGTGCGCGGACCCCGGAGCAATAAAAATAACCTCTTAAGTTGTCAAGTCATGCAGACCTGCATCTACACTTAAGAGAGAATTTCAAAGACAGATAATGCAGCCTATATCCACAGGCTACACTGTCCAGTACTTCAACTAGAAAGAATTCCACCCGCAACCACCAACAGCACTGCCTGTCCAGCTCTTTCCATAGAGAAAGAAACCTGCCTCTTCCAGCAAAAGCCTCTGGAATGATAGAGAGGAAGGAATGGACAGACAAGCCCCATAGGCTGCCATTATGTGCTCAGAACAGGATACTGTGCCTTTAAGAAAACTTTCCATACCTTTTCCAGTATCCCAGAATGCACAGCAGGTCCCTTTTACTTTCAGTTCTTTTTGAAGGCGTAGCACGCCAGACCTGTAGCATTCCTTATATTAACATTCATCTCTCCACTGGGGAGGAGGGCGGGCGCTTATGACTATAACAGACATACCCCTACTACAGAACTGGAGTTACAGAAAATAAACTACTCCATCTGTAGTATGGGATCTCTGTGTATAGTCATAATCTAGTGAATAGAATGGCAAGCCCATCCCCACACAAAAAAGGCGGTGGAGAAGATTACAAAATAATACCACTACTGTGCGAACAAATTTCGCAGCGAAGCCTGCCCAACCTGAGCATCTGCCCTGGCATCCGCGTCCAGACAGTAATGCGCAGCAAAGGTATGGACCGACTTCCAAGTAGCCGCCTTGCAGATTTCTGCAATCGGAACATTATGCAGCAAAGCAGTCGTGGCAGCTTTGCCCCTGGTGGAATGAGCCTTAGGTTTACCCCCTAAGGTCTTATTAGCCTTTTGGTAACACAACTGTATACAGGACACAATCCACCGAGAGATGGACTGTTTGGAGGTAGCAAGACCGGTCCTGACTGATCCATAATTGATAAACAATTGGTCTGAACTACGAATATCTTTGGTCTTATCAAGATAAAACTTCAACACCCTCCGAACGTCCAGGGAATGTAGAGACCGTTCCGCTGGAGAAGAAGGATTCTGAAAAAATGTAGGTAAGGTTATGGTCTGGTTGACATGAAAATCAGATATAACCTTAGGAAGAAATTTAGGGTGAGTACGCATAACAACCTTAGCAGCATGAAATACAGTATAAGGTTCTCGGCAACACAACGCCTGAAGTTCACTCACCCTGCGGGCCGATGTAATGGCCACTAGGAACGCCGCCTTCCAGGACAGGTGCTGCAACGAAGCCTTGTGAATAGGTTCAAAAGGCTCCTTCATCAATCTGGACAGCACCACATTCAATTCCCAGGAAGGCGAGGGAAGTCTGACCGGAGGGAACACCTTCTTCAAGCCTTCCAAAAAATCCTTGACCACAGGGATCTGAAAGAAGGAAGTCTGTGAAGGGCATTTCCTGTAAGCAGTCAAAGCAGTGAGATGAACCTTAATGGAGTGGAAATTAAGGCCAGACTGTGCCAAATGTAAAAGATATGGAAGGATGACATCTTCCTTACATGTTGTCGGGTCAAAGTTCTTGGATTTGCACCAGATGCAGAATCTCTTCCACTTGTAAGCATAGGAAGTCCTAGTGGAAGGACGTTTAGCCTCCTTCAGTATGCCCATACAATCTTCTGGTAGATTCAAATGGCCATATTGCACTATCTCAGGAGCCATGCCGCCAAACTCAAAGACGAGAGGTTGGGATGCACCATCCGCCCCCCGAACTTCGTGAGAAGGTCCGGCCTGCACGGCAGCCGCATGTGAGGAAGGAGAGACCGGTGAAGCAGATCCGTGAACCACCACTGCCTGGGCCATTCCGGGGCAATCAGGATCATCCGCGCCCCGGACTTGGATAGTTTGATGAGCACTGCCGGAATCAGGGGAATGGGTGGAAAAGCGTACAGAAAGCTGTTCGACCAGCCGATCCATAGCGCATTCCCCAGCGTCCCCTTCTGGTAGTACCTGGATGCGAAGTCTCGGCATTTGCTGTTTTCGGCGGTGGCGAACAGATCTACGTCTGGAGTCCCCCACCTTGCGAAGACTTCTCCTAGTACCTCGTCGTTTATGACCCATTCGTGGTTCTCCTGAAGCAGCCTGCTCAGCGTGTCCGCCTGAACATTCTGCACACCTGGCAGATGTGTGGCCGTGATCATCAGTCCGCGGGCCAGAAGCCAGCGCCAGATCGCCTGCGCCTCCTGCGACAGAGTGCGCGATCTCGACCCCCCTTGCTTGTTGAGGTAATACATTGTGGTTGTATTGTCCGTCTGTATTAGCAACAAGGTGATCTGGAAGGACGGATGAAAGGCCTTCAACGCCAGGTACACGGCTCTGAGTTCCAGGAAATTGATGTGGTACGTCGACTCCAACGGGGACCACTTTCCTTGTATCTGTAAGTCTCCGGAGTGCGCTCCCCAACCTTGGAGGGACGCATCCGTCACGATAGTCGTCTCGGGAATGTCCTTGTGGAAGGGAACCCCCCTGAGGAGATTCTCTGCCGAACACCACCATTTCAGAGACTGAAGAGCATGTAGAGACAGCCGGATCTTGTCGTCCCAAGAACCTGTTCTCTGATCCCATTGATCCTCCAAGCACTCCTGCAGTGGTCGCATGTGCAGCCGTGCGTGCGGCGTGAGGAAGATACAGGAGGCCATCGACCCCAGCAGCGAAGACACCTTCCTCACTGTCGCCGATGGAGCGGCTATAATGTCCTGAGCCTTCCGAAGGAGCGATAACCGTCTCTCCTCCGAAGGAGACACGCTTGCTGACCGTGTATCGATGGAGGCCCCCAAGTACTGTATGCACTGGACCGGAGTCGGGACAGATTTGGACATGTTGACGTGTAACCCCAGCTTGTTCAAGAGAACGCACGTCCTCCGGAAGTGCGCCTGCGCTTCCGAAAAAGATGAGGCCTTGATCAACCAGTCGTCCAGGTACGGGTAGACAAACACCTTGTTCCTTCGTAGGTGCGCCGCTACCACTGCCATGCACTTCGAGAAGGTCCTTGGGGCAGACTTTAGCCTGAATGGCAGTACTGTGTATTGATAATGATTGGCGCCGACTTGGAACCACAGGAACTTCCTGTGTTTCCGTGCAATGGGCACATGGGAGTACGCATCTTGTAGGTCTATGGCACAGAGCCAGTCTCCCTGTTGCAGCTGAGGGTAAATCTGATGCAACGACAGCATGCAAAACTTCTCTCTGCGAATCCATTTGTTTGCTTGCCGCAAATCCAGAATGGGCCTGAACTCGTTCTTGTCCTTCTTGCGAACCAGGAAGAAACGAGAGTACAGACCTCTTCCCCTTTGAGACAGAGGTACGTCTTCCACCGCCTTTTTCCTTAACAGGATGTCTGCCTCCGCCTGGAGCTCTCGCAGTTGATACCGCGAGCTTACCGGCGGAATCGCTGGAGGCGGCCTGATGAATCGAAGACTGTATCCATTGCAAACAATATTCAGCACCCACTTGTCCTGAGTATTTTTTCTCCACTCTGCCGGAAAAAATTGAATGCTTGCAGGGGAAGTAAATGCTCAGGGCCGCGACCCGGCCGGGCCCTTGGTAGCCGGAGCGGACTGCTGGCCCCCTCTACCCTTCTGGCGTTTCTGGAAGGGTTTACGGAACTGCTGCTGCTGGTGCTGCTGTTGTCCCGAGGCCTGCCCATGCCCTCTGCCCGCAGACCCGAACCGTCTCTGGAAGGGGCGTTTCTTCTTTTCTGGCTTCTCCAAACCGAAAGCCGTCAGGGTCTCCGCCTCCGTCTTCATGGGGGCCATCTCGTCGTTCGCATGCTGGCCGAACAGGGTTTCCCCTGAGAAAGGCAGATTGGCCACTCTCTGCTGAGCCTCCGGCTTGAGCGAGGTAAGGCGAAGCCACGCGTGCCTGCGTTGGTGGACGCCATGACAGTACCCATGCGCCACCAGCAGGGACACATCCACTGTTGCACTGATCACCTGGTTGGAGACTAGCATCCCCTCGCGCAAAGTCTTCAAGAAGTCTTCCCTCTTGTCACGAGGCAGCAGCTCCGCATACTGCTGGAGAGACTCCCACAGGGCACGGTCGTAACGCCCCAACAGGGCCCCGGCACTTGCCGCCTTCATGGTGGTGGCAGCCGTACCACAGACCTTCCTGCCCGCCGAATCCAGCCAGCGGCTTTCCTTGTCGGGCGGAACTGTCGATGAGGGGGTGGTAGCATGCTGCTTCCTCGCCGCCGTCACAATGACTGAATCCGGCTTAGGGTCCGTCCTCAAAAAGGTCGGGTCCGAGTCCGGAGCCCGATACTTCTTCATAAGCCGGGAGGGGGCGGATTTCGTCACTGCCGGAGTGAGGAACAACTCCATAGCGGGCTCCACCAGTCCCGGCACGAGAGGCAGCAGGGGGCGAGACAGGTGCTTCTTGTGCAGCGTCTCGAATATCACGGACGTCGTAGGTGTCGGTACCGTTACCGTGATTCCCAACTTGGCTGCACCTCTCAGCAGCACCTCCTGGAAGGAGACCAGATCGTCAACCGGCGACACCCTCGTCCCGGGTGAGTCCGACAGCATCGGTAAGAAGTCCCTGGCCGATGATCGAGTTCGCGATCTGCATCTGCGCCTCCTGTGGCGCCGTCTCGATGTTGACGACAAACGCCCACGGCTCCGCGATCTCCCTCTCCGTCCGGAGCGGGAGCGCGATCTTCTCGGCTTCGGTCTGTCCGCCGGCCTCGCCGGGCCCGGCGACAGTGTATTACCCTGGCGCCGCGGCTTAGGAGTTCCCTGCGGCGGCGTCGGATACCTGGGCAATGAGACCGATCGCGTCGGAACCGGTGGTGGGCCCGAAGGCCTGCGAGGCGGAATCGCAGGAGGAGGAGGAGGAGGAGGAGGAGGAGGAGTTGGCGGTGGTGGTGGTGGCGTCAGCGGCGGTGGCGGAGGAGGAGGTGGCGTATATACCACTGAGTACCCCAAGCCCGGGGACTCCGTTGAGGGACTCCTGGTGTCCGGGCGCCCCCTGCGCCTCCTCGACGTCGATGAAGCCTTCTTCGACGTCGATCGTCTCCGTGACGGCGATCGCCTCCGTGGCGGCGATCGTCTCCTCGACGTCGATCGCCTCCTCTACGTCGATCGCCTCCTCGACGTCGATCGCCTCCGTGACGTCGATCGCCTCCTCGGCGTCGATCGCCTCCGTGACGTCGATCGCTTCCTCGACGTCGACTGCCTCCATGACGTCGATCGCCTCCGTGACGTCGATCGTCTCCTCGACGTCGACGGCGAGTGACGCCTCGACGGTGTCCGCCGCGACGGCGACCGCCTCGACGGCAAACGCCTCCTCTTCACCGACGGCGAACGGCGACCTCCCCTCGACGGTGAGCGCCGACGCCGAGCCTGATCTCGACGTCGATGCCTCGACGGAGACGTTGACGGCGTCGACGCCGACGATGCCGAAGTCATCGATGGCGGTCCGATCAGTTCCCTCGACGTCGACGTCGCTTCTCCCCAGAGCCCTGGGGTGACGGTGAACACACCGTGGTCATCCCTCTCGACGCCTTAGTCGACGTCAACGACACCGGTGGAGAGTGGGGGGCGTTTCCCGGTCTTCCTGCCCCTGGGGTGCCCCCCAGAGGCCTCAGCATGGGCAGAATCAGCCCCTCCTGACCCACCTTGTGCCTTCAGCCTTCTGTCCTCCAAGAATTGGAGCCTGATCTTCATTCTTTCCCTCAGGGTCCTGGCTGAGAACGAGTGGCAGATATCACACTCTTCAGGCACATGGGACTGGGGAAGGCAGCCTATACACACCTTGTGTGGATCTGACTTAGCCTTCTTCCTGTCGCACTCTGGGCACTTGTCGAACAAGCCAGGCATGTTGACAGCACCAGAACACTAAACACTTGAAAAATTGACAAAAAACACCAATAAACCCTTGAAAAGGGAGAGCTCAATGCTCCAGGGTCCTTCTAGCAGGAGCCGGAAAAACGAATTGAAAGTAAAAGGGACCTGCTGTGCATTCTGGGATACTGGAAAAGTTCTGGAAAGTTTTCTTAAAGGCAGAGTATCCTGTTCTGAGCCACATAATGGCAGCCTATGGGGCTTGTCTGTCCATTCCTTCCTCTCTATCATTCCAGAGGCTTTTGCTGGAAGAGGCAGGTTTCTTTCTCTATGGAAAGAGCTGGACAGGCAGTGCTGTTGGTGGTTGCTGGTGGAATTCTTTCTAGTTGAAGTACTGGACAGTGTAGCCTGTGGATATAGGCTGCATTATCTGTCTTTGAAATTCTCTCTTAAGTGTAGATGCAGGTCTGCATGACTTGACAACTTAAGAGATTATTTTTATTGCTCCGGGGTCCGCGCACATGGGCGGGACTATTCACTAGATTATGACTGTGAGAAGTTGGCCTGATGTATGATGTCACTAGTTCTAGTGTACACCTTATATCAGTCCAAATACCCTTATGGTGATTGTAGGAGAGTAGGGTCTGCTTTCTATGTTCACCCCCACTTTTTGCTTTTGCTTTACTGGTTTTCGACTTAGATGTGGCTGTGGGCCTGCTAATCAGACCCACAGCCCTGCTGTTCTCTCTCTAAATTACTACTATGTACGTTAGGTGCATAACCCATTTGGATAGGATCACCTTATTGGCCCCTGTACAGTGTACCCTAGGTACCCAGGGCATAGGTGTACCCTAGGCCTACCAGGGGCTGCAGCATGTATTGTGCCACCCCTGGCCTGGCCTTCCATTTTGACACAACTGGCTGATCACTCAGCTGGGGCAAGGTCGTGTAATCACCCCTTGCTTAGGTGTAGTATTCCTATACCTAACTTACATATAGACACATGTGTACCTATCAGTCACTCCTATGGCAGGCCTTGACAATCCTGGAGGCAGAGTGCTTGGTAACATGTGAGATGGTGCTCTAGCATGAGCTGAGCCTGTCTGCAGCTTTCGGAACCTTGTCCTTATAGCTGTTCTATGATATAGCCTACCATATACTCTTAAAGTGCCTTATAATCTTAGACGGTTATGGTAACTATGGTTGGGCTTTATCAAAACATGTCGTGTAAGGTGTCTAACACTCGGGAATAATACCCCCATGCCATTTCTGGACATGAGAATATTATTCCCCCCTTCTAGAGGGAAAGACATGTTAAAATCATACTTCAACTGTTAGCCTCTGACCAAAGCCTCAGCATCACAAAATGGATGCTGCTGCCACGACACAAGTCTGACCTCCTGCTGCTGGGAGTGATCCCAGCCAGGGAGGCCTGGACAATAGGTTTCCTGCTTGGGGAGGTGCTAGCACCTCCCCAGACAGCCTTTAGTGTATTGGGGCAGGGTGGGCTGAAAGGAATGAGACATGCCTGGGGCACACAAGGTGTTCCTTGCATAGTCCAGTTCAAACCGGCGCTGGGGCACTCCAGCCCCAGCTCTGGCGCGAAACTGGACAAAGGGAAGTGGGTGTAACCACCCCCTCCCAGGTCCCACCCATAAGGCGTGACCTAGCAGGTATCCCAGCCCCCCAGATTAGTATAAGAGTGGGAGTTGGGCCTCAAGACTTTAGATTATCCTGAACCTGCAAAACTGAACAGAAACTCTGGACCTTCGACATTCGACGAAAGAAGAAGACTGAAGAATCTCCCTTGTAGCCAAGGAGTGGCTACCCTGTGCAAACAGGCACCATCAAGTGACTACCCTTTGCTTTGTGAAACGTTCGACGAGGAACCGACTGCAGAGCCCGACCAGAGCCTTGATTTCCAGACTTCTCCGACCCTCATCCACATCTGCAGCAGAGCTGAGATCCGTGGAGGCGACGAGCGACGTGGGACCGGCTACCTGGGAAAAGTGGCTAGTAACTTACAGCGCAGCTTCTGAGGTACCCTCGAAGTTGTGCACCGGGGATTGAGAAGCCCCAACCCCAAGCACCATCTGCACCGAAGACCAGCCCCCCACACTCCACGAGTCCTGCGTGGGGCCCTTCAGCATTTTCCTGCTTGCCGCGTCTGTCCGGTTGCTTGCCCGCTGGCTAGTGGCCTTTGTGACGACGCTCCCTGAAATCTTCTGCGCTGGTTTGGCTCCTCCAGACTGGCTCCCGCTTCGCTGCAAAGAAGAAGCACCCCAGACCTTCCTGGTCTGCACCAGAAGCAAGTCCCTTGTTCTTCGTGGGTTCCGCTTGCCAAGGCTTGGTGAGTCCTAGTCCAACTTCGACGCCGCCGACAGCAAGAGCCTTCGTGGGACAGCTCGCCTCCTGGTCCTGGTCGTCCTCGACGCTTCCTGGTCCTCCTGGCTGCAGCGACAAGCTTCACCTTCACCTGCAACTCTTCACGACATCGCCTGGTTCCTTCCTGGTTCCACGTGGTCACTGGCTAGTGACCTTGACTCTGTCCCTTCTGCTTGCAGGTTTCTTCTCTTCTTGATCCCAGGCTTGGGATCCACCGGACACTCTCTCCTGACTGCCTGTCAGCATCTTTCTTCAGGCATCCATAGGAGTCGACGACGAAAACGACGCATCTTCACCCCTATGCACCCGCAGCCTGTGGGCTAGGTAACTTGGGTACTCCGGTGCTCATCAGGATAGTGACTATCCTAGTGTCTAGTTTTCAAGTCTCAACTTCCTAGCTACTCCGGAAGTGTCCTAAATCTATCTATTTCTAAACTGTAATATTGCTATTGACTTTTACGCATTACGCGTGAGTGTTTCCACTCTGCACACAAATCCCGTGGGCCTCCCACTTCCTAACTAACGCTAGTGTAGTGTAGCCCCAGCGATTCCCTAGGCCTAGGCCTATTCTATTTCCGTGACAGTGGTTCTTATACCACTTCTTTAGTATATGGTTTGCGTGGCCCCTAGGGCCTAACTGTATTACTTACCTGTGTGACTTACTGTATGCATTAATAAGACTGTGTTGTACTTACCTCTAAACTCATAAAGAGTGCTGAGGGTTTGCTTAGAATAAATACACTTTATTTTATATATATATCTGTTGTGGTGTCCTTTCATTTGGTATTCAAGGGATTATATATGGTATCACAGCTGGCTTCACATGCCATTCAGAGTTTAGCCTAAGACTGCTCTTGTCCATGCTACCACTAGGATAGCTGGTCTATAAGGTTGACTTTACAACCAATCACCATAAGGGTATTTGGACTGATATAAGGTGTACACTATAACTAGTGACATCATACATCAGGCCAACTTCTCACATTGGTGAGCAGCGGTTGGGATCTGAGCTTGCTGTTGTAATACCATTGTAATCTTGAGATACTAAATTGAAAGATCACACAGATATTGTCTAGGTACATATAACATAGATTATTATACTTAAGTCCTACTGGACTTTGTAGTTGTAGGTTGAAGGGAATAACACACCCTGACTACAACTACTAGAAAGGTTTAGTAGATACAACTAGTGTAGGTAGGTGCACACACCACACCCTCACTAGATCATGCCTCTGGGAGGAGATCAAGTAGATGCTCTCTCAGGAGGGGCAGGTCTGCAGAAGACCCCCTCTGGGTATGATACCTTAACATTCCAGGAGATGAGACAATTGTGTACCTCCAGAGGAATAAAACAGGGTGCAAACCCTACCCTCCTTCAGTTAAGACAACTCCTAGAGGAGTATGATGCTCAGAGGGCATCACAGGAAGGTGCCCTAGGCACAGAGGAGGGTCTACCCACCACAGAGGAGTCAGATGGGGCTTCAGATGGGGAGGTAGACAGCCAGAGCCAAGTAAAGAGACTTAGCCAGGCTAACTTAAGTTTACATGGGAGTTTGCATGGGGTCCCCCCATACAGACCCACAAGTAGACATTCACAGAGAAGCAGGAGGGACAGATCCCCTTCAAGGGAATCCATCCACTCCCATGTCTCTAACATCTCTAATGCTTCCTCTCACAGGGGAATGACTTCACCTGAGAGAAAGGAGCATGCAGCCAGAATGAGGGAGGCTAATCTGAGGATTCAGAGGGAAGAACTTGCCCTTGCCAAAGAGAAGCTTGCTCTGGCTAGAGAACAAAAGTTAAGTGGGTTAGAACCCACTGGTGGCAGCAACATTCCTAGAGATAGAGACAGGCACTATGATAATAGAAACCTGAGCAAGATTGTCCCTCCCTACAAGTGTGGGGATGACATCCACAAATGGATAACTGCTTTGGAGAGAGCTTGCAAAGTACAGCAGGTACCCCAAAGTCAGTGGGCAGCTATCTTGTGGCTCTCCTTCTCTGAGAAAGGAAGAGACAAGCTCCTCACAGTTAGTGATGAGGATGCAGATAATTACACTGTCCTGAAGAGTGCTCTGATTGATGGGTTTGGCCTAACCACTGAACAATACAGGTTGTTGTTCAGGGATACCCAGAAGACACAGACTCAGGACTGGACTGACTTTGTAGATTGTGCCACTAAGGCTCTGGAAGGCTGGCTATTGGGAAGTAAGGTTAAGGACTATACAGGATTGTATAATTTGATCATGAGAGAACAAATACTTAACAACTGTCAAAACCAGCTATTGCATCAACACCTGATTGATTCTGATCTGACTTCTCCCCAAGAATTGGGAAAGAAGGCAGATAGATGGGTCAGGACTAGAGTTAAGCAGAAAAACCAGAACCAGGGCGGTGATCAGAAAAAGGCAGACCAGAAGGGTAATGATCAGAAACAAAAAGACCAGAAGTCTTCACCAGGCCCCCAAAAGGCTCAGGGGGAGGGTGGTTCCAAAAAGGATAAGAAGAAAGAAGGCCAAAAGAAACCATGGTGCAACTATTGTAAGTCTACCTCACATTGGTTTAGTGAGTGCACCAAAAAGGATAAGCCCCCAGCCACCATTGCCCCTAAGGCAACTGTACCCCCTAGTTCAGCTGTAAGTGGTGGTTCCCAGCAAAAGGGTGTAGTAGGGTTAACCCTGGGAACTGAGGAGGACTCTGGCCTAGTCAGAGTACCTACTCAGGCTGTCCTGATCTGTGATGGGGACTTAGCTTTGTCCTCTACTGTAGGCCCCAGTAACCTGAGCAAGTACAGACAGACACCTTTTATCAACCAAAGAATGGCTCAGGCCTACAGGGACACTGGGGCTAGTGTCACAATGGTGACACCTGCTTTTGTGGACCCTGGACAGATCATACTAGGTGAGAATTACCTAGTGACCAACGCTAGCAATGCCACTACCTCCCATAGTGTGGCTATTGTTAACTTCTCCTGGGGAGGGGTAACTGGCCTCAAGAAAGTTGTTGTTAGTTCAGACCTTCCTGTAGAGTGTTTACTGGGCAATGATCTTGAAACTTCAGTTTGGTCTGAAGTGGAGTATAGGACCCATGCAGAAATGCTGGGGATAGATGCACATGTCCTTGCTGTGACCAGGTCACAGGCCAAAAAGTGCAACACTGAACAAGTGCTGGATCCTGAAACTATGGACCAGTCACAATCCAAGAGAAAGAGCAGTAGGGTTAAGGCTGTGCCTTCCCCCCTGCCTCAGGTGGTGGATCAGTCCTCCCAGGAGGATGATTCTGAGAGCCCTGAAGGAACTGTCCTAGAAGAACTTGAACCTGATCAGGTTGAGTTTCTTGGGACAGGGGGACCTTCAAGGGCAGATCTGAGGCAGGCTCAATTAGACTGCCCCTCTCTTGAACCCCTCAGACAGCTGGCTGCTGCTGAGGCTGCAGGGAATGCTCAAGGTACCCATAGAGTGTATTGGGATGAAGGGATACTGTACTCAGAGGCTAGAGACCCCAAGCCTGGTGCATCCAGGAGGTTGGTCATACCACTGAAGTTCAGAGGCTTCCTTCTAACCTTGGCCCATGATATTCCCCTTGCAGGACATTTAGGCCAGAACAAGACTTGGGACAGGCTTGTCCCTCACTTTCACTGGCCCCATATGTCAGAAGATACTAAGGAGTTTTGTCGCTCCTGTGTCACCTGCCAAGCCAGTGGCAAATCAGGTGGCACCACAAAGGCCCCCCTCATACCACTACCTGTGGTGGGGGTCCCCTTTGAAAGAGTGGGCATAGATATTGTAGGACCAATGGACCCACAAACAGCATCTGGGCACAGATTCATACTGGTGATAGTGGACCATGCCACCAGGTACCCAGAAGCAATTCCCCTGAGGACCACAACAGCTCCTGTTGTGGCAAGGGCCCTGCTTGGAGTATTCTCCAGAGTGGGCTTTCCAAAGGAGGTCATTTCTGACAGAGGTGCCAACTTTATGTCAGGATACTTGACTGCAATGTGGAAGGAGTGTGGTGTTAACTATAAGTTCACCACACCCTATCACCCACAGTGCAATGGGCTTGTTGAGAGATTCAACAAGACCCTAAAGGGAATGATAAAAGGATTACCAGACAAGCTTAGGCGAAGATGGGACATCCTTTTACCCTGCCTTCTGTTTGCTTACAGAGAGGTCCCACAAAAGGGGGTTGGCTACAGCCCTTTTGAGCTTTTGTTTGGGCATCCTGTAAGAGGACCCCTGTGTTTGGTGAAGGAAGGATGGGAGAGACCTCTCAGACAACCCAAACTAGACATAGTGGATTATGTACTTGGTCTCCGCTCCAGGATGGCAGAGTATATGAAGAAGGCTTCTAAAAACCTTGAGGCAAGCCAAGAACTCCAAAAAGCTTGGCATGACCAAAAGGCTGTACTGACTGTTTACCAGCCAGGGCAGAAAGTGTGGGTGTTGGAGCCAGTGGCCCCAGCAGCACTCCAAGACAAATGGTCTGGACCCCACACTATTGTTGAGAAAAAGGGAGAAGTCACCTACTTGGTGGACCTTGGGACTCCCAGAAGCCCCCACAGGGTGCTTCATGTCAACAGATTGAAGGCATATGTTGACAGGGCAGACATGGGGCTACTCATGGCTACAGATGAGGGGCAGGAGGAAGAGAGTGACCCTCTCCCAGACCTGTTGACTCAGAACCCTGATGATGGCTCAGTTGATGGTGTGGTCTTTTCTGACAGCCTCACTGTCCATCAGCAACAGGACTGCAGACAAGTTCTGCAGGCCTACAGACATATGTTCTCTCTGACCCCAAGTCAGACAAACTGGTGCACCCATGAGGTGGACACTGGTGACAGTCTGCCTGTGAAGAGTAAAATCTACAGGCAACCTGACCATGTCAGGGACTGCATAAAAGTTGAGGTACAAAAGATGTTGGAGCTGGGAGTCATTGAACCTTCAGAGAGCCCTTGGGCTAGTCCTGTAGTCCTTGTGCCAAAACCTCACACCCAAGATGGTAAGAGAGAGATGAGGTTTTGCGTGGATTACAGAGGTCTCAATGCTGTCACTAGGACAGATGCCCACCCAATACCTAGGGCAGATGAGCTCATTGACAGACTGGCAGCTGCTAAGTTTTTGAGCACATTTGACCTAACAGCAGGCTACTGGCAAATCAGACTAGCTGAGAGTGCAAAGGCCAAAACTGCTTTCTCGACCCCAGGAGGACATTATCAATTTGTGGTAATGCCCTTTGGTTTGAAGAATGCACCTGCCACTTTCCAAAGGCTGGTGAATCAAGTCCTTACTGGGTTGGATGATTATTGTGCAGCTTATCTTGATGATATTGCTGTCTTTAGCTCCACCTGGGAGGATCACCTGGTCCACCTGAGGAATGTTTTAGAGGCCCTGCAAAAGGCAGGCCTCACTATCAAGGCCACTAAGTGCCATATAGGGCAGAGCAAGGTTGTATACCTGGGCCACCTAGTTGGTGGGGGTCAGGTTCAACCACTGGAGAGCAAGATCCAGACCATAAAGGACTGGGCTCCTCCAACTACCCAGACTCAGGTCAGAGCTTTCTTGGGCCTGTCTGGGTACTACAGAAAGTTTGTTAAGAACTATGGGTCCATAGTGACACCACTTAATGACTTGACCTCCAAGAAGATGCCAAAGAAAGTTCAGTGGACAGCAAGCTGTCAAAAAGCATTTGATGACCTGAAGCAGGCCATGTGCAGTGCACCTATTCTGAAAAGTCCAGACTACTCCAAAGAGTTCATTGTCCAGACAGATGCTTCTGAGTTAGGTGTGGGAGCTGTTCTTTCACAACTGAATGTAGATGGTCAAGACCAGCCCATTGCTTTTATAAGTAGAAGGCTGACCCCTAGAGAGAAACGTTGGTCAGCTATTGAGAGGGAGGCCTTTGCTGTGGTTTGGGCCCTGAAGAAGCTGAGGCCATACTTGTTTGGCACTCACTTCAAGATTCAGACAGACCATAAGCCCCTCTTGTGGCTAAATCAGATGAAGGGTGAAAATCCCAAACTTCTTAGGTGGTCCATTTCCCTACAGGGGATGGACTTCACAGTGGAACATAGACCTGGGACTGACCATGCCAATGCAGATGGACTCTCCAGATATTTCCACTTAGAACATGAAGACTCAACTGGTCAAGGTTAGTTTAATGTCCCTAAGTTTGGGGGGGGGGGGGGGTTGTGTAGGAGAGTAGGGTCTGCTTTCTATGTTCACCCCCACTTTTTGCTTTTGCTTTACTGGTTTTCGACTTAGATGTGGCTGTGGGCCTGCTAATCAGACCCACAGCCCTGCTGTTCTCTCTCTAAATTACTACTATGTACGTTAGGTGCATAACCCATTTGGATAGGATCACCTTATTGGCCCCTGTACAGTGTACCCTAGGTACCCAGGGCATAGGTGTACCTTAGGCCTACCAGGGGCTGCAGCATGTATTGTGCCACCCCTGGCCTGGCCTTCCATTTTGACTCAACTGGCTGATCACTCAGCTGGGGCAAGGTCGTGTAATCACCCCTTGCTTAGGTGTAGTATTCCTATACCTAACTTACATATAGACACATGTGTACCTATCAGTCACTCCTATGGCAGGCCTTGACAATCCTGGAGGCAGAGTGCTTGGTAACATGTGAGATGGTGCTCTAGCATGAGCTGAGCCTGTCTGCAGCTTTCGGAACCTTGTCCTTATAGCTGTTCTATGATATAGCCTACCATATACTCTTAAAGTGCCTTATAATCTTAGACGGTTATGGTAACTATGGTTGGGCTTTATCAAAACATGTCGTGTAAGGTGTCTAACACTCGGGAATAATACCCCCATGCCATTTCTGGACATGAGAATATTATTCCCCCCTTCTAGAGGGAAAGACATGTTAAAATCATACTTCAACTGTTAGCCTCTGACCAAAGCCTCAGCATCACAAAATGGATGCTGCTGCCACGACACAAGTCTGACCTCCTGCTGCTGGGAGTGATCCCAGCCAGGGAGGCCTGGACAATAGGTTTCCTGCTTGGGGAGGTGCTAGCACCTCCCCAGACAGCCTTTAGTGTATTGGGGCAGGGTGGGCTGAAAGGAATGAGACATGCCTGGGGCACACAAGGTGTTCCTTGCATAGTCCAGTTCAAACCGGCGCTGGGGCACTCCAGCCCCAGCTCTGGCGCGAAACTGGACAAAGGGAAGTGGGTGTAACCACCCCCTCCCAGGTCCCACCCATAAGGCGTGACCTAGCAGGTATCCCAGCCCCCCAGATTAGTATAAGAGTGGGAGTTGGGCCTCAAGACTTTAGATTATCCTGAACCTGCAAAACTGAACAGAAACTCTGGACCTTCGACATTCGACGAAAGAAGAAGACTGAAGAATCTCCCTTGTAGCCAAGGAGTGGCTACCCTGTGCAAACAGGCACCATCAAGTGACTACCCTTTGCTTTGTGAAACGTTCGACGAGGAACCGACTGCAGAGCCCGACCAGAGCCTTGATTTCCAGACTTCTCCGACCCTCATCCACATCTGCAGCAGAGCTGAGATCCGTGGAGGCGACGAGCGACGTGGGACCGGCTACCTGGGAAAAGTGGCTAGTAACTTACAGCGCAGCTTCTGAGGTACCCTCGAAGTTGTGCACCGGGGATTGAGAAGCCCCAACCCCAAGCACCATCTGCACCGAAGACCAGCCCCCCACACTCCACGAGTCCTGCGTGGGGCCCTTCAGCATTTTCCTGCTTGCCGCGTCTGTCCGGTTGCTTGCCCGCTGGCTAGTGGCCTTTGTGACGACGCTCCCTGAAATCTTCTGCGCTGGTTTGGCTCCTCCAGACTGGCTCCCGCTTCGCTGCAAAGAAGAAGCACCCCAGACCTTCCTGGTCTGCACCAGAAGCAAGTCCCTTGTTCTTCGTGGGTTCCGCTTGCCAAGGCTTGGTGAGTCCTAGTCCAACTTCGACGCCGCCGACAGCAAGAGCCTTCGTGGGACAGCTCGCCTCCTGGTCCTGGTCGTCCTCGACGCTTCCTGGTCCTCCTGGCTGCAGCGACAAGCTTCACCTTCACCTGCAACTCTTCACGACATCGCCTGGTTCCTTCCTGGTTCCACGTGGTCACTGGCTAGTGACCTTGACTCTGTCCCTTCTGCTTGCAGGTTTCTTCTCTTCTTGATCCCAGGCTTGGGATCCACCGGACACTCTCTCCTGACTGCCTGTCAGCATCTTTCTTCAGGCATCCATAGGAGTCGACGACGAAAACGACGCATCTTCACCCCTATGCACCCGCAGCCTGTGGGCTAGGTAACTTGGGTACTCCGGTGCTCATCAGGATAGTGACTATCCTAGTGTCTAGTTTTCAAGTCTCAACTTCCTAGCTACTCCGGAAGTGTCCTAAATCTATCTATTTCTAAACTGTAATATTGCTATTGACTTTTACGCATTACGCGTGAGTGTTTCCACTCTGCACACGAATCCCGTGGGCCTCCCACTTCCTAACTAACGCTAGTGTAGTGTAGCCCCAGCGATTCCCTAGGCCTAGGCCTATTCTATTTCCGTGACAGTGGTTCTTATACCACTTCTTTAGTATATGGTTTGCGTGGCCCCTAGGGCCTAACTGTATTACTTACCTGTGTGACTTACTGTATGCATTAATAAGACTGTGTTGTACTTACCTCTAAACTCATAAAGAGTGCTGAGGGTTTGCTTAGAATAAATACACTTTATTTTATATATATATCTGTTGTGGTGTCCTTTCATTTGGTATTCAAGGGATTATATATGGTATCACAGCTGGCTTCACATGCCATTCAGAGTTTAGCCTAAGACTGCTCTTGTCCATGCTACCACTAGGATAGCTGGTCTATAAGGTTGACTTTACAACCAATCACCATAAGGGTATTTGGACTGATATAAGGTGTACACTATAACTAGTGACATCATACATCAGGCCAACTTCTCACAGTGATTGGTTGTAAAGTCAACCTTATAGACCAGCTATCCTAGTGGTAGCATGGACAAGAGCAGTCTTAGGCTAAACTCTGAATGGCATGTGAAGCCAGCTGTGATACCATATATAATCCCTTGAATACCAAATGAAAGGACACCACAACAGATATATATATAAAATAAAGTGTATTTATTCTAGTCAAACCCTCAGTACTCTTTATGAGATTAGAGGTAAGTACAACACAGTCTTATTTAAGCATACATTAAGTCACACAGGTAAGTAATACAGTTAGGCCCTAGGGGTCACGCAAACCATATACTAAGTAAGTGGTACAAGGACCACTGTCACGGAAATAGAATAGGCCTAGGCCTAGGGAATCGCTGGGGCTACACTATACTACCAAAGGTTAGGAAGTGGGAGGCCCACGGGATTCGTGTGCAGAGTGGAAACACTCACGCGTAATGCGTAAAAGTCAATAGCAATGGTATAGTTTAGAAATCGATAGATTTAGGACACTTCCAGAGTAGCTAGGAAGTCGAGACTGGAAAACTAGACACTAGGATAGTCACTATCCTGATGAGCACCGGAGTACCCAAGTTACCTAGCCCACAGGCTGCGGGTGCATAGGGGTGAAGTTGCGTCGGTTTTCGTCGTCGACTCCTATGGATGCCTGAAGGAAGATGCTGACAGGCAGTCAGTGAAGAGTGTCCGGTGGATCCCAAGGCTGGGATCAAGAAGAGAGGAGACCTGCAAGCAGAAGGGACAGAGTCAAGGTCACTAGCCAGTGACCACGTGGAACCAGGAAGGAACCAGGCGATGTCGTGAAGATTGCAGGTGAAGGTGAAGCTTGTCGCTGCGGCCAGGAGGACCAGGAAGCGTCGAGGACGACCAGGACCAGGAGGCGAGCTGTCCCACGAAGGCTCTTGCTGTCGGCGGCGTCGAAGTTGGACTAGGACTCACCAAGCCTTGGCAAGCGGAACCCACGAAGAACGGAGGACTTGCTTCTGGTGCAGACCAGGAAGGTCTGGGGTGCTTCTTCTTTGCAGAGAAGCGGGAGCCAGTCTGGAGGAGCCAAACCAGCGCAGAAGATTTCAGGATGCGTCGTCACAAAGGCCACTAGCCAGCGGGCAAGCAACCGGACAGACGCGGCAAGCAGGAAAATGCAGAAGGGCCCCACGCAGGACTCGTGGAGTGTGGGGGGCTGATCTTCGGTGCAGATGATGCTTGGGGTTGGGGCTTCTCAATCCCCGGTGCACAACTTCGAGGGTGCCTCAGAAGCTGCGCTTGAAGTTACTAGCCACTTTTCCCAGGTAGCCGGTCCCACGTCGCTCGTCGCCTCCACGGATCTCAGCTCTGCTGTGGATGTGGATCAGGGTCGGAGAAGTCTGGAAGTCAAGGCTCTGGTCGGGCTCTGCAGTCGGTTCCTCGTAGAACTTGGGCAAAGCAAAGGGTAGTCTCTTGATGGTGCCTGTTTGCACAGGGTAGCCACTCCTTGGCCACAAGGGAGATTCTTCAGTCTTCTTCTTTCGTCGAATGTCGAAGGTCCAGAGTTTCTGTTCAAGTTTGCAGGTTCAGGATAATCTAAAGTCTTGAGGCCCAACTCCCACTCTTATACTAATCTGGGGGGCTGGGATACCTGCTAGGTCACGCCTTATGGGTGGGACCTGGGAGGGGGTGGTTACACCCACTTCCCTTTGTCCAGTTTCGCACCAGAGCTGGGGCTGGAGTGCCCCAGCGCCGGTTTGAACTGGACTATGCAAGGAACACCTTGTGTCCCCCAGGCATGTCTCATTCCTTTCAGCCCACCCTGCCCCAATACACTAAAGGCTGTCTGGGGAGGTGCTAGCACCTCCCAAGCAGGAAACCTATTGTCCAGGCCTCCCTGGCTGGGATCACTCCCAGCTGCAGGAGGTCAGACTTGTGTCGTGGCAGCAGCATCCATTTTGTGATGCTGAGGCTTTGGTCAGAGGCTAACAGTGAAGTATGATTTTAACATGTCTTTCCCTCTAGAAGGGGGGAATAATATCCTCATGTCCAGAAATGGTATGGGGGTATTATTCCACAGTGTTAGACACCTTACACGACATGTTTCGATAAAGCCAAACCATAGTTACCATAACCGTCTAAGATTATAAGGCACTTTAAGAGTATATGGTAGGCTATATCATAGAACAGCTATAAGGACATGGTTCCGAAAGCTGCAGACAGGCTCAGCTCATGCTAGAGCACCATCTCACATGTTACCAAGCACTCTGCCTCCAGGATTGTTAAGGCCTGCCATAGGAGTGACTGATAGGTACACATGTGTCTATATGTAAGTTAGGTATAGGAATACTACACGTAAGCAAGGGGTGATTACACGACCTTGCCCCAGCTGAGTGATCAGCCAGTTGTGTCAAAATGGAAGGCCAGGCCAGGGGTGGCATAATACATGCTGCAGCCCCTGGTAGGCCTAGGGTACACCTATGCCCTGGGTACCTAGGGTACACTGTACAGGGGCCAATAAGGTGATCCTATCCAAATGGGTTATGCACCTAAAGTACATAGTATTAATTTAGAGAGAGAACAGCAGGGCTGTGGGTCTGATTAGCAGGCCCACAGCCACATCTAAGTCGAAAACCAGTAAAGCAAAAGCAAAAAGTGGGGGTGAACATAGAAAGCAGACCCTACTCTCCTACACAACCCCCCCCCACACTTAGGGACATTAAACTAACCTTGACCAGTTGAGTCTTCATGTTCTAAGTGGAAATATCTGGAGCGTCCATCTGCATTGGCATGGTCAGTCCCAGGTCTATGTTCCACTGTGAAGTCCATCCCCTGTAGGGAAATGGACCACCTAAGAAGTTTGGGATTTTCACCCTTCATCTGATTTAGCCACAAGAGGGGCTTATGGTCTGTCTGAATCTTGAAGTGAGTGCCAAACAAGTATGGCCTCAGCTTCTTCAGGGCCCAAACCACAGCAAAGGCCTCCCTCTCAATAGCTGACCAACGTTTCTCTCTAGGGGTCAGCCTTCTACTTATAAAAGCAATGGGCTGGTCTTGACCATCTACATTCAGTTGTGAAAGAACAGCTCCCACACATAACTCAGAAGCATCTGTCTGGACAATGAACTCTTTGGAGTAGTCTGGACTTTTCAGAATAGGTGCACTGCACATGGCCTGCTTCAGGTCATCAAATGCTTTTTGACAACTTACTGTCCACTGAACTTTCTTTGGCATCTTCTTGGAGGTCAAGTCATTAAGTGGTGTCACTATGGACCCATAGTTCTTAACAAACTTTCTGTAGTACCCAGTCAGGCCCAGAAAGCTCTGACCTGAGTCTGGGTAGTTGGAGGAGTCCAGTCCTTTATGGTCTGGATCTTGCTCTCCAGTGGTTGAACCTGACCCCCACCAACTAGGTGGCCCAGGTATACAACCTTGCTCTGCCCTATCTGGCACTTAGTGGCCTTGATAGTGAGGCCTGCCTTTTGCAGGGCCTCTAAAACATTCCTCAGGTGGACCAGGTGATCCTCCCAGGTGGAGCTAAAGACAGCAATATCATCAAGATAAGCTGCACAATAATCATCCAACCCAGTAAGGACTTGATTCACCAACCTTTGGAAAGTGGCAGGTGCATTCTTCAAACCAAAGGGCATTACCACAAATTGATAGTGTCCTCCTGGGGTCGAGAAAGCAGTTTTGGCCTTTGCACTCTCAGCTAGTCTGATTTGCCAGTAGCCTGCTGTCAGGTCAAATGTGCTCAAAAACTTAGCAGCTGCCAGTCTGTCAATGAGCTCATCTGCCCTAGATATTGGGTGGGCATCTGTCCTAGTGACAGCATTGAGACCTCTGTAATCCACGCAAAACCTCATCTCTCTCTTACCATCTTGGGTGTGAGGTTTTGGCACAAGGACTACAGGACTAGCCCAAGGGCTCTCTGAAGGTTCAATAACTCCCAGCTCCAACATCTTTTGTACCTCAACTTTTATGCAGTCCCTGACATGGTCAGGTTGCATGTAGATTTTACTCTTCACAGGCAGACTGTCACCAGTGTCCACCTCATGGGTGCACCAGTTTGTCTGACTTGGGGTCAGAGAGAACATATGTCTGTAGGACTGCAGAACTTGCCTGCAGTCCTGTTGCTGATGGACAGTGAGGCTGTCAGAAAAGACCACACCATCAACTGAGCCATCATCAGGGTTCTGAGTCAACAGGTCTGGGAGAGGGTCACTCTCTTCCTCCTGCCCCTCATCTGTAGCCATGAGTAGCCCCATGTCTGCCCTGTCAACATATGCCTTCAATCTGTTGACATGAAGCACCCTGTGGGGGCTTCTGGGAGTCCCAAGGTCCACCAAGTAGGTGACTTCTCCCTTTTTCTCAACAATAGTGTGGGGTCCAGACCATTTGTCTTGGAGTGCTGCTGGGGCCACTGGCTCCAACACCCACACTTTCTGTCCTGGCTGGTAAACAGTCAGTACAGCCTTTTGGTCATGCCAAGCTTTTTGGAGTTCTTGGCTAGCCTCAAGGTTTTTGGAAGCCTTCTTCATATACTCTGCCATCCTGGAGCGGAGACCAAGTACATAATCCACTATGTCTAGTTTGGGTTGTCTGAGAGGTCTCTCCCATCCTCCCCTTACCAAACACAGGGGTCCTCTTACAGGATGCCCAAACAAAAGCTCAAAAGGGCTGTAGCCAACCCCCTTTTGTGGGACCTCTCTGTAAGCAAACAGAAGGCAGGGTAAAAGGATGTCCCATCTTCGCCTAAGCTTGTCTGGTAATCCTTTTATCATTCCCTTTAGGGTCTTGTTGAACCTCTCAACAATAATAATAATAATAATACTGATATTTGTAAAGCGCGAACAGCTACCTCACGAGGAGGTGTCCCGGCGCTATAGACCACTGGGGAACCCGTCCTGGCTATCCCTGTGAGATGGTCCCTTTCTGGGTATCTCCAAGGTGAAACCAGGCATCCCCAGCGTCTGTGGGGGGCCGTTGTAGAGATGAGGCAAGCTTAATGCCCAGAGTTGCCGAGTGTGTTCCTGGTTAGAGTAGGTACCGAGGCGAGAATTGTCGAGTCCGTTTTGACCCTGGTCCACAACCCTGCCGCGTCGGGAATTGAACCCTGGTCCCTGGCAAATTCTCTGCTTACGGGTCTGCCGCCTCTAACCAGTGAGCCACACCTCTCTACAAGCCCATTGCACTGTGGGTGATAGGGTGTGGTGAACTTGTAGTTAACACCACACTCCTTCCACATTGCAGTCAAGTATCCTGACATGAAGTTGGCACCTCTGTCAGAAATGACCTCCTTTGGAAAGCCCACTCTGGAGAATACTCCAAGCAGGGCCCTTGCCACAACAGGAGCTGTTGTGGTCCTCAGGGGGAATTGCTTCTGGGTACCTGGTGGCATGGTCCACTATCACCAGTATGAATCTGTGCCCAGATGCTGTTTGTGGGTCCATTGGTCCTACAATATCTATGCCGACTCTTTCAAAGGGGACCCCCACCACAGGTAGTGGTATGAGGGGGGCCTTTGTGGTGCCACCTGATTTGCCACTGGCTTGGCAGGTGACACAGGAGCGACAAAACTCCTTAGTATCTTCTGACATATGGGGCCAGTGAAAGTGAGGGACAATCCTTTCCCAAGTCTTGTTCTGGCCTAAATGTCCTGCAAGGGGAATATCATGGGCCAAGGTAAGAAGGAAGCCTCTGAACTTCAGTGGTATGACCAACCTCCTGGATGCACCAGGCTTGGGGTCTCTAGCCTCTGAATACAGTAGCCCTTCATCCCAATACACTCTATGGGTACCTTGAGCATTCCCTGCAGCCTCAGCAGCAGCCAGCTGTCTGAGGGGTTCCAGAGAGGGGCAGTCTAATTGAGCCTGCCTCAGATCTGCCCTTGAAGGTCCCCCTGTCCCAAGAAACTCAACCTGATCAGGTTCAAGTTCTTCTAGGACAGTTCCTTCAGGGCTCTCAGAATCATCCTCCTGGGAGGGCTGATCCACCACCTGAGGCAGGGGGGAAGGCACAGCCTTAACCCTACTGCTCTTTCTCTTGGGTTGTGACTGGTCCATAGTTTCAGGATCCAGCACTTGTTCAGTGGTGCACTTTTTGGCCTGTGACCTGGTCACAGCAAGGACATGTGCATCTATCCCCAGCATTTCTGCATGGGTCCTATACTCCACTTCAGACCAAACTGAAGTTTCAAGATCATTGCCCAGTAAACACTCTACAGGAAGGTCTGAACTAACAACAACTTTCTTGAGGCCAGTTACCCCTCCCCAGGAGAAGTTAACAATAGCCACACTATGGGAGGTAGTGGCATTGCTAGCGTTGGTCACTAGGTAATTCTCACCTAGTATGATCTGTCCAGGGTCCACAAAAGCAGGTGTCACCATTGTGACACTAGCCCCAGTGTCCCTGTAGGCCTGAGCCATTATTTGGTTGATAAAAGGAGTCTGTCTGTACTTGCCCAGGTTACTGGGGCCTACAGTAGAGGACAAAGCTAAGTCCCCATCACAGATCAGAACAGCCTGAGTAGGTACTCTGACTAGGCCAGAATCCTCCTCAGTTCCCAGGGTTAACCCTACTACACCCTTTTGCTGGGAACCACCACTTACAGCTGAACTAGGGGGTACAGTTGCCTTAGGGGCAATGGTGGCTGGGGGCTTATCCTTTTTGGTGCACTCACTAAACCAATGTGAGTTGGACTTACAATAGTTGCACCATGGTTTCTTTTGGCCATCTTTCTTTTTATCCTTCTTGGGACCACCCTCCCCCTGAGCCTTTTGGGGGCCTGGTGACGACTTCTGGTCTTTTTGTTTCTGATCATTACCCTTCTGGTCTGCCTTTTTCTGATCACCGCCCTGGTTCTGGTTTTTCTGCTTAACTCTAGTCCTGACCCATCTATCTGCCTTCTTTCCCAATTCTTGGGGAGAAGTCAGATCAGAATCAATCAGGTGTTGATGCAATAGCTGGTTTTGACAGTTGTTAAGTATTTGTTCTCTCATGATCAAATTATACAATCCTGTATAGTCCTTAACCTTACTTCCCATTAGCCAGCCTTCCAGAGCCTTAGTGGCACAATCTACAAAGTCAGTCCAGTCCTGAGTCTGTGTCTTCTGGGTATCCCTGAACAACAACCTGTATTGTTCAGTGGTTAGGCCAAACCCATCAATCAGAGCACTTTTCAGGACAGTGTAATTATCTGCATCCTCATCACTAACTGTGAGGAGCTTGTCTCTACCTTTCTCAGAGAAGGAGAGCCACAAGATAGCTGCCCACTGACTTTGGGGTACCTGCTGTACTTTGCAAGCTCTCTCCAACACAGTTATCCATTTGTGGATGTCATCCCCACACTTGTAGGGAGGGACAATCTTGCTCAGGTTTCTATTATCATAGTGCCTGTCTCTATCCTTAGGGATATTGCTGCCACCAGTGGGTTCTGACCCACTTAACTTTTGCTCTCTAGCCAGAGCAAGCTTCTCCTTGGCAAGGGCAAGTTCTTCCCTCTGAATCCTCAGATTAGCTTCCCTCATTCTGGCTTCATGTTCCTTTCTCTCAGGGGAAGTCATTCCCCTGTGAGAGGAAACACTAGAGATGCTAGAGACATGGGAGAGGATGGATTCCCTTGAAAGGGATCTGTCCTTCCTGCTTCTCTGTGTAAGCTTACTTGGGGGTCTGTATGGGGGAACCCCATGCAAACTCCCATGTAAGCTTAGGTTAGCCTGGCTAAGTCTTCCTACTTGGCCCTGGCTGTCTACCTCTTCATCTGAAGTCCCATCTGACTCCTCTGTGGTGGGTAGACCCTCCTGTGTACCTAGGGTACCTGCCTGAGAGGCTTTAAGAGCATCATACTCCTCTAGGAGTTGTCTTAACTGAAGGAGGGTAGGGTTTGCACCCTGTTTTATTCCTCTGGAGGTACACAATTGTCTCATCTCCTGGAATGTTAGGGTATCATATCTAGAGGGGGACTTCTGCAGACCTGATCCTCCTGAGAGAGCATCTACTTGATCTCCTCCCAGAGACATGATCTAGTGAGGGTGTGGTGTGTGCACCTACCTACACTAGTTGTTTCTACTAAACCTCTCTGGTAGTTGTAGTCAGGGTGTGTTACTCCCTTCAACCTACAACTACTAAGTCCAGTAGGACTTAAGTATTATAATCTATGTTATATGTACCTAGACAATATCTGTGTGATCTTTCAATTTAGTATTTTAAGATTACAATGGTATTACAACAGCAAGCTCAGATCCCAACCGCTGCTCACCAATGTGAGAAGTTGGCCTGATGTATGATGTCACTAGTTCTAGTGTACACCTTATATCAGTCCAAATACCCTTATGGTGATTGGTTGTAAAGTCAACCTTATAGACCAGCTATCCTAGTGGTGCATGGACAAGAGCAGTCTTAGGCTAAACTCTGAATGGCATGTGAAGCCAGCTGTGATACCATATATAATCCCTTGAATACCAAATGAAAGGACACCACAACAGATATATATATAAAATAAAGTGTATTTATTCTAGTCAAACCCTCAGCACTCTTTATGAGATTAGAGGTAAGTACAACACAGTCTTATTTAAGCATACATTAAGTCACACAGGTAAGTAATACAGTTAGGCCCTAGGGGCCACGCAAACCATATACTAAGTAAGTGGTATAAGGACCACTGTCACGGAAATAGAATAGGCCTAGGCCTAGGGAATCGCTGGGGCTACACTATACTACCAAAGGTTAGGAAGTGGGAGGCCCACGGGATTCGTGTGCAGAGTGGAAACACTCACGCGTAATGCGTAAAAGTCCATAGCAATGGTACAGTTTAGAAATCGATAGATTTAGGACACTTCCAGAGTAGCTAGGAAGTCGAGACTGGAAAACTAGACACTAGGATAGTCACTATCCTGATGAGCACCGGAGTACCCAAGTTACCTAGCCCACAGGCTGCGGGTGCATAGGGGTGAAGTTGCGTCGGTTTTCGTCGTCGACTCCTATGGATGCCTGAAGAAAGATGCTGACAGGCAGTCAGTGAAGAGTGTCCGGTGGATCCCAAGGCTGGGATCAAGAAGAGAGGAGACCTGCAAGCAGAAGGGACAGAGTCAAGGTCACTAGCCAGTGACCACGTGGAACCAGGAAGGAACCAGGCGATGTCGTGAAGATTGCAGGTGAAGGTGAAGCTTGTCGCTGCAGCCAGGAGGACCAGGAAGCATCGAGGACGACCAGGACCAGGAGGCGAGCTGTCCCACGAAGGCTCTTGCTGTCGGCGGCGGCGAAGTTGGACTAGGACTCACCTAGCCTTGGCAAGCGGAACCCACGAAGAACGGAGGACTTGCTTCTGGTGCAGACCAGGAAGGTCTGGGGTGCTTCTTCTATTGCAGAGAAGTGGGAGCCAGTCTGGAGGAGCCAAACCAGCGCAGAAGATTTCAGGATGCGTTGTCACAAAGGCCACTAGCCAGCGGGCAAGCAACCGGACAGACGCGGCAAGCAGGAAAATGCAGAAGGGCCCCACGCAGGACTCGTGGAGTGTGGGGGGCTGATCTTCGGTGCAGATGATGCTTGGGGTTGGGGCTTCTCAATCCCCGGTGCACAACTTCGAGGGTGCCTCAGAAGCTGCGCTTGAAGTTACTAGCCACTTTTCCCAGGTAGCCGGTCCCACGTCGCTCGTCGCCTCCACGGATCTCAGCTCTGCTGTGGATGTGGATCAGGGTCGGAGAAGTCTGGAAGTCAAGGCTCTGGTCGGGCTCTGCAGTCGGTTCCTCGTAGAACTTGGGCAAAGCAAAGGGTAGTCTCTTGATGGTGCCTGTTTGCACAGGGTAGCGACTCCTTGGCCACAAGGGAGATTCTTCAGTCTTCTTCTTTCGTCGAATGTCGAAGGTCCAGAGTTTCTGTTCAAGTTTGCAGGTTCAGGATAATCTAAAGTCTTGAGGCCCAACTCCCACTCTTATACTAATCTGGGGGGCTGGGATACCTGCTAGGTCACGCCTTATGGGTGGGACCTGGGAGGGGGGTGGTTACACCCACTTCCCTTTGTCCAGTTTCGCGCCAGAGCTGCGGCTGGAGTGCCCCAGCGCCGGTTTGAACTGGACTATGCAAGGAACACCTTGTGTGCCCCAGGCATGTCTCATTCCTTTCAGCCCACCCTGCCCCAATACACTAAAGGCTGTCTGGGGAGGTGCTAGCACCTCCCCAAGCAGGAAACCTATTGTCCAGGCCTCCCTGGCTGGGATCACTCCCAGCTGCAGGAGGTCAGACTTGTGTCGTGGCAGCAGCATCCATTTTGTGATGCTGAGGCTTTGGTCAGAGGCTAACAGTGAAGTATGATTTTAACATGTCTTTCCCTCTAGAAGGGGGGAATAATATCCTCATGTCCAGAAATGGTATGGGGGTATTATTCCACAGTGTTAGACACCTTACACGACATGTTTCGATAAAGCCAAACCATAGTTACCATAACCGTCTAAGATTATAAGGCACTTTAAGAGTATATGGTAGGCTATATCATAGAACAGCTATAAGGACATGGTTCCGAAAGCTGCAGACAGGCTCAGCTCATGCTAGAGCACCATCTCACATGTTACCAAGCACTCTGCCTCCAGGATTGTTAAGGCCTGCCATAGGAGTGACTGATAGGTACACATGTGTCTATATGTAAGTTAGGTATAGGAATACTACACCTAAGCAAGGGGTGATTACACGACCTTGCCCCAGCTGAGTGATCAGCCAGTTGTGTCAAAATGGAAGGCCAGGCCAGGGGTGGCATAATACATGCTGCAGCCCCTGGTAGGCCTAGGGTACACCTATGCCCTGGGTACCTAGGGTACACTGTACAGGGGCCAATAAGGTGATCCTATCCAAATGGGTTATGCACCTAAAGTACATAGTATTAATTTAGAGAGAGAACAGCAGGGCTGTGGGTCTGATTAGCAGGCCCACAGCCACATCTAAGTCGAAAACCAGTAAAGCAAAAGCAAAAAGTGGGGGTGAACATAGAAAGCAGACCCTACTCTCCTACAATGACTATACACAGAGATCCCCTACTACAGAAGTGTGAGGGTCATTTAAGTTGTCAAAATGGATATGAAAATCCCTGAGAATAAAAGATGAAGACTGAGAAGTGATAAAGTCAGTTAAAGTTTCCAAGAAATCTTTAAGGAGAGTAGATGAGAGCTATGGGTATGATAGAGAAGCATAAAAGACAAATCGTGTTTTGACAGTGGATGAAGAGGAACTTAATTGAGTGATCCTCTATAAAGGTTATACCATATGTTCGAGGCATATGAGCTGCAGATTGTACACTTTTGCATAGATCGCCATCTGGTGTTGGGCCCGGATGTTTGCAGTTTGTTTTTGCTCTTGGACAGTCTTTGGAAGTCACGAGTTTGGTGACTCCTCCTTCGGTCCGTACTGCGCATGGGCTTCGGCTCCATCCTCAGATTGTTTTTTTCCGCCATCGGGCTCGGATGTGATACTTCGTGCTCCGGCTTCGAACTTTTCCAGTTCCAGCCTCGACGGAAAATCCTCGTCCATCGAGATTCATCAATCATCTTCTTCATCTCTCTTAGAGGCACTTTCTCGATTCCACTTATCGGCACCGGCCTTCGGGCCCTCCTCGACTCCGGTCCCGGCCGATGGAAAGGACTCCATTCAAAAAGTGCCCAAAATGTGGGTCTAAATTTCCCCACACCGACCTCCATCAGGTGTGTAACCTTTGCCTCTCTCCCGAACACGAGGCCCGAGACTGCCCCGCCTGCAAGTCTTTTCGGTCGAAAAAGACTATCCGGGATCGAAGAGCTCGACGCACCATGGCGCACTCATCGACCTCGGCTCCACCGGACATCTTCGGAGACGACACCGGAGCTTCGGGGCAACAACACACCGAGCAGGAGGAAGACATCGTCAGCGCTTCCGAGGCCGACGACTCCGACCTGGAGGACATCACACCGGCGCAGAGGGTCGTGAGTACTCTACCCCCTCCCACCCCTGCGCCCATGTCGAAAGAGACTCCGGTTACACCTTCGCCTCCGGGCCTAGGGAAAACCAAACATACAGCTTCTATCACCCCACCTTCGGGCCCGGTGTCGAAGCATCACAAGTCTCACGGCGGCTCGGGCTCGAGCCAGCCTACTCCTGGTGCCGACAAACACCGTTCGGCACCGAAGAAAGTGACACCCAGTTTGGCTCCGAAGCCACCGGTGCCGAAGCCTGGACTCTCGGTGCCGACAAAACACAAGCATAAATCCCTCGGCACCGACGCTCCCGCGCCGAAGCCTGCCTCGACACCGAAAAAACCGGAGGTTCCAAAAAAGCATGGCGCAGAGAAACCATCCAAGTCCTCGGCTCCGAAAACATCGGCGCCAGTAGACGATATGGTGCCAGCGGAACTGTTTACTCCTGATCCTTCTCAAAAAACCTTAACAAAGGATCCAAAGACTGGGCTCTTGATTTTGTCTATCAAGAAAAGACGGCTTGACAAACCAGCTCCTCCTCCACCGAAAAAACGGAAGGACTCTGCCACATCTCCTTTCAGAGTGCCCTCCCCACCACCTCCTCCATCTCCTCCACCTCCTCCACCTCTACCACCTCCTCTGCCTCCCAGGTCTCCACCACCCTTGCCTCATCACTCCCCAACCCCGTCTCCAGAACCTGATTACGGGGATCCAGATTATGATCCAGCGGACTCTCCGCTGGACCCCACACCCCCAGGGACCCCAGACCCATGGGAGGATTACCAAAACCCTGACATACCAGATATGCCTCAGGATGACATCTATCCATGCAGGCCATCTCCCCCGGAGGACTCACTAGGGTTTCACCACTTAGTGCAGCGGGCAGCACACTATCATGGGGTAGAACTACATAGCGAACCAGTTGAGGAAGATTTCTTACTGGATACGTTTGGTATTCAGGATAAATGTACAGCCATCCTGCCCATGCTTAAGGGTGTTACCAAACATGCACCAGAGGTGTTCAAGGACCCAGTCAGAGCCAGGGTCTTAAACCCCAGAATAGAAAAAAAGTACAAGGCAGCCCCCACAGATCCTGCATTGTAGGAAGGTGGATATCTGACTATGGTTACCCCCAACTTTTTGCCTAGTGTCTAGCTGGTTTTTCGACTTAGTTGGCCTGAGATCCTGCCATTCAGGGTCTCAGGCTGTCTGCTCTCTCTTTAAAATGGACTCCATGTACCCTAGGTACATAACCAATTGGTAAGGATCACCTTATTGGACCCTGTACAGTGTACCCTAGGTACCCAGGGCATAGGTGTACCCTAGGCCTCCCAGGGGCTGCAGCATGTATTATGCCACCCCTGGCCTGGCCTTCCAATCAGACACAACTGGCTGATCACTCAGCTGGGGCAAGGTCGTGTAATCACCCCTTGCTTAGATATAGTATGCCTATATCTACCCTTATATATAGAGACATGTGTACCTATCAGTCACTCCTATGGCAGGCCTTAACAATCCTGGAGGCAGAGTGCTTGGTAACATGTGAGATGGTGCTCTAGCATGAGCTGAGCCTGTCTGCAGCTTTCGGAACCATGTCCTTATAGCTGTTCTATGATATAGCCTACCATATACTCTTAAAGTGCCTTATAATCTTAAACGGTTATGGTAACTATGGTTTGGCTTTATCAAAACATGTCGTGTAAGGTGTCTAACACTTTGGAATAATACCCCCATACCATTTCTGGTGATGAGGATATTATTCCTCCCTTCTAGAGGGAGAGACATGTTAAAATCCTACTTTGCTGTTTATCTCTAACCAAAGCCTCAGCATCACAAAATGGATGCTGCTGCCACAGACACAAGTCTGACCTCCTGCAGCTGGGAGTGATCCCAGCCAGGGAGGCCTGGACAATAGGTTTCCTGCTTGGGGAGGTGCTAGCACCTCCCCAGACAGCCTTTAGTGTATTGGGGCAGGGTGGGCTGAAAGGAATGAGACATGCCTGGGGCACACAAGGTGTTCCTTGCATAGTCCAGTTCAAACCGGCGCTGGGGCACTCCAGCCCCAGCTCTGGCGTGAAACTGGACAAAGGGAAGTGGGTGTAACCACCCCCCTCCCAGGTCCCACCCATAAGGCGTGACCTAGCAGGTATCCCAGCCCCCCAGATTAGTATAAGAGTGGGAGTTGGGCCTCAAGACTTTAGATTATCCTGAACCTGCAAAACTGAACAGAAACTCTGGACCTTCGACATTCGACGAAAGAAGAAGACTGAAGAATCTCCCTTGTAGCCAAGGAGTGGCTACCCTGTGCAAACAGGCACCATCAAGAGACTACCCTTTGCTTTGCCCACGTTCTACGAGGAACCGACTGCAGAGCCTGACCAGAGCCTTGACTTCCAGACTTCTCCGACCCTGATCCACATCTACAGCAGAGCTGAGATCCGTGGAGGCGACGAGCGATGTGGGACCGGCTACCTGGAAAAAGTGGCTAGTAACTTAAAGCGCAGCTTCTGAGGTACCCTCGAAGTTGTGCACCGGGGATTGAGAAGCCTCAACCCCAAGCACCATCTGCACCGAAGATCAGCCCCCCACACTCCACGAGTCCTGCGTGGGGCCCTTCAGCATTTCCCTGCTTGCCGCGTCTGTCCGGTTGCTTGCCCGCTGGCTAGTGGCCTTTGTGACGACGCACCCTGAAATCTTCTGCGCTGGTTTGGCTCCTCCAGACTGGCTCCCGCTTCTCTGCAAAGAAGAAGCACCCCAGACCTTCCTGGTCTGCACCAGAAGCAAGTCCTTCGTTCTCCGTGGGTTCCGCTTGCCAAGGCTTGGTGAGTCCTAGTCCAACTTCGACGCCGCCGACAGCAAGAGCCTTCGTGGGACAGCTCGCCTCCTGGTCCTGGTCGCCCTCGACGCTTCCTGGTCCTCCTGGCTGCAGCGACAAGCTTCACCTTCACCTGCAATCTTCACGACATCGCCTGGTTCCTTCCTGGTTCCACGTGGTCACTGGCTAGTGACCTTGACTCTGTCCATTCTGCTTGCAGGTTTCTTCTCTTCTTGATCCCAGCCTTGGGATCCACCGGACACTCTTCACTGACTGCCTGTCAGCATCTTTCTTCAGGCATCCATAGGAGTCGACGACGAAAACGACGCATCTTCACCCCTATGCACCCGCAGCCTGTGGGCTAGGTAACTTGGGTACTCCGGTGCTCATCAGGATAGTGACTATCCTAGTGTCTAGTTTTCAAGTCTCAACTTCCTAGCTACTCCGGAAGTGTCCTAAATCTACCGTTTTCTAAACTGTACTATTGCTATTGACTTTTACGCATTACGCGTGAGTGTTTCCACTCTGCACACGAATCCCGTGGGCCTCCCACTCCCTAACTAACGCTAGTGTAGTGTAGCCCCAGCGATTCCCTAGGCCTAGGCCTATTCTATTTCCGTGACAGTGGTTCTTATACCACTTACTTAGTATATGGTTTGCGTGGCCCCTAGGGCCTAACTGTATTACTTACCTGTGTGACTTAATGTATGCTTAAATAAGACTGTGTTGTACTTACCTCTAATCTCATAAAGAGTGCTGAGGGTTTGACTAGAATAAATACACTTTATTTTATATATATATCTGTTGTGGTGTCCTTTCATTTGGTATTCAAGGGATTATATATGGTATCACAGCTGGCTTCACATGCCATTCAGAGTTTAGCCTAAGACTGCTCTAGTCCATGCTACCACTAGGATAGCTGGTCTATAAGGTTGACTTTACAACCAATCACCATAAGGGTATTTGGACTGATATAAGATGTACACTAGAACTAGTGACATCATACATCAGGCCAACTTCTCACATGCATACATTAAAGGACCTGCTCCTTTAGATTCACTAGTTGTGTCCACAGCTAGAAAGCGGTCCAACTCCCAGTCATCAGGTGAGGCTCCACCACCAGATAAGGAGTCAAAACTCTTAGATGCGTCTGGTAAACGCACTGCCCCGCAAGCCGCAAACATATGGCGTATTGCAAATACACAGGCGCTGCTTGCGCATTATGACAGAGCACACTACGATGAGCTAGAGGCTCTTATGCAACACCTCCCAGAGAAACACAAACGCAGAGCTCATGAACTAATACAGGAGGGTAAGCTCATTACTAACACCTCCATTAAATGTGCCCTCGACGCAGCGGACACTGCTTCTAGAGCTATAAATACTAGTGTTCTGCTTCGCCGTCATGCCTGGCTCAGGATCTCAGGGTTTAAGCCAGAAGTCCAGCCATCCATACTAAATCACCCCTTTGACCAACAACACCTATTTGGGCCAAAGGTGGACGAAGCATTAGAAAAAATGAAAAAGGACACGGACACAGCAAAGTCTATGGGGGCATTACAATCCCAAACCCCTAGACGCTCATTTCGACGTTCGTCCTTTCGTAGCACAGGCAGAGGTTACTCCACCGATAGTGCCTCTACCTCCTACAAGTCCCCTCCTCAAACTACCTTCTCAAAGGGCTACCAAAGAGGTGGATACAGGGGCAACAACAATAAGGGCAGGGGCAAAACCAACACCACCCGTTCTGCCACACCGCCCACACAATGACTTCCCCTCGCTCCCCCCAGACCATCCCACTCCAGTCGGGGGCAGACTACAAAACTTTGTTCACACCTGGGAGTCCATAACATCGGACAAATGGGTGACCCGAATTATTCGGTCAGGGTACTGCCTCGAACTAACATCTACCCCACCCAATATTCCACCAAGGCACTGTACAATGTCACAGGAACATACCACACTGCTCAAACAGGAGGTGATCTCCCTCCTCCAAAAACAAGCTATAGAGCAAGTCCCCGTCAATCAGCAAAATTTAGGGGTCTACTCTCTGTATTTTCTAATACCAAAGAAAGATGAGACCCTGCGGCCCATTCTGGACCTCCGGCCTCTAAACGCATACATACATTCGGACCATTTCCACATGGTCACCCTCCAACAAGTTCTCCCACTCCTCTGTCAGGGAGACTTTCTCACTACATTGGACTTGAAAGACGCATACTTTCATATTCCAATACACCCTTCTCACAGGAAGTACCTCAGGTTTGTGGTGGGCGGTCAGCATTACCAATTCAAGGTTCTCCCCTTCGGGGTCACAACCGCACCACGGGTGTTTACCAAATGCCTAGCGGTAGTAGCAGCACACCTCAGACGCCAACACATTCACGTCTTCCCTTACCTAGACGACTGGCTGATAAAAGCCGCGTCCTACAACCAATGTGTGCAACATACAAACAGCACCATCCAACTGCTCCACCAGCTAGGCTTCACGGTGAACTATCAAAAGTCCCACCTCATACCATCTCACACAAAGCAATATCTCGGGGCCACTATAGACACCTCCAAGGGTATAGCCTATCCCAATTCAGCCAGAATCGCAAGCATACAAGCCTTGCGCCAAACATTCATTGTTCAGCACTCTCTCCCAGCAAGAGTATTCATGAAGCTAATAGGGATGATGGCATCTTGCATCTTCATAGTGCCCCATGCAAGACTCCACATGCGTCCACTCCAAGATTGCCTAGCACGGCAGTGGAACCAGGCCCAGGGACAGCTGACGGATCTGGTGTTGGTGGACGGCCGCACCCATCACTCTCTGCAGTGGTGGAACACCACAAACCTTTCCAAAGGGCGGCCGTTCCTGGACCCGGTTCCTCAGGTGATTCTAACAGCGGACGCATCGCTCTCCGGCTGGGGAGCGCACCTCCTACACCTCACAATGCAAGGTCTATGGACGCCACAGCAAAAGTCGCTCCACATCAACCATCTGGAGCTATTAGCGATCTTTCTAGCCCTAAAATCCTTTCAAAAATGTTTTTCAACCAAAGCAGTCCTCATTCGCACAGACAATATGACTGCGATGTATTATATTCAAAAACAGGGGGGGGACACACTCTCCCCAGCTCTCCCGCTTAGCACAGAGCATATGGAGATGGGCAATTCCACAAAAGATCTTTCTCCTGGCACAACACGTCCCAGGCATACAAAACACCATGGCAGATCTGCTCAGCAGACAGACGCAACAAATACACGAATGGGAACTGCATCCACAAGTTCTTCACCCATTCTTCCGCAAGTGGGGGCATCCTCAGATAGACCTCTTCGCCACCCACGAAAACAAAAAATGCCCAAGCTTCGCCGCCAGATACCCACACCCATTGTCCAAAGGCAATGCGATATGGATGAACTGGTCAGGCAAATTTGCATACGCCTTTCCACCTCTCCCGCTAATTCCATTAGTGGTCAGGAAGCTACAACAGCACTCCCTCACACTCATTCTGGTAGCCCCAACATGGGCCAGGCAGCCGTGGTACACCACGCTATTACAGCTATCGGTGGTACCACATCAAAAACTGCACCTGTCCCCATGCCTCCTAACTCAGAACCATGGAGAAATCAGGCACCCGGACCCAGCTCAGCTCAACCTTGCGATCTGGCTCCTGAAATCTTAGAATTTGGGTACCTTAACCTTCCCCCTGATTGCATGAACATTATCAAGGAAGCCAGACGTCCTACCACTCGAGCATGCTATGCCGCAAAGTGGAAGAGATTTGTTGTTTACTGCCGTAACAATACAATCAACCCTTTAGATGCATCCATACAGCACATCATATGCTATCTACTCCATCTTCAAAGGTGTAACCTGGCATATTCTTCCATACGCCTACACCTAGCAGCGATTGCTGCTTACCTGCAAAACAGACAGCATTTATCACTGTTCAGAGTGCCCGCTATTAAAGCCTTTATGGAAGGCCTTAAACGAGTAATTCCGCCCAGGGCACCACCTTCCCCTGTATGGAATCTTAATGTAGTTCTTACAAGGCTAATGGGCCCGCCTTTCGAACCAATGCATAAATGTGAGCTACAGTTCCTCACCTGGAAAACAGATTTCCTCGTAGCTATCACTTCCCTTAGAAGGGTTAGTGAAATACAAGCGTTCACTATACAAGAACCCTTTTTACAGATACATCACAGCAAGGTGATACGTCGTACAAATCCAAAATTTCTGCCCAAGGTCATTTCCCCCTTCCATCTTAATCAATCGGTGGAATTACCGGTCTTTTTCTCGCAACCTCAATCTGTTACGGAAAGGGCTCTACATACACTTGATGTTAAGAGGGCTTTACTGTACTACATACAAAGAACGCAACCTTTCAGGAAGACTAAACAATTGTTTGTCTCCTTTTCTCCACCGCATAAAGGCAACCCCATCTCTAAATCAGGGATAGCTAGGTGGATTGTAAAGTGCATACAAATTTGCTATCACAAGGCAAAAAGAACATTATCTGTTCCACCTAAAGCCCACTCTACAAGAAAGATAGGGGCTTCTATGGCTTTTCTAGGGAACATACCCTTAGATGACATCTGCAAAGCAGCCACATGGTTAACTCCGCACACCTTCACAAAACATTACTGTGTAGACGTGCATTCCAAGCAACAAGCTAGTGTGGGCCAGGCTGTACTAAAGACACTATTTCAAACCGCTGCAACGGATACCGGTGGTCGCCGCTAGGGCTGGGTACTGCTATGTAATCTATGCAAAAGTGTACAATCTGCAGCTCATATGCCTCGAACGGAATATGCTACTTACCAGTATGCATCTGTTCTTGGCATGTAGAGCTGCAGATCTGTACACGCCCACCCGCCTCCCCGGCTACCTGTATCCGTTCCAGTCTATCTTATTTAGATAAAACACACATGGGTTTCTTACTGTTATCACTACGCTCCATCTTTTCCCTGCTGGCGAAAAACAATCTGAGGATGGAGCCGAAGCCCATGCGCAGTACGGACCGAAGGAGGAGTCACCGAACTCGTGACTTCCAAAGACTGTCCAAGAACAAAAACAAACTGCAAACATCCGGGCCCAACACCAGATGGCGATCTATGCAAAAGTGTACAGATCTGCAGCTCTACATGCCAAGAACAGATGCATACTGGTAAGTAGCATATTCCTTTCTGGCATCAGCAGTCTAAAAAAAAAACCCTGATTCAATACATTCTCTGGCCTTTCTTGTTCAAACTGACCCTTATCTCCTTACCTGTTGGTCCCGCATGATAACTTAAATCCATTACACCAGACTCATTATCGCAGAACCAGACCCTCACACCTCATGACTCGACTGGTGTATGCTGTGTGTACTTCCTAAAATCTTGGATCCACAGTTTCGAGATGCACTTACTTTGAATACCTAATTTCAAATTTACAATTTCGGACCAACTAATTTCAGATGGCACATTTCTATTCCAGTGAGTATATAGGTAGGGTATTAAACAAAAGAATATATAGAGATATATAGTCATTTATGAAGCACTGATTAAAAATTAATGTGGTCCAATAGCCTGTGTTGTTTGACACAAGTGTTATAATGAACACTTATTTACACATTTATTACTTTAGTGCAAATGCGTAATTATTATCATTATATTTTTTTTTTAGTCCTCATATAATCTCCATGGAATAAGCATCCTCTCAGTCTTAATCATCCCAATTGCTTATATCTTGGGGTCTGATCTCAGCTGATGTTTTTGCGAGACCCAGCTTGCACTATACATCCTGAGATGACCAAGAGGTGTGATCAATGGACACATTATTCCAGCAACAACCTACTATTCAGGGTCTATAAGTTTCCAAAATAACCCAAGCTCATTTCTTTTCCTGTGGCAGTTAACCTTTTTATCTAAATCTCTAAAGTATCTCACAGAATTCCACCAGCACCTCCATATTGGGGGAGGTGGGGTTGGCACTAGTTCTTACATATTTCCCTTTTTGCTAAGAGAATCAAATAAAATACAAGTTTACTCTGCAGCCCCAAGAAGCCATCCATACAGACGGCTGTACAATACCAAACAGGATTAAAGAGGGGCTTACCTCCACATCTTTGGCCAATGCGTCTGACAAGGTCTTACCCACATTGTCCCAGAAGGACGAGTTACTTACCTTCGGTAACAATGTATCTGGTAGAGACACGGTCTAACCGCAGATTCCTTAACTTAGAATATCCCCAGGCGTCAGACTAGATCCGTAAAACTTTCAGCAGCAGCACCTGTGCGCGCCGGGGGGCGGCGCCACACGGCTCCTTCCTGACGTCATTCACAGACGTGACCTCAGCGGAGCCATATATGCCCCTCCGGGCGTGCTTACGTCAGTTTTCGTCAGAGAAACTTTTCCGCGTCACAACGCAGAGCCACCACCAAAAACTGTGAGAATATGGGAACAGCGTGAGAAAAAGATGAAAAAGAAAAGAAATTGAATGGTGAAAAACTGCACCATAAAGGACAGTGCCAGGCACTGTAAATTGAAAACTAGTGAAGGGAAAGAGCAGAGCACCGCTCTGAGAAGCAACCCCGCAAAAGCGAAGGCTAAACCTCCCCCGGAGGTTGAAGAAGATGAGAAAAAACATCATGGCAAACAACAGAAAGTCTGCAACCACAATATATAACCGTGAAGGACAACAAGTCCTGGCATTTTTAAAATATCCCGTTTTTTATTTTGGTTATATTTAATTTCGTATTATCCCCTGCTTTTATCCCGAGCCCACTTACCTGCACCATAATATACCGAAAACCACCGCTGTTGGGCGGGCCCTTTTCCCGGTGCTTCTGAAACCTTGGCGGCCATACTAGGTGTACACAGGGACGCCTGCCGGCGCCATCTTGGAGGTCAGACGTTCTAGTCGTCACAAGGACGCTAGACGTACACATAAGGGGGTCATGCTGACGCGCAGCGGATACGCGCAGCGGGGACGCCGGATTTCCGCCGGAGTTACGCCTGAGTTCAGCCCGTCTGCGCCCGTCCGTGCTGAGGACGGGCTGCGGGATGGGCTGGGCACAGAGGTTTTGCATTCTTCCTCTCAGGTAACATGTTTGTACTCCTTCCAGGAGATGATTGCTTTAAAGCCGTCTCTATTAGCCTGTCACCACAGCTTTTCGCCTGAGGGCATTCTACGTTCTTCTGTATGCCATACTTGCAACAGTGTTCCATCGCCCTCTTGCTCCCTTAACGGGATAACACAAACCTCTTCTGTTTCACCGAACCATACCCAACTTAGAAAGGGCTTTCTAGTCAATGCTAGGTCACTCATTAAAAATAATGTTGCCTTTCACGATTTTGTGACTGCCAGGAAACCCTCCTGGGTGTTTGTGACAGAAACCTGGGCCTCGGACTCGTCTGGTCATGATTTATTGATGGCGATTCCTGAAGGCTATGCGTTGCATAGACTTGACAGAACTAGACGTAGGGGGGGGGGGGGGGGGCTGGCAATTCTTTATAAAGCTTCCTTTGCCTGTAGCATTAAAGTCCTGTCTGAGCCCTCAGACTCCTTTGAGGCTATATACTTTTCTATTTCCTGTTCCCCTTCGGTATCCTTTACAGGCATACTTATTTATAGACCTCCTGAACCCAGATCCAACTTCAGCTGTGAGCTCTTTAGAATTTTGGAACCCTATTTTGGTAAACTCCATCTTACCATTGCCATACTAGGGGACTTAAATTTTCATCTGGATGACCTGGGGTCTAAAGATACGCTTTCCTTGGTGGACTCGCTGGACGCGTGTGGCTTTACTCAATTGGTGAACAGCCCAACCCATCGGGCTGGCCATATACTAGACGGGGTGTTTACTAACGACCCGAGACTCTCGGTTGGTCCCCCCTGCCTCTGGTCTGGTCTGACCATCTGGCAGTGCATCTAGAATTAGCATCTTCCCCTGCAGGTGCGCCTAAGCTGAGCTCCATCAACAGAGAACCCAAAAGGAGCTATAGGAATATTACCAACGAATCCCTTGCTCCGTTTATAGGGTGTATCTCGTATTCATCTACCAGGGAAGCTGGTGAGGCTGCACAAGAGCTCGCTAATTCTATCACTAGAGCTGTAGATGTGCTAGCCCCTGCATCCCTTCGGTACTCAGCAAGACGTAAACCTTCAGCTCCCTGGCTCACTGAGCCGTTAAGGCTCCTGAGGCAGAGCTGCAGGAGACAGGAGAGAAGATGGCGAAAATCCTGGGACTCCACTGAAGGAGAGGCACACAAACGTCTGCTGTGAGAATACAAGGTCAGGGTGATAAAGGAAAAGCAGGAGTTTTTTTCCAACCTTACCACATCCCTCACATCATCTAAGGAACTTTTTAAGATTGTGGACTCCCTATGTTCCCTACAAGTGCCTGATCCAGTTGTGGGCTCACAGGAGTTGTGTAATAAAATCTCAGAGTTTTTCCATAATAAAATTGAGGATATCTATCTTGCTCTGGAAACACAGAGGAGTACCCTGGGGGCTCACTCTCCCTTGGCCCTCGCAAAATTGGAGTCCTGCACCAGAGATCCCACTAAGACCCTCACACATTTCCCGCCGCTTTCCCTTGAGGAGCTTGATCTTCTGTTGGACAGAACAAAGTCGGCCTCTCCTTCGGACCCTTGTCCCCTGAAAGTGCTGAAAGCATGTAGGGACACCCTACTACCGCCTCTGATGGAGGTGATGAATGGTGCTATGGCACAGGGTACTTTCCCGGCATCCTGGAAAAAGGCGATAGTGAAGCCCCTGCTTAAAAAGCCCTCCCTGGACCCAGAAATGCTCAAAAACTTCAGACCCATATCTCTGCTGCCTGCCCCAGCCAAAATGCTCGAATACCTCCTTAATTTTCATCTGTCTGCTTTCCTGGATTCCTCTGGGTTTCTGGACAACTCCCACCATGGATTCAGGAAATTCCATAGTACGGAATCTGCACTCACTATGGTGGTGAATAATATTCGAACGAAGGTGGATCAAGGTCAGACCACTCTTTTGGTCCTACTTGATCTAACGGCAGCATTTGATACCCTGTCTCCCTCGACTTTAACATCACGTCTGAGGGAGGTAGGAGTGGCGGGTCCGGCCCTGAGCCTTTTGTCCTCTTTTTTAGATCTAAGAGAGCAGAGAGTCAAGCTTGGAGAGTTCCTCTCCCCTGCCAAATCCTTGCAATGTGGGGTTCCACAGGGGTCGGCCTTGAGCCCGACCCTGTTTAACATTTACGTGGCCCCACTTGCTAGGCTTGTGAAATCGCAGGGGATGGAGGTGGTGTCTGTAGGAGAGTAGGGTCTGCTTTCTATGTTCACCCCCACTTTTTGCTTTTGCTTTACTGGTTTTCGACTTAGATGTGGCTGTGGGCCTGCTAATCAGACCCACAGCCCTGCTGTTCTCTCTCTAAATTGATACTATGTACATTAGGTGCATAACCCATTTGGATAGGATCACCTTATTGGCCCCTGTACAGTGTACCTTAGGTACCCAGGGCATAGGTGTACCCTAGGCCTACCAGGGGCTGTAGCATGTATTATGCCACCCCTGGCCTGGCCTTCCATTATGACACAACTGGCTGATCACTCAGCTGGGGCAAGGTCGTGTAATCACCCCTTGATTAGGTGTAGTATTCCTATACCTAACTTACATATAGACACATGTGTACCTATCAGTCACTCCTATGGCAGGCCTTAACAATCCTGGAGGCAGAGTGCTTGGTAACATGTGAGATGGTGCTCTAGCATGAGCTGAGCCTGTCTGCAGCTTTCGGAACCATGTCCTTATAGCTGTTCTATGATATAGCCTACCATATACTCTTAAAGTGCCTTATAATCTTAGACGGTTATGGTAACTATGGTTTGGCTTTATCGAAACATGTCGTGTAAGGTGTCTAACACTTTGGAATAATACCCCCATACCATTTCTGGTGATGAGGATATTATCCCTCCCTTCTAGAGGGAGAAGACATGTTAAAACCTACTTACCCGGTTAAAGTTAACCAGAGCCCCAGCATCACAAAATGGATGCTGCTGCCACGACACAAGTCTGACCTCCTGCTGCTGGGAGTGATCCCGGCAAGGGAGGCTTGGACAATAGGTTTCCTGCCTTGGGAGGTGCGAGCACTGTTAAAATCTGGTTTGCGATGTCAACATAATCGGCGCCACCTTGTCCCCTCTCAGGCCCGTACGCTCACTTAAGCAGTAGCCATTTTGAAAGCGCCATGGCCCCTCTGCCCCTCGCCGATCACCAGCGCGTTCCCTTGGCGCTGCGAACACCCCCCCCGCATTGACCATACACCCCTCCCCAGCGCGACCCTACCTCAGAAGCGAAAAAAAAAAACCGGGGCCAGCACCTCCCCGTCCTTTGATGAACCCTCTTCCTCTGCCCTGCCCCGCTCCCAAGCCACCACCTGGTCCTGCAGCTGCCATTTATTGGCCCCCTTCCTGTAAGCAGTTGCCCCGATTCAAAGGATCTCCGACTAATCAAAGGCCTCCCACCCCGTGCGATCCGATCAGATACCCCGTTCCGGGAATCGACAGAGTATCCTGCTGTGGAATAGCCATCACTTACTGTAGATATGTGTGGGAACGAGCTTGAAGTGGGGATTCCAAGGATGTCTTTCCGTACATCAAAGTCTCAACAAGAATGTGTCACGTGTAATAAAGCAATAAACCTGTGTATAAGAGGCCAGGCCTCAGAGATGCGGAGAGAGCACCTCGAAACGATACCTTGCTGTCCGATCTGATGTGTTCTGCTCGGACGGAATAAAACTTTGTTTCCTGCCTTCCAGTCTCCGGCGCCTGCCTCTTTTGTTGGTTAATCATCGAATGGTATAAGAGGCGATTACCGCCGGGCAATACTTGAAAGGTTATCGACTGAAACTGCCGCTACCATTTAACAGCACCACCCCAGACAGGCCTTAGTGTATTGGGGCAGGGAGGGATGAAAGAAACGAGACACTGCCTGGGGCACACAAGGTGTCCCATGCATAGTCCAGTTCAAACTGGTGCTGGGGCACACCAGCCCCAGTCCTGGCGCGAAACTGGACAAAGGGAAGGGGGTGTAACCACCCCCCTCCCAGGTCCCACCCATAAGGCGTGACCTAGCAGGCAACCCAGCCCCCCAGATTAGTATAAGAGTGGTAGCTGGGCCCCAGGAGATTAGATTATCCTGAACCTGCAACTTGAACAGAAACTCTGGACCTTCGACATTCGACGAAGGAAGAAGACTGAAGAATCTCCCTTGTGGCCGAGGAGTGGCTACCCTGTGCAAACAGGCACCATCAAGAGACTACCCTTTGCTTTGCTGAAGTTCTACGTGGGACCGACTGCAGAGCCCGACCAGAGCCTTGACTTCCAGACTTCTCCGACCCTGATCCACATCCACAGCCGAGCTGAGATCTGTGGAGGCGACGAGAGACGTGGGACCGGCTACCTGGGAAAAGTGGCGAATATCTTCCAGCGCAGCTTCTGAGGTACCCTCGAAGTTGTGCACCGGGGATTGAGAAGCCCCAACCCCAAGCACCATCTGCACCCAAGATCAGCCCCCCACACTCCACGAGTCCTGCGTGGGGACCATCTGCATTTTCCTGCTTGCCGCGTCTGTCCGGTTGCTTGCCCGTTGGCTAGCGGCCTTTGCGACGACACACCTTTAAATCCTCACTGCTGGTTTGGCTCCTCTAGACTGGCTCCCGCTCCTCTGCAAAAGAGAAGCACCCCAGACCTTCCTGGTCTGCACCAGAAGCAAGTCCTCCATTCTTCGTGGGTTCCGCTTGACAAGGCTTGGTGAGTCCTAGTTCAACTTCGATGCCGCCGACAGCAAGAGCCTTCGTGGGACAGCTCGCCTCCTGGTCCTGGTCGTCCTCGACGTCTCCTGGTACCCGTGGCTGCTGCGACAAGCTTCACCTCTTCACCTGCAATCTTCACGACATCGCCTGGTTCCTTCCTGGTTCCACGTGGTCACTGGCTAGTGACCTTGACTCTGTCCCTTCTGCTTGCAGGTACCCTTCCTTCTTGATCCCGGCCTTGGGATCCACCGGACACTCTGCACTGACTGCCTGTCAGCAACTTTCCTTCAGGCATCCATAGAAGTCCACGACGAAACCCAACGCAAGTTCACACCTATGCACCCGCAGCCTGTGGGCTAGGTAACTTGGGTACTTCGGTGCTCACAAGGGTAGTGACTATCCTAGGGTCTAGTTTCCGAGTCTCGACTTTCTAGCTACTCCAGAAGTGTCCTAAAACTGCTTATTTCAGAACTGTACTATTTCTATCGATTATACGCATTACGCGTGAGTGTTTCCACTCTGCACCTGAATCCCGTGGGCCTCCCACTTCCTAACTGTTGGTAGTGTAGTGTAGCCCCAGCGATTCCCTAGGCCTAGGCCTACTCTATTTCCGTGACAGTGGTCCTTATACCACTTCTTTAGTATATGGTTTGCGTGGCCCCTAGGGCCTAACTGTATTACTTACCTGTGTGACTTAATGTATGCTTGAATAAGACTGTGTTGTACTTACCTCTAATCTCATAAAGAGTGCTGAGGGTTTGACTAGAATAAATACACTTTATTTTATATATATATCTGTTGTGGTGTCCTTTCATTTGGTATTCAAGGGATTATATATGGTATCACAGCTGGCTTCACATGCCATTCAGAGTTTAGCCTAAGACTGCTCTTGTCCATGCTACCACTAGGATAGCTGGTCTATAAGGTTGACTTAACAACCAATCACCATAAGGGTTGTTTGGACCGATATAAGGTGTACACTAGAACTAGTGACATCATACATCAGGCCAACTTCTCACATTGGTGAGCAGCGGTTGGGATCTGAGCTTGCTGTTGTAATACCATTGTAATCTTGAGATACTAAATTGAAAGATCACACAGATATTGTTTAGGTACATATAACATAGATTATAATACTTAAGTCCTACTGGACTTAGTTGTTGTAGGTTGAAGGGACTAACACACCCTGACTACAACTACTAGAGAGGTTTAGTAGAAACAACTAGTGTAGGTAGGTGCACACACCACACCCTCACTAGATCATGTCTCTGGGAGGAGATCAAGGAGATTCTCTCTCAGGAGGGGCAGGTCTGAGAAAGATCCCCTCTAGATATGATACCCTAACGTTTCAGGAGATGAGACAATTGTGTACCTCCAGAATGTTAAAACAGGGTGCAAACCCTACCCTCCTTCAGCTAGTGCAGATCCTAGAGGAATATGATGCTCTTAGGGCCTCACAGGCTGGTACCCTAGGTACAGGGGAGGGTCTACCCACTACAGATGAGTCAGATGGGACTTCAGATGAGGAGGTAGACAGCCAGGGCCAAGTAGGAAGACTTAGCCAGGCTAACCTAAGCTTACATGGGAGTTTGCATGGGGTCCCCCCATACAGACCCCCAAGTGGGCTTAACCAGAGAAGCAGGAGAGACAGATCCCCTTCAAGGGAATCCATCCACTCCCATGTCTCTAGCATCTCTAATGCCTCTTCTCACAGGGGAATGACTTCCCCCCAGAGAAAAGAGCATGAAGCCAGAATGAGGGAAGCTAATCTAAGGATTGAGAGGGAAGAACTTGCCCTTGCCAAGGAGAAGCTTGCTCTGGCTAGAGAGCAAACGTTAAGTGGGTTAGAACCCACTGGTGGCAGCAATATCCCCATGGATAGAGACAGGCACTATGATAATAGAAACCTGAGCAAGATTGTCCCTCCCTACAAGTGTGGGGATGACATCCACAAATGGATAACTACTTTGGAGAGGGCTTGCAAAGTACAGCAGGTACCCCAAAGTCAGTGGGCAGCTATCTTGTGGCTCTCCTTCTCTTAGAAAGGTAGAGACAAGCTCCTCACAGTTAGTGATGAGGATGCAGACAATTACACTGTCCTGAAGAGTGCTCTAATTGATGGGTTTGGCCTAACCACTGAACAATACAGGTTGTTGTTCAGGGATACCCAGAAGACACAGACTCAGGACTGGACTGACTTTGTAGATTGTGCCACTAAGGCTCTGGAAGGCTGGCTAGTGGGAAGTAAGGTTAAGGACTATACAGGATTGTATAATTTGATCATGAGAGAACAAATACTTAACAACTGTCAAAACCAGCTACTGCATCAACACCTGATTGATTCTGATCTGACTTCTCCCCAAGAATTGGGAAAGAAGGCAGATAGATGGGTCAGGACTAGAGTTAAGCAGAAAAACCAGAACCAGGGCGGTGATCAGAAAAAGGCAGACAAGAAGGGTAATGATCAGAAACAAAAAGACCAGAAGTCTTCACCAGGCCCCCAAAAGGCTCAGGGGGAGGGTGGTCCCAAAAAGGATAAAAAGAAAGATGGCCAAAAGAAACCATGGTGCAACTATTGTAAGTCCAACTCACATTGGTTTAGTGAGTGCACCAAAAAGGATAAGCCCCCAGCCACCATTGCCCCTAAGGCAACTGTACCCCCTAGTTCAGCTGTAAGTGGTGGTTCCCAGCAAAAGGGTGTAGTAGGGTTAACCCTGGGAACTGAGGAGGATTCTGGCCTAGTCAGAATACCTACTCAGGCTGTTCTGATCTGTGATGGGGACTTAGCTTTGTCCTCTACTGTAGGCCCCAGTAACCTGGGCAAGTACAGACAGACTCCTTTTATCAATCAAAGAATGGCTCAGGCCTACAGGGACACTGGGGCTAGTGTCACAATGGTGACACCTGCCTTTGTGGACCCTGGACAGATCATACTAGGTGAGAACTACCTAGTGACCAACGCTAGCAATGCCACTAACTCCCATAGTGTGGCAATTGTTAACTTCTCCTGGGGAGGGGTAACTGGCCTCAAGAAAGTTGTTGTTAGTTCAGACCTTCCTGTGGAGTGTTTACTGGGCAATGATCTTGAAACTTCAGTTTGGTCTGAAGTGGAGTATAGGTCCCATGCAGAAATGCTAGGGATAGATGCACATGTCCTTGCTGTGACCAGGTCACAGGCCAAAAAGTGCACCACTGAACAAGTGCTGGATCCTGAAACTATGGACCAGTCACAAACCAAGAGAAAGAGCAGTAGGGTAAAGGCTGTGCCTTCCCCCCTGCCTCAGGCACTGGATCAGCCCTCACAGAAGGATGATTCTGAGAGCCCTGAAGGAACTGTCCTAGAAGAACTGGAACCTGATCAGGTTGAGTTTCTTGGGACAGGGGAACCTTCAAGGGCAGATCTGAGGCAGGCACAATTAGACTGCCCCTCTCTTGAACCCCTCAGACAGCAGGCTGCTGCTGAGGCTGCAGGGAATGCTCAAGGTACCCATAGAGTGTATTGGGATGAAGGGCTGCTGTATTCAGAGGCTAGAGACCCCAAATCTGGTGCATCCAGGAGGTTGGTCATACCACTGAAGTTCAGAGGCTTCCCCTTGCAGGACACTTAGGCCAGAACAAGACTTGGGACAGGCTTGTCCCTCACTTTCACTGGCCCCATATGTCAGAAGATACCAAGGAGTTTTGTCGCTCCTGTGTCACCTGCCAAGCCAGTGGCAAATCAGGTGGCACCACAAAGGCCCCCCTCATACCACTACCAGTGGTGGGGGTTCCCTTTGAAAGAGTGGGCATAGATATTGTAGGACCAATGGACCCACAAACAGCATCTGGGCACAGATTCATACTGGTGATAGTGGACCATGCCACCAGGTATCCAGAAGCTATTCCCCTGAGGACCACAACAGCTCCTGTTGTGGCAAGGGCCCTACTTGGAGTATTCTCCAGAGTGGGCTTTCCAAAGGAGGTCATTTCTGACAGAGGTGCCAACTTCATGTCAGGATACTTGACTGCAATGTGGAAGGAGTGTGGTGTTAACTACAAGTTCACCACACCCTATCACCCACAGTGCAATGGGCTTGTTGAGAGATTCAACAAGACCCTAAAGGGAATGATAAAAGGTTTACCAGACAAGCTTAGGCGAAGATGGGACATCCTTTTACCCTGCCTTCTGTTTGCTTACAGAGAGGTCCCGCAAAAGGGGGTTGGCTACAGCCCTTTTGAGCTTTTGTTTGGGCATCCTGTAAGAGGACCCCTATGTTTAGTAAGGGAAGGATGGGAGAGACCTCTCAGACAACCCAAACTTGATATAGTGGATTATGTACTTGGTCTCCGCTCCAGGATGGCAGAGTATATGAAGAAGGCTTCTAAAAACCTTGAGGCAAGCCAAGAACTCCAAAAAGCTTGGCATGACCAAAAGGCTGTGCTGACTGTTTACCAGCCAGGGCGGAAAGTGTGGGTATTGGAGCCAGTGGCCCCAGCAGCACTCCAAGACAAATGGTCTGGACCCCACACTATTGTTGAGAAAAAGGGAGAAGTCACCTACTTGGTGGACCTTGGGACTCCCAGAAGCCCCCACAGGGTGCTTCATGTCAACAGATTGAAGGCATATGTTGACAGGGCAGACATGGGCTTACTCATGGCTACGGATGAGGGGCAGGAGGAAGAGAGTGACCCTCTCCCAGACCTGTTGACTCAGAACCCTGATGATGGCTCAGTTGATGGTGTGGTCTTTTCTGACAGCCTCACTGTCCATCAGCAACAGGACTGCAGGCAAGTTCTGCAATCCTACAGACATATGTTCTCTCTGACCCCAAGTCAGACAAACTGGTGCACCCATGAGGTGGTCACTGGTGACAGTCTGCCTGTGAAGAGTAAAATCTACAGGCAACCTGACCATGTCAGGGACTGCATAAACGTTGAGGTACAAACGATGTTGGAGCTGGGAGTCATTGAACCTTCAGAGAGCCCTTGGGCTAGTCCTGTAGTTCTTGTGCCAAAACCTCACACCCAAGATGGTAAGAGAGAGATGAGGTTTTGCGTGGATTACAGAGGTCTCAATGCTGTCACTAGGACAGATGCCCACCCAACACCTAGGGCAGATGAGCTCATTGACAGACTGGCAGCTGCTAAGTTTTTGAGCACATTTGACCTGACAGCAGGCTACTGGCAAATCAGACTAGCTGAGAATGCAAAGGCCAAAACTGCTTTCTCGACCCCAGGAGGACATTATCAATTTGTGGTAATGCCCTTTGGTTTTGAAGAATGCACCTGCCACTTTCCAAAGGTTGGTGAATCAAGTCCTTACTGGGTTGGATGATTACTGTGCAGCTTATCTTGATGATACTGCTGTCTTTAGCTCCACCTGGGAGGATCACCTGGTCCACCTGAGGAATGTTTTAGAGGCCCTGCAAAAGGCAGGCCTCACTATCAAGGCCACTAAGTGCCAGATAGGGCAGAGCAAGGTTGTATACTTGGGCCACCTAGTTGGTGGGGGTCAGGTTCAATCACTGGAGAGCAAGATCCAGACCATAAAGGACTGGACTCCTCCAACTACCCAGACTCAGGTCAGAGCTTTCTTGGGCCTGACTGGGTACTACAGAAAGTTTGTTAAGAACTATGGGTCCATTGTGACACCACTTAATGACTTGACCTCCAAGAAAATGCCAAAGAAAGTTCAGTGGACAGTAAGCTGTCAAAAAGCATTTGATGACCTGAAGCAGGCCATGTGCAGTGCACCTATTCTGAAAAGTCCAGACTACTCCAAAGAGTTCATTGTCCAGACAGATGCTTCTGAGTTGGGTGTGGGAGCTGTTCTTTCACAACTTAATATAGATGGTCAAGACCAGCCCATTGCTTTTATAAGTAGAAGGCTGACCCCTAGAGAGAAACGTTGGTCAGCTATTGAGAGGGAGGCCTTTGCTGTGGTTTGGGCCCTGAAGAAGCTGAGGCCATACTTGTTTGGCACTCACTTCAAGATTCAGACAGACCATAAGCCCCTCTTGTGGCTAAATCAGATGAAGGGTGAAAATCCCAAACTTCTTAGGTGGTCCATTTCCCTACAGGGGATGGACTTCACAGTGGAACATAGACATGGGACTGACCATGCCAATGCAGATGGACTCTCCAGATATTTCCACTTAGAATATGAAGACTCAACTGGTCAAGGTTAGTTTAATGTCCCTAAGTTTGGGGGGGGGGGGGTTGTGTAGGAGAGTAGGGTCTGCTTTCTATGTTCACCCCCACTTTTTGCTTTTGCTTTACTGGTTTTCGACTTAGATGTGGCTGTGGGCCTGCTAATCAGACCCACAGCCCTGCTGTTCTCTCTCTAAATTGAACCCATTTGGATAGGATCACCTTATTGGCCCCTGTACAGTGTACCTTAGGTACCCAGGGCATAGGTGTACCCTAGGCCTACCAGGGGCTGCAGCATGTATTATGCCACCCCTGGCCTGGCCTTCCATTATGACACAACTGGCTGATCACTCAGCTGGGGCAAGGTCGTGTAATCACCCCTTGCTTAGGTGCAGTATTCCTATACCTATCTTATATATAGACACATGTGTACCTATCAGCCACTCCTATGACAGGCCTTAACAATCCTGGAGGCAGTGTGCTTGGTAACATGTGAGATGGTACTCTAGCATGAGCTGAGCCTGTCTGCAGCTTTCGGAACCATGTCCTTACAGCTGTTCTATGATATAGCCTACCATATACTCTTAAAGTGCCTTATAATCTTAAACGGTTATGGTAACTATGGTTTGGCTGTATCAAAACATGTTGTGTAAGGTGTCTAACACTTTGGAATAATACCCCCATACCATTTCTGGGGATGAGGATATTATCCCTCCCTTCTAGAGGGAGAAGACATGTTGAAACCTACTTACCCGGTTAAAGTTAACCAGAGCCCCAGCATCACAAAATGGATGCTGCTGCCACGACACAAGTCTGACCTCCTGCTGCTGGGAGTGATCCCGGCAAGGGAGGCTTGGACAATAGGTTTCCTGCCTTGGGAGGTGCGAGCACCACCCCAGACAGGCCTTAGTGTATTGGGGCAGGGAGGGATGAAAGAAACGAGACACTGCCTGGGGCACACAAGGTGTCCCATGCATAGTCCAGTTCAAACCGGTGCTGGGGCACACCAGCCCCAGTCCTGGCGTGAAACTGGACAAAGGGAAGGGGGTGTAACCACCCCCCTCCCAGGTCCCACCCATAAGGCGTGACCTAGCAGGCAACCCAGCCCCCCAGATTAGTATAAGAGTGGTAGCTTGGCCCCAGGAGATTAGATTATCCTGAACCTGCAACTTGAACAGAAACTCTGGACCTTCGACGAAAGAAGAAGACTGAAGAATCTCCCTTGTGGCCAAGGAGTGGCTACCCTGTGCAAACAGGCACCATCAAGAGACTACCCTTTGCTTTGCTGAAGTTCTACGTGGGACCGACTGCAGAGCCCGACCAGAGCCTTGACTTCCAGACTTCTCCGACCCTGATCCACATCCACAGCCGAGCTGAGATCCGTGGAGGCGACGAGAGACGTGGGACCGGCTACCTGGGAAAAGTGGCGAGTATCTTCCAGCGCAGCTTCTGAGGTACCCTCGAAGTTGTGCACCGGGGATTGAGAAGCCCCAACCCCAAGCACCATCTGCACCGAAGATCAGCCCCCCACACTCCACGAGTCCTGCGTGGGGCCCTTCTGCATTTTCCTGCTTGCCGCGTCTGTCCGGTTGCTTGCCCGTTGGCTAGCGGCCTTTGCGACGACACACCTTTAAATCTTCACTGCTGGTTTGGCTCCTCCAGACTGGCTCCCGCTCCTCTGCAAAAGAGAAGCACCCCAGACCTTCCTGGTCTGCACCAGAAGCAAGTCCTCCATTCTTCGTGGGTTCCGCTTGTCAAGGCTTGGTGAGTCCTAGTTCAACTTCGACGCCGCTGACAGCAAGAGCCTTCGTGGGACAGCTCGCCTCCTGGTCCTGGTCGTCCTCGACGTCTCCTGGTACCCGTGGCTGCTGCGACAAGCTTCACCTCTTCACCTGCAATCTTCACGACATCGCCTGGTTCCTTCCTGGTTCCACGTGGTCACTGGCTAGTGACCTTGACTCTGTCCCTTCTGCTTGCAGGTACCCTTCCTTCTTGATCCCGGCCTTGGGATCCACCGGACACTCTGCACTGACTGCCTGTCAGCAACTTTCCTTCAGGCATCCATAGAAGTCCACGACGAAACCCGATGCAAGTTCACACCTATGCACCCGCAGCCTGTGGGCTAGGTAACTGGGTACTTCGGTGCTTACAAGGGTAGTGACTATCCTAGGGTCTAGTTTCCGAGTCTCGACTTTCTAGCTACTCCAGAAGTGTCCTAAAACTGCTTATTTCAGAACTGTACTATTTTTATCGATTATATGCATTACGCGTGAGTGTTTCCACTCTGCACCTGAATCCCGTGGGCCTCCCACTTCCTAACTGTTGGTAGTGTAGTGTAGCCCCAGCGATTCCCTAGGCCTAGGCCTACTCTATTTCCGTGACAGTGGTCCTTATACCACTTCTTTAGTATATGGTTTGCGTGGCCCCTAGGGCCTAACTGTATTACTTACCTGTGTGACTTAATGTATGCTTAAATAAGACTGTGTTGTACTTACCTCGAATCTCATAAAGAGTGCTGAGGGTTTGACTAGAATAAATACACTTTATTTTATATATATATATCTGTTGTGGTGTCCTTTCATTTGGTATTCAAGGGATTATATATGGTATCACAGCTGGCTTCACATGCCATTCAGAGTTTAGCCTAAGACTGCTCTTGTCCATGCTACCACTAGGATAGCTGGTCTATAAGGTTGACTTAACAACCAATCACCATAAGGGTTGTTTGGACTGATATAAGGTGTACACTAGAACTAGTGACATCATACATCAGGCCAACTTCTCACAGTGTCATACGCCGATGACACCCAAATCATGGTGTCCCTGGCTCACTCGGTTAGTACATCCGCGTTCAACTTTAGGAACTGCATGCAAGCAGTCTCCGAATGGATGATCCAAAACTCCCTAAAGTTGAACGGCGATAAAACCGAGGTCCTGATCTTTGGTAAGAATCAGGATATTTGGTCCATTGAGTGGTGGCCCCCATCTTTGGGAACCTGCCCTATTCCATCCCACTCTGCCAGGAACCGTGGCGTTATATTTGACACCTCGCTGACTATGACTCTCCAGGTCAATGGAACGGTGGCCACCTGCTGGGGGGTTATCAAGATTCTTAGGAGAATCGTTCACTATCTTTCCCCCCAGGCCCGTAAGCAGATTGTGGTTGCGCTAGTGGGTTCAAGTTTGGACTATTGCAACGCACTATATGCAGATATCAACAATGGTCTCATTCAACGCCTTCAGGCTGTGCAGAACGTTGCAGCAAGATTTGTTCTGGCTGTACCTAATGCTTCCTCGGCTACATTAGCCAGGAAGAGTTTGCACTGGCTTCCAATCCAGCATAGGATCCTGTTCAAACTTCTGTGCTTGGCGTATGGAGCCCTATTGGCCGGATCCTCTGATGCCTTAGGTTCCCTGCTAACCTGCTATATCCCAAGCAGGTGTCTTCGCTCCTCCGAGATGAATCTTCTTGTAGTTCCCCGTTCCAAGAAAGTCAGATGGGGCAGCAGGGCCTTTTCCAACGTGGCCCCTCGATTATGGAATGCCCTCCCCTCGGAGATTAAGGCCCAACCTTCACTAGCCCTCTTTAAAAAAAGCGCTCAAAACGTGGTGTTTCATCAAGGCCTACCAGTAAGCAAGTTCATTTGATCTAACTAGCATTCTTTGGTTAGGCGCCTTGACGCCCATTGGGCTTAGTAGCGCATTATAAATTGGATTTCATTCATTCATTCATTCAACACATGAGCAAAGATAACCCACCACAAGACTGCATCAGAAAGGAACGTTGTATCCCCGGTAAGAGACCAATAAACAGAGGCAGAGCCAATAGACTTCAAACCAATGGACCACAGGGGAGGTAAGAGACCCCAAGGCGATTGAGAAGGGGATAGCAGGGGGTGGGGAAACATGAGTAGATCCCACACTGGATAACCCTGGGTGTAGGGATGTAAAAGGACACATCACACATAAGCGTTCCACCCAATCACGAAAATGGGCGGAGTAGAGCAAGCAAAACAGAATGAAGCATTCCGTGTAGGAGTGAAGTGAAAGATGTCACCCCGCAGAAAGAAAAAGCCACCTGGAGGTAGGCGAATGCAGGAAGCCCAACCTGAAAAGGACCCCACAGAACAGGGAGGACGGGCGGGCGGGCGTTAAGGAATCTGCGGCTAGACTGTGTCTCTACCAGATACATTGTTACCGAAGGTAAGTAACTTGTCCATCTGATAGAGGCATCTAGCCGCAGATTCCTTAACTTAGAATAGATACCAAAGCCATACCAATAGAGGAGACGGGTCTGCGACTGAACCCCACCAAGTTCCCGAGAGAACTTAGCTGTCAGCAAGGTGACGAAACACATTGGGGACCGCAAAGCCAGCGTAGCCACACCAGACCTCGAAGCTCTGAAAAAAGCGGAAAACATTGGGAGGCAAAGTCACCACAAGCCGTCAAAGAACAGCATGAAAACCCCCGCATGTATACCGGGTTGAGAGAAAGTAAGCATAAGGTAGAAATGTCGGTTCGGAAGAGAGAGTTCATGGCTTCGCAAAGAAGAGGAACTGAGCTTAGGGTCCGATGGATCCGCAGGATCCGATGTGTCGACCGGAAGTAAACCCAGAGAGATGACAAACTGTTATGGCAGAGTCAGCGCATACCGGTCCAGTATGCACAACAGTGGAAAACACTGTTGAACCCACACCAGCCAAAATATGTGGGGCAGCATTAGCAGGATGCCGATCCATGGCCAGAAAGTGCCGGTATTACCAGAAACACAAGACACTCCAGTACACAGTCGCTTTTTTACAAGACATGTGAGAGGGCTGACGGTAACAATCAGAAGCACCCAAAACAGGACTACAGTAAGAATGATAGTCATGTGGAAGACAGGAACATACATAGATTACCGTTGTAGTAAGGACTCCCTTAATACGTACATACATTGTTAAGTTAGCATAACCACGTTAGAGGTTAGAAAGCCATCTTGCTGCTTTTGCACACGACACTGTGTTCACATGTTATTGCTTAAACAAACTGCTGACTCGAGTTTTGCCTCACACGAGAGCAATCTGTTGTTACCATCCCGAGCTCTGCGCAGCGACCTTGGTCTGCACACGATGTGACAAACAGTCTGAGTTGTTAGACAATGCATGTTTTCCACTCTAGGTTGATCGACCCACTATTTAGTCATAACACACGAGCAGCTGCAAATACCTGAAAGTTGGTGCTTTTAATATCACAGACATCATGTTTATTATTCAGACCGAAGACGAGCCTTCCTGCGAGAAGACTCCTGATGCTCCTTTGATGTGATTTCACTAAGCTGATCTTTGAGGTATGGGGTCCCCTATTCAAGCCTAAGAGACCTTCTGTTAGTCTAATAATAATATTAGCTTCTTAGTAAAGGGAAGGTGGTAGTATCCACTGTCATTATAACATGATCACCCCTTTTATATTCTATGGAATTGTAACTATGTTGATGGTTTTGATTTTAATCATTTGTCTGCTTGTATTAGCCAAAGTACTGCATCTTAGGACACGTGGTCTATAAAAATAAACTCTTTTTATTTTCACCGTGTCTCTGTTGATTCTTGTTGTGGACTGATGTGAGAATAATATATGAACAGGTATTTCCGATTCCCACCATTACTGAGAGTATACTGAGTCGCTTGTTCTGGGTTGTCTTTTCATTGGGACCGCCGAGCTAAATCTCGGATAACGAATGGGACACTTATGCTACCCGGATACTGGGTTCTGGGTTCTGAGGTGAGTTTCTGGTACACCACAATTCACTGAGGTCCTGGGGTTCTACGCATAGTTCTGTGTATAAGCAGAATCCCTGCAACATGGCGCACCTAACGTTTGGTCTATGAGTTGAAACGCCTTAATAGTGCTCGCATTTGTCCACAACACCCTCATTCTTGTTTCCGGATAACAAGTCTAACGGATTAAAACCTACCTAGGTCTATTGATATAGGTTCCTTCAAGCTTGATCATTAAAAAGGTTATTGAACCCTTGTGCTACTGATAGCTTTGAGTGTGTGTTGTCCTAATGTCGGTGGATATTGCGGCGCATAGCCGTGCAGCTCTGAAACGTCATTTGACGCAGTATGGGGTGCCGGACACTGGTATGAACGTCATCTTTGTGGTGGGAGCCGATGCGGCTCATCCCTATGAGTTGTTCTACTCTTGGGTGACGATCCCGGCGGTAAGTGAGGATGATAATACCTTTCATTCTTACACTGCCGCTGCCGTGCCAGCGAACTATACGCCGTATAGGACACAAGAAATACCAATATCTGCTTGGCAGCATCTTATTTGGTTTAATGGCGCCCTTCCCCATGTGGTTATACCGCCAAGAATGGGCCCTTTATCAATTGCAGGGGCCACTTGGCCGGTACTAGCCGGATTTACGCCTCATCCCCGTTACCTCACGGTGACGGTGGCTGAGTTGCGTGTACTGCACACTGCCCTAATTACGGTATATAGGGCGTTAGTGCAGTACGTGTCGCGCAATGTGCAGGCGGGGGCACCTGCTGTTGCGGGGCAGCCTACTGATCACCACTCGGTGGTCATTAGTCCTGTTATGGTTAATTCTGTTATGGGCAAGCGCCCCCAAACTAGGGATGATTTCCCCTTTTGGCTTGCTGAAAAATTTGACCAAATAGAAGCGGTATACCCGAATACTTCTCCTGTGGAGAAACACAGGATCCTCACCATTAGTTTGCCTAAAGACTTGGTCCTCCACATAGATGATTGTGTTAATTGGGGCAAGGTCTTTGCAGCGACGTACGCGCAGTGCTTTGGCACTCCGTCTATGTTGCAGCTGCCCTCCGTTATCAAACGAGTTCAAGAGAACCATGGTGCGGAGTCTGCGATAGAATTAGGGATGCGGCTCCTCGGTCAATTTGACCTGGTGGCTACCATGATAATGGGAAACCTTAAGGGTGATGCTTTGCATTTCCAGGTTCGTAATGAACTGAAGCGAGTTGCTGAGGAGGACAAACCGCAGGAATTTGCGAAAATAATCGCAGAGGCATATCGGGATTTGGGTCGTAGCTCTTTAGGAGTTAAGCCTGTAATAAAGAATCCCGATCTAAAACAGCAGGGTAAGGCAGAAACCTCTGGTAAGGACGACCGACCAAGTTTTCCAAAACAAAATTGGCGGTTTAAACAACAGGGAAAGCAGCAGCAACAGAAACAGGGCTCTCGGCCTGCCTCTCCCGTACAGTCAAGTAGTGAACGCACTTATGATCTGCGCGATCGTGCTACTATAAAGTCTCCTGATAGATTTCAGGTTTCTGAACAGCGCTCTCCTCGTTCTTCACAGGAAACATCGGCTACACAGTCCGGTGGCGGAGGCGGTGGCAAAGGTCGGGGTGCTTCACAACAGCGTGACCAACCCCGACAGACTGAGGGTAAAGGCAAGCAGGACGAATTTGCACGACAAAGACCCCCGTTTCAGAAGAAGAAAGTGGCGGCTCTGACGGCAAGGTATGCCTCAGATAGTGCGGACACAGCTTCGGAACCGGACATGGGCGCTGACGCTCATGGACAGCGCAGCGGAAATTACCATAGTCCGTCAAGCTCTGCGTCCATTTCTGGCGGTGACAGCAACTGATATATCGGTTACTGTTGAAACAGCTGACACCAGAGTGGCTCCCCCTGATAGACTTTACGAAATAGTCTTATTAATTGAGGGTGACATACAACGTACAATAAAAGGGATTTTTTGGGATAATCTGACCACCACCTATGATATCCTCCTAGCGGAGGCAGATTGGCCTCCGGCGTTCATTTTAGAGGCTCCTAGAGGGGAGGAAGTAATCCTCCCATCATTTGTGCACACAGTGCCTAAGGACCAAGCTGAAGTGTATGCTGGGGAGTGGGCGCTTGCGCTTGCGCCGGCGGTGTATCGTACTCAGGTGGGATGGGACAGATTGTCCCCCTGCCATGAGATTCCATTGCGGTCTATGCCCCAGCCTCAACCTCAATATCCTATGCGTCGTGAAGCGAGACCCCACGTCGCGGCAATCCTTGAACAATTGGAATATCAGGGTGTTATTGAAACATGTGTGTCCCCTATGAATAACCCTTTATTCACTGTAACGAAGCCTGACGGCTCGTACCGTTTAGTTTTGGATTACCGGCACCTAAACTCCCATTGCCGGACCTGCGCGGTACAAAATACACATAGCTCGGCTTTGGTCGACAGTCTCGTGCGTAAAAGGTTTAAAACGACACTTGACATTTCCAATGGCTTTTTTAGCCACAACCTGTCCACACTGAGTAGCCAGTGGACGGCGTTTACTTCGGGCGGCAAACAAAAACAGTTTACAAGATTGGCCATGGGTTACAAAAATAGCCCTGGCGTCTTTTCTGCTCGCGTGGTTTCTCTCTTAGAAAGAATAGACCCCGACGCATACTCCTATGTTGACGATATCTATCTTACGGATGATGAGCTGATGCCACATCTGTCTCGAGTCGACAATATTATCGTGAGTTTTGCTGACTATGGCTACAAATTCAATTTTGCGAAGTCTCACATCGCAGAATATACGGTGTTGTTTTTGGGCTACGAGCTCAACAATGAAGGTAAGGGGTTAGCCCCCCACTTTCTGGAGAAGTGTGCACGCTTAAGTGCTCCTACGACACTGAAGAAATTACAATCTCTGCTGGGCTTTCTGAATTTCGGCCGTACGTACATTCCTGATTATGCCCAGCGTATCAAGCCGCTTTACGCCTTGGTACAACCTTCGTTTTCGAAGTCTAGCTGGCAGCTAGAACACTCTGCAATTTTACAGTCTTTACAGGCTGACCTTCTTGCTTCACAATACTTGCTGACACGTGATAACCGCACTAACCTGGTAATAAGAATAGTACCAGGCGCCGTGGGGTTCACGTACTTGACGTTTAATGAGGGCGACACAGTCCCCATTGCGTACAAATCCCACTTGTACACCTCTGCTGAATTACGTTTTTCCACGGTCGAAAAAGTTCTGACTGCTGTGCAGATGGCGATCCTCAAGGAACGCGCACTGTCGCATGGGAAACAGATTCTGGTTGTAACACCATATCCTGCTTTAGAGGCAGTGACTAAAGCAAGTGTACCAAATTCTAAAGCTTTGCATCCACGGTGGATACAATGGGCCACAACACTGACGTCGCCAGATGTCACTTACATCTTTGATGCCTCATTACAGACTCAAGAGTACTTGCAGTATGAATTCGTTCATCCGGCACCTCTGTCTTTGCGCCCGCTCGAAGAATACCATTGTGTCATATACACTGACGGGTCTGCGCAACCCGCAATTGGATCGAAGCACGCTTATTCAGCGGCTTGCGCAATTGTCGTAGGTACATTCGTAAATGGTGAATTCCAATCTGATGCAGTGCATACGCAGTCATTGGGTGATTGTACCGCGCAATTAGCGGAGCTTCGGGCTCTGGTGCTTGCACTGGAGTTTGCTAATCCCCGAGTCACTACTCTTATAGTGAGTGACTCCTTCTACTGTGTCCAGTCCTACAATGACAATTTACACTTCTGGTCTCAGAATGATTATCGAGACACTAAAGGTAGCACAATTAAGCATAAAACGCTTTGGGTTCGAGTGGCAGACTTTAAAGAACGTCTCCCTCTCGTGAGTGTTATTCACACTCTTGGTCACCAGCGGCTTGGTGTCCATGCTGTCGGCAACAGCTTAGCTGACGAGGCAGCGAAAACAGCAGTGGCTACATACTTAGTGGCAGCAGTTACAAGATCCAAAAGTAAGATTGATGATGACATCTTGGCAGCTATTGCTGCTACAGAGAAGGGAGGTGATTACCCGAAGAGTTTTCCCTCTCGTTATATTTATCATTTAAGTCCTGATAACGTCCCATTAGTGAGGATTAACGACGTTGGTGACAGAATTATTCCCAACGCGGACTGCAGACCAGCACTGATCCTAGCTGCGCACGAGGGGTTGGCGTCAGCCCACGCCGGTGTGTCAGCTACAATATCTCTGCTACAACAACGTTACTAGTGGTTTGCGTTATATAAACAAGCGCGCGCATATGTTCTTGATTGTGACATTTGCCAACAGATTAAACCTTCTACTGTTGCGCGCCCACCACAGACACAGCTGTACATCTCTAATAAGCCATTTGGTTGTGTTTATTTAGATCACTGCGGTCCTTTTTCTTCTGATACTGCGTACAAGTATATCTTGGTTGCAGTGGATTCGTGCACACGTTTTCTTTGGGTATGGCCACAAAGGAGTGCTGACTCGCGGACTGTCATCAGGGATTTGCGTGTCTTTGTGGGATCTTTTGCGTGTGGTACCTTCCATTCTGATCAGGGCCCTGCGTTCGCCTCAAAGGCTTACAAGGAGGCTATGAGAAATTTGGGGGTCCTAGTCAAATTTTCGTCCCCCTACCGACCTGAGGGTAATAGTGTGGTGGAGCGAATGAACCGTGACTTAAAGCAATCATTGACAGCACGTGTTTTAGGCACAGGCCGGAACTGGCTAGCCCATTTGTATAACGTCCAACGTGCACTTAATAATCTCCCTAGAAGGCCTCTGGGTGGGCGCACCCCGTACATGATGCTCTTCGGAATCAGAATGTTTGTTCCAGACCTTGATGGTCTAGACATTGCGGCGTCGACCGCACCCTTTGACGGATATGATCACTGTGCTGTTTTGAAGACTCTACAAGAAGCCAGAGACTCTCTTTCGAAAGAACATTTGCCCTCCACATCTGAAGCTGAGGTTCAGATTCCGGTAGTCGGCTGGCTACCCCGAGTTGGAGATCTGGTCCGTGAGAAGGTGGAGAACAAGAAGGAGTTCGGCCCCTCTTATCGTGCACCAGTTCCAGTGCTTGGAGTGCAGGGTACAAGAACAGTCATTTTACCTCCACTTCCTGGTCGCAAAGAAAACAGGTACATCTCTATTGACAATGTCAAACTTCAGCGAGTGGCCGATACTTCTTAGTATGACTCCGGCAGTTTCATGCCAGACAATGCAAAGAAATTCAATGTTGGTTCCTGCTTCTAACACCTTGTCTGATGTTGCCATCGAGATGCATTCAGTTACTGATCCCTTGCTGATACCACCGGCTGGTGGTTTGCCCGAAGAGACTGAGTATGCTTATCCTACACGTGGACCCTCGCCTGTTTTACAATCTACAGCACTTGGCCAGTCCCGTTTTTCCTTTGACGCTAACTCTTTGCCCTCAACTCCCCCATCGAACATTGCTGTTTTTGTAAGTTGGTTTAAGAGACATTTTTTGATAGCCCCTTGGACATACATCTGGTTGCTGCTTTTCAGTATTTTTTTGTTTATGTCCATTGGATTTGTTATAGTTTTTTTCCGTTTGGTGGATGGCCATTATCTCAAAGAGAGATCGACGATTAGACTTATCAATGGAACTTTGGCCCCCCACTCCTCATCCCACATCATGAAAAGGGACCAGACTTTTGTGAATATTACTGCCTGGCCCGTCATGGATGGAATCGCATGGGATGCAGTTAAATTTCAAATTCATGGGCCTACAGAGGTCATTAATGTGCCTAATGTATTTCGTGTTTCTATGGGTGATGTAGTTAAACAGAACATACGTTCTGATGATTGGGATGTACACGCCATTGAGGCACTGTTTTCAGATTTGAAATATTATGCCGCTTTTGATGCTGAGGATTTGTATGAAAATGCGGCTAATTATGCAGAACAGTATTGTTTTCAACATTATGGCAATCACTTCCTGCATAAAGCGAATACGTTTAGAAATTTTGTAAATTTTACCCAGTGGGAACACTGTCCCGCCCCCTCGTTTGGCAGTTCACATACATTAGTTGATAAGTTTACTTATTTTACTGATTTCAGTGTTTCAGCCCCGGCATCCTTTTATTTTAAAGTTAAGCCTGAGTCTGCCTCCAAGGTTAGACTGACTCACACCAAATTGCTTTATTCTAAGTCCTTTATGGATGAGTTGTCAATCAAAGGTTATGATCTATGGAAGGCTACTATTGATCTTAAGTCGGTTTGGGGTTCCAAACCGTGGCAGGTTCAGGGAACTGAAGCTTTACACCGTGCCTGTCTAGTACCAAATCATATGTTGTTTTTAAATTCAACCATCTTCCAAACCACCTGTTTCGGATTGGCCACTTCTAAAAAACTAAATTCGCCTTCTGTGCCGGATCTGGGCGCTTACCCAAATTGGAATAACCACACAGATCTGTCCCTTGCTGCTTTGCAGTTATTAGTTTCTAATTCATCTTTCAATATTTCGAAATTTAGTAATGAGGGATGGTTAATTTGGCAAAGCAGTTCTGATACCTGTCAACGTCGTTTTCTAGGGCTGAAACCGGGGTATACTCAGGATCGCGTAGACCCCCGGTTTGAGTCGTCACATACAGTAACTACATACTCTGTAGGGAAATTATGTCAGTCCTGGCTGCGACATTCCACCTTGGCATCTGTCAAAGTTCATTTATCAAAATTACATGACAAAATAGATTTGAATGATTTTGTTAAAGGTCCTGTGGGTGGCAGATCCAGGAGATGGGCGTATGCTATTTACAACGAAGTATGGAAACTGTCGCAAATTGAGGCAGCTTCAAGATTGAGAGCTATTGATCAGGCTAATATGGAAAAAGTATTAGCAGTTATTGATAACAGCATTAGCACTCTTTCTTCTCGCATTTATACATTAGATAATATTGTTTCTTCAGTTGTGGATATTGTGCAGGATGATATGTCTGTATTGTATCATGGTCAAAATCAGTTGCGTTCTGTTATGCAGTTTGCATGGACATTACAAACATTGAAGGCAGGGAAGGTCCCTTGGGACTATCTGAATACAACATCGTTATTTCTTCCCTTTAACCTTACTGACAAACAGCAGTTCATGTCCATGAAGGATGCTTCATATTCCTTGCTACATATTGAAAAATTGGAGCCATTACCTTTCTCTGTAGCGGAAGTAGATTCCGCAGTGTGGCTCTTACACGGATTGATAACTCTCCCGTTCGCACTTTTTAAGTTTACCTCTTGTATGAAACACTATGCTCTGGGAAGATATGAACAGCTGGGTACCGCTTTCATACATGAAGTTTGGTCCCTCCCCTTTACGTATAGATGTACAACGGACGGTACTGAGGTTTATCTGAAGGGTGAAGAATGTACAACGTCACCTGATCATTCTGTTGTATGTAGGCACATTCAGTTGCACGGAGCTTGCAATGTACACGCCCCGAATTTGGCCTGCGTCCTCAAAGGTGTCCCGGTACCAGTGATTACGCCATCTTTCACGCTGCTTGCAAACGGTAGTTATTTAATTTTAAACAATGAAGCTTGCTGCGGGATGTTAGTGGGGATCCCGTATATAGTAACTGTATCACAGAGGGTTGTCTGCTGCAATAACGTTCTGTTTCCTCCCCCGCATGGGAGGCTGGATGCTTCCATCTGGCCTTCGATTCCAACCTTGAAAGCAGAGTTCAACAAGATGAGCAGAATAAGAGCGCTATTGTCCCAAAAGGAAGTGCCATTGACTTCCTCCCGGGAAACATTTGTCCTTCACGTAGCAAATACGCGCACTGAGGTACAGGCGCTTTTGAATACTGACCTCCCCCTGCATTTTGGAGCTTTGATCCAAACAATTTTCAATGCCTCGTCCACGACTGGCCTGGCTCATTTTTTTAAACTTGTGGGCTCGGGCCTCGTGACCTCTTTCCAAACTATTTTTGGTGTGATTCCGGCATTTTTTCATTCTATTTTCTCGAGCGTCTTTGGAGGTGTCCCTTTAATTCTGGCGCTAGTGGCAGGTGTGCTACTTTTACTTTTCATCTTGCGGAATGGCTGCTCTTTCTGTGCCACACGACAGCCTGTCCCGTCTGCAGCTTCTTCGTGACAGGATGCTTGATTATTATGGTGTCCTGCCGTTGGCGACTTTGAGCCTGGCATATGGATTATCCTTCCGGTATTCCTACTTCACCTGCGTGCAACCTGTCTTCCACTGCCTAGATTGTCCCTTTGAATGGCCTATGGATTTGTGCTTAACCAACATGGTGTCTCCGGACCCGGATTATGATCGACTGATGAGGCCCTTAGTGTCTCACGAGTCCGCCTGTTCTTGTGTTCGGATTATGGCCTGCGGTGCGGCGCATGGTATCCTGGGTAATTGGGACATCGCGAGAGCGGCATATGACTTCTTGGATATGAGTTATTTGGAAGTACACGCTGGTTGCCCTCTGATGGTGCTAGAGGCTCCGCTAATGGAAGAACATGTATGTTCCTTTTCTTTGATTAACTGGATGGCTGAAACCTTCAGTGGCCGTGCCAATGATTTTCTGCTGGAAGCAGTGGCCACATATGCTGCATATACTTTCATGGATTGAGTGAACTATCGTCCACTGTGTTTTCCTCACGTGTCTTGAACTGTCCCTGTGCGTCTGCACTTCTGCCCGGTGAGGCGTTTTTTCATTTTTTTCACCCCCACGGCACGTTTGAGGTTTTTGTTTTTTCTTTCCACCTTTGGTTTTTTCCTATTCGGACTTTGCCTGAACTGACCAGTGTTTTTTAAATTGGATACGCCTTGTTCTGCTCTGTCGCGCTTGAACTCTGCGTTCTCTCTTTTCTTGCATACTAAGTAGTGCTTCGATCAAGGGGGCATGTAGTAAGGACTCCCTTAATACGTACATACATTGTTAAGTTAGCATAACCACGTTAGAGGTTAGAAAGCCATCTTGCTGCTTTTGCACACGACACTGTGTTCACATGTTATTGCTTAAACAAACTGCTGACTCGAGTTTTGCCTCACACGAGAGCAATCTGTTGTTACCATCCCGAGCTCTGCGCAGCGACCTTGGTCTGCACACGATGTGACAAACAGTCTGAGTTGTTAGACAATGCATGTTTTCCACGCTAGGTTGATCGACCCACTATTTAGTCATAACACACGAGCAGCTGCAAATACCTGAAAGTTGGTGCTTTTAATATCACAGACATCATGTTTATTATTCAGACCGAAGACGAGCCTTCCTGCGAGAAGACTCCTGATGCTCCTGTGATGTGATTTCACTAAGCTGATCTTTGAGGTATGGGGTCCCCTATTCAAGCCTAAGAGACCTTCTGTTAGTCTAATAATAATATTAGCTTCTTAGTAAAGGGAAGGTGGTAGTATCCACTGTCATTATAACATGATCACCCCTTTTATATTCTATGGAATTGTAACTATGTTGATGGTTTTGATTTTAATCATTTGTCTGCTTGTATTAGCCAAAGTACTGCATCTTAGGACACGTGGTCTATAAAAATAAACTCTTTTTATTTTCACCGTGTCTCTGTTGATTCTTGTTGTGGACTGATGTGAGAATAATATATGAACAGGTATTTCCGATTCCCACCATTACTGAGAGTATACTGAGTCGCTTGTTCTGGGTTGTCTTTTCATTGGGACCGCCGAGCTAAATCTCGGATAACGAATGGGACACTTATGCTAGCCGGATACTGGGTTCTGGGTTCTGAGGTGAGTTTCTGGTACACCACAATTCACTGAGGTCCTGGGGTTCTACGCATAGTTCTGTGTATAAGCAGAATCCCTGCAACACCGTGTGGACACTAGAACCACACGAAGTATGTGAAAAACCCTCTTTAGGGTAGCGTGAGCAGCCCAGATGTGAAGGATGCATCAGCAGGTAGGCAACCAGTAAAAAGGGGCATCTGGCAATCTGGACACCCACACAAGAGCTCGTAGTATGAGCAGACCGGGGCGAAGACCACGGACACTGCAGGAGGGAACGTTGGCAGCGCGACTCTGCTGTGTGAAGAGCACAGAGCAGATATAGATTAAAAAGATAACGCATAAAAATGATGTGTTACATAATACAAGACTAGGGTACGCGAAAAGTACCAACAGTCATGTGGAAGCAGAATTGGGCAGGACAATGTCCAGACCCGTAAGCAACATCAGCCACCCGCCCGGGAGGAGCCACGGTCCCCCTCTAGACAGATGAGGAGATGGAGCTCGACACGATAGTGGAAACAGCCAGGACCAACCTAATGGCCCAGGGACCCAAGAAGCGAGTATCCTGAAGAGAACACTCCCCTTGAGAGTGTTACAGCCGGAACCCAAAGCAGAAGTGTGGAAAACACCTGTGCGGAGAGCAGATGAGAAAGAGGAAAAACTCCTGTTGGGGAAGTGCCCAGAAGTGGAGGGCACAAGGCAATGTACAGCATAGGTACATAGAGAAGACGTCACCTTCAAGAACAAGTCCAGACAGGGCTGAAGTGCGAAAAACTATCACCCATCCCGAAGAGGGGAGGGTAGAACCAGCACTGCAGAAGCGGAAGAAAGAACGCAAACACCCTATGATAGCGAATCATACCAGGGTGCACTCCCAGTACGCGCAAACACTAAAGAAGCGTGCCGCACAGCGGCTCCGCCCTGGCGCTAAATGATGGCAGGGCGTCAGCCGTGGAAGAACTGTGCCTGAACGGAACAGAACAAAGGCCCCAAGGGACAGTGACTGGCGAAAAGAAGAGCAGCCAACATGGACAACGAGGAGCACAGCGATGCTGAAAAAAGCCCCGGCGAAAGGCAGGCGATGCAGAAGCCTCGCGGTAGGGAGCCTATACCAATGCTTCAAAGTACTACAGACAACCGTAGACCACAACCTTAATTGAAAGTGCAATAGAGCGATGCCAACCTGTGGGTCGCAATCAGCGGAAAGAGAAGACAGAGTGATCCACAGAAGATCTTCTGTTAGGAATACTCCACAGGAGCATACCAAGCCTTCCTTGTTGGAAGACAGCTACACAACAGCCATCAAATACCCCACATAGGGCAAGTCTTAACCCCGGCAAGGGGGACCTCCTCTGAAGCCAAGCTCACAGACATAGGACTTCAAAGAAGGTAGAACCAGCTGATCAACTGTACCAATCAAGGCAAATATAAAGTCACACAGCGTGTGACAAAGACAGGTCACAAGGTCAAGAAAGCCTGGCTGCAAGGGCCACCAAATCATGGGATCCCAGACCTGAGCCGGGAGACTGCTGAATCAGCGTGACAATCAAAAAGGTCCACACCATTGAATGGCAGAGCGTCCCGAACGTTGTCGGGAAAACGACTATCATGCAGCCATGCATGGCGGCGCAAAGCAACCGACCAGGCCATTGCTCTACTAACAGAGTCGGTAGCGTCCAGGGGCAATCAAATGGAATATTGTGCCAATCAGCGGCCATCAAGAAGAAGACAATGCAAGTCAGCTTGGGGCCCTTTCTGGGAGAGAAGGAAGAAGGAGCTCAACCAAGTCCCAAAGGGCAAAGGAAGCACATGCGAACACGCAAGACGGGTTTAAGGCACGGATGCCCGCACTGGCGGAGGCAAAAATGTTGCGCCCACATGTCTCCAGCCACCGAGACTCCCTAGTGGGAGGGAGCAACGGTAGAGCGAAAGAAGGGTGCAAGGCAAAAGTCGCCTGGTCAACCAGAGCCTGAGCCCTAGGGTGAAGGGACAAGCAGATTGGATTGTCTGGGGCCGGGCGATGCTGGCGTGCAATGACTCTATCAACAGGGTCACCAGAGGAGGGCCGTGCCCAGGTAGCAAGCATGATATAAAACAAAGACCCACCAAGGGGCAGCAAAGGCTTCACATCCACAGGCTCCATTTCGAGGAGATCCAGTAAAGGATCAGTGGGAAGGGAAACCCCAGGGGGCTGCAAGCGGAGAATATCCGCAGCCCTGCGAATAGCCCTCGCGAAGTCCGCACTAGCCTCTTTCGCCATCCTGGGGGGCGACAACAAACCGTTGGTCGGAGACGGTTGAAGGCTAACTCGTCCACTAGAGAATAAAGGTTGAGCAGCCTGGGGTTGATCCAAAGGCCAAGGAACACTAGGCACCTGCACCAAGGGGCTCTGAAACGACCCTGGGCATGGTAAGCCCAAAGGGAGCCCATCCTCCTGTAACAGAGGAGTCACAGGCACCCGCGTCGACTGATGCCGAGACGGCGTCGCCTCGACGTTGAGAACCTCCAGAGGGAACTCGATCCGGGCACGGATGGACGGCGACTCCACCTCCACCTGCGAGGAGGAAGGAGAACGACAGGGTGTCGAACTCGGTGCCGCAGCCAACGTCAGCGCAGGAAGCCACAAGGGGCTATGCGTTGATTGGACGGGCGCTGGATGGATGACTGGGATGCCCCTCCGGGCCTTGTCCCGTCGACGTCGTATCGACTCCGGAGCCAGAGTCGATGCACGCAGTCTGCGCCGAGAACGAATCCGAGGACAATAGGCCTCCATTTGGGTCCTTGTCGCTCCGACACCCGGGAAGGGTGGGTATGGGGGAGACAACTGCTGGGAGCCTGTGTCTGGCAGGGACTGAGAGCAGCGGGCCCCAGCGTCACGCTTACGGGAGGATGACCTCCGTGACTTACGCTTGTGCTTACCTGTCTCCGAACGACGTCCGCGGGAACGACCCCGTCAGCGGCCCCGATCCCGAGAGGGAGATTGGCGGCGTGAAGGAGCAGGGCCAGACATCCAGGCGGCCAGCAGCTTTATACGACGCTCCCTGAGGGACTTAGGTTTCATCTGCTGACAGGCATCGCACTTTTCGGAGTCGTGGTGCACCACCAGGCACCACATACATATCGCGTGCGGATCCGTGACAGACAATTGCCACTTGCAGGTCTCACATGCCTTAAAGCCCGAAGGCATCGCACACTGTTCTGTGACGCAGAAGACGTCGAGTAAGCCCGAAAAACAGGCCAAGGAACTGCTGGTTTTCCAGGATCCGCGTTGGGACGCAGAAAAGAAGAAAACTGACGTCAGCGTGCCAGGAGGGGCATATATGGCTCCGCTGACGTCACGTCCTTGGACAACGTCAGGGCGGAACCGTGCGGCGCCGCCCCCCCCGGCGCACAGAGGTGCTGCTGCGGAAAGTTTTCCGGAACCAGTCTGACGCCTGGGAATATTCCAAGTTAAGGAATCTGCGGCTAGATGTCTCTATCAGGTCTCTTTCAGCAATGGACATGTAGAGAACATGTGTATGTCATCCGCCTCCTGGAATCCGCATCTTGTGCATCTAGCTTCTCAGCTAACTTTTATTTTAGACAGCTTGAGTGGAGATCAATATATCCTGTGGAGTATGAAAAAGTGGCTTCTCCTTAGTGCAGCATGTGAGAAGTTGGCCTGATGTATGATGTCACTAGTTCTAGTGTACACCTTATATCAGTCCAAACAACCCTTATAGTGATTGGTTGTAAAGTCAACCTTATAGACCAGCTATCCTAGTGGTAGCATGGACAAGAGCAGTCTTAGGCTAAACTCTGAATGGCATGTGAAGCCAGCTGTGATACCATATATAATCCCTTGAATAGCAAATGAAAGGACACCACAACAGATATATATATAAAATAAAGTGTATTTATTCTAGTCAAACCCTCAGCACTCTTTATGAGATTAGAGGTAAGTACAACACAGTCTTATTCAAGCATACATTAAGTCACACAGGTAAGTAATACAGTTAGGCCCTAGGGGCCACGCAAACCATATACTAAAGAAGTGGTATAAGGACCACTGTCACGGAAATAGGATAGGCCTAGGCCTAGGGAATCGCTGGGGCTACACTACACTAGCAACAGTTAGGAAGTGGGAGGCCCACGGGATTCAGGTGCAGAGTGGAAACACTCACGCGTAATGCGTAAAAGTCGATAGAATTACTAGCAGTTAGAAATTAACAGTTTAAGGACACTTCTGAAGCAGCTAGAGAGTCGAGACTCGGAAACTAGACCCTAGGATAGTCACTACCCTTGTGAGCACCGAAGTACCCAAGTTACCTAGCCCACGGGCTGCGGGTGCATAGGTGTGAACTTGCGTCGGGTTTCGTCGTGGACTTCTATGGATGCCTGAAGGAAAGTTGCTGACAGGCAGTCAGTGAAGAGTGTCCGGTGGATCCCAAGGCCGGGATCAAGAAGAGAGGATACCTGCAAGCAGAAGGGACAGAGTCAAGGTCACTAGCCAGTGACCACGTGGAACCAGGAAGGAACCAGGCGATGTCGTGAAGATTGCAGGTGAAAGGTGAAGCTTGTCGCTGCAGCCACGGGTACCAGGAGACGTCGAGGATGACCAGGACCAGGAGGCGAGCTGTCCCACGAAGGCTCTTGCTGTCGGCGGCGTTGAAGTCGAACTAGGACTCACCAAGCCTTGGCAAGCGGAACCCACGAAGAACGGAGGACTTGCTTCTGATGCAGACCAGGAAGGTCTGGGGTGCTTCTCTTTTGCAAAGAAGCGGGAGCCAGTCTGGAGGAGCCAAACCAGCAGTGAAGATTTCAAGGTGTGTCGTCACAAAGGCCGCTAGCCAACGGGCAAGCAACCGGACAGACGCGGCAAGCAGGAAAATGCAGAAGGGCCCCACGCAGGACACGTGGAGTGTGGGGGGCTGATCTTCGGTGCAGATGGAGCTTGGGGTTGGGGCTTCTCAATCCCCGGTGCACAACTTCGAGGGTGCCTCAGAAGCTGCGCTGGAAGATACTCGCCACTTTTCCCAGGTAGCCGGTCCCACGTCTCTCGTCGCCTCCACGGATCTCAGCTCGGCTGTGGATGTGGATCAGGGTCGGAGAAGTCTGGAAGTCAAGGCTCTGGTCGGGCTCTGCAGTCGGTCCATCGTAGAACTTCAGCAAAGCAAAGGGTAGTCTCTTGATGGTGCCTGTTTGCACAGGGTAGCCACTCCTTGGCCACAAGGGAGATTCTTCAGTCTTCTTCTTTCGTCGAATGTCGAAGGTCCAGAGTTTCTGTTCAAGTTGCAGGTTCAGGATAATCTAATCTCCTGGGGCCCAGCTGCCACACTTATACTTATCTGGGGGGCTGGGTTGCCTGCTAGGTCACGCCTTATGGGTGGGACCTGGGAGGGGGGTGGTTACACCCCCTTCCCTTTGTCCAGTTTCGCGCCAGGACTGGGGCTGGAGTGCCCCAGCACGGGTTTGAACTGGACTATGCATGGGACACCTTGTGTGCCCCAGGAATGTCTCATTCCTTTCAGCCCTCCCTGCCCCAATACACTAAAGTCTGTCTGGGGAGGTGCTAGCACCTCCCCAAGCAGGAAACCTATCGTCCAAGCCTCCCTTGCCGGGATCACTCCCAGCAGCAGGAGGTCAGACTCGTGTCTGTGGCAGCAGCATCCATTCTGTGATGCTGAGGCTTTGGTTAGAGTTAAACAGTAAAGTAGGATTTTAACATGTCTCTCCCTCTAGAAGGGAGGAATTATATCCTCATCACCAGAAATGGTATGGGGGTATTATTCCAAAGTGTTAGACACCTTACACAACATGTTTTGATAAAGCCAAACCATAGTTACCATAACCGTTTAAGATTATAAGGCACTTTAAGAGTATATGGTAGGCTATATCATAGAACAGCTATAAGGACATGGGTCCGAAAGCTGCAGACAGGCTCAGCTCATGCTAGAGCACCATCTCACATGTTACCAAGCACTCTGCCTCCAGGATTGTTAAGGCCTGCCATAGGAGTGGCTGATAGGTACACATGTGTCTATTTTAAGGGTAGATATAGGTATACTATATCTAAGCAAGGGGTGATTACACGACCTTGCCCCAGCTGAGTGATCAGCCAGTTGTGTCTGATTGGAAGGCCAGACCAGGGGTGGCATAATACATGCTGCAGCCCCTGGGAGGCCTAGGGTACACCTATGCCCTGGGTACCTAGGGTACACTGTACAGGGTCCAATAAGGTGATCCTTACCAATTGGTTATGTACCTAGGGTACATGGAGTCCATTTTAAAGAGAGAGCAGACAGCCTGAGACCCTGAATGGCAGGATCTCAGGCCAACTAAGTCGAAAAACCAGCTAGACACTAGGCAAAAAGTTGGGGGTAACCATAGACAGATATCCACCGTCCTACACAACCCCCCCCCCTCCCCCAAATGAAAGGAGATAAGGCTGGCCCTGACAAGGTAAGCCTCTATTGCCTAAGTGGCCATATAAGGAAGAACCAGCACTGGCATGGTTACCCCCTGTCTCATGGTCCACTAAGCAATCCCTCACCCTAAAGGTATCATAGGGTCTCCACCGTAGGGAATCTCTACCTTTGGTGTGTCTTTGCAAAGTAAAAGGCTGGTGTTGAGATGGAGTACTGCAGTGAGTGTCCTCAAAGTGAGGCCTCAGCTTCCTCCAATCATCCTCCACCATGGATGCCTTTCTTTCTTTCACTGAGTTGCACTGTGCTCTCAGGGCCAGCCTCTGGCTACCTAAAGCTGGAGGCTGGGTCCCTTTTGTGGGCTTACTGGAGGGACAGGTCAGGTTTGGGGCCCTAAGGTCCCATGTTTGCCTGTGCCCAACAGAATCCCTCTGGGGGAGGTCCCTAACTACCTGCAAAGGAGATCCCTCAGGAATGTTTTTAACCATCACCTGGCTAGGGCTACTAGCCAGGCAATCCTCATTCTTTTGATGGGGGGGGGTTCTTGTGGACAGGGGCCCTCTTGGGGTCCACTGGCTTCCTTGACCTCTGCAGCCCTGGGCTGACTGAGGCAGGGTAGAGAGAGGCAGGCTACCTGCACCAGACTGGGTCCCACCTTGGAAGGGGCCACTGACATCCGAGGCTTTGCCAGGCCAGGCCTGGCTACCTCTGGGGCAGTTCCTTCACAAGGGGTGAGGTCAGATCCCTGAGGAGGCTGACCTTTTCCTAATGTCTGGGGAGAGGGAGACTTTTCTTCGTCCCCACTACTCTCTGTTTGTGTGGAGTGATCCATAGTTTCAGGCTTCACTACACCTATGTCAGTCTGAGTATGGGCTGAGACCATTACAGCCTTGCCAACCTTTTCAGGGAGGCACTCAGTTTGGGTTTCAGCTGTGACTGTCACAGCTCTGCCAATCTCTACAGGGAAGTCTGTCTTTGCCTGGGCTGTGGCTACCACTGCCCTTCCAACCTTTTCAGGGAGGAAATCTACTTGGACAGGGGTTGTGGCTGGCACAACCCCACTACCCTTTTTTGAAAGGCCTACCATTTTGGAATGGGTGTCTTGTTCAACTCCAGCCCAAGCTGAGAGTTCTAAGTCATTCCCCAGTAAGCAGTCCACAGGCAAGGTTGGAGACACTGCCACCCTTTTAGGGCCAGTGACACCTCCCCAGCTGAGACATACCTCTGCCATGGGATGACTGTTCTGTTTGCCATCAATGTTAGTTACCTGGTATGAGAAACCAGGCAAAAGCTGCTCGGAGGGAACTAGCCTATGGGCCACCATAGTGATGCTAGCTCCAGTGTCTCTGTAGGCCTCAGCTTTTCTACCATTGATGTAGGGCTCCTGTCTGTACCTACCCAAAGTGTTGGGACAGGCAGTGAAGTTGGCAAACCCCATGCCACCATCACAGACAAGAGTAGCTGCTGTAGGGGAATTGGCTAAGCCAGGGTCCCCCTGTGTTCCCCAAGAAAACCCAACCAAATTTTGGGGGGCACTCCCACCACCTGGGGGATTACTGCTGACAGTAATAGGTGGTGTGACAGGAGTAGTTGGAGGAACAGTTTTGTTTTTAGCCTTTGGGCAACTGCTGTCAGTTTTCCAATGCCCAGGAGTTTTACACTCATGGCAGTAAGGCTTTTTAACTGTGGTAGAGGAGGGAGCTTGGGACCCACCACCCTGTGTGGAGTTTTGGGGCCCTGAGGAAGATTTCTCTTTTGTTTTATCCCCACCCTTCTCTTGAGGCTTGGTGGTATCTTTCTTTTGGTCACCACCCTGATTTTTAGGCCCAATCCTGGTCCTGACCCATTTATCTGCCCACTTTCCCAATTCTTGGGGAGAGGTCAAATCTGAGTCTACCAGGTGTTGATGGAGAAGCTGGTTCTGACAATTACTAAGGATCTGCTCCCTCATAATCAAGTTGTACAATCCTGTATAGTCCTGCACCTTGCTGCCAGTTAACCAACCTTCCAAAGCCTTAGTGGCACAATCCACAAAATCAGACCAGTCCTGTGTCTGTGTCTTCTGGGTGTCTCTGAACAACAACCTATATTGCTCAGTGGTTAAGCCAAACCCATCTATCAGAGCACTCTTCAGGACTTTGTAATTGTTAGCATCCTCATCACTGACTGTGAGGAGCTTGTCTCTACCTTTGTCAGAAAAGGAGAGCCACAAGATAGCTGCCCACTGACTCTGGGGTACCTGCTGTACTTTGCAGGCCCTCTCCAAAGCAGTCATCCACTTGTGGATGTCATCCCCATTCTGATATGGGGGGACTATCTTGCTTAGGTTTCTATGGTCATAAGACCTATCCCTATCTCTAGGAATGTTGCTGCCACCAGTGGGTTCTGACCCACACAATGTTTGCTCTCTAGCCAGAGCAAGCTTCTCCTTGGCAAGGGCAAGTTCTTCCCTCTGAATCCTCAGATTAGCTTCCCTCATTCTGGCTTCATGCTCCTTTCTCTCAGGGGAAGTCATTCCCCTGTGAGAGGAAGCATTAGAGATGCTAGAGACATGGAAGTGGATGGATTCCCTTGAATCTCCTGTCTCTCCTGCTTCTCTGGTTAAGCCCACTTGGGGGTCTGTATGGGGGGACCCCATGCAAACTCCCATGTAAGCTTAGGTTAGCCTGGCTAAGTCTTCCTACTTGGCCCTGGCTGTCTACCTCTTCATCTGAAGTCCCATCTGACTCATCTGTGGTGGGTAGACCCTCCTTTGTACCTAGGGTACTGGCCTGTGAGGCCCTAAAAGTATCATACTCCTCTAGGAGTTGTACTAGCTGAAGGAGGGTAGGGTTTGCACCCTGTTTTAACTTTCTGGAGGTACACAATTGTCTCATCTCCTGAAAAGTTAGGGTATCATATCTAGAGGGGGTCTTCTTCAGACCTGCCCCTCCTGAGAGAGCATCTACTTGATCTCCTCCCAGAGACATGATCTAGTGAGGGTGTGGTGTGTGCACCTACCTACACTAGTTGTTTCTACTAAACCTCTCTGGTAGTTGTAGTCAGGGTGTGTTACTCCCTTCAACCTACAACCACTAAGTCTAGTAGGACTTAAGTATTATAATCTATGTTATATGTACCTAAACAATATCTGTGTGATCTTTCAATTTAGTATCTCAAGATTACAATGGTATTACAACAGCAAGCTCAGATCCCACCGCTGCCACCAATGTGAGAAGTTGGCCTGATGTATGATGTCACTAGTTCTAGTGTACACCTTATATCAGTCCAAACAACCCTTATGGTGATTGGTTGTAAAGTCAACCTTATAGACCAGCTATCCTAGTGGTAGCATGGACAAGAGCAGTCTTAGGCTAAACTCTGAATGGCATGTGAAGCCAGCTGTGATACCATATATAATCCCTTGAATACCAAATGAAAGGACACCACAACAGATATATATATAAAATAAAGTGTATTTATTCTAGTCAAACCCTCAGCACTCTTTATGAGATTAGAGGTAAGTACAACACAGTCTTATTCAAGCATACATTAAGTCACACAGGTAAGTAATACAGTTAGGTCCTAGGGGCCACGCAAACCATATACTAAAGAAGTGGTATAAGGACCACTGTCACGGAAATAGGATAGGCCTAGGCCTAGGGAATCGCTGGGGCTACACTACACTAGCAACAGTTAGGAAGTGGGAGGCCCACGGGATTCAGGTGTATAGTGGAAACACTCACGCGTAATGCGTAAAAGTCGATAGAATTACTAGCAGTTAGAAATTAACAGTTTAAGGACACTTCTGAAGCAGCTAGAGAGTCGAGACTCGGAAACTAGACCCTAGGATTGTCACTACCCTTGTGAGCACCGAAGTACCCAAGTTACCTAGCCCACGGGCTGCGGGTGCATAGGTGTGAACTTGCGTCGGGTTTCGTCGTGGACTTCTATGGATGCCTGAAGGAAAGTTGCTGACAGGCAGTCAGTGAAGAGTGTCCGGTGGATCCCAGGCCGGGATCAAGAAGAGAGGATACCTGCAAGCAGAAGGGACAGAGTCAAGGTCACTAGCCAGTGACCACGTGGAACCAGGAAGGAACCAGGCGATGTTGTGAAGATTGCAGGTGAAAGGTGAAGCTTGTCGCTGCAGCCACGAGTACCAGGAGACGTCGAGGACGACCAGGACCAGGAGGCGAGCTGTCCCACGAAGGCTCTTGCTGTCGGCGGCGTTGAAGTCGAACTAGGACTCACCAAGCCTTGGCAAGCGGAACCCACGAAGAACGGAGGACTTGCTTCTGGTGCAGACCAGGAAGGTCTGGAGTGCTTCTCTTTTGCAAAGAAGCGGGAGCCAGTCTGGAGGAGCCAAACCAGCAGTGAAGATTTCAAGGTGTGTCGTCACAAAGGCAGCTAGCCAACGGGCAAGCAACCGGACAGACGCGGCAAGCAGGAAAATGCAGAAGGGCCCCACGCAGGACTCGTGGAGTGTGGGGGGCTGATCTTCGGTGCAGATGGTGCTTGGGGTTGGGGCTTCTCAATCCCCGGTGCACAACTTCGAGGGTGCCTCAGAAGCTGCGCTGGAAGATACTCGCCACTTTTCCCAGGTAGCCGGTCCCACGTCTCTCGTCGCCTCCACGGATCTCAGCTCGGCTGTGGAAGTGGATCAGGGTTGGAGAAGTCTGGAAGTCAAGGCTCTGGTCGGGCTCTGCAGTCGGTCCCTCGTAGAACTTCAGCAAAGCAAAGGGTAGTCTCTTGATGGTGCCTGTTTGCACAGGGTAGCCACTCCTTGGCCACAAGGGAGATTCTTCAGTCTTCTTCTTTTGTCGAATGTCGAAGGTCCACAGTTTCTGTTCAAGTTGCAGGTACAGGATAATCTAATCTCCTGGGGCCCAGCTACCACACTTATACTGATCTGGGGGGCTGGGTTGCCTGCTAGGTCACGCCTTATGGGTGGGACCTGGGAGGGGGGTGGTTACACCCCCTTCCCTTTGTCCAGTTTCGCGCCAGGACTGGGGCTGGAGTGCCCCAGCACCGGTTTGAACTGGACTATGCATGGGACACCTTGTGTGCCCCAGGCATGTCTCATTCCTTTCAGCCCTCCCTGCCCCAATACACTAAAGTCTGTCTGGGGAGGTGCTAGCACCTCCCCAAGCAGGAAACCTATTGTCCAAGCCTCCCTTGCCGGGATCACTCCCAGCAGCAGGAGGTCAGACTCGTGTCTGTGGCAGCAGCATCCATTCTGTGATGCTGAGGCTTTGGTTAGAGTTAAACAGTAAAGTAGGATTTTAACATGTCTCTCCCTCTAGAAGGGAGGAATTATATCCTCATCACCAGAAATGGTATGGGGGTATTATTCCAAAGTGTTAGACACCTTACATGACATGTTTTGATAAAGCCAAACCATAGTTACCATAACCGTTTAAGATTATAAGGCACTTTAAGAGTATATGGTAGGCTATATCATAGAACAGCTATAAGGACATGGGTCCGAAAGCTGCAGACAGGCTCAGCTCATGCTAGAGCACCATCTCACATGTTACCAAGCACTCTGCCTCCAGGATTGTTAAGGCCTGCCATAGGAGTGGCTGATAGGTACACATGTGTCTATTTTAAGGGTAGATATAGGTATACTATATCTAAGCAAGGGGTGATTACACGACCTTGCCCCAGCTGAGTGATCAGCCAGTTGTGTCTGATTGGAAGGCCAGACCAGGGGTGGCATAATACATGCATCAGCCCCTGGGAGGCCTAGGGTACACCTATGCCCTGGGTACCTAGGGTACACTGTACAGGGTCCAATAAGGTGATCCTTACCAATTGGTTATGTACCTAGGGTACATGGAGTCCATTTTAAAGAGAGAGCAGACAGCCTGAGACCCTGAATGGCAGGATCTCAGGCCAACTAAGTCGAAAAACCAGCTAGACACTAGGCAAAAAGTTGGGGGTAACCATAGTCAGATATCCACCTTCCTATACAGCAGATTTAATCAATGGGTACAGCATGTCTAAAGATACTGGCCATAGGTTTTTCAGCTCCTCGTCCGGCAAGCACTTCTCCAGGACCGATTGAGGGTGGTCCAACTTCCTGTCTGCTGCAGTGAGGAGATAATTATACCAAGGTGCTACTTTCTTTTTCTTTCGGTTTTGATCTTGAAGGTCGTTCTCCATCGAGTTGGGTCCTTGTCACTCCGACGCCCGGGAAGGGTGGGTATGGAGGAGACGACTGCTGGAAGCCTGTGTCTGGCAGGGACCGAGAGCAGCGGGCCCCAGCGTCACGCTTTAATGGAGGATGACCTCTGTGACTTACGCTTGTGCTTACCCGTCTCTGAACGACGTCCGCGGGAACGACCACGTCAGCGGGCCCGATCCCGAGAGGGAGATTGGCGGTGTGAAGGTGCAGGACCGGACATCTGGGCGGCCAGCAGCTTCATACGGCGCTCCCTGAGGGACTTAGATTTCATCTGCTGACAGGCGTCGCACTTTTCGGAGTCGTGGTGCACCCCCAGGCACCACATACATATTGTGTGCGGATCCGTGACAGATATTTGTTGCTTGCAGGTCTCACACGCCTTAAAGCCCGAAGGCATCGCACACTGTTCTGTGATGCCGAAGACGTCAAGAAAGCCCTAAAAAAAGGCCAAGGAACCGCTGGTTTTCCAGGATCCGCTTTGGCACGTGGAAAAGAAGAAAACTGACGTCAGCGTGCCAGGAGGGGCATATATGGCTCCGCTGACGTCACGTCTGTGGACAACGTCAGAGCGGAGCCGCGCGGCGCCGCCCCCTCGGTGAACAGAGGTGCTGCTGCGGAAAGTTTTCCAGAACCAGTCTGACGCCTGGGGATATTCTAAGTTAAGGAATATTGAAGTTAAGGAAGATTGAGGAGATAATTATACCAAAGTGCTACTTTCTTTTTCTTTCGGTTTTGATCTTGAAGGTCATCCTCCATCGAGTTGTCCAAAGGAGAATGCCATGTTGATTCTTACACCACGTTGCAATTTGGTAGTATTTAAATCTAGACAGCCTGCCATTAGTCAAGTTTCTCCAGATGCCCAAGGCAGACAATTGCTTCCTTCCACTATGTCTCTCCAGCGCGTGACGCCCAATTCTTTCAGTGGCTGAGCTTAGGGATCCAGAAGGCACTCAGGAGTACCCGGGGAGTCCCACACGGGAGCCCATTCGCTATAATATGGTATACCTAAATTTGAGCAGCAATCAAACCATAATTTAGCAGTAGCATGTAAGACTTTCAGGTGTACTTTTTAAAAGAATTTGGGGACACCAAATTTATACATTAAACCCTCATCTGGACTGTCCAACAACATAGCCTTAAACATGCAGCCAATCAGAGTGTCGCCTGGCTTAAGATGGAGCATCCTGCAGTTCTTTAATTGATATGCCTAACAAAATATAGTTGCAAGTCTGGTAGACCCGAGACACTGTGCGAGAGCTTGCGTCTTACCTGTATTTGTGGGGGGGGAGACCTCCCACCCCCCAACTTACCTTAAATACGTGGTATTGGCATGCGATGTAAATGCATAATCGCTGTAAAAATATGCGTGCTAAAAAAAGGAAAAGGCATGAAATGTATTTACCTCTTTGTAAAGGCTGTTTCCCAAATAAAAGCGGAGAGCCTTCCCTGGATTTTAACTAGAAGGATTTTATCAAACACCAAAGGTATATTGTTGAATAGATAGGCTAACTTGGGCAAGACGCACATTTTAAACAAGTTTGTCTGCCCATATTGTGTAAGAGGGAGACTCTGCCATCTCTTCAAAAGTATGTTGACTTCCTTAGAAACTCTCACTAAGTTTATTTTGGGCATCTCTTTTAACTCTTGTGTTATGGTTACTCCTAAATAGCTTATCCCCTTGATACCCTAACCCTCTGCACTGCCAAATTCCAGGTCATAACTTCAGTCTTGTCGCTGTTAACCTAGCATTGTTTAACAGGCAAAGGTGGGTAGACTAGGTTGTAGCCAGAGACCAACAATGCTGCTCTAAAGGAGCTGCCATAATAATTAAGGCAGATTCAGGAATAGAATTAAGCAAATCACAAGCAGATGAAAAAGGGCGATGGGTGGTAGCAGAAATAAAAAGCTGTGCTACTTTCTACACGCTGGCCAGGTATTACGGCCCAAATGAAGATGATACTACACCCTTGAGTAATCTCTGCTCTTCTCTGCTTGATTTTGAAGCCCCTTTGATAGTTGGTGAGGACTTTAATATAATTTTAAATAATAGACTAGATAGATTTTCACCCCGTACTGAAATTGCCGCACTGCGAGTTAAAGCCTATCTTCTCACTATGCTAGATAACTTAAACTTATGTGATGTATTGTGAAAGAAAAAGGGAGACGCAAGGGACTTTTCTTTTTTTAGTAAGAAGAATGGCCATTATTCAAGGATTGACTATATCCTTATGGAGGTCCCAGAAGTAGAAAAGGTAAAGAAAATAGACTATTTACCCATTCATCTATCAGATCATGGAGCAATAGGATTAAAGATCGAACTCCCCTTAAGGCCTTTGCTTAAAAGGTGGACCTTGAAAAGAAGGCTACTTCTGCAAATAGTCATTATGGATAAGATTAAAAGGAAGACAACTGATTTTTTTAACCACAATTTAGCCTCTGCTTCATGATATGTCATTTGGGACTCTTTCAGGGCCTGGTTAAGAGGGGCCTTGAAGGGTGCCACGGCGGTCTGGGTTAGATCAGAAAAAAGAAAGATTGCTTTGTTAGAGGAACAGCTAATAGCAGCTGAAGCAAGCCTAAAGGCCAGACATATCCAGGGGGCTTAATAAGAAAGCTTAGTGGGGAGAGTTGAAGATCTGCAGTGGGAATTTAGACTCGTGATAGAAGGGATTATGCTACAGAAATAGGAAGTTAGCAAAAATAGGGATTTTGACCAGGGAGAGAATTGTGGGAAGTTACTGGCAATGAAGAGTAGAATGGATAGGTCCCATAACTTTATCAGAAAGATCAGACTGGAAAATGGTGGCCAGTTTGCTGAGGATAAAGAAAAGATAGACTTGGCCTTTATTAAATTCTTCCAGGACTTGTACCGGGAGGATCTAGTAGTAGATCAAGTTGCCCTGGATCAGTGGCTGGCAGAAAAAAACTCCCAAGGCAGAGTACTGACAGCCTATTACTGCGTAACCAGGATATAACAGGGAGTGAAATCCTGACCACTCTTATTAACATTAAGAAAGGGAAAGCAGCAGGTCCTCAACAAGATCTATGTTCGACTAGTAGAACAAGTCATTCCTATCTGGTTAAGACTGTTCAATGAAATATTGAGAGGTACTTCCCCGTTACCAAATTCATGGAACAAGGCAGTTATTACACTAATTTTAAAGCCTGGGAAAGATCCCACACATTGCCAGTCTTACCGGCCAATATCACTATTGAACTGTGATCATAAAATTTTCACTGGAGTATTGAACGCTCGATTATGCAAATGTGTAATTATAACCAAAGAGTGCAATTGATTTGAGGAAACCGTGATTAATGCCTCACAGAATCCATTCTAGAATCACTGTACAGAAGAAAACAACAGGGGCCATATTCACAAGACCTACTTATTGTGATTTTATCTGATTACATGGATTTCACATATGAAAAACAAAAAGGGATCCACCCCGGAATGGATATATAACCGTGTTCTTCCAGATCAAGTGTGTTTCATACAATGGTGGGAAGCACACAGCTTTGTTTAAATACCACTCACACACCAAAAGGGCCCTTGGTGTCATGCTTCATCATAGGGGTCTTCCCGCCCCCCTGCGGGACGGGGCATGCTACAACCTACGACTACGCGGGAGCACAGATTTTAGAACAAATCTATGTGTAGTGTAGGAATGTGAGTGGAAGGGTCAGGAGTGAGTGAAGGAGGGAGTATAAGTTAAAAAACACCTGGCCCTTTGGAAAGAAAAGATTTTAATATTCCGTTCGGCTGGTATTATTAAAAGTGGGGAATGAGTTGGAGATACAGTGCTATAATGAGCCGTTTCCAGATTCCTTTACACTTTCTCAAATATATGATGCCTTTGGCACTTTTCTTTAAAAAAAATCTTCGTTGAGTCTCCCTTTTTTGCAATTCGGGCAATGTTTTGTGCATGCTTTATAATCAGCCTTTTCAATAATACCGGTTGAGATATTTTTGCCTGTTTATACTTCCTCACCCAGATCTCAACCTGGTCTATGGGTACACTCCTGTTGTGTTTACTTATACTGGCTCACAATTGGGATGCGTGACTGTAGGTCTAACATGGCGTGGAGACTCATCCCCTGGAAGTTAGAGGACGAGAAGTTTACCTGAGAAATTAGAGTAGACACGGAATTGTACTTTAACAAAAACAAAGACTCTGTGTCATTGGCAATTGCACTTTAGGAGGCCTACAAAACGGTGCTGAGAGATAGGGCGCAAAATATTATAGCATACAAAAAGAAGAAAGAGGTATAGGAAATGGAAGCACTAAAGGCTAAACTGCTGGAGCTAGAGGGGCAACCAGTGGCAATGACGGAGCCTTCCATGTTGCACTCCATTGTGATACTCCTTAAAGAATATCAGGCGCCAGCCCATCAGGAGGCCAAACCTTGATTCTGGCCATTCAATGTTGTCTATATGATGCAGGCGATAAATCAGGGAGATTGTTGGCTTGGCAGGGTAAGAAAGAAGATGAGGCGAGGTGGGTGCATACCATAGTGGGAGAGCAGGACATCCCCTACACTGCAGCCAGGGAAATTGCAAATGAGTTTGCCCAATATTATGCTGACTTCTATAAAGCTCGTCCATTGGCTGGCACCCCCCCAGATATGGGATTATCTTGACGGGGTGAAGGTCCGGACCCTGACTGAGGATTACCGCCAATCCCTAGAGGAGGATGTGACCCTCTCAGAGGTGCTCGCGGCCATAGGAAATTTAAAAACAGGGAAAACCCCAGGACCTAATGGCATGCTGTCAGAGCTGTTTAAGTGAAATGCCGGGATACTGAGCCTATACCTGCTTAAATTATTCACAGAGGCAAGAGAGGGTGGAGCTATCCCCCTAGATCTTCAGAGCATCAAAATAACAGTCATTCATAAGCCTGGAAAACCCACGACGATTTGTAGCTCCTATCATCTGATCTCCATATTGAACACTGAGACCAAAACTCTGGCCACAATCATAGCCAAATAGCTTCTACCAGTCATTACTGCCCTAGCTTATAAAGACCAATTGGGCTTAATGCCAAAGCGGTCCACCAGGTTTAATCTTCCCAGGCTCTACAATGGGCTGGAGATGGTACAACACAGAATCAACTCCCATGTGTTCCTGTTCCTATATGCTGATAAGGCATTTGATGCCCTTCATTGACCCCTCCTTAAATGGGCCCTGATGCGATGCGGGTTTGGTCATAAATTCTGGGCCTGGATGGACTTGCCTTATAGAACCTGTTGCCTGGGTAAGGGTGAATGGGGAACTGTCTGCGGAATTCCCAATTGAGAGGAGCACAAGGCAGGGCTGCTCCCGGTCCCCCCTGCTCTTGGCCCTTACGTTGGATCCCTTAACTTGTATAGTCCAATCACACCCAGACATCACAGGGTTTGGAGAGAGTGAGGGGGTGATGGGTGACGAGCGGATCTTACTCTGTGCCAATTATATCCTACAGTATGTCACAAGCCCAACTATGTCACTCCCAGGAGTGTTTCATATATTCAAACAATACAAGACACGTGGGATATAGGATCAATTGGAACTAATCCAGCATATACCCAGCAGGAGGACTCTTTGATGCACATGCCATCCCAGGACAATTGCACATAGCTTGCGCAGGCGTTTGTACGTGACCACGAACAAGAAAGACAGCCTAGAACTAAACATATGGAGAGTGCTGGTGGACTTTCATGGAGATGTAGAAAGATTGAAAACACTGACCTTGACACTGTTAGGAAGGGCCACCAGGTACAAGATGATAACGCTCCCAAAACATCTGTACATTCTACAAATCACATACCACAAGATCCCTGCAATTTCTTTTGTCAAGATTGAGGAGGAAGTTCATCCATTACTTTGGAATGGGGGACACCCAAGGGTAGCACTGTGAACACTACAGCAGAATCAATATAATAGGGGTATTGCCCTTCCAGACATAAGGACCTATTATTGGGCTTCCCACTTGACAGTAGTCAACGATTGGGTCCACTTACCTGTGGACCACCTGACCTATGCACTAGAGAAAACACAATTCCAAACCCGCTCATACCTGCACTACCTCTATGGTGGGAAAGGGTCAAAAAAGCTTCTGTCAGCAACCCAGATGACAATGGAAGCCTGGAAGGGGGTGGAAAGGTGGATGAAATGGGATAAACAGATCACCCGGGAAACTCCCCTATATGAGGGGGCCTGTCTGAAGGAAATTGGGAAACTGCAGGGTTTCAGGACATAGGATACACGTGGGTCTTACAAATTGGGAGACCTCATAGAAAACAGAACACTGATCCTCTTTAGCTCCCTCTAAAGAGAATACCAACTAAACGCAACTCAACACACAAACATGTCTGGGAAGCGGAGAGTCTTGATATAAATATCTGTAGGAGAGTAGGGTCTGCTATCCTATGGTCACCCCAAATTTTTGCTTTTGCTTCACTGGTTTTATGACTTAGTGTGGCTGTGGGCCTGCTAATCAGACCCACAGCCCTGCTGCTCTCTCCCTAAATTAATGCCAATGCACGCTAGGTGCATTACCAATTGGAACTGGTTCACCTTATTGGACCCTGTAACAGTGTACCCCAAGTACCCAGGGCATAGGTGTATCCAAGGCCTACCAGGGGCTGCAGCATGTATTATGCCACCCCTGGCCTGGCCTGGCCTCACTATTTGACACAACTGGCTGATCACTCAGATGGGGTAAGCTGGTGTAACCACCTCTTACTTAGATATAGTATATCTATATCTAACATATATGGACACATGGTAACCTATCAGTCACTCCTATGGCAGGCCTTAACAATCCTGGAGGCAGAGTGCTTGGTTTCATGTGAGATGGTGCTCTGGCATGAGCTGAGCCTGTCTGTAGCTTTCGGAACAACGTCCTTTAGCTGTTTCATGATATTGCCATACCATATACTCTTAAGTGCATTATGTACCCGCGGTCAAATGCTAACTCTGGTTTGGCTTTATCAAAACATGTCGAGTAAGGTGTCATACGATTTGGAATACTACCCCCTCGCCAATTCTGGCGACGGGGGTAGCATTCCACCCTTCTAGAGGGACACGACATGTACCTAACCTGAAACCCGGGTAAAGTTAGACAGAGACTCAGCATCACAAAATGGATGCTGCCACCACAGACACAAGTCTGCCCTCCTGCTGCTGGGAGTCCTTCCAGCTTGGGAGGTGTGGACAAAGGGTTTCCTGTCAGAGGAGGTGCTTGCACCACCCCAGACAGGATTTTGTGTAGTGGGTTAGGGAGGGCTGAATAGATTGAGACATGCCTGGGGCACACAAGGAGTCCCTGTGCATATGCTCTCCAGCCCCAGCCCTGGCACGAAACTGGACAAAGGAATGGGGGTGTAACCGCCCCCCTTCCTGGTCCCACCCAGAGGAGGGACCTAGCAGGTAATCCGGCCCCTAGATTTGGAATAAGAGTAGGAGCTGTGTCCCAAGACTTCAGATCATCCTGAAACTCGACTTTAATAAGAAGAACTACTGGACTTCGACGTTCTGCTGCACAGAAGACTGAAGAGAATCTCCCTTGTGGCCAAGGAGTGACCACCCTGTGAATACAGGCACCATCCAGCAACTCAACGACTGCTTTGCCACCGCCTTCCGCCGGAGAACGAGCCCAGAGCCCGACAAGACCCAGACTCCCAGACATCTCTGAGCCAGATCCACAGTCCCTGCAAAGAAGAGACCCGTGGAGGCACCGATAGACGTGGGACGGGCCATCTTGGAACGTCCACGACAAGCTGACTGCGCAGCACCTGAGGCATCCTCAACGGTGTGCTTTGGGCCCTGAGAAGCCCCAACACCGAGCAGCATTTGCACCAAAGACCAGCCCTCCAGCATCCACGAGATCTGCGTGGGGCCCTTTTGCTTTTTGCCACTCGACGCGTCATCCCGGTTACTGGCCCGTTGGCTAGTGGCCATCTTGGCGACGAAAACTACAACTAACACTGCTGGTCTGGTTGCTCCAGACTGGCCCTTGCTCCTGTGAAAAGGAGCAGCCCCTCTGACCTTGCTGGCCAGAGCACCAAGCTTTCCTCGATTCCTGCGTGGCTTGCATTAGCCAAGGCCTGTTTGCTCCGATCAAGAAGCCAACACCGCCATCAGCTAGAGCCTTCGTGGGACAGCTCGTGAGTGATTCCTGGACGTCGTCGACCTCTTCACTTTCACATGGCTGCGGAGACAAGCTTCCTTTCTTCACCTGTTGGCACCCGACATCGCCTGGTTCCTTCCTGGTGCCACGCCGGTCACTGGCTAGTGACTTTGAACATTGTTCCCTCTGCTTGCAGGTCGTCTACTCTTCAGATCCATCCTTGGATCCACCGGAACTCTTCCTGCCTGGCCGCCTGCAGCATCTTCATCCTCAGGCTCCATAGACCTGCACGACGAAACCCGATGCACTTTGACCCCTATGCACCCGCTTCCTGTGGGTGAGGTAACGCTGGCACTCCAGTGCTCCTGGGTAGAGAAACATCTCTAGTGTCTAGGTTTCAAGTTGTTAGGTTCTGGTCCATCCGGAAGACTCCTTTTCCTTTAACTTTGTGACTTTTACGCACCCATTGAAATCAATAGGTGCACGCGTGTAACTTTTAACACTGCACACGCATCCTGTGGGCCTCCTGGTCACTAACTACAGTTAGCTCCTTGTTGTCCCAGAGATTCCCAAGGCCCTAGGCCTTCTTTCCTTTCTATTCGTGGTTCTTATACCACTATTTTAGTATATGGTTTAGCTGGCCACCTGGCCCATCCATAATTGTGCAACTTTTGTATATTTAAACACTGCCTTGTTTTAAACGAATGTGCTTCTGTGCTCATAAGGAGTATAGGGGATACTTTTAGTAAATAAATACATATATTTTGAATATATATCTGTGTGGTGTCCTTTCATTTGGTATTCAAGGAGGTTACATATGGTAAAACAGCAGGCTTCACATGCCCTCAAGAGTTTAGCCTGCAGACTGCACTGTCCACGCTACAACTAGGATAGCTGGTCTATCAAGGTTGACTTCAACCACCACCATAAGGGTTGTTTGGCATGGTACAAGGTGATCACTAGAATTAGTGAGCAGCATATACCAGGCCAACTTCTCACAATATCCCTGAATATGCACCTTTAGAGGGGAGAATGCTCATGGGGGAAATAGAAGAGAAAGCGGTGTCATGGACCTATAAGACAATCAATAATAACAGGCCAACACATTGACAATCCTAAGGGCAAGATGGGAACAGGAAGTAGGAGACCTGGATGATATGGACTGGGAGGCAGCCTTGATGACCCACAGGAAGTTGCAATCAAATCCAGACTCATGCTGATTCAATTTAAGGTCCTTTATATGATATACTATGACAGAGCCCATTTGGACATATTTGACAGGGCGGACTCCCCCGTGTTGTCTACGATGTGGGGAGTAGGTTGTTCATACACACCCTTTTTAAATGCCCTAACCTTCATCAGTACTGGACTGACATATTGACAGAACTCAATAACATACTGGGATAAACATTGCCATTTGATCCTAAGTATATCCCATTGGGTATCCCCACAGAGGTGGACGTCCCCCGGGCTAAACTCCTGTTTAGTAATTTGGGCCTTATAGTGGCAAAACAAGATGTGGCTAAACACTGGGGTGCCCAAGAAACTCCCAACCCTCCAGGAATGGAGAGCAGGGATGGATCGCTACACAGCAGCTGAAAAAGTCACATACTAGACTAGAGGGTGCCGAAAGCAGTTTTACAAGGTATGAGGTCCCTGGCTAAAAACTATGATAGAGATATGGGGGATGGAGAGGAATTGTCCTACACCATACAGCCTCGGTGATGTGTGTTAATCGATGGTGTGATTTTTTACCAGCTTGTTGAATGGTCACTGTGAATTCATTAATGCCACATCGTGCTGTTGTACACTTTGAACTACTGTGCATCTACTCCCATGAGGTTATGGTTCTTTAATGTGCTGTTATGCACCATGTATTGTTTGCAGAAAAATCAAATACAAATATATATTTTTTAAATAGTGTGCTCTGTGACACAGTCGATGCATTTGACTTGAAAAAGTATTGTCAAACAGAAAGAGAATAAGGGCATTGCAAGGCAAAATTTGTTCTTATTTTGAATACACCTGCAAACACAATAAGATGATGGACGGAGTGCTGAAACTTTTCAAACACTCACCCCCAGTCAAGAGATATGGGTTAAATCCATTGTTCTTTTGATCACAACACTACCCCTGTTTGGACCCAGCTATATGCAAATCAGTCTTGGCCCTCCTACCCATGGAAACAGTCTAGTCCGAACTGCCAAGCCAGGTCCTCCCTGGACCGGAAAAAAGCATCCGGGAACCGGTTTCGTGGTTTCACCCTATATCAGCCAGGCTAGCTTGGATCCAGTGGCACAGTGAGCAAGGGGCCCACGTCTGGGCATACCCTTGTCCACAAGCACCAGAATGCAATATTACAAGAAGCCCATCAGGGAAGCCCACTGGAGAGCCAACACTGATACTAAGCAGTGTTTGTAAACAGCAAAGCTGAACTACCTAAACTTGCCTGTGAACAAGGTATAATGAAGACCGAAACGCGCTAGATGTATAACAATTGTTGCTGTCACAAACAAAGAAAATGCCACCCTATCGAGAGTGCGACTGAACTTTCTGAGGAAAGGAGTTTTGAATAGTAGCGGTGTGGTTCTGCAGCAGAGTCTCACACCACCACGCCTAAGTCCACTGCATCGCCCGACTTAGGACCAATAAACAGTGAAATAATGTTTGAAAAATAAAAACGACTGAAATTCTCCATTAATAGTTTACTGGGCTCGCTATAAATGGTACCCCCGTCACATGCTGCTTACGTTCTCACGTTATACATCACTCATGTGATGGATTCGACTGACATTTTGTGCCTGACTCTGAGTCATTTTTGATTTGCGAGTGTGAGGCAGAATAAACAAAAGCATTAACAAAGCCAAACACTGTAATGACTGCCTGGATTTAGTTTAATGGCATGAGGTAGGTGCAGGGGCTGGCCATAGGCTATACCCAGCGCCAAACACCGCTGAAGTCTGTGCACACCCAGGGTATGGCTGATGGCTGGTTAGGCACAGAAACTGGCTGCAGGCCAGGCATGCTCCCAATCCTTACTGTAACTGCAACAAATGATGGACGGAGTGCTGAATGATTCAAACGTTCTCCCCCAGTCAAGAGGTCTGGGTTAAATCCATTGTTCTTTTGCCCACTACGCCACCCCAGTTTGGACCCAGCCAGATGCAAATCAGTCTTGACCCTGTGCCTCATGGGAACAGTCCAGAGCGAACTGCCAAGCCAGGTCCTTCCTGGACTGGAAACAAGCATCCTGGGACCGGTTTCGAGGTATGTCACCCTTCATCAGCCAGGCTAGCTTGAATCCAGTGGCACAGTGAGCAAGGGACCCACGTCTGGGCATACCCATCACACTTAGAGCGAAAAGAGTAACTGCAACAAATGATGGACGGAATGCTGAATGATTTAAACATTCTCCCCCAGTTAAGAAATCTGGGTTAAATCCATCGTTCTTTTACCCACTACGACACCCCAGTTTGGACCCAGCCATATGCAAATCAGTCTTGACCCTGTGCCTCATGGGAAAAGTCCAGACCGAATTGCAAAGCCAGGTCCTTCCTGGACTGAAAACATGCATCCTAGGACCGGTTTTGGGGTATGTCACACTTCATCAGCCAGACTAGCTTGAATCAAGTGGCACAGTGAGCAAGGGACCCACGTCTGGGCAAACCCATCCCACTTAAAGCGAAAAGTGTAGCTGCAACAAATAATGGAAGGAATGCTGAATGATTCAAACATTCTCCCCAGTTCGGGCTGGGCTGTTCCCATTGGGCGCAGGGTTAAGATTGATTTGCATATGGCTGGGTCCATCAAGTGTTCTTTTTGCATTTGTCACCCCGAGTGGGACGGGTATGCCCAGACGTGGGTCCTGTGCTCTCCATGCCACTGGAGCCAAGCTTTCCTGGCTGATGAGGGCTGAAAGCCAGAAACCGGTCCTAGAATGCTTCTTTCCAATCCAGGGAGGACCCGGCCTGGCAGTTTGGGCTGGACTGTTCCCATTGGGCGCAGTGTCAAGACTGATTTACATATGACTGGGTCCAAATTGGAATGGCATGGTGAGCAAAAAAACTATGGATTTAGGCCCAGATCTCTGTACTGGGGTAAATGTATGACATTGTTCGGCATTCTGTCCATCAATTGTTCTTTTTGCCTCGAACCTTACCGAGCACCGTATCATAAAAAAAACAATGAAATTCACTGAAAAAAAAGGTTACAAGTGAATTATGGTTCTGGCTTAAATACAAAATCCAACTGAAATTTGCCAGTTATGGTTACAGATGCACACAACACACGCCATAATTAGCACCATGCTCCATGTTTCTTTCATGCTAACCTGGTTTTTATTTCTTTTGGCAAACTGGTGTTTTGTGCATATCAGGAGGCACAAGTTATGGCCTCTGGCGAGATCATTAGTAAGCATAACTGTTGGATTTCAGTGGTTGGTTGTGTTTGAGCCAGAATCATAGCTTACTTTTAAACTTTTTTCAGTGAATAGATATGTATACCTAGAGGTGGATCTAGACCCAAACGCTGGTGGTGCTAACAATTTGAACAGTAGGGTGGTGAGTCACATTCAGAACTTTAAGGGATTCACAGTTATAGTAAAATGCATAATATTAGGAGTCATTTGTATGGATTTTATAGGACACTGGGCCAATAACATTGGCTTTCAGATTAATATTCGGTATGGGGATTAAACATTTCTCCTTAGCGGAAGCGTTGCATTTGTAGAGTCTGAATAGCTAATGCTGAATTTTAATAAACAATGATCCTTCACTCCAGTAGGATTTGAAATTTCGGATTCTGTTTTTAGGGCAGTTGCGCAGTTGCACTGGGCAGCAGCGTTGATTTCAAAATAATAGGGGGCATATGTACAAGCCCCTATCGTCACTACTAAAGAAAACAGTGGTTCTGTCCGGTAGATCAACTGATTTGCACAAGGTATTGGATACATTAAAGGAAAATATGTCTCAGTCATATATTTAAGTAACACACAAAGAAGAAAAACTTGTTTATGTAAAAAAAATAATTTCTTTACTTTATATTTGTATATATGCAAATCAATGAAATGGCTGTCTGTGACATAAAACACATGCGGCGAAGAAGCAAATGACTATGGTGTACAATTAGTGACTGGTAGTGATATGTGACAAAGTGCTGTACAAAGATGACATAAATAACATATATATAACACAAAAAGGTATTTTGCTTTCAAGTCCAGAAATCAATGCATAAATCCCAGCAGTAGTTATGATTTTCTGTTCAAGTCAGGGAAATTGCGTGGACTAATTGAGACAATAACGTCGAAGTTTCGACCCTTAACAATAGTGCAGTTTATTAGGCATCAGAGGCGGGTGTTCATCAGGACAGGGGGAAAGTGACAGCCAATAACTTGGGGTCCTTATACATGGGTATCCAACTTGCAGCGATATTCGGGGAAGCGTCAGCCGACACCTCCGACTCACATCCGTGGATTGTGGTCTGTTTAAACACATGAAAATTAGTCTTCACCAGCCGGTGGGAGTAATAAATGAGAAGCCGCCAATGCGATCTAATAATTGAAAGAACTTAGGTAGGGACGTCCTCATCCGTCCGTGTCAGCTTAGTTGTGCACTTTTATTGACGTTGTGGTGACGATAGGGGCTTAGCCTTATTTACAAGGCAGAGTTAAGCCACTTAACGTGGCTTATCGCTGCCTTGTAAATAAGGCCCCCTTTCATGCTATGGTTAGCGTGAAAGGGGTGGGCAGTGGATGTTGCAGTGGGCGTTCCACCACAACACACATTGATTTTGACGCTGCCCCCTATGTACAAGGCCAGCGTACATAGGAGGCAGCGCCAAAATTAAGACCAGGGAAAACCTGGTTTTAACTTGGCGATACGAGGAAAAAACCATTATTTCTTCTTGTTTTTGCTTTTTCCATGTGTTCTGCCTTGTGCAGTACACATGGAAAAAGCAAACTGCCATGGATTGTTTATGTACAGGAAGGTCCCCCTTCCTGTACATAAACAATCTGTAAAACAAAATGCCATTTTGTAACTTTCATTTGTACTGCATGAAGCAGCACACATAAAAGTGACAAAATGGCATTTTAGGATTGCTTATGTGCAGGAAGGGACGCCTTCTTAACCTTAAACTATCCTCTCCTGCACGCAGACACCCTTGCACTATGATGCAAGGGTGCCTGTGTTGGTACACTGCTAAGCGTAGCGCCTGCGCAGGGGGAAACGCAAAGCTGCACCATATCCTTGTAAATATGGTGCAGCCGTGCGTTTCTGAAGTGGTGGAGTGAGACGTTAAGCCATGACGGCTAACACCCCACTCCGCCAGGTCTTCAAACAACTTTTTCAAGAGATTTAGGTAGACATTCCTCAAGGAAATTGGTTGCACATAGTGCTGAATAAGCACATTTGAGTCATGGATCCGTGTTTGCTGATCTCACCTTCTCTTTTCCTGACATGATAGTGACTCTTTATCCATGACAGAACTGATACTCAAATTTGAACCTTCAGAGGAATGCTACTAGCAATAGAATACAATATAGCTTTATCATTTGGGAACATGTTTGGTAACAGTGCATGCAGAATAATTCAAATACAGCCTAAGCCTGTGGAATCTTTATATATATTCTTCCAGATGGCACAGTGAGTATATTTTAGTGCAAATCTTGTGTCAGTAGAAGGGTCATATAATAAGACTTTTTTAAGACATGCTCAGCATAACAAAGTACTCCCTGAAAGTATGGTAAATACAAGGAAATGCCTTCTGACACGAGTAATAGTTTTAAATAATATACAATGGAAAAAGGTTTTGGGGACACAGTGGTAAGTAGAAAATTACAGAGTTGTAGACATACAACTGTTTTTATTGCATTAGACAGGAAAAGGGTGCAAGAGATAGCCTTACAACAATTGTCCCAACCTTATTTTCAGAGGTGGAGTACTTTCACTTCTGATCAGCGGTCCCAATACAGTGAATACATGCCTTTACTATTTTCAACTTCAAGCTCTGCCATTCCTGCTAAATGGACCCTTACCTTTTTGCTTCCTAAAATCATTGTTAAAGACCATGCATAATTCTGCTAATGGCCACTTGTGGGAGGTGCATGAGAGGTCTGATTTTAGACATTGTTATGCAGGTGGTGCTCCTTCTGATGGATACTTCTAATCGCAGATTCCTTCCCTTTAGAATAATCCCAAGCACCAGAGCGGATACAGAGACTTTTTCAGCAATACTTCCCACATGCTGGCAGGTGATGCTGTGTGGCTCAGTGGTGACTTCATACTGGCTAGGAACTTACAGAGTGGGGCTGTTCATAATTTCTGAGGCCTCCAGAATTTATCACAGACAGTGCAACAGGGAAGATATTTCACCTGAAAACAAAAGGATTCAAGCTGTTTTGTGACTACAGGAAGCACATGTCGAGGAAGACCTCTGGTGCTTAGGCTCCAGTTCCACCTCAATGTCGTGTGTAAGATGCACTCCCATGCACCCAAAGGCAACCAGTAAGCAGGAGATGAAGCTTTATATAGCAGAGCTTAAGAAAAGGTTCCAGAGGTCTTACTCCCACTGCAAGTCACACAGGCCATGAGGTCTGTCCTACACGAAATCCCATTCCCGCTCGAAATTTTCAGGAAAGTCTGAAAACTGCATTAAGTGCAGTAATGCCAAACAGGACACTTTCCCATCCTGTGGCTCAAAATCTGGCAAGAACCCGAAAAAGCATCACACGAAGGGTCTGGTGTCCTCTGACTCCCAGCCGGTCCTGCCCTGAATTTCCAAGGCTGTCATCGACCCGCAGCAAATAGTAGCCTTCAAGAATTTCATGCTGTAAAATTGTCCAGATGCAAGTGGCTCCCTCTGGTGTGACTTGAGGTCCCACAGAGCAGCAGGAGCCCCCAGTTGGATGTCTACCTGTAGCCCCTCCCCCGATGTCGGCTACCCACTGGCGTCCAATTTCTGGCCCATGCTGAAGCTGGTCTGAACTTCCACTCTGGTCCTGGACTCTTGGATGGTTCCTTCTGAGCCAGCACCAATGCCGACCCCATCAGCACCAGTGTTGGATCTAATTGAGATGCCGGTCTCTGACACTGAACCCATGTCATCTAGCACCAGGCCTGTGTCATGCTATGAAATAACTAAGGCGCAACCAGTGGTTGTACAGCCAGACATTTTTCATCGGCCTCTCCCTCAAAGCTAGTACTATCAGAGGTCTGAGGATGCGGTTAACTCTGAGTCTGTTTTCCTTGGGAATACCAGTGTCCTGCACAACACAGATAATGACGAGAAAGGGAACAACTTGCCCTCCCACTCATTACACTGATGAAGAGCTGCATTTAGACTTCCAAAAAGCCACTGTGGGATAATTACCTCACCAGAGACAGAGCTGGACTCACTTGATGCAACAGATCAATCTCCTGCTGGCCAAAGTTACCACTAAATGGCTGCCGGACTTGAAGTGGGGCGAGAGGCGTTAATCGTGCTACTTCCTCGAGCTAAAGGATAGCAACCTCAGGTCTTTGCTGAACCTCTAGCCATTCTAAAAAAGACAAATTAAAGATGCTTGGTCTGAATCAGAATCTTTTTGCTCTGGAGTCAGGGGACTGGATGGTGTCCCTGTACTTACAGGACACATATTTTCAAATAACTGTTCTGCAGTCCCACGGAAGCTACCTGCGGTTCACAGTGGCCTCGGAACACTTCCAGTTTGCTGTGCTGTGGTTCAGCCTTACCTCTGCCCTCAGGTATTCATGAAAATTATGGCGGTGGTTGCAACTCATCTTCAGAGTGCAGTGATACACATATTCCTGCACCTTGAAGAATGGCTGCTCATGGTAGTTTCACCACAGTCAGTCACAGGCAATCTCTTAACAACGGCTGGGCTTTTGATCTCCTTGGGGTGTTCCATCAATGAGTGGTAGTCACACCTGATCCCCACACACACTCCCTTTGTTGGGGCTGTCCTTTACCAGGTAGAGTTTAATGCATTTACACAGCTGCAGCAAGTCTGGGACATTTAAAAGATAATCCTGATGTTTCAGCCTCAGTCCTACGTCTCAGTGAGGATGGTTGTGAGGTCTCTTGGGCTCCTGGCCTTGTGCATTCTTCTTCTCCCCAGCAGGCAAGTGACCTCTCCCCCCCCACTTCAAAGAACCGACAGTGGAACCCCAGTGAAAGAACTAAATGTGTTTTAACCTGCAGCCCTGTCTTTCTGTAATTTTGTCTCCTCAGTGAGAAGAGAACAGTCAAAGTTTGCTCCTGCGCACAGGATTTTTGTGGTGCAAACAGGGACACTGCATCTAATGTGTAATTAGGAGTCAGGATTTTTTTATTTTTTTAAATAATGGGGTGCACCTCGTTTCTTTTGACATAAGGTCGCCACCCCCACCTTTCCAGCTCAAACAGTCTTTCTGCCCCACAGGGCCTTAGAACCCTATCACTGCAGCCTTGAGAGGAAATATTGATTCCTTTGGGCATTGTTTTGAGATGTGGAGATGACATATGGAAATCCCCCATTCTGCCTTACCCTGGTGGCAGAAAGACAATGTGATGCTGTTGGTAAAGACCCGATTACAAGAGAAGTCAGCAACCCACACCGTTCGCTTTTGGGCACAAATCCCTGGGGGTCTATGTTCTTTTCACCTCTTGCGGCAGGAAGATGTGTGTTAATCTTCCCTCTAACGGTGCAAGACAACAGTATGGCTCCCGGGGTTTAGTGCTCCATTGCAGTGCCAGGATGGGCAACCTGCACACCCCATTCTGTTGTTCTCTTTTTTACCTGAAGGTCTGGTGGGCTTACTGATCCTCCAACTACCCCTCCCCTGGGATAGGCAGATAGTTGATAAATGGCACAGTGTGCTCGCCAAAGGGAATTAAAATCCCAGCAGACAACCAAAGAACAAGCATTTGCAATGCACTAGGTCTCGCATTACCAATAGCTCATACTTTCAGTAATGCGAGAACTAGTGCATTGCAAATGATTGCATAGTGAGCCAGGAACCAACATTGTATGTCTCAGTGCAGTACCGCAAGCTGCTCCTAGAGCTCCCTAGTGAGCACGGCACCAGCACTGCATGTCTAGGTGCAGTACCGCAAGCTGTTCCTAGAGGTACCTAGTGAGCACAGCAACAGCACTGCATGTCTAGGTGCAGTACCGCAAGCTGCTCCTAGAGGTCCCTAGAGAGCATTTAAAAAAAAAAATAATAATAACCTGGGGGGTCCAAGCCCACGAACACACCCCGGGGACTGCCACCTCCCCGGGGCGCTAAATATTAAAATTGGGGAGTTGTGACGGACCCCCCAGTCCCGGGAACCACCACCCTCTGGGGCTTTGTAAATTGTGGGAGGGGGGCCACGCGGCCCCCCTCCTGGAGCGTTGTGATGGCCCCAGGGGACCACCACCTCCCAGGGCCGGCTCCTGCAGTGTCCCGGGGCCCACCCCAGGGACACTGTAGTTTGCTATGGCATGGCGGGAGCCTCGCGGCTCCCGCCTTGCCATAGCAAACTTGGTTTGCATTTTGAAAGAGAGAGCAGGAAACCTGCTCTCTCTTTCAAAATGCAAACCAAACTGCTGTTCTGCACGGGGAGCTGCATCTTTGCAGCTCCCCATGTGGAAAAGCAATGCCGGCTCCCAAGGGACGCAGGGAGCCGGCGGGACCGTGGGGGGATTGGGGACCCCCCCACGGTCCCCAAACGGAGAGGGCCAGCCCCGGGGGATGGGGTCTCCGGGGTTACAAGTGCCCTAGGAGGGGGGCCACGCATCTCCCGCCCCAATTTGTTTTTAAAAACAAAGGCCGGCCCCGGGGGATGGGGTCCCTGGGGCCGATTAAGGCCTCGGGAGGGGGCCTTAAATTTTTTAATTTGGGGGCAGGCCCTGGGGGATGGGGTCCCCAGGGCCAATACATTAGAAAAAGAAGGGGGGCCACACAGCCCCCTTCTTAAAAAAAAAAAATAATAAAAGACCGGCATCGTGCCGGAGGCCACGCCCCCTCCTTGCAGCACTCTGCAAACGCGCCCCCGGCGCATTTGCAGATGGGGAACAAATTCCCCTTGAATACTGGGGGTCCCTGGGGGCCAACTAGCCCACCAGGAACCTCCAGTATGCCCCAGGGAGCTGCATTGCAGAGAGGTGTTCTGAGTCCACGCCCCTTTATACACCTCTCTGCAATGCAGCTCTGTGGCTCTTAATGGAGGTAGTTGGTGGGCTAGTTGCACCCCAGGGACCCTCAGGATTCAAGGGGAGTAAATCCCCCAACTTAAAATGCGCCACGGGGTGCGTTTGCACAGTGGTGAAGGGAGGGGGCGGGGCCCTAGGTGACATGTGTGCAAACGCGCCCCCTCGCGAGTTTTAAGTTGAGGAATTAATTCCTCTCAATCCTGAGGGTCCCTGGGGGCCAACTAGCCCACCAGGTATCTCCAGTATGCGCCAGGGAGCTGCGTTGCAGACAGGTGTTCTGAGGCCACGCTCCTTTTTACACCTCTCTGCTACGCAGCTCTGTGGCGCTTACTGGAGATACCTAGTGGGCTAGTTGGACCCTAGGGACACTCAGGATTCAAATGAACTTAATCTCCCAACTAAAAACGGCCACAGGGCGTGTTTACACAGTTGTGAAGGGAGGGGACGGAGGCCTGAGGTGACGTGTGCAAACACGCCCTGTGGCGCGTTTTAAGTTGGGGAAATAATTCACCTTCAATCCTGAGGGACCCTGTGGGCCAACTAGCCCACCAGGTGCTTCCAGTAAGCGCCACTGCGCTGCGTTGCAGAGAAGTGGTCTAGGCCGTGCCCCTTTTTACATCTCTCTGCAACGCAGCTCTGTGGCGCTTACTGGAGTTACCTAGTGGGCTAGTTGGACCCTAGGGACTCTCAGGATTCAAGGGGACTTAATTAACCCTGGGCGCGACACTACGCTTCGCCCACGTAGTGTACGTAGCGCTGCCTGCTTCGCAGTTTTCGAAGTAGGCGAAGCAGGCAGCGCCTACGCACACTACGTGGGTGAAGCGTAGCTGCCTGCCGCCCACCACCCGCCTCCCGCCTGCCGTACTTTTAAAAGGAAAAATAAATTTGTAATAAAGCAAATTAGGCACTTACCTGACGCGCGGCGTCTCCCGGGGCTCCCTCTTCCTGTTTTTCAATTTTCCTGACAAATGCGCATGCGCGGACGCCCGCGCATGCGCATTTATCGCAAGAAATGCGCATGCGCGGGCGTCCGCGCATGCGCATTTGTCAGGAAAATTGAAAAACAGGAAGAGGGAGCCCCGGGAGACGCCGCGCGTCAGGTAAGTGCCTTTAATTTGCTTTATTACAAATTCATTTTATCTTTTAAAAGTAGGGTGGGTGGGTGGCGGGTGGCGCGTAGTGGGGCTACGCGAAGCGCGTAGTGTGCGTAGATTTGGGCACACTACGTGCTGCTTCACGTAGCCCCACTACGCCCACTACGCCCACCCTTAGACTTAATCTCCCAACTTAAAACGGCCACTGATGGTGAATATTTATTTATTTATATCTTTATTTCGGTCACTAGGACCATAAAAGAATAAAACAATTATACATACAATAAAATGCACAGTTCAAGGCAATACAATATATCCCAAAGAATGCCATAGTTATCAAAGACAGCATACATAGTATCCGGTTTACACAGAAACTACGAATAATTCTTGTGGCTAGTAAAATAGAAACTGCGACAATTTACAAAGATCATTAACTACTTTTAGGTTCACTATTCAGTTTGATGTGGTAATTGCGAGCAAACCACATGGCTGTTAAAAATTTCGCGACTGCGAAAACTATAAAAGGTGTCAGATCAGTTTTTAAAACTCTGTAAGCTGACAAATAGTGAGAGAATCCTAGATTTTTTAATAAGGGTACCAACCAGTACTTTCTCGGTCTTTGATAGGCTAAACAGAAGAATAAAATGTGCAAATCAGACTCGGTTGTGTGACCGCATGTTGGGCATTGAGGTGTAAATTGCGAATGGGACCAATTAGCCATGTATTCCCTGAGAGGTAGGGTGCCATAGCGCCATTGTAAATAAAGTTTCCTTGTTAAAGGAGGACTTATATTATCAAGAACTGGTTCCCTGTGATAGGTGTCTTTGAAAGTCAAGAATTTCTCCGACAGAGATCCTACCCGTACACTCGCAGTAGCCACACGCAAATTATACTCATAAAATGTTAATGCGAGAGTTTTGCGTGGGATCTTACAACAAGTGTTTACTGGGTCAGACCAGAAATCTGGTCTTCCTATCTTTTCGCATGCCAGCTTGACAAACTTTAACCATGGGATTTGAGAAATTTTTACAAGGCAAAGAATCTCCTGGAGTTCTGCTCTATATCCCAGGAGTTCCGGTGAGCTCCATAATTTGCGCCAATATATGATTGGTTTAAGGGCAAGCTCCTCGGAGATGGGTTTTAAGCCTAGATCTAATCTTAATGGCAATAAGGGAGTGCTGGGCGGTAGAGCTGTCAGATGCCTGAGCAGGTTATTCTCTATGACCTGGAGTTCCTGATTTAGAGTATGACCCCAAATTTCTCCTCCATAAAGCCCAGCGGCCCTCGCCTGGGTTTTGTAGATGTGAAGGCGGGGGCCTAGAGGCTTATAATTCAGGCCCTTTGCCATTCTACAAATGGCGCCAGTCGTCTGGGTCAGCTTGAGTTTTACCTTTGTTTGATGTGAGTCCCATGTCAAATGCTGGTTAAATGTGACCCCCAAATACTCAAAGGTGTTAACCCTCTCCAAACTGATATGGCCTATGCGCGGGCTCGGACGTGTTGTGGGGGGTGGGGGGTTGAAGATCATATATTTTGTTTTTCTCGCGTTGATCTCCAGACCATGTTTGCTGCAAAAGTCCACGAAGCCATCCAGGACCCTTTCAATACCCATCGGGGATTTGGATAGCAGTAGGGTGTCGTCCGCGAACATAATCGCGGGCACCCTGGTGCCAACCAACTTGGGAGAGTCGATGTTGATTAACTCATTTAGGTGGGCGAAGACCCCGTTGACAAAGAGGCAGAAAAGGGTCGGTGCAAGCACAGAGCCCTGTCTAACCCCCCTGTCAACGGGGAAAGGATCCGAAAGGACTCCTCCTCTGCCACACCTTACCCTAGCATAGTTTCCCCGGTGTAGCATCTTCAGAAGTACCAGGAGCTCCTCTGGTACCCCTAGGTCCGTCAAAACAGCCCATAACCTGTCTCTAGGGACTAGGTCAAAGGCTGCTCGCAGGTTAACAAACACTGAATATAAACTACCCCCCTCAGTTAAGACGATCTTCCAATAGAGGATACTCAAGCGGAAGATCTGATCTACCGTTGATACACCTTTCCTGAACCCCGCTTGGAATGGACTCAGGATGTCATTCTCCTCCATCCACAACTGGAGTCGATTTAATATTAATCTTCCAAAGATTTTTTGTGAGACATCAATTAGACTTATTGGTCTATAATTGGCTGGGAGCAGGGGCGAACCCTTCTTAAAGATGGGGGCGATCTCCGCGCCCAGCCACGTCTCCGGAACCTCCATGCCCCCCAAAATGGAATTAAAAAGTAAAGCAAGATAGGGAGCCCAAATGTCCTGCTCATGTTTGAAAAGGTCCCCTGGTAGACCATCCAAGCCTGGGGCCTTGCCAGACGCCAACCCAGCAATAGCTACTTTAACCTCGCTAATTGTAAAATACTCTGCATTAGTGATATTTTCAATCGCCATTGGTGGAGAGACTATCAGGTTCCCTTCCGGCAAGCGGTATAAGGAAGCGAAATGATCTGACCATGCACTAGCAGAAATATTTGGCTCCACTGCGGGCATCAAATTCCCAGATTCATTATTTGCGGTACGCCAAAATTTGCGAGAATCTCCTGAAGCTAGTGCAATGGTCAGTGATTCCCATTTATCACTTTCCCATTCCTTTTTTGCATTATTCAGTAGGGTTTTGTACAATGATCGCTTAGTCCTAATGAGCTCAATTCCCTCTCTCGCCTTAATGGAGTTTAGTAAGCTAGTTTTTGCATTTCGGCAGGTCTTATTGTACCAAGATGGGCCTAACAAACTTCCATGTGGCCTTTTCACGGGACGAGTAAAAATTTCAGATAGTGATATCGAGAGATCTTTATGTAGTTGCCCTAACAGTGAATGTAGTCTCCCTGGCGGGAGTGTCTGTATAATTTCGAGTATGGGAATTACCCTAGTATAAAGTTTGGGCAAATTGTCTGGGTCAGAGGTTAGGCTTTCCCATTTCACCCTACGTCTATTATGAGTAAGGACAAGCCCCCCTTCAATTGACATCCTTTGCTTGTTCCTGGGGTCAAGGCCAGGGTGATCATACTCGAGTTCCAGAGCATTGTGGTCGCTGTCTTCCCTAGGTGTCACACGGAAGGCAATGATATATGACCACAAAGCTAATGGAACGAGAATGTAATCAAGTCTCGACATCCTGCCAGGCCTGTTGTAAGTGAAATTAGCTGGACTATCCAGGTTTGTCCTTCCATTACAGGCCCGAAAGCCATATCTTAATGTTAAGGAAGTTATTTGTGTGGCCAGAGGTGTCCATACTCTTGGCGGCAGTGCATTCAATGGGGGTATGGACCACTCTAAGTCCTTATCCTGGGAAAGGTCCGCCAAGATGCCCGGAAGGGGTTCATATTGACAGTTAAAGTCTCCTCCGATTAGAGTGTGAGTGCCCGGGGCAATTTCGTCCAGGACCTGTACCAGTTCCTCAATTGTTCGTGCTACCTGGGGAGAGCTAACTGGCCTGGAATAAATATTAATCAGGAGGAGTCTATTTGCATTTGTCCACTCAAGACAAACAACCAGAATATCCTCTGATTTTTGCGGACAAACAGTAGCCCTACATCCCAGGTCGGTAGCAACCCATATTGCCAGGCCCCCGGATGGGCGGCCTGTTCCATTCCATATAGCTTGTGAGGTAAAAGATGCAAAGCCTGGGTGGGTAATGTGATCTCTTGCCCATGTTTCTTGAAATAGACATATGTCTTGGGCTTTTATGTAAGTACACCAGTCCGGGCTATTCATTTTGTTTGCCAAGCCTGCCACATTCCAGGACAAGATCTTGAGGGAGGAAGAGTTGTTTTCCTCTAGCTGGCGGTTTAAAACCGTGTCCTCCCCTTCGTCCTGTTCTAGTGTGGTAGTAGCAACTAGGCTTGGTAGTTGGATTACAGTTTCCTCACTTGAGCTGGGCAGAACCACAGGGCATATAGCCCTTTTGACCATGTCTAGGGGATCCCAATCAACTCTGGTCTCCTCCGTGAAAGTGAGTCTACGTTTATGAGTTTTAGCAGGGCACGTGCCCTCTGTAACCTCCCGCCCCCACCTCTTTTGTGGTCAATCCACCATGTCTAAACTGGAAAATCTATTATAGGTTGGAAAGTAATCTAGGCGCGATGGTCTAGGAAGGGAATTTATCCATGCTGGCCTTGAGATACAATTACCCGACCTACTGGGTACTAATTCCCATCGCTCATTTAGCTGCGCTGAATTATTAAGTGGATAAAAAAAAGATAAGGGACGTGGAATAATAGAAATCCCTTGCACGGGGTGAGACCAGTTACATATGTGGGAAACAGTACGTGGGTCTCTGAAGTTAATCAGCACACAATCCCCTTGGGTCAATTTTCTGGTGCTCCCTATCCATGGGACACACCTTACCATCAATATCTCACTGCTAATTCCTTCTGGGAGAGGCCTGTTAACTGAAAGCCAGTGTATGACCTTGTTTTTCAGGGTCCCCTGTGATTCATGAGTGGAGGTGTTAAGTTCTGGTATCCCCGTAAGAATTACAGTATAGGGGATTGCCTCAGGTGGTAAATCGATGGATCTATAGTTTGCATCTTTGCGAGGGGCTTCATTATGTGGTTCAACTGGCTTCACTTGTTGATCTAGGCATTGGGAGTTTGGTAGATGGTTAGAATTAATAATTTCTGAAGATGCTGAATTTAACTGCAGCGTTGATGCCACCTTGGGATTTAATGAGCCATTGTTAGTTGGTTTTGCAGGTAAAGGGAGCATAACAGAGGGTGGCAGTATATCACTAGAGCTGTTGTCAGTTATCAGTAATCTTTCTGCAGGTTTAATGATCCCCATCTGAAGATTAGCTAAACTTTTCTCTATGTTTGCCAAGCTTTTTATAAGTGGGGAGAGGAGGTCTTTAAGGAGAACACCAATATTTAGCAAAGTAAAGGCCTCCACTTTTGAGGTATGGTCTATATGTGGCTGAGTATTTGATGATATAGGCCTTTGTTCCTGCGCACAACTCGAGTTCTTTTTTGCTATAGCTGATCGGTTGTTCGCAGGTCTAGGGTTTTTCTTATAGCTTTTCGGTTTACAACCTCCGCCTAGTTGTGACCCTTCTTTTGTTTTTGGGATAGCCCCTTCCCGAGTGTGTTGTTGTACAAGAGTGAGCTGGGTGGGCCCTGTGGAAAGATCTTCACTATCTAGTTGTATAGGTTTATTTTGAATAACATTTCTAGATGGAGTGGGCAACGGAAGGGGCAGTAAGCTAAGCTCAGTATGAGCAGATGTATCCCATTCAGTTATCGGGTCACTAGTATTGCATGATACAATCTGATCAGTATTAGCATTGGGTAAAACATTCTGCTCTCCCCCTGATAACGTAATATGCTTCAAAGAGTGATCTGGGGTTATAGCATGCTGTATAGGGCCCAATGAGGACCTTCTGACCCAATCGATCTCTTGGGAGATGCGCCTTTCTAAAATTGATATTTCGTCAATTAATAAGGACCCGGCCTTTGCAAAGTATGTGTCCAGGGTACCTGTAGCTGGACGCGTGGCACAGGCGGTTTTACTTCTGGTTTCTCTTGCGGACATCTTGGTATGGCAGGCAAGTTAGTAATATAAATGTTCGCCCAGGCCGACCACGGCCGTCCTCGAACGGCCTCAAACGGCCCGCTCTTAGCCCGGTCTTCGCTCCGGGCTGCGACCCACGTGCGTCCCGCTAGCGCGTACATTCAAAGGCACGTGATATACAAATAAGCAGAAGGGGGAGGCGCTGGGAAGAGGAAGTCAGGTAGGGCGGGTGGATTAGCGCCGGGCTACCTGGTCCTCGCAGTCCCGGGAAAGAGTAGAGCACAAGTTCCTGTTCGCTCCCCTCCGATGATCGTAGTGGCAAAGGTCAGCAAAATCCCAGCATCAGCAACGCCTGCGAGCGGCTCCCGCGAAGCGGGGGCCGCGAGGCGCGAAATAGGCAAGGGGGGAGGCGCCGGGAAGAGGAAGTCAGGTGGGGCGGGTGGATTAGCGCCGGGCTACCTGGTCCTCGCAGTCCCGGGAAAGAGTAGAGCACAAGTTCCTGTTCGCTCCCCTCCGATGATCGTAGCGGCAAAGGTCAGCAAAATCCCAGCATCAGCAACGCCTGCGAGCGGCATCCGCGAAGCGGGGCCGCGAGGCGTGAAATAGGCAAGGGGGGAGGCGCCGGGAAGAGGAAGTCAGGTGGGGCGGGTGGATTAGCGCCGGGCTACCTGGTCCTCGCAGTCCCGGGAAAGAGTAGAGCACAAGTTCCTGTTCGCTCCCCTCCGATGATCGTAGCGGCAAAGGTCAGCAAAATCCCAGCATCAGCAACGCCTGCGATGGTGAATAGTCAAAATCAATTTTATGAAATATAAAGTGTATTTATACTGAGAATATTGCATAAGTTATAATAACGGATTTATCCAATTATTTATTTATTTGTCTATTTATATATTTAAATAATGAAATTTGAATGACTGACTATCATGAATGTAAATTTAATGTGGTTGACATTGTAATACATATGTATTTATTTACATATTTATGTATGCATATTGGCACAAGGTGTCAATGACCAAACAGGGAGTATTGGTGTAATATCAACCATATACCCACAGCAAGATCAAAGTAGGAGATCTACTACTGTCTCTTTAAAACTGTCGATGGTTGTTGCTAGAGCACTGGGCACTTTAAATTCTAATCACATGGTTCAGAGAAAAAAATGGGATTGTAAAAAAATGAAAAAGGTGTAACCTATAAAAGAAAAATGCCAATGGTTGAAGCGCGTCATGTGATCAACTCCCCTGGGAGGGACGAAACGCGTAATGGCTGCCTCTGTTGATTTGTGAGAAGAAAATAAACATAGCGGTATTTTAAAGAATCGTGTGGTCCGTGCTCTTTTCATTGCGCATGCAGAAACAAGGCGCGGAATTGAAGGAGTGTTTCGCGATATACAGAGGCAGGTTCTGACTCCTCCTGCCTCCAACACGGACCCCTCTGTGAATTGGGCTCACCTGCTGCAAAGGAGCCATCGCCCGGCAACGTGCGTCGTATTGAATCCGTAAGGAATACTGACAAAGCAGCCCCCCCAACGGAGCACGAGTTACAGGAGCGGAAATCAGCCAGCCCGTATACACGAAGGTAAGCGAGGACGCGTCGAAGGACGCGGCTAGCACTGCACCGGTGTTGAGGGTTTTATGATTGAGCTCTGGCATTAAGGCTCCTAGTTGGGTACAGAATGATTCCAGTTTCAGTGCTAACGGCTGAGCTACAAACATTGTGCTAAGAGATTTCTCTGATAAGCCGTTACCACGTAAACTACTGGGATAAATACAATTCAAGCTCACAAGCGTAACCATGGCAGCTGTGGTATCCTGCTGCTCAGCCAGAGTGGTAGCTGTGAGAATGTTGGGATGTGTGATGTAATGTGGAATGTTGGAGTGCCTGAGGCAGTTGGTGTATGGGCTGAGCAGCAGGGAAGCTGCTCGTGGTGGGGTTCGTATTTTATCTACATTTGTTACATCAACTTGGAATAAACCTTCTTGGGAACTACTATGGACTTTGTCATCATTTTCAGCAGCTGACACGCTAAGAGAAAGGGAGGAAGCGGCGGCGGCTATATTCAGTGATGAAAATGCGCTAACAAGGGACTCAGTTACCCACAATCCACCAACAATGGGAAAACATGCTGGCATTAAAGAAAAATGCAAACAATTGGATAAAGCCATGCGTACCGAGCAAAAACGGTGTTGGGAAGCAAAATCACTGCAACGGTACATAGATGTGGGGAGAGTACCCCGTGGTTTAAGAATATTAATCGCTCCAAGTTACGAAATGCCCGACCGCGAAATGATGTGGGAATGGTCTGAAACTAATTTGGAATCATCACGCAAACTGCTATTCATATTGGTAAAATATGCTGAAAAGGACTGTATAAAACTAGCTGAAGAAATAGATAATCTCAATAAAGAACTGGAGGCAATGGAGCAACAAGAGGAAATTGAAAAAATTAAAATCGAGATGAAAAAACGTTTAATAAAAGAGGAGGACATAATAAGGGAGCGCAAAGCATTTAAATTTCACCGGGACCGGTGTGATTATGAATACGGAAGAGTATTCACATTTGCCCAAAAATTTGACGCATTAAAAGCAGGCAAGACAGGATTAACAAGGAATGTGTCTCATGGGGCAGGAGGTGAGAATCCGCAACCAGATCTGACCTCTGCATCAGAAGCAAGCTCGGCTGTGGAAAGCGAGTCTGAAGCAGAGACTCACAGAAAAACGAGCCAACCAGCAGCTCGCCGACATTGCTTAACAGAGGAAGTGGATTTTTTATGCAGGTAGCGCCTCCAATCCCTCAGACCGAGAAAACAGCAAACAAATCCAAATCGGAGCGAAACAGAAAACGGAGGGAGAGAAGGAAGGCAAATAGAAGAAGGGAGAAACAAAAAGCAACCAAAACGGCAGCAGAAGAAATTCTGGAAAAACAGTGCCAACTGATTTGGGTGCAACAAGTGATAAAACTGTCATCAATTTAACGAATATGGTGCTAAATATGGCAGAAAAGCAACTTCTAGCCCTGGGTTTATACTTCTGCCCCGAGAGTTCCTTTAATTATGCCAAATCGCGAGTTGATATTTACAAGAGCGTTCAGGAAATTAAAGCTCCAAAAAGTTTATGCACAATCCAAACCATCAAAATCAAATATTGTTGAGGCAATTCCGACAAGTAGTAACCAATCAACACAGGAAGATCGCGCAACAGCCACAAATAACCAAGAATCAGAAAATATGGTGGATATCCTGTATGATTTAATACATGAGGAAGACAATGCAAGCCATGTCGAGTTTGGGGGTTCACCAATAAGTAAATCTAAATTGTGCCAAACACCATTAAAGCCACCATCTACATTCTATCCATTAATGATCAAGGACACGATTTACATCTTCCAGGAGCAAGTAATAAGTGGTTTAAAAAACTTAAATCGGACCACAAATAAAACAAGAAACAACGCTACAAAAAAGAGAAAACTTCAATACCACCAACTGATGACCAAACTAAAAAACAACAAAGATATAGTCATTAGAAATGCTGATAAAGGTGGCAGTGTTGTGTTGTGGAACAGAGAAGATTATTTAAAGGAGACATTGAGTCAACTCGATGACAAATCTTGTTACTGTGTTAGCAACAAAATGACTTTAAATTTGGTTTACTCCTCTCACAAAATAAAATTGATGGCTTGGCGGGACACCGGCCTAATATCAACAGATGAATATAAATATCTATGGATTGCAAACCCTACTACTCCAATAACGTACTTTATTCCAAAAGTACACAAAGATGAAAGAAATCCCCCGGGGGAGCCAATGATATCGGCTAGAAACAGCATTTTCGAGAAAACTTCAATATACATAGATTTCTTTCTACAGGAGCATGTCCGCAATTTGGCCTCCTATATTAAAGACACGGGGGACTTCCTAGCCAAGATGATGAATTTCCCATGGCAAGAGGATTATCTTTTGATCACACTCGATGTAGCCTCATTATACACATCTATCAAACATAAGGATGGAGTAAGAGCCTTGCAGTATTACCTATCCAGGAGAGGGCCACAATATGCTGGACACACCAGAATATTGGTCAATATGGTTGAAATGTGTTTAATGAACAATATATTCATGTTTCAAAATACTCTGTATGAGCAATCAAGAGGAGTAGCCTTGGGAGCCAGCTTCTCCCCCAGCTATGCTTGCTTACACATGGGCTTGTGGGAGGAGCTGGTTCTCTTGAAGGGATATTCAGAGGTAATGACCAATAATGTTAAGAGCTGGTGGAGATTCATAGATGATCTGTTTTTGGTCTGGCAAGGCATGGAGGCTGAGGGAAAAAGGTTCATTGAATCAATTAACATCAATGAGTTGAATCGAAGTTTCACCGCCAATATCAGCAAAAACAACATAACTTTTTTAGATGTGGAGGTTTATACTAACCAGGACAAGCTTGAGACTAATTTACATAGAAAACCCACGACAGGCAATGCAATTTTGCATGCAAGTAGCTCACACCCAAGCCATTTAGTGCAGAGTATACATTATGGAGAGCTACTTCGCTTAAAGCGAATATGCAGCAACAGCAAAGATCTAGAAGTTGCACAAAAGGAATGCCTAGCCAGGTTCAAGGAAAGGGGTTATAGCAACAAATGTCTAGTGACAGCATTAACCAAAAGTAATCTCGAGCATAGGGAAACTCTACTTTAACAGAAATCAAGTAGCCCCACTGTAGATGAAACACCGAGCAATTTCAGGATTATCTTAGAGTTTAACCGACAGGCAGTGAGAAATATCATCAACAAGAATTGGTATCTCATCAGGCAAGATCCAATCATAGGAAAAACAGCCCCCAAACGGCCATCTATTACTTATAGGAGAAATGTATCAATGAAAGACACCTTGGTTGACAATGATCCTTGTGGTCCTCCAGCCAAGACTACTTGGTTAAACCAAAGAATGGGGTTTCACAAATGTAAATCGTGTAAAGCTTGCCAACACGGGGTGTCAACGACCAGTTATTCGACCCCGTTTTGGCGCCTGGATAGACATATTAACAAGGCCCTAAGCTGCAAAACTGATCATATGGTGTATGTGCTGGAGTGCCCTTGCAAACTGAAGTACATTGGAAGTACAATCTTACAAGGACATAGAAGGGTGCTCCAGCACTTCCGTGCCATCAAAAATAATGATCAAGCCTATCCGGTGGCCCTCCATTTTAATGAGAGGCATGATAATAATCCAAAGGATCTTAAATATTTCCTTATAGATTCTGTCCCGAGCAACAAAAGAGGAGGAGATCGGGAAAAGACAATCCGATTATTAGAGATGCACTACATTTAAAACTTGACACTAAGCATCCTAATGGATTAAACAGTTCAGAGGAACTTCATGCCAGCCTGTACACATAATGGCTATTAGTTGTTCTTAGTGAGCCCTACCAGTTAGTTCTAAATACCATCCATAAAATATGAATATGAGCATAATTCTCCAAAAATGAATTAATTATAGAAATACAACCAGTACCTTCCCTTTGTTTTTAAATCATCATATTTTATATTTTATGCATAGTCACTTTTTTTTAGCACGTTTTGCACATTGTTATTTAACAACCAAAAAAGTTATACAGGAAAATATGATATAAGGTTCGGCCCACAGATAGTTAGGTCCAGGACCAATGACCTAGAGAGACATATTGAAGGATTATATGCATAACATAACAGCCACAGAATAACAAGCAATCTGGCATTTAAGCACTGATGGTGAATATTCAAAAGTAATTTTATGTAATATAAAGTGTATTTATACTGAGAATTTTGCATAAGTTATAATAAAGGATTTATCCAATTATTTATTTATTTATCTATTTAAATAATGAAATTTGATTGACTGACTATCATGAATGTAAATGTAATGTGGTTGACATGGTAATACATATGTATTTATTTATTTATTTACATATTTATGTATGCATATTGGCACAAGGCGCCAATGACCAAACAGGGAGTATTGGTGTAATATCAACCATATACCCACAGTAAGATCAAAGTGGGAGATCTACTACTGTCTCTTTAAAACTGTCGATGGTTGTTGCTAGAGCACTGGGCACTTTAAATTCTAATCAGAGAAAAAATTGGGATTGTAAAAAAGTAAAAAAATGAAAAAAGTGTAACCTATAAAAGAAAAATGCCAATGGTTGAAGTGCGTCATGTGATCAAGTCCCCTAGGAGGGACGAAACGCGTAATGGCTGCTGCTGTTGGTTTGTGAGAAGAAAATAAACATAGCAGTATTTTAAAGAATCGTGTGGTCCGTGCTCTTTTCATCGCGCATGCAGAAACATGGCGCGAAATTGAAAGAGTGTTTCTTGAGATATATATATATATATATATATATATATATATATATATATATATATATATATATATATATATATATATATATATCTTTGAGCCTTCCGTGTATGAGTTGCCTCCTCCTGAACGAGAGTTGCTTCGTTGTTTTCGGACCCCAAGGAAGCCGGTCTCTTTAAAATTGCCTTCCAAGTCCTCCCCAATATTTTCGGAAGAAAAACGAAGCCTTGTGTGGTTTGAGCAAAATTTATTTCTCAATCAGCCGCTCGCCAAACGCACCCTTGTTCACTGACATAGAGATAAATTTTTAGCGGCCATTTAACTTTACTGCACACGTGACTTCTAAACTACAAATTGAGTGTATGTGAAAACAGACTCGTAGTTTTACATATCGACAAAGTCATATGCTATTGACAACAGGTTAAACGCTCATGTTCATAGTCATGTTATTTCATTTTACTAAAAATAAAGACCTACATGATTTTGCGTTCCAAATTGATTACTAGCAAATTTGCCTTCGTCAACTATTTTTTAAAGTAGTAATGCCCAAGTGGGCCTTCTTGTTAACCTCATCATTCTGGCCCTAGTGGGCAATTGTCAATTGCAATGCATCAATTTATTGAAAACACAAGTCTTGAAACTATAAAATAAAAACTTTTCTTTTGTAAAAAACACAATTATAAGAACTGATTACTATAGATGCGTGTACAAATCCTCTTCAATATTTAAACCATCTGGCTGTTTCGAATTCAATTCTATTATGTACCGTGACTCGAGTCTTCTCAATTTCTTTTCTCTGTTGCCTCCCCTTGGATTCTTTTCAATGGCATCTATCATATAGTACGTTAGTCCCTCAACTCTTTTTTTATGAAATCTCTCAAAATGTCGAGCGACAGGGTATGACCTGTCGCCATTTTTTATTGCTCTCAAATGTTGAAGGACTCTTTTATGTACCTATAAGATTGTGCTGCCCACGTACCTCAAGCCACATGGGCATTGAAGCACGTAGACAGCAAAATCTGTTTTGCAAGAAAATTTTCCCCTTATTTTCTTCATCCTTTTACTTAAACCTGGTTTGTACGTTTCTGTGTTAACACCATGTGTGCAAGCTTTGCATTTGGTGCATTTCACAAAACCTTGTCGTTTCGTTAACCATGTTGTTTTTGGTTGAGATTTTTGCAAAGTATTTTTGACCAGAGTTTGTTTAAAAGATCTAGCTTTACGAAATGTGATTTGTGGTCTACGGGAAACAACTTTTCCAAGAATCGGATCGTTCTTAATCACATGCCAGTGTTTGTTTAAAATACCTCTTAATTTAGTATGCTGTGCACTATAGGTTGTAATGAATCTCCCTGGTTGATTCAAATCCATTTTCTTCTTCTTTCCTTGATTCACTTCTTTTTGCTCAAATAAAATATCCTCTCTCTTTTTTCTTTCCACTTTGAAAATTGCACTATCTACCCTCTTTCCTTAAACTTCTCTTTTACTACTCTCAATTCTCTTTCTATTTCCTGCTCATTGCTGCAATTTCGTTTTGTGCGTACCATAGGGAATACTCCTCTTAAGATCTACGAGTCTGTTTTCACATAAACTCAATTTGTAGTTTAGAAGTCACGTGTGCAGTAAAGTTAAATGGCCGCTAAAAATGTATCTCTATGTCAGTGAACAAGGGTGCAACGCACTCGAAACGCGTTTGGCGAGCGGCTGATTGAGAAATAAATTTTGCTCAAACCACACAAGGCTTCGTTTTTCTTCCGAAAATATTGGGGAAGACTTGGAAGGCAAAAAAAAAAAAAAAATATATATATATATATATATATATATATGCACAATCCTGGCTCACCACATATCCTGATGAGACCTCACAGGTACGGACCACCAGGCGTTTGTTGTTGAATATAGAAGGGCTTTATTTCCAGAACAAAAAATTACGCGTTTCAACCGCTCAAGTGCGGTCGTGATCACATGACGCGCTGCTGTAATCGTTCTCTTTAAATAGTGAACACCAAACACCAGTGCAAGGATAAACAATGCAATACTCATAGATATAAAGAACAGACTACCAGTTACATGCTATTACTCAATACATTGCAATGTTTTCGTTAATGAGAAAGTTAATATTCAAAGATTGAACATATCTAATATATCTTCTGAATTATAAAACATGTCTCTATATGGAACTCTCTAATAGAACATGTTGACACCTGGATATTGATAATCATAGCATGTAAAAATTCCACAGATCAATCTGAAATGTAAAATCCCTTTATGTTGCTATAAAGTGTAAGTGCTTCAAGTATTGCAATGTACCCTAAAGTGCTATACAATGAAAGTGCTATAGTGCTATAAACTTATAGTGTTAAAAAGTTATCGTCTGTGAAGCCGTCCAAAAATCATCCTAAAGCCACATGTATAATTATAAAGTGACAGTGCACACAGATCAATATACATCTCAATAAATAACATAATTATACCATATGGCTTAAAGTGCCGATGTTGTAAACGATGCTGAAAATTCATATCTATTGCACAATCCTACGATTATATAAAGTGCAAAATGTAAAAAAAACTCATTCATATATATTGGACATGAAAACATCTCTCTAAATACACCTCTAAAGTGGTATTAATGAGGATATAAAAATTACAATTACTGAATGAAAATGTGGGGATGAGCTGATATTAGTTGATCATGACTGAACTACATAGAAACCCGAAAGTTGGCTTAACGGAAGATGTGTAAATCCTCACTCGTATTTAAACCATTTGGCATCTTTGTATCTAACTCCAAAATGAATTGCGATTCCAATTGTCGCAACAATTTTTCTTTGTTACCACCTCGTCTTGATATAGGAACTGCCCCTATCACAAAGTATATCAGCTCATTGAGATTGTTATGATGTACTAATTTGAAATGCCAGGCCACGGGATAATTGGGATTCGAGTTTACCACAGTACTCAAGTGTTGCAAAATTCTGTTAAATACCTGGAGTTTAGCACTGCCCACGTATTTGAGCCTACACGGACATTCCAATACATAAACTGCATGATCTGTTCTGCATGTATAATGACCTTTGATCTTAACAGGTTACAAACTGAACGCAGTCATGTATTTGGTGGTATTGACTCCGTACTTACAGGCTCGGCATGAGCTGCATTTGAAAAACCCTGCTTTCGTTGACAACCAGGTCAGAGCTGGAATAAATTCCGGACTGCTCTTGACTAGTGCATCCCTCATAGAGGGTGCACGTCTAAATGTTAATGACGGTTGCCCAGGTAGAATTTGATTCAACATGGTGTCTGTTAGTACAATCGGCCGGTGAGTATTGATGGATTGTCTTATTTGTTTTTCCTGCCTACTGTATGTAGTGACCATTCTGATCTCATGTGGTGTTTCCTCAGCCTGCCTGGTAAGAGGTGTAATGTGTTTGATACTATCTTTTTTAGCTGTTAAGCAGGCCTCCCTGGTGTGTGTGTTAGCTTTGGTAAGAGCTTTGTGTACATCAGTGTTTTTGTAGCCAATGGGCAATGAATTGCTGTACTGCTTCATGTTGAAATTGCTCTAGATCCCTATCAGAGCTACAAATTCGGCATATTCTTAAAAATTCCCTGTATGGGATACTGCGAATCAAATGCCTTGGGTGTGCACTTCTAGCATGGAGGATGGAATTCCCTGCCTTCATTTTTCCGTGGAGTTTAGTATGTACCACTCCACTGTCTGTATACACCTGCACATCTAAGAATTCTACGCTTTGGTCACTGATTTGCACTGTGAATTTTAAATTTAGTTCATTGTTGTTAATTGAGGTGAAATAATGTTCTGTTTGCTCTCTAGTGCTCTTTCACACAACACACACATCATCGATGAATCGCCACCAATGTTTTACATGAGTGTCCCACATACTTTTATGTTGCACCTTGAGGACATGCTCCTCCCACAAGCCCACATGAAGACATGTGTAGCTAGGGGAGAAGCATACCCCCATAGCCACACCCCTCAATTGTTGATATACGTCCCTGTTGAAAAGAAATTAGTTATCTTTTAAACACAGTTCAATCATTGTTATGATCATTCGATTGTGTTCATACAGGTGTATAGATCTTTGATCCAGGAAATGGTTGACAGCTTCAATCACGTCTCTGTGATGAATACTAGTGTATAAAGATGTTCTGTCCATAACTATGAATAAACAATCTTGCTCCCATTTGATTGCTTTCAATTTTCTTTAAAAATAATAAAAAAATATATATATATATATATATATATATATATATATATATATATATATATATATATATATATATATATATATATATATATTACCTACTGGCGGTCGCCAGTAGGTAGTTATAGTTAGGACCTATTTTCCATAGGAAATTCGCAACATTCTATTCCCAATAACTTTGACACCGGTTGACGAATCTTCGCAAAATTTTCAAAACTTTTGGCCAGCTCTTCCCCATGCAATTTTCCATAGGAACATTTAGTCACAGCTACAGCCCGAACTGCTGAATGGAATTACACCAAATTTGGCAAAAAGGTAGCCCTTGGTTCAGAGTCGTGCCTTTTGGTTAAATGGTGTAAATCCGTTCAGTAGTTCCTGAGAAAATCAAAAGTAAAATCACATATATATCTATGGGCGCAGTGGATCCGCGCACCCTGAGCGCACCCTGCGTGCACCCTCTCGATCATGAGCTGCATGTTAATTGGCTGTCAACACTCCAAACCAGGAAATATTGGCTGCCATTTTGTGCCTCGGTGAAACCGAGGCACAAGAAATCCTTGAAATAAGTGCGCAAAATGTAAAAAGGGGGCAGGGTAGAAACACCCTGACCCCCTAGGCCTGCTTAGGGGGTCCCACAAGGACCCCCCAAAAAAAATCTTTTTTTTTTTAAACGAGAAGATGCGCGCTGGTTGCGCAGATCCTGCCGATTAAAACAAAAAAAACGAAGCGCGGTCTCCCGCATTTTGTTGGTAATTAGCCCTCGGGGCTAAGTCCCGGGGGCAATATTATTATGTAAATGGGAGGCCTAAAGGGGCCCCGGGGACTGCCAACCCCCGGGGCTTTATAAAATTATGTACGGGGGGCTCACAGCCCCCCCAGCCCCGAGGACCGCCACCCCCCGGGGCTTCAATATTCATGGGTGGGGTGGCTCAAAGGCCCTCCCAAGCCCCGGGGACCGCCACCCCCGGGGCTTTTCACGCGCAAGCACGCGAGTGTCGCATAAAATATTACGTATGTGTCACGTATGCGCCTGGAGTCGCGTACCGGTCGCATAGCGATTGCGCACGAAAATACGCACATCCTACGCGGATCCTAAACAACAATCCTAAAATGGCGGACAGGTTTCGCATAGTGATCGAGAAAGGTAGGCTTTGGTTGCACGACTCCCAAAAAAATTTGAAAAAAAAACCCAATAAAGAAAATAATATAAATATATTTAAAAAAATATATAAAACAAAAAAAACATTAGTGTCAATATTTAAAAAAAAATACCATTTATATTAAAAATATATAATGTCATTAAAAAAAATATGTAAAAATAAATAGTTTAAAAAATGTAGAAAATCAGTATCAAAAAAATAAATATAACTATTATTACATTTAAAAATTGTCATTTAAGAATTCACTGAAAAAACCATAGGTTTCAGACATGTTATAGTTAGCAATTAGCATTTAAAAAACCTTTGAAATTCACTGACAAAACCATAGGTTTCAGACATGTTATAGTTAGGAATTAGCATTTAAAAAACCTTAGAAATTCACCGAAAAAACCATAGGTTTCAGGGGTGTTATGGTTAGCTGGACATTTCACTCATACAAAACCATTGAAATTCCTTTGTTATAGTTAGTTCTACTCACTATAACTCGCGCGCCCGCAACCCACTGCTGATGATGTCACATATTACATCATTCATGACATGGTCAGTGACACTCCACTGCACCATGCTCAATGTCCAATCCCTCTGCAAGCATGCCACAGAAATCTGGGACATCATAACTACTCTCACCCTCAACATGATGTTCATCACAGAAACATGGCTAACCCCCTCATCGATGCCCGGCATCTCCACGGCAAGCCCCCCGGCTACAATAAGCTGCACTACAACCACCCTGGCAGACACGGCGGAGGCATTGCCATCATCAACAAGGACACCCTCCAATGCACCCCCTTAGACAACAACAGTACACCGATCATGGAACATCTCAACTGTCAGATAAGATTAGATGCCAAAATCACCATCAGAGGAACCCTCGCCTACAGACCCCTGGACCCCCGTTTGAAATTCTGCAACGCCATCCCAGTCATCATCACCTCCCCCCGGCAATCGACTCTAATCACTACATCTTCCTGAGTGACCTTAACGTCAACCTTGAGGACCCCAACAATGACAACTCTGCCACCCTCCTGGAGAACATGAGCAACATCGGCCTCACTCAGCTGGTCACAACCCCCACACACATCACGGGCCACACACTGGACCCCATCTCCTCCTCCAGCGACAAAATCAAGTTCTCCCTGGACCGACCACAGCATCGTCCACTTCATCCCCGCCAGCTCACTAGAACCCCTGACCAGATCACCCACTCAGACCCAACAAAACTGGAGCAAAGTCACAGAACCCCTCTGGATCTTCTCTCTTTAACAAACCAGGCTCATCCACTCCAACACCCTTGAAATCTATGTCCAGAACTTCTCTAATTGGATCTTGACCGCCGCCGACACCACCACCCCATGGAGAATACCACTAGCCAATCACTCCAGTTGGTTCACTCCTGAACAACAGACCCTCAAAAGAGATGTTGGTGCTCCAGCAACAACCCCTCGGACCTCAGCACCTTCAGATCCGCCCTCAACAACTACCATCACCCCCTCAGGGAGGTCAAGAAGGACGCCCTCACCAACCGCATTGAGGCAAGCACCAACCATGCCAAGGAACTCTTCAACATCGTAAGAGAGTTCTCTTGTCCAGCCCTCTGCGACACCCTAGCGGGCTACTTTCACAACAAAATCACAGACATCGACAGCAATTTCGACCCCCAACCCACCGACCTTAACCACCACTGGCTCACCGACTGGAATCAGCTCTCAATCTAAGACACCACCAACATCATGAACTAAATCTACTCAAGTGCGTTCACGGACCCATGCTTAGATACACATCTACAACCTCGGAAGGAAAGATATTAGCAGCAACCTCACAGCAATCCTTAACACCTCCATCATTACAGCTACATTTCCCGACACATGGAAGCACGCAGAGGTCAAGCCTCTCTTCAAAAAACCCTCCACGGACGCCAGGGAACTCAAGCATTATTGCCTCATCTCACCTCTCCCTTTCCCCACCAAGGTCCTGGAAAAAGTCATCAACTGCCACCTCACTGAGTACCTTGAAGAAAACAACCTGCTAGACGCCTCCCGATCGAGCTTTCGGTCCAACCACAGCATCGAGACCGCCCTGATTGCAGCAACAGAGTACATCAGATGCCACCTCGACCAAGGGTAAACGGCAGTCCTTATCCTTTTTTACCTCTTGGTGGCATTCAACACTGTCTCCCACCACATCCTCATCACCATACTCCACCACTTGGCATTCAAGGCAATGCTCTCAACTGGATCCCCCTCCTTCCTCTCTGGTCGAACACAGAGGATCCATCTACTTCCCTTCTCATCTGAACTCAAAAGCATCATCTGTGGCATCCCCCAGGGCTCTTCCATCAGCCACACCCTCTTCAACACCTAGATGATGCCACTAGCAGACATCGCCTGCACCCACAGACTCAACATCATCTCATAAGCCAATGACACGCAGCTCATCCTTTCTCTAACAGAAGTCACTGACAACACCAGAGCAAACTTCTAAAACACAATGTCCGACGTCGCCACCTGGATAAACGCCAACTGCCTCAAGCTCAACTTGGACAAAACAGAGGTACTCATCTTTGGGAACAAACCCTCTCCCTGGGACGACTCCTGGTGGTCCACTGCACTCGACCCCAAACCAACCCTCTTCAACCATACACGCAACCTCGGAATCATACTGGCCAGCCAACTGACTATGAACCAGCAAGTCAATGCCGTCTCCTCGTCCTGCTTCCACACTCTCTGAATGCTCCGCAAGATCTTCGATAGATCCCCATGTCCACCAGGAAAACGGTTACCCAAGCCCTCGTCTCCAGCTGCCTCGACTACGGCAACACACTCTACGATGGAACTTCCAAACAGCTCCTCAACTGGCTCCAGACCAACCAGAACACCGCAGCAAAACTCATCCTCAACCTCCCCAGAAGAACCGGCACCACCCCTCACCTCAAACCCCTCTACTCGCTCTCCGTCCAAAAAAGATGCCTCTTCAAACTCCTGACTCACGCCTGAAAGTCCTCCTCTACTCCAGACATGCCTACATAAACCACTGCCTGACATTCTACCGACACACCAGGGAGCTCCGCTTTGCCACCCGTGCCCTGGCTCACATTGCCCGCATCTGTCTTAGCCACAGTGGAGGTCGTTCCTTCTCCTACCTGGCTGTCAATTCCTGGTATGATCTCCGCCTGCAAACCACTCCTTCCCTCGAAGAATTCAGGAAGAAGCTCAAGACATGGCTTTTTGACCAAGACTCACAGAACCTCAGCACCTAGAAACCCCCCGGGGTGACAAACTGTGATATACAAAACTGACTGAATTATTGACTGAGTTGTAACCACGCAGCCTTTACAGATCTTTAACATATGCCTTTACCATGCATGCCTTTACCAAGCACGGTAAATATAGTTAAGGTAAGTATATATGTGTATGTGTAGATATATATATATCAGTGATGTCATCAGTGATGTCACTGACCATGTCATGAATGATGTAATATGTGAGGTCATAAGCAGTACATTGCAGGGGTGTGAGTTAGAGTTAGCTCAGCTAACTATAACTGCTGAATTTCACTGGTTTTGTACGAGTGACATCTGAGCCTAACTGTAACGTCCCTGTGGCCTTTGTGTTTTTTTAGTGAATTTCTATGGTATTTTAAGTAGTAGTCACTACTGGCAAAAAAAACGAAAGGTTACGGGGAAGTTATAGATAGACTCAGATTTTACCTGCCCAAAACCATAAAAATTCAGCAGTTATAGATACCTGAGCTAACTATAACTTACACCCCCCCAAAACACTGCGTATTACCTCACATACTACACCTATGTGTCAGTGAATACATTATCTACTAAACTATGTGGACAGGATGCTGGTACAAACCATGACAAACAATTAATTTGAAATTAGGCTTGTCCTTATAGCATTATATGTCTCGGAGGTCCATAAATTTGATAAGCATAATTATAACAATTGTCCACGTACTTACATTGATAACATGACTATCCGGCCACTTGGCGTGGACACAGAATTATGTAATCATCTCGAGGTAGATTGATTGGTTAAGACAAGGACGTATTTGCTTATTTTACTGTGTAAATGGCAGTTGCATTTTTACATTAATTATTTTGTTGAAATTTTGGATTTACAAAAACATTTTTTTCCATAACATTACTCCCTTTCGCTGTGGGTTGGGGATGGTGGTATTTTGTTAATCTCTTAAACCATGTTCTATTTCTATGGTTGATTGGGCACAGTTATTAAAACAAGCATTTACAATGCAATGGTCTCGGCAATATTATAGGTAGAGCTATTGGTATTGCTCATTATTTTTTTTATCATTTTAGTATCCCTAAATAAATGGCATTGTCATTTCTATTGGCATTAGCTTTTTTTTGCATATGTGATACCTATTGCATTAGCAGAGAGACAGACAATATTGTTCCATTGGCCAAGAGATATTCTTCCTGGGAGCAGTATGGCGTCAAACAAATCACAGTTGAGACATCGTACCTCTCTGACCAACTCAGCAGTCATTTATGAGAAACAAAGAATGTCCCGCCGTCCAAGTTCAAAAGTTATTTGGAGCTAAACAGATTTAATGAGTGTTTGGCTCTCACAACACTGTAGGTCTTATACGAGATATGTTTTTCAGTGCATTTGTGTGTGTAAGTACACTAATCTGAATAATTTACATAGAACCTAATGCAAACTGGATAATGTGGCTTTTAATAATATGTTTATTACTAAACATTATGACCCCTAGACTAACTAAATATTGACTCTAAACCAGCGGGGTTTCAAAGTGATGCCTAGCAGGTTACATGAGCACATAAATAACGGAGGTATGTTACAAAGATTGTAATTTACGACCAGCAGGTGAAATGAGGATATGTGCAGCAAACGTATTAACCCACTGTGCCGCATTACATGAAATTTAAATCTGTCACTTACACGTTCTGCTTTGCCGAAGGCACATTAACCTTTTATTCTAGTGGGCACATTAACTTTTTATTCTATTTTATGATGATTCATATTGTGACCCGGGAATGCTTTATTATCACATTTTTTCTTTGTTGCCGTGTTTTGGAGACAGAGTTTGTTAAATATTATTGCTGCTGTCATTCACTCCATTGCTGCTGTCATTCACTCCACACATCACGGCGCTGCATTTAATGACTCCACTCCCCATGACTCCACCTCCTTCTAATTCGACTTTAGAGTAAATATTGTTCCATTTCCAGCAAAGCCAATAGGCCTGTTTTTAATGTACCGATGCAGGCAGCATTAGAATATTAGAGTGAGAGACTACAGAGGGAAGCCAGTAGGGGTGGATAGAGAGGATTATTGTTGTAAAGTAATCCCTCATGCAGTTCAATACATCGATTGGCATGGTAGAGGTAGGAAGGATACACCCAATCAGCCACTCACATTAGGTGAGAGGTAAATACTTTACTGAGCGGAACCAATATGCCTTATGGAGCGGTGCTGCCATGTGCGTGCCCTGCTGGCCGGCTTGGAAGCTCATCGCCTCTCGGGCAACCAGGACAGTGGACATCTAGGTGTGTAGTCTCGCCCCTGTGCCCCTCCCCAGTAATTGAATGGCCTAGTCCAACCTGTCTCTGAATCTGTGATAAGCAAAGAAGGACTACACCTATTCCATCTGGCACTGGCCTTGAAACTGTACTTCCCTTCGTGCCTGGTGTCCATCTCTGACATTTTCTTTTGTATTCCAGTCACACTTTCAAGATTGTGTTTAAATTGTCTCTTCTATTGGTGGCTGTGAAGTATTACAGAGACTGCAGTACGCTACCCCAAGCCCTCTATGCAAATTCAGGGGCCAGGAATGTTCAAACCAGCCTCATATTGCCCCAGGCCGAAACCGGAATGGGGTAATGGCGACATGATTGGGCCACAACAGCCTGTCCTGCTCGGAAAGTAGCCGCCTAGCCTGCAGCCTCCTGGGAAATGCCAGAGTAGCAGAAGGGCCAGCCCAGCCTCGATTCGAGCCTGCAGACTGCCGGCTTTGGGCAGGTTGAATAAGTGGTTGCTTGCAGTGATTGTGGGTAAGGGGAGCACAGCAGGGCATTGGAATTTTGCATTTCTGCGGCCTCAGCGTTGTCCACGTATTTATGGCTTTACATCACTTGCAGATTTAAAAAGTGGATATTTTTTGTAGCACAGAGGATCTCGGGGTACCAATGAAGCATCGCACACGGTGGTGTACAGCAACAGAAAGTGTAGCTACTCCCCTTTCAGTTGCTGATTGCTGTGTGCAGGCGTTAAACTAGCACTAATAAGGTGAAGGATTTGCACACTTACTATATGTTAGACAAAATAGTGAAACAATATTGCCACAGATATGACTCATTAAGCCACACAATTGTCCTTTTCTTGCTGCATAATTTAATCTACACCGCCTTAATCTACGATGCCTCATAATTCGGTCCTCCGATGCTGCATAATTCTAGCGGCCCCGGGTATAAGTGGGCATCAGGACGTGTAAGTGCCTTGGTTTTGGTTGTTCAGTACCTGCCCTCGCCTGGCGTCCCTGGATCTGTGCTGACTTTGCCCCCTGCTGGATCACGCAGGAGGGGATGTTTGCTGCTCGCAGTTCAGGCGTGTTGGGTTCAGCAGGAAACAACATGCTTGTTTTAGGGCCCTGGGCAGTGAAGCCCTCGTTGAGTGACTCGGCAGCCCGGCCATCAACGATTAGTGGTAGCATACATCCTTGTAAGAATACAAACAATCTCTTTCAGTCTTAAAACTTGAAGAGCACGTTTTTCCCTCGAAGCCATAAAAGGGTTTTCTTTCATCGACTCTGTTCACCGTCCGTAATCAGACACGCGGAATTAGGACTGGCGACATTTCCTTGTTAATGCACAACACAACAACTGCGCCACAACCTACGTGAGGAGAATGAAAGCAGCAACAACAAACGGCCCGTGGATGCGACGCTCGCAGACGTAAGACAGCCGAACAGGGGAACCAAGAGCAGGGGGAGAGGACGCCATGACCACCGCCGCCTTTCTCCGAGGCGAAGAAGAAATGCCTCGGAGAAACGCAGCGGCTGTTTCAGATTCGGGGGCGTGTTTCTTTTTCTCTCCTCTTGCCATTGGCTGGAGGAGAGAAAAACACGCCTAAAAAAGGGCGTGGCTAAAAAGTGGAAAGAACAGCAAGGAACACGCCCCCGAATCTGAAAAAGACGGAGCCTATTTGGAGGGACGGCTCTCTTCTCCAATGGCTGGCCTCCGTTTAGGAAGCCAGCCAATGGAGGAGAGGCAAAAAGAGAGGCGGGCTAAGGAGCCACTCTCAGAAACATTAAATCTCCGACTTCCGGTTCTGCCTTCGGCAGACCGGACGGTCCTCGACCTAACGAGGCTGTGACGAAGACCTGCATAGGATGAAACGTGTTGCTGATTAAATATCACATGAAGCTGACACGCTGTGTCCAGATTTTTCTTTCCTTCGTTATCTGAGAGGACTGAGGACTGTTCTTGACATAGATATATATATATATATATATATATATATATATATATATATATATATATATCTTCTGTGTGCTGTGGTCCGCACCTGGGTGGTCCCGTTGGAAGCAGTGACGGGCCAGGACTCTGCTTTATATTCCATTTATTCTGGAGCACGGCTGATTCCAGAACTACGGACCCTCGGTCTACCTGAGGTACAGTCACTTTCAGCCAACAGCGCGTTCACGCTTTTTCTTTGACCCAGAAGGAGTACGTGTTGGCTGTGCCCCTCGCTATGAGTGAGCGTCTCTCGCATCTGTAAGGCTGCCCGGGGGGGGGGGGTTGCGCAGCGGCCCGTCCCTTGGAGGGCGGCCGCCTTAGTGCCACAGGAAGGCACAGGGGTGGGAGGTCGACTCCCTGGGCTAGTCCGGGGGAGACCCCAACAGATAGCTGTTTCCGGCGAGGGCGGGCAGGAGACAGGGGTACTTATACTGTCTCCGCCCCCTCCTCGTCCTCTTGTCCGCTCGTTCGCCTTGGCTACTGGTTCCGCGTCGGTCGTGTTCTCTTGGAGAGATAGAGTCACACTTCGATCGATCGCTCGCCTGGTACGATCGTCTGCGGCCCAGAACGTCCGCCTGTCGCGGTGAGTCTGCTTGAGGTGGGCGATATAAAAATTTGTACGTTGAAAGCCGGCAGTTAGACGTGTCCCAGTCGGCGGCTTCCCTTAGCCTTGGTTATTTGCCCTGGAAGGGGCTCTCATTGGGCCTGAGGTCCCTGGGGACGGGATGTGGTCCGGCGGCTAGACTGCAGACCTTGGGTTCGAGCCTCGTGGTCGCGTCCACAGCCTGTGATCTGGGCAAATCACTTAATCTCCTGCCGAATGTGAATGTATATAAGGTGCTCGTGTATAGCGTTGCAATACCTTTGGGTCGAGTTCGCGCTATATAATTATGCAACACCGGGGTTGTAGCGTTACTGGGAAAGCCCGGATCAGGTCTCAGTACCCGACAACTGTGAGGTTGCTTCTGGCTCCAAATGTCCGATTTCTTTCACGGTGTCCCTGAGGCCGAGGCAGTTAGTTCAGGGGCGTATGTGGCCTCGAGCTGCCATGTGTTTGCCACAAACATGGTGGAGTGGGTTGGCCGTACACAGGCTGACCCATGGTTCAGCGTCGCGCCATTTGCCGGGTCGGAAACACTGTCGGTGTTTAGTAATTTTCTGACGGTGAGCCTGGGTCCTTCGGACTCCTCCGAGAGCCTTGGTGGAGCGTAGAGCTCTTGGATTGCTTGTGGGAGGCCCCGGCTGGGCCGGATTTAGGGCGATGCGACCGGGGCCATCGCACCTGTGCTGGCTTCTTGGGGGCGTCGGGTTTGGAAGCTTATCATGCTAGTTGAAGCACCGGATGCTGCGTCTCTGTATAGTTGTGGTTTCGACTTCGGTGATGTTCGTTCAGAGGGTTAATATGCCTGCTGCATAGAACGAGTGCCAAATAGATTTCAGAGTGCGTATGATGTAAATAGGTTAGCTGCTTACTTTTTTGCAAAAGAGGCATCCTTTGTTACTTGCAATTTATACCTTGCAGTACCACGCCAGGAGCTGTCCTCCGGTGACTGATTTGACCGCCCCCCCTTACCCCTATGTAAGGCGGCAAAGCCCGGCCATTGCCTTGGCTGCGGGCTCCCCTGGGGGGGGGCAGCTCCTGGGGTGCAGAGGGAGCGGCACCTCTCCCCTGGTCAGGGCAGCGGTCGGCAATCTGGGGGCGAGAGGTAGCTCGCATCGGGCCGGAGTTTCTTGGTTCAGCAACCCTCCCCCTCCTCTGGGGTTAAGGCCCCTCCCCTTGTTGTCGAGCTGGCTCGGGGGCCTCGGCCCGTGGGGGCCAGATGTTGAGTGCGTGGGTGGAGGGTGGCAGTGAGCGTCGCGAGGTGCCTCACTCTGCTGCTTTTCCTATGGGGGCCCGTACCAAGCCCCCGGCCAGGTGGGTCATGTTGTGGATAGGGGTGGGCAACGACTACCATGAGGGTTCCCAGCAACTCTTTGGGTGGGGGAGGGAGCATGGTCGGGACGCTCCTCCCTACGCCTATCAGCACTATAGAGTGCCGGTTTCAGGGCCCCTGCCCGCGGTGGCCTGATGATGCGTGTTGCGGGGGAGGGGGCGCCCCGCTGCTCCCCTTTCGTTTCTGATCAATACGGCGGAGCCGGTAGCAGGGTTCCGGCCAGCATGGGCCGGAGGTTGTGTGCTGGGGGGGCTGCGAGGGCCGCGGCTCCCCCCCCTTTCTACTGCACCTCACCGAAAGAAGGGACCCTTCTAGCAGGCTTTCTGCAGTGCGCAAGAAAGCTGCTTGGTCGGGCCCGCGATTAGAAAAGGATGTGGCGTAAGGGCATCAGACACGGTTATTCACTCAGACCGATCGGAGATTTGAGGTTGTGGCTATAGAACATCTAACAGTTATTCACACCATCCAATGGGAGATTAGAGGTCGTGGCTGAGGAACATTGAGGCAGTTAGTTACCCATCCGACTAGTGGTGGCGACTGAAGACCGTCAGATACAGTCACTCACCCTATGCGGTCAAAGATTGGAGGTCGACACGGTACTTCACTGGTTTCAGGCATTTAGTTTATTCGGTCTGAGATTAGAGGTCGTGACTGAGGATCATCAGAAGCCATGATGTACTCAGTCCGATTAGCGGGGACTGAAGAACCAGGTTATTCACGCTATCCAGTCAGAGATTATTGATGTTGGGACTGAAGAGCATCGACCCAGTTATTGGTCCTGTCTGATTGAATAATCAGTGGTTACACCAAGAACACCTGACACGCTTATTCGCCCCATCGTGGACCAAAGTAATTAGATAAAAAAAAAAATAAAAAAAAAAAATACACATAGCACGGTTTTAATTTTCTACATGGAGTCCCGGGTCTTTGCACACTGGGACACTCGGCGGCTGGGAGTCTTGCAGGTCCGGCGGCTGCTCTCCGTCGTTGTTCATCAGCGGTACGGGTATTGGTGAGCAGGGGCAGTCGCGTGGGGCACCCCCACTTCTCCCTGCGCCTCCAGACCCCTCGGTGCATTGCGGGGCGGCGCCTACTTCGGCTTCTCGTGGTCGCCAGGCATCGCGGGGTGGAGGTGCCATGCATGGCAGTGGGGGGAATGGAGCGCCGGTTTGCGCAGTGGTTCGAGGCACAAGCTGCTGGCTTGGGTAGGAAACCAGGGATCGAGCCTCGGAGTCGCGTCCGCATCCTGTATTCCTGGGGCATAACATTCACTATCGCTGTGACTGAATATGTAGTTACTCAGTGCGCACGCCAGCGCTCCTATCCTTCGGGCCGAGTACGCGTTCATATCGCAACGCTTCCCGCTCCCTCCACTGCGGAGTCATTCTAAAGTAATCTTTAAACTGGGTTGCCGGGCCAGGACAGGTCAGCATGGCTGTGGATTGCGCGGCCGCGCTCCCTTGGCGTCCCTTGGTTGCATTGTCTCCCGGAGGGTGGGGCATTGCTCGGTAGTTGGGGGGTGGAGCGTCGGGTTGCACGTCCGCCGAGGATCAGGCTGCTGACTTTGGCGCAGGAGACCAGGGACCGAGCCTTAGGTCGAGTTTACACTTACCGACATCCTAGGCAGATCTCTTATCTTCTCGCTGGTTTTGATAAGGCTGTCACTCTTGCACAAGGAAGTTCGTGGCAGAAGGCACAAAAGGGCAAATTTGTTGTCAAAAAACGGCATTTTCACGCAGTTATGATTTGCATTTCAAGGAAATGTTTTAATAGATTCCCAAGTCTCGAGACAGGCTTCAGCAAGGGTGGGGAAGCCCCCTGCACATGCGCAGGAGTCAAACTCATAGGCGGAAGTTTTTACTAATCCAGTTGTAACATGCTTGAGTGACAGAGGGAAAATTAATGTTCCAGCATTTAATAATTCCATTATTCTTATAGGATTTGCAACGCAGCACTTCTAGAAAGTGGTCTTTTGGGTGGTAATAGGACCGGTACCGGTGGCGCAGTGAACTAATCCCCCCCCTACAGGGACCGGTGTCTGAACTCTGGGTCATTGTTTCGATTGCTCAGCCTTTCTTCCAGCTGAGGTTGATTAACTGCGTTCCATTGAGTTGGGTCGCTAGAACCATCTGCTATTAAGTGCCCAGTCACCTTCTGCTCGGCCTTTCATCCACATGAGCTCGATAAGATGAGTACCTTTGAGCTGGGTAACTAGTGGCATCTGATATTTAGTACCAGGCTAACCAATGGCTCAGCGTGTCAGCCACTTGAGGTCGTTAAATGAGTACAATTGAGTTGGGCACCAGGAACAATCTGTTATTTAGTGTGTTTCCGACACAAATTTAGGGGCCCCTCGGCCGCTAAGCGGAGGAGCTGGGTTGAGCCCGGAGGGAGCGTGCAGTATGCGGGGCATCTAGAAGTTATGGGTTGTTTTGAAATTTTCAGGATAGTCCCCCGTTATACTGCCACGGTACACAAACGGTATCTCACTGGCAGTGGTATTTAGTGCTACCTCAGTGGTTCGCCAGTTATGGCACTAAACGATTCAGCTTATTTCCTTGTTTCAGTTATCAGAGTTTTTTCCGTAGTCTTCCCAGAGAAAGATGTCCCCGCACACTTGAAATAGATTCTTTCATCCACCCACCTTGTTCGCATGCTGCCAAGCAGTGGAAAGCCCTGCAAAGCTGCACTGGTCACCTTTCTTCAGCTTATTGCGGTATTTAGGTATTATGCTGGTACTAATGAAGTGCAACCTGTACCCAGAAAGTGTACCAAGTTTTAATAAAATGTGAAAAGAATGAAGTATACCATTACAAGATGGCTGTATTGTGCCACATAGTTTGCCTTTGCTTGGTGCGGTTTTACTCGACCCAGCTGCATTATTGTCCCTCACAGCCACATCCTCCTGGGCGTAGCAGAGGGCCTGGAGCAAACAGATATTATGTCAGCACATGCCATCACCGGGCGACTAGGACTGGGGGTCGAACATGCAGAGATGTGGGGCGGGCAGCGAGGTTGCGCCGCTCTCCTCTTGCGCAAAGGTGAGGAGGCATGTTCGATAGGCGTTACATCTTCAGCTTCCGAATACATTGGTCCGAGTCCCTCTGTTGTCACTTAGTTTCAGCTAGGAATACTTTTGCAGCTGCTCATGTTTAAACGAGGCTCTACGCACTTGGGGTAACACAATCATGCAGTGGCAAGCGTTGTTCCCTAACCCCTCTGGGCGATGGCTGTGGGGGGTCGGCGCGCCGCTGTATAATACAGAATGGTTACTGCTTGAGAAGTGCTGCTAGGGGTAATACCAGGCGTGTAGCGAAGGGCTGGTGATTTGGTTCTTAGGCCCCCCTGTCATGCTTTCGCAAGCAGGGAGGTAGCATCGGTTCTAATATCGGTTGTAATTTTCAGGCACAGCACTGGTTCAGTTTGATGTGGGATGGAGTTTTCTTTGAGCACAGTCACATGGTGGGTTTGTTCTGTGTCGGACTGGGGTTAGCCTTCCGTTTCTCCCTGTGTGTCTCACACGGTTGTAAGACAGGTGGGCATCTGCCCTGTGCTGATTGAGTTGCTACCACGCTATTAGTATTAACACATCAGGTACTCGTGGATCCCAACTATAGGTACTCTAGGACGCAGGTCCTCCATCACACACTTCCTCAGACCGGACTGCCCCTCCCCCGCCCCTCCAATCCTTGGTGCAATAGGGGTCCAAATACTTGTGGGGTTGGCAGGCTTGGACAGAGGTTGGTGGCGGGCTCCCACATCATTCGGTAGGAGGATTTCGAAGAGTCTTTGGGCAGGTCATTGGTCGCTCCTCCCGCTGTATTTACTGTCATCTCATTCCCACTGGAAACCCTTACTCCTTCATGCTTATTGTTAGCTGAGGATGCCTGTTGATGCTGTTAGACCTGCTATTAGTTATTACACACACCTGTGTGCCTTGGCATGGTTTGTTTCGCATCAGGGCCAGTTTGGGGTTACTGGTGAATTGTTAGCTCTAGGGCTGAAGCGGGCGCTTCTAGAACAGGGCAAGATTGCTTAGGCCAGGCAGCAGGACAAAGGTCTTTCGGCGCTGGCAGAATGGTCCAGGCTGCGATGTAGTGCCATTGCAGAACATAGATTTGTCAACATTCTGCTAGGAAACGATGAGCAGCATTAAGGTATTGAACCATGGTGAGAAGTTGTTGTGGGTTCCGTGCTCAACAGGAGCAAGGGAATTGCACTCGGTTCATCATGCTACAGGTACTGTCTATAGCACCAGAAACTGTAAGCTGCTAGGTTCGCCCGGGCTGGGCTGCCAATGTCATCTAACTTTACATCCAGCCACTGAGTAGGCAAAAGACATACTTGCGATGGTGCAACGGGCACTCAGCAGTAGAGTTAGTTGAGTGTCATCTTACCCCGATATAACGTCAGTGATAAAACGTAGGTTGTGGCCACACACGACCAGGCACTCTAGGGCAGCTGGGGCGGGAGTGTGCCAGTGCCAAGAGGGTGCGGGTTGCCTGGTTAGGGCGGCTGGTTTGGAGGGAACACTAATATGGATCGCCACAAGAGCACATTTTGCACTCATAGGAGGCTGAATGGATACTTTTATGGCATGGTGCCAGTTGCTTTAGTTATGCGCATGTTTCTTGGCAGTGCCAGAAAACATTCAGAACGCAATGCTGGTGGTTAGCCTGTTGTCATGCTGTTCAAAGGTGTTTTAGCTCAGGCATGGTCAAGCATGGGTTATAGGCCGGTGGTCTGCCCTGGGTGTCCTGTTAACAGGCAGGTTAAGCAGCAGAACCTGGAGGGGCTTGGGTTTGACCTCTGGATACTAGGGCGGAGCCTGGTTGCTCACTTAGCAGCCCGCCCTTGAGTTTGACGAAACAGGTACCTTTGATGCGAGTATCGGTTCAGGGCAACTTCTCCCGCCCTCCAGCACTGGCTGGCAGCTATGCAGGTTGTGGAAGGGGCCTTCCAACAGGGGCGCATGGTCCATATGATTACGGGAAACACCGGGATAACACTTTTGGGCTACAAATCAGCAGGAGAACAATTGGCTTTCCCAGTATTCAAATAGAGAAGAATTTGACACGTTGTTCTCCTCTGTGGTCACTCTGTCCTGTCTCTCCCTGGTATACTAGCAGAATTTTGGGAGAGCAAGGCTTTACATTTGGTGGTGACCGATGGAATACGATGGGCGTACTCCAACGGAGTGAAAGAGGAAGCAAGGCGGGCTTGTCATCTCTTACCACCTCCCGCATGGGCACTGCCAGGCAGGAGTGTCATGTCAAAGGGATTGTGCAACTTTGGACCATCGCCTATTTTAAGTTTAAGGTCATTTCAGTCAAATCCACAGGGGAGTTTAGAAAGGATGGGGAATATTGTCCTGATGGTGCACGCTGGCCGCCAGCCCGGTTGGGCGTAGACTGGTTTTGGCTGGACCTGGGAGAAGCCCGGTATCAGTATGCTGTAGGTATAAAGGCCTACCGGGAGCCATGCGCAGTTGCGCAGAGCAAAGAGGTCTTGGCTTCATCAGGCATGGTCTTATGCACGCCAAGTCCACAGGGTGCCTGGAGGGAGATGGGGTGCACCTCTCTAGTTTAGGCATGGACCTTCTCCTACTGGACCTAGGGGAAGCTTTGGCTGCAGCAGGTTGTAAGTAAATAGGTCTACCTTGGTGGGGGGCCCTGGTAGTGACGGTGGCCACTCCCAAGGCTGTGGAGGAGTTACAGGGCGATCCAGGGTCTGCACATACCAAGGGGTACAGCATGCAGCAGCACCGTGGGGTGCTAAGCCAGGATACCCAGGGATGTTTAGCGGGTCCCCTGGAAGAACGACGGCGCCCTGTTAACCGAAAGGCGGTTGTGGGTCTGAGCAACCGGGGGCTGCCATGTATGCTCCGCCCACCCATCACGGGGGGGCGTGTGAAGCATGTGGACTGGTGGTCCACGGATGGGAGGGGTGGACCCTCCCAATATTTGGTATACACCAGTTGGCGTTGCCATGGTGACTCTAGGCTTATCAGACGGGCAGGCGGCATAGGGCTGGCCTGCCCTGGGATCGCCCGTAAGATAACCCACCTTGTTTGCATATTGGTTATGCTAATAAACCTGCAGCAATATTTCTCCACTTACATTACAGTGTCGTGTGTTTTATTTATGCACTTATGTACTTATGTGCTTTGTGATAACTGTTGCCGATATTGGCACTATGTAAGGCTGCCCGGGGGGGGGGTTGCGCAGCGGCCCGCCCCTTGGAGGGCGGCCGCCTTAGTGCCACAGGAAGGCACAGGGGTGGGAGGTCGAGTCCCTGGGCTAGTCCGGGGGAGACCCCAACAGATAGCTGTTTCCGGCGAGGGCGGGCAGGAGACAGGGGTACTTATACTGTCTCCGCCCCCTCCTCGTCCTCTTGTCCGCTCGTTCGCCTTGCCCGCCCCTCCGCTTACCCGGCGTCCGGAGGGACAAAAGGGGGGGGGGGCAGGTTTTTTCTAACAATTTTACTTTGTGTTGCAGGAGGAGTTACAGGGCGATCCAGGGTCTGCACATACCAAGGGGTACAGCATGCAGCAGCACCGTGGGGTGCTAAGCCAGGATACCCAGGGATGTTTAGCGGGTCCCCTGGAAGAACGACGGCGCCCCGTTAACCGAAAGGCGGTTGTGGGTCTGAGCAACCGGGGGCTGCCATGTATGCTCCGCCCACCCATCACGGGGGGGCGTGTGAAGCATGTGGACTGGTGGTCCACGGATGGGAGGGGTGGACCCTCCCAATATTTGGTATACACCAGTTGGCGTTGCCATGGTGACTCTAGGCTTATCAGACGGGCAGGCGGCATAGGGCTGGCCTGCCCTGGGATCGCCCGTAAGATAACCCACCTTGTTTGCATATTGGTTATGCTAATAAACCTGCAGCAATATTTCTCCACTTACATTACAGTGTCGTGTGTTTTATTTATGCACTTATGTACTTATGTGCTTTGTGATAACTGTTGCCGATATTGGCACTAAGAGTTTGTTTCTCAGCCGTAGACCCATGCAACCTATGTGGTCGGAGGACTCGAGGGACCGGGAGCTCTACGTGAGTACAACAAGCCGTTGCATTGATGCATGTGTAAACACTCAGTAACTGTTATTTTGTGGGTTGAGGGATTACACACAAGTATTGGCAGTGCACGTATTGGTGACACTGCATTGGCCACTTCCAATTAGCAGCTTCATTCATACTCCACAATGTCATCCAGTAACGCGCTACGTGACCGGGAAGCCGCAACGGAGGCTTTATTTTTAAATCTGCCAGAAACCAAGTCAACACAAAGGGGGCAGCCTAGCAATGTGATCAGCAACGATGTCAGAGCTTTATTAATGACTTTAGAGAAATTGCTCAAATTAGAATTGACGAAGTGGTGGGAAAAAAAGTCCCATCGAAAAGTACCGTGAAGTCAACCGGGTACCGAGAGGACTCAGAGTGCTCATCGCACCAAAGTTTGAAAATCCGAATCCTGCAATTTTGCAGGAGTGGGCAGACAACAACCTCCAAGCATCTATGAATATGGCCAACATATTAATAAAATACGCAGAAATTGATCGAGTGGGCATTCTATCTGAACTAGATCGTACCAATGGATTGTTAGAAGCCTCTGAGCAACAGGATGTGGTGGCTAAAGTACGTGCTGACATTGATATAAGACCTAAAAAAACACGAAGATACCATCAAAACTCGCAAGATCTGGAAATTTGCGAGAGACAAAGAAGATTATGCTTCTGGTAGAATTTTCACGTTTTCCAAGAGGTTTGACAACTACAAAAGACAAGCAATGGCTAACAAAGCATCAGAACCAGTGGCTTCAGCCTCGACTGTACGTATACCTTCCGAGTCTGAATCAGAAGCTAGCTCTGTGATGACCAACAGCGATTCTGATGAAGGAAGATCTAGTACATCAATCACTCAACCCATCACTATGAGCAGCCTGACCCCGGCAGAGGAACTACATTTTGTTCGGCAGTACCGGAGGCAGACCTTGCGCCCCCGCAATCCTGCACCTCAGCAAGGCGAAGCGGGAACCAATGCAGGAGGGAGAGGCGGAGCATCCACCGGAAACAATACCAACAGAGGAACAGGCAACAAGAAATGGCGCCGCTAATGCAAGCTAGTAGCAAAACTGTCATCAACCTCACTGAGACTGCATTATCATCAGCAGCAATTCAGCTTTTATCATTAGGATTGATGTATAGTCCAGAAAGCAACTTTTCCTATCAACAATCCAGAATCGATGTTTTTAAATTTATTCGCAAACTGAAATTGATGAAATTCTTTCAATTGTATACATTTTCTAGTAACAACAAGAGCATCCCCATGACCAGTGAGCCTGACGATATCTTGCAGGTTAAGGATATCCCTACACTACGTCTGTTGCACTCATTGTCCAACAAAGAGAGTGCTTTGAGTCTGTCCTCACAGCCTGCCATTACTCAATTGGGTATTACCATCAACAAACCAGCTAACAGTGCATTTCGCCCAGCTTCCACTCATGCCTAAGGATGCCACTGACATTTTCAATGACAGCATAGTAGAAGAGTTGAAAAAACTAAACCGCACCACTCTTCAGACCCAACATCGAAGAAACTACAAGGAAATACAATACTCGGCATTAATGAAGAAATTGAAAAAACAACATGACATTATCATCAATAAATCTGATAAAGGGGGCAACATTGTTTTATGACCACGCAATCAGTATTTGAAGGAGGCTAACAGACATCTGTCAGACACATCATGTTATAGAAAAGCCTCCAGACAGGATTTGAGAAAACTTCAAGATACTTTACTCAACCATTTGCTCCAGTGGAAGAGACAAGGTTTGCTTCCAATGATGAATTTCGTTTTCTTAAAATAGAGTATCCAGTAACTCCGGTGCTCTATTTCATTCCTAAAATTCATAAAGACGTGGTACCAGTACCAGGCAGGCCCATTATATCGGCAAGAAGAAGCCTTATGGAGATTTCCAAATACGTGGATTTCTTTTTACAACCCTTTGTTACTAATTTGCCTTCTTTTTTAAAAGAAACTGGAGATTTCCTTTCGAATATCAATTGTGTAGAATGGCGATCTGATTACTTACTCATTGTCATGGACATAGAATCGCTGTATACGAGTATTATTCATTCTGATGGGCTGGCGGCAGTGCAACACTTTCTGGGCAGTAGATCGATCAATTTGGAGGAACATAATGGCATGATTGTCAAAATGATAGAATTGTGTTTGTTGAATAATTCTTTTTTGTTCAACAATGATGTTTTTCAGCAGCTAAGAAGGGTGGCAATGGGGGTGTGCTTCTCCCCCAGCTATGCATGTTTACATGTAGGCTGGTAGGCGGAGCACTTCCTCATGGCAGAACACAGACAGTCTTGGAACAGCCATGTCAAAAATTATTGGCGCTACATTGATGATGTTTTTCTGATATGGGAAGGGTCTAGGGAAGCAGCTAATATGTTTATAGAATGTGCTGAATCTAAAATTTACCGCTACTATCAGTGACAACAGTGTTGAATTTCTTGATGTCTTGATCTATGTCAGTGAGGGATGCATTCATACTAAATTACATAGCAAAAAAAACGCTAGCAATTCTATATTGCATGCAGAGAGTTCGCAAAAAAACCACTGGCAATTCTATATTGCACGCAGAGAGTTTGCATCCCCGTCATTTGATCGAAAGCATACCATACGGCGAATTCCTAAGCATTCGCCGTATTTGTAGTTCAGACACAGACCTGACGCAATGCCAGAGCGAAGCATTTGATCTTTTTCTGTGTCGGGGTACTGCAAATCAGCACTTAACAAAGCCTTGTGAAGGAGGAGCCTAGCGCGCATCCAAGATGGTCGCGTGAGCACAGGGCTCCCCGGACCCTCTCTGCTCCTCGGAATCTATCCTGAGAATATCCTGACGTGGCTTATGGAATCTGGGAGATAAAGACCAGCTGAGCATATATCTCTTTTCAAAACTCAAATCGGACCTGGGAATCCTGAGTTGTCGCCGTCGGAACTTTTGGGACCCACCCGACGGAGGTGACCGGGGTGAAGGTGACCCGAGGGGCCGGGCTGCAATTGAACAACAGCGGCTTCAGCGCGGTGCCAGTTGCCGATCCACCACTTTCGGTTTCGGTTTTGCACTTCAGGAGACCGGCAGGGGGGTGCGCTCGGGGTGGCGAGGTGCTTCCTGGGCCTCTGAATGAGGTTTTCTTTCACCTGCTACTAGAGTGCCTATCGCCTCGGACCCCCTCTACCGACATTTTGTGGTCTTCTTGTTGGTGCCCTTACACCTCTTGATTGGGTGTCCCCTTGAGTGACCGTGTTCACATGGGGGGCAAAGGGGGTCCCGAGGGCCGCAAGACCAAGGCTTCCCTCCGCGGGGGAGCAGTCCAGAGCAATAACATGGACCGATACACCCAGGGCAGGGGGCCCTCTGGCGCTGCTGGCCCCCCCTCGGATACTGCGGAGGGAGGCGCGACCGTCTCTACGGAACTATCCCTGCAGGACATTATGGGCGCCATTGAGGGCATTAGGGAAACCATCGCGACGCAATATGAGGCCCTGGCCCATAAGATTGACACTGTCGCGATTGATGTCACCCTGATCCGGGCCGACCTCTCCAAAACTAACGAGAGGGTCCAGGCTCTCGACACACGGACCTCCACCCTCGGTGCGGAGGTGTCGGATCTGCGGGCCGCGCTTGGAGACATCAGGGTGGTCAACGATCATATGGCCCGGCGGCTTGAGGACTTCGAGGGACGGGCCCGACGCAACAACATCCGCGTCATAGGTGTACCGGAGTCCTCTGACGGCCGCCCGGTTGACCTCGTGGTCGAGGAACTTATCCTGAAACAGTTGTCCCCGGCTGGCCTAAGTAAGTTCTTTGCCGTGGAGCGGGCCCATCGAGTTCCGGGCGGTCGGCCACGGCCGGGGGCCCCCCCGAGGCCTATCGTGGCCAAACTGTTCTACTACAGGGACCGCGACGCTATTCTGCAGGCCTCACGGACCCACGGCCCGGTTCGTCATGAGAACTCGACCATCAATTTTTATCCGGACTTCACGCAACTGGTCCAGAAACAACGGATGGGATTCCAAGGGGTGAAGCGTCGTCTCCGCGAGCTGGGCCTAAAGTATTCGATGCTCTACCCTGCAAAACTCCGAGTGGAACATGGGGATCGGACAGCCTTTTTTGACTCTCCCGTGGCTGCAAGTGACTGGCTGGACTCTCTGCCGGACGGAGGTGGCCGTCCTGGACCCTCTGCGGGCACCGTGGGTGACGGGTCCCCTTTAGAATGACTTTTGGTCCTTGATTTTGCCGTTTTGCACTGTACAGTCGGGTCTTATTTCACTTGCATATTGTGTTTAACCAGGACCAGTGAGGGGGGCGGGCGGGGACGGGTCCCTTACCTCCTCTGGGGTCTTTTCGTAGAATGGGGTTAGAGGGGCGACAGGCACACTGCAAGTTGGGGGGGTTTTTTGGCCCGCAGGGGTGCAGGGTGGGGGGAGTTGGTCCTGGGGTGGGGTTGGGGGGGAGGTGGGGTTGTTTTGCTGTGTGTTTTTTGTTTACAGGGCGAGGTACTGATTTTTGTCCACATTTGGGAACTGTGCTGCAGGCTGGGGGACCCTTGATCTATTGGGGGGGATGGGGGGGGACGGGTTGAGGCTTATGTCATGGAACGTCAATGGGTTGGGGGACCGTATCAAGCGGGGTGTAGTACTGCAATATTTGCGTCGTTTGACTCCTGATGTGGTGTTTCTCCAGGAGACGCATCTGGTTGGTAATGTTTGTCATGCAATGAACAGGGGGGGATACCGCCTCGTGGCCCATTCTGGCTTCACAACTGGTTCCAGGGGGGTGGGCATTCTCCTGCGAACCTCACTTCCGGTGGAGATCACTAAGATAGTTTCGGATGACAGAGGGCGCTATGTGTGCTTGATTGGGAGGTGGGAGGGGCAGCCCCTTGCCCTGGTTTCAGTTTACGTCCCCCCGGGCCTCCAGAACTCCACCTTCACTGACTTGGGTCGAATGCTGCTTGACCTTCCGGACAGCCTCCTGCTCATGGGCGGGGACTTTAATTCTGTGGTTTCGGGTGAACTGGATCGTCACCCACCAAGGACCCTCCCCGCTGCCCAGGCATGGCTGGGTGGGATGCTGGATACCTTCGGCCTGGTGGATAGTTGGAGATTAATGCATCCGACCCAATGTCAATTCACCTTTCACTCGGGGGCGCATGGGAGTCTCTCTAGGTTAGACTACTTCCTTATGCCCGCGGCGCAGACTGGTCGGATTCGTGAGGTCAGGCACCTGGCGCGGGGTATCTCCGACCATTCTCCGCTGTGGCTTCTTTTCGACACCGGGCCGCGGTCTGCAGGGCGGATCGCTCCCATTAACCCATGGTACCTGCGAGACCCTACGACTCGTGACAGCCTGGTCAAGGCTATGGACCAATACTTCCTGGATAACGAGGGGTCGGTGTCGTCTGCAATGTCCCTGTGGGAAGCCTTTAAAACCGTGATCCGCGGACACGCCCTTTCCCAGATAGTGGTGGCTAAGAGGGTCAAGAGTGAGGCAGTGGTAAGGCTGGAGACTGACATAGTGGGGCTGGAGTCGGCCTTGGAGGCAAATGTCACTCCGGACGGGCTCCATGCCCTCAGCCTGAAACAGTTTGAGTATAGGTCCCTGGTCACTGACGCGGCCAAAACTATGTATAGGGAGCAGCAGGGTCGACTGTACGATGCCGGGGACAAGGCGGGAAAGTTGATCGCGTGGCTGGACAGGAAGGAGAGAGTGAATCGTGTGGTCCCGGAGTTGCGTGCTGCGGATGGTGTGTGTGTGACGGAGCCTGACGAGATTGTGGAATGTTTTGCCGACCACCTCCGGGCTGTGTACTCCCCAGTGACTGACAGGGATGAGGACGACTCTCGCCTTCTTTTGAGGGATATCGCCTTGCCCGGCCTGTCCGTTGAAGACCGTGAGCGGCTGGACGCCCCCTTGTCGGCGGATGAAATAGCGACCGCGATCCGCTCCCTTCGCTCGGGCAAGGCTATGGGTCCCAACGGTCTGCCCATTGAGCTATATAAATTGCGCCCTGACAAGCTTGCGCCCTTCCTCAGTCGCATGTTCCGTGAGTCTCTGGCGGCGGGTTCCCTCCCGGCCGACCAGCGTTTGGCCACGATAGTCGTTATCCCCAAGGAGGACAAGCCGCGAGACCGCTGTACTTCTTACCGGCCTATTTCACTGCTAAATGCGGAGCCTAAGGTCCTGGCGAAAGTCCTTGCCAATCGTCTGTTGAGCGTCGTGTGCGATCTTATTCATCCGGACCAATGCGGATTCATCCCGCATCGTAACACCGCTCTTAACTTGCGGCGTCTTCACGGCGCCCTTGCCAGGGCGGAGCTCCTCTCCGAACCGGCCGTGCTGGTTTCTTTGGATGCCACGATGGCTTTTGACACCATCGAGTGGCCATTCCTCTGGGCTGTCTTGGCTAAGTTTGGCTTTGGGGAAGGATTTATTGGCTGGGTGAAGCTTCTTTACACGGGACCCATGGCTCAGGTGGTGGTGAATGGGCGGGTCTCTCGGCCCTTTGCCCTCGGCAGGGGCACGAGGCAGGGATGCCCTTTGTCCCCTTTGCTCTTTGCTCTCGCCCTGGAGCCACTCGCGGCTTGGCTCCGCTGGGAGCCCTCGCTTAGAGGGATCCGGTGGGCCCCGGGCTTTGAGGATCGGGTTTCGCTGTATGCGGACGATATTCTCCTATATCTCACCTCACCGCGGCAGTCGCTCAACGTCCTCTTTGACGTTTTGACTTCCTTTGGGAATAATTCGGGCCTCACGATCAATTGGTCTAAATCCTGCGTCTATCCGATCTCCGGTGGTCCTCCTCTCCTGCCGCCTCGGCTTCCGATCCAGGTATCTCTGAGCGGCTTTAAGTACCTGGGGATATACGTTTCGCTGGACCCGGTGGCTCGCTATGAGCAGAATCTCCTGCGTCCGCTTCGGCGATTGCGAGAGGACACGGCCCGGTGGTGCAGGCTGCCCCTGTCCCCGCTGGGTCGGGCCGCGCTGTTCAAAATGATGTCCCTTCCCAGGTTCCTCTATGCACTCCAGAAATCCTTCGACGTCATCCCAGTGGCCTACTTTCGGGAGGTGGAGAGCCTGCAGAGGAGATTGGTGTGGGACGGGCGGGCGCGTATTGCTCTTGCTAAGCTTACTCTCCCCTGGTACGACGGGGGCATCGCGCTTCCCGACATTCGCAGGTATTATTGGGCCGCGCAGCTTTCGGCCATCAACCATGCCACGTATGCGCCTGGCCTGAATCCGGCGTATGAGATGGACAAGTTCCTGCTTCCCGGCGGGGACTATAACAGGGCGCTTTACTCCCGCTCGGCTGGCCGGACCCTTACGGGTCCTACTAAGATTGCGGTGCGGACCTGGAGGGCTGCCACTGCGGCCACGGGCTGGAGTGAGCGACTGACATGTGCTACTCCTTTGTTTGCCTCCGATCGCCTGGGGAGCCTCTGGACTACGAAGGGGTTTGACCAGTGGGATACGATTGGTATCAGCAAAGTGGGAGACCTGTGGCATAAGGGCGCGGTTAAGACTTTCGCGGCTCTTCAGGCCGAATATGAGCTTACGGACAGGGAGTTCTTCCGCTATGCCCAAGTTCGACACGCCCTGCTTTCAGTCTTTGGAGAGGGGACCAAGATCCCGGTTTCTTCGCCCCTCGAGGACCGCATACTTGACGGACATGTCCCTGACAGTACTATTTCTTTAATTTATAAGAAACTGATTAATCATCGGGCTGACCTCTTGGTGCGCCTTCGGGAGGCTTGGACGGGGGATGGGGTGGAATTGGACGACGAGGACTGGCAGTCTGCACTGTCGTCCCCCAAGGAGGTCGCCATTCCGGCCCGTCTCCGGTTGGTACAGCTTAAGATTCTTCACCGGGTGTATGTGACGGGTCCTCGCTTAGTCTCGATGGGATACTCCGATGATGGGCTCTGTAAGCGGGGTTGTGGGCTCAGCGCCACCTTTCTCCATATCCTGTGGGAGTGCCGCGAGGTGGCGGACTACTGGCGCCGGGTACATACGGTTATGGGACAGGTCACTGGGGTTGTGCTGCTGCCGGAGGTGCGTCGCTGTGTCCTGAATGTGTGGGAGCCCAATGATTATAGCGCAGCTCAGACTCGGTGGGCGGCCCTGGGGAACATGATTGCCAAGAGAGATATAGCGCAGCTTCGGGGTGCCCAGCGGCCGCCCACCGTGTCAGTATGGAAGGAGAATATGGACTGGTGTATGTTCAGGGAGAAGACTGTGTATGTTGCCCGTGGTAAGCCGGGGGCATGGGGCAGAATCTGGGGGCAATGGAATGCATATCGCGGGGGTATCTGTACGCCCCCCCTGGTGGACACCGATATCGCCATGTCCCCCTGACCCTTGACGGTTCCGGGCACCTTTTGGAATGACTACATATGGACGTTCGTTTCCCTTGGCCCCCCCCCCCCGTCCCCAGCCTCCCGGTACTCCTTCCTTTCGCGTGCTGCTTAATGGTCTGAACTGGAGTTCCCCGGAGGAAGCCTGACCTGCACTGTTTGTCTTTATGCCTCGCCTTTTGTTTTTCTTTTAGTTTTTTGTGTTTGTTGGACTTAAGTCTCCTGTTCCTTTAGAACTATCCGGAGTCACTACGGGGCCGAGCCCCGGGAACCGACTGCAGCTTTGACAAATGTATATTTTATTCTGTACTTAGCGGCCGGCCCTGGGGGTTGTAGGCCCGTGCATGTAATCGAATTATTGTTCAATAAAAACTTTAAAAAAAAAAAAAACAAAAAAAAAACAAAGCCTTGAATAAAGCTAACTCTCGCCCTAGGGAGGAAATACTGATTCCCAGAAAACAACAAGAAAAGCATCAGATATCCTCCACCGAAGGTATTGACAGTGATGTACGTGATATCAGATTTATCACAACTTTCAGTAGACAGGAACGGAAAATCCGCCAGATTATCTATTCTCAATGGCCGATTGTACTTACCGACATGACGTTACAATCTATGCTCCCAGATTTACCTTCTATTACGTTCAGAAGAGCTCCCTCTATGAGGGATGCCTTGGTTAGAACTAACCCTGAGGTAATTATCAAATCCACGTGGTTAACAAAGATGGGATTTTACAAGTGTAATACCTGTTGTGCTTGTAAATTTGGCATGAATTTAAAAGAATATCTGAAGGCATTTAGTCCCAATCCTATTTCCATCAAGGAACATCTAACCTGCCGTACAGAATATGCTGTCTACATGTTACAACGCACTTGTGGGCTTCAATATATTGGCAGTACCAAGCTCCCCGCACACAAACATATTTTACAGCACATACGGGCTAATGTGAATTCAGACCCCAGCTACCCCGTAGCGAGACATTTCAAGTTGGTGCACCAAAACATTCTTAAAGATTTACATTATTCAGTATTGGCTGCGGTCCCTACACTCATACGAGGGAGCAATCGAGAAAAAAATCTCTGCCAACTTGAATCTAATCTCATCCTGGCACTGAATACTAAAATGCCGAACGGTTTGAATATGGGGGAAGACTTACATAACTTCCTTTGAACCATCTAGTACATGCTTTTACACCCTAATGTACCACTGTATTCTAATTACTGCCTACTTTGCACATAACAAACTGGATTTCAGAACCTCTTTTCCCAAACTCACGCCTGTAATTTCTGAATGCTCCACTAGGCCTCTGAATTGGTCCAGGTCTGACACATTGCTGTACTATTTTGCACTATTTTTGTGATTTTTATCAGAAAATGCTTTATTTCCCCCGTTTTTATGATAAGAAATATTGATTGCTGCGTTTATGCAATTTCATTTTAGCACTAGCACTTTTTGGTTAACCATGTTAAGCATTAGCTTATCAGAGATTAGTTTGTCTGGCTTTAAGATTGATACTTCCATGAGGCTTCTGGATGTATTTATTGCATTTTTTGCACACTATGGTTATTATTATTTGCACATTCACTTTGCACTTTATTGACTATATCGACGCCAGTTGCAGTATATTTAGACAGAAATCTGTTTAGGGGTGTATAATTGACTTACATCTTGTGAATTGTTCTTATTCAAAAGATGAAAGAATTCATAGTATATATAAGTCACAGAATGATGTGGTCGGGGTATTTGCTATTTTGCACTGTCTTAGGCTGTTTTATCTCCCTCCACTATTACTTATTTCCCCCATTTTCAGGTATTTATTCTGAAAAAAGAGACCAAATTGTTGGATTAATTCTGCACTGGCAAAGACTATTAATATTGTCTCTTTTAATACTGTTTTTATACATTATATGTATATTCACATGTATGGCTTAGGAGACTTATATATATATACCAGGCAAATTAGATATTCCTCAGATTACGTGTTTCGGGCAACACGGGCAAAGAGTCCTGGTCCGTCACTGCTTCCAACCGGACTACCCAGGTGCGGATATATATATATTTCGGATACTGTAACACACGTATTGACGTTTACAGATTTATAAGGAAGACCAAATTAAGGAAGTATTTCACGATTAAAAACAACTTATATAACTCAAAGTAGGGCATTACAGGCCAGAGATATGCCACTTATGCAAACATTAGATCTCCTACGAGACATTCTAAGTGCCAATACGAGCACTCAAGAGGTTGCCAACATAGATGGGATTGACATTGCTAAACCGGGGCGCAGACCCTTTAAACCTGTATCTACCTTTGTCCCCACTATGCCACGAGACGCAATACATATATTTAATGACCGTATCACAAATGAACTTAAAAAACTACAACGGAAATTGCAAAAGCATCAGAATACCCCCAAGTATCATGTAAAGCGATACTTTGAGCTTATGAACAAATTGAAGAACAATAATGCCATTGTTATTAATAAGTCGGATAATGGGGGTAATGTCGTTTTATGGGACAGACATGAGTATATCAAAGAGGCATAGCGACACCTTGATGATGCTGCCTGTTACTGCAAAATTAACATGGCACAGGCAAAAAAAATACAGAAAAACTATAAAGATGATTTAAGCAGACGGAAAAAAGATGATCTTATCTCCAAAGATGAATTTACTTTCTTAAATAATGTCTTTCCTGTGTTACCTAACATGTATTTTATACCGAAAGTACATAAAACGAATTACCTGTCAAAGGCAGACCAATAGTTTCGGCAATTAAGAGTACCTTTGAAAATACATCCAATTATGTAGACTTTTATCTCCAAGACTTTGTTGTCCAGTTGCCAATATAAATTAAGGACACAACAGATTTTTTTATTCCAATTGAACAATCAAGTGTGGTCAGATGATTTTATTTTCCTTACTATGGACATCACTTCCCCTATATACTAGCATACCACACCCGGATGGGTTTAGGGCAGTGGAGTATTTTTGGGGTAAAAGACCGATTGAGATGTATTGTCATAATCAAATGCTTATACAAATGATACATTGGTGTTTGTACAACAACATATTTATGTTTGACAATGCAGTATTTCAGCAGTTACAGGGGTGGCCATGGGGGCATTTCTCCCCCAGCTACACATGTTTGCATGTGGGCTGGTGGGAGGAGCATGTCCTCAGGGTGCAGCATGCCCAAGATTGGTCCGAACATATAGTGAGATGGTGGTGTTATATCGACGAAAGTTTTGTGATATGGAGGGGGACCAAAGATCAGGCACAGAAATTTGTTGATGGTATAAACATTAACACCCTAAACTTACATTTCACTGCCCATATAGATGATGTTAGCGCAAATTTCTTGGATATCACAGTTCAAGCTAAACAGGGCAAAGTGGAAACAAGCCTATTTAAGAAACCGACATCAGGGAACACATTTTTACATGCTGAGAGTTTCCACCCACAGCACACTATTGCTAGCATTCCTTATGGAGAATTTTTGCGTATTCACAGGGCGTGTAGCACAATAGAAGCCCGTGAATACCATCAAAATGAAACCAAAAAGAGGCTTGAAGCTAGAGGTTATAATTCCAAGAAATTGGACATAGTCAGGAGGAAGGCCAACATCAAGGAGCGGGAAGCTCTTTTAAACCCTGAAAGACATGAAACTATTGAATCTATAGACAGAGCCAACGCAGTACCCAGTGACAATATGGAGGTACGGTTGGTGACCACCTATAGCAAGCAAGCCAAAATAATCAAAACCATAATTAAGAAACAATGGCCGATAGTTTTGACAGATGCAACGTTGAGAAAGGTTCTCCCAAAAAGTCCCACTGTTACATTTCGTAAGTGTGAGAAGTTGGCCTGGCATATGCTGTCCACTAGTTATAGGGGACACCTTGCACCAGTCCAATTCGACTCTTAAGGTGATAGGTTAAAAGACAACCTTTAAAGAAAGCTATCCTAGTGGTAGCTGTGGAGAGCAGCCTTCAGGCTAAGTCTTGAAGGAGTGTTAAGCTTATTGTTTTACCATGGATAACCTCTTGAATGACCAAATGAAAGAGTAGTCCACACAGGTATATATTCAAAATATATGTATTTATTCTAAGAACAAATCCCACTAGTCTCTTGAGAGGCTGGAGGTAAAGATACAATTCAATAAAGCATTTATAATCACAATAAATAGCACTGGAATCACAGGGCCCCAGGGGGGGACCAAACCATATATTAAAAAAGTGGTATAAGAACCACGACAGTTCTGCAGACAGTGCCTAGGGCACTTAGGATCGCTGGCCCCTTACAAACCACCCAAAGTAGTGAGGAAGGGGACCCACGGGGAGCGTGTGCAGTGATGAAACTACAGTCGGGATCCCTGTTAAACCCTATGGGAAATGTCGCGGTTGGAAAATGCAGGAATCTAGACACTTCAAGCAGGAGTTCGAGTTCAGGAGTTTTAAGTTAAGCTCTTGGAGGGCCCAAACCCACGATAGTACTGAGGTACCACTGTTACCTGCCCCAGGGAAGCCGGGTGCATAGGTCGTTTTCAGTGTCGGGTCGATGTCTCGTTTTCAATTGAAAAACGTGAAGAACTGCTACTGGCGAGAAGCGTCGTCAATGTCGTGCAGGTTAAAGATGTAGCTCTTGAAGGAAAGGACCTGAAAGCAGAGAGGACAGAGTCTGGGTCACTAGCCAGTGACCAGGGGCTTCAGGAGAAAGAGCCCTTCAATGTTGGGTGTTTCCAGGTCGAAGACGGGTAGCTTGGATCTGCAGCCACGGGGTCCAGGAGGCTTCAAGGAAGGCCAGCTGCTGCAGGGCGACCGTCCCACGAAGGATGAAGGCCGCTGCGGTGTTAGTGTCCGGATTGGATCCACTAAGCCTTGGAAACCGCAACCCACGCAAGGATAAAGAAACAGCTACGTTGCAGACCCACGAGGTCTGAGCGAGGTCTCCAGCGAGGAGTCTGTAGAGCAGGCCTGGAGCAACCAGGGGAGCTCTTGAAAGTGAAGTTTGACCTCCGCCAGGGCCCACCAGTCGAGAGACCAGGGACTGCAGGAGGCAGCAATTTGCAGTGCGTAAAGATGCGCCCACGGGTCGCCGGAGCGGGCTGGGGCGTTGTTCTTTGGCACAGGTGATGCTGAGAGGTTGGCTCAATGATGGGCCAAAGCACAACTTCCCCACTCGTCGGGTTCGTGTGCTGGGCAAGAGGTGGCCGATGTCCTGGGATATTGGGTATCTCGGCACCCACGGGGTCCACGGTGCTCAGCCTTGCTGTTCACACTCACTGGCCTCTGGGATGCTTGGGAACCCACCTCAGGGTAGGCAGAAGTCTTTGTTGTCCGTAGGAGCAGTGGAGTGCCAACCGGGCCACTTGCAGTGTTTCAGGTGCCTGCCAAGCAGGGGGGTAACTCCTTTATCCCAAGGGAGATTTCTTCCGTCAGCTGAGCGGCAGCTCGTCGAAGTTTCGAGTCTTTGAAGCAGAGTTCTCGTCCAAGATTAATCTGAAGCTCTGGGGACCCTGCACCCACCTTTATCCAGGGATTAGGGGAGAGTCTAAATCAGAGCCCACCAATGGGAGTTCAGGCGGAAAAGGGTGGCTACACCCTCTCCCCCTTGTGTGTTTCCCGCCAGGGCAGGGTACAGGATGTCCCTGAACCGGTTTGAAGCGGTGTATGCAGAATTAGGAACTGGAGAAGCCTACGTGCAAGTTTGAAAGGCATCCTAAGGTGCACCCACCCAGTTCCAATCCACATAGTCTGTCTGGGGAGGTGAGGACACCTCCCTGCAACAAGATCCCTATTGTCCAGCTGCCGTGGCTAGAGTTCTGCCCAGCAACAGGCAGCCAGAATCGTGTGGGTGGCGGGTAGCATCCATTTTGTACTACGTGTGCTCTTTTAAATTGGTGTCTAAAATCAACCGCTTTTACCATATCACCCCTCTAGCAGGGTGAAACATAGCCCTCTCTCCAATGACTGGATTGGGGGTATGATTCCAAGATGTTTGACACCAAACACAACATGGTTCTGTGCAGCCATTCTCAAGTTAGCATCCTATCGCGATTGATTATAATGCGCTTAAAAGTATATGGTATGGCTGCACTACAAACAACCTCGCACTCGTTTTAACGAAAGTTGCAGAGGGGCCCTACTCAGGTAGGGGTTCCCCCTCACACATATCTCAGCACCCTGCCTTGTAGGATTATCAAGGCCTGCCTTAGGGGTGACTTATGAGGATATATGTGTTGTATTTAAATGGGATACCTATATCCCTGTAAGGGGTGCAAGCACCACCTTACCCAGACTACAGTAGTGGTCTGGTGGTGTCAGTTTGTATGGCTGTCCCAGAGGTGGCACAATGAGTGCTTCAGCCCCTGGTAGGCCTCTGAGGGACCCATGCCCTGGGTACCTAGGGTACCATCTACAAGGGGCTCATAGGTGTCCTCAGTATCCAATTGGTATGTACCTAGGGTACTCACATCAGTTTAGAGAGGAAGCAGATAGGCTGGGGTCCTGGATAGCAGGGCCACAGCCTGGCTAGAGTAAAAAAAACAGTCAAAAAATCAGCAAAAAGTTGGGGGCAACTATGCAGTCGATACCAATCTCCTACAGTAAGGCATACTCTATGCGAAATGATCTGGTTAAGAACAGCCCTGTAATGATAAAAACAGAAAATTGGCTTTCTCCTAGAAAAGGGTTTTTTAAGTGCAGGTCATACCGAGCTTGCGAATTTGGTATAAATACCTCCACATATAAATCACCCTTTTCAGAGAAATCTTTCGCGATAAGAGAACATTATACATGCAGGACTGACCATGCAGTTTATGTGCTCAGGTGCAGCTGCAATCTGTGCTATGTGGGAAGCACTAAGCTGCAAGTACACATGCGCATTTTGCAGCCTCTCCGTGCGATTGGGAACTCCGACCTAGAATATCCCGTCACCAGACATTTCAAAGCTATACATGACAATAATCTGAAATGTCTGCAATACTTTGTCATTGACGCCGTATCCCCCAATAAAAGAGGTGGCAATCGAGAAAGACAGCTGCGCCAACTTGAGACCAAGTATATCATAGAGCTGGATACCAAGTCCCCGTTAGGGTTGAATGTCGGAGAATATCTACACAATTTTCTGTAAGGCAAGGGCTTAGACCACATTTGGGTATGATCTGATAAAAGTTTTTTAATAATACTTGGACACACTTTCCTCTTTTCCGTAAGTTTTCATTTTATTATATCAGGGATGCACTGGTCCATTTATGTAGGCAATGCAGATATGTAACAAATCTGACACGATATTGTAAATATAGGAATCGATAAGAGTATTCGCTCATGCTATTGGTACCCAGTGAGAGTTAACTTTCCTGCATTTTCTTTAAAGACTTGTATATATAGATGAAACCGCCGCCATAAGATTCTATATGTTTTAGATTGTGTTATTGCACTTTTGCACAATAATTGCTTATTTTGCACTTTTGCACGCTCCAGTACTGTTTAGGCATTGGCACTTTCTTTTCTTTTTAAGCATATTTATTGAGGCCCTGCCTTTCTCTGCGAATTTACACATGCATTGGAGGACACCTATGAAACATTGAAGTGACAATAATATGAATAAACAAACGCTTTTGCACTTTATATGGAAAGTACAGGCATAGTGTTGATATGCATACCTACCAAGAATAACAATTTACGTGATGTAGGATGTTATATGAATAGCGCATTAGGTGAGAGCTGTATTCATATATAATGAGAATTTTTTTATTTTTATAATACAGGTATTTAATATTTTTAGCATTTAGCGAATTATTGAGTTATTTTCCTGTTTATTATATGTTTATTTGTACGTATCAAACATCTAACCATGCAACATATGTGTAACATCAGTCTTATATTATGCACTGTGCACTTTATTCCCTATATGCATTCAATATTAGAGATGCCGTCCGGTATCAATGATTACTGCATAATGTTTAAGAAAGTAGAACTAATTTTCGCAGGGCCGATAATTTGTGTTTAATTACCTCAAAAACGGTAGATATCGTTGTATGGTATTTTTTCTATTTTCATTTGTATGCCGATCATGTTACTGGAAGCTGTATGTTCTGTTTAAATTCCCGCTTTTGAATACGTTCGTTATATGATCAAGGACACAGCTTTTGTCCGAAACGCGTCAGAGGCAGCACCCTTTCTTTTTGAAAATAAAACACTAATTTTGGCCTCAGCGAATACTTGAGTCCGTGGTCCTGTTTGTGCGTGACAGCACGAGGATATATATATATATATTCACTGTAAAAACCATAGGTTTCAGGGCTGTTATAGTTAGCTGGACATTTCACTCGTACTAAACCATTGAAATTCCTCCGTTATAGTTAGTTGTACTCACTATATCTCGCGCGCCCGCAATCCACTGCTGATGATGTCACATATTACATAATTCATGACATGGTCAGTGACATCACTGATGACATCTCAAATGACATCACTGATGACATCATCCAGTGAATGTGGTTTGGTTTCGATAGTTAAAAATGTATGATATATATAGCAATCTGCATTGAAGAATGAGTGGATATATAAATATAAATATCTGGATGGAGGATTTAGTAGCAGTGTGATTGACTGTTTACCTGACTATTTTATAGTGTCTCACTAAATATATTGGATAGTGACTAAACTGTGTGAATATCTGGATCACTTTGTCAGTTGTTGTGTAAACTGCTGTACCAGTTGGTTACTAGCTATGTGAAAGTCTATATTAGTTGTTGATTAGTTAACTGAGTATTTGTATGGGAGAGTGAATGTGGGGGTTGTGTGACTGCCGAAAGATGTGTGAATAGTTGATTCAGTAGGTATATGAGGTTAAGACTACATGTTATAACAGTTGTTTGGGTGAGTCAATATCTTTATGGGTGTGCTGATGAGCAAATATATCTCTTAATTGTACATGTCCAACAAACTAGAAAAATAAAAGGCAGTGTATGTGACAGTTGTTGTATATAAATAAGTATACATAAGACTCGGTGATTGTATGAGTGACTGTATGGATAACTGTATACTTGTAATAGTGATTTTATAACACACTAAGTATGAGTTACTATCTATATGAATAAATGAAGTGGTGTTTGTATAAGTGTGTAGCTGAGTAAATGTAAGTAGGATTCGTTGTTTGCATAGTCGGATGACTGCATAAGTGAATAGGATGTGTGCTGGTGTGTAATGTCGATATAGGTGTATAAGTATATTTGATAGTGTTCTATTCATCATTGACAGCATGTATGAGTGAATCTATAGGTAAGTGATTAGATGTGTGTGTAGATCTAGGAATCACTGAGTGGGGTTTTAGAAACTTGTATTGGTGTGTCAATGGATTCAAATATGGTACTCTGTATTTTACAGTGAGTATGAAAGGTTATACCAGTGTATGATGAGGTGTATCTGATTGTCACGTGGATGATGTCATCAGTGATGTCATTTGAGATGTCATCAGTGATGTCACTGACCATGTCATGAATGATGTAATATGTTACATCATCAGCAGTGGATTGCGGGCGCGCTAGTTATAGTGAGTACAACTAACTATAACGGAGGAATTTCAATGGTTTAGTACGAGCGAAATGTCCAGCTAACTATAACAGCCCTGAAACCTATGGTTTTTTCAGTGAACTTCTAAGGTTTTTTAAATGCTAATTCCAAACTATAACATGTCTGAAACCTATGGTTTTTTCAGTGAATTTCGAAGGTTTTTAAAATGATAATTTTTAAATGTAATAATAGTTATATTGATTTATACTGATTTTTACAGTTTTTTAACTGTTTATTTTTACATATTTTAATTTTAAAAATACATTATATATTTTTTTATTAGAAATAGAAATAAAAATGTTTTTTAAAATATTGAAACTGAAATATTGTTTTTTTTGTGGAATGTATAAGTGCAGAACTACAAGTGTGTTGGTTAGTTAGGATACTGCATGCATAGTGGATAGGGGTTTGAGGCAGTCCATGTGCTAATGCCTGGCTCGCTGCATGAGTACTTGGATGCTGACTGAATGATTAGAGTACTGCAAGGAGAGTGCCTGGGAGAATTTATAAGTGTTAGAATTACTTTTCAGAATCAGTACTGGGCTGAAAGATGCAGCACTGAGGTCTCTCCTAATAACAGGTGAGTAAATCGGAATTTGTAGTGCGGCTGATTTTAGATGAATATTTTAAACTTCCAAAACTGCACACTTAGAAAAATTTCCAAGTAAAACCAGTCAATGTTAGCCTATGGAAGGAAATTCAAGTTACTGGTAAGTACGGTTAGAATTACTTTTCAGGATCAGTATTGGGCTCAAAGATGCAGCACTGAGTTCTCTCCATGTTCACAGGAGTACTATTAAACAGGAACAGGGGTGGGAGCACACCGCTTCAAATCCCAGCAAGGTTCGCCTCTGGCATTGTAGTAAATGCAGTTTCAGGTACTTGCTTGCTTCAAGACTGTTCGAGTGTTTTGCCACAGTTGGCGCAGATAGTGCTGATCTCTGGACACATGGTTCTGGTTCTTTAACCGTCATCAGTAGAGATTACAGTCTTTCAAATGTGTAGTTTGCTGAGTAGGCTGCCAACATCTTTCTCAGGTCAGGTACCTCTCACAGGCATGCGGGTGCTTCATGCACGAGCTCGTCAGCTCAATGACTCACGGGAATACTATTAACAGGAACAAAGGTGGTAGCACACCGCTTCACCTCCCAGCAAGGTTCGCCCCTGGCATTGTGGTAAATGCAGTTTCGATTAATTGCTTGCTTCAAGAGTGTTCGAGTGTTTCGCCACAGTTGGCGCAGATAGTGCTGATCTCTAGACACGTGTTTCTGGTTCTTTAACCGTCATCAGTAGAGATTACAGTCTTTCAAATTTGGGGTTTGCTGAGTAGGCTGCCAACATCTTTCTTAGGTCTGGTACCTCTCAAAGGCATGCGGGTGCTTCATTCACAAGCTCGTTAGCTCAATGATTCACAGGAGTACTATTAAACTGGAACAGGGGTGGGAGCACACCGCTTCACCTCCCAGCAAGGTTCGCACCCTGGCATTGTGGTAAATGCAGTTTCAGTTACTTGCTTGCTTCAAGACTGTTCAAGTGTTTCGCCACAGTTGACGCAGATAGTGCTGATCTCTAGACACGTGTTTCTGGTTCTTTAACCATCATCAGTAGAGATTACAGTCTTTCAAATGTGGGGTTTGCTGAGTAGGCTACCAACATCTTTCTTAGGTCAGGTACCTCTCACAGGCATGCGGGTGCTTCATCCACGAGCTCGTCAGCTCAATGACTGACAGGAGTACTATCAAACAGGAACAGGGGTGGGAGCACACCGCTTCACCTCCAGCAAGGTTCGCACCCTGGCATTGTGGTAAATGCAGTTTCAGTTACTTGCTTGCTTCAAGAGTGTTCAAGTGTTTCGCCACAGTTGGCGCAGATAGTGCAGATGTCTAGACACGTGTTTCTGGTTCTTTAACCGTCATCAGTAGAGATTACAGTCTTTCAACTGTGGGGTTTGCTGAGTAGGCTGCCAACATCTTTCTCAGGTCAGGTACCTCTCACAGGCATGCGGGTGCTTCATCCACAAGCTCATCAGCTCAATGACTCATGGAAGTACTATTAAACAGGAACAGGGGTGGCAGCACACCGCTACGCCTCTCAACAAGGTTCACCCTTGGCAATGTGGTAAATGCAGTTTCAGTTACTTGCTTGCTTCAAGAGTGTTCGAGTATTTCGCCACACTTGGCGCAGAGAGTGCTGATCTCTAGACACGTGTTTCTGGTTCTTTAACCGTCATCAGTAGAGATTACGGTCTTTGAAATTTGGGGTTTGCTGAGTAGGCTTCCAACATCTTTCTCAGGTCTGGTACCTCTCACAGGCATGCGGGTGCTTCATCCATGAGCTCGTCAGCTCAATGACTCACGAGCGTACTATTAAACAGGAACAGGGGTGGGAGCACACCGCCTCACCACTAAGCAAGGTTCGCCCCTGGCATTGTGGTAAATGCAGTTTCGGTTACTTACTTGCTTCAAGTGTGTTTGATTGTTTCGCCACAGTTGGCGCAGATAGTGCTGATCTCTAGACACGTGTTTCTGGTTCTTTAACCGTCATCAGTAGAGATTACAGTCTTTGAAATTTGGGGTTTGCTGAGTAGGCTTCCAACATCTTTCTCAGGTCTGGTACCTCTCACAGGCATGCGGGTGCTTCATCCATGAGCTCGTCAGCTCAATGACTCACAAGAGTACTATTAAACAGGAACAGGGATGGGAGCACACCGCTTCACCACTAAGCAAGGTTCGCCCCTGTCATTGTGGTAAATGCAGTTTCAGTTACTTGCTTGCTTCAAGAGTGTTCAAGTGTTTCGCCACAGTTGGCGCAGATAGTGCTGATCTCTAGACATGTGTTTCTGGTTCTTTAACCGTCATCAGAAGAGATTACAGTCTTTCAAATTTGGGGTTTGCTGAGTAGGCTGCCAACATCTTTCTCAGGTCTGGTACCTCTCACAGGCATGCGGATGCTTCATCCACGAGCTCGTCAGCTCAATGACTTACCGGAGAACTATTAAACAGGAACAGAGGTGGGAGGACGCCGCTTCACCTCCCAGCAAGGTTCGCCCCTGGCATTGTGGTAAATGCAGTTTCAGTTAGTAAAGGACTAAATGAACGTTGTGATTTAAGTTGTTTCTTGTAAAGTACACCCCGGCATCATTATTGCACTAAATACCGAATCCTCATGCATATTTTAATTGTCGTCATTTAACTGTTCAACGTTTACAACATAGAAACGTTTCTCACTGATGTATCACCACTATGCCACCAAAGCCACCACTCACTTTTGATCCACTGTCACGTGCACACAATTATTTTAGTTTCTTAAACATTCCCATTGTCATAGTTCTACCATTTGCACACGTTTTATACCGCTCACACCAGATCTGTACACAAGGATGATCGTGCGTAAACCAACCTTGGACACAATTTCCCACTCCTTCCAGTTCCTATATTTTTGTATTATTAATCTTTACAAAGGTACATCGGCTCCTTTCAATTCCATCGCACTACACCGGACATCTAAAAACCACAAGTCTTTTTTCTCTGTAGTTTCATACGTTCATGATGCGTGTAAGGATTTAACTTACTCAATTTATACACATACAATTCTAGTCACTCCACATACAACACTCGGAGATAACCCGATAGAAGAATTCATGTGTTAAATCAATCGTTTTTATTCATTTATCGTTTTTCTTGATTTCACCTTTGTGACAATCTATATACAGGAACTACGAGTCTTTCTTCTCTGTAGTTCTGCACACACACGACGCGCGTTATTATTTAACCAATGGAGCACAACAATATTCACTTCCTTGTTCCGGGAACGCGAACTCGCATATTACACTCGAAGAAGATTGAATACAAGACCGCACACACAATCGATACAGTAAGTTATTTTTATCTTTGTCCACACAATCTTCTTAAGCTTACTGGGCACCAATATCGTTTGAAAGCTTACAACGCACAATAACTCTCTTACAGAAATTGGTAGATTTTATCAACGCGAAGCCAATACAATCGACGCGTTTCGTGAGTACGGTTCCCAATATGTGTTGACTTTCGTACACACCGTCTTGACTGCGTGCACGTGGACACACATCAACGATTTATGCACTTTTTCAGTACGCTTGTCTATCACTCATTTTCACCCCTTTTATCACTTGTATCATCACGCACTAGATGGCAATACCATTATGCACTTGTGTGTAAATAGGATCACATTTCTAGTTTTTCTTTAAATCGGGCACCAACGAGCACGCTATGTTTCTCGCACTGATCGCGATAAAAGTGTTAAGAAATTCACACGAGGCACATGTTCGATATCACCAAATGTATATTCGGTATGGTTGTTTAAATGTGCTGATACATTGTTTCCTCACTTATAGTATGTCATCCCCTGATGAAGGGCTTTCAGGCCCGAAATGCATTGGGCAGCAAGAATTCTGAATCAAGAACAATGCGAAGAACTGTACATGCATTTCAATGAATGAAATTTAATTGATGAAATCCATGAAGAATTAATGGACATTGCAATTTATTTACACTCGTAATCCATTAAAGAATTGAAAATTTGTCTACTGTTATCAAAACCATTTGATTGAGTGCAAAAGGGAGACATTCTTTAACGTTTAAAGCAGGGGTCTCCAACCGGTCGATCGCGAGCTACCGGTAGCTCGCCGACCCTCTGGGAGTAGCTCGCGCTGCTGTATAATTATTGAGACGTGATATAAGCTTTTCATATTGTAGCCCTTCATTCTCTTTGACAGCTATCAGCCCTTGCCCGCCCTCACACGAACCAGCTGTTCTGATTGGCTGAAGGGAGTTTAGGTGGGGCAGGGCAGGCTGGAGAACGTGATGTTTTTCCTCTTAGTCAGGCGCCACCTGTCTTTTCCAGGCTTTGCCCGCGCTTCGCATTTCTTTTCCGTTTGGGCCTCCCGGAGCAGCTTCTATTGTGAGGTAAGTGGGCCCCTGACCGAGCAGTAGCAGAGGCGGTAAAATGGACTCACTGCATGCAAGGCCCTTTCATTTTAACATTGTCTGCAACTGCGCTTTAGATCTGCCTTCGGTTATAAAGCGCAGTGGCAGGCAACGTTAAAATTAGAAGTCCTTTCAGGCACTGGGTCAGTACCGCGGCGGCAGCCTATGTTACATTTCAAGGTTCTTGCCTGCACTAATCCGCTCTCACTGACTTTACCACGCTTTAATTTACCTTCGCGTAGTAGTCAATGAAAGCGGCTCAGTGCATGCAAGTATCTTTGATTTTAACATAGGCTGCCACCGTACTTTACATCTGCATTAAGCAGGAATAAAGCGTGATAGCCAGTGTTAAATTGAAAGTGCTTGCCTGCACTGAACTGCTTTCGCAGTCATGAACAGGCAAATATATAGCGCAGTGTAGTAATCGGTGAAAGCCTTTCACTGATTACTACACCGTGCTATATATTTGCCTTTGCATGACTGTGAAAGCTGTTCAGAGCATGGAAGGACCTTTTATTTTAACATTGGCTGCCACCGTGCTTTACATTTGCCTTAACAGTAATAAAGCAAAGTGGCACCCGACGTTCAAATTAAAAGTCTTTGCATGCACGGTGCTGGTACCGCACTTTAAATCTTCCTTTCTGCCTTTAATAAAGCAGGGTGGCAGGCAACACAAAAAATGAATGGTCCGTGCATGCTCTGAACAGATTTCACAGTCATGCAAAGGCAAATATATAGCGCAGTGTAGGAATCAGTGAAAGCCTTTCACTGATTACTACACCACGTTGTATATTTGCCTTTGCATGACCGTGAAAGCTGTTCAGAGCATGCAAGGACCTTTGATTTTAACATCGGCTGCCACCCTGCTTTTCATCTTCCTTAACAGTAATAAAGCAAAGTGGCACCCGAGGTTCAAATTAAAAGTACTTGCATAGGGTTTGTGCAGGTGGAGATTAAGGAGTCTACTATCTTTGCCGGTGTGTTGGCCTTTCTATTATGTTCTGTTCAAACAAGACTTCAGGCAAGATGGTTTTCCAGTGCAGGCCTGATCCAGCAATATAGTTGAACCGGTATTTGTATTGAGTCTGACTCTCGTCTTTGCAGACAAAACATACGTATGTTTCCTGGAAATCACTCTTGGAATAACCAGCTCTTAACCATTCTTCTGATTTCTAGATGAGTCTGAATGGCTCGTACCTTTGCCTGGAATGCATTTCCTAATTTGAAGGCATGTATGGAGAAAGCATTGCCAACACATGTTATTGTATGCTGGAAATAATATACCCTGTGCTAGCCCGCAACATAAGTTTCTAGGTTGAAAGTATTTGATCATTTTTGCCTACAGTGATTTTTTAGGACCTTTACTACTTTATCTTATCACTACTTGAGTGATGCCTAATAGCCTGGATGAAAACTTCTTGTGAATGGTAACCAGTGAGGAGCTTTCAGCAGAGGAGTGTTGTGGGTGTGTATCTTTGTAATGTGCTGCTAACGCCAGGGCCAGCTTTAGGGCAGCGCGACCGGTGCCACTGGGTGCTGACTTTGTGTGGGGGCGCCAATATTATGGAAAAGCACTTTCTGCTGCATTCCTGGCCTCCAGCAAATTTCAGACATCAATCAAAATATCAAATTAAGTGGGTGATGAATGTAATTCCTGGAAAGAGAGAGATCGGAGGTTTGTGTAATAATCTGCAAAGGAAGTTTTTACTCATCGTTAGGTAGCACAGAGGGTTAATATGTCTGCTGTAAAGAACTTGCAGATCACAAAGTGCATATATAACCTAATGTAAACAGGTCAGTGGGTTACTACTTTTGTCAGAGAGAACATATTGTTGCTAGCTCTTTATAAGTTAAAATCCTAATGTAGAGCAGTGAGCAAGTAAACTTATCAAAGAGCTGCTTGAAAACTGCAAAGTATTGGCTGGCTGAACCGTTTTGATTTCCCCCAGTTTTTCATTTCCCTAATATTGCAAAAATAGGTTAGTTTGGGTAGAAATCAATTATTATTATTAAAGAGAAACCCCCAACCATGCATGGTGTTAAGTTTTAAATTCTTTGTTTCTGCCTCTCCTGACCAAGCACTTTTAAACTATCCTGCCTACCAGTATAGATGACCTGTGACTCCTACACCTTCTTGTCGTCTGTCTTATTTAACATTTGATTGATTGTCTCTGTGTAATCTGTGTGATGTAGTGTTTTGACACCTTATAGGATTGGCGCGATAAAACTAATTAATTGCATCAGAGAGAGAGTGGTTATTAAGTATTTTGCTCAAACCACAGTACGGGCTGTGAAGAAATTAGGCTTAAAGTTAATGAAACAGGGCGTGGGGGTTCTCTTGGAAAAATGCGTGAGTTGCTTGGGGTTAAGTAGCTCACGATGATTTTCACTGACCAGAAGTAGCTCTTACTACACAAAAGGTTGGATACCCCTGGTTTAAAGAGTGCGATTACATTGTAAGATATCCTAATACTCAGGAGGACCCACCCAATTGCACCACCTCCAGATTTACCACGTGAAGTACCTCATTCTTCCAAGGAGTGCTGTGGAGGTGTAGCCTCTTCATTAAGTACACGAAGATCAGAAGTAGTTCATTGAGGTTTTATTAGGTACAAGCAAATGAAGAAACCTCATCCAACAGCATCAAGAGTAACAGCTTCTCTCCCATTTGAATATCCTCTGCACATCATTCAGTGTTCTAAACATCTCTAGGCAACCTTACCATATTCTAAGTTCTATATTCTAGGCTTACTAAGGACACACTAATACTAAGAATACCACAAGTGCGCTACCCTGTTCATCTATTAAAGGAAGGGGAAGGGACAGCATGGGAATAGAACCTGAAACGACAAAGACAACAGGTTAACACTAGAAGTCTGTCTACTCTCATGCCCTTCTCGCTAATGCAGTCCCCGAAATCTACCTGGAAAATAACAGCCGACGGCAGTGTATGTGGGTCCCAGCGAGCCTTGCTAGCATTCCCCTGAAATGACAAAGGTTCACGAGAGTTACCTCTATCCCTGTACCTCCTCAGTGTTATATACACATTGATTCACACACCTACCCACAACAGTTTGCTTAGCAGTCCCTTCAGATAACCTGGGTTCAAATGGCTGGCAGAGAAGTGACCACAGCTGGATGCAGTACTGGGGTTCCGTCATCACAGCACTGGCTCCACAAGAAATAACACTGCAGCTTCTAGCAACACATAGGGTTCCTCAAAAGAACATATTTTGTCTTTCCAGGCGAGTTGGTAACTCCCAAGCTGCTAAAATGAAAAAAGGGGTGGTAATCCAGTCTACTACGGTAATACGTGGACCACTGCCATATTCCGCCATAGCTGGAGGAAGAAAACACACACAAAGGGGACCTGAGAGCGCGTCCGGTAATACGCGGTTGTGACCGCTGCCGATCCCTCTCACGTGGACTATAATGCCGTGCTACTCCGGCATGGCAGGGCAAAGGGATGTACGCGAGGGCGCTCTCGGTAATACGCGGTTGAAACCGCCGCCGTATTACGCCGCCCCTCACGTGCTTCTGTGGTGGTAGACACCTGGAGGGTGTAGCGCGGGTCAAGGTTCCGCGGGCACACACGCAGTCCGCATTGACTGCAAAAGTCTCAAAATGAACCGGCAACAGCAATAAGCGGATTAGATCTCCGCCGCATCCCACTCCATTGTATCTCCCACAAAGTACTCACGGTCCTCAGATGGCCGAGCGAACGACTCTCCGAAGGCTCGGTAACTGCACAGGACTCCTTCCTGATGCTTAGTTCTCCACAGCCGCGAGAGATCTCCGAAACGGGAACAGATTACGCACAACTTCCCGTGCGCCTCTGTCGCCTAAATCCCCCCTCCTGGGCAGGCCTTCTGGGAGTTGTAGTCCGCTGACAGTTAGGTAGGCGCGACACGGTTGCCTCCTGACAGTAGGTACCCCCTCCTAGTGCCTCCTAGGCCCAGGCTTCAGCGGGAATCGTCTGTGGAAGGAGCGAACCGCAGCAGGCGCATGCACATTGCTCCAGGGTTCCCATGAGTCGTCTTCAGCCGAATAACCCTTCCAAGAAACCAGATACCACAACACTCCCCTCCTGAGCTTGGAATCCAGAATGCTACGAGCCTCGTATTCCATGCCCCCGTCGCAACTCACAGGGGACGTGCTCGCCTACGAGCCCCTATGGCAGGTTTCAAAAGGTTACAATGAAACACAGGGTGGATACGGAGCACACCAGGCAGTTGCAGCTTGTACGTAACAGGGTTGAGTTGTCTCAGAATCTTGTAGGGCCCGATGAACCTGGGATGAAAGATGCTGCGCAGCTTGAAACGTATGTTTTTGGTGGATAGCCACACCTTGTCTCCCACTGCATACTGAGGCCCTTCTCGTCTGTGACGGTCTACCCACAGTTTGTAGGCTTGTTTGGCCCTGATCAGATGCTTTCTGACTTTACTCTGCAATCCATGTAGCTTTATAACGTGTGACATCACCACCGGTTGATCCCCTACTTCTTTGGGGATGTTTATAGGCAGTATTCTAGCATCGTATCCATGGGTTGCACAGAAAGGAGATAGTCCTATTGAACTATGCCAAGCGTTGTTATAGGCCAGCTCAGCCATCCATAACAGGTCGACCCAAGACTCCCGGGCGTCTGTGGCATAGCATCTGAGGTATTTCTTTAAGGTTTGGTTCAACCTTTCCGTTTGTCCATCCGTCTGGGGGTGACAACTCGTTGACAGCGCTGGTTCAATGTTCAAGGCCTTGCACCTTAGTTTCCAGAATCTGGCTATGAACTGGGGGCCCCTATCGGACACTATGATTTCTGGCAGTCCATGTATTCGAACAACGTTAGCCAACAACAACTGAGCCGTTTGGCCGGCCGTGGGAAGATTCCCACATGGAATGAAATGCCCCATTTTGGTGAGTCCGTCTACTACTTCTAAAACAGCTGAATAGCCCTTCTCCAGGGGAAAACCGGTGACAAAATCCAAGCTGATGTTCTTCCATGGGTAATGGGGGGTAGGCAAAGGGATGAGTTTACCTTTCTTTCCGACTGTTTCGTTTTTTGCTCAGGCACATTCCTCACATCTGGACCCCCAGGAGACAACATCAGCGTGCAGAGAGGACCACCAGAAATGTCTTTGTAATAACTGCTGGGTTTTTTGTATTCCAGGATGACCAGCTAATGGAGAAATGTGACACCACGAAAAGGCCTTCTTTCGTAGAGCGAGAGTGGGAAGGAATAGTCTGTTTTTAGAGAAAGGCAACCCCTGTCTCACAGAGCGATCTGCTTCCTTAGCCGCCCACTCATCCCATGCCTGCAGGGACTTATGTTTCTTTACCTCCTCCAAAAAGGTCTCTACCCGGACCACACACACCACCTTGGAAGGCTCAATGATAACCTCTGATTTTGGTTGGTAAAGAGGGAGGTCACTTAGTTCCAGTCTCGATAAGGAATCCACCTTGCGGTTTTCCACTCCGGGTCTAAAGGTGACAACAAAGTCGTACTCCGCGAAAAACGACATCCATCTCATTTGCCTTTGAGAAAGGTGTCTTGCCGCCTTCATGTATTGTAATTTTCCATGGTCAGTATAGACGGTGATAGGGTGACTGGCCCCCCACAGGTAATGCCTCCACTCCTAAAAAGCCTTCTTTATTGCCAACAGCTCCTTTTCAGCAATGGTGTAGTTCCTCTCGGCAGGGTTCAGTTTTCGGGAGAGGTAGGCCACAGGGTGCAGTTGGCCGGTGCCGGGGTTTCTTTGGGACAATATGGCCCCAATAGCCTCATCTGAAGCATCTGCCTCTACTACAAAGGGGAGCTCAGGACGAGGGTGTACAAGCACCGGGGCTGCAGTAAAGGCTGTTTTCAGGTACTCAAAAGCTTTCCCCGCCTCTTTGGTCCACTGGAAGGTACAGCCCTTCCTCAGCAACTTGGTGAGTGGCGCGGCTATCTGCCAAAAATGGAGGATGACTCTACGGTAGTAGTTCGCGTAGCCCAGAAAACACTGCACCTCACGCACGTTGTTGGGGGTTGGCCATTCTTGGACTGCCAACACCTTTCTTTCAGTCATGTGCAAGCCCTCGGGACAAAGCATCACCCATAGGAATTCCACTCTCCTCACCCCAAACTCACATTTACTTAATTTACAAAAAAGCTTGTGAGTTCGCAACTTGGACAATACTTTGCTAACGTGACTGACATGTTCTTCCACTGAGCTGGAATAGATGAGGATGTCATCTATATACACAACTGCAAACAAATCCACATATTCCCTCAGCACATCATTGAGAAAGTATTGAAAAGCCGCAGGGGTGTTACAGAGGCCGAACGGCATAACTGTATACTCAAACAAGCCATACCGCGTCTTAAAGGCGGTTTTCCACTCATCTCCATTCCTAACACGCACCAAATGATATGCCCCTCTCAGATCTAGCCTTGTGTATATCTGGGCCTCCCTCACTTGGTCAAGTAATACAGAGATGAGCGGCAAAGGGTACCTGTTTCTTACAGTATTCTTATTTAACACTCGGTAATCCACACAAGCCCTTAGATCACCGTTGGCTTTTGAAATAAAGAAGAGAGGGGATGCAGCGGGCGTCCTTGAAGGCCTAATGAAGCCAATTGCCAAGTAGTGATCCAGGTACTCACGCAAGTGTTTGGTTTCTGGCTCCGAGAGTGCATAGACTCTACAGGCAGGTATGGTGGCTCCCTCCACTAGGTCTATTCTACAGTCGTACTCCCTGTGCGGGGGCAATTGCTCAGCCTGCACTTCGCTAAACACATCCTCAAAGTGTGCATACTCCCTAGGCAAAACCACTTCTTTCTCCGCGGCAGTGGCCACTACGTATGGGTACAGTAAAGCCACCGATTGGGACTGGGGGTGAGGAACCAAGTGGGTTTTGCATTCCTCAGATAGAAACTGGACGGTTTTGGTTCGCCAATCTATAACAGGGTTAAGGTAACACAACCAAGGCATCCCCAATATTACCTCATATTGGGGTGCTTCTATTATGTTAAGAGACAACCTCTCTGTGTGTCTTTCCTTAATGAGGTTATGTGTCAACACGACGGTTTCTGTTTGGTCGACCACTAATCCCAACTTCAAAGGTTTACCATCAACTGCCAAGACTTCTTCGGCTGTTGTTTTGCGTATCCTCCGTAGCCTCAATCGGGCAACGAGACCACTGTCAATAAAGTTTCCCGTGGTCCCGGAATCTAGCATGGCCTGAACATGGTGTATCTGGTTACTGTGAACAAGATCCATAGGGAGGAGTAACTGTGTTTCGGTTTCTCTCACTGGAGACGTGGCCAAGGAAGGGAGTTGCAAACCCTGGTTCATCTCACTACCTCCTAGCACCACTCCTGAAGGGGTCAGACCGTAAGAAGAGGAGACCGCCACTATCATAAACCTTGTATTCTTCTGTTCTCTCTCTCGTCTTTGGACAAAGGAGGACAAACTGCTCCTAGTTCCATTGGCCCCGTGGGGGCTTCTGGGCTGTTCATAGGTCTACGATGGGACTTCTCCGATCTATAATACCCCTTATCCCACCGTCTTCTATCTCCCCCTCTCTCCAGCATTCTCCCATCCAATCGTAACGTTAAATTAATCATATCTGTACAAGTAGTGGGTTGGGGATCTATTTGAGCCATTACGTCCTTTAGTTCGTCCCTTAACCCCTGGTAAAATAGAGACATTCTCTTTTCCTCCGGCCAGGCGGTTTCGGCTATCAATCTATTAAACATAATGAGATATGTAACCAAGTCTCCTTTCCCTTGCTTAAGCTCCAATAGTTCTCTATCTGCGCAAAAAGTGGTTGCCCTGCGATCAAAAACCCTCTCGAATTCTGCCCTGAAAGCAGCCGAGTCAGATAACACCATGTCGTTGTTTCTAACTAAAGGGACCGCCCAGTTGGCTGCATCCCCTATTAAGTAAGAGATAGCGAACGCTACTCTGGAGTGGTTGTTGGGAAAAGAAGCTGGTTTGCAGGAGAAGTGCAACATAATTTGGGCTAAGAATACCTGTACCTTTGAGGGTCCCTTGCATATCTTTCGGGACTAGCCAGGGGAATGGGTGGAGGGACCGTAACCTGAATCTGGGAAGTACCTGGGTTAACCTCAAACGGGTTTAGGGATAATTTCTCTACTTTCTCCTTCAAGGCCGCGGTCTCAGCCTTAGAGGATGCCAGTTCTTGCTGCACCAGGAGGAGTGCTTGGAGAACGTCGTCCATTGTCGCCATTTTTTTAACCCCGTCTGAACCGGGCAGAGCTACAATACTTGGACGCGTAATTCTGTCAGACCTGGCTCCGCAGGGTTCAGTCGTTGATGAAAAAAGGGTCCACCTCCTGATATTACCAAGTCCCTGGTATTGAAATATCTACAGGGCTTTCGAACTATCAGGTGAGGGAAAGGAAGGGGAAGGGACAGCATGGGAATAGAACCTGAAACGACAAAGACAACAGGTTAACACTAGAAGTCTGTCTACTCTCATGCCCTTCCCGTTAATGCAGTCCCCGGGATCTACCTGGAAAAGAACAGCCGACGGCAGTGTACATGGGTCCCAGCGAGCCTTGCTAGTATTCCCCTAAAATGACAAAGGTTCACGAGAGTTACCTCTATCCCTGTACCTCCTCAGTGTTATATACACATTCATTCACACACCGACCCACAACAGTTTGCTTAGCAGTCCCTTCAGATAACCTGTGTTCAAATGGCTGGCAGAGAAGTGACCACAGCTGGATGTAGTACTGGGGTTCCGTCACCACAGCACTGGCTCCACAAGAAATAACACTGCAGCTTCTAGCAACACATAGGGTTCCTCAAAAGAACATATTTTGTCTTTCCAGGCGAGTTGGTAACTCCCAAGCTGTTCAAATGAAAAAAGGGGTGGTAATCCAGTTTACCACGGTAAAACGCGGTTGCGACCACCGCCGTATTCCGCCGTAGCTGGAGGAAGAAAACACACACAAAGGGGACCTGAGAGCGCGTCCGGTAATACGCGGTTGTGACCGCCGCTGTATTCCGCCGCCTCTCACGTGGACGATAATGCCGTGCTACTCCGGCATGGCAGGGCAAAGGGATGTACGCGAGGGCGCGCTCGGTAATACGTGGTTGAGACCGCCACCGTATTCCGCCGCCCCTCACGTGCTTCTGTGGTGGTAGACACCTGGAAGGTGTAGCGCGGGTCAAGGTTCCGCGGGCACACACGCAGTCCGCATTGACTGCAAAAGTCTCAAAATGAACCGGCGACAGCAATAAGCGGATTAGATCTCCGCCGCATCCCACTCCATTGTATCTCCCGCAAAGTACTCACGGTCCTCTGATGGCTGAGCGAACGACTCTCCGAAGGCTCGGTAACTGCAGAGGACGCCTTCCTGATGCTTCGTTCTCCACGGCCGTGAGAGATCTCCGAAACGGGAACAGATTACGCGCAACTTCCCGTGCGTCTCTGTCGCCTAAATCCCCCCTCCTGGGCAGGCCTTCTGGGAGTTGTAGTCCGCTGACAGTTAGGTAGGCACGACACAGTTGCCTCCTGACATTTGCTGAGTAGGCTGCCAACATCTTTCTCAGGTCAGGTACCTCTCACAGGCATGCGGGTGCTTCATCCACGAGCTCATCAGCTCAATGACTCACGGGAGTACTATTAGGAACAGGGGTGGGAGCACACCGCTTCACCTCCCAACGCAGCTCCCTGGCGCAGACTGGAGGTACCTGGTGGGCTAGTTGGCCCCCAGGGACCCTCAAGATTGAAGGGGAATTAATTCCTCAACCTAAAACGCGCCACAGGGCGCGTTTGCACAATGGTGAAGGAAGGGGGCGGGGCCTGAGGTGACATGTCTGCAAACACGCCCTGTGGCACGTTTTAAGTTGGGGAATTAATTCCTCTTCAATCCTTTGGTCCCCTGGGGGCCAACTAGCCCACCAGGAACCTCCAGTATGCACCAGGGGGCTGTCTTGCAGAGAGGTGTTCAGAGGCCACGCCCCTTTTTACACCTCTCTGCAACGCAGATCTGTGGCGCTTACTGGAGGTATTAATAGCCCCGGGGACCCCATCCCCCGGGGCCTGGCCACTAGTTGGGGACCGTGGGGGGGTCCCCAATCCCCTCACGGTCCCAGCCGGCTCCCCACTTCCTGCTGGCATTGGTTTTCCACATGGGGAGCAGCTAACATGCTGCTCCCCATGTGGAAAAGCAATCAGCTTTGCTTCATTGAAGCGAAAGCAGGTTTCCCTGCTCTCGCTTCAATGAAGCAAAGCAGTTTGCAATGGCAGGGTGAGAGCCGCGAGGCTCCCGCCCTGCCATTGCAAACAGCGTTGTACCTGGGGGGGTACCCCGGGACACTGCAGGAGCAGGCCCTGGGGGGTGGTGGTCCCCAGGGCCATCATTGGCTCCAGGGGGGGGGCACGCGGCCACCCTCCCGCTTAATTTAAAGCCCCGGGGGGGTGGTGGTCCCCGGGGCTTGGGGGACCCCCTATTTTAAATATTTAGTGACCCGGGGAGGTGGAGGTCCCTGGGGCGTGTGGGGTGGCTCGAGCCCCCCCACAGGTATTTTATTCATTAAACAAGCCCCGGGGGGTGGCGGTCGCTTTATATGGAGCACCATTAACCGCCACTTATACTCTGAATCTGCTCATCTCAACTGTCTGTTTCTCTAACAGAGTTTTTAAGCATAGGATTAGCACAGTACCATCCACGCTGAGCTAGAGAGTGACAGAACCTGCTGCCATTTTTACAGCAAAGTCAGTAAGTATAGGATTGGGAGGTGCCATCCACGGCAAGCTGAAAAATGACAAAAGTCTTTTACCACTCCAGGCCCAGTATTACAGCTGCTCTCGACCCCGGAGACCTAAACCCCCGGGAAAATAATCAAAGAGAAGAGGGGAGCGTGCCCCCTCCCCGAGCAGATCACTGCCCCAGGGACTCCATCCCCCGGGGCCTGGCATTAATAGTAAAAGGGAGGACCTCCTCCCTAGGGACCTAGCATTAAAATTCAATGGAAGTGGCTGTGCAGCCCTCCTTCCTGAGCCTCTTAAGACCCAGAAGAGCCCATCCCCTGGGGCCAGTTCCTATGTGGTGTCCCCGGGAGATAACCCCCCGTAAACTGTTTCCCTGCCTGCACAAGCAGGAAAAACTTGCCTGCTCCCACCTTGGCAGCAACTGCAAAATCCTCCAGCGGGTGGAAGCAGACATTTGTTTACCTGACCTGGCTCTTACGGGCAGGCAAACTCAGATTGCTCTCTCCCAGTGGGAGCGGTGAAAACTATCAGCTCCTGCCAGGCGAGAGCAATGCCGGCTCCCACTGCACCGAGGATGGGTGCATGGGGGAACCGATGAAGCTTTGGTACCCACCTAAGGCCCCCGGCCATGGGGTCCCCAGGCCTGTAAAGGCTGGGGCAAGGTGCTGCATGTCCCCCTCCGCTTGATAAAAAAGAAGGCTCTGGGGGATGGGGTCCTCAGGGCCCATAGTGGCTCAGGAAGGGGGGCCAAGTTCCCCCTTCCTAAAATAAAAAAAATAGCACCAGGGGTTGGGGTCCCCAGGGTCCGTCAAAGCTTGGCACATAACCCTTCCAGTAAGTAAATGACTACAGGTCTGGTGGATAGGGTACCTGGGGTCTGTAAAGGCTGGGGGAGGGAGCTGCATGCCCCCTCCCAAATAATTATAAAAAAGGGTGTCCCGGGTGGGCATTGGGACACCCAAAATTTAAAAAAAATGAAAATAAATGAGCAGCAGGAGACGCTCAATTATTAATCACTCCTCCTTGAAGGAGTGCCCTATAATGCCCTGCGAGGGTTCTTTAAACTTTTTTCGCTTGGCCTGGTGATGGTCCCTAGAAGGGGCAGGGGCACCACCAAGCATTTTCTAATGTTGAGGGGACTCCAGGGAGTGAAGCAGCAAACTTGCAACATTAAAAATAACAGTAAGTCTCCTGGATCATTAAATCCATGACCCCAGAACTTTCCATAAAGCTCTATGCTCTTCAGCTGGAGTGCAAGGCCGTCTTGTGGTTGTTTTATGATTGGATGTTGTGGGCTGAAAAATGTTTTTTTTAAAAAGACTAGGAGACATGTTGGTTTTATTTAAAAATCGAACTGCATGTCTCTGAGTCTTTTTTAAACATTTTCAGCCCACAAAATGCAATCATAAAAACAATGTTAAAAGAAGCACGCACAGCCTTTTATAATTAAAATATTTTTATAATAATCACTATTATTAAACATTGCATCGTGTGAATTACTGAAATATGCACTTGATTAAAAATATTGGATTTTAGGAGAAAGATGATAATCTGTTTTATGTATATATATTCACTGAAAAAAACAAAAGTTGCAGGACGTTATAGTTAGGCTCAGATTTCACTCATACAAAACCAGTGAAATTCAGGAGTTATAGTTACCTGAGTTAACTATAACTTACGCCCCACAAATGCACTGCTTATGACCTCCCATATTACATCACTTATGACATGACCAGTGACATCACTGGTGACATCACTGATGACGTCCCAAATGAAGGGCGTCCCTTCCTAATAGCGAGTCACACTGATATGTAGGAATGTGTTGCGACCATGAATGTGGTCTAAAAATATTCGCACTTTACCACCAATTTCAAATTGGTGGTAAGCCATTTGCAAACAAGAAGGGGTCCCAATCGGACCCCTTCCCCTTTGTGAATGGGGGAACCAACATTTATTCAGAGCAGGAAGTGGTCCCACAGACCACTGCCCACTCTAAAAAAATTAAAAGAAAACTTTTCATTTCTATTTTTGAAAAGCATCCCGTTTTCCTTTAAATGAAAATGGGCTGCATTTAAAAAAAATGTTTTATTTAAAAAGCAGTCACAGGCACCATCCCTGTGAGTACTGGCCATTCCCAATGGGTCACAAATTGTGGCCTGCCTCATAAATATTAATGAGGCATATCCCTTGCGATCTATTTGGGAATCGCAAACAGTGTCTCAGACACTGTTGTACATCAGGTTTTGTGACTGGCAAATTATGAGTCGCTAAAAATTGCTTGCAACTTGCGAGTCGCAAACGTTGAAGGTCGTACATCTGGCCCCAAGATGTTGCCTGTATCCATGACTACTGGTCTTTACCAATTAAGTTTGCTTTCAACTTTTTTGCTAGTTTCAGAGGTTGGTTGGTTATGTTTCTTGACCAAAATCCTATTTATGAACATTTTGCAACTTATTTCCAATAACGTATTGTTATGAAAAAGTGAACTAGCCTGTATTTACATGTCACTTCCTGTGATGTCATTGAGGCAGTCAAAGGACACGTACAGTTAACTGTAGTAGTACGGTAGTATTACTCCAAGTATTTTGGTGAACTGAAACCACTGGTCGGTAACACACTGTTCGTTCAGTTGACTCACCGTGTTCGGCTCTGCAAATGATTTACTCTGCCTTTGAATTCCTCCTGCCGCTTAAAATTTTGCCATTGTTTATTTTTATCAAAACATTTGCAGATTAACTTGAGTTGAAAGCAAGTGTAACGGGTCATTTTATTGCAGTAGGATAAAACCAACATATAAATTTGACATTTGCCGCCCATATGTCACGCTGCTGACGATCTATAGTAGGTCCTGTTACAAATAGGCGTATCCATTGAATGACTGGAAAAAAGCTTGGAAATGGGAGCAAAGATTGTGTCTGAAATTCACGATCCACCCCAAACACTCCTTTTGACTTCACAAATGTTGTATTCCAATAACAAGTTTTAAACTCATGATGTCTTGCTTATGATTAATTTACCTTAGTACAGGTGCACTAATCTACACCACTGTAAGATTATTTCTTAGACGGTCTGCAGTTTTGAAAAATCCACTAGGACTTGTGGAGAGTGACAGCGATGGAAGGATGGATGCACATTTCCTGTCCGATGGAGTTCATTTATCCATTGATTTCGAGAAAGAAATAGCATAAGATTGTTAGGAGGGCAGAAAGTAATCTGAGGGTGAATTCTCAAAACAGTGCAAACGCGACTGCACAGTTCGGACAAAGAAAAGAATGAAAAGGAATTCTGAAGTTTGTAAATCACCAGAACTTTGTAAGCTTGTGTCTTTGAGCTAGAATCAAAATTCTCACATATTCAATGTCCTTTTCCATGTGATGTCCAGTAGAAGGCATTATATCCCCACTTGAGCTTCTTATTGGAGTTATTATTCTCTTAAACTTAGTGCGGTTTCTCAGGTACAGCTTACTTCACTGTCCTGACTGCATGCTGGACTCGGCAAAAACCTTGTCTGGAATGTTGCTCCATCTGCACTGCTGAGATGGATGGTTCAGACATGCACCCGGGACCCAACGGCTGCCAGAGTGGTAAACCCCACTTCAATTTTCATACCCAAACTGTTGAAGTCTTCTGGCCAAGTGCCTCCTGGGAGAAAAAAAATATCAGTAAACTATTGGTGTAAACAGAGAACATCATAAACTGTAGGGAAAGGGCATTATAACTTTGGGCATTGGTAGAAGTCTCCAATGAGCAGCATGCAGTTACATTCACTCATTTGTCTAAATACTTGGTGTTATATTGAGAAATAATTTTGGTATCTTATGGTATTGGGTTACTGATAAGTGTAGCGAGCCATATTTTTTCAGCTGGTGGTAGATAAGGTAATTTCTTAAAATAGTGAGTCATAAACCTTCCAACAGAGACTGGAATCCTACACAGAGAAACCCTTGCTACTCATCCTGCTCTTAGGAATCAATTGACTTCATAAAGCTTGTAATTTTCTGTAAGAAGAGTGGGAAAAGGAGCCTACAGAGTAAAAAATATCCAGTGTTCCACAATTTCTTTAAGCTTTTGCACACTAGTTGCCCACAGTTAATTTAAAGAGAGCCTTTGCATATTCCATTTATATATGTATTCATTGCTGGAAAGACACTGCTTGAAACAAGCGAGTGTTGCTCCTCTCTCAATCATGGGCAGATTGTCGATGTTTTCAATGGTTTAGATTTGTTATGAAGCTCTGGGATCCTGAGCTAGATACATTTCCCCAAAGATTTCAAAATCCTCTCAGCATCTTGGTTATTTCATTCAAAGTATCTTAATATCCTGTAAGTCTACCGGAAACTAATTTGTTGTTACATCTAGGATAAGCTTGTCCCAATCATCTAAAACCTTGTGTACCTGCTGTGAGATCTCCAGATGGTTCCATGACAAAATATTGTGTTGAAAAATATCACGGTACATAAATATCCCAGACCCTCTATCTTCCTGACTCCGCCTCCACTGGGAGCCCGAACCCCATGCTGAAGGCCATGTATGCCACCTGGCCACGGGCCCATAAGCTCCTCTCGGTGTACACACACCTACACGACAAGGCTCCCGTATGGAACAATTATGGTATCTGCATAGGAGGGTCCATGCTTGACTGAGACTGCTGGCGCAGGCCTGGGATTCTAACCCTCACACACCTGATCTCCAGGGGCAAACTCAAATCCTTTGAGGCGCTACAGGACGAATTTGGCCTGCTACTTACCCAACAGTGGCACCATACACATCTACGTCACTGCCTGATGAGCAAACTAGGTCCCCAACTCTGGATCATTCCCCGTTCTCCAGTGCTGTCTTACCTTAACACCTGGGATCAGTTTAAAGGCATGATGTCTGTATTCTCCAACTTCTGATCCGCTAGCGCTAATCCAACTGCAAATAGCCAGCCTCAGGATGACCTGGCAAACTCGCCAGCAGGTGGAGTATGATGAGGAGGAGTGGGCAGAGCTCCGAGAGGGCCATGACCGGGAAGTCTGGGAAGCTCAGATGAGGCTCAATCTTATTACGATCCTTCAGTGTTTGCACTGGATGCTGGAACAGCTTCTGGCTGTGGGGTTGCTGCTTCCCTCTACCTTCTGGCTGTGCGATCACGAGCCCTGTGATATTGTTCATATTTTACTGAACTGTCCCACCATCTGCCCCTTCTGGACTGTTGTAGGGTCCATGCTTCGGGAATTTATGGATGTGCCCTAGCCGCTCGTGAACACCTCATTCTTCTCCATGACCTGAAAGACCTCCCTCAGCTGACACGCCATGCAGACCGCCTACTCATCACCACCCTCACGGCTGCCAAGATCTGTATCCCGCAACATTGGCATTCCTTGCAACTGCCTTTGCACGAGGAATGCTCACAGCAATGTACAAGAATGCGTCCAATGAAAAGTACAAACTCATGGACAAAGCAGACATTTTTCTACTTACATGGTCCCCCTAAAATCTTCTTGACTCATGACTCTTCCTCTCTGACGTCCATCAACCTGTGATTGCTTCTTCCCCCACCCCCGTTTTACTACACCTGGACGCTGCCTTACTATCCCCACCCCTGATTTCCTACATTTCGTTGTTTTGTCTCCCCTCCCTTCTTTTATTTCACCTTTTCTTTATCTCCCTCCTACTTTTCTCGCCTTCTCTATCCCTCCTTCTTTCCTCTTCCCTCCTTCTGTAGCCTATCCTCTCTCTTCCCCCTCACTCATGTACTAGTGGTGTATTGTTGGATATCAGTGCATGTACCACAATCAACATTTGTATCTCAATTTGGGTCCATGTTGGACTTGCATGTCACTGTTTTCATGGTTGTTCCTCTGAACATTATTTATACCAATAAAAATAATTGCTACAAAAAGGCACATAAATATGTAGAGAATTGTGTTTACATTAATATTGTCATCCTATACTTAAAAATGTAATGACAATAATATAGTGCCAAAAAATTGTTAAAGGTAATATTGTCCAAAAGAAGGTAAGAATATAGATTTTTTTTTAAATAAATGTAAACTGTAAAGTAATATTTTCAACATATTATTTTTATAGTTAAACATAATGCAATGCAAAAGACCTAGTTTTAATTCATTAAATATATATATATGACGTCGGGCGCGGGGGGAGGGGCTCGAAGAACAGGAAGCGCCGCTGCTGCAGCTTGCACATCCCAGGTGTAGAGACTGTATAAATGACTTACGAAAACTGGGTCGGTTACAGTGAGCAAGGCGGACTTGTTCCGCCGAAACGCGTCTGGCTACATTGTTATGAAATAAATCTTTTCCTTTGAAAACCCACGGTGTCAGCGCCTGCTTCAGATCTCAGAAACCCAGGATTGGATCTAATATATATATATATATATATATATTATCTACTGGCGGTCGCCAGTAGATAGTTATAGTTACAACCTAGTTTCCATAGGAAATCTCAAAATTCTATTTTGAATAACTTTGGCGCCGGTTGACGAATCCTCACGAAATTTTCAAAACTATTGGGACGCTCCGTTCAGCTCCTACCCTGAAAGTCTCAGGGTGATTCGTCAAGCGGGGGCCGAGAAAAAGGGGGGGTCCCAAAACACGTTTTCCCCATGCATTTTTCCATAGGACCTTTAGACACAGCTACAGCCCGAACGGCTGAACAGAATTACTTGAAATTTGGCAGAGAGGTAGCCATAAGGTCAAGGAAGTGCCTTTTGCAGGTCTGGTGTAAATCTGTTCAATATTTCCTGAGAAAATAGCATTTAAAAGCATATCAATATCTATACGCGCGCACCGTGCGCGCACCCTGCCGTGCGCGATCGCATTTCTGATTGGTTGTTAGATGTCGGTAAACATTCGAATCGGTCGAAACCAGGAAGTGTCAGCCGCCATTTTGTCTTTCGCAGTCTGAGGGGGTGAAAAACAAAGGTGGAGAACGTGAAAAGGGGGCAGAGTAGACAGTTCCTGACCCCCTAGCCTTGGTCAGGGGGTCACAGAAGGACCCTGCGCGCACTGCGAACCGTGGGCGCTCACGGTGCGCGAAGTGGAAGAGCAGCTGTTGTAATAGAAGGACTTTCCTAATATGACGAACTCGAATTACCAGAATGCAATGTGCAACCACGCCCAACCACGCCCAGTGGGCGAGACTTACAAACTGCTATTTAGAGCAACGGTATTCTGCCTCCTACATTTGCCAGAGTCCTGTGAACAAGGGCGCCGTGACGCCCGAAACGCGTAAGGAAATACTTACTGGAAAGATGAACTGCGTACGTCTGCATTTGATGTGCAATGCTGCCTGGCAGGAATAAAGTATTCAACAAGGCGTGTGGCCTCCCAAGTCTGGTGCTTTTCTCTGTGATGTTTAATTGCGGCCCACCAGGGTCGCGGGAGGCCCCCCTGCATATAAAGCGGTGTCCAGCGCGTTACCTAACAGCGCAGTATGGAGCCTTGCTGGTTTCTGCCAAAAGGGATTACGATTGTCTTGCCACAACTGCGGAACCTACAAAAACCTACCAAGGTACTTGAACTATTTCTATGTGGAAGAGCAGCTGTTGTAATAGAAGGACTTTCCTAATATGACGAACTCGAATTACCAGAATGCAATGTGCAACCACGCCCAGTGGGCGAGACTTACAAACTGCTATTTAGAGCAACGGTATTCTGCCTCCTACATTTGCCAGAGTCCTGTGAACAAGGGCGCCGTGACGCCCGAAACGCGTAAGGAAATACTTACTGGAAAGATGAACTGCGTACGTCTGCATTTGATGTGCAATGCTGCCTGGCAGGAATAAAGTATTCAACAAGGCGTGTGGCCTCCCAAGTCTGGTGCTTTTCTCTGTGATGTTTAATTGCGGCCCACCAGGGTCGCGGGAGGCCCCCCTGCATATAAAGCGGTGTCCAGCGCGTTACCTAACAGCGCAGTATGGAGCCTTGCTGGTTTCTGCCAAAAGGGATTACGATTGTCTTGCCACAACTGCGGAACCTACAAAGACCTACCAAGGTACTTGAACTATTTCTATGTGGAAGAGCAGCTGTTGTAATAGAAGGACTTTCCTAATATGACGAACTCGAATTACCAGAATGCAATGTGCAACCACGCCCAGTGGGCGAGACTTACAAACTGCTATTTAGAGCAACGGTATTCTGCCTCCTACATTTGCCAGAGTCCTGTGAACAAGGGCGCCGTGACGCCCGAAACGCGTAAGGAAATACTTACTGGAAAGATGAACTGCGTACGTCTGCATTTGATGTGCAATGCTGCCTGGCAGGAATAAAGTATTCAACAAGGCGTGTGGCCTCCCAAGTCTGGTGCTTTTCTCTGTGATGTTTAATTGCGGCCCACCAGGGTCGCGGGAGGCCCCCCTGCATATAAAGCGGTGTCCAGCGCGTTACCTAACAGCGCAGTATGGAGCCTTGCTGGTTTCTGCCAAAAGGGATTACGATTGTCTTGCCACAACTGCGGAACCTACAAAGACCTACCAAGGTACTTGAACTATTTCTATGTGGAAGAGCAGCTGTTGTAATAGAAGGACTTTCCTAATATGACGAACTCGAATTACCAGAATGCAATGTGCAACCACGCCCAGTGGGCGAGACTTACAAACTGCTATTTAGAGCAATGGTATTCTGCCTCCTACATTTGCCAGAGTCCTGTGAACAAGGGCGCCGTGACGCCCGAAACGCGTAAGGAAATACTTACTGGAAAGATGAACTGCGTACGTCTGCATTTGATGTGCAATGCTGCCTGGCAGGAATAAAGTATTCAACAAGGCGTGTGGCCTCCCAAGTCTGGTGCTTTTCTCTGTGATATATATATATATATATATATATATATATATATAAATATATATATATTATCTACTGGCGGTCGCCAGTAGATAGTTATAGTTACAACCTAGTTTCCATAGGAAATCTCAAAATTCTGTTTTGAATAACTTTGGCGCCGGTTGACGAATCCTCGCGAAATTTTCAAAACTAATGGGACGCTCCGTTCAGCTCCTACCCTGAAAGTCTCGGGGTGATTCGTCAAGCGGGGGCCGAGAAAAAGGGGGGGTCCCAAAACACGTTTTCCCCATGCATTTTTCCATAGGACCTTTAGACACAGCTACAGCCCGAACGGCTGAACAGAATTACTTGAAATTTGGCAGAGAGGTAGCCATAAGGTCAAGGAAGTGCCTTTTGCAGGTCTGGTGTAAATCTGTTCAGTATTTTCTGAGAAAATAGCATTTAAAAGCATATCAATATCTATACGCGCGCACCGTGCGCGCACCCTGCCGTGCGCGATCGCATTTCTGATTGGTTGTTAGATGTCGGTAAACATTCGAATCGGTCGAAACCAGGAAGTGTCGGCCGCCATTTTGTCTTTCGCAGTCTGAGGGAGTGAAAAACAAAGGTGGAGAACGTGAAAAGGGGGCAGAGTGGACAGTTCCTGACCCCCTAGCCTTGGTCAGGGGGTCACAGAAGGACCCTGCGCGCACTGCAAACCGTGGGCGCTCACGGTGCGTGAAGTGCACCGTGCGCGCACGGTGCGTGCACGGTGAAAAACCTGAAAAAAAAATAATAATAAAAACATAACTTAGCATTTAAAAAAACGTACAAATTCACTGAAAAAACCATAGGTTTCACACACGTTATAGTTACGAATTAGCATTTAAAAAAACCTTGCAAATTCACTTAAAAAACCATAGGTTTCACACATGTTATAGTTAGCTGGACATTTCACTCGTAAAAAACCAATGAAATTCCCCCGTTATAGTTACTGCAGGCAACTATAACTCACGCGACCGCAATCCTCTGCTGATGACGTCAGATATTACATCACTGATGACATATGTGTCTTTCTGAAAAATAAATATTTGTAATATATGTATAGCTAAAGATTAATGGAAGAAGATATGGGTAAATAAGTGTCTAAATACAGTGATGTAATATCTGACGTCATCAGCAGAGGATTGCGGTCGCGTGAGTTATAGTTGCCTGCAGAAACTATTACGGGGGAATTTCATTGTTTTTTTACGAGTGAAATGTCCAGCTAACTATAACATGTGTGAAACCTATGGTTTTTTAAGTGAATATATATATATATATATATATATATATATATATATTACCTACTGGCGGTCGCCAGTAGGTAGTTATAGTTAGGACCCTGTTTCCATAGGAAATCCGCAACATTCTATTTGGAATAACTTTGGCGCCGGTCGACGAATCCTCGCGAAATTTTCAAAACTAATGGGGCGCTACGCTCCGCTCCTACCCTGAAAGTCTCGGGGGGATTCGTCAAGCGGGGGCTGAGAAAAAAGGGGGGTCCCAAAACGCGTTTTCCCCATGCATTTTTCCATAGGACCTTTAGACACAGCTACAGCCCGAACGGCTGAACAGAATTACTTGAAATTTGGCAGAGAGGTAGTCCTCAGGTCAAGGAAGTGCCTTTTGTAGGTCTGGTGTAAATCTGTTCAGTAGGTCCTGAGAAAATAGCATTTAAATCAATATATATATCTGTAAGCGCGCTCCGTGCGCTTACAGTAAGCTTACCGTACGCGTACGATGCCGTGCGCGAGCTCAATTCTGATTGGTGGTTACATGACTGTAAACATTCGAATCGGTCGAAATCAGGCCGCCATTTTCTGTCTCTCGCACTGAGAAACAAAGGTGGGGAACGTGAAACGGGGGCAACGAAGAGAGTTGCAGACCCCCTAGTGTTTGTCAGGGGGTCCAAGAAGGACCCAAAAGTACGAAAAATAAATTTAATAATTTTAAAAAAAAATCGCGGGGTACGCGTACGGTAAGCTTACCGTACGCGCACGGCAAAAAAAAAAATAAAAAAAAAATAAAGAAGTAACAATCACATTTATTAAATAAATTAAAGGACCCACAAGGGAGAAAAAAACAAATGTTACTGCGTAAAAAAAGGCGAGGCGCGCACGGCATGGACTGCGCAATGTGGCTGCTCGGTGCGCGAAGCGCACCGAGCGCCCACTGCGCGTGCACGGTGCAAGTGCACCGTGCGCGCAGGGTGTGCGCATAGTGAAAAACCAGAAAAAAAAATAAAAAATAAATACATAACTTAGCATTTAAAAAACCGTACAAATTCACTGAAAAAACCATAGGTTTCACACACGTTATAGTTAGGAATTATCATTTACAAAACCTTGCAAATTCACTTAAAAAACCATAGGTTTCACACATGTTATAGTTAGCTGTACATTTCACTCGTAAAAAACCAAGGAAATTCCACGTTATAGTTAGATCAGGTAACTATAACTTGCGCGACCGCAATCCACAATGTGTAATTTCAGATGTCATCATTGATGTCATGAGTGATGTCACTGACCATGTCATGAGTGATGTACTATGTGACGTCATCAGCAGTTTATTGTGGGCGCGCAAGTTATAGTTACCTGATCTAACTATAACGTGGAATTTCCTTGTTTTTTTACGAGTGAAATGTACAGCTAACTATAACATGTGTGAAACCTATGGTTTTTTAAGTGAATATATATATATATAACACTCACAGGAGCTCTGCCACAACCTCACTGACTTCTTCCATTACAAGATCACAACCATTTACAGAAACTTCGAACCACAACCTACTCTCACCGATTTCTCCGACATGAACCACAGACAGACCACCTGGAACCAGCTCTCCATCCAGGACACCACCTACATCATGAAATCCATCTACTTGGGAGCTCCCACGGACCAATGACTGCATCATATCTTCAAACTCAGAAACCAAAGGATCGGCCAGGAACTCACCAACCTGCTCAACACCTCAGTCACCACGGGCAAAATTAACTGAATAGTGATACTGTGCCAAATTGGGATCCTATTGTTTTCAAAACGGATTTGTGTGCTCCCCACACTGAGGCAATACAATACTTATTTAAACAGGGAGGGGACAAAGTCATCAGCACAGGTTACTTCTGTGGTATTCAGAGGTTAAGGCAACAGCAGACCAATACAGAGCTGTTTTAATACTACTAAAAATAGGTGCAGATGCCATTTTGTTTTCAGGACCAGCATATGATGATGACTAGGTGTAAAGTTGCAACTGATGCTTTAAATATGTCTTTTCGTTTATTTTTAAGCTAAGAAAAAGATTAAAAGCTCCAATAACATGAGCCGGGAAGTGAAAGACTTGCATAGATTGTATTGTGTTTATATTTGAATTAAATATTTTAATCGTGAGAAGCATTTTGAAACAGATGGATGCCCGTTTTTTTTTCTTCCTAAGTCCTTACCACTACTACCTGAGCCTAGACTAATCTACAAAGCCAATTTGTGCTCTCTCTTCTGTTTTGCTCTCTCAATTAAAAAAACGTAAATCAGAATGACTCCTCTCCGGCCATAACCCAATAATTCACTTCCACTTTTGTTGAGGAAGTCATTTATGCCCACATTTTAGGAATCAGAGAATGTATTCTTCCAAAAAGTGGAATGATTTTAAGCATGCAGTCCATTACCTGCTACGCTTAAAAAAATACGCATGGTTAATATTTTCTGGCGTGCAAAGTGCCTTCTGCAATCCCTTCATCCTCGACGTCATTCAATATTTTAACTGTAGGAATGATAACACCTTTTCAAAATGTTGACTGAAGGAAAGATAATTACTCTTTTAAGGATCTACTTAAAGATCTAATAAATCAAGTATAGATTATACAAACAGACACAGCTTTATGTGACCTCGGAGCAACCTGGAATCCTAGTAGCAAATTAGCAGAGCAATGTCACAGTTCACAATCTTATCACTGCCCATACTGCGGGAAACACTTCTTAGATAAGACCTTCCTAAATCTGACCTATTTCTTGAGAGCTTGTTTGTAGGCTCTTGACAGTTTCCTTTTCTTTGCCACCCATCAAAACGGCTGACGTTGCATATTCTCAGCGGAGGTGAACAGATCTAAGCAAGGCTTTCCTGACTGTTGAAAGAGACCTTGCACCACCTCCGAGTGGAGGTACCATTAGTGATCCGCTAGGCATCAACAGCTGAGTTCATCCACACTGGCATTTAGAGAACCTACCAGGTATTGAACCACCAGGAAAATGCCCTGCTGTTCCAGCCATGTCCAGAGATGCAGGGCCTCTTGACAGAGGGTCCATGGCCCAACCCCGTCCTGTTTGATGCAGTACCACATGGCAGTGATGTGGTCCACGAACACTTGCACCAGCAGTCGCTTCATGGAGGGTAGGAAGGCTTTCAATGCCAATCAGATTGCTCAGAGCTCCGACAGGTTGATGGGATGTCTGGGTTCCGCCAGAGACCAGCGTACTCTGTTCTCCACCTCTCCCAGACAGCCGCCCCATCCCAGGAGTGACACATCTGTTACTACTGTAGGATCTGGTTAGGGAAGGGAGAAGGGTCTGCTTCTGACTGAATCGAGCTTCATTAGCCAGCACTGCAGGTCTTTTGCAGTTCCCTCCGAGATCTAGACCAAGTTGGAAAGATTCCCCTGATGTTAAGCCCACTGGAACCACAGGTCTCACTGCAGAGCCCGCATATGCCATCTGGCATTTGCCACTAGCAGGATGCAGGAGGCCATGAGGCCCAGCAGTCTCAGAGTCAGTCTCACCAAAATCCAGGACAGAGGATGAAACATCGGTCATAGACTGATAAGTCCGAAATGGTACTGTGTCCAAAACAGGTCCGATGAAAGGGAGCATTTGAGAGGGAATCAGGTGTAACTTCAGCAGATTGATAGTGAACCCCAGCAAATGCAGGTATACCGGGGGCGAGCCCACCTTCAGCAGCCAGTCGTGGAGATAGGGGAAGACTGGCACCCACGATCTGTGCAGATGAGCTGCGACCACCGCCATCACCTTGGTGAACACCCGAGGGATGCTAGTAAGGCCAAAGTGGAGCACGGTAAACTGAAAATGCTTGTGGCCTACCGTAAATCGCAGGTAACGCTGATGGGTAGGCAGGATGGGAATGTGAAAATAGGTGTCCTGCAAGTCCAATTCTACCATCCAGTCTCTTGGATCCAGGGCAGACAAGACCTGGGCCAATGTAAGCATCTAGAATTTCTCCTTTTGAAGTAGTTGGGGGCTCGGAGATCTAGGATAGGACGAAGGCCCTTCTCCTTTTTCAGGACCAGAAAATAGAGGGAATAGCAACCACAGCCCACTTCTGGCCTGAACCCTCTCTATGGCTCCCTTGGCCAAAAGTGCCAGGACTTCCTCCTGAAGCAATGACAGATGATCCTCCGTCAGCCGGTCGTAAGATGGAGGCATGGAGGGGAGGGAGTAGTCCCTTTGGATGATCTGCAGAACCCATCTGTCTGATGTTATGGACTGCCAGTGGTGTATGGTAATGGTACGGTAAAATTTTATTATATGCGTAGTTAATAAAAACCATTGCATAAAAGAGAAAGAAATAACATAATAAAATGATGCAGGCAATGTGTGCTTAGCTAAATAAAACAGACAGTGTTATCACATCAATATTTCATTCCTGTAAGTTGCTAAGGCCGTCTTGCAGTATGCAGAGGTCTTTACACTTTAAAACCATCAGATTGAAATATTAAAACAATAGTTAGCCCTTTCCAGTTAAAACTACTTTTTAAAATATGTATAAAAATAGGCAGGAGGTTATGAGTTGCTGTCATTTGGTTCAATGTTATGTTCCTTCTCTGTCGCCTTTAGTTTCTTTCCCGCCTCGTCGAAGAAGCGTACTAGACGGCAGACCAGCCGAATATCCTCTCCTTCAAAGCAGGCCTTGACTGCCTGTCTACAAGTTCTGATACGTAGTCTGTTAAAAGCGGGTTTTAATGTAGATCTTCTTTCCCTGTCTAAGCATTTGCATGTACAGACAATGTGTAAAATGTCTTCCTTAGCCTTTGCACACAGTCTACAGGATGTTTTGGACTGTAGCCGTTTCCAAGGCGGTAGGTGCGGCAATATGGGTAGAATGCACAGCCTGATGTTTAGAACTTTTTCTTTTTTAGACCGGGTGAATCCAGTCCCTAGATAGGTTTGTGGGGAGCAGTTTTTTATAGCTCTGAATGACGAACCATCCATGTGCTCTTTCGGAGAGGGAGGCTTTGTCTACAAGATTAGATATAATTTTTACTGTTTTATTGACAATTTCCTTAAAGGTTTTATGGACCCCAATTGTGTCCCAGAGAGCTTCTAAGGCCAAGCTAGCCAGGGACTCCTTTAAATAAATCAAAGCTGCACAGTCTTTTTTTCGGTTAAGTTCATTCCATAGTAATTCATTTAGTGAGCCTGGTGCTGCTCTTTGATTTTGTGCCAGCATTTCAGGTAGGCTCCCTTTCGTACGATTTGTTGTTTCAAAATGCCGAACTCTAACCTGATTTGAGCTGGTGATGTATAGCCTGGGAGGTTAAAAATGATTCTGAATGCCTTCGAAACTGTCCTTTCTAGGGTCTCAGCGTCTCTCCCTCTGAGGCACTCACTTCTGTAGGTGATGGTTGGGAGGAGTTTTGCACGGATTACCTGTAAGAAAGGGGTAAAGCTCGGGCCACCTATTTTTTGTTTGATGTTTTTTAATGCAACTGCCAACAATGTTCCTTTGCCGTTTTTAGAAGACTGCGGATCCTGCCACCAACTGGACGCCCATCATCTAAGAGGGCTAGACTAGGAGGGGCTTGAGGCTGCAGCTACTGGGTGTGGTGGTGACTGGAACAGACCGCTGGCTACCCAAACCACAAGGCGAGTAGGAACCGCACCCTTAACCATGCAGAGGCTGGAAAGCTTGCACAGGTCGGTAAATGGGATAAGGTTGGCGGGTTGAAAGCCCTTTTTGAGGCCATGAAAGGAGCGAAAGGCAGACTGTGGGTGATGTAGGGCAGCCAAAAGGCCCAAGGATTTTGTCGTAGCCCCCGAGTCCTTAAAGAGGAAGCCTGGCCAGCCCCGAAAATCCAGATGTTCTCAGCAGGCGTGCGTCTGAGTACCACAGTCGACAAAACCGCTCTGCCAAGTGAATCATAGCGACAGTGTAAAATGAACTTAGCTGTGTCTCTACCGTCTTTAACTGCTTGGGAGAGAATGGCCTGGGCCTCCTCAAGGACCTGTAGCTGCCCAATAAGCATACAGTGTTCACTGACTGCAAGGCAAGAGTGGTGGATGAAAAGCTTTCCCAAGCTATCCATCCTCTTGAATTCCCTGTCCGGGGGAGGAGCAGGGAATGCACCATGGGAAGTGGTGGCTTGACCCAGCAAACTCTCTGGGGTAGGGTGTTGGGTGAGGAAATTTGGATCCCCTAGAGCGGGGCAGTAGAGGCGGGCAATCATCCTATTCACTGGAGCCTCTGTGCTGGGTTTGGACCGGGTCCCCAGAAGGACGTCGTTGAGTAATTCATTGAATGACAGTAGGGGTTCAGAGGAGGAGACTTCCGGTTGCAGCACCTCCATCAAGAGACCACAACAGAAGGTCAAGGACCTCTACTGCTCTCCGCACTACCATTGCATTTTTTGCTACCTCCTCCATAGCCACGGCAGGGGGAGAAATCATGCTGGTATCTCGAGAAGTGTCCAGTCCCCTGGCATCACCCAGTTCCTCACACCAGTCCATATCCTGTTCATACTGGTGTTCTAAAGGGTGCAGTGACCCCTCTCATTCCTTGGTGAGGTCTAGCCCTTCATAATAGAGCTCAGGCTCTGACCTAGGATGTGGGAGTCCTGTCAAAAACTGACAGAGGGGTAGCTCTTCTCTCAGATCAGCACTGACTGGCGTGGAAAGAAAAGAACTTGATGTCAGCAAATCGAGGTGCAGCCTAAATAGGACGTCACTTCCACCGTGAATGATGCCACATGGAGCATACCGATGCCACCTACTGGTACGCAGGGGTACTGTTCATGAAAAATCTTTTGGATCTAGTCTGACGGCTGGGGAATTCAAAGGTAAGGAATCTGAGGCTAGATATCTCTCTCAGGTTAATCATGTTAAATGTAGAAAACATAAAAAAATTATTAGAGCAATAAATGAATTTTAAACTAAAAATGTATTATTTTAAATATACTACATTTAAAAAATATGTATCTTTTTTCTAAAACTTTCTTTATTAATTTTAGTAGGCACATAACAATGCATTGACAGCAATGCAAGTGAAAGAGACCGTAATTACACATTTCAAGTGCTAGTAGTTTTTACAGTTTCCACTTGTGCAGGCCTCCTCGTGAGAAACAATCAGGTATATAATCACAATTAAATCAACTACAGATTCCAATAAAGTAGTTGCCCAATATTAACCCCCCTCCCTCCAAATAGCTCAGAAAACTAACTAGCATGCGTGTAGATGTTAAAGCAGCAAAAGATGTGTGAGGAACCTAAGCCATCACTATCCCCTATGGATATCAGATCTGGAAAATGTGGAGTGCTCTAATGCGTGTGTACATATGAAAAGTGGCAGGCCATTAGAAAGGAATCACATCAAGGGGTCCAATATCTACTCAAAATGTTTGTGATTCTCCTGAAGGACATCGGCCATCCACTCCATGATTATGGCCTGCCTAAGGCGTGAGTGCCTCTGTGACACTGAAGGAGCTCCAGGTTTCTTCTAGGATGCGGCCAGAGCTGCCTTATCTGCTCCCAGGCATAACCATGAAGTGGTCTACGGAGGTCTAATATTTAAGGGTTGCATCGTGCAGTCCCAGGAGGGCAAACTCAAGAGTATTCTGGAGTGGATACCCAAACACCTCTTTAATTTGGGCTACTATCTCAGACCAGAGGGGTTTAATAATGGGATAATCACATCAGATATGTTAAAAAATCTCCAAGGAGCCCACAGCCTCTCTAACATAAAACAGATGTGTTCAGGTATATATTTTTAGGTGTGGCAGGGTATAAGTACAAATCAAAAAGACCTTTATAGTGTGCTTCTCTCATTCCCATTGAGTGGCTGAATTTAGGGATATCGCTCCAAATTTTACGCCATTGCTCTGTAATGATCGCTACACCAGTAGTTTGTTCCCAAAAAGCTATAGGATAAGTCCTGGTTGTGCAAGCAGAAGCAGGTTGAGGAATGAGATACAACCCTGTGACCCATCTGACTTGCTTAAAAAAACTTTCTAATAGTGAGAGGTCACTGGTGGCTATAAGTATGATCTCTGGTTGCAGTACCAAGTGCTTCAGTTGGGTATATTGGTATTTCTGTAAGGCACTGTTCCAGGGTCGGTCTGATTGAAAATCAACCCAGACCGTACCTCAACAGAGAGAAAGTAAAGAGAAGGATCTATATGATAGAGGTCTAGGGTGAGACACTCATGCTGTCTCCCCCCTTCCTAAGTACCCCACCCTAGACCTCTATCATATAGATCCTTCTCTTTACTTTCTCTCTGTTGAGGTACGGTCTGGGTTGATTTTCAATCAGACCGACCCTGGAACAGTGCCTTACAGTAATTACTCAATTGACTTTACGGAGCACAGGCACTGGACCACTAACTTGCTCCTGGTCCCCCCCCTCCCTCCTTTTTTGGATACAGTATTTAGCACGGCGGATCAGCCGAGGGACCCTCTCTTTCACCTGTCTTTCCCCCCTTTTTTCTTCTCCCTCTCCTTTCTTTCCTCTTCCTCTCCCACTCCCTTTTCCACTCCCTGAACCTTACTCTCCCCGAGACATGTCTTTTTCAACCCTGGGGGAGAACCTAGGCCTCAGCTACGGTGAGGACATTGTGGCTGAAATCCTGAGAACTCCATCACTCTTAGATGGTGATGGCAACACAGCAGGGACCAGCGCACAAGGCGACTGGAATACCCTTACTTCTCTCAAAAAACTTCAGGTTAAGACCGCTCTTCACGGTTCTATTATGACCGAATACCTCAGAGCAAACTCAGCACCTAACGGATTGTTGGTCCGCACGGCACCAAGGATCTTTTTGGAAGACCTTATATTCAGACGCGAATGGAGCCAAATTGCATGGAAATGCACTCGAGATTGGATCATTTTGATCATCAGTACCGCAAAACGGTTGTCGGATGCCTTGATTGTCAAAATTAATATAGCTGAGAACGGCCTGAAAACCAGTATCAGCCTTTCTGCATATAAAACTCGCTTAGCAGAAATAAACTCAGAAATCTCTGACCACCGAGATTACCTGCTTAACCAGAAGATAAACAAACTACAAAAGGACCTGAAGAGATTCGATAGGGAGAAAATCTATCCCTATACAAAAGAGGATTTCCAACCCACAGAGACCGACACAATCTCTGACGATGGATCTTCCACGTCCAACCGTTCAGGTCACTCTTCGGGTAGCAACTCGAGTAACAATAGCTGGGGTCGTCGTTCCAACCCACAGGGTCTATTACCACCACCACTAGGGCCACCACCTTTTTATGGTTTCCCGCCCCAACCATTCCCACAACACGGACCCATGTGGTACCCACCATACAACCCACTACAACAGGGTTTTCAGCAACCGTTCCTCCATAACCCTCCTCCACCTTTTCAGAACAGAGGCAGGGGCAGAGGCAGAGGAAGAAGAAGAGGGAACAAACAGGTACATTGGCAAGATCCGGACAACCAACAGAGAACAACGAGAAGCATGGCACAACACCAACAAAAAAACTGATCGTCAACCTGTCTTCGAGACCTCTGAGCACCGACGAGACCACAGCCTTGGAACTAGGACTTGGGTTTGTGCCCACCCCACAGGAGGATAACTTCAGAACCAACGAGGAACTGCATCAACTGTTTCGCAAAGTGAGACTGAGGGCCTTTTTCAAAGACAACCAAACACAGACTGAGGACGACACTGGCCTGAGACCTCCGTCGAAATTCACCCCCAGCGCTGGTATGGTCCCACACGAGGTCCTCACTTTCGAAAAAGCTGTCCTCAAGGAGGTTAACCGACTAGAACCTCCTAACGCCTACAACAACTTCCCCAAAAAACTACGGAGGGCGGTGACCACCCTTCAGAATGATGACTCCATCATAATAAAACCTGCGGACAAAGGGGGAGCCACTGTGATCCTCGACATACAGGATTATGAGAAGGAGTGCTTGCGCCAACTCAACAACACTGAGTACTACGAGATTCTAGAGACCGATCCTACTTCAAGGCTACTGAATCAGATCAGGACCATGGTCAACGAAGCAGCCACAGAGGGATGGATCACCTCAAAAGAAGCAGCCTTTCTGGTGAATTCGTCTCCTAGGATGCCCTACTTCTACCTTCTACCTAAAATTCATAAGGGGGTTACCCCTTGCCCCGGCCGTCCGATCGTGTCAGGGATAGGCTCCCTTCTGGAACCCTTGAGTCAGTTCAGTGACTTCTTTTTGCGCCCTTTGGTCCAGGCCACTCCAGCTTACCTCAAAGACACCAGAGATGTGCTCAACCTCATCCAAACCATCAATGATGAAAACACTGAGGAAATCAACTTACTGCTCACATTGGATGTGGAAGCACTGTATACAAATATCCCGCAGGAAGCCACCATCGAAGTGGTAAGCAGTCTGTTACATAACTCAGAACTTCCAACTTCGACACCGGCAAGCTTCATCTCGGCCCTCATTACCCTTGCTCTCACTAACAACTATTTTATGTACAAAACCACCATCTACCACCAGGTACAAGGGACCAGCATGGGGAGCACTTTTGCGCCGAGCTTGGCGGGACTGTACATGTCACACTTTGAGGCCAACCACATCTTCACAGACGCCAACCCATTTCATCGACATATGGTCACCTGGAAACGGTATATAGACGATGTGCTGATCCTATGGAGAGGACAGGCATCTAAGACAATAAAATTCTTTGAGTGGATCAACAATCTGGACCCCCATTTACGCTTCACCATGACTTCCAGTGACGAGAAAATCCCCTTCCTGGACTTATTGATCCAACTAGAAAATGGGATACTTCACACCAGCACGTACAAAAAAGAGACTGACTGCAACAGCCTCCTGAGCTTTAAGAGCCACCACCCTAAAGCTCTACGGGAGAACCTACCCTATGGCCAATTTCTCAGGATCAGGCGAAATTGCAGCAAACTACAGGATTTTGAGAGACAAGCCTACACCCTATCTGACAATCTGGCGAAGAGGCACTATCCAGTAAAAGTAATTAACCAAGCCAAAAAACGGGCTAGAAACAACACTCGTGAGGGCCTCCTGGAAACAAGAGAGCCCGAGACCAACAACGTGATCACCTGCGTCACAACCTTTACCCCCCTCTCCAACAAAATTAAAAAAATCATCAACCGCAACTGGAAAATCATCAATAGTGATACACTTAACATCCCAGCACCTCGGTTTGCCTTCAAAAGAACCAGCAATTTGAGAGACCAACTGATCAATACACGGCCACGCCAGAAACCAGCGAGAATAGAGAACACTCTCTGGGATTTGCCAGCAGTCAAGGGGCACTACCCGTGTGGCTCATGCAGTGCTTGCACCACGACACGACACACGAAAGTCTTAGAAATTGGCGAGCTGAAGTGGGAACAAAGGAAGCACACGAATTGTAACACCACAAATTGTGTATACTTGATCTCGTGTCCCTGCGAACTTTACTATGTAGGCATGACCACCAGACCTATCAAAACTAGGATCAGCGAACACAAAAGTACCATCAGACGAGCGCGCGCAGCCACAAAACTGACAAACCACTTTCTGGAAAAAGGACACCCGTGCGAAGCGATCCAATGGACCATTCTGGAATCCAACAATAACTGGAGTAGTGAGTCGCTCTTTAGGCGTGAACAACGCTGGGTGCACCGTCTGCACACAGACACCCAGGGGCTTAATGACGATATCCCATGGACTGAGCTCTGACATTGACACTGTTGTGTGCATGTACTATGTGTAAACCGCTCTACACCAGCCTGAAGCAACATAACTGAATAATTAGTGTGTCACATTAGCGTTTAGGTGCACTGCTCAATTGAAAACATTAGCCTGCAACGGATGTGAACTTTCACACCTTTTACACCCGTGAGCAAGTTCACATATGCCCCCGCCCACATACCATCACCTCCTCGACCCGGGCAATCTTACAGGATGGGCAGACAATGTCACACCCATGTTTTGCCACTTTTTTGTGATCTGATCTTTGGCTCCTGGCTTTACATTTTGTAAACAAGGCCCGCATGCGCTAGTAACTAACACACACCACGCATGCGCCAAAAGCACCTCCTCACGCATGCTCAAGAGAACACTGGAAACATCTTAGTTCACCGCGCATGCGCAGCTCCGGCCTCTCATGACCTTCCGTGCCGTCAGAACCGGAAACAGGTACCTCCTTCAATCACGGGGCTCAGTCTTTAAATACAATGGGGAAGGCAAACAACATTCACCTTCGAGCAGGCGTCAGGACCGGGCAGGTTTCCAGTGCCGTCACCTGAGCAACCCGTGAGTATGATTCGAGGCTACCCAGATCACTACGTAAGCAAAATCTCCTGCTCTACAAACGGCTATGATGTAAGTTAAATCTAACGCCTCACTTTTGTTCTTTTTACCCTTTGGGTATTTCCTACTGTTATGCTTTCTTTCCAACTTACAGCCCTAGATGGTGTGGGCCTCCTACGCCGCTTTTTAAACTCAAGGAGCAACTCCAGCTCCTACTTTAGGTAAGATTACTCTAAATGCACCTTTCTGTGTTGTAACTACGATTCGAGTTGGACATACAACACACGTGCCTACTTGACTCTCCCAGTGGATGACACGCCGGGTGAGCCCGTTGCACAGCCAGGTTGGAGGTGTCTGGGCCCCGCGGGGTACAGCAGTTTACCTATCGAACCTCTAGCTGGGTTCTGTGACCGCCACCGGGGCCCGGGACCAACCACATCTTGACTAGCATGGGACCACACCCACGCCTCCTCGCTCCTATAGAAATCTGAGAATAGCCTGGGCTTCAGGGTGCCCGACATTATGACTGTCTCATTGTAAAAGTGTGATCTCTCAGGATCACTATGTACTTATGCGGACCGACAAGGCCAGTCCGCATATGTTTTTAACTTCTGCATTTCTCCTTCTTTTATCTTCCCTTTGATCTAGGTCTAAGTCAAAGGGGGCATAACATACCTCTCCCTGCAGACACCACCTGTTTAGGAGACACTAAACCCCCCCCCTTTATTGCCGAGTGGGAGGGCGATATTTTACCCCCCGCCACTACACATAGTCTGGGCACCTCTCCCCACACTATTCACCTCTACTGGTCCTGATGAAGCGCCCCGGATCTTTTTGACCACCACTAGGCGCGAAACATGTCGACCATTTGACCTGTACCTTTAGTTACTACTAAACACATCACGTTTTAATTAGTAACACTTTTGCCACGTATTTTAATGTACCAAGGGTACCTTCTTATTAAACTAGATTCCCTGGTAACCCTTAGGTATTTTTATTCCTGCACACACCACTAGCACCACTGACCTTGGTACTTCCCCTCCACATACCCGCATGCACCAAACGGCAGCGCTCTTAAAAGATCTCCGCTAAAGAGACCCTTCGGGGGACCCGTAGGGCATTGCACCGCCGGCCCGACGAGGAGCACCGCCCGATGATGAAGCATGACATCCCTCGGGATGTGTGAGGGCAACATGAGACACTCATGCTGTCTCCCCCCTTCCTAAGTACCCCACCCTAGACCTCTATCATATAGATCCTTCTCTTTACTTTCTCTCTGTTGAGGTACGGTCTGGGTTGATTTTCAATCAGACCGACCCTGGAACAGTGCCTTACAGTAATTACTCAATTGACTTTACGGAGCACAGGCACTGGACCACTAACTTGCTCCTGGTCCCCCCCCTCCCTCCTTTTTTGGATACACTATATTGGTATTTCTCCATGTCTGGTAGATTAAAGTCCCACCAGCAATCTTCAAAAGATGGAATATACCACCTGGGGATTAAACCCGATATAGTGTGTGGCCTCCACCCTCCCGCCACAAAGAATAAGGTCCCGATAGCAGAGCCGTTGTAAAGGCTGGGTTAAAGTATATAGGGGTGTAGGGTGAGGGGAATATGGCACACCCAATGGACCGGTTAACTTCTTCCCAGACTTTAAGGGTGGTCTTGGTCAGGGTACTGAGGTAAGTATTAAGTGGAGTGTCCAATTTTGGTTTCCACAGTCATCCCATATGTATCTACAAACCACGGCTCTGTCCATGTGTAACCAGTGTTTGTACGATTCTCTTACCTACCATTCAGCTATTACCCTCAGCTGCACCGCTTTATAGTATAGTGTAAAGTCAGGTAAGGCCAGACCACCAGCCTCTCTAGATAGTGTCAATTCTTTATAGAGAAGTCAAGCTCTAAAGTCTTGCCAAATAAAGCAAGTGATCAAGGACCGAAGAGCAGAGAAAAAATCCAGTTCTATATCAATGGGAAGTCCTCTAAAAAGGTATAAAAGCTTCAGTAAGACAGTCATCTTTACTGCATTAATGCATCCAGGCCATGATAGATATAGAGGGGGCCCAGCATTTGAGGTCGGCCGTAAGCTGTTTTAAGAGTGGGGGATAGTTTGCGCTATAGTGGTCGGCCACTCTAGGAGTGAGCTTGCTTACCAGATAAAGTAGCTCTTTCTTAGCTCAATTAAAGGGGTGGATCCCACTGTCGCTTCCATCTCGCTAGTAGAGAGGGTCAGGTTGACGAGGAAGGACTTGTGAAGAGTGATACGAAAACCCAATACCATCTCATAAGCTTTAAGCTCAGTTGCAGGGCAGTCAGAGAAGTTTGCGGTGAAATAAGGGACAGTAGAATGTCATCTGTGAACATGGAGATTTTGTGGTCTACCAAGCCAATTAAAATATCATGGCTGGATTGCACAGATCTAACTCTAGCTGCTAGGGGCTCAATATTAAGAGCAAATAAAAGCAGGGACAATGGACACCTCTGTCTCCTGCCACGTTTGAGGTTGAAAAGGGCAGAACCAGTCACATTTACTAGCACACATGACCGCAGGTGAGCATATTTGGGTTGGGTTGAGTTTATGTACGGAATACGTCGGTTGATTTTCCTTATATTCGTTATACACCTTTATTAACAGCACGGGCACGGTTGACACACTCATAATGATGGTGTCATTTATATTTCAATATTACTGTTGGGACTCACATACACCTTCTATTTGAATTGATTGTGCACCGAGTTGTTTTCACGCACACAGCCAGTAGGAGGTAGCTTAGTTTATTCTGATCATTTTGTCATATGTGGACTGCTGAGTAAAGCCACTTATTTCGTTTTTCCTCAGATTCATTAACATAATCCCTGATGAAGGTCCCCTCATGACCCGAAATGCATTGGGTTATATATACCAGTGGATGATTACACGACATTGTTATATGGATTACAAATGACATGACTGACATATTGATGCCATTAAAGTGAATAAAACTCTATAATTTGAAAAAATGGAGTGTTGAATGAACCATTCTATTTCATTGCTGTGAACTAGCAGATCTTTGTTAAGAAACCTTCGGGATTCTAATTAAGTGCGCCTGCCAGCTTGGAAGGACTTTCCCTCCTAGCAATTGTTATATGGATTACAAATGACATGACTGACATATTGATGCCATTAAAGTGAATAAAACTCTATAATTTGAAAAAATGGAGTGTTGAATGAACCATTCTATTTCATTGCTGTGAACTAGCAGATCTTTGTTAAGAAACCTTCGGGATTCTAATTAAGTGCGCCTGCCAGCTTGGAAGGACTTTCCCTCCTAGCAATCGTGTCATATTTGGGTTGAACCATCTCTATAAATCGTTACCCGAAGCCGAATTCATGTATCGTATAGAAGAGGAAGGGCCTGTCGACCCAATCGAAAGCGTATTGGTATCTAGTGTCAACAGCAGAGCCGAAATACGCTTTTAGTAACTTTTTCGACCAGGTGGACCCCCCTCCGCAGGTTGTCGTGTGTCTGGTGCCCCTTAATAAAACTGGATTTATAAGGGTAGATCACTTCTGGCATGATATCCTCCAACCTAGTAGCCAATATCTTTGTATATAGTTTAGCATCTAGATTCAACAATGCAATAGGTCGATAGGACACACAAAAATGGGGGTCCTTCCCAGGTTTCGGTATAAAGGAGACTAAGGCCTCACCCATCGTGTGTGTCACCGTAAGGAAGTGAACAATGCCACTACATAAAGCAGTCAAGTGATGTAACAGATCTGAAATAAAAGTCGAATAAAAGTGTACCATAAACCCATCGGGCCCAGGTGATTTATGGAGTCAAAAGGGCATCAGTGGCTGCCTAGACTTCTTCCTACCCTATGGGACCCTCCAAGAGCTCGTTTTAGTCATCTGTCACCCGGGAAAGCTTCACCCTTGCTAGATAAGCCAACTGCTCCTTTTCGTCTGTAGGTTCAGAGATGTATAATTGTTTATAAAAGTCTTGAAAAGCCCGGGCCTTGTCCTCCTCTGTAGTAAAGACCTTCCCGGAGTCTAGATGCAGTTGTCTAACGTATCCTTTTTCATGTCTGGCTCGAAGCTGGAGTGCCAGATGCGAGCCAACCTTATTCCCCTGTTGATATGTAGTTTTTTTTAAAGCGCAGTAAGGTCAGCTTGACTCTATTTGTGTATATGGCAGAAAGCCTGCCTCGTGTGCACAATATTTCATTGTAAGGCTAGAGTGGAGGAGGCCTTATGGTCTTGCTCTGTTAGCTGGAGTTCAGCCTCGAGTGTCAACCTATCTCGAGTCTGCTGCAGTGACAGGGTAGACATTAATGAGATACATTTTCCTCTACTAACCACTTTAAAAGCATCCCAGCAGTGGAGGGGTTAGTGTCTTCAGGATTATTCAATTTAAATTATCCCTGATGGCCTTACAAAGTTCATCTCAGAAGAGACAGTCACTTGTGAGAGGTATAGGAAAGAACCATCTGGACTTCAGGGTATGACACTTCATTATGATCTCCACTAGAATGTGGTCCGAAAGCAAAATAAGGTGAAATCTGTCCTCTGCAATTGTATGTTTAAGGACCGATTCATGAAAATGTAATCAAGCCAAGAGTATGGGCAGTGTGAGTGAGAGAAAAAAAGTATAATCTGGGGCTGTAGGGTGAGTGGTTCTCCGTGCATCTATAAAGCCTATGTGTGGGAGTGCTTGCTTCAGGGCATTAAAAAAGTTCCCAGTTTGAGTTCTGTGTGAGTGGGTGCTATCTAAGATGGGGTCCCAGGAAATGAATTCACCCATCAAGATAATCTCTCCCTCCACAAATCCACCCACTGTAGATAGCAAAGAGTAAATAAAATCAGCTTGCCCGTATTGGGCGCGTAGATCGAGGTCACTGTACATTTCCAACCCTTAATGCTGCCATTGACCATCACTATTCTTCCCTCATTTTCTGTCTTCCTGCCTGTCAATTGGAACTTTAGAGAAGAGTAAAAGTGGAGGAACACTCTATTATGTTTAATAGTGGCTGATGATATGTATATCAGGGGATATGCCTTGTGTCTTAGCCTATGTTCTTCACTACACTTAAGCTGTGTTTCTTGTAATGCCACTATATTGAGACTTCGGTCAAGTATTTATTTCCAGATTTTGTGTCACTTGGCCAGAGAGTTAAGACCTTTGACATTCCATGACAATGTAATTAACAACATGAAGTTGGTACATTAACGTTGGACTCTATAGCATAACATAAGTGGCAGTACAATCACAGCCCCTTTCCCACTGGTAATAACTGTCGTAGGCTCCCTTCACTGTCCCCTCCCGCTGTCCCCCCCCCCCACTTCGTACTGCATTGTACCCACTCACGCAACATAAACCAAAACAGCAAAACAATATTACCTGGGAACCTAGTTCCCCAACAAAGATTTAAACTCACTTCTGACATATTAGACTTAGGGCCTGACCACGAGATACTCCATCACTAATGTGACAGATATCCCGTCTGCTGTATTACAATACCAATATATTCTATGGAACTTGTAATACGGCTGATGGGATATCGGTCACGTTTGTGACAGAGTATCCTATCTGCCAAACTCATAATCAGGCCCATAGGAGTTTCAGTCAAATACCGCTATAATATTCTGTAAGATGCAAATGGTTTTTCAGGGTAGCCTGGCAACCTGATAGCACTTTGGGTATGCAGAGGAGTACCTGGAAGGTCAGAGTGCAAAGCTTTGCTCCAAGAATCCCAAAATCCCATTAGCCCGCCTGTAGCGACTGTTTCTCACAGGAATGTTTCTTACATGCTGGGCAAGGATTCAGAAACATGGGTGGCCTTTACAAAGGTCTCTGGTTAGGGACTGCATTCCTGTCGGGTGCTTCTCAGCTCAAGATCCACTATTCCCTGTGCAAGTCATGCATCACTGTGATTGCCATTGTCCTTTGGCAGAGCTGCTAGCAGGTTCGGTGAATGTTTACCCCATGTCCCCGTCAGATCCTTGGAGCTCAGAAAGTGGTAACCTCAATAAGGCTGCAGCCTCATCCCGCTTTACAAAGTGGTGAGACTTATTTTGGTAGTCTAAGAGAGGCCAAAGGGGTAGTCCATCTGTATATAATGTGGTCTCAGCGGATTCTATCTGTAACTGGTTTAAATTGTCCATCATCTTGTGTGTTTTGCTGTTCACCCTATGTGGGAAGGGTATGCCCAGACGTGGGTCCCGTGCTCACTACGCCACTGGAGTCAAGCTATCCTGGCTGATGACGGCTGATAGCCAGAAACCGGTCCTAGGATGCTTGATTCCGGTCCAGGGAAGACATGGCTTGGCAGTTCGGGCTGGACTGTTCCCATGAGGCACAGGGTCAAGACTGATTTGCATATGGCCATGTCTGAACTGGGGTGGTGTGGTGAGCAAAATAACGATGGATTAAACCCAGATCTGTGACTGGGGGTGAGTGTTTTGCCATTGTGCAACATTCCGTCCATCATCTTGTGTGTTTTGCTGTTCACCCTATGTGGGAAGGGTATGCCCAGACGTGGGTCCCATGCTCACTACGCCACTGGAGTCAAGCTATCCTGGCTGATGACGGCTGATAGCCAGAAACCGGTCCTAGGATGCTTGATTCCGGTCCAGGGAAGACATGGCTTGGCAGTTCGGGCTGGACTGTTCCCATGAGGCACAGGGTCAAGACTGATTTGCATATGGCCATGTCTGAACTGGGGTGGTGTGGTGAGCAAAATAACGATGGATTAAACCCAGATCTGTGACTGGGGGTGAGTGTTTTGCCATTGTGCAACATTCCGTCCATCATCTTGTGTGTTTTGCTGTTCACCCTATGTGGGAAGGGTATGCCCAGACGTGGGTCCCGTGCTCACTACGCCACTGGAGTCAAGCTATCCTGGCTGATGACGGCTGATAGCCAGAAACCGGTCCTAGGATTCCGGTCCAGGGAAGACATGGCTTGGCAGTTCGGGCTGGACTGTTCCCATGAGGCACAGGGTCAAGACTGATTTGCATATGGCCATGTCTGAACTGGGGTGGTGTGGTGAGCAAACTAACGATGGATTAAACCCAGATCTGTGACTGGGGGTGAGTGTTTTGCCATTGTGCAACATTCCGTCCATCATCTTGTGTGTTTTGCTGTTCACCCTATGTGGGAAGGGTATGCCCAGACGTGGGTCCCGTGCTCACTACGCCACTGGAGTCAAGCTATCCTGGCTGATGACGGCTGATAGCCAGAAACCGGTCCTAGGATGCTTGATTCCGGTCCAGGGAAGACATGGCTTGGCAGTTCGGGCTGGACTGTTCCCATGAGGCACAGGGTCAAGACTGATTTGCATATGGCCATGTCTGAACTGGGGTGGTGTGGTGAGCAAAATAACGATGGATTAAACCCAGATCTGTGACTGGGGGTGAGTGTTTTGCCATTGTGCAACATTCCGTCCATCATCTTGTGTGTTTTGCTGTTCACCCTATGTGGGAAGGGTATGCCCAGACGTGGGTCCCGTGCTCACTACGCCACTGGAGTCAAGCTATCCTGGCTGATGACGGCTGATAGCCAGAAACCGGTCCTAGGATGCTTGATTCCGGTCCAGGGAAGACATGGCTTGGCAGTTCGGGCTGGACTGTTCCCATGAGGCACAGGGTCAAGACTGATTTGCATATGGCCATGTCTGAACTGGGGTGGTGTGGTGAGCAAAATAACGATGGATTAAACCCAGATCTGTGACTGGGGGTGAGTGTTTTGCCATTGTGCAAAATTCCGTCCATCATCTTGTGTGTTTTGCTGTTCACCCTATGTGGGAAGGGTATGCCCAGACGTGGGTCCCGTGCTCACTACGCCACTGGAGTCAAGCTATCCTGGCTGATGACGGCTGATAGCCAGAAACCGGTCCTAGGATGCTTGATTCCGGTCCAGGGAAGACATGGCTTGGCAGTTCGGGCTGGACTGTTCCCATGAGGCACAGGGTCAAGACTGATTTGCATATGGCCATGTCTGAACTGGGGTGGTGTGGTGAGCAAAATAACGATGGATTAAACCCAGATCTGTGACTGGGGGTGAGTGTTTTGCCATTGTGCAACATTCCGTCCATCATCTTGTGTGTTTTGCTGTTCACCCTATGTGGGAAGGGTATGCCCAGACGTGGGTCCCGTGCTCACTACGCCACTGGAGTCAAGCTATCCTGGCTGATGACGGCTGATAGCCAGAAACCGGTCCTAGGATGCTTGATTCCGGTCCAGGGAAGACATGGCTTGGCAGTTCGGGCTGGACTGTTCCCATGAGGCACAGGGACAAGACTGATTTGCATATGGCCATGTCTGAACTGGGGTGGTGTGGTGAGCAAAATAACGATGGATTAAACCCAGATCTGTGACTGGGGGTGAGTGTTTTGCCATTGTGCAACATTCCGTCCATCATCTTGTGTGTTTTGCTGGTTTAAATTGTAGGCGTGGGTCAGTGTGGAAGGAGAAATGTCCCGAAAGAGTGAGCATGTTGCTCCTTTGAACGAAATTGAATCCAGTTTCATGGCGGCCTATAGGATTGATTATTTAACTTTGAAGGAATGCCGTTTTGCTAATACATCACTGGGCCTTCTTTCCCCTCCAATAGCTACTGGACCAACTCTGTGCACCTGACCTAGGCGCATCCCAGCATAGCTCTCCGCCAGGAGCTTGGATCACACGTCCAGTGCAAAAGCTTCCACGTCTGGACCGTCAACCCCTTCTTACAAATTACGAATCTGAATATTGTCTCACACCTCTAAAGGGTGGAGTGTTGTTGGGTCCGTAGCGCCCTCCACCATCCAACCTTCTCTTCCTGTCTCTGATATTTAGAATCGAGATCCAGGGCTTGGGTGCCTACCAAGTCCGCATCTTGTAAAGAAGAGGGCCTGGAGTTAATGTCAGTTTTGAAGTTTTTAAAGGAGGAGGCAAGACCTGCTTTCAGTTCCTCTCTAAGCTCTCTCTAAAATTCCTGAAGGGTGGAAAGGAGTTCTTCCTTAATTAAGGCCATTGTATCACCGCGGGTGGTGCTGCTGCGAGAGCCCCTTGCTTCAGCTGGACTGAAATAACTTTACACCCTGTTAGAGTACACTTTTTTCTGAGGCATAGAGACTGTAGTAAAGCGCGGTGTAGGGAGCACCAGGGGCCAAGCGCCGAGGACTACCTTTCTGGGAGCTGTGTAAAATAGTCTAGATCAATCCTCCTTCCTGTAAGTCAAGGATGTACAAGCCGTGCTGGAGTTGCAAACAGACCAGGCCTCTGTGTCAGGAGCCAGCTGTATTGGGCCAGAGTAACTAAACAGGGGTATATTGTCCCCCTGTCAGGGATGGCTGCCAAGTGGTCTTTTATCCTGCCCACAATGAGCACTGTGGAGTCCACCAGACAACAAAATGTTGAGGTCACATCTCTTTCCTGCCGCGACCCGCACTAGTTTTTCACAAGCTACAGGCTTTCGACATTCCAGAGTCTTTCATTAGCCGTCCTGCATAAAACAGAGGCTCTTAGAGCAGGAAAAAACTATCACTATAAATGAAGCTGCTCTCCTTAAGTGAATGATCTGCAGGAGCTCATTTCGCTCATCGCCTGGTCAACCACCACTCCTCTGCCACTGCTGTGTCCCCAAAGTTTCTAGGAACGTGCGCCATGTTGAAGTTAAAAAAATACAAAAAGAACAATTGATGGACAGATTGCAGAAAAATGTTATACAATCACCCTAATACAGAGATCCGGGCCTAAATCCATTGTTTTTTGCTCCCCTTGCCATTCCAGTTTGAATCCAGCCCTATGCAGTCTTTACCCTGCACCCAATGGGAGCAATCCAGACGAAATTGCCATTCCAGGTCCTCCCTGGACTGGAAACAAGCACCCTAGGACCGGTTTCTGGGTTTCACCCCTCATCAGGCAGGATAGCTTGACTCCAGTGGCATGGAGAGCACGGGACCCACGTCTGGGCATACCCGTCCTACTCGGGGTGACAAATGCTAAAAGAACAATTGATGGGCAAAATGCAGAACAATGTCATACATTCACCCCAGTACAGAGATCTGGGCCTAAATCCATAGTTTTTTTGCTCCTCTTGCCATTCCAGTTTGAATCCAGCCCTGTGCAATCAGTCTTGACCCTGCGTCCAATGGAAGCAGTCCAGCACGAACTGCCAGGCCAGGTCCTCCCTGGACTGGAAACAAGCACCCTAGGACCCATTTCGGGGTTTCACTCCTCATCAGCCAGAATAGCTTGACTCCAGTGGCATGGAGAGCACGGGACCCACGTCTGGGCATACCCGTCCTACTCGGGGTGACAAATGCTAAAAGAACAATTGATGGGCAAAATGCAGAACAATGTCATACATTCACCCCAGTACAGAGATCTGGGCCTAAATCCATAGTTTTTTTGCTCCTCTTGCCATTCCAGTTTGAATCCAGCCCTGTGCAATCAGTCTTGACCCTGCGTCCAATGGAAGCAGTCCAGCACGAACTGCCAGGCCAGGTCCTCCCTGGACTGGAAACAAGCACCCTAGGACCCATTTCGGGGTTTCACTCCTCATCAGCCAGAATAGCTTGATTCCAGTGGCATGGAGAGCACAGGAGCCACGTCTGGGCATAGTTAGGCAAATGTCCAAACAGTGGGCCACCGGACGCTACCCCCATTCAAATGCTTCTCACCATCTTCCTCCGGTGCCAGAGTCGCGGGCCCTCGCATCAAGCCTGACAGCCACCAACATTCACGTGGAATTCAAGCGATTTGGTGCCGATGGCCGTCACGCGTCTCGGCGTCACCGTCTGCCGCAGCTCACAAACTCATTCCACAGCCCCTGCTCTGAAGGAGGCAGCCCCTGCTGCACCCCGGTGTCCTCACCGCTCCCACATGCCTGGAAATGGTATGCTGTGGCCTTAGGTTCCAGGCATACCGGATCTAGTAAAAAAACTGAGGAGCCTCAGTGGATCACGTCTACAGGGCCATAAGGGTTGGCCACACCACTCCTATATATTTTTATTATGTATTTAAAGTGTTAAATGTGATGTAAATGGGCAGTTAAACATAATAACAATATTACAATCGTTTTCAAATGTAAAACTAGTCAATAAATATTTTAAAATATTTTAAAATAAAATAATGATTAGGTTTTTTTTATGGGCAATTGTTTTAACATTAAATAAAATGTATCTACAATTTCAAATAAATTAAATAATATAATGTATTTTAACATTATTTCCCATATGTTTTTTTTTAATCCCTACCGTCATTATTTTCTATGCAAGGGTGTTTCAGTAACAGTGATTGGCTATGTATGGTGCTGTAATTACTCCAGCTCAGAGCTGGATAACATTTACTACGGGTTTGGATTCGTTTTGGCTGTAGTAACTACAGAAGGGAAGTCTGTGAATAAAAATGGGCTTACTCTTTTGGTTGGGTGCATGTTCCTCCCTGAAATCCTCCCTCATCAACCCCTCGTTAACCCTCCCTTAACCATTCCCATTTAGCAATATGCATTCCGCATTTTCCAACTATTCCACTGTTCCTACCACATTTACTCCTAAAACGTAAGCATAAATGTGCAGAGATCTCTGCAGCCGATGCAGAAATCTCCACAAGTAGGTTTGTGAATAGCATTTTGTAGTATGTTAGTAGTACTACTGGTGTATTACTAATGTACTATAATATGCAGTTTGCGAATAGGTCCCTAAATAGAGAGCAGAAATCTCATCCATCTCTTCATGCCGGTCACCAAATACATAAGAAGGTATTTGGCCTTAGGAGAGACATGTTTCCCCCTCCGGTTATCTGCTCTACAGTGAGTTTCTGAAATACAACCTATACTACAATTTTTTCACAATTCCAGGCCAGTGTCAGAATTAACACTTTTGATTTCAAGTTCACCCAAAGTCTGCTACCCCAAAAGCCTCATCATTCTTACCAGCAAACTCTCGAGTGTAGGCATCATTGATGATCCCAATGACTGGTCACATTACATCATCACCATCACTCCATAACACTTTTGAATTTCTGGTTTCACTCATTTTGAAAAATATAAACTCTATCTTCTCTCCAACATCCTTACCTGAACCTGCTTCTTCCTGCATGGGCTGCAGCAGTCACCACAATAAATTCAGTCTGGGGCATGTCTTGTAGACTGGTACTCAGAGTCACTTAGAAACATAATTTGTAAATGAATGCGACACGGCTTCTAAATTGTGTGAAAGGTCTGAATTTACCAAGGCATACTGATCTTACTATTCTGCACTGGTTTATTTTGTTAGTCTGCATTTGTTTATTTTGGTATAAGGGGACCCTGTTTATTTGGATTTATACTTTTATATGATCTTGTGTGGTCTAATTTCTGCTGAATCTATATTGAGATACTGTGGCTATAAAAATACAAAATGAATAAAATGATGAAATTGACGCATATTAAAAAGTAATGTTTTACAAGCGACAATTTGTAACATTTTCTTTTAAAAAATTTCAGTCAAAAAATAGATTGCTTTTTTCACGAATTTTAAACAGACTTTAATCTATTTTGATGTCTCTGGTTGACTGACGTGGGTTTGACAAAGGAGTCTGAAGGCAAATTAAGTATTTTTACGTAACAACGGACTTATTTATGATAGATTTGTCGCAGAGCAGGTTGTGTTGCAAAATTAAAGGTAGAAAGACCTTCCAAAAATGTATCGAGAAACTAAAAGTATGTTTATTGGATAATTTGAAAAAAGCAATGACATATTTTGAATAACCATGTTAAAAGGCGCATGTTTTGTGGTTGATTATTTTCTCTGTTTGTCTGGGGGGGCTTCCAGAACTGAGCTTTAGTGGTCTAAGTATTCTCACTTACCGTGGTGTGTTCCACATACACAACAGCATCATGAACCGTCACAAAGACCTGTTGGGCGCTAAGGTGCTCCATGAGCCCGCTGCACTTCAGGGTTTTCAGGACACTGTCTGTAGGAGCAGAGAATGTTAGGCATGTTAAGCAAAGAGGTTACATATGATCAGCAAAGGGTTTGTTGCACCATTTATACATCTCACGCTGTATCCACAGCTGTAACATGCCTTCAGTTCTCTGGGTTGTCTTTGTGACAGAATAATGTTGAGCTGTAAGGTAAATCACCTTTTTTTGACAAAATGTCTTAAGAATAGCATGTGCGATAGTATGAAAGAGCTCCTCATTGAGTTGGAAGGTGAAAGGCCATCGATGTGCTGCAACTAATTAAAAAAAAAACACACAAAAGCCTGCATGACCTACAGCTCAAGTTTACAAGAAATTCAAAACCATAAAAGAGAAACCTGAAGTAGCAGGTGCTAAAAATCCCTAACAGCTGCACAGGTCAGGAAATGTAAAAGTCTGAAAAGGCTAGACCTGGGGGAGGAGGTCAAAAGCCCGTGAATACCCCCGTCTAGAATTAAAAGTTCCAAAACATCTTAGTTTACATTCAGTCTTAAACATTAAAGAATTCACACTAAAATCGAGAAATCAAAGGCCACGAAGATTACCAACTAGTTTCAAAAGGTTCACAGTCTCAATAGTCTAAACTGTAGTCAAGACTTCAAAGCGATCTAATTGAGAAAAACAAAAACCGTGTAGCGTCCAACCTAAATTTAGGTTATTCAATTGGTTTTGATCTCTTGGCTCTAGTTCGGATTCCAGTTGGAATTCTGATTTCTTGACTGTAGCCTGGGTTCTTCGAAGGCATTTTAACTCTTCACTCTAACCAAGTTTTATTAGAGATGTTGACCCATTCACAATAGCTTGGATTCTTAAGAGGCTTTTGGCATCCTCAGTACTGCTTTTCCCCTAATAAGCCGCTTCAAGTCAATATACTTCCTCTGGTTCTTTTATATGAAGGACAATAAACAAAAGTTTGTTTATGTCTTTGACACACCTCTGCATACTGCATCATATTACACTCTCAAGCGTTGTCTGCACTATAAAAGTGCCTAAATAAAATCATTGAACATTGGAGCTTTTTAATAACAATACACATCTTCTTACCGTTACACCCAGCTAAGTAAAGACGAATGCCAGCCTTATTGCATTCAATGCACATCTGAAAAAAAGAAGACACGGGCACTAATGAAAGTGGAAGTAGATGCCATTGGGACACCTTTAATCCTGAGGGAACATTATGTCCGAATTTTGAATTACCCAATTATTAAACTGATTCATAAATGTATAGGCCTTCCAAACCTTTTGAAATTCCAGATGCAAAGTTTGTTGTGTCTTTTTTGCTTAAAATATCCTAAGGAAGAGGTTACCCACTTCGTGCCAACAGTGTAGGTAGGGATTTTTTTTTTAAATTCCTTGTGGAGAAGGCATACCCCACCAGACAATGCAGAATCTTTTTAAATGCTTCAGTTCATACCTCCTTAGGGGAGCACAGGATTTTTGAATTTTCATATTGTCCTGCAGGGGAGGATAGGCCCCGGATGGGTGTTTGACATTCTTCCGTGCCCACTCTACTCCCACCACTGACATCAATTTCTTATGTCTAAGTATAGGTTACTCGAGGTGCTTGACATAATTGATACATTGTTATGTCTTTAGCAGGAGGGTGCTAGCAAAATGTAGCTTTAAAAAAAACAGACTAAACAGGGGTCCAGGACTTGAAGCCTGCGCAATAACATGCAGCTTGTTTAGCTTATTATACAGGACATTTCAGGTCTAAGGGGCACATGTACGACCATTTTTAGCTGTCGTAGACGGAGAATTAGGCCATTTGTGACTATTAAAATGACATGTGCAATGCATCAACCCTATTTAGCGAGTCGGGAACCTATTATCAACTCTCAAATAGAGTTTGCAAGTTGCTATTATGAAGGAGCGTGCCAAGGGCGTCCCTTCCTAATACCAAGTCGCAAGAACATGTACGATTGTTTCGCAATTGGAATGTGGTTGCAAAACAATGGCAGTTTACTGTCTACTTTAAGTAGGTGGTAACCAAGTCGCAAATGGGAAGTGGTCCGCAGGGGACCCCTTGCCCTTTGTGAATGGCAAGGAAAACGTTTTTTAAGAGCAGACAGTGGTCCCGTGAACCACTGCCACAGACCACCACCTAGTCTTAAAAAATGAAACAGAAACGATTCATTTTTCTTTTTGCAATGCAAGGAAAACGGGCTGCATTTAAAAAAAAAAAAAAAGTTGCTTTATTTAAAAGCAATCACAGAAATGGTGGTATGCTGTCTCCAGCAGGCCATCATTCCTGAGTTATTATCCATTTCCATTTGGGTTGCAATTTGCAACCTGCCTCGTGAATATATATATATATTTTTTTAGAGTTTTATATAGCACAAACTCGACCCGAAGATATCAGGTATCAGGGCACTTTACATAAGCACCAGTTTCGTTACAGATGGATACATTAATTTTTGTTAGGCGCAGGGAGATTAAGGGGCATATGTATCAAAATCTCCATTTGCGATTCTCAATTAGCGATTTTTTGAGAATCGCTATTTGAGAATTGCAAAACGGGATGCAACTGAAAAATCGCACAAATTTTGCGATTTCTTAAAATTCCTTAATTGCGATTAACAAATTGCGAAATCGCAATTAAGGAATACCTTCCCATTCATTCCTATGGGCCAGGAGGCCCATAGCAATGAATGGGAAGTCTTTCTCAAATTGCAAATCGCAATTTGCTAATCGCAAATTGAGAATAATTTCAAAGGTGCAAGGGTGTCATGATGACACCCTGATGCACCCCTGAAATTAGCATGTGTGCGCATATGGCGCACATACATACCCTAAGGGCATGTATGTGCGCCACATGGCACTTTGAAAAATGCCAAAAAGTGCATTTTTCAAAGAAATCGCAAATTACCACCAACTTGAAGTTGTTGGTAATTTGCGATTTCTTAAGGAGAAATCGCACAACTTGGGTGCGTGTTACATAGCATTTAAGGAATCGCAATTTGCGATTTCTTAAATGCTTACGCAAACTTAAGAAATCGCTAAATTAGCGATTCCTTAAGATTGCGATGCTGAAATGCCTCATACATCTCATTTTGCGATTTTGTATTCGCAAACGCTGTTTTTTTGCGATTCGCAGCGTTTGCGAATACAAAATCGTTTGATACATATGCCCCTAAGTGATTTGCCCAGAATCACAGGATGTTGAGCGTCCCTGCTGAGACACGATCCAGGTTCCCCAGCTTCGAGGTCGACCGCTCTAGCCGTCAGGCTACATCCTCTCCCCTATTGATGAGTATTGAATATTGATGAAGCAGTTCCAATGTGACCCCATTGGGAATTCTTAATGTGTCTGAGACACATTAGTACATTTCATTATGCGAGTCTCTAATTATGAGTCGCAGTTAGAGTTTCGCAAAATGAAATGGTCCTAGATGTGACCCCAAGTGCCAGATGTACAAAAAAGCCAGTTTGCGATTTCCTAATTGCGAATTCACAATTGGGAAATCACAAACACCCATGTACAAATGTGTCTTATACACATTTTGCGATTTCCAGTGAGTCTCAAATAAACCAACCTCATTAATATTCATGAGGTATGTCTCGCTTTGCGACCCATTGGGAATGGCCGGCACTCACAGGGATGGTGGCTTGTTCGAGTCAGCAGACCACCATCTCTGTGATTGCTTTTTAAATAAAGCAATTTTTTTATAATACAGCCCATTTTCCTTAAAGGAAAATGGGATGCATTTGAAACATAAAAATGAAAAGTTTCCTTTTCATTTTTTAAGAGTAAGCAGTGATCCGTGAAACCATTGCCTGCTCTTAAAAAAATGTTGGCGCACACACTCACAAAGGGGAAGGGGTACCTTAAAGTTGGTGGTAATTGTGAATGTTTTGCGACCGCATTCCCAGTCGCAAAACATTCCTACATACCAGTGCGACTAACTATTAGGAAGGAACGCCCTTAACACATCACTCCCTAATAGCAACTCACAAACCCTATTCTGTGAGTGAGTAATAGGTTACCAACTCGCAAAGTAGGGTTGGTACGTGCCAAAAAGCATTTTACCAGTCGCAAACGGCTGGAGCTGAAAAATGCTGCGTACCTCTGGCACTAAATGTCTTAAAATGCAGATGGTTGTTAACATGGAGAAAATGTTAGCTGAATCGGGGAAAAATATGAATATATGATCACATCGGTGGCACTTGAAACAGGGACATGTCCCAACAGGAGAATGATACCTGTGAAAGGCCAGCTAGTATTGGGTAAAAGCATTTGCACGTCAGGGCAATTTCTCAACAGTCAAATACTTCTGAAATTCAACAGGACAGTCAAGTTCCATAAATGATACCTAGCCTTAATTTTGAAACAGTTTTCTTTTTCTTTTCAGAATCAGTATATTACTATACTCCAGTGAGTGGCCTCAAAGAACCATATGGCATTGAAAATTATCTAGTGAACCATTGCAGACTTTCTTATTCACTGGAAATTCTAGTGGTTTAATGCTCTATAAATATCATCATAATACCTGAATAAATAGCCTGGCGCCATCCACGTCTATAAAGATGATGCCGCTGCAGTTGACAATGACAGATTTGATGTGTTCGGGTCCTGGATTAGGATAGAATCAGAATTAAGTAGGTCTTAACATTCTATTTTATCATGACCAAACCAGTCAGGACTAGTCCAGGAATAAGATCAATCTGAGGGACCACAACTCCATAAAAAATGCATTAACTGTGTGGTGAGAACTGTACATGGGTCAGAGGGAACACCCGTCTTGTTTGGTGCCATCTTGTCTATGCGGGAGGGAACATTTGCCCCATAAGACCACTCCCTTCGATTCACAAAGCTTTATCTTTGAGGAGTTATATCTTAAAATTATAAGGTTTGACTGACTCCTGAATATTTAGGAGTGAAACATACTTACTCACGGAAAAAGTTTTGTCAATCTGACGTCAGTGTTTACATGGAGAAACCCATGTTTATCTGGGTGAAAATGCATGGCTTATTCAATTTATGACCCTTTGGACAACATGTACCCCAGGTACTGAACTTCAAGTGGCCTGGCAAACCATTAGCATGTGTATATCCTTCTTTTTATTTTAGTTCTCTCATGTACCAAGCCCTTTCAATTTTACTAAAATCTGTCTGTCTGTCTGTCTGTCTGTCTGTCTGTCTGTCTGTCTGTCTGTCTGTCTGTCTGTCTGTCTGTCTGTCTGTCTGTCCGTCCGTCCGTCCGTCCGTCCGTCCGTCCGTCCGTCCGTCCGTCCGTCCGTCCGTCCGTCTATCTATCTATCTATCTATCTATCTATCTATCTATCTATCTATCTATCTATCTATCTATCTATCTATCTATCTATCTATCTATCTATCTATCTATCCATCTATCTATAAGCAAATATATATTTATATCTATATATATATATATATATAATTTAATTTGGGGCTGATAACTTGACTAACCTGTACTGATTGCTTGCATTTTCTTTAAGTTCCAGAAGTATTTTACTATTTATATATCGGCCGATATTATAGTAACTACTGAGCTACTATGATTTCTAAACTTGCTCCCTTTCTCTTATATATATTTTTATATTTACTACCAAGCACCTTTCACTCTTTTTAGTAGTTTTAAATTAAAGCACATTTTGCACAACAATATTAATACTAATTAAGACAAAAAAACAAAAAAAGAATAATTCAGTTAAAAATTACAAAAATCTCAGTGTGGAGGGCCGTACCGGATATCATTTTACAGTGGGCTACCTGATCTGTCTTTTCTTAATCTTTCCAGTTTATGACCATTAATCGTAGGGAACTATTGCTCCCAATATGTCAATTGTAACCAATCCATAGTGGTCATAACAGACAGAACGAATTTTATGATTGTACTTGTAATAAATTGTGTAGTATTATTTAGTCTTTTACTCAGAATTTTATACATTTGTGTGATTTTAATGTATTTATATATATTTATATATTTATACATGATTTTATCTTGGTCATTGTGACACAGGAAATGTTTTTATAAATTTATAGACTACTCTATTAATTTATGTATTTATACATTTATTTCAATCAATGAAATATGATCTGTTTAAACATGACACAGTGAACACAAACATAATCATAAATGCAAGTTTATGACGATTGATATTTAAATCTATATTAGTTGATATGAGAATATCTATATTACTAGGAAAGAACTAATAAGGAAAAGACAAACTGACAAGATAAACCAAACATACTGTGAATAAAGTTTCTTTGTTTTTTATTTAAAAAAACTGTTGAAACACACGATGCCCTTCCCCCTTTAAAAGTGCAACACAATTGGTGGTTCAGCGTCATGTGATCAAGTCCCCAAGCAGGGACGAAACGCGTAATGGCTGCTGTGTTGTGGATGTTACCCAAAGGACAATAAAAACTATCGGTATCAAAGGATTGTGGTCCGTGCTCTTTTTCCGTGGCTGGTGGCAGAATCGCGGAGTGGAAGAGTGCTCGAGGATATATATATATATATATATATATATATATATATATATATATATATATATATATATATATATATATATATATATAATTCACTTAAAAAAACCATAGGTTTCACACATGTTATAGTTAGATGGACATTTCACTCGTAAAAAACCAATGAAATTCCCCCGTTATAGTTAGTTCAGATAACTGTAACTCGCGCGCCCGCAATCCACTGCTCATGACGTCACATATTACATCATTCATGACATGGTCAGTGGCATCACTCATGACATCACTGATGACATCATCCTTGTGATAGAGTGGCGGTCGCGCGAGTTATAGTTATCTGAACTAACTATAACGGGGGAATTTCATTGGTTTTTTACGAGTGAAATATCCACCTAACTATAACATGTGTGAAACCTATGGTTTTTTAAGTGAATTTGCAAGTTTTTTTAAATGCTAATTCCTAACTATAACGTGTGTGAAACCTATGGTTTTTTCAGTGAATTTGTACGGTTTTTTAAATGCTAATTTATTTATGTATTATTATTTTTTTTATATATTTATTTTACAAGAAACTACGTATTAAAATTTTTTTTTTTTTGGTTTTCACGGTGCGCGCATCCCCGCGATTTAAAAAAAAAAAATTTTTTTTTTTGGGGGTTTTTTACCGTGCGCGCACCCCCGCGATTTAAAAAAAAAAAATGTTTTTCTGCCTTCGGGGTCCTTCAGGGACCCCCTGACAAAGGCTAGGGGGTCAGGAACTCTCTACCCTGCCCCCTTTTCACGTTCGCCACCTTCCTTTTTCACTCTCGCACTGAAAACAAACAAAATGGCGGCCGACACTTCCTGATTTCGACCGATTCGAACGTTGACTAACATGTAACCACCAATCAGAATTACGCTCGCGCATGTTAGGGTGCTCGCACGGTGCGCGCACCCTGCGCGCGTATAGATATTGATATGCTTTTAAATGCTATTTTTTCAGGAAATACTGAACAGATTTACACCAGACCTGCAAAAGGCACTTCCTTGACCTTATGGCTACCTCTCTGCCAAATTTCAAGTAATTCTGTTCAGCCGTTCGGGCTGTAGCTGTGTCTAAAGGTCCTATGGGAAAATGCATGGGGAAAACGCGTTTTGGGACCCCCCTTTTTTCTCGGCCCCTACTTGACGAATCACCCCGAGACTTTCAGGGTAGGAGCTGAACGGAGCGCCCCATTAGTTTTGAAAATTTCGCGAGGATTCGTCAACCGGCGCAAAAGTTATTCAAAATAGAATTTTCAGATTTCCTATGGAAACACGATCCTAACTATAACTATCTACTGGCGACCGCCAGTAGATAATATATATATATATATATATATATACATATATATATGAAGAACGTTTTCCTAACTATAGCACTGTAACTATGGTTTCACCTTTGTTTTTTTCATTATAATTATATATATCTATTTCTTTTTTCTATAAAAACCAAACTTAAACTACACGAACATTACAAATTCTAAAGTTATAGTTCTACCTTAAAATTATAATTTACGCACCAATTTACATTACTATAACATTATTTATTCTTTCTATACAAACCAAACTAAACTACACAAAAATGAACATTTCTAAACTGATACTTATACCTTTAATTTATTTTTATGAATGAAATTCAAATTGGTATAACTTGCGCACCTCCATACACAGTGTATTGAACTTAGTAGCCACACTACTTTAACTTTAACACACGCATTCTCCGTGAACTGCTTATACCTTTTTATATTATATCATTTATACCATCTAAAAGTATGGCATTTACAACACTTATGACATCACAAATCACATTATTTGTGAGAACATAGTACATGGTAGAGTGGCGACTTATAGTTAATGAACCTTGAAAGTACCAATGTAATACAAAAATGATTAAAAAAATTATGCCACTGCACTCTACGTCATTGCACTCTACACCACTGCACTCTACTCTGCACCACTGTACGCCCCTGCACTGTACATCACTATACTCTGCACAACTGCACTCTACGACATTGTACTGTGCACCATTGTGCCTCACTGCGCTATGTGCCACTCTAGTCTGCACCACTGTACTCAGCGCCACAGCACTCTATGCCATTGCACTCTACATCACTGAGCTTTACTGTGCACCACTGTAAACCATTGCACTCTATACCGCTTTACTCTACTCCTCACCATTCTACACTACGCTACTGCACTCTATGCCGCTGTACTCTACTCTGCACCACTCTACTCTACACCACTGCCTTCTATGCCACTGTACTGTACTCCACTGTCCTGTGCGCCAATGCCTTCTGCGCCACTCTACTCTGCACCACTATACTGTATGCCACTGACTCTACGCCACCGCACTGTGCGCCACTCTGCTGTGCACCACTGTACTCTGCACCACTGTATTCCATGCCACTCGACTGTACGCCACACTACGCCACTGCACACTACTCTGCACCAGTCAACACCATTGCACTCTACACCACTATACTCTAGTCTGCACCACTCTATGGAACTGCACTCTACGCCACTCTACTCTGCGGCACTCTAGTCTACGCCACTGCATTCTATGCACTGTTCACCACTCTGCACATCTCTACTCTATGCACCTGCACTGCACATCACTGCACTGTACTCTGCACCACTCTACACCACTTGGTGAAGCGATGTGGCTGACCTCGTGGACTCTCGGTGACCTCCTCCTGGCGAGTTGTTCCCTCGGTGGACCCGGGGGTCAGCAAAACGTTGAACCGGGCCGGTACAGTCAGTGCCTGCTAATGCAGGGATGTGGCTCTTCCACCCCAAGGGAGCTCTTTGCTGGTTTTGAGATGCTGGCCAGTCCTTCAAGGGTTTGAAGAGGTTGTGCAGCTTTTGGACAAGTTAGTCTCTAAGATTGTCGAGGGGCAAGCAGCCTGGCAGGGTTTGGTGCCAATCTTTGGTGCAGGTCATCTGTTCTTGTTCTGTCTGTCTTTCTTTGTCCTTCCTCAGTTCCCTGTAGTCAAAGCTGAGTTCATGGTGTCAGGGGGCCACCTAAATACTGAATTTAGGAATGCTAAGGGGAGTGTAAGGTAGTTACCAATGAGCGCTGGCTACCCCTGGGGAGCCTACACCTCCTATATGACCACTTCCTGTGGAAAGTGGGCATAAACCTGACCAGAGTTCCTAGTTCCACTCAAATCAAGATTGTGGAACCCTTCTTTCGTTGTCCACTCAGGTAGCCCACCTTAGGGATGTGACTAGCCCAAGAGTGAACACACCTTCTGAACAGCTAATCCCCCTGCCTGTCCTGGTGCCAAATGGGCCTCAGGGCAGAGGGTGGCATCTCCCAGGTCTGGGGTAAGCCGGGGTCGCATATCAAAGGCTGTAGAGGCTTTTAATCCTCTGGCTTTGATATGCCAAATCACTAGCTATCCTGCTGAAGAAGTGGGATCACCATATGGCGGAGCAGGCATTGTTCCTAACCTCTGCGAGTGTGGGCTCTCACCTACAGGGGGTCAGAAACTTGTCTGTGGTGGCAGGCTGGGTGATACCAGTCAGCCAGCACACTAAAGGACTAGTAGGTATCAAGGATCACCTCTAAGGTGCCTTGTGGGTGCATGTCGCAATAAGTCTGATACTGGCAACATTACAGATTTATTAAGACAAGGAGTTTGATATCAAACCCCTTTATTTTCAGGGAAGCCATTATGTAGCTGGGTAACTTATATTCACCAGTGCTCAGTATATATGTTTAAGATGGCTTCCTGAACACTTGCAATGTTGTGGCAATGGAACCAGACATCACAGGGGCATATCTACCCATACAGATATGTCCTCACATATAACACACCCTTCCTTAGGGGTCTAAGGCCTGCTGTAAGGATGACTTACATATAGTATATGTAGTATGCATGGGCATGGCACACAAGGAGTATGTGAGATTCAGGGTCTGGCAGTATCACCGCACACAACACGTTGCTTCCTTCAAGCTCAAGAGGCGGGGTAACAGCCGGGTCCCGTTTTTGTCACCTGGAAATGCTGTCAGGGCAGACTGCGATTTTCAGAATTAAGACGTTGCAGCCATACTCCAACTAAACAACTCCATCCGGAACAGCGGTGATTCAGAGCCTAGTGGACGGGCATGAGCATTGATTTGCTGCAGCGCACACATACAACACGTCAGTAGTTGGCAAAAGGAGGTAGAAGCTAGGATTTAGTTTAAATTTCTCTGCCTACTTTTCAAAGGCAGATTTGGATTTGTTCTATGGCTTAAAAGCAGCTTTACATCACCCACAAAGCGATACATAGAACAGGACCACTCTTCAGCCGGAATAAAATCACAAAATACAATTAACCCCTTTGCTGTTTAGGCTTTCCCCCCCCCCCCCCCCCCCCCCCCCCTCTGTGCTAAGCCTTTTTTTGGCTACTTCGGGTAGTTTGCGCTTGGGCCCCTGTAACTTTTTGACCATATAAGGTATCCACGCCAAATTTGTGTCCTTTTTTCCCAACATCATGGGGATTCTAAAGGTACCCAGGGTTTGTGGATTCCCCTGGTGGGGACCCAAAAATTAGCCAAAATACAGCTACATTTTTTTTTGGGGGGGGGGAATGGGAAAAAAGGGCTCCAGATGAAAGCATCTGTGTTTTTTTCCCTGCAACTGGTATCTACAAAGGATTTGTGGGGCTGAAATCACAGTTTTCCCAGCTTTTAGGGACAAGCAGACTTTTGTCAGAAAACCAAAATATATTACTCAGTTTTGGCATTTTTCTGCGACATAGCCTTTTTTTGCTATTTTGTGTGCTTTCAACCTCCTTCCAGTTAATGGTAGAATTGGGTATGAAAGCAATGATAGATCCTGAAAAGCTATACATTTTAGAAAAGTAGACAACATTCTGAATTCAGCAAAGGGTCATTTGTGTAGATCCTTCAAGGTTTCTTCATAGAAACTAACAGTTAAATATAGGAAAAATTGAAAATTAGTTGAAAAAAACAGCCATTTGTGCCAACGTTTTCACCTGTAACTTCTTCTAATTGTGACAGCTGTTTGAAAGCAATATACCGTTACATCCGCTAGACCTTTCTGGTTGTGGAGATATATAGGACTTGTAGGTTCACCAAGAACCCGACGAACTCAGAGACAATAACAGAGCAGCGTCTTGCAATGGTTTTTCATTATGTTCCGGGTATATAGCAATTAATTTGGGAAAATATATACATGGAAAAATCGGTATGAAAGACACCTATGTATTTCTGAAATTGGAACAAAATATAGAGTTTAGAAACAGCAGATATTTGCACATTTCCGAAATTGTGAGTACCCATACTAACATGAGACTTATAGGTCATTTTTCAAAATGACTTCTTTTTAACACATTGTCTTTCATTTGGAAGGCAGAAATGCATCAAAAGTCAATAGGTGATAACAGTTGCTCTACAATTCTGTGTTACCCTAAGTCTCCCAATAAAAATGGTACCTCACTTGTGTGGGTAGGCCTAGTTCCTGTGACAGGAAACGGCCCAAAACACAACGTGAACACACTTTATTTTTACAGTGAAAACTGACCCTTTTTTTGCAAAGTGCCTAGCTGTAGATTTTGAACTCTAGATCTGTCCGCACCTAGGGAAACCTAGCAAACCTATACATTTTCGAAAAGTAGACACCCAGGGGAATCCACGATGGGGTGACTTGTGTGGCTCTCATCAGGTTCTGCTACCCAGAATCCCTTGCACACCTCAAAATTTGTCCCAAAAAAACATATATTTTCCTCACATTTCTGTGGTGGAAAGTTCGAGAATTGGCGTGGATCCACAAAATTCCACCCACCCCGCTTTCCCCAAAGTCTTCCGAGAAAAATGGTACCTTACTTGTGTGGGTAGGTCTAGTGCCCGCGACAGAAAACGGCCCAAAACGCAATGTGGCACACCACATTTTCACAGTGAAAACTGACCCTTTTTTTGGGAAGTGCCTTACTGTAGATTTTGAACCCCAAACATTTCTGAAAACTAGACACCCGAGGGATTCTAGGGAGGTATGGCTTGCGTGGATCCCCCAACTTTTTCTTACCCAGAATCCCCTGAAAACCTCAAATTTGGCTGAAAAAATCACTTTTACCACACATTTTTGTGTGGGAAAGTTGTGGCATCACCGAGCTGACACAAATTTCCTACCACCCAGCGTTCCCCCGGGTCTCCCGATAAAAATGGTGCCCCTCTCGTGTAGGAGGTCCAAGTACCCGCGACAGGCAAGGGCCCAAAACGTATTGAGGCGACATTAAAATTGCCAATCACAAAACGACCTGGTTTTGCAAGGGGGGTCACCTGGGTTTTTGGCCCTGTGCTCGGTGGCCAGCTAGGGAAACCTACCAAACCAACACATTCTGAAAACTAGACACCCGGGGGATTATAGGGAGGTATGGCTTGCATGGATCCCCCAACTTTTTCTTACCCAGAATCCCCTGCAAACCTCAAGTTTAGCTGGAAAAAAAACACTTTTTCCACACATTTTTGTGTGGGAAAGTTGTGGCATCACCGGGCGACATCAAAATTGCCTATCACAAAACGACCTGGTTTTGCAAGGGGGGGTCAGCTGGGTTTTTGTCCCGTGCTCGGCGGCCAGCTAGGGAAATCTACCAAACCCACACATTTCCGAAAGACTGTGGCTATTTGTTGGGGGGTGGGGGCATTGGTATGCCCATTCTGGGCAGCCCCCACCACCACGCATAAAAAAAGCCAGCTCAATCGCAGGCACCTAGTGGGCTTTCTGACGCCCCCCCGGTGGCAGATCAGAGGCCAGAAAGACTGGAATTTCTCTGTGCGGGGGGGTTGGGGGTATTGTCATGCCCATATTGGGAAGCCCCCACCCCTACCTGAATACAAAACAAAAATCCCTGGTTTCTTGTTGGCTTTCTTCCTCCCGGGGGGTCAGAGCGAGCAGATTGGGGACTACTGCCCCCATATGCCCTCCGGGGGGGGGGGGGCAGAAAGACTGGAATTTTGGCGGGCGGGAGGGGCATTAGCATGTCCATTTTGGGCAGCACCCACCCCTGATTCAAATTGGCAAAAAAAATCCCTGGCATCTAGTGCGCTTTTTGTCCCCCTGGGGGGCAGATAGGGGGCTACCGCCCCCATCTGCCAGCCAGCCAGGGGGGGCAAAAAGGCTGAAATTTTGGTGGGGGGGTTGGGGGCATTGGCATGCCTGTTTTTTGCAGCCCCCACCCTAATTAAAATTGCCTCCCAAAAAATCCCTGGTTTTTAGTGGGCTTTCTGCCCCCCAGGGGGGCCGAAGGTCTGTAATTGTTGCGGGGGTGGGGCATTGGCTTGCCCATTTTGGGCAGCCCCACCCTAATTCAAATTGCTCCCCAAAAAATCCCTGACTTCTAGTCGGCTTTTTGCCCCCCCCGCTGTAATTGTGGCAAGGGGTGGGGGCATTGGCATGTCCGTTTTGGGCAGCCCCCACCCAATTAAAATTACCCCCCAAAAAATCCCTGGTGTCTAGTGGGCTTTCTACCCCCCAGGGGGGAAGATTGGGGGCTGCTGCCCCATCTGCCCTCCAGGGGGGGCAGAAGAGCTGTAGTTGTGGCGGGGGCATTTGCATGCCCATTTTGGGCAGCCCCCACCGTCATTGAAATTGCACCAAAAAAAATCCCTGTTGTTCAGTGGGCTTTCTGCCCCCTCCCAGGGGGGAAGATTGGGGGCTACTGCCCCAAGACTGAATATGGCCAATATTTTTTGGGGGGGAGCAAAGGCCCTTGCCCAAGGGGCTGCTCCCCCCTACCTGGTGTCCAGTGGTGGATTCCTGCTTGGGGATCGCCCTCCTGGGGTGATCCCCAAGCAGGGATCCACTGGGGTGGGGTACCATTGGAAAGGGAAGAATTTCCCCTTTCCAATGATACCCCTCCCGTCTTTCTACATCCTCAGGGGGCTGAGATAGCCCCCTGAGTATATAGAAAGTGAAACTGAAATGAGCCTAAAGGCTCATTTCAGTTTCTGTGAGATGACGCCAGCGCGACGTGCGTGCTGATCGTCATTTCACAGAAACGGTTTGGGGGGCCTCTGGAGCTGGGGAAGCTCTTCCCCGGCTCCCAAGGCTTTGGGGGAGTGAAATAAATCCCTCTGGTGCCTGCACCAGAGGGATTTTTTCTGTAATGGCGTCGGAAGCGCCGGAGCCGTCCAACGCACACAAGAACTTATGCGTCGGACGGTTCCCGCGCGTCCGACGCATGGACAGGGTTAACAAAGGAACCTCCACTTTAGATTGGCACCTCACCTCAAAATCACACCATAGAAGAAAAACCATGGGTGGCACATCCTTCTGTTTACGGAGCCAAACTATGGAATTCTTTACCCGAGAACATAAGATCCACGGATAACTACCTTATCTTCAGAAGACTACTCAAGAGATGGCTCTTCCCCACATAACCACCATACTTAAATATAAATATACAGCATGTCCCTGTATATAAGCATTTATTTGGACTAGAGATGTGTACCTACATATGTGTATTGCTTTGTATGAACGTGTATAGTAATTATGTTTTTAAATATATAGATATTCGTTGGTTCTGCTTAACAAATTTACTTATTGCATATAGTTATAACATTCTATGTTTAACATGTATATAGGTGACTGCATAAATAAGTAAATCTTTTATCATAACTATTTATCTACAATTGCTTTACTACTGAATTACAAAAAAATAACTTAAATTACAGCAGCACTTGAAAGTCTGAGTTTATTAAACACAACTTAAATCTACATACATTACCTTCCTTATACATATATACCTTCCATGTACTTATGTATCTTTATATTTAATACTTTCTTCTAATTCAGCATCTCCAATGCACTACCCTATATTTCACCATATACCTCTCTCAATATATCCTCTATCTCAACTTCCTGATTCATCTCAAACCTCATTCTACAACTCTTTCCAGTGCACTACCCTATTTCTCACCCTATACCTCTCTCAATATATTCTCTAGCTCCACTCTCTTATCCCAAACCCCATTCCACTACTATGATCCCCAAAATAACCCTTTCTAGACTCTTCCCTCCTCTATCCCTCCTTGTATCATCTCATACCTCTTTTACTATTCAAATCTTCCAAACAAGCCTTTCTAAACCCTTCCCACTCCAACTCCCCTTTGCTCATCCCAAACCTGTTCCTCCTGCTATGAACTCCGAAAAAAACAAAAAACTGTCTAGACCTTTCCTCTATCCTTTTTCAATCCAAATAAGACTTACATGTCCACCGCTCAAATTAATTTTATATTTCCCTTCACTAATTCACCACTAATCCTTTTTGGGTTCCGGAGTAGCGTGGTGTTCGCCGAAAAGCACTTCAACACCTCATCAGGGGTAGCAAGCGCTATATAAATGCAAACCCCTCTTCTATCCCTTCACTATCCTTTTCAATCCAAATAACAGACTAACATGTCCACCGCTCAAATAAATTTCATATTTCTCTATACCAATTCACCACTAATCCTTTTTGGGTTCAGGTGTAGCGTTCTACTTGCCGAAAAAGCGCTTCGATGTCTCATCAGGGGCAGTAAGCGCTATATAAATGCAACTACAATTACTCTATGTCACTCTACTCTACTCTTTACCAATCCACTGTATGCCACTGCACTCTACGCCACTGTACTATACTCTGCACCACTCTACTCTACGCCATTGCACTCTAGGGTACTGTCCTCTAGTATGCACCACTCTGCTCTATGCCACTGCACTCTACTCTGCACCACTGCAGTCTTTGCCACTCTATTCTGCATCACCGCACCCAAGGCCACTACTCTGTATACCACTGCACTCTATGCCACTGTACTCTAGTGTGCAAAACTCTACTCCGTGTCACTCTTCTCTATGCCATTCCACACACTGCCACTCCATGCCATTCTATCACAATCAACACAATGCCACTCTACTCTATGCAACTCTACTCTACGCCACTCTACTTTACGCCATTCTATTCTATCCCAATTCACTCTGACCCACTTCATTCGACACCACTCTACTCTATGCCACTCTACTGTACGCAGCTCTACTCTATGCAACTCTACTCTACGCCACTCTACTCCACTCTACAACACTCTACGCTAGTCTGCACCATTCTACTCTATGCCACTCCAAGCCATTCTACTTCTCTCCACTCTATGCCACGCTATTGTACTGCACTCTATACCACTCCACAACTCTCCGTGCTACTGCACTCTACGCCACTGCACTATACACTACTGTACTCTTCCCCTCACCATTCTGCACTACTGCAATCTGTGCCACTCTACTCTACTCTGCAACAATCTACTCTATACGACAGCACTCTACTTTGCACCACTCTACTACACGGCACTCTATGCTACTCTACTCTATGTCACTGCACTGTATACAACTGTACTTTACTCTACACCACTCTACTGTATACCACTGCACTCTACACCACTGCACTTTATGCCACTGCACTCTACTCTGCACGACTGCACTCTATGCCACTGAATTCTATACCATTGCACTCTACGCCACTCTACTCTAGTCTGCACCACTCTACTGTATACCACGCCATTCCACAACACTGTAACTATACGCCACTTTAGCTCACTCACTCAATACATTACCACTCTACTGTACCCCACTCTACTATATGCCACTCTACTCTACCACACTTCACTCTACCCACTTTCACTCTACACCGCTCTACTCTATGCCACTCTACTCTACGCCACGCCAAGCCACTGTACTCCACTCTACAACACTGTACTCTGTGCTCTACTGCACTCTACACCACTCCAGTCTTTCACTCTACTGTACCCCACACCACTCCACTCCACACAGTGCCACTCTACGCCACTCTACCACACTCCACTCCACACACTGTCATTCTACTCCTACGCCACTCTATGTTGCTCCACTATATGCCACTGTACTCTACACCACACTTTTCCACCACACTTCACTCTAGCCCACTTCACTCAATGCAACTCTACTCTACGCAAATCTACACTATGCCACTCTACTCTACACCACTCCAAGCCACTCTAGTTTACTCCAATCTGCAACACGGTACTCCGCTCTACTCTACGTCTATGCCACTCTTCTGCAATCTACACTACTCCACTCTACACCACTCTTCTGTGCACCACTCCACACAGTGCCACTCTACGCCAATCTATCCCCCTCCACTCCACACAATGCCATTCTATTCTATGCCACTCTACCATACTCCACTCTAAGCCACTGTATTCTACACCTCTCTATTCCACCGCTCTTCACTCTACCACACTTCAGTCTATTCCACTCTACTGCAGACTACTGTACTCTACACCACTCCACTGTACTCTACACTACCCTAGTCTATGCCACTCCACTCTATGCCACTGCTCTCGATGCCATTGTAGTCGAATGTATGTCACTACACTCTACAACTCTATACTGTTTTGTACCACTCTACCCTATGCCACTGTAATCCAAGTCACTGCACTATACAACACTCTATTCTATGCCACTGAAATCTATGCCACTCTGCTGTACTCTGCACTACTCAACTCTATGCCACTCCACTCTACACCATTGCAGTCTACTGTATATCACTACACTCTACGCCACTGTACTCTATTTTGCACCACTCTATGCCACTGCACTCTATGCCACTCTACTCTACTCTGCACCGCTCCACTCTATGCATTGCACTCTACTCTGCACCACTCTACTCTAAGTCACTGCACTTTACTCAGCAAGACTCTTCCACACTACACTCTATGCCATTCCATTCTACTCTGTACCACCCTACTCTGGCCACTCCACTTTACACCACTGTACAGTACTCTGCACCACTCTACTGTATGCCACAGCACTCTATACCACTGTACTCTATGCCACTGCACTCTACTCTGCACCTCTGCACTCCATGCCACCCTACTGTACTCTGCATGACTGCATTATAGGCCACGGCACTCCTGGCCAGTGCATTCTCCGCCACTTTACTCTAGTCCGCATCACTCTAATTTATGCTATGCTACTCTATGCCACACCACTCCACTGGACACATTATCACTGTATGCCACTCTAGCATACGCCACTCCATACATTACGACTCTACTCTACGCCACTCTAATCTACCCTACTTCACTCAACACCACTCTACTCCACGTGAATCTACTCTCTGCCGCTCTACTCTGTGCCTCTCTACTTTATGCTACTCCAAGCCACTCTATTCCACTCCACTCTTTAATACTGTACTGCACTCTAATGTACTCCACTCTATGTCTATGGCACTCAACTGTAATCTCCACCAATCCACTCTACTCTGCAGTAAGTCATGCCACCCCACTCCACACAGTGCCACTCTATACCATTCCACACAATACCACTCTACTCTATGGCACTCTATTGTACTCCACTCAACTCTGCGCCACTGTACTCTATGCCACTCTACTCAACCACATTTCACTCTACCCAACATCACTATACCCCAGATCACTCTATTCAAGTCTACTCTACGCCACTCTACTGTATGCTACTGCACTCTACGCCATCCTATTCTACTCTACTCTAGTCTGCATCACTCTAAATTATGGCTCTCTGCTCTATTCCACGCCAAACCACTCCACAAACTGCCACTGTACGCCACTCTAGCGCACTCCACTTTACTGTACCCCATTCTACTGAACGCCACCATGCTCTACCCCACTTCTTCCTACCCAACTTCACTCTATCCAAATTCACTCTACACCACTCTACTCAACGCCGCTCTAGTCTATGCCACTCTACTCTACACCACTCCAAGCCACTCTACTCTACAACACTGTTCTCGGCTCTACTCCACTCCAATGTACACCACTCCACTTTACCCCACTCTACTTTACGCCACACCACTCCATACAGTGCCACTCTTTGCCAATTTACCCCATTCCACAAAATTCCATTCTATTCTAGGCCACTCTCCTGTACTCCACTCTAAGCCACTGTACTCTTGGCCACTCTATGCCACCACACTTCACTCTATCCCACTTCACTCTACGCCACTCTACTCAACACTACTACAATCTATGCCACTCCACTGTACTCTGCACTACACTCCACTCTATGCCATAACAGTCTAATGCACGTCACTACACTCTACAACCCTATACTACTCTATGCCACTGCAATTTATGCCATTAAACTCTGTGCCACTGCACTTTACACCACTCTTCTCTATGCCACTCCATTCTATGCCACTGCACTCTACGCCACAGCAGTCTACTGTATGTCACTACACTCTTTGACACTCTATTCTACTTTGGACCACTCTACTGTATGCCACTGCACTCTACGCCACTGTACTCTACTCTATAGTGCTCTATTGCGCTTATAAAATTATAAGGCCCTGTGGCCAAACCCCCACAGTGGGGTGGTTGGCTTTATGTATGGCAATAAAATATGACTATGTTAAATAAACCCTAGAAATTCACTGAAAAAAAACAAAGGCTAAAGTATCATTATAGTTAGGTGAGTATGTCTTCGCCAACATTACGGTTTAGTACTTAAAAAACAACAGAAATTCACCAGTTATAGTTAGCAGAGTTAACTACATCTTGCGCTTCTGCCATGCACTGCTTATTACCTCACATATAACATCACTTATGACATGTTCTATGACGTAATTTATGACATCACTGATGACATCTCAAATTACATAATTGATGATTGATATGCCACTGCACCTCATGCCACTCAACTCTACAACACTCCACTGTATGCTATTACACTCTACCCCACTCCATTCTGTGCCACACTACTCTACACCACTCTACTGTACACTATTCCACTGTACACCACTCCGCTGTATGCCACTGCAGTCTACGCCACTCTACTCTACCCACTCCGTTATATGCCACTCCACTATATGCTATTCAAATACACTCTATGCCTCTCCACTCTACGCTATTCCACTCTATGCCAATCCACTTTACCCCACTGCACTCTATACCACTTCACTCTGTTATTCCTCTTTACGCCACTTCACTCTACCCCACTCCCCTCTACGCCACTCCACTGTATGTTTTTCCACTGTACACAACTACACACTACGCCACTCCACTCTACACTATTCCACTGTCCGCCAATCCACACTCCACTGTACACTATTCCCCTCTATACCACTCCACTGTACACCACTCTAGTCTATGCCACTCCACTGTACCCCACTCCACTCTACACCATTCCGATATATGCTATTTCACTGTATGTAACTACACTCTACACCACTGTACTGTATACTATTCCAGTCTATGCTACTCCATTCTACAACTCCACTGTATGCTATTCCACTGTACGACACTCCACTTTAGGCCACTCCAGTCTATGCCACACCACTCTGTTATTCCAGTCTACGCCATTTCGCTGTATACCACTCTACTGTTTAGTGTTTCACTGTATGCCACTCCACTGTACGCCACCCCCTTTATGCCACTCCACTGTACGCTATTTCAGTCTATGCCACTCCACTCTCCCTCATTCCACTATACACCACTCCACTCTATACTCAGCAACTGTTCACCACTCTACTCTAACCAAATCCACGTCATGCCACTCCACTGTACCCCACTCCAGTCTAACCTACTCCACTGTACCCCACTCCACTATATGGTATTCCACTCTATGCTATTCCACTGTACACCACTCCACTCTACACCATTCCACTCTACGCCACTTCATTGCATGCTATTGTGCTCTTCTCCACTCCACTGTACACGACTCCAGTCTATGTGACTCACTGTACCCCACTCCAGTGTACGTCACTCCACTATACGCTATTCCAATGTATTCAACGTAACTCAACTCCACTTCACTACACTCTACCCCACTCCATTGTACTCTATTCTACTCTAAGGGACTCAACTCTGCCCAACTACAGTCTACCCCATTCCACTAAAAGTTATTCTACGGTACACAAACCACCCTGTACGCCACTCAACTTTACGCTATTCACTGAAGAAATATGCTGAAACCGCTACAAGCAACATCTGCTGTTTCTGGGTATATCTCGGGCCAAAAGAGATATAGCTCAGAAATGGAAGGCTACCGATCCGCTGAGTTTGGGTGGATGGAAAAAAGCCATGGGTAAATGTATGAGTGCTGAAATTGTAGTCTTTTAAGCTCGGGCTGCCTACAGAAACATAGAAAGATTTAGCACGGCTGGATGACATATCAGGTATTGATTTACCCCCTCTACCACACCCTGACCCTCCATAAAGTTTCCAGCAACATGTACAACACATTAATATGCCATAAACTGACAACCATAAATACATATTGGCATATATTTCACTACACGTGGCCAAGAGTAATCAGTGGAGTTTGGTGCAACCTATTAGTTGATTGGCCTGATGTTTTACAAGCCAACTGGTTTTGGAATATAAAAGTATGGTACTATCAATATTGTTTGCTATTTGTTATGCATATGGCGGGCATCACCCATTTTGTACCTATAAAAATGAATAAAATTTGTTCTGAAAAAAAAAACTTTACGCTATTCCACTATATGCCACTTCAGGCTATGCCGCTCTACTCTACACCACTCCACTGTACGCCACTCCACTGTGCTCCACTCCCTTCTATGCTACGCCACTATACGGTATTCTACTGTCCACAACTATACTATATGCCACTCCAGTTTACGCTATTCCACTGTACGTCACTCCAGTGTACGCCACTCCAATCTACACCACATCAGTATATGCCACTCCAATCTACGCCACTCCACTGTATGCTATTCCATTCTATGCCACTCCAGTCTACAACACTTAACTCCACTGCACCTTTCACTGTATATGGCGCACTATCAGAAGGAGGACTGTGGGCAACACCGATATTAATACCCCCTAGCATACACTGAATTAGCGGTGCCCACTATCTGTCACCTCCAGTGGCACCGTATTCGCTGCACCTCTAGTGCTTTCATGTGCGTTTCCTGAACATAGGCCACATGTATTCGATTGCGCCAAAGGTAGGAATACACCCGATGGTGCCGCCTAGGTGACCCCAACCCCAGCAAATTCTAGGAGACAAAGTTATAGACTGGGGAAAGTCAGCAATTCCCAGTATCATTTACCAAGCAATTAAGTACTCTCCCATACCACCCCATCCCCAACACCCCCACCCTACCACCACCCCTGCGCAGCCCACCCACAAGTGACCAGATACAGTATAACGCAACAAAAGAATAAATGACTAAAATGTGAACTGTAACACCAACTCCCTACCCCAGGTTGAGACAAGAAAAAGCTCCTGTAGAAACAATACAAACATTAGAAGGCCAACCAAGTCCACCAATGTTATGGGGGTTGTGTGCTCTGATGAAACAAAGACTAATACAGTTTAGCCCGTCCGCATTATGCATTCAGCAATGAATCTCCCATCCACCATTGGTGGAGCACAGCATATTACGTCCCAATTATTGCTACAAACAAAGGATATGGAGCTCTTGGCCAGATCACCAGCTCTGCTGTCATCGGTGTCAGGACCAGCCCGCATTTCAGGAGGAATGTCCAACACAGCCCGTTTCCGGTCTCCCTCCAAGGAGGATATTGAGTATGTGGTGGAGCCAGTAGTGTGACTGTGGCGGGACTCCAGTTTGGCCACTGCTAGAGTCAGCTCCCTCACAGTCTGTTACTAGGTTGGCCACCCCCGGGGAGGACTTTTGTGGCTCCATCTATGAGGGGTGACTCCCCCTTTGTCTCTAACAATTTCCATGCTCTGGTGGGGATGTAATGAAGTGAGCCATGCCAGAGGCCACCGCCCACAGCTTGGCTGGGAACATCAGAGAGTAACACATTTACCGAAGTTGGCGTTTGACAGGCATGAAGGAGCCACATTGCAATTACACCTCTACGGTATAGTCCGGATATATGTTCGTGTGGCTGTTCTCCACCTGCACCTAGCATGTGCAACTTGCAGGATATGATCTTAATCCCAGAAATTAAAGAGTCACCACTACTGGCTTTGGGGGCGACCCCCGGGGAAGGGGCTTACCAGGCACTCAATGCGCCCGCTCTACTGAGAAGAATGTGGATCGATGTCTGTCAGTAAAGCAGTCAATCCTCCAAAAAGAGATGCATATTAGGGCCCTCCACTCCCATTAAATTAATATCACTGCATGTGAACCTGCCTTCCACATAATTCGCAGGGGCACGTAGCAATGTTACTTCTGCTTGGAGAGTCTGTAGCTGAGACTGCACATCAGACACAGCAGAGCATAGGTCTGCCAGGACCGTCTTATTGGATTCCATTCGGTCTTTCAGTTTAGCTTGATCTAACAACAGCAGGTTCATCTCAATCATAAGGGCATCCAGCTTAGGGTCCAATGTGCCCGTGACATCCCAGAATGCCCCCAATAGTTAGTCACATCTGTTCATGGCGGTTGCTCCAGCAGGCACTGCCTGTGCATCATTCAACCTTGATGAGCCCACAGGCCGTAATGTCTGAGACATCCCCCCACCCTGTTCGAGGCCTACATTGGTGGGACCCCACTTAACCATGCTCACCTCAGCCTGATCAGAGGAGGTTCCCCCAGCGTGTCCCCCAGGCTGAGCGCCGGTGTGTGGTCAAGCTCGCAGCCCGCACCCACAATCCCTCAGGTGCCAACGGCCCAGTCCCCTCAAGAGGAGAGGACCCAACTCCTATCAAAAGGCAAAGCGAGGGGGACTCTTGCCCCACCGATACACCTCAGCGCCAAGAATGTACCAGTACCAAATGCGCAGAGGCAGGCCACTGGCCCAGCCCCGATGGCACAGAGGGCACAGTTCAAATACCCTCCCCGTTGGATGCACATGCAGGAATCACCAACAGTCAGAGGGCAGTCCCCTCACACCTCCACATCATCCGGCCCCAGCTGATAAATGCAATAAGAGCATCCCCAATAATACCGAAGTCAGGGTCCCAGGTACTTGTGGTTAAGCGACATTGCGCTTCACCGCCATGCACCAGCTGTATCCTGGGGAAGAGTGGACAGTCTCTACAATGAGGAGACCAAGCAGTGACCCAGTGGCCTCAACCCAAATCAGTATGAGGTATTCAATATTCTTCTAATGAAGCGCGCTGCTCCATATGCACATGGCCCCTGGTGACATCTGGGGGGGAAATGTGTCCATCATGCAAAAAATTTGAGCCTACTCCAACGGTGCTGTGATCGCCGCTGCATCTGAGCTTCTGGTGAAAAGGGGAGACGAGAAGGAAAAAGGGGAGCCTCAATGACTGAAACCTCTCAGCGGGTCTCCCACTGAGGAACAGTTCGCCCTTCCACACTGACATGACAGCTGCCAGGCCCCAAAGAGCTACAAGCCTAGGGAGATCCACTCAACAGTCCAAATGGCCTGCAGGCCCTGCATCCATCACCGCCAGCAGACACATTTAGTCTTGCGGGCTCTCTTGAGCACAGCCGCCACCACAAGAAGTCACAGGTCTCAAGCAGGATGGCCCCCAGCGCCGTTCTTTGGTAGAGGGTGAGGAAGGAAGCCCACTCCCAGAATGCCCTTTTGCCACTCCGGAGTCCTACGCTGGTCCGCACATCCCATATGGCCTGCAACAGCAGCGATTGCTCCTCAGTAGGAAGCGGAGAGGCCCACCCAGCTCAGGCCCCCTCTCTGCACCCACATGGGCAATGCCAGGCACTCCAGGAGCTCTACTTCACACCACGGTCCTCAGCTGCTGCAACCAAATCTAGGGAGGAGAGCTGGTGCTGGCCCACACCTGGCGGCTGGCCGTGGATTCAAGCCCATCTGCAGCCGATCCCTACCGTTCAGTTGATGCCATGCTGCAGCGGTGCCCCCGTGCATGATCGCGGGAGAAGGGAGGTATAAAGAGCCCCTCCCGATCAACAAGCCAGCAAGTGCGGGGGAGGTTCCAAGATGGGGCAGGATGCCTTGTTTAAGGGCTCAGCATGCAAAGCTCGCTCACAGCATGTCCGACTCTTCAGCCATCTTGGCCACGCCCCTTTACACTATGCAGTTCCACTGTATGCAACTACACTCTAAATCACTCCACTCTGCGCTATTTCACTATTTGACACTTCCCTCTATGCTCTATGCCACTACACTGTCCGCTACTCCACTCTACGTCTCTACATTCTACTCTACTCTATGACACTACACTCTAACACAATACACTCTACGACACTACACTGTATGACCCTCTCTTCCACTCTACTGTATGAAACTCCACTTAATGACACTCCACTCGACTACACTTGACTATACAATTTCAAATACATTTTTATTACAAAGACATTAAAATTCAATTAAAAAAACAAAGGTTAAATCATAGTTATAGTTCGGAAATCTGTATTTATTCTTTCTATACAAACCAAATTTAAACTACACACACATTAAAAATACTTATAGTTATACTTATACCATAAACCTACTATAATTCATGCCACACCTTTACATTACTATACATTTATTTTGTGTTTATATACAAACCAAACTTAAACTACACATAAATGATGAATTCGAAATTCATACTTATATACCTTTAATTTATATTTAATGCAAAACATTCATAGCCGGAGGCGAGCCTAAGGCAAGCCCGTATGCGCCTATCCGCACCCAGACGGGTCCAGGGGCAGGAATCTCTGCCGGTTTCGAGAGGGAAACAATCTCCTTTAATGCTGCACAACTTTATGCCCTGAGAAAAGAGGTAGCTAGTAAGTGTGCCCATGTTATGCTGCCAGATATTAGCTCACAATGCACTAATTGTAAATTTCGCTTTCAAAACTCTACCCAGACTTTGTCAGATATTCCTAAGAAAGAGTAAGATGCTGCTACTTAATTGGCGCTCGCTCCCTAAACATTCTATTGAAATCTATCTACTCCTCGAAGAGAGGAAGCCCGATGTTTTATTTTTAACTGAGACTTGGCTAAGTAATGACACTGATTTTGATATTGTTCAATCTCTTCCCCCAAATTACGCTATCCAAAGGCTTGACTGTAGGAGAGTAGGGTCTGCTTTCTATGTTCACCCCCACTTTTTGCTTTTGCTTTACTGGTTTTCGACTTAGATGTGGCTATGGGCCTGCTAATCAGACCCACAGCCCTGCTGTTCTCTCTCTAAATTGAACCATGTACTTTAGGTGCATAACCCATTTGGATAGGATCACCTTATTGGCCGGTGTACAGTGTACCCTAGGTACCCAGGGCATAGGTGTACCCTAGGCCTACCAGGGGCTGCAGCATGTATTATGCCACCCCTGGCCTTCCATTATGACACAACTGGCTGATCACTCAGCTGGGGCAAGGTAGTGTAATCACTCTTTGCTTAGGTGTAGTATTCCTATACCTAACTTACATATAGACACATGTGTACCTATCAGCCACTCCTATGGCAGGCCTTCACAATCCTGGAGGCAGAGTGCTTGGTAACATGTGAGATGGTGCTCTAGCATGAGCTGAGCCTGTCTGCAGCTTTCGGAACCATGTCCTTATAGCTGTTCTATGATATAGCCTACCATATACTCTTAAAGTGCATTATAATCTTAAACGGTTATGGTAACTATGGTTTGGCTTTATCAAAACATGTCGTGTAAGGTGTCTAACACTTTGGAATAATACCCCCATCCCATTTCTGGGGATGAGGATATTATCCCTCCCTTCTAGAGGGAGAAGACATGTTGTAACCTACTTACCCGGTTAAAGTTAACCAGAGCCCCAGTGTTAGAAAGGATAGACGGACCGGGAGGGTCGGCCGGGGTCAGGAGGAGAGGTCTCCGGGGAGAGCCGTCTCCAGCGATCGTACAGACAAGTAACTTCCCCCCCACAGACAGATACCACACACGGGTAAGGTTCAGTGTTCTTTATAAGCACTTCTTAAGGTACGGTTGAATGGTACAAGGAGGTCTGGACTCAGGGGTCCCCTCGATTCAAGTCTCTCAAAGCCGGGGAAGGGGTAGCGGGACAGTCTGTCTACCAGTCGGGTAGTTTGGATGAGATGATGATTAGCTCACAATCCTCGAGCTTAGTGGGTACGGGCCGCGGCAGCGCCAGCAGGTCCCGGAAAGATGGTCGATGTACGGTCCGCGGCAGCGCCAGCAGGTCCCGGTGAGGATGGTCGTTACAACGGGCCGCGGCAGCGCCAGCAGGTCCCGGAAAGATGGTCGATGTACGGTCCGCGGCAGCGCCAGCAGGTCCCGGTGAGGATGGTCGTTACAACGGGCCGCGGCAGCGCCAGCAGGTCCCGACGAGGATGGAGGTTGTAGAAGGCCGCGGCAGCGCCAGCAGGCAGGACGATGGTTCACAAGGGCGGGCTATGGCAGCGCCAGTAGTCCGTCAAGGCTGAGTTCTCTCGGTGTCTCTCGACTCCAGGATACAACTGCCTTCCTGCTCCGGAGTTGCCCCAGTTATAGGGCAGGCGCCCTTTGATGTCCGGACCCTCGCACTTGGAGGTCGGAGGGCCCGGGATGAAGGTGTCCAGACACCCAGCAGGGGGGTGGAGCCAGCGCCTGGGGGAGCTGGAGGCGATCGGCACCTGGCGGGGGAAGAGCTCTTGACACTTCGTCCTCCCATTGACCTGCCAAGTGGTCCGCTCACCTCCCGGGTGGATGGTGGTGCCGGGATGTCGGGGCCGGCCAGGCCCGGGGTTAGGGTCGGGGCGAGGCCACGCGGCCTCGTGGTGCAGGGCCCAAGATGGCGGCTTGAACCGGCCGGGGGAGCCGGTGGGGCTGGGCCCCGTGATGAGTAGAGGTCCGAGGGCAGAAGATCCGTCGGGAGACGGGGTACAGGTGCTTTTCGGGGGTTATGCCTGGTGGGCCGGAGCTCGGGCCCTGTCGTGCGGGGAGGGAGCAAGCCCTTCGTGTGGCCTGTCCAACATGCGTCCCCCCCAGCTGAAGGCGGGGAGAGTCACCCATCTCCTTGGGGACTCTCTTCGTCGAGGCGGAAAAAGCGGGACAGGCCATCCGCGTTGGCGTGGTCTTGGCCTGGTCGGTGCTCCACAGTGAAGTCCATTCCCTGCAGGGAAATGGACCAGCGCAAGAGTTTTGGGTTCTCCCCCCGCATCTGCATCAGCCACTGCAGGGGTCGATGGTCGGTTTGTACCCGGAAGTGGGTACCGAAGAGATAGGGCCGGAGCTTTTTGAGGGCCCACACCACTGCGAAGGCCTCCCTCTCGATGGTGCTCCAGCGCTGTTCTCGGGCCAGGAGACGTCGACTGATGAAGGCCACCGGCTGGTCATGACCTTCGGGGTTTAACTGAGAGAGGACGGCTCCGATGCCGTGGTCGGAGGCGTCGGTCTGTACCACGAATTCCCGACCGTAATCGGGGGCCTGGAGCACCGGGGCGGTGCACAGGGCGGCCTTCAGCTTCTCGAAGGCCGCTTGACAGTCGGGGGTCCAGTTAATCCGCTTCGGTTGGTTCTTGGACGTGAGACCCGTGAGGGGCCCCACGATGCTGCCGTAGTCCTTCACGAACCGCCGGTAGTAGCCGGTGAGCCCCAAGAAGGCTCGGACCTCGGTCTGGGTGACGGGGGGCTGCCAGGACTGGATGGCAGCAATCTTAAGTTGTAGCGGGGCCACCAGCCCGCTTCCCACTTGGTGCCCAAGGTAGGTCACAGACCCTTGGCCAATTTGGCACTTGCCGGCCTTAATTGTGAGGCCGGCCCGCTGGAGGGCCTGTAGGACCTCTTGGAGGTGACGGAGGTGGTCGGGCCAGTGGCGGCTGTATACAGCGATATCGTCCAGGTAGGCAGCGCTGAACTCTTCGAGCCCCGCCAAGACCTGGTTCACGAGGCGTTGAAACGTGGCGGGGGCATTCTTCATGCCGAAGGGCATGACCTTGAATTGGTAGTGGCCATCGGGGGTAGAGAAGGCTGACCGTTCCTGAGCCCTGGGTGTGAGGCCGATCTGCCAGTAACCCGCTGTTAGGTCGAAGATACTGAGGTAGCGGGCGGCCCCCAGCCGGTCGATCAGCTCGTCTGCTCGGGGGATCGGATGAGCGTCGGTCCGGGTGACAGCGTTCAAGCCCCGGTAGTCGACGCAGAATCTCAGTTCAGGTGCGGTGCCGGGGGCAGCGGCTTTGGGGACCAATACAACCGGACTGGCCCAGGGACTGTCCGAGGGCTCGATGACCCCGATTGTGAGCATCTTGGCCACCTCCTCCTGTATGCAGGCCCGTACTCGATCTGGTACGCGGTAGGCCCGGTGTCGGACAGGGGGACTGTCCCCGGTGTCCACGTCGTGCAAACACCAAGGGGTGACCCCGGGGGTGAGGGAGAACAGGGTAGCGAACTGCAGCAGGAGGTTCCGGCAGCCCTGGCGTTGCTCCGAAGTGAGGGCGTCAGAGAGCCGGACCCCGTCCACGGAGCCGTCATTCTCCTGAGTCTTCAGAAGATCCGGGAGGGGTTCGGAGTCTTCCTCTGCCCCACTGTCCGTAGCCATCAGGAGGCTGAGTTCTGAGCGCACAAAGTGTGGTTTGAGTCGGTTGGTGTGGAGGACCCGAAGGGGGTTCCGGGAGGTCCCCAGGTCGATGAGGTAAGTGACGGGGCTTTTGCGCTCGACCACTTTGAAGGGCCCCGTCCACTTATCTTGCAAGGAACATGGTTCGGTGGGGGACATCACCCATACTTGTTGTCCAGGCTCGAACTCAACGGAGGAGGCATTGTGATCATACCACTTCTTCATGTCCTCCTGGCTGGCCTCGAGGTTCGCCTTGGCCATCTCTCTGAAGCGCCGGGTCTGATTGCGTAGGGCCAGGAGGTATTTGAAGACGTCTGGAGGGGTCTTTAGGGGGGCCATCTCCCAACCTTCTTTTACTAGGCTGAGGGGCCCTCGCACAGGGTGCCCGTACAGGAGTTCGAAAGGGCTAAAACCGAGGGACTTCTGGGGAACTTCGCGGTAGGCGAAGAGGAGGCACGGGAGTAGTACATCCCACTGGCGACGGAGGGGCTCTTCCAATCCCCCAATCATCCCCTTGAGGGTGCGGTTAAAACGCTCCACTAGTCCGTTTCCTTGGGGGTGATAGGGGGTCGTGAATCTGTAGGTGACCCCGCATTGTTGCCAGAGGGACTTCATGTATTTGGATATAAAGTTTGTGCCTCGGTCGCTGACGACTTCTCGGGGGAAGCCTACCCGGGAGAAGATCCCCATTAGGGCCCGGCCAACCACCGGAGCTGTCACGGTCCGTAGGGGCACCGCCTCGGGGTAGCGGGTGGCATGGTCCACCAGTACTAAGATGAACCTGTGTCCTTGTGCCGTGCGGGGGTCCAGAGGCCCCACGATGTCTATCCCCACCCTCTCGAACGGGGTGGTGACCACAGGGAAGGGTTGCAGAGGGGCTTTCAGTTTCCGACCACTCTTCCCGCTGGCTTGGCATGTGGGGCAGGATCGGCAGTGGTTCAGGACGTCGTTCCTCATCTTCGGCCAGAAAAAGTGGGTCACTAGGCGGCTGTACGTTTTATCTTGGCCCAGGTGTCCAGCCAGGGGGACATCGTGGGCCAGGTTGAGCAGAAAGTCTCTGAAGCGGAGAGGTACCACCAGTACTCGACCGGCCCCCAGCTCGGCGATTCTTTGCTCGCTGTATAGCAGGTCGTTATCCCAGTAGACCCAGTGAGTTCCGGTGGAGTCCCCTGCGTTCTGGGCGCTGGCTTGTTGGCGGAGTCCCTCGAGGGAGGGGCAGGTCTTTTGTTCCTGGCGGAACTGGGCTTGGGTGGGCCCCCCCTCTTGACGCCACTGAGCCAGGTCAGGAAGGTCCTGGGGTTGCGCGTCCCCTGCGGCCGTCGGGTCTGGGAGGCTGGCCTCGTCGTTGTCTTCTACTGGGGCGACTGGGGGCGGAGGTGCTGGCCATTCTGGTTCTTCTGATCGAGGGACGGCACGGGCGGCCATGGACCGGGTGGTTATGCAGGCCCAGTCCGGGAGGCCCAGCATCCCCAGGTGCTCTCTTCTCTCAACGGTGGCCCACGGGGAACTCTCGAGGTCATTCCCCAGGAGGCAGTCCACGGGGGCATCGTCCCGGACCGTCACCTTCAACAGGCCGGAGACCCCTCCCCATTCGAATGGAACGCAGGCCATTTGACACATACTTTCAGAGTTGTCTGCCGAGCGAACGGGGCAGAGAATGTTCGGCAGGATCTGCTCGGGCTTCACCAGGTGACAGCGGACGGCCGTCACACTGGCGCCTGTGTCACGCAAGGCCTCGGCTCGCTGTCCATTAATGGTCACCCACTGACCGTATTTCCTGGTGTTAGCGGGTAGGGGAGCCCGCGGGACCATGTCTCTTCCCCCTAAGCACGCCAGGACCATGGCGGCCGGTTCCCACTCTTGCTGGGCCGGCTCATACTCCTCTGGTTCCTCCAATGATCGCTCTTCCCCCAGGGCGGCGGCAGCTACCTGGCGGGGCTTGGGTGTTTGGTTCTGCGGGCAGCTCGGGTCATTGGCGTAGTGGCCGACTCGCTGGCATCGGTGGCACGTGACGTTGGCTCGGACCCCAGGACGCCACGGGGGGTTGCCCCGACCGGCCAGAGCCGGGGTGCTGGCCACGGGTGTTGCGGGCAAGGCGTCTCTCCCTCGCCCCTGGCCCCCTCCTCCTCCCCGAGGACGGTGCTGGCCTTGGTTGTTTCTGTTCTGTTCGTGTGGCCCCCTCCGGCCCACTCGGGTGCTTTCCCATCGGTCAGCTTCGGCGGCGAGCTGCCGGGGGTCAGTTAGCTTACTGTCGAGGAGGTGCTGTCTGAGCTCGACGAAGCAGTTGTTCGACAGGTGCTCCCATACCATCAGGTTAAAGAGTTGTTCGTAGGTGGTGACCTGGCTCCCCTTTATCCAACCCTCGAAGGCACGGCTGAAATAGTTCACGTATTCTACCCAAGTTGTACCTGGGATCCGGGTGCAATCTCTGAACCTCTGGCGGTACATCTCGGGTGTGAGGCCGTAGCGGGTGAGGAGGGCAGCCTTCATGTGGTCGTAGGACGACATTTGGTGATCTGGGAGCTGCAGTAGGGCATCGCGCCCCTCGTTGATAAACCTCCCCCAGAGTCCGGCTCCCCAATCACTCCGGTCGATCCGGTGGGAGGTCATGGCGATCTCGTAGGCTTTAAACCACTGTTGTATGTCGTCTTCTCGGACATACTCGCGGACAACATCCTTGGGGATGTGGACTTTTTTCTCGATTGGCCCCGGGGTGTGTGGTCGCTCAGGCACCCCCAGTTCTTTATTCTGTTTCCGAAGTTCTATTTCCGCCAGTTTGCGCTCGTGCTCGAGCGTTATTTTTTTCTCCTCCAGCTCTCTCTGTCTCTGCTTCTCTTCTCGTTCATCTCGGAGCCGCATGTGCTCGAGGTTGAGTTTCTGTTCAGCTAACTTGAGTTCCCCATCCATCTTGAGTCGTGCCATTTCCAACTCGTGCAATCTGGTTCTTTCTCTTTCTCGGACCTCCTCCTGCGAGAGGCCCGTTCCCCGCTCCTCGGGAGCCGTGGCGTTCCCCTCTGGTGTGATGCTGCTTTGGTCGGAGGGTCCGGCGACCCCAGTTTCTGTCCACGACTCTAGGGCGTGCTTTAGATCATCTTTGGTACTCAGGCCGGTGGTAGCAATGCCAAGTTCTATGCAGAATTGTCTCAGTTCGCGGTGGTTGTATTCTTCTAATTTATCCATTTGGAAGTTCTCGGTGGAGTTGCTATCTTTGGCTGACATCGTGCTGTTGTCGTGGGGTGAGCTACTCTCTGTACGATTATGCGTTGATTCGGATCGCGCCGCTGGCCACCAATGTTAGAAAGGATAGACGGACCGGGAGGGTCGGCCGGGGTCAGGAGGAGAGGTCTCCGGGGAGAGCCGTCTCCAGCGATCGTACAGACAAGTAACTTCCCCCCCACAGACAGATACCACACACGGGTAAGGTTCAGTGTTCTTTATAAGCACTTCTTAAGGTACGGTTGAATGGTACAAGGAGGTCTGGACTCAGGGGTCCCCTCGATTCAAGTCTCTCAAAGCCGGGGAAGGGGTAGCGGGACAGTCTGTCTACCAGTCGGGTAGTTTGGATGAGATGATGATTAGCTCACAATCCTCGAGCTTAGTGGGTACGGGCCGCGGCAGCGCCAGCAGGTCCCGGAAAGATGGTCGATGTACGGTCCGCGGCAGCGCCAGCAGGTCCCGGTGAGGATGGTCGTTACAACGGGCCGCGGCAGCGCCAGCAGGTCCCGGAAAGATGGTCGATGTACGGTCCGCGGCAGCGCCAGCAGGTCCCGGTGAGGATGGTCGTTACAACGGGCCGCGGCAGCGCCAGCAGGTCCTGACGAGGATGGAGGTTGTAGAAGGCCGCGGCAGCGCCAGCAGGCAGGACGATGGTTCACAAGGGCGGGCTATGGCAGCGCCAGTAGTCCGTCAAGGCTGAGTTCTCTCGGTGTCTCTCGACTCCAGGATACAACTGCCTTCCTGCTCCGGAGTTGCCCCAGTTATAGGGCAGGCGCCCTTTGATGTCCGGACCCTCGCACTTGGAGGTCGGAGGGCCCGGGATGAAGGTGTCCAGACACCCAGCAGGGGGGTGGAGCCAGCGCCTGGGGGAGCTGGAGGCGATCGGCACCTGGCGGGGGAAGAGCTCTTGACACTTCGTCCTCCCATTGACCTGCCAAGTGGTCCGCTCACCTCCCGGGTGGATGGTGGTGCCGGGATGTCGGGGCCGGCCAGGCCCGGGGTTAGGGTCGGGGCGAGGCCACGCGGCCTCGTGGTGCAGGGCCCAAGATGGCGGCTTGAACCGGCCGGGGGAGCCGGTGGGGCTGGGCCCCGTGATGAGTAGAGGTCCGAGGGCAGAAGATCCGTCGGGAGACGGGGTACAGGTGCTTTTCGGGGGTTATGCCTGGTGGGCCGGAGCTCGGGCCCTGTCGTGCGGGGAGGGAGCAAGCCCTTCGTGTGGCCTGTCCAACACCCAGCATCACAAAATGGATGCTGCTGCCACAGACACGAGTCTGATCTCCTGCTGCTGGGAGTGATCCCGGCAAGGGAGGCTTGGACAATAGGTTTCCTGCCTTGGGAGGTGCGAGCACCACCCCAGACAGGCCTTAGTGTATTGGGGCAGGGAGGGATGAAAAGAATGAGACATGCCTGGGGCACACAAGGTGTCCCGTGCATAGTCCAGTTCAAACCGGTGCTGGGGCTCTCCAGCCCCAGTCCTGGCGCGAAACTGGACAAAGGGAAGGGGGTGTAACCACCCCCCTCCCAGGTCCCACACATAAGGCGTGACCTAGCAGGTATCCCAGCCCCCAGATTAGTATAAGAGTGGGAGTTGGGCCTCAAGACTTTAGATTATCCTAAACCTGCAACTTGAACAGAAACTCTGGACCTTCGACATTCGACGAAAGAAGAAGACTGAAGAATCTCCCTTGTGGCGAAAGAGTGGCTACCCTGTGCAAACAGGCACCATCAAGAGACTACCCTTTGCTTTGCTAAAGTTCTACGAGGGACCGACTGCAGAGCCCGACCAGAGCCTTGACTTCCAGACTTCTCCGACCCTGATCCACATCCACAGCCGAGCTGAGATCCGTGGAGGCGACGAGAGACGTGGGACCGGCTACCTGGGAAAAGTGGCTAGTATCTTCAAGCGCAGCTTCTGAGGCACCCTCGAAGTTGTGCACCGGGGATTGAGAAGCCCTAACCCCATGCACCATCTGCACCGAAGATCAGCCCCCCACACTCCACGAGTCCTGCGTGGGGCCCTTCTGCATTTTCCTGCTTGCCGCGTCTGTCCGGTTGCTTGCCCGCTGGCTAGTGGCCTTTGTGACGACGCATCCTGAAATCTTCACTGCTGGTTTGGCTCCTCCAGACTGGCTCCCGCTTCTTTGCAAAAGAGAAGCACCTCAGACCTTCCTGGTCTGCACCAGAAGCAAGTCCTCCGTTCTTCGTGGGTTGCGCTTGCCAAGGCTTGGTGAGTCCTAGTCCAACTTCGACGCCGCCGACAGCAAGAGCCTTCGCGGGACAGTTCGCCTCCTGGTCCTGGTCGTCCTCGACGTTCCCTGGTCCTCGTGGCTACAGCGACAAGCTTCACCTGCACCTGCAATCTTCACGACATCGCCTGGTTCCCTCCTGGTTCCACGTGGTCACTGGCTAGTGACCTTGACTCTGTCCCTTCTGCTTGCAGGTCTCTTCTCTTCTTGATCCCAGCCTTGGGATCCACCGGACACTCTTCACTGACTTCCTGTCAGCAACTTTCCTTCAGGCATCCATAGAAGTCCACGACGAAACCCGACGCAAGTTCACACCTATGCACCCGCAGCCCGTGGGCTAGGTAACTTGGGTACTTCGGTGCTCTCAAGGGTAGTGACTATCCTAGGGTCTAGTTTCCGAGTCTCAACTTTCTAGCTGCTTCAGAAGTGTCCTTAAACTGTTTATTTCTAAACTGTACTATTTCTATCGACTATACGCATTACGCGTGAGTGTTTCCACTCTGCATCTGAATCCCGTGGGCCTCCCACTTCCTAACTGTTGCTAGTGTAGTGTAGCCCCAGCGATTCCCTAGGCCTAGGCCTATTCTATTTCCGTGACAGTGGTCCTTATACCACTTACTTAGTATATGGTTTGCGTGGCCCCTAGGGCCTAACTGTATTACTTACCTGTGTGACTTAATGTATGCTTAAATAAGACTGTGTTGTACTTACCTCTAATCTCATAAAGAGTGCTGAGGGTTTGACTAGAATAAATACACTTTATTTTATATATATATCTGTTGTGGTGTCCTTTCATTTGGTATTCAAGGGATTATATATGGTATCACAGCTGGCTTCACATGCCATTCAGAGTTTAGCCTAAGACTGCTCTTGTCCATGCTACCACTAGGATAGCTGGTCTATAAGGTTGACTTTACAACCAATCACCATAAGGGTTGTTTGGACTGATATAAGGTGTACACTAGAACTAGTGACATCATACATCAGGCCAACTTCTCACATTGGTGAGCAGCGGTTGGGATCTGAGCTTGCTGTTGTAATACCATTGTAATCGTGAGATACTAAATTGAAAGATAACACAGATATTGTTTAGGTACATATAACATAGATTATAATACTTAAGTCCTACTGGACTTAGTGATTGTAGGTTGAAGGGAGTAACACACCCTGACTACAACTACCAGAGAGGTTTAGTAGAAACAACTAGTGTAGGTAGGTGCACACACCACACCCCCACTAGATCATGTCTCTGGGAAGAGATCAAGAAGATGCTCTCTCAGGAGGGGCAGGTCTGCAGAAGGCCCCCTCTAGATATGATACCCTAACTTTTCAGGAGATGAGACAATTGTGTACCTCCAGAAAGTTAAAACAGGGTGCAAACCCTACCCTCCTTCAGCTAGTGCAACTCCTAGAGGAGTATGATGCCCTTAGGGCCTCACAGGCCAGTACCCTAGGTACCAAGGAGGGTCTACCCACCACAGAGGAGTCAGATGGGGCTTCAGATGAAGAGGTAGACAGCCAGGGCCAAGTAGGAAGACTTAGTCAGGCTAACCTAAGCTTACATGGGAGTTTGCATGGGATCCCCCCATACAGACCCCCATGTGGGCGTACACAGAGAAGCAGGAGGGACAGATCCCCTTCAAGGGAATCCATCCACTCCCATGTCTCTAGCATCTCTAGTGCTTCCTCTCACAGGGGAATGACTTCCCCTGAGAGAAAGGAGCATGAAGCCAGAATGAGGGAAGCTAATCTGAGGATTCAGAGGGAAGAACTTGCCCTTGCCAAGGAGAAGCTTGCTCTGGCTAGAGAGCAAAAGTTAAGTGGGTCAGAACCCACTGGTGGCAGCAATATCCCTAACGATAGAGACAGGCACTATGATAATAGAAACCTGAGCAAGATTGTCCCTCCCTACAAGTGTGGGGATGACATCCACAAATGGATAACTGCTTTGGAGAGAGCTTGCAAAGTACAGCAGGTACCCCAAAGTCAGTGGGCAGCTATCTTGTGGCTCTCCTTCTCTGAGAAAGGTAGAGACAAGCTCCTCACAGTTAGTGATGAGGATGCAGACAATTACACTGTCCTGAAGAGTGCTCTGATTGATGGGTTTGGCCTAACCACTGAACAATACAGGTTGTTGTTCAGGGATACCCAGAAGACACAGACTCAGGACTGGACTGACTTTGTAGATTGTGCCACTAAGGCTCTGGAAGGCTGGCTAGTGGGGAGTAAGGTTAAGGACTATACAGGATTGTATAATTTGATCATGAGAGAACAAATCCTTAACAACTGTCAAAACCAGCTACTGCATCAACACCTGACTGATTCTGATCTGACTTCTCCCCAAGAATTGGGAAAGAAGGCAGATAGATGGGTCAGGACAAGAGTTAAGCAGAAAAACCAGAACCAGGGCGGTGATCAGAAAAAGGCAGACCAGAAGGGTAATGATCAGAAACAAAAAGACCAGAAGTCTTCACCAGGCCCCCAAAAGGCTCAGGGGGAGGGTGGTCCCAAAAAGGATAAAAAGAAAGATCGCCAAAAGAAACCATGGTGCAACTATTGTAAGTCCAACTCACATTGGTTTAGTGAGTGCACCAAAAAGGATAACCCCCCAGCCACCATTGCCCCTAAGGCAACTGTACCCCCTAGTCCAGCTGTAAGTGGTGGTTCCCAGCAAAAGGGTGTAGTAGGGTTAACCCTGGGAACTGAGGAGGATTCTGGCCTAGTCAGAATACCTACTCAGGCTGTTCTGATCTGTGATGGGGACTTAGCTTTGTCCTCTACTGTAGGCCCCAGTAACCTGGGCAAGTACAGACAGACTCCTTTTATCAACCAAAGAATGGCTCAGGCCTACAGGGACACTGGGGCTAGTGTCACAATGGTGACACCTGCCTTTGTGGACCCTGGACAGATCATACTAGGTGAGAATTACCTAGTGACCAACGCTAGCAATGCCGCTACCTCCCATAGTGTGGCTATTGTTAACTTCTCCTGGGGAGGGGTAACTGGCCTCAAGAAAGTTGTTGTTAGTTCAGACCTTCCTGTAGAGTGTTTACTGGGCAATGATCTTGAAACTTAAGTTTGGTCTGAAGTGGAGTATAGGACCCATGCAGAAATGCTGGGGATATATGCACATGTCCTTGCTGTGACCAGGTCACAGGCCAAAAAGTGCACCACTGAACAAGTGCTGGATCCTGAAACTATGGACCAGTCACAACCCAAGAGAAAGAGCAGTAGGGTAAAGGCTGTGCCTTCCCCCCTACCCCAGGTGGTGGATCAGCCCTCCCAGGAGGATCATTCTGAGAGCCCTGAAGGAACTGTCCTAGAAGATCTTGAACCTGATCAGGTTGAGTTTCTTGGGACAGGGGGACCTTCAAGGGCAGATCTGAGGCAGGCTCAATTAGACTGCCCCTCTCTTGAACCCCTCAGACAGCTGGCAGCTGCTGAGGCTGCAGGGAATGCTCAAGGTACCCATAGAGTGTATTGGGATGAAGGGCTACTGTATTCAGAGGCTAGAGACCCCAAGCTTGGTGCGTCCAGGAGGTTGGTCATACCACTGAAGTTCAGAGGCTTCCTTCTTACCTTGGCCCATGATATTCCCCTTGCAGGACATTTAGGCCAGAACAAGACTTGGGACAGGCTTGTCCCTCACTTTCACTGGCTCCATATGTCAGAAGATACTAAGGAGTTTTGTCGCTCCTGTGTCACCTGCCAAGCCAGTGGCAAATCAGGTGGCACCACAAAGGCCCCCCTCATACCACTACCTGTGGTGGGGGTTCCCTTTGAAAGAGTGGGCATAGATATTGTAGGACCAATGGACCCACAAACAGCATCTGGGCACAGATTCATACTGGTGATAGTGGACCATGCCACCAGGTATCCAGAAGCTATTCCCCTGAGGACCACAACAGCTCCTGTTGTGGCAAGGGCCCTGCTGGGAGTATTCTCCAGAGTGGGCTTTCCAAAGGAGGTCATTTCTGACAGAGGTGCCAACTTCATGTCAGGATACTTGACTGCCATGTGGAAGGAGTGTGGTGTGAACTACAAGTTCACCACACCCTATCACCCACAGTGCAATGGGCTTGTTGAGAGATTCAACAAGACCCTAAAGGGAATGATAAAAGGGTTACCAGACAAGCTTAGGCGAAGATGGGACATCCTTTTACCCTGCCTTCTGTTTGCTTACAGAGAGGTCCCACAAAAGGGGGTTGGCTACAGCCCTTTTGAGCTTTTGTTTGGGCATCCTGTAAGAGGACCCCTATGTTTGGTAAGGGAAGGATGGGAGAGACCTCTCAGACAACCCAAACTTGACATAGTGGATTATGTACTTGGTCTCCGCTCCAGGATGGCAGAGTATATGAAGAAGGCTTCTAAACACCTTGAGGCAAGCCAAGAACTCCAAAAAGCTTGGCATGACCAAAAGGCTGTGCTGACTGTTTACCAGCCAGGGCAGAAGGTGTGGGTGTTGGAGCCAGTGGCCCCAGCAGCACTCCAAGACAAATGGTCTGGACCCCACACTATTGTTGAGAAAAAGGGAGAAGTCACCTACTTGGTGGACCTTGGGACTCCCAGAAGCCCCCACAGGGTGCTTCATGTCAACAGATTGAAGGCATATGTTGACAGGGCAGACCTGGGCTTACTCATGGCTACAGATGAGGGGCAGGAGGAAGAGAGTGACCCTCTCCCAGACCTGTTGACTCAGAACCCTGATGATGGCTCAGTTGATGGTGTGGTCTTTTCTGACAGCCTCACTGTCCATCAGCAACAGGACTGCAGGCAGGTTCTGCAGTCCTACAGACATATGTTCTCTCTGACCCCAAGTCAGACAAACTGGTGCACCCATGAGGTGGACACTGGTGACAGTCTGCCTGTGAAGAGTAAAATCTACAGGCAACCTGACCATGTCAGGGACTGCATAAAAGTTGAGGTACAAAAGATGTTGGAGCTGGGAGTCATTGAACCTTCAGAGAGCCCTTGGGCTAGTCCTGTAGTCCTTGTGCCAAAGCCTCACACCCAAGATGGTAAGAGAGAGATGAGGTTTTGCGTGGATTACAGAGGTCTCAATGCTGTCACTAGGACAGATGCCCACCCAATACCTAGGGCAGATGAGCTCATTGACAGACTGGCAGCTGCTAAGTTTTTGAGCACATTTGACCTGACAGCAGGCTACTGGCAAATCAGACTAGCTGAGAATGCAAAGGCCAAAACTGCTTTCTCGACCCCAGGAGGACATTATCAATTTGTGGTAATGCCCTTTGGTTTGAAGAATGCACCTGCCACTTTCCAAAGGTTGGTGAATCAAGTCCTTACTGGGTTGGATGATTATTGTGCAGCTTATCTGGATGATTTTGCTGTCTTTAGCTCCACCTGGGAGGATCACCTGGTCCATCTGAGGAATGTTCTAGAGGCCCTGCAAAAGGCAGGCCTCACTATCAAGGCCACTAAGTGCCAGATAGGGCAGAGCAAGGTTGTATACCTGGTCCACCTAGTTGGTGGGGGTCAGGTTCAACCACTGGAGAGCAAGATCCAGACCATAAAGAACTGGACTCCTCCAACTACCCAGACTCAGGTCAGAGCTTTCTTGGGCCTGACTGGGTACTACAGAAAGTTTGTTAAGAACTTTGGGTCCATTTTGACACCACTTAATGACTTGACCTCCAAGAAGATGCCAAAGAAAGTTCAGTGGACAGTAAGCTGTCAAAAAGCATTTGATGACCTGAAGCAGGCCATGTGCAGTGCACCTATTCTGAAAAGTCCAGACTACTCCAAAGAGTTCATTGTCCAGACAGATGCTTCTGAGTTAGGTGTGGAAGCTGTTCTTTCACAACTGAATGTAGATGGTCAAGACCAGCCCATTGCTTTTATAAGTAGAAGGCTGACCCCTAGAGAGAAACGTTGGTCAGCCATTGAGAGGGAGGCATTTGCTGTGGTTTGGGCCCTGAAGAAGCTGAGGCCATACTTGTTTGGCACTCACTTCAAGATTCAGACAGACCATAAGCCCCTCTTGTGGCTAAATCAGGTGAAGGGTGAAAATCCCAAACTTCTTAGGTGGTCCATTTCCCTACAGGGGATGGACTTCACAGTGGAACATAGACCTGGGACTGACCATGCCAATGCAGATGGACTCTCCAGATATTTCCACTTAGAACATGAAGACTCAACTGGTCAAGGTTAGTTTAATGTCCCTAAGTTTGGGGGGGGGGGGGTTGTGTAGGAGAGTAGGGTCTGCTTTCTATGTTCACCCCCACTTTTTGCTTTTGCTTTACTGGTTTTCGACTTAGATGTGGCTGTGGGCCTGCTAATCAGACCCACAGCCCTGCTGTTCTCTCTCTAAATTGAACCATGTACTTTAGGTGCATAACCCATTTGGATAGGATCACCTTATTGGCCCCTGTACAGTGTACCCTAGGTACCCAGGGCATAGGTGTACCCTAGGCCTACCAGGGGCTGCAGCATGTATTATGCCACCCCTGGCCTGGCCTTCCATTATGACACAACTGGCTGATCACTCAGCTGGGGCAAGGTAGTGTAATCACTCTTTGCTTAGGTGTAGTATTCATATACCTAACTTACATATAGACACATGTGTACCTATCAGCCACTCCTATGGCAGGCCTTAACAATCCTGGAGGCAGAGTGCTTGGTAACATGTGAGATGGTGCTCTAGCATGAGCTGAGCCTGTCTTCAGCTTTCGGAACCATGTCCTTATAGCTGTTCTATGATATAGCCTACCATATACTCTTAAAGTGCCTTATAATCTTAAACGGTTATGGTAACTATGGTTTGGCTTTATCAAAACATGTTGTGTAAGGTGTCTAACACTTTGGAATAATACCCCCATCCCATTTCTGGGGATGAGGATATTATCCCTCCCTTCTAGAGGGAGAAGACATGTTGTAACCTACTTACCCGGTTAAAGTTAACCAGAGCCCCAGCATCACAAAATGGATGCTGCTGCCACGACACAAGTCTGACCTCCTGCTGCTGGGAGTGATCCCGGCAAGGGAGGCTTGGACAATAGGTTTCCTGCCTTGGGAGGTGCGAGCACCACCCCAGACAGGCCTTAGTGTATTGGGGCAGGGAGGGATGAAAAGAATGAGACATGCCTGGGGCACACAAGGTGTCCCGTGCATAGTCCAGTTCAAACCGGTGCTGGGGCACTCCAGCCCCAGTCCTGGCGCGAAACTGGACAAAAGGAAGGGGGTGTAACCACCCCCCTCCCAGGTCCCACCCATAAGGCGTGACCTAGCAAGTATCCCAGCCCCCCAGATTAGTATAAGAGTGGGAGTTGGGCCTCAAGACTTTAGATTATCCTGAACCTGCAACTTGAACAGAAACTCTGGACCTTCGACATTCGACGAAAGAAGAAGACTGAAGAATCTCCCTTGTGGCCAAGGAGTGGCTACCCTGTGCAAACAGGCACAATCAAGAGACTACCCTTTGCTTTGCTAAAGTTCTACGAGGGACCGACTGCAGAGCCCGACCAGAGCCTTGACTTCCAGACTTCTCCGACCCTGATCCACATCCACAGCCGAGCTGAGATCCGTGGAGGCGACGAGAGACGTGGGACCGGCTACCTGGGAAAAGTGGCTAGTATCTTCAAGCGCAGCTTCTGAGGCACCCTCGAAGTTGTGCACCGGGGATTGAGAAGCCCCAACCCCAAGCACCATCTGCACCGAAGATCAGCCCCCCACACTCCACGAGTCCTGCGTGGGGCCCTTCTGCATTTTCCTGCTTGCCGCGTCTGTCCGGTTGCTTGCCCGCTGGCTAGTGGCCTTTGTGACGACGCATCCTGAAATCTTCACCGCTGGTTTGGCTCCTCCAGACTGGCTCCCGCTTCTTTGCAAAAGAGAAGCACCTCAGACCTTCCTGGTCTGCACCAGAAGGTTCCGCTTGCCAAGGCTTGGTGAGTCCTAGTCCAACTTCGACGCCGCCGACAGCAAGAGCCTTCGTGGGACAGTTCGCCTCCTGGTCCTGGTCGTCCTCGACGTTCCCTGGTCCTCGTGGCTACAGCGACAAGCTTCACCTGCACCTGCAATCTTCACGACATTGCCTGGTTCCCTCCTGGTTCCACGTGGTCACTGGCTAGTGACCTTGACTCTGTCCCTTCTGCTTGCAGGTCTCTTCTCTTCTTGATCCCAGCCTTGGGATCCACCGGACACTCTTCACTGACTGCCTGTCAGCAACTTTCCTTCAGGCATCCATAGAAGTCCACGACGAAACCCGACGCAAGTTCACACCTATGCACCCGCAGCCCGTGGGCTAGGTAACTTGGGTACTTCGGTGCTCACAAGGGTAGTGACTATCCTAGGGTCTAGTTTCCGTGTCTCGACTTTCTAGCTGCTTCAGAAGTGTCCTTAAACTGTTTATTTCTAAACTGTACTATTTCTATCGACTATACGCATTACGCGTGAGTGTTTCCACTCTGCATCTGAATCCCGTGGGCCTCCCACTTCCTAACTGTTGCTAGTGTAGTGTAGCCCCAGCGATTCCCTAGGCCTAGGCCTATTCTATTTCTGTGACAGTGGTCCTTATACCACTTACTTAGTATATGGTTTGCGTGGCCCCTAGGGCCTAACTGTATTACTTACCTGTGTGACTTAATGTATGCTTAAATAAGACTGTGTTGTACTTACCTCTAATCTCATAAAGAGTGCTGAGGGTTTGACTAGAATAAATACACTTTATTTTATATATATATCTGTTGTGGTGTCCTTTCATTTGGTATTCAAGGGATTATATATGGTATCACAGCTGGCTTCACATGCCATTCAGAGTTTAGCCTAAGACTGCTCTTGTCCATGCTACCACTAGGATAGCTGGTCTATAAGGTTGACTTTACAACCAATCACCATAAGGGTTGTTTGGACTGATATAAGGTGTACACTAGAACTAGTGACATCATACATCAGGCCAACTTCTCGCATTGACCACAATACAGGGCGTGGAGGCGGCCTGGCCATAATCCAAAAGGACAACTTTGTTTGCAGAACAAATGCAAACCCTGTTCCTGATTGTGAAAGTTTGGCCTTTGTGATTGATTTGGCCCCCACGTTCACCTTCTCAGGGATTTTGGTCTATCACCCTCCAGGCCCCTTTGAGCTTTTTAAGAAGGACTTACCTGAGGTGGCAGCAAATTTAGCCAGTGCCTCCCCCAATTTCACAATTTTGGGTGATTTTAACCTGCATTTTGATGACGATTTATCAGTCTCTACAGTAGAATTGGTCGATGAACTGGCAATGTTCAAATTCATATTAAAAGTGAACAGTCCTACTCATATCAAAGGCCATCTGTTGGATCCTATTTTTGTATTTGTATTTGTATTTGTATGTTGATTTATAGAGCGCGATTGCTGCCCGGGGGCGTCCAAGCGCTAAGAAGCCAACAGAACAAGAGGAGGTAGCCAGGGCGTTATTGAGCAGCATTGAAGAGGAATGTTTTTAGCTGTTTCCTGAATGAGGTAAGATTGGGATTTTTCCTTAGGTGGAGGGGTAGGGTGTTCCATAGCTTAGAGGCGTTGTAGGTGAAAGTCCTACCGCCAGTTCTGGATTTTTTTATTTTGGGGATTGTGGCCGTGAAGGTCTGGTTGGATCGCAGATTCCTAGTGGGAAGGTAGTGTGACACTAGGTTGCGAGTGATGAGAGGGCCCGTTTTCCAGAACGCCTGATGCGCAATGCATAAGGCTTTGAATTGTGTTCTTTGGGAAATGGGTAGCCAATGCAGTTTTTTCAGTCCATTTTTGACTGATTGACGTCGAGGGATCTGAAGCAAAGTGCGCGCGGCACAGTTCTGCACCGTCTGTAGTCTCCGTATCGTGTACTCTGGGGCGGCGAGGTAAAGGGCGTTGTTATAATCCAGTCGTGACTGGATAAGGCCCTGAATGGCTACTTGTTTTGCCTCCATTGGTAGAAGATGGAGTACCTTTCTTAACACTCTGAGGAGGCCGAAGCAGGTGGCTGCCAGTTTGGTGGATTGGGTGCCGAAGGACAGAGATCTGTCTAGCCACACCCCAAGGCTCTTGATGCTGTCCTTTGGGGCCGGAGGGGTACCCAGGCAGGGTGGCCATAGAGTGCTGAGGGAGTTAGGGTTGGCAGGGCCCAGGAGCATAAGCTCTGTCTTGTCTCCATTCATTTTTAATGAGGAGGAGGACATCCAGTCCTTGACTTCCTCTAGGCATTTCCTCAGCCCTCCTTTCGAGGTCTGGTTAGCTTCCTGTGCCAGTGAGACCACTAGCTGAGTGTCGTCAGCATATGAAATGATCTTAATTCCATACTGACGAACAACTTCAGCCAGTGGCCTCATATATATGTTGAAGAGTGCCGGGCTCAGTGAGGAGCCCTGCGGGACTCCACATTTTAATGATCTACTGGTAGAGGAAGATGTTCCATCAAATACCCGAAAGGATCTGTCCTGTAAAAAGGATTCAAACCAAGATAAAGCATTGTCCTTTATGCCGATGTTTGCCATGCGGTCCAGCAATATGTCATGGCTGACCGTGTCGAAAGCCGCGCTTAAATCAAGGAGGATCACTGCCACTGATCCTCCCTGGTCCAGGATGTTTCTGGATTCCTCGGTGATCATGAGGAGCGCAGTTTCGGTGCCATGTCTTGGTCTGAAGCCCGTTTGAGTAGGATCAAGAAGCTGGTGGTTTTCGAGATATTTGATTAACTGGCTGTTGATGTGTCTCTCTAGGATTTTACTAAGCCAGGGAAGGAGAGAGATTGGGCGGTAGTTGCTGAGGTTCGAGGGATCCAGGTTGGGCTTCTTTAATAGTGCTCGGACCATGGCTTGTTTCCATTGTGGCGGGACTACGCCAATAGAAATGGAGGAGTTAAGGAGGTCCATTATGACGGGCAGGGTGATAGCCGAGGCTGACATAATGATGTCTGGCGGGGCTGGGTCCCCCGGAGACCCGGATTTGACTTTTTTTGCCAAGGACTCAAGAGTCGAGAGGTTAAGAAGAGCAAAGTGGTCCAAAGTGGGGGAGGAGTTCAGGTCAGAATTGCTCACGGTAGAGGGGGGGCTGGGAGGAGCGGGGAATGATTCATAAATGGTAGTAATTTTTTGCAGGAAAAAATCTGCCATGTTGTTGCAGTGTTCTGCGGTCTTGGTCTCATCTAGACTGGGTGGGAATTTGGTGAGGCTTTTCACGATACGAAAAATTTCCCTGGGTTTAGATTTCGCTCGGATAATTTCGTTGGCGAAATAAGCTGTTTTGCTGGACTTGATTTGTTCTTTATATATTTTAAGTAGTTTTTGATATTGGATTTTGTTTTCTGGCAAAGAGTCCAGGCGCCATTTCCTTTCCGCTTGTCTACACTGACGTTTTGTAGCTCTGAGGGGTTCAGAGTACCATGGAGCTGATTTATGACAGCGTTTTGTGGTGGTTTTCCGTTTAGGTAGGGAAAGATCGAGTGACTTGGTAATCCATTCCTCATAAGAAAGATTTGCGAAGCATGGGTCCTCATTAAGCGGGGGTATGTTGCTGGACAGTTTTTTGGTCCATGTCTCGATAGGGAGGCGGGACCACGGTCTGGCTATTCTTATAGTGGGTTTGGTGGTTAGGGGTCTGAGGGTGTGCCATAAAAAAGGGACCAGTAGATGGTCAGTCCAGGGGAGAGGGAGAGGTGGACTAGTTGTCAAATTAGTACAATTGCTGAAAACTGGATCAAGCAGGTGTCCTTGATCGTGGGTAGGAGAGCTGACCAGTAGGTGTAATTGTAACGCGGCAAGGTCGTCGGTAAGAAGAGCTGCTGTGTGGTCTGGTTTGGAATCGAAGTGAAAGTTAAGATCACCCAACAATGTGAAATTGGCGCTACTGCTGACACGTTCTGCCACAATCCGTGCTAATTGGATATGAAATTGTTTTGGGGGGCCGGGGGGTCTGTATATGAGGGTGCCTGAGAAACAGTTGTTCGGCGAGAGCTCCAGACTAAACGCTAGGCTTTCGCAGTCTGGGATGCTTTCTGCAATGATTCGGCAGAGGAACTGCTCTTTGTGAACAATTGCTAATCCTCCTCCTCTGCCTTTTGGGCGGTCTTGGCGGGAGATTTGAAAGCCAGGGGGAATGGCTGTAACCAAGGCTGGGTCCGAGTCTAAGGTGAGCCAGGTTTCCGTTAGGAAAACAATGTCGGGCTTGTGCTCCTCCATCAAGAGTGCAAATTCGTTCTTATGCTTGGGCAGAGACCTACAGTTAAGCAAGAACATGCAGTACTCGTGGCACTGGTCCGAGGGTGGGAGGGGCTTGAGGGTGGATTTGCAAAGGTTGCATGTATACGGGAGACATTCAACGTGGTAAGGATGCTGGCTACAATTCTTTTGTAGGAGTCTTAGCTCTAAGAGTTTTTCGGGGCTGTACTGCCTAAATTTCATAGTCAGGGGAGTAAGGGGGGTGGCCCTAGGCCCGGACTCGGCGCGGACGAGCGCAGACGAGCTTGCCTTATGCGCGCCTTCGGCGCGCATTCGTCGCGCCCGCTGCGCTCGTCCGCTGCGCTTCCGGCACATGCACATGTTTTAAGCAAGGGGGCTGTGAAGAGGGCGTGGCCTCGAGTGGGCGTGTCCCCGTCCTAACGTGAGGGATCCAGCTAGTGGGACCGGCGATTTCGCCCTACCCAGCGCTCGTATTTGCGTTCCAATGAGTGCCTGTGCACAGTGATCGTGCAGCAGACAAGAGGGTAAGTTTAAAAACAGAGTCAAAATTTACAGTTTCACACAATTAAAATCACAGAATACACTGCTGTTCCCGGCTGTGCCTCAGGAGCTGACTGGCTATTTTTTCCAACATAAATAATTTTTCGGTAGAGGATGCTGTTCCTATTCCATGGTCAGACCACTTCTTACTTCCTTTTAATTGGACTCTACCAGATGTTAACACACAAACTGTCAGAGCAACAAAAATTGCTCGTAAATGGTCGAAGCTCCCCCTAGACACCTTTATCAGCAATCTTAAGGACACATTTCCCCCATTTCACCCTAACCCTATTGTTGCCAATGATAATCTTAACAATTAGCTCGATCTTGCACTTAATTCTGTCCTTCTTAAAAAGGAAATCTTAGAAAAGTTGGGAGCAAAAAAAAATCCTTGGTATTGTCATAAACTACGCCAGCTTAAACAGACATGTAAAAAATACGAAAGAAGTTGGAGGAAGGACATTTCCGTCGCCAGTAGAATTAAGTATCGAGAAGCTATTAAAATCTATAAAAATGAAATAAAAAATACCCAAGCCTTTTATTACCAAGGAAAGATGCTATCTGCAAACTCCTCACGGGAGATATTTAAAATTGCCAATACTCTTCTTACCCCTCCTACCTCCCTCATTGTCACCGGCAATGTTCAATCGCGCTGCGATCAAATTGATGATTTATTTTCAGAGAAGATACAAATCATCTACAATTCTTTCCCTCGTATTACTGTTCCACAAACGTGTGTATCAAGTGATAGAGTTAATCGTGCCATCCCCATCTTGTTGGAGGAATTCCATCCTCTGTGTTAGAAACAGGGTAGCGTGATGCAGAGCGGGTAGGCTAAACTCCAGGGCATTGTGTAAAGCATCTGCGCAGCACACACAGGCGACACACCAGGCACACTACAAAAAGAGACTCCAAACCAGGTTGCATGAAAATAACTTGTGTATTATAAAAACACATTAGAATGCAGAACATCAGTGCATATCTTCGTGCCAGCCGGCACCGGGTAGCAACTCACAGGGGACTATTTACAAGGCAGGGCCAATCGGGCCGCTGCCAGAACCACCACAAGGTATAATCAGTAAATGTAGAGTCCACATTTAGCATAGAGGAAATACTTCCAATAGGCATAAACCTCATTAGCAGCATGAGGCATAGCATTAGGCATCACCATACTCAGCGGGGGCCTAAACCATGAGCCTATATCACATCCTGCATTAGGGTGAAGACATTAGCATACAGCATCTTACATGAGGCATGAAGGCATGAAACACAATTAGCATGGGGACAATACTGTCACTAGGCATTAATCACAATATGCATAGATCAACCTCACTGCATTGGACACCAGCATAAAGCTTAGCAGCGATGCAATAAGCATCAAAGTGTTAGCATTGACATATTAGCATAAATGCACTAGGATCACCACATTAACAGGAGGCCTGGAATGAAAGCATCAGGAGCATGAATCACATTAGTATCAATCAGAGTAGGCCTAAACATATGCATGGGGCCTAGCACATTAGGCTCATTAGGGCCTCAACAATTCCTTTATGAATATAAACACATTAGCCTGTGGCATCTGGTTGGCCTGAATCCATTAGGCATAACATATAAATCTCTTCTGCATCACATGAGGCCTACTCATAGTAGTTCGGCATAAGCCAAATTATCAGGTATCAGCACACTAGTATTAGGCCTCAGCAGGCATGAATCTGAGGCGTAAATGCAATATCATTAGCATGAATGCATGAAGTATAAAACAGCTCCTACATAACATTAGGCACACATCCTGAGCCTGGGGCTTAAACCATGTAAGCATAAATCACATTAGCAAGAAAACATTGGGATAAAGCATGGGCAACACCTTAGGGCTAAATACATTACCATTGGTATTACTTCATACCATCAGCATAGGGCATAATCACTTGAGCTGGTAGGCATCTTATTAGCACAAGTCCCATTGCATAAACAGTACTGCAGGCATAACTGTAGGCATGACAACCTCTTCAGCCTAAACTAGATTATACTTGTACAAAGGCCCTTCCCAGAACGTTGGCAGGGCACCTTCTGTAAATACACCTGGGCATGAAATCATTAGCATGAAGCAACCCACATGAAATCAGCAGGCCACACCACGTGACCCCAACAATGCACAAACTGGAGACCCCATTCCGGAGACTCTCATGCAGAGGAATGCCCAACCGTGGCAGCTGCCCACTGTCCAATCAATCAATCATAGTACGTATCGAGCACACTATATACCCGTGAGGGTCTCAAGGTGTTGGGGGGGGGGGTTGCTGCTACTGCTCGAAGAGCCAGGTCTTGAGGAGTCTTCTGAAGATGAGCAGGTCCTGGGTCAGTCGTAGATGGTTGGGGAGGGTGTTCCAGGTCTTGGCGGCGAGGTAGGAGAAGGATCTGCCGCCGGAGTTTGTGCGTCGGATGCGGGGGACAGTGGGGCAGTTGTGGAAAATAAATGCAGCGCTGTCCGTGGGATGCAGGACTAAGAGTCCTGGGGGCTGGAAAACAGTTGTAGCACTTCACGAGGCGCTAGACAGCAAACAGAGCACAGTCAATGTGAATATAGCACTCTGGCATCACAGCACTGCAGGACCCACGCACCTTCTTCTCCTGGGCAGGGGCTGGAGGCAGCGCTCACGAGACGCTAGATGGCTCACAGTCCCTGGGTCCCACCCGAGGGAGTAGCGCCCACGCTCCTCACCTCCTTGGAGTGCAGGCAACCAGAAGATAGCGCTCTCGAGGCGCTAGGCGGCAGGAAAGTTCTTAGGGGCTTGGATAGCGCTGCAGCCTTCACAAGGCGCTCGGCAGCAGGAAGAGCCCAGTAAATCCAAATATAGTGCCCACGAGGTGCTAGGGGAACATGCAGGGGGACTCCCTCACCAGACGTCAACTGCAGGATCCACGCTCCTCCTCCCTCTCTTTGGGGATGGAGATATAGCGCTATGACAGCACCGCGCTGCAGGCGTCAACTCCTCCTCTGGCAATCAGGAAAGTAGTGCCTCCCAGGCACTAGGGAGCTGGCGAGGATCCAGAGTCCCACACAAGGAAGTAGTGCCCACACTCCTCACCTCCTGGGAATACAGGCAGTCAAAGTATAGCGCTCACGAGGCGCTAGGGCAGTAGAGCAGGCAGGCCAGGCTGGACAAGATCAGCAGACAGTGGGCACTCATTAGTACAGGACAGCAGCTCCTAGAAGCAGTCATCTCCCATAAAGTGGCACTCCTCCTGACATAGCAGTCTTCACTCCAGCAAAGGCTCTCACTGGCCCTGTGGACAGCAGAGGGTTACAGATGGGCTCAGGGGCCAGCACACAGACCCTTACAGCGGTACATCCTGGCAGAGTGTCCCCTCTCAATCAAGTCCACGTTCAGTCTGAGCACATGGAGGCACAGCTCCTCTACATATCCACTCCTCCTCCCACATACCAGAAAGGGCTAGAACCTTCTAGAAGGCTCCTGGAAGTTCCCAACTGTCACTGTGGGGGAGGTGTAGAGCGCCCTGGGTGCCAGGCTTCCCTACAAAAACTGGGGGTGCTGGGAAACAAACGACTAGACTGGCAACCCACCTCAGGCAGGCGGCACAAGCAGACAGAAATGGCGTTCATTTTAAAAGTAACATTGGGTTACCAACAGTACAAATAAATCTGCGCACGCCATTGCACAGCAGGTATTATTTTCCTCTCACACCACACATGGCATATACATTTCCTACCATGGGGGAGATGTCCCCTAAAGTGGGGGGGGGGTTCCTAATATACCTATGTAAGGCAGGAAGCACACACATTTGGCACTGCTAACCAGCGCTAAAGTGTCCAACGTCCTACAACCACTCATTCCACAACAGCAAAAAGGCTAGGGGGAAGGCGAAAAAGTTCGGGATGACCCTGCAAGCAGGGCCAGGTCCAACACGACCCCCTCCCAACCAAAAGCCAGGGTAGATCAATCAATGCCTTGATGGGCTTCCCTGCTTAAGGCGAGAAAACATGGATGCGGGCCCACAACTGCAGGGGCACCCGCAGGTTCTCCGCCACTCTGGAACCCGGTGGTTCCCTCTGTCAACATTCCCTGGACCAACTAAGCCACCCCACTGGTTCTCTCTAGTCGGTTGTGGCTAGGACCGGCCCCTAGGCCATCCAGACGTCTCTGGCCCTTGCTGTCTCACAAAGCGGGGGGCAGTAACCCCAGGCCCGATGGTCACTCTACTTCTCTTCTGTGCAGTTCCAAACTGAGACTGGTCCTCCCACCTGGAGTCCGCATCCTCAGGCTGACCAGCAATCAGGGCCGAGGCTCTCCTCCCCCTACCTCTCTTTCTGGGGTTCCGCACTCTCCTCCTAATCGGGGCACCCTCAGAACACCACTCTCTCCCCAGTCCAGGGCCTTGACCCTGCAACTGATCCACCAACCTAGGGTCTAAACCCTTAGGTTGAACCGGTGCCAGGGGCGAGTCCTCCCTCCCCCTGCACCCCCTCCCAGAGTTCCGTACCCTCCCGACTGGAGTAGTACCCCTGGAAGTCAAACCGGTAGGGACCTTGATTACAAGTGCCCCTCCCTCCAGGTCAGGCAGCCCTTGAACCTGGCATCCCAGCCCAGGATCTAAACCCTGTGACTGAGCCGACCCCAGAACCTCTGGAGCTCTGATTACAGATGCCCCTGGTTCTCCTGACACTAGGGGCTCCCCTTCAATGGATGGCCTAACGGGACAGACTAGGCTCCCAACCTGGGGTTCCCTTATGGAACTCTCCAGGCCCTGAGACTGCGGTTGGGGCACCTCGGGACACCTCTCCGTCTCATTCCTTGTAGATAGGACGTGAGGCCCTACAACCCTCTCACTACCCCGGGCCCTAGCTGGGCTATTCTGCACCTCTCCCACCTCGCTGGGCTGGAAGATCACTGCACCATTCCCTTCAGGATCACTCCCCAATGCCTCCTCAGACACTCTGGCGCTCCCCCAAAGGTTTGCCCCCCATGCAAGTTCCCTGGGGTCAGAGAATCCACACTCCAACAGGTGGTGGCGCAACCTTGGGAAACAATTCCTTAGCATGTGCTCCTTGATAACTACATGGAACAGTCCTTCCCAATCATTCACTGCGCTACCCACCACCCAATCCTCCAATGCAGTACAACACACCTCCACAAACTCCTCCCAGGACTGATGAGCCAGTTTCCCACTGCCCTTGAACTCCAACCTGTCCCCCTCTTCCTGGGAATCAGGCACCGTCTCCCGGGCTCTTGCAGTGGGACTCCCTACACTGGATTCACTCTCGCTGCCACCACTGGATCCCGCCATCACTGGTGAATTCAGACTCTTGAAACCACTCTCAGGGGACAACCTACCCTCCTGAGCTAGTCTCTCCCTGGAGAAGGCCCTTTCAGCCTCAGCCATCCTTTCCTGTGCAAGGACCTTTTCGGTCTTCAGCTTTTTCTCTTGCACCCTCAGCTGTGCTATCTCCTTGGCGTGCTCTAACCTGAGCCTCTCCAAAGCCAGCTGGTGCTCCCTTTCTTCCCTCCTATCTACCCACTCTTCTGGGGAAAGGGAAAGGGGTGGGGCAGTGCCCCCGGGACTGGACCCAGCAAGGGACTCCCTATCTATGGGGTCCTCACTACCTACAGGTGTCCCCGCCCTGTCATCTTGTACCTCCTGTTCAGGATCCTTAGGGTCACCCTCCTGGCATATACGGCCAAGGCCCTCTCTTGCTCATAGTGTTCCTGGTCCCAATCATCCTCTTGCCATTTAATCAGGAATCCCTGAAGGCCTGGCTTGGTGTCTGACCCACTTACTGTGATATCTCTCTCCTCACAGAACCCCCTCAACTCCACCACACTGTACTTGAACAGATGGTCAAAATCAAAGCCAGATTCCATTTTGGCAAGACACCAAGATGCACTGCAAGACAAGGGACCTAGGTGCAAGAGCTGCTTACAGGAGGGCACAATACAAAATGCCACTTTCAGGGCGCAACAAAATCAGGAACAATAATCCCCAAAACCTGTGATTACTCTACGTGTAGAATTTGTAGTGCCACCAGTTGTCGTCGTGTAACTGCGCAAACACAAGTCCTATCCCACCGCTGCCACCAATGTTAGAAACGGGGTAGCGTGGTGCGGAGCGGGTAGGCTAAACTCCAGGGCATTGTGTAAAGCATCTGTGCAGCACACACAGGCGACACACCAGGCACACTACAAAAAGAGACTCCACACCAGGTTGCATGAAAATAACTTGTGTATTATAAAAACACATTAGAATGCAGAACACCAGTGCATATCTGGCGTGCCTGCCGGCACCGTGTAGCAACTCACAGGGGACTATTTACAAGGCAGGGCCAATCGGGCCGCTGCCAGAACCATCACAAGGTATAATCAGTAAATGTAGAGTCCACATTTAGCATAGAGGAAATACTTCCAATAGGCATAAACCTCATTAGCAGCATGAGGCATAGCACTAGGCATCACCATACTCAGCGGGGGCCTAAACCATGAGCCTATATCACATCCTGCATTAGGGTGAAGGCATTACCATGCAGCATCTCACATGAGGCATGAAGGCATGAAACACAATTAGCATGGGGACAATACTGTCACTTGGCATTAATCACAATGTGCATAGATCAGCCTCACTGCATTGGACACCAGCATAAAGCTTAGCAGCGATGCAATACGCATCAAAGCGTTAGCATTGACATATTAGCATAAATGCACTAGGATCACCACATTAACAGGAGGCCTGGAATGAAAGCATCAGGAGCATGAATCACATTAGTATCAATCAGAGTAGGCCTAAACATATTCATGGGGCCTAGCACATTAGGCTCATTAGGGCCTCAACAATTCCTTTATGAATATAAACACATTAGCCTGTGGCATCTGGTTGGCCTGAATCCATTAGGCGTAACATATAAATCTCTTCTGCATCACATGAGGCCTACTCATAGTAGCTCGGCATAAGCTAAATTATCAAGTCTCAGCACACTAGTATTAGGCCTCAGCAGGCATGAATCTGAGGCGTAAATGCAATATCATTAGCATGAATGCAGTAGGCATGAAGTATAAAACAGCTCCTACATAACATTAGGCACACATCCTGAGCCTGGGGTATAAACCATGTGAGCATAAATCACATTAGCATGAAAACATTGGGATTAAGCATGGGCAACACCTTAGGGCTAATCACATTATCATTGGTATTACTTCATACCATCAGCATAGGGCCTAATCACTTGAGCTGCTAGGCATCTTATTACCACAAGTCCCATTGCATAAACAATACTGCAGGCATAACTGTAGGCATGACAACCTCTTCAGCCTAAACTAGATTATACTTGTACAAAGGCCCTTCCCAGAACGTTGGCAGGGCACCTTCTGTAAATACACCTGGGCATGAAATCATTAGCATGAAGCAATCCACATGAAATCAGCAGGCCACACCAAGTGACCCCAACAATGCACAAACTGGAGCCCCCATTCCGGAGACTCTCATGCAGAGGAATGCCCAAACGTGGCAGCTGCCCACTGTCCAGCGGGGCAGTTGTGGAAAATAAATGCAGCACTGTCCGTGGGATGCAGAACTAAGAGTCCTGGGGGCTGGAAAACAGTTGTAGCACTTCACGAGGCGCTAGACAGCAAGCAGAGCACAGTCAATGTGAATATAGCACTCTGGCAGCACAGCGCTGCAGGACCCACGCACCTTCTTCTCTTGGGCAGGGGCTGGAGGCAGCGCTCATGAGACGCTAGATGGCTCACAGTCCCAGGGTCCCACCCGAGGGAGTAGCGCCCACGCTCTTCACCTCCTTGGAGTGCAGGCAACCAGAAGATAGAGCTCACGAGGCGCTAGGCGGCAGGAAAGTTCTTAGGGGCTTGGATAGCGCTGCAGCCCTAACAAGGCGCTAGGCAGCAGGAAGAGCCCCGTCACTCCAAATATAGCGCCCATGAGGTGCTAGGGGAACATGCAGGGGGACTCACTCACCAGACGTTAGCTGCAGGATCCACGCTCCTCCTCTCTTTGGGGATGGAGATATAGTGCTATGACAGCACCGCGCTGCAGGCGTCAGCTCCCCCTCTGGCAATCAGGAAAGTAGTGCCTCCCAGGCGCTAGGGAGCTCGCGAGGATCCAGAGTCCAACACAAGGAAGTAGTGCCCACACTCCTCACCTCCTGGGAATACAGGCAGTCAAAGTATAGCGCTCACGAGGCGCTAGGGCAGTAGAGCAGGCAGGCCAGGCTGGGCAAGATCAGCAGACAGTGGGCACTCATCAGTACAGCAGCTCCTAGAAGCAGTCATCTCCCATAAAAAGGCACACCTCCTGACATAGCAGTCTTCACTCCAGCAAAGGCTCTCACTGTCCCTGTGGACAGCAGAGGGGTACAGATGAGCTCAGGAGCCAGCACATAGGCCCTTGCGGTGGTACCTCCTGGCAGAGTGTCCCCTCTCAATCAAGTCCATGTTCAGTCTGAGCACATGGAGACACAGCTCCTCTACTTATCCACCCCTCCTCCCACCTACCAGAAAGGTCTAGAACCTTCTAGAAGGCTCCTGGCAGTTCCCAACTGTCACTGTGGGGGAGGTGTAGAGCGCCGTGGGTGCCAGGCTTCCCTCCAAAAGCTGGGGGTGCTGGGAAACGACTAGACTGGCAACCCACCTCCGGCAGGCGGCACAAGCAGACTGAAATGGCGTCCATTTTAAAAGTAACATTGCTTTACAAAAGTACAAATAAATCTGCACACGCCATTGCGCAGCAGGTATTATTTTCCTCTCACACCACACATGGCATATACATTTCCTACCATGGGGGAGATGTCCCCTAAAGGGGGGGTTCCTAATATACCTATGTAAGGCAGGAAGCACACACATTTGGCACTGCTAACCAGCGCTAAAGTGTCCAACGTCCTACAACCACTCATTCCACAACAGCAAAAAGGCTAGGGGAAAGGCGAAAAAGTTCGGAATGACCCTGCAAGCAGGGCCAGGTCCAACACTCTGGATCTCAAGACCCTGCAAAGATTGCTTAAAGAACTCAAATCGGGTTCTCCATTAGATGCTGCCCCCCCCCCCACTATTCTCCATAAAACTTTGGCGGTAGTGTCACCAGTTATATTGAACTGTATAAATACATCACTTAAAACCGGGATTGAGCCACCGCAATGGAAACAAGCTAGAGTTAAAGCGCTTTAAAAAAAAAAAACCTTGATCCAGACAAATGGGGAAACTATCGGCCAATTTCCTTACTGCCAGGAGTCAGTAAAATAACTGAAGAATACATCAACTCGATTTTATCTACCTTTTTGGAAGAGAATAATCGTCTGCATCCCACGCAGACTGGTTTTAGACACCAACAGGGCACAGAAACAGCCATTTTAGCTGCAGTAGAGGAAATCAGGAATACCCTTGACAATGGAGGCTACGCTGCCCTTATCCTGTTGGACCTCAGCACGGCCTTCGACACCGTCAATCACCAACTTATGATACAAAGACTGAGGGATGTCGGAGTGACTGGGGTGGCATTAAAGTGGCTACAGTCTTTCCTCCAAAACAGGGTTTATACGGTCTTCGAAGGAGACTGCTCTTCTAAACCCACTCCATTGACCTGTGGGGTTCCACAGGGATCTTCCCTGAGCCCCATGATGTTCAGCATTTACATGAGCTTGTTGGCTGAAACAGTACTCCCATTTGGCGTACAGATTGTTTCTTATGCCGACGACACACAATTAATTGTCTCCTTGAAGCAATCCTATCAACTAGACCCTGATCTGGCCACCTGCCTCCAGAAAGTTTTTAATTGGATGAGCAGTTCTTTTCTGAAACTTAACGGATCTACGACGGAACTTCTACTCTTTGGTAAGTCTGCACCCCCAAATATTGATCACCTGTGGCCCAATTGCCTAGGTCTCCCTCCTGTTCCAAAAAAACGAGCAAAGAGTCTAGGAGTCTGGATTGATTGTAATTTAGATTTTAGATAGCATTCCCGTATAGTGGCGGCGAGTTGTTATGGATTGCTAAGAAGGTTTAGAAAGATATTTCCCATGCTCCCGTTCACTGTGAGACGACTACTGGTGCAGGTCCTCGCACTTTCACGGCTCGACTACGCTAACGCTCTATACTTGGGAGCCCCCCAGGCTACCATCAAAAGACTACAAATAGTACAGAACTGTGCGGCCCGTATGTTGTTGAACATGCCCAAACGCTCTTCTGCAAGGCCTGTCCTCGCCACCTTGCATTGGCTCCCTGTCCAGGAAAGAGTGCAATTTAAAGCCCTGTGTATCACCCAGAAGTCACTCTCAGGACAAGGCCCGCCTCGGATTCGTTCCTGGAGCCAACCTTATGTACCCAATAGAGCTCTCAGGTCAGGGAAAAAAGGTTTTATTTGTGTACCTAAGATCAAACATGCACGTAGTGGAGGCCGACTGTTCACATATAATGCCTCCAGACTTTGGAACAGTATTCCCCTCCACATAAGCGCCAAACTTGACTACCTCAAGTTCAGAAAACTGTTGAAAACTTTTCTTTTTCATTAATCTCCTCTTAGCCTATTTGGTGTCTTAGCGCTGGGATGCCCCTGGGTAACCACGCGCTCTACAAATGTTCCTTCATTCATTCATTCATTCATTCATATCATTATAACTTGCGCACCTCTATACAGTGTATTGAACTCAATAGACACACTACATTAACTATAACGCGCCACTGCAACATACGTTGTGTTCTCTCAAATAATGTGATTTGCTGTGTCATGTTGTAAATGCTATATTTAACAAGGAGCACATCAACACATAAAGTGGTCCTCTTCAGAGCTAGGGACTACTATGGAAATTTGTGCTTTTCAACACCCAAAAATATTTTGGGTTTTAGTCATTTTTTATTTTGGTGTGGGCCCAGCAGCTCTCCCAACAGTAACATTTTTAAAAACCCATGACAAACTGAGCATTGACAAAGCCAAAAGGCTATCTGCCAAACCTATTGACTTATTTGGGGGGGTTTTGCTGTGACTACTGCAAGCTGTATTATGATTAGGCAGGTGGCTGAAAAAAATAGCACAAGCTCATTCGGGGAGTCTGCAAAGACAGGCTCAGAATTGGAAAAAAAATACAAAATGCATTTTCCTCTAATTGCAACCTCACACAAACCTCATTGACAGGTCACAACATGCTGCCTCTCTGAGTCATAATGAAACATACCGGGAAAATGAGCACCCAATAAATGTGAGAAATGGGGATATGGTTGATGGGGTGAAACCCTTCTCAAGCAGGAACCACAATCCTTGTCAGGGTGAAGGCACAAGAAATCCCCAAATTAACCTGTGCTCCATCCTCTGGTAGCTTGGCAGAGAGCAGTCAGGCTTAACTGACCTATGCAGCACTCCAAACCGTAATTAAGCGAAAAAACAACACAAGAAAAATCCCACAAAAGTTTAGAAAAATAAGGCAAAATGTAATAAATAAATCTAGAACAAACAACAAAAATTCAATCAGTAGAACTAGAAAAAAGCAATGTTAAAGACGTAAGTGAAAATAATTCCAAAAAGCCCAAATTGCCACTCACGGCTATCTGGTCATGCACGACCGGGCGAAAGTCACAAGTTCAGTTCGACCGTGATGGTGTGCAGGCTGGATACAGGGACCAGGTTTACGCTGCTGAAATGTTACCTTCTCAGTCCGGCTCAAAGAGTCCCATTTGTGGTGGAGGGGACCTCAAGGAGCAGGGAAGTGTTGCGGGCAGTTGTCCATGTAGCACGGAGAGCAGGCCTGACGTATTGGACTGTTGTCAATGTAGTGTGGAAATCCTGTTGTCATCGCAGGCAGTCGGGCCAATGCTTCACAAAGACATTCCCTGTGAACGGTCGATGCTGTAGTTCGAAGGGTCAAATTGGCGGAAGTTTGCATTGGCAGGCTGTGTGAGGGACAAGGTTTTAGAGCCAATGGGCCCTTTCACAGTACCAAAGAGCCCAAAAACTTCAATTCAATTCCTTTGAAGCAACACCAAGGATCCAGGACCTCTGGGCACCACTTGGGGGTCAGGGGCTTATTTCAGCAGGATCTAGGTGCTGGTTCGGGTGATTGGGAGCCTGTTATGTCCCGGTGGCTCTGAGCAGGAGGTCAGCAGACTAGTCCTTGGAGTCACTCTGGGAGTCCTGGGTTCAGGTGCAGGTCAAATCCCTCTGACTCAGGCAGGAGGGCAGCAGGGCAACCATCCAGCAAGGCAGTAGTTCAGTAGAGTGACAGTCTTTTCAGCAGCACAGCAGTCCTTCTTTTTGGCAGAGTCTCAACAGGTATAGAATTGTGCAGTAGAGTTGGCGCCTGAGGTCCAATATTTATACCATGTGCCTCCTTTTAAGTGGGAGAAGCTTCTAGAGGTTTTCCTTTGAAGTGCACAGGTCTGCTGCCTCCGCTCTAGCTCAAGACTAACTACAAGGGTTAAACAGCTGTTTGTGTGGAGGCTGCGACCAGCTACACCGTCCCATTCAGGCACATCTAAGTGAGAGAGAGGAAGATGAGAACCACAAGAAGAAATAAGAGCACCAGCAGGAGGAATAGACCAAGAGCCAGAGCGAAAGAACAAGTAGGATGAAGAACAGCAAAAAAGGACCACAACCAGTTAGACCAGGACAGGAGCTGGAGGAGAACCAGGGGGATTAGGAGCAGGTGGAGGGTCACGGCAGGAGTATGAGTAGGACAAGGAGGGCATGGGTGCCTTCCAACACCACTCATGTGGGGAACCCAATATATAACACCATCCGGGCTACAGAGACAACATTGCGCCGGCAGTGATGGGGGACTAAAGAACGGGGCCCAACTGGGGGGAGTTGCCAAAGAGGCTGATCCCGGGTGCCGCAGCTGACCAGGGGCGCGATTGCTGGGACACCAGCCTCCTGGGACTGGTGGTATGTGGGCTGCGAGGATCAGGGCAGAGTGGCCTTTGTTTCCGCCCCCTCTCCATGGTGCAGAGGAGTGCAGCAGGCCTCATCGGGGGCACTGGTAGCGGTTGAGGAGCACCAGTGATACTGGGTCCGGGCTTGCACCACCTGCGGCCGTAGCCGTGCCACGCTGTAAGCGACTCTTCCTGGCAGGGGTGAGTGCAGCGGGATAGGCATGTTACGGAGTTGCCCCACCCTCCTCAGATTTATAACTGAGGAGCGAACAGCAAGAGGGGATGCTGCTGCAGTGGATGGTGACCACACGATCGGCCAGGGGCCTGTGAAGGTCCACGAGAAGACTGTTGCTGGGTGTGGAGAGGGAGTTGCCACCTCTAACAGAGACTATGTTGGGGGGCTGCTCATGCCTCCCCAAAGGCCTTAACTTTCGCCACGGCCCTGGGGGTAAGGTGGACCCCCATACCCTACTGCTTACTGCATCTTGGAACATTGTCAAAGGCGGGGACCCCCCCACCCACGAGGGACTGACTCAACTAAGGGGCTGCATGCCTTTGACTGATGCACCGGACTCTGGAGGCACCCCCACTAGCACACAGAATAGTGTGCATTACGCCATCCATAGAGGAGGAACCAAATAGCTTGCAGGACTGCACATCCCTCCCTGGCCTGCCGGCTCGGGGGAATGACAGGTCCTTTCCTTGGATTCCCCAACTTGGTGATAATACTGCTGTGGACTGCATGGCTGTGTAATGGCAGGGTCACCACGGGGTGAGTGGGGCCCCCCGTCAGCGCTACTGATCAAACTTCATGCTGCAAGTCAAGTACCACACACTTCTCAGGAAACAGCTACAACAACGTCCTCTACACCATCTGACCCTATGGAGGCGAAGCAGAATAAAATCCTTGCTGCCATTACAGACAGCTGGATCTTGGTGCCCGGGTGGATGAGGTGGCGGTGGAACTAGGCCTCTTGAGAGATGACCAGCATAAACTCTCGCACACAGGCTGAATCAACTATACAAGCCTTCCAACCTGCAACTGATGAACTTGCTAGCTGAATAACGGAGCTTACTAACACAGGCCGCCTCCTCGAGAGCAGAGTAGAGGATGCAGATGGGATATCAAGAAGCAACCTCTGCATAATTGGCTTCCCGGAAGGGGAGGACCCCACTGCTTTCTTTGAGTTATTGCGCATCAAAAAATGTATTTCTTTACAGAACAGGAGGACGTCTAGGATTGGGTAAAACAAAGACGTTATGAGCCATCACAATCAGAGCCCGGCGCTGCCGGACAGTGCTTGCTGCACACCCAGCCTAAACACAAGAGGCCGTGACTGTGGAGACAGGCAACATTAGCTACCAGTGCCCTGGAACAAATACAGACCCTGGCTGCTGTGGCTGGAGTCCACACCTGGGGGATGACTACTGCAACAGATGACTCGGAGGGGGAGCCGTCAGAGCACAAGTCAGTCACGTTGCGGTGCCACCTCAGTTTTATTGCTCAGAGTTGCACCTTAAACTACAGATAACAAAGTTTAATCGCGGATGGGGTTACCGCCCTCCCAGCGACCTTCAGCACGGGCCTCCCCTGGACTGTTGCACCGCAACACTGAGTACTCCTGTGACCGGGTGCCACTTTGCCAGCCTAGATTCAAATATACTTCCTACAATTTGCACAGCTAGGGTCTCCCCGGGCCCTCCCCCTGTCCAGGTAGTGGCCATCTGAGCCACGATCCCAACTGTTCACGTAGGGCACTCTGGGACTCTTGTAGAGTGCACCACGGGACCCATGTTCATAGAATTTACAGTTCACTGTTTGGGCAGCCATAAGTTACCCTACCACCCTGGGAAAGGGAGTTGGGTATGTTGTTCTGTTGCTGTAACTGAGCATTGCATCATGTTAGCACTGCAGTTTCTATGGGAGCTGTCCATTAGCCTTGCATCTTCATGGCTGGGGCCTATCCCTTGACGCTTTCACCCTGATACTTCCCCCGTCAGTAGCTGCTGAATGTCTAAGTTGCTGTTTTTAATCTGGAATGTCCGGGGTATGGATACGGCCAAGAAGCGTCACTCCATTCATCAATATATTAAAAGGCGGGGGGTCCATGTTGCATTCCTGCAAGAAACCCATATAGCAAAGGGGGAGAAACTTAGGTTTTAAAGGCACTGGAGGGGAGGATGCTTGTGCACAATCTATTCATACAATGCGAAGGGGTTGCCCATATGTACGGCCATCAGTCCCCTTCAGGAGTGTAGTTGTTGAGATAAATATGGAAGGGTTGTTATGTGTTTGTGAAGGGCAACTGGAGGAACAGATGTATTGCTGGGTGGTGTATACTTGCCAAATGTTGTACAGCCACACTTTCTGGCCCATGTGTTGTCACTATTGACTAAATGGTCCCATTTACCATGGACAATAGGAGGGGATTTTAATTGTATTCTGGACCTTGCATTGGATAGATCATACCCTCCACTCCCCTGCTCTACAAACATGCACACTGCATCCTATTTGTCAATTTGGCTCACTCTGGTGGGCTCTATGCCCGGCTGTCAGGGAAAATTCCTATTACTCCCCACCACACAATCTCCATGTCTGCTTTGACCGTTTCCTCTGTCACTCCACCGTACAGTTCAAAGTCATAGGGCCGAATACCTGGGGAGAACCCTCTTAGACAATAAGCCACTTATTTACACATTGGGTAGAGAGAGCCTACTCTGCTGGTATCCATCTGCCGCTTACAGCCAACGGCCCTTGAGGACCCTATGTTCTGTGAAACAACTCGAGAAACACTAGGCAATTAGATAGCCGAAAATAGTGAGCCAGCCACCACAAGACAAGTAGAGTGGGAGTCTCTAAAACAGTGGTGCAATGCCCCTGCATACATGCAGTTATTGGGGCAACGGATGATCAGCCAGGAGCTCGCTCAGGTGAACAAGGCATATCAAGCGATGTGACATGAAGAGGGTGAAAAACCAGAGCAACTCTTGGAGTGGCTCTTAAAGCGTGCCCGATGTGGAGCCGGTGACTGCCTTCCACCTGTCCCCTACATCAGTTGCCACTACCCAGTGTGCAATACATGATGCTTTTGTGCCCATTACCAGGCCCTATACAACCCTGTACCAGTACGATAGTCCAGTATACGAGATTTCCTCACTGCCGTCACATTGCCAGTGATTCCCCCAAGGAGAGAGAAGCCCTGAACAACCCTCTTACAGAACAGGAAATCTGATGTGCCATAACACTCTCCCAGTTGTAAAACTCCATGCCTGGATGGCCTACCTGATGAAATAGGTATGAAGTCCCCAAACTGCTTGAAGTCTATGCTGTTGCTCTCACTACAAGTCGCTTGCCCCAGTCCATGCTGGAGGCACTTGTGGTCTCACTTCTGAAGCCGGGACGAGACCTACTCGAGGTGTCCTCCTACAGCCCGCTGTATCTGATGGGCAGTGATTACAAGATCTAAAGCAAGGTCCTTGTGGCATGACTGATGGGACATATGCCGGTGCTGATTCACCCTGGCCAAAATGGATTCATGTCAGGCAGATCCACAACTCTTAATATCCTGAGACTGCACAGATTGCTGGCGGAGGCTCTGCAGCAATAGCCCCACTTGGTGTGCCCGGTCTTAGACCTCGAGAAAGCATTTGACACCCTAGATTAGGCCTGCATGCTCATGGTCTTACAAAAAACGGGCATTGAAGGCATGGTTTTGCGGATTATCAGACTTCTCTATACGGCGCCCTCTGAGTGAGTCAAAATAGGACGGTGCATTTCCACCCCTCTGCCAGTCGGGAGAGGTAATGTCAGGATTGTCCTCTCTCTCTGCTGCTTTTCACCCTGATGGTGGAGCCTCTTGCACAGCGGCTTCGTCAATTTGGACAAGCCTAGGGCATACCCATCATGGCAAAACACACGTTGTCTCTCTGTATGTGGATGAATTCCTTGTGTACATCAGGGATATCCGCAACAGCATAGATGATAGTAATCATATTTTAGGCATCTTCAAAGCCGCCTCAGAGTTAGGAGTAAATTGGCATAGGACCTCCATGTTTCCGCTACATCCGACTGGCCCCCACATCAAATAGAGGTTAGTGCAAACGTTATTAAATGGGAACCACACATATTTAGATACTTGGTGTAGGAAAGTGCCCTTTTAGACATGGTCACTCCCACGTTTTGCCTGGTATTTGAAGTGATTTCAACAGGAAGTGCACTGGGTTCCTGCTAACCAGGTCCCAAGTGACAGATCTCTTTCCCAAAAACTGTGCAATTGTAACCCAATTTGCAATACCTTTAGCACTCATTGTAAGTCCCTAGTAAGTGGTGCCCCTAGTGCCTAGGGCAAGGAGGGTAAAGAGGGACCTTAAGGCCTGCAGCAAAAATTGTGCCACCAAGAGACCCCTCACCAAACATACAGACTGCCACTGAAGGCTGCATGTCTTGGTGCAAGCAAAAGTAAAAACATGAAATGTCACACACCCTGTGGGCCATGTCCACAGACACTGCATGCAGTATAGGAAAGTCACCCCTACGGCCGACCTTACAGCCCCAAGCAGGGTGCACTATACTACAAGCGAGGGCCTATCTGCATGATCAGATATAACCCTGTGCTGGTCCGCTCTATTGCCGCCATTACAAGTGAACAGGGAAGCCGTTTTGAGTACATGTGCTGGACATTGGTGAAAAGGAGTTCCCCAGCTATATGATGGCTTCACTGAAAATATGTATGTTTTGGTATCAAACATCTCATATTAATAAACCCACAGCGATGCCAGTGTTGGAGTTATTGATACAGGTGCCCCCTGAAGCCCTACCAGCTACTGGTGGGCTGACTGACTGGTTTTGCATTATGTAGCGTATAATGTACAAACTTATCAATAAATACAAATTAGTTCACCTCATTGAAACAGTTTTCATAGCGCTGCTTGGCCCACTGCTGCATCTTTATCGTTAGCTGCATTCAGACAGTAATGTCTTGTAAACGTTTGCCTGTTAGACCGTGTGGCTGTTCTGCATATGTACGACAGAGGTACACCGGCAAACAAAGCAGTCAAGGTTGCCACACTCCAGGTAGAGTGAGAGCGTGTCTTGGATGTAAATGGTCTTTCCGCTTTTTCATGACAATATGCGATAGTCACCGATACAAATCTTGTTAAAGTCACTCTTGAAAGGGATCAACCTTTTTTTGGAGAAGCCAATGGAATCAGTATACGATCAGACTTTCTGAAAGCTTAGTTATTTCCAAATAAAACTTAGGACATCTCTTTTTCAATGTATAGGATATGTATATGCAGATGGACTAACACTTCCTTACACCCAGCTTAGTCTAAAAGGAGGCAGCCCTGACCATCAGATGATTGGATTCACATATGTATTATTGTTTGATCATGTATTGCTACATTTGAGACTTGGTCTCACTTATAAACAATAAAATCTGTAAAAAAAAAAACTTGAGACATCTCTTGACATCAATGGGGTGGAGTGATCTTTCCGCCTCACTCGACGGGTTCTCAAAAATGACTTTAAGACAACTGGTTCACTGAGGTGGAAATCTGTAGATACTTTGGGTATGAATCAAGGTTTAGTACACAAAATTACTCTGTCTTTTTTTAAATGCATATATGTCTTCTGCACTGTAAATTCCTATATCTCACTAACCCGCCTGGCAGATGTAAGACCCAGTAGAAGTGCAGTTTTCCATGTAAGGTGTTTGATGTTGGCTTTAAGTACTGGCTCAAACGTGCTTCTCATTAATTGTGTCAAGATGTGTTAAACTGCCAAGATATGGGTGGTTTTCTTATAGGCGAATAAGCTCTGAATAGCCCCTTTTAAGAATTCTTTAATAAACCTGCCAGACCACAGTGACTTTTTGTTGCGAGAGTCTGCTAAATCTGCAAAATTTACTTGAATAGAACTATGACATAGACCAGACCCATCCAATGATAAAAGGTATGGTAGGATCTGCGCTGGCTCGGGGGAGAAAGGGTGACCACCATTAGCAGCTCACCAATTACTGAATCGTAGCCATTTCGCTTTGTGTGACTTGTTTGTTGAGTCTGCTCTGTCTTTTGCTAGAATGTCTCTGCGTTGCTGGGAAATATCTAGCTGATGGAATTCAGGGTATTCAGGATTCAAGCGGTTAAATTGAGAGATTCCTGGTTCTAATGTATCACCTGTCCACAGTCTCTGTATAGCAAACCCGGGACTGGTTTAAGTTGAGTGTGTGGCTGTTCTGACATTAGGAGAAGCTCTGTGTACCAGCATTGTCTCAGCCACGCAGGAGCTAATGGGATGATCCTGCACAGTTCCCATTTCATATTGTTCAGGATGCGTGCTATTAAAGGTATTGGCACAAATGCATATGGGAACATGCCTGCCCAAGACATCTGAAGCGCATTCCCCCATGATCCCTTGTGTGGCAATCTGCTTGCATAGTGTCAACACTTCTTGTTTGTTGAAGTTGCAAATAGATCTACCGAAGCAATTCCCCATTTATGGAATATCTTTCTGAGATGCTTGTCCAACAATTCCCACTCGTGACATTCTTTCATATACCTGCTTAACTCGTCCACACACTGGTTGTCTGTGACTTGAACATGTTCCACCTTCATGGAATTTGTGTTTCTTAGACACCAGTTCAAAATGATCTTTTCTTCCTGGGAAAAAGGACATGGTTTTGTTCCTTCCTGTTTGTTTAAGTAAAACATTGTGGTCGTGTTGTCTGTTCGAATCAATACTTCTGACCCTTGCAGTCTCAGCAAGGCTTTGAGCCCTAACTCTACTGCCTCCAGTTCCAGTGAATTGATGTGTTTCTTCTTCTCTCCGTTGATCACTTTCCACTGGCTTATAGCGCTTGTAAATACACTCCCCATCCTTGCATGGAGGCATCCATTGTCACGATAAGACTAGGAGTTCTTATAAGCAATGTTGACCCCACTGCAAATTTTTCTTTGTTCTTCCACCACTGTATCGCAAGCACCATTTCCGGTGTTATCAGGAAAATGCCGTCGAACGAGCAGTTGTCTTGCATCCATTGCTTGTCCAATTGTTCTAGCAGTGGTCTCATGTACAACTGACAGTTTGGGATGCTTGACAAAATCAGGCACAGGAGTGATTTGAATTGCCTTATTTAAGTAGACCCTTTACTTGACAGGGAAGATCCTAGTGTCATAATCTTTGACTCTCTCTTCTATTGGGTATACCTTTCAAATGTGTGTGTCCATGACAGCTCCCAGAAAAGTTATTGCCATTTGAGGAGTTATACAGTATTTTTCCCTGTTTAGATGGAGGCCCGGGTTCTGGAAGAGATACAGGCATGCCTTGTAGATTCCTTTGCAGCAATGCAATCATCCAGGTATGGAAATATCAGGTGTCCTTGTCATCTGAGATAAGCTGCTACTGGTGCCATGAACTTGGTGAAAATCTTCGGGCTAATTTTAGTCTAAACGGTAGAACTCTGAATTGGTAGTGACTTCCAGCCGCCTCAAATCTGAGATATCGTCTGTGATTCATGTGTATGGAAATATAAAAATATGCGTCTAGATGATCCAACAATGTCTTGTGATCTACACTGTTTAAGAAACAAATGATATCCTGTAGCATAATCATTCAGAATTATTGTTTTGTTAAGATATTTGTTGAGCTGTCTGAGATCTAACACTTGTCTCCTTTTGCCATTCTTCCTTCTCAGGAGATCCAACACCTGTCTCCATTTGCCTTTCTTCTTCCTCAGGAAAAATAAGTTGGAGTAAAAGCCTGTTTTTCTGTAGTTTCATGGGACTTCTATTGCTCCCTTTGAAATCAGAGAGTTGATTTCCTCTCTTAACAGTTGAAGATGCTGGTGTGATCTCCTGACAGGGCGATGATAAGGAGGTTTCTGGACAAACTTTAGGGTGTGACCATATTTTATAATGTCCAGCACCCACCTGTCTGAGGAGCTGGAAGTCCAGTTTTTGTAACAGCTGAGAAGATTGTCGCCCCTAAATGCAAAGGAGGTAAAGGCACTGAGGTGACCGGTGTCATTGGTTTGCCACTGTCTACTGGAGGATTCTTAAACCTTTGCTACTGCTACAGCTCATCTTCTACATTCATGTCTGGAGTAGGTTGAGGTCTGAGCTGGTCTATATTGTTGGGAGAATTGTTGGCGGTAACCCAGTGCTTGTTGAAGATATGGTTGGTATTGATAAGGTTGATATCCTCCACTAAAGAGTATTGTCCTCTGCCTTGGCCACCTCAAGAAGATGATGTTTTCTCAGTTGGAGGGCTACCAAGGATTGAGTAGTATCCATGCCAGCCTTGATGGTTTGCAGGGCATCAACAATGTGTTTTCCAAACAAGGCCTCTCCATTGTACGGCATGTCTAAGATTTTTTATTGTACTTCTGTCCGAAAATAGGTTTCCTTGAGCCATCCCTGCCTTCTCAAGACTGCTCCACTGGCCATCTGTCTGAAGCCTATTAGTGCCACATCCATCACAGTATCTATCATCTCTGAATATGTGCGTTCCCCTTCTCGTTGGATTGTTCTAGCTTCCTGTTTTTTATCTTCCGGCAGAAACTCTAGGACCTGAGTGAGGTCAGACCACATTTGTCGGTCATATCTCCCTAGGATGGCTAGAGCACTGGATGCTCTTATAGTGATCTCTGCCATGGCCAAGAAATGTTTCCCTGTACTCTTTGTTTGGAGGAGCTGAACATTGTGCTACCGGATACTTTGATCACCTTTGTGCCGCTTTCATTAGCACTGAGTCTGGCTTACAATGGCCTATCAAGCAGGCTGGCGAGTCCTATGGAGCGCTGTACTTCTCGTGCAACCTTGGTATCACTATGGCCACTGTGACTGGGTCCTTCATGACCTTGAGGCATTTGCTTCAAATGTAATCCACAATTGGTAAGGATTGTATTGATTTTCAGTTTGATTCTTTGAAATAGTACAAGAAACACTCTGTCTGCTGTTCTGCAATTAGTAGGTAAAAACGCTTCATGGCTCTTTCAAGTCCCGCATGGAACCCTCCAAAGTCATCAGGAGGTGAACTAGCACCTGGAGGTGTTGGTGGCACTGATATGGGGGTTATATAGTTGACCCATTTACTACCCGCAGTAGTGGTCTGGTCCTGCAGTATTTCTCCATCTTCTAGTTCTTCGACATTGTATCCATCCACATAATCATCATGTATGGCAATGGTTTCTAAATGCCTTGGCTGTGTGTTGGTTCTCTGTATGCTGTGGTGTTGGTTGCTGCAGTGAAGGTTCTCTTTGTGGTGCTCCAGCTTGCCCTGTTTTTGAAGACATTGTTCCCTTAGAGGGAAACCTCTTATGATAGTCCTGCAACATCATGCGAAGATCTGTAAGCACAGCTACAGGGATTTGCATTGGAGATTCCTGCAATTGTTGCGCCTAAAAGGTGCCATCATAAGGCTCATATTCCAGGAATTCATCATAGGTTTTCTAACCTTCTCTGTCCTGAAACGAAAATTCACCCTGCATGTATTGCGATTCCTGTTGTTCATCATCATCTAAATCTGGACATTTAACATGGAGTTGAAATGGGCTTGGGGCAACCCCCCAAAAAACATTATTATCATTGTCATCTTAATGGTCTCCTATGTCCCCCATTTCAAAAAGACGCACTGGTGGCAATGGTGAAACCTTGCTGGGCAGTAGCAGCTCCTGGTAGGAGTGCTGCCAGGCGGTGACTTGGTGAGGGGGAGGGGCAGGATGGGGGTAATAAACACCGGAATACGGATGCATGCAGGTAAGTAGACAATTAAATCAATAAAACGAATTTCGTTGCACGCGCTGCATCGCCAAATGCGATGCAGCACGTGCAGCGAAATTCGTTTTATGAATTTAATTGTCTTCTTACCTGCATTCACCCGTATTCCGGTGTTTACTACCCCCCACCCTGCCCCACCCTATGTCACCGCCCGGCAGCACTCCTACCAGGAGCCGCTACTGTTGCTGGGTGAGGTTAGCTCCGGCCTAAAAACTGGTTCAGTGACGGCCATCAACGGGCCAGTCGACTGTGCCGTAGATGATGAAAAAGGTCTCTGCTGCAGAGGTGCCGTCTTCGCTGTCCGAGGAAGCATTATTGTCGGAGGCGCGATCAGTGCTTCTGTTGGCGGTGTCGACGACAGCAGTTGCATGGTCAGCGTCGATGGACAGTGTCGTCATCGAAAGTCTTGCTGTCGACGAAGACATCATCGTCATCACTACAGGTACCGTTGATGAAGGTGAAGACACAGTGATCGTAGGTGTCACTGATGTAGCCATCTTCGCCGTCGAAGGGTGTTGATGATTCAGAGGCTGATGTCTTCTGCCCTTTTTCCTTGGGTCTTGGAGAGGTCACTTCTTCAGGTGTTGGCTTTAAGTTTGGGTGGTTCAGTTAGTTTTTTTTCAGGTCTATCTCTGTCTTTAGAGACTCCTTTACTTTAGGGCAAGGCCCTTCCTCTCCAGAGTCTGGAGTTGTAATAGCTTTTTTCTTTTGCAGCTATAACAAAAGCCTTGCTTCTCGAATTTGAGAGCTTTAGCTGAAAATGTTCTACAATATTTTCAGTCCTTGGTTTATGGTGTGGGTGTAGGCAGTACAAGGACTCCTCGTGAGGATCTTCTGATAAGAGCCTCATCTCCCCACAAGTCTTACATGGTCGAAATAAACCCTTTTTTGAGCCTTCTGACATGATAGTAGAATCTGTCACAATATGTAGCAAAAGTCAAATAAATATCTAACTTCACCTGGAGTACACCAGTTTACAAAGTCAGGTTCTGAATAAAAAAACTGAACAGACCTCAGGGAAACTCCCTTTCAACATGCGTTAAGAAATCTGAGGTGTGAAGTCACTGCACAGGAGGAAAGGATGCAAGCTCTGCTCGTATTGGTCGAACTTTGGTTGAGAAAAATACAATGTGGATTGCTACTTAATCCTATGACGAACTGTAATTATAGTCTATCTAAATTGAAGATTTTTGCTACTAGGTATAATTACCACGGGACTCCCACCTCGGCAACGAAAAGATTCAGGCATGCAAATCTATGAAAGAGTCAATACCGTAGAACACAGATGTTCAAACACTATTATGTGTCGGCACAGCTCCAATGACCAACTCATTGGTTGGCTGACAACATTTAATAGAGGTGTGAACGGGATCGGCGACAAGAGCTCTGAGGTTTGTTCAGGATTTGTATCTCTCCAGACTGGCACTGCTCATACCCTTGAACATCCTCCTTCAGGTGGCGCATGAGTGTCATCACACAGCACTGAGAGTCCCGCCAGGGCTGCCATTGTATGCCCCAGAGGTCCACCTATGTTCATTTAGTTCTTTCTGAACAGGCATTGGTCGCGAAGGGGTGGCAATCTAGGAATCAGTGGGGTTGGTTACACTGGATGACTTGCTCCATGAAGGGGTCCTCATGCCCTTTGACCTCCTGAGTGAACAAAAAGGTATTACAGCTGGTCAGTTTTTGGCACATAGGCAACTTATGGGGGAGGTGGAGCGACTGTGGGGTATTACTGATACGTGCAGTCGATACCAACCCGACACAGATACTTTACACCATGGGCAATGGGCAGAGATTTATTATTTGGCTCACTAAAGCCATCTCATATAAAACTCAAGATCCACTGGGAGAACTTCAGCAAAACTGGGAGCAAGACATAGGCCATGTATTGACCCAAGAGGATTGGGACAGGGTGCTGATATACCCGAGAAAGGTCTCGTGCAGACCCCGTTTTCAATACATACAGCATAACAAATTACACAGAGCCTACCTAACGCTGGCCAAGATACATCTGATGTAGCCTACCACATCTCTGGAATGCCCTTGCTGCCAGGCCCCTGATGCATACATTGTGCATATGTTTTGGAGCTGTCTGTTGGTTCGCACGCTGTGGGCGGAGATCTGCACCACTCTCTCACGTGTTACAGGCCATGAGGATTTGGATTGCATGGCTGGCTGCTTACTGGGACTCTATAAATGCTGTAAAGTGGGAGGAGCATGCCATCGATTCATTGACCTGGCACTGCTGCTCATCAAGAGGGCAGTTGGTATGAAGACCCCGACATTGCCCATTGTGACACACTGACAGAGAGTGACTGTCCAGTGGGGTATGGCGGAGGCTGCTGCGCTACAAAGCAAGGAAATACGCGGATTGAAAAGGTATCCCATCACAGCTGCGTGGGATGAACTGCTCTCCGCCTTCCAGGGAACCCCTGGAGAAGATAAGAGCTCTGAATGACTTGACATAGTGAGTTCCTTCCCGATAGCATCTCCCCACAAAGGTATACTTCCCCTTCCCCACTATACCCCGCATCACGCAAGTGCATATAATACAGTTGGGGTTGTTGATGCACTGACTCTACAGAACCCACGTTAAAGTCACAAAGTGGTCCTATCACTGCCCGCTGTAAGTGGTCCACAATTAGGGCTACAACACACAAGTGCTGTTTGTATTCAATATGGGTTTATAGGCTCACAGTTGGATTTGTGTAATATTAGTTATGCATATTCATGCCATTTTGAAATCCTGGAATAACTGTTATGCCTGGAACCGGGCATAACTGCAATTTATTTGTTTATTGATGATACTTGTCATCTCTGCTGTAGTAAACACAGTCAAGATTCAATAAAGATGGGTTAAAAAAATAAGGAGAACCAGGAGGAAGAAAAGACAAAGGACGAAGAGGAAGACCAGTAGACAAGCAAAAAGGATGTGGAGGAGGTCTGGGAACAGGAAAAGAAGGACCCGAATGAGGAGGATCAGCAGGAGGATGAGTGTGACTAGGAGGAGATGTACCAGGAGGACAAAGATCAGTGGGATCAGCTCTGTAGGACCAAGAACAGGGCCAGAACTCAGAACAAAACCATGAGGACTTGACAAAGGAGGATGAGAGTAGGCCTGGGTGGAGTTCGCGGAGTTTAACTCTGCGGAATTCCATGGAGTTGCCGAAAAACAACACCAAATTCCGCAGAGTTCCGTGAGAGGGCAGAGTATTGCTCGGCCACCCCTGATGAAGTCCCCTTGGCTGCTGAGGGTCATTGGGGCCAAGAACACCTATTATTGCCACAAGTAAGTCTCCCACAGCGCGATTTCAGAGATGTCATCGGAGGCCTCGTCCCCTTTCTCAACCATTCTGCAAAGGGGCCTTCTGACACACTAGTAGTTGAGGGATGAAGTCCCCTTGGCTGCTGAGGGTCGTTGGGGGCCGAAAACCCCTAATGTTGCCACAAGTAAGTCCCCCACTGCTGGATTGCTGAGACTAGGTGTGTGCGCACCAGTAAACTCTACTCCACTGGCAAAGTGTTTGCCAAACTCCGCGTTCCAAGCAGAGCACAGAGTGGCAAAACTCCACCCGTGGAGGGGAATTTACCACCCACCCCTAGATGAGAGTAAGAACGACTATGCCAGGAGGAGGGGGACCAAGGGTTGGAGGAAAAAAAGGAGGACTAGGAGGAGAACCAGGAGGCTGGTGATGAATAGAGGACCAGGATGCTAACATTTTGATGATAATATGTAGGTTGTTTCTTGGTTGGGTGTATGTTTTAAAGCAGTGAATAACATGCTCATTTTTTGTCATGTAATGTTTAGCAAGGCAGTGTTGAAATATAATTTATGTAAGCCCCAGGCAGCGAAAGCACTTTGTACATGTGAAATAGTGTGATCAAATTGAGATTAGAAATCAGATTCTCTGGTTTCAATGTCAAAAAATAACCATAACCTTTATCCTTCCAGGTTGTTGCACTTCCTTTTGTTCTACATTTAATATGCACCTTGAGGAGGTTGAGATGAGACAGTGTAAGAAATGTATTCAGTTGTCCTGTTCCTGAAACAAAATGACAACCATTATTTGTTCCTATTTTAGTCAAGTTTTCGTATTTGTGATTTATTACCACTATTATGATTCTGGAATGCATATTGTTTTATGTTAAGTTTTCTCGAGCCATTTCACTGCATATTCCATGATACCACTTCCTGTGATGTCCCTATAGTAAAATGTTACATGACATCAATTCTTTATGTTAAATCAGCTCTTCTCCTTTGGTGCTCTCTCTGGCTCAGTGACTGGAGAAAAAGCAATAACCTGGCCCACTTTAAAAAAAAGTTACACTCCACTGGTTTATACAGACCAATTGTGCATCTGGAGAAAGTGTTGTTCCAGTACAGGGAAACACGTGACCCAAATGAACACATTTTGTGTCCAGAAATTATTTGTGTGGTCATTTATTTAGGTAATTTGAAAAAATGGTGGGTTGCAATCTTCTGATATATTAGTGTCATGTTTGTGTTTTTTTGTGCAGACATCAGAGCACAGTGTTCACAATATACAGTCACCAGCAGCTAGATTCCTGTGCCTGAGCCACATTTTTTATTGTAATACTAAAGTGTTCAGCATGGTGAATTTAGGCAAGTGATCAAGTGATATATTGAAAGGTTTGATTTCAAGAAGTCTCCTGAATAGCGTCTTGGCTCAGCTCTGAAATAGGAATCCAGAGGTCCCTCAGTTAGGGTCTGATTTATAATTTGGCAGATGGCCTGTGCTCCACCAGGGTGTCGGAGTAAATTACTCCATCGCTTGAACAGGTTTCCACCCGCCAAATTATAAATATCAAGTGGCCCAGCGGACAATTCAAGCATTGAGAGCAACCACAATCACCACAGTTTCTTCCAATGCATTTTAACTTTGCCGGACTGCCCCACTCAAACATAACGAAGCTGTACATCAAAGTTACGAGGGAGTTTCCTCCCACGGTGAGTGAGGCATTGAGCACTTTTCAGTGCCCTTTACTGCCAGAAAATGGCTACATGTCCACCCAGTTAAATTAGACTGATGGACATATAGCTAAACCTCTAATGGACCTTACTCTGTCGGGCCATTGGAGAAGTTTGACCACAATGCGTATGGAGTCATCAAACTATGGTCCACCTGAATTTGAATCTGGCGGGTGGACCATATTCTTGGCAGGGAGTGAACTCCATTGCCGTGGCAACTAATGTTCTCTCCCTGCCAAGATATAAATCTGGCCTTTTGCTCAATACTTCAAGGGCAGGCTGATGTGTTGTAGCCACATGAAAAAGCATTGTGGGATCAGGTACAGAAGGGGGAATTAAGGTGGTTATGTTACTGGTCAGGAAGGAGAAGACTTTTTTCATGCAAGGTGAATCCACAAGCAGAGTATATACTTGGATCCTAAAGGCTATGGCTCTTATTCAGTGTGGCCTAGAGTAATCAATGTCATAGAGCCCTTCAAAATGAATGAGGCACATATATTGGGGGCATAACGACATTTTCCTCCTGAGGGTTTGCGTTGAAGAAAGTCAAAGATGATTTCTGTGGATCTAGTTGAATAGTATGGAATGGAGATGGATGTCTAGTAATGATTGTATATACCGGTTTATATTCACTTCTCTGTTTCTAAGCACTGTAAATAACAGGTGTTACTATTAGACAATTTATGGTTCTCACTTTATTGATTTCAAAAGGATGGGTGGCTGAGTCTGGGTGGCTGAGTCTGCCTTGCCGAGATTCTAACTTATGTCATCTAAAACAACAACTGAGTGATTCTCCCTGATATTAAAAGCAATAGTGTTACCAATTTTTAAACGTTTTAATTACAAATTGGAATAGGATTTGTCTCTGATATACTGTGGCTTGTAATACTTTTGTTTTTTAGCACTTCAGCATTGGTAAGTTCTCTATAATGTTGTAATTTACTTTAGGTAGTTTGCTATTAATGCCAATAGCTGTGTAGGTTTTTTGCTCTGCTAAACCTTTTGTTAGACCCTCCTACTAATCTTAGATGAATTTATGAAAATTTCCGATTAAGTAAAGCAGACTTTCCCTTCTTAACATAGACTCTGTATCAGAAATCCTCTACTGTTTTGTAGAAACAGAGAATGAAAGAGTGCTCACATGCAGGAAATACTGTACGACTACCCTTCAAGAAATTCAATCTCAACTGCATCTCTTCAGTGCACAGAAGATGCATCTGTTCAAAATTACCTCTATTTAGGCCACAATTCCAAGTGGCCCTAATGTTACTGGATCCAGAGGAATTTACAAGTTGCTGTTTTTGACATGGCGATATCTCCATGTAAAAAACTAGAAAAAAACCTATGGGAATTGGCACAGAAGCACCGATTCTCACATGTTACTCCCAAAAATCTTGCAATCCCGTTAATCGCCACTATGAAAGTTGGTTTGCCATAACATTCTGTGACTTTCTAGCCCCAAATGTATGGGGGAGGGTGGGGAAAGGAATGTGTATCTAAGACCTGACCTGTGGACTTCTCAAAGATTGTCCCTTATACTCATCAGCAGCTTAAGTAGGATGCTCAGAATCAAAGATCTGTTGCACAGATGCTTAACCACTGTCCTGTCTTTCTTAACACATACTTTGAAATCTAGAAATGCATTTCTCAGAAAAGAAACTGGCTATCATACTACCTTTAAAACCAAATTTGGAAACCGAAAGTTGTAGGTGGAAAGTTGTGGATGCTGATGTCGTAGGCCATGCACCAGATGACTTTCAATTGTTAATACTATGCCAGGTTATGCTGAAAGACACCATTATGCCCCCATGGTAGTATTTGTCAAGGAATAGCAAAGATCTTTCTCAAAAAGTGCTGATGTAGCACATAGAGGTTATAGTTATATTTTCAGCAGGTCCAATAATCAGAAGCAACTCAGAAAGTCATTGTGACTGCTTTCTGGGGGGTAGCTACCATAGGTGCAGCCCGAGCAATGCACTGGGGGCCAGAGGTAGGAGCAGGCCCAGTTTGCCATGCACTAGCTGATGTTGGCAGCTGCATGCTCTTATTTTTGTTTAGATACAGTGCACGCCAGGAGCTTTACTGTTCACTTTTCAGGAGAAGTTGCATCGAGGGAGTAGAGGATAAGAAAACAATAAAGATGAAAGAGAAAAGGGATGAAACTAAAGGACAGGGTGAAAGAATGGGTAAGAGGGCAGGAAACGGACAGAAAGAAGATAATACGTTTGAGTGAGAAAGAGAAAGGAGAAAAGGATGAGCAAAGTGGGCAAGGAAAAGGAAGAGAAAGAAACCAGAAATAAGGAGGGACAGGAGGAAAGAGATGAGGATGAGTGAGAGACAGAAGAGGGGTAAGATAGAGACTGAGGAAGGGTGCAGAACATTAAATTGATAAAGGAAATGAGAGGTTGGGGTGGAGACAGGGAGGCGAGAAGGAAAGACGAGTAGGATTAGCAACTTGGAGACCAGTAAATTACATTAGTGTAGCAGGTGCAGTGACACCGAGCCCAGGTGTGCGATGGGGTGAGGCTGCACCTCATTTACAGCAATATGTTAATACCGGCTGAGCCGCCTAGATTCACTGCTGGTATGAAGGCCCATGAGTCACAGGCTACTCCACTAACTACACTATCTTAGCCAGCTTTGCATTATGCAAATGAGCACCATGTATACCGTCTCGAATAAGCATGTGATAAGATCTGCTTGGAGAAATAAAGATCAAAAGGCGTAAACTTTTAAAATGCTCGTTTCTTCCTTAAAGTCAAGTCTGGTTTGCTGTTGTGGTCTGCAGGTGGACAGTCTTTTTGTTGTTTCTCCTAGCTGGAGGAATGATACTGCATAAGAAAATACACCAATAGATGCATAATGAGTACCTGAATCTGAGTCCAAGACGTCTCTGTCTGGAAGGTACACTGGATTGGCTATTCCATTTTCCTGCAGAGAGAGAAAACAATAAATCCCCTACGAGAGGTAGTTGGAACATGCATCTTCAACATCATTCACGCAATAATACAACGGCCATTTTGAACTGGGCTATTTCTGAGGCTAAAGTTTGACATTAAAACAAAGTAAGTAAAGTGATAATAATAGGTGAATATGTGGAAAATTTAATTAATGGTCTTGAGACAAATTGATTAACATTTCTTTTCCAACTAAAATTTACAATGGAAAAAGGGTGATTTCTTCCAAAACAAATACACATTAGCAATATGTGAAAATTTCTTATAATAAATCAGGAAACCTATACCAACGAAAACACAAAGAAAACCCATAGCTATCATTTTCACAGTGGAAAAATAAAGTAAAATATTACACATTGGAGATAGAGGAGACATTTCTTCATAGTACAATAAACTACATCATTGCTGCTATATTGCCTGATAATCTGCAATATATTATTACAAGCCGTTTTAATAAAAAAATATAGTAACAAAATTAATTTACACTATAGCAAAATGTAAAAGAGGAAAAAACATTTTTTTAAGGCATCCATTCAGTGAATTAAGTCACAATATGTATCAAAACCTCAGCTGACATCATCAAACCAAGCAACATTGTAGAATGCTGATTATTGGTGATCGTTAGTGATGCAGACCTGTGTAAAGAGAGCTGTGTTTCAGTACATTGAATGGTCTTATAAAAATAATTAAAGATAGTTTACATTGGGTTAGGGTCAAATGAGACAATACAAAGAGGTTTTGGGATTGGGGGCAGGGAAGAGGGTTGAGAGGATGTTTAGGTTTACTTGCTGAAAAAAAGCCCGAAATTTAGAACACAGGGCAAAGAAGTGAAGCTTGAAGGGGTGGCGTTGCTGTGGAGAAAAGAGCATTAAACGGTTCCTCCTCCCAAAAAACGAAACAAATGGTGGCAAAAAAGTACTGAAAAATTGTAATTATAACTTATGTAATTTTATCTGTCATCACAGTTATTGTGCTTGTTATTAAGAGTTCATATTTTGAACACTTTCAATAGAAAGAAACTAAGAGGCCTGGCTTAGAGTTTGGTTTGTTGGTACACTGTCACAAAGGTGACGGATATCCCATCTACCATATTGCAAGTTGCATTGGATATAATCCACTTGTAAAAACGAGGATGGGTTATCCATCACGTTTATGACGGAATAACTTCTAAATCAGGCCATGATTTTGTAATATTGGTGTCTTGATTTTGGGGTCCTGTTAAACGTTTTCTTGGCTTTGGCCTTCTTTACCTTCACATAGAACCATTCAAATTAGTATCCAATAAAGAATGCTGAGGATCTCTCAGCCAATGAGAATTCTTAGCATGTATGTGTGCACTACTGCTGTTTGTCTACATTCTAGGTTCAGTAACAGTGTGAATCAGGGACAAGAAGCAGAAAGAGACAACAGGCTTCATTGTCTATATATGTTGTGCATAATTGGGGTGGGCTCTAAAAGTCTTATTTGCCTTTCTATTGGGATTAATTACTGTTAATTGGGCTAAGTCACATATCAGGCATGTGTGATTTCTCTTCAAATCATTCAGCTTTAGTGTACCTGGCACTCTTCTCATTCAATAAATTGCAGCGCTGGCATCATCAGTGATTGACCGCGGAGCATCTGAATTACAGCAACACCAGTGCGATCTAAAAAACCTTCTCAGGGGTTCCGGGTCTTACAATTATGCTGATGTCTGCAGCCCTCTCCTCCTCAAGGGCTTTTAGGGCCTTCTCCCGCTTTCTGATCTTCTCCTGGGTTAAACCCAACAGGCTGCTCACAGCTTCTTTGAAGAAGTTCCTGTTGCCGTAGTACACGGGGGCGTTGTAAGACAGAATCTTCAGGCCTGGGATCTCAGAGCACTGCAGGCAGATGGTAAAGAAAGGATCAATCACTCATAGATGCGCTTATACATCAATTGTTGTGACATCAAAATAAGATGTACTAGGGGGCAGATCTACAAGGAAGTGCCGCAGCATGGCACTGCAAACCCTTTGGCTGCGCCACTTCCGAAGCACAGGAATGCGACATATTTACAAATACGACATATGTACAATAATATGTCGCATTCCTCTCCCCTGCACAGGCGCAAAAACTGCAGCCATGGGCCGGCGCAGGCACCCTTGCACCATGTTGCAAGGATGCCTGCGTCGTGGGGCACCTTCCTGCATAAAACCAATCACTAAAGGCATTTACATCTTTCAATGCGTGCTGTAGAAAGCAACACGCATTGAAAGAGGAAAAAAAGAGGAGAAATGAAAATATTCTCCTCGTTGTGTCTTGCTACGCCTCTCCTGGGGAGGCGTAGCATTGACACGCATTTCCAGATTTATGATTCCTCGTAAATCTGGAAATGTGTCTCGTTCCCAGCAACACCCACGGAACGCCCCTTCCACGCAAAGTGCTGCGTGCGTAGGGGCCATATTTACAAGGAGAGGAAAAGTCACGCAGTGGCTTTTCCTCGCCTTGTAAATATGGAGAAGTGAAATGCGCCTCCAGTACGTCACAAAAAGTGATGTACTGGTGGTGCAGGGGGCTTGTAAACCTGCCCCTAGATGCTTAAGTGGTTTAGGAGAGTTAGAGAGAATGGACGAAAATGAACGTTAGAGCCTGTGTCCTGTAGGACTACAAAGAATGCTTCGGCTCTACTGGCAGATAGTGACATGAGAGGACTTTGATGGTGCAAGCTTTTGCTAACATTTGTTTTGCTAATCCATCAGTTCTTTAAAATAATCTGCAACTGGCCTAGTCGTATACAAAAGTGAGTATTTGCACGCAGTAGAACCTGAGACCATAGCAGATCCCCCATTTATAATCAGCACAAGTCACCTTTCCGTTCTGCTGCACTGGCCTGTAGATTTCAGTGTTGCTTGCCCTTCCCAGAACAGCACATTCAACCCTGTAATACAACAAAAACAGGATATTTGTGGAGCTGCAAAGGAAACGCAGCTAGATTATTGGTGCAGCATATTTTACAGACGAGAGGAAACATCATAATGCATACAAAGATATACAAGATATGTTACTGCTAGTAAACTATTTACGTTATACTAAGGTGCATACAAAAACATAAAAGCAATGTTACTGGTCTAAAGTAATTCATAGTAAGCTAGTTAAGATATACTAAGGCTGGAATGCTTGAATTAATTTCAGTCACTGGTATTTACAATATGACACTTTCTAGTCCATTGGTTTTGCCAACACTGCTACTCCCGGCAAGACCCGCCTCATGCACCCGTTAAACTTATGGAGTCACCCTGATGAAAACAAAACACTGACGAGCGGAATGTTTGAATCAATATCATCCACTGTTCTGTGGTTGCTTTTGCTCTGTTTCAGAGTGGATCTGTTGAAGTAGTTTGGACTGGACTATTCGTATTGGACACTCGACCAAGGATGATTTGCATTTGGCTGGTCTGTCCAAAAATGGCATGATGGACTGGAGTTCGGCCCGAGTGATTGCAGTGCTTGAGACTTTTGCAAGCATTCCATCCATTACCTTTGCGCTTTTCCTCAGTGAGATGTCCTAAATGCGATGGGTATTTCCAGACGTGTGACCTTTGCTTGATGTGCCTCAGAGCTCAAGCTATACCTCATTGACCAGGCCAAAACAGACCAAAACTGGTCTGGGGTTGCCTGTAATTCCGAGAGGACCTAGTCTGGCATTGGGCTGTTCTTATTGCAGTAGGATCAAGTATGATTTGCAAATAACTGGCCTCTGTCTGAAAGTTGTATGAAAAGCAAAAAACTATCGACAGGAATGTGGACCTGGACAACTGCCAGTTGCTGAGACTTTTGCAAGCATCCTATCCATCAGCCAAGTTTTTACTTCAAGTATCTTAATGTATCTTCAGGTTATGTAAATAGGTAATCTGTTAAATATGTTGGGGTTTTGTGCAGAGAATAAAACTTTTCCTGGAAGGAAGCCCTGACAACGGACAAATGGACATAATATTTCAGGCTTGCAATCCGCTTATGATGTTCTTGTGAAGTGCAAATGAACATGGACCTTATACTATTAGTATCGCTAAAGGAAGTAAAGTTACCTATTGCCTACATATGGAAACTACAAATAAACCCTTCGATATTACTCGAACCCTCTTTATGAGAAAGGTGATAATCTCGATTAAGCTGTACAGGAAACCCCTAATTACATATGTGCATGTGATTGGGTCCAGAATGTAAGGAAATTATGAGGGCATCAGTATGCAAAAATAATCTTGTGGTTATTCCCCAGTCTGAAAAGTATAATCCACAATTGGTCAGTACTATCACATATGGGTGGTATTGGCAATGCTTCATTTGTTCAGGTGGCTGCTGGCGGTGGGCACTTGCACTCGTTATTTTGAACTACATGTGTTGAAACTGCTGATGAGAGAATTTAAGGAATCATCAGTGATAATTCATTTGGAAACTGATCTACTGCAATGCACTGGGGCCTGGTGGAGCCTGTAAGCATTCAGTGATAAACATGGCTCTCGGTCCCATGTAGAACATATGACTTAATTATAGAGTGTGATGGCATCTAGAGCTATACCTCACTAAGAAGGCTAAACTGGGCTGGGGTTGCTTGTGGTCTTGTCCTAAAAGGACCTGGCGGGGAAGTTTGTGATGGACTGTTCCTATTGGAGTAGGACCAAGACTGATTTGCATATGGCTGCCTTTTGTTTAGAGTGGCACAGAGAATAAATGTACAGGATTCATGCGTACTGCATGCCAAAATGAAAATCAAGCGCTGCCTCATTTTGAACTTGAAGTTGGCGAATGGCATTATTAGGGAGACCAAAGTAAATTGCATTAGTGTAGTCAAGCATTGTGGTAATGACTGCCATAATGGTAATTTTAAAGCATCCATAGGAAGAGGAACAGCTATCTTCTTTATCATCTTTAATAGATGATTGCAATTAGATGCAACATCTCATATATTTCACTTAGAGTAAACCATCTATAATGACCCTCGGACGTTTAGATGCAGGTTTTGGTGCAGGGGGTGCTACCATTTCCATAGGCCAGTAGAGGTTACGCCAAAGGTCAGCTGTGTTGTTAAGAATTATTAATTCCCTCTTGTCGGCATTTACTTTCAAGTGGTTATTGCTCATCCAATTCCAGACAAAATGCAAGATGTATTGGCATTCAGATTGAACGGCCAGTGAGCCGTCTAAATGAAGAAGCAGTTGTGAGTGGTCTACATAGCTGTTTAATCTGCAGCATCCAGCAGTTAACTCATATATTCGTTTTCTGATACAGATGGGGATCCTTGAGACGTGCCGCAGTTAAGAGGAAAGGCCTGTGCTGTGAATTGTTTGAGCTGTACTGCTTCGACCCAATCTTCTAAAAAGGATGCAATTCAATTTATGGTTTAAGTCTTTTTATTAAGTATGCTGCATTCATAAACAGTACTCCCACCTACAACCACCGGCCAGCAGGGAACGAATTTATGCAGAAATAAACTTTAGTGCTGTATCATGGTTCCCCACGGCCTACATGCAGTTTAATAAGATAAGGCGCGGGGAGATCCAACAGCACTAACAATGAGATCAGTCCTGATTCCAAGCCAACATCAGATCATCCACCACTGACAAGATGACTTATTCAATACTATGGTCAGGATAAAAGCAGGACTAAATAGACTCTGCAGATGGTTACAAATTTCACAGGCAGCATGGGCTTCAAGGGTAAGGAAGCAATGATATGAGACAGGCGTTTTTTAAGATGGTAGGATCATCTCCCAGGTTTTTCAACCAAGGAATAATCACCACACTGTTGAAAGCCTTTGGAACAAGTCCATGATCTAAAGTCTGATTCAAAAAATTAATTAGAGGGGTCCAAATAATCATGAATATGTCTGCCAAGAGTGCTGGTGGACATCAAGTCCAATAGTAATACAGGCCTGGGCTTTGTTATCAATTTCCTTAAACCTATTGTAGCTAAGAAAAAGGTGAGGTGCTGGGGATTGTTATCCACCTCAGATTGTGCACCATCATTACCCTTACTAATGATGTTCTCTTTAATTACTATTGTCTATAAAAGAAATGCAAAACAAATTACAAAGTTCTTGAGAAGGATTGAAGTTACTAGCCACCCTTTTAGACAAGGCAAGTTCATTCATTAACTTGAATGTTTCTTTTTATTAGAAGCTTCCTGAATTGTTTGACAGTATAGGTCCTTTTAGTTTGCTTTAATTTGGATTTATATTGTGACAGACCCTTTAATTTGGATTTATATTCTGACAGACCTATTTTGAATTTTACTTTATTTTCCTCATTATTTTTGCACAAATTGGCCTCCATGAACTGTAACTGATGTTTGGCCTCATTTAGCTCAGTAGTAATTCAGGGTGCTGGTTTAGGACAGTTTATTACACACCTTTTCCTTAGGGGAGCGTGTAAATCAGCATTAAATTGAGTAATTCCACATTTGAAGTCCAGACTAAATCCAGCATATGTATCTTGGTGTGTTTGGGAGTAGCTATAAATTGATGTCAAGTTATAGACGACATCACATCAAAAGGCAAGGCTGATGCAAAATCCAATTTGGTATTAACAAAGCAGAGCAAAGCAAAGCAAAGTTGATTGCGTTGCTCTGCAAAAAAGAAGAGAGGAAAACAGTGGATCGCATTGCATTGGCTTACATTATTTTGCGACTGGGAGGGATTTCCATTCATCTACAAATGGAATTTGATACAGAGCCAAATTAATAAAGAGTTGTAGACATTGGTGTGTGCCAAAATGGGGTGCCTACCTGAGGCTGGCGTAGCAAGGAAAATATATTTATCCTGCACGCATACTTACAAATAAGAAAATGCTAGTAAGTACTGTGCACAAAAGTAACCCTTCCAGCACACAAACCATCCTGAACATAGTGCACTCACCTTTGGACTATGATGTAAGATGGCCTGCGTTTGCGCTAGGCAGCCCAAAGTGTGCTGACGCAGGGAGTGAACAACTACACCATTTCTTTGTAGCTACGGCACAGTTCTGCTCTCTCCACGCACCACAGTGCAGCAACTTTATTAATTTGGGCCTATATATGATTGCAAATTCTTAAATCAAAAACTATTACAGATAGCATGTCCGCATTTGCACATTATTCTTGCTCTTGTCTCGTTTACATATCACTTACTGTATTGGCACACTAATAATAAATGTACATTTAAGTATTTTCACGTTATTCCGTGCATTTGGAAGTAAAACTTCTGGAGAGTAGGAATAGTAAAAGCAAGGTACATGCTTTGCCTAGATAGCCTTGCATTTTTTTAACGTACATGTGCTTCCACTTAGTTTTCTCTGACAGCAGAACCTCGACTCTGGAACACTTTTTTTTTCTCTATTATTTTTTAAGCTTCCTAAACACATTTATTTACATTAGTAATTCCTGTATTGTTAAATGAGTAACTTTATGAGAACTCTTGTTTCTGTTTTTGAATTTTTATCCTTTCAACTTTATATTTTTATTCTTTTGGTATTTATTATCCACTATAACTGTTTTACCTTTCTCTTTTCTGTATTTGCAGCATCCAGATAAACTTCCGGGGTGAAGGCTGAGTTTAAAAATAATGATTATATATACATATATATGTATGTATGTATATGTGTATATATATATATATATATATTCACTTAAAAAACCATAGGTTTCACACATGTTATAGTTAGGTGGATATTTCACTCGTAAAAAACCAATGAAATTCCCCCGTTATAGTTAGTTGAGATAGCTATAACTCGCACACCCCCAATCCTCTGCTCATGACGTCACATATTACATCACTCATGACATGGTCAGTGGCATCACTCATGACATCACTGATGACATCATCCTTGTGATAGAGTGGCGGTCGCGCGAGTTATAGTTATCTCAACTAACTATAACGGGGGAATTTCATTGGTTTTTTACGAGTGAAATATCCACCTAACTATAACATCTGTGAAACCTATGGTTTTTTAAGTGAATTTGCAAGGTTTTTTAAATGCTAATTCCTAACTATAACGTGTGTGACAGTGAATTTGTACGGTTTTTTAAATGCTAAGTTATGTATGTATTATAATTTTTTTTATATATTTTTTTTTCAATAAACACCGTTTTAAAAAAATGTAATTTTTTTTAATAGTTTTTCACCATGCGCATACCATGCGCGCACCTCCGCGATTAAAAAAAAAAAAAATTAAGTGTTTTTTTCTACCTTCGGGGTCCTTCAGGGACCCCCTGACCAATGCTAGGGGGTCAGGAACTCTCTACCCTGCCCCCTTTTCACGTTCGGCACCTTCCTTTTCCACTCTCGCACTGAAAACAAACAAAATGGCAGCCGACACTTCCTGATTTCGACCGATTCGAACGTTGACTGACATGTAACAACCAATCAGAATTACGCTCGCGCACGTTAGGGTGCGCGCACGGTGCGCGCACGGTGCGCGGCTATAGATATGTATGTGCTTTTAACTGCAATTTTCTCAGTATCTACTGACTAGATTGACTCCATATATGCAAAAGGCACATCCCTGACCTGAGGACTACCTCTCTGCCAAATTTCAAGTAATTCTGTTCAGCCGTTCGGGCTGTACCTTAGACTAAAGGTCCTATGGGAAAATGCATGGGGAAAACGCGTTTTGGGACCCCCCTTTTTTCTCGACCCCCGCTTGATGAATCCCCCTGAGACTTTCAGGGTAGTAGCAGAGCGGAGCGCCCCATTAGTTTTGAAAATTTCGTGAAGATTCGTCAACTGGCGCCAAAGTTATTCAAAATAGAATTTTGAGATTTCTTATAGAAACACGGTCCTAACTATAACTATATATATATTCACTGAAAAAACCATAGGTTTCACACATGTTATAGTTAGCGGAAATTTTACTGATAAAAAACCAATGAAATTCCCCCGTTATAGTTAGTGCAGGCAACTATAACTCACGCGACCGCAATCCTCTGCTGATGCTAATACTGTATTTAGACACTTATTTGCCCATGTCTTCTTCCATACATTTTTAGCTATACATATATTACAAATATTTTTTTTTCATAAAGACACATATGTCATCAGCAGAAGATTGCGGTCGCGTGAGTTATAGTTGCCTGCACTAACTATAACGGGGGAATTTCATTGTTTTTTTATCAGTAAAATTTCCGCTAACTATAACATGTGTGAAACCTATGGTTTTTTCAGTGAATTTGCAAGGTTTTTTAAATGCTAATTCCTAACTATAACGTGTGTGAAACCTATGGTTTTTTCAGTGAATTTGTACGGTTTTTTAAATGCTAAGTTACTTTACGCCATTCGTGGCGTGCGCGCCCACTTAACGCAGTTCGTTCCGTGCGCGCACGGTGCGCTTCGCGCACCGTGCGCGCACAGTGAGCACGCGGTGCGCTTCGCGCACCGCGCGCCCACTTTACGCAGTTAGTGCCGTGCACGCACGGTGGGCACGCGGTGCGATGACAAAGCAAGAAAGCACGTCAACAAATCTGTTTCTGCTTTCCTCCGTGACTATGGTATGGGTGCCATTTACCACAACAACTTGCGTTATGACATGCAAGACATTTATAGAGGAGATGGTGTGCACTTCAATGATGAAGGGAACAGAGTCTTCCTCTTGAACCTTAGACTCTGCATCGGTACTTACTTGTAGGTACCACTAAAAAATCATTTCATAAACACAACGGCTCTTTTTAGAGCCCCCTAATATCTAAACACTTAAATCTGATTTTCATGTTTTTTTTTTTTTTCTACCGTACGCTTACCGTAAGCTTACCGTACGCGTACCCCGTGATTTTTTTTAAAATCAATAAATGTTTTTTTTGTACTTTTCTGTCCTTCTTTGACCCCCTTACAAATGTTAGGGGGTCTGTAACTCTCCTCATTGCCCCCTTTCCTTGTTTTCACTCTTTTTTTTCAGAGTGAAATACACAAAATGGCGGCCGCCGCTTCCTGGTTTCGGCCGATTCGAATGTTTACTAAGATCTAAGAGCCAATCAGAATCGCGCTCGCGCACGCCACCGTACGCTTACCGTAAGCGTACGGTAAGCGTACCGTAAGCGGGCTCAGATATATATATTGATTTAAAGGCTATTTTCTCAGAATCTACTGAACAGATTTACACCAAACCTACAAAAGGCACTTCCTTGACCTAGGGACTACCTCTCTGCCAAATTTTGAGTAATTCTGTTCAGCCGTTCGGGCTGTAGCTCGTTCTAAAGGTCCTATGGAAAAATGCATGGGAAAAACGCGTTTTGGGACCCCCCTTTTATCTCAGCCCCCGCTTGACGGATCCCCCCGAGACTTTCAGGGTAGGAGCGGAGCGTAGCGCCCCACCTATTTTGAGAAATTCGCGAGGATTCGTCGACCGGCGCCAAAGTTATTCAAAATAGAATGTTGAGGTTTTCCTATGGAAACGTGGTCCTAACTATAACTACCTACTGGCGACCGCCAGTAGGTAATATATATATATATATATATATACTCCACAAGCGAATGGGAATACCCGCTGCCTCCAAACCAAAGGGCGCGTCGAAGTAATGACCTCCCAATCACGGTCATCAATATTCCACCAAACTTTTCCAACAAAAGTAATCGACGCCGTGTCTGTGCGCAAAATCAAAGTTTTAATGCCAGCTGAAAATGCTAGACGCGTTTCGCCTGTCCTGCAGGCTTGTTCACTAGCAATCCAATAAAGTTACAGTGGCTTTTTTATCCGTGAATGTGATTAAGTCACATGTGAACTACACCAATAAAAATGGACAACAGACTTGTAGTTTTTTCATAGTGAGGCACAGGTTAACACTAATAGAGGTAAAATACCAAAGTGCATGCTAGCTAATTCATTTCTTGATAAATTTCATTTTAAATGTCATTATGTCACAATACAAAATTACATTGCAACTATTTGCGTCAAAATAAAATCATCTTCGTAAAACATGTTAAACCTCATTGCCGACCAAAGTGGTCATTAAGTGGCCTGATCCGGTTGAAAACCGAAAACAATTTGACCAATATTGTTTAAGTAAACCCAATGCGTTCAAGCAGAATTATGATGATCAAAATTCGTTATTGAATGAAAGTAAAGCCCAAGTGGGCATATACATAGAATGACACAATTAAAACCTGTGTAACACATATTGTCTGTAGTATAACAGTGTCCAAATATCTTAAAACCAAACCTAAAAAAACCCTTAAAAAAGGAGGGGATAGGGAGGAGCCTATAAATGGGTATGCAAATCTTCTTCCATATTTAACCCATCCAGGATCTTTGTATTGAGTCTAATAATGTAACAAGATTCAAGTTTGCGTAGTTTTCTCTCACGATTGCCACCCCTGCTGTTAATAGGGACGGCATCAATAACAAAATAGGAGAGACCTGTAGCGCTTCTGGTATGGTATTGATCGAAATGACGAGCCACGGGGTAGGATTTGCCCCCATTCTTAATGGCTCGCAAATGTTGCGACACTCTTTTGTGGACAGGAAGGATGGTAGAACCTACATATTTCAACCCACAAGGGCATTGAAGCACGTATACTGCATAGTCTGTTTGCAGGAAAATTTCCCTTTTATTAGTTGTACAGACTTGTGATCAAAGCCTACTGGAAAACTAGTTGTATTTTTACCAAAACTACATGCTTTGTATTTAAGGCATTTGATGAAACCATCCTTTCTGATTAACCATGCACTATTCGGTCTCACCCTAGTCTCACTAGGTAACATGTTGCTGACTAGAGCTTGGTGAAGAGATCTAGCTTTTCTGAAAGTAAACTGTGGTCGTCTTTGTATAGATTTACCCAATACAGGATCATTACGAATGATATTCCAATGCTTGTAGATGATGTTTCTTAATTCATTTTGTTGATTGTTGTATGAAGTGATGAATCTACACTTATTAGGCTCTGGCTGGGATAGTTTGGCTGACTTACTGTCATTATTAAACAGTATCTGCTCTCTAGTTCTTTGTTTTACTTTAAAGACAGCTTGGTTCAAACATGTTGCAGAGTAACCTCTTGCTTGAAAACGAGACTTCAAACAGGATAGTTCTTTTTCAAAATCCTGTTCTTTGCTGCAATTACTTAAAGCCCTGAGGCATTCCCCATAGGGGATACTCCTGACTAGTTTCACTGGATGAAAACTAGTAGCATGTAGCAGTGTGTTTCCATCCGTGGCCTTGCGGTAGAGTTTGGTCTGCAATTTACCATCACTAACATATACAGTAAGATCTAAAAAGTTGATCTCACAAGCACTTATTTCACTGGTCAGTTTCAAATTTAAATCATTTGTTTGGAGTTTGTTCACAAACTCCTCTGCGCTTTTTTTGGTACCTTTCCAAATGATAAAAAGGTTGTCAATGTAACGACTCCAGTGAATTACATTATTTTGCCACTCATCCTGCCATAGCGATTGGACCACCTGCTCCTCCCACCAGCCCATATGCAAATTCGCATAGCTGGGGGCGAAGCAGGTGCCCATCGCGGTTCCGCATATTTGATGGTACAGTTCGCCATTGAATAGAAAAAAATTATTCTCAAGACAGATGGAAATCATTTTGAGTATCATTTGGGTATGGTGCCAAAACCTAGCGGGACGGTTACCCAAGAAATGACGACAAGCATTTAAACCATCTTTGTGGCGGATACTAGTGTATAAAGTTGTGGCATCTATGGTAAGTAATAAAAAATCATCTTCCCATGGAATATCATAGATCCTACGTAAAAAGTCACTTGTATCAAGGATAAATGATGGTAGGAGTTTAACAAGAGGACACAGGAACGAATCGACAAATTTGGAAGTGTGCTCAAATGCACTCCCAATGGCCGAGATGATGGGACGGCCTGGAGGGTTTGTGATATCTTTGTGGACTTTTGGAATTAGATATAAAACTGGAGTGGTCGGGCAGGTGATTTTTAGGAAGGACATTTCATCCTTACTGATCAGACTTTGTTGATTCCACTCCCCCAATAAGGAATTGTACATAGAGTAACATTCTTCCATGACATTTTCCTTTACCTTAACATAGTTTGATCTATTTGTGAGCTGTTTGTATGCCTCTGTTAGGTACTGCTGCCTGCCCCAAAGAACCACATTGCCCCCCTTGTCTGCATTACGCACAATGCAATCATTATTTTTACTCAATTTATCAACCAAGTTATAATACTCTTTAGACTGTTGAGTAGGTGATTTTTTCTTTGCCTTTAATGATTTACATAGACTTTTGATGTCATTGGTGACCAGCTCGTTGAACACATCCACTGAATCCCTTGCTGTAATAGGCGTGAATTTGGAGACCGGCTTGAAGTCTGTTAATGTCTCAATGTTCGTGCCAATTCCTTCTTTGAAGGCCACTATTGACATTCGGTCACTGGTGCTGGGTACATCCAGAGAGTCACTGGATTGAATGTTGGAAGCTTCCAAATGGCCAAGATCATGCAATTCCAACATAAGATTCATGTCGTCAACATCCAGATTCTCATGTTGCATTTGAACACAAGCAGAGGCAGGCGTTGTAGGTTTTTTCGGGGCGACTGCAAAGTATTTTTTCAATTTTAAAGATCTGACAAATTTGAACAAATCCACTCTCGTTTTGACATAATCAATGTCAATTTGTGGACAGTACGAAAGGCCAAGTTTTAAGATGTTTTCTTCTTTTTCTTATATATATATATTTTTTTTTTGGAACATATCTCATTGTGTACATTATTATTAACACACTGTTCATGATGATAGTTGGCTTACAATAAATGATTATATATTTGTAGTTCAGCATGCCATTCAGGATTGCACTTATCTATGTGGTGCACACTACACCATGCTGAGTATTTTATTCTGGTTTGCTTCTTTCGGTGTTTTGCACACTAATCATGGTTGAATGTTTGAATGTTTGTAAATAATGCAAAATATCTCGCATTCATACGCCTTTATGATGCCTACCTTCGGATTGGCACCTATTTTTGCTTACATATTTCGAAAATATTGAACTCTATTTTCACTTGGTATATTATTTGTCAATTTAAGCTGGATAGTGCAAAGGTTAAGAAAACGATGGAGGGTAGTGCCTTCCTAATTGGTCCACGTCAGTGGATAATCAATATCAGAGACATTGCTCGAATGAAGATCATTTGTGTTGTTTTTATTTATCTTTTTATCAAAGAAGCGCAAAAATTTCAAATTGTGAAGAGAAAAACAAAAGCCGACACGTGTTTCGCCCTAGTGGCCCATTGGCCGTGGGCTTTTTCAAGGCGGTGAATATTAATCAACACAGTCTTCCTGTGAGAGTAGAAAAGACGTCTCTGCGGTCCTCGGGAAAGTCGACTAGTGAAAGGAGCTGTCAGATGTAATTTAAGCTGGATAGTGCAACTATCCTCTTAATTGCAAATTTTTAATTTACACACTGTTGCGGGCTTCATGACCCAATATTTTGCAGCTATTTGTTTTATATTGTTATACTGCCATGGCACACTATTTGGGGCGCTATTTCACTGGCCATGTATTTGGAGACCATGCTATCATAACAGTGTTTCAGATTTCTGAAAAAGGTTAGCCCAGCAATGCAAAATTAGATACTTTCAAGAGATTTTAAAGGGATGTTCATTTCTTTGAGATTTTGGCAATTTGTTATTTTGCTGTATTTTTGTTTATGTCAAGTATATTTGAAATTGAAATTGAACAACGTTGCAAGAGTAGCCTAGACCTAGAACCAGTCTCAAGAGCAATACAATTATTGAAATATAGTCAGGTTGTCAGCTTTGTACCTCTGCGTCCGGCAGATGACGGTCATCATGGAGAACAGCACACCTACTGCCAACCCGAGCTCCACATTCAGAACAATCACTGCCAGCCAGGTGATGATCCACACCGCCTGAAAGAAGGGAGGAATTCCAAACGTCAGAACTGAAGGATGGATCCAGGAGAGAAAGACGCCAGCGCGTGTCTAGAGGAACCTACACCTGTCTCTGATCACATCACAGAGGTGTCCACATATCAGCCACAGGGGCCACAGCCATACCAAATTTTGAGCATAATTACTCCCTCATGGCCTTATTAAGACTTTGGTGATGTGGGAGCGGGCCACCCGCACCTCCAAACCCATGTAGGAACTGCCCACCAGATCAGGAGTTTTCTCCTGTCTGACGGGTGGTCCCTTGACACTCCCAGGGCAGTGCCTATCAAATAGGCTCCACAATGGAAATGTCAAAGGCAGTACCTGCATTCTGAGTTTCCTCACCGCCACCGTTTTAATGGCTGTGAACCTGTGGCAGTGAGGAAACAGAGGGGGCCCTATAGGGCCCGCTGTGTAATCAGGGTATGGCATGCATGCATGGGGGCACATGTTGTGTCCCCATGTGCATGCACCTCCTTTCCTGCATGTCATGGACTGCAGAGTCCATGCCATGCAAAAACTCCCATTGCGGTGCTTTTTTAATAGGCACCGCCAAGGGATCGACAAAGCATCTCGTACTCTGGCGGGCAGTATTCACATGGCTTTGGCGGTGTGGCAGCGGGGCGGTGGCATGTGGCCCAGCGGCCACACTGGCAAAGTTGTAATTAGGCCCATACTACTTAAAGTCCCCAAACACATAACAGGGCAACTTCCACCTATCCCCACTTTAAAATGTTTAATTGTACAAACTAAAAAAGCCACCACTGATACTCCACCTGTCCCTTGAAGATACCAAGATATACTCATACCTGAACATTTAACAATTGCACATAATGAGGAACCTTTCCCTTTACATGACAACCTGAATAATCAGAAACAAATCCCAATATACTCTACAGCAGACAAATTAGTAAAACTTAGCCCCTATCAACCTTGGATGAGGGATGGGACCTTCAAAATATGTTCCAAACCATTCACTCAGATATACACCATACATGGTAAATATTAAAACACATATATCTTTTTTATATATGCCCAACTACCAAATAAACAAAGCAGCACTTACTACAACCTCAAACTATATAAAACATAAAACAAATAACTACTACCCCAATAAAGTAATCATTGACTTTGAGCAACCCATGATTCAAACCATTCTAATAATGTTCCGCCACACAACCGTACAAAGCTGTTACTATAATTTCAATCAAAGTATATGGAGACACCGCCAAAAATCTGCATGTGTAGAATATTGGTCAAACAGCCAATTTGCCATTGAAATTTAAAATAATAGCACTTGCCTATGTCCTTGTCACAGAGGTAGGCAACCACTACAATTCACTAATAGAAAGCCCTTCCTACCAACAAAATGAAGACAAACTTAGTCCTCTAATGTTCTATTTCAAAGACACTTACGGTGGCAGACTGAATTGCTCGGGGCACAGATGCCAACCTATTTTCCAAATATCAGGGTGGAATGTCTGCCAGTAGTACCCTGGCACAAGAAGCCAAATTAAAGAATGCAGTGGAAGGATGACATAATGCCTTCCAATTGACACTAGGCAGAACCCAAACTACGCTCTTTAAATATACAGAAGCATTGAAAAAAGAGCCAAACTACCAAAAGCATATTATAAAATTATTAGTAACCTGCCAAAGTCCTCAAAAACGTTACCAAATTCGGAACCAACACATCAAATATTTCTTTCAAAATAATATACATATTATTTTATTACCTCAATCAAAAACACTTTCAATTACAATGTTAATCAAGACTAATATAATAAAAGTATGTATCAATTTTTTTTAATGTAACCACCATAAACAAAGAAAGTTAAAAACAAATTCAATCCATCATATTAAATAATTACTACACATAAACCAAACAACTCCACACAACAATCACATAATGTTTACACAAACAATATATTATCACATTTCCCACCCAAAAGAAAAGTAATAAATAAAATGTACTGTTTTGTAGCTGCAGATCTTTCTCTGCATCCATGTAATACAAATTTGAAATCCACCAAAAATGGGAAAAATATTGCCCAAAGCGCCCACAAAAAAATGCAAATAAATGCAAAAATAAAACAGATCCAATAGAAATCCCTTGAAGCAATCAAAAGTATCTAGGAACCCCTGAAAAAAGTCAACAACAAAAAAAACTCTCCAGGAAACCAAAAAAGGAAATCAAAGTCAAAAGCATTGATTTATTATAAACCGAAAATGATTTCCTTAAAAAAAAGTAAACATAGAGAACACGCTCGTAAACCAGTAAAGTAAATTTTTTTAAAACACTCGCAAAACACATTTCATTTCCCAAAATACATATACATAGTGCACGAAAAGTCTAAATGACAAATTAGTGAAAAATAGTAACACTACTAAATCTAAATAAACAAAAAAACACATCCAACATCATAACTAACTTGAAGACCTTCTCCCTAAAATCTCCACCCTCAAAGCCCTTAACAACCCTTAATAAAGGACTTACCTGTTCTGGCGAACAGCAACACCTTACTGTGACCTGTTCCGGTTAAAAATAACACAAATAGAATACAAAATAGAAGGTTGCAATAAAAAAATGGTCGCTAAATGAACCTAAAAAAAAGACTACCTCCCCATAGAAATGATTGGGAAATATTGCAAAAATGTTGAATAAATGCATAGACAATAATTAAAAATGCAAAGCATGTCAAAACATGTGATGAAATGTAAAAGAATTGTAAGGTATATATTGAATTATAGTATAAAATATATACAATTATGTAATATATAAAGAAATATCATATGTTAGGATAATGTTGAAATAAAATATATTAAAAAGTTCAGACACGTTAAAAATCCATTAAACAATGGAGAATAAATGTTGAAAATATTCAACTTCGAATAGCATTAAAATAAAACTTACATGGTTTGTTATTAATAAAACATAATAACAAGTTGTATTTGCTTCACTTTATATATATGTTTATTTTTAACTTGAAGAATATATGATTAAACATGTAAAAATGTAGAATAAATAACTTTGCAAACATAATTGAAATTAGACGTGTCATGTCTTTATTGTAAACAAAATGTAATTAATAATATTATTGGTTACAAACATACAAAAAATTTGTTTTCAATTATATTTCTACTCACCAACAATACTACTAAGCTAACAGAAACTATTTCTACTACATATAAATTAAATATTTCAGAATATAAATCTAAACTCAAATAATCCCACTGCAACATAAATCATTAAAAAAATGTTAGACACTAAAGGGGCGACATTTACTATTCCCAATCTAATCTAACCATATTGGGAGAATGTGTTGGACACTAAATGGGAATAAGCAACATGCATAAGATTGTGGAATTCCGAGTCTTTGGCGTGATGGATTAACTATGAATAAAAGCACGATTAACAAGAATAAAGATGTGATTACTGTGGTTTAAGTGGACGAAATTCCAACACTAGTGCATAAGGCTGTGCAACCCTTTTGGATATACAAAAGGCAGGTCCATAGTTTTGGAAGTATCATTACAAGTGCTTACCGGAACGGAGCATTATAAGGGTGCATGCACGCCGAACTCGAAGAATTCAGAAAAGAACAAGTGAGAAATACTTTGGGTGTGCTCCAGACTATTCGAATGATGTATATTAAACCTGTTCCAGCCCTGGTTAGCACCCCGACGGAAGAAAATAAGTAAAGAGCATTGGAGGATTCGTTTTCACGTCAAAGACTGTTAATGAGAGTTCATCGACATGAAGGAGTTAATATACATTAAGTGACTATTGGACATGAGGTCATGTTACGGGGATTCACGCATGTGTTGATTTTGAGATTAAATGAGGATGTGAATTATTTTTAAGTACACGATTTAGGATATGGGTGGTATTGCTTTAAACAAGGAGTTTTGGTGGGGCGGGCACATGTGGACGCAATACGTGCTAATCACGGTGTTTGTAGGCGGGGTTGGTAACGTACCTTTTAAGTTAGTGAGTGAGCATTGGCTGGTTATTCAGTTATATTGTACGCGCATGGGAAGAACAAGGCGCTTGCAAAAGTATATTACATCAGGTATGTAAGAGCTTATATAAAGGATAATGGGAGAAGTGACAAGAATGGGGTGTGGAGGTGAGTTTACAAACAGCGATGAGCTCACTATATGAGTTTGGTGGAAATATGGGGTTGTTTGGTGTCGAGCAATTTGGGTTAAAAGCGTGGGGCACATTAATAATGACACAAGTATGAACGCATTTTTTGGATGTTACATTGGCGGGAGCAGAGGGGTGGATTAATTCACATTATGTTTTAGTTCATTGCGGGGTTATTTAAGATGATTTTTCCATGTTATCGTCATATGATTAAATCAGTGATTGGATGTTATTATTATGATCTTGTGGCTGACAGACTCATATAAATCTTTTACATACTACAGATACCCCTGAAGAAGGTTTAAAATAAACCGAAATGCATTGGGTGTAGAGATCGTAAACAGAAGAACTTGGAAATCTGTTTAACTGTTCTAGAATAGGCCTGGGTGGGCAATTTTGGAATAAGCAACGTGCATAAGATTGTGGAATTCCGAGTCTTTGGCGTAATGGATTAACTATGAATAAAAGCATAATTAACAAGAATAAAAACGTGATTACTCTGGTTTAAGTGGATGAAATTCAAACACTAGTGCATAAGGCTGTGCAACCCTTTTGGATCTACAAAAGGAGGGTCCATAGTTTTGGAAGGACACTAAAGGGGTGTCATTTACAATTGCCACTCCAATCTAGACCAATTTGGGGTAGGCATTGGACACTAAAGGAGTGACATTTACTATTCCCGCTCAAATCTAAACCAATTTGGGGATGGAATTGGACACTAAAGGGGTGACATTTACTATTTCCACTTCAAAATATAACATTTTTCACAAGATAATTCAAATTAATCATTTAAAATACACAATCAATACTCCATATTAACACACTTTTTTACTACAAAATTAAATATAATTTAATCTAAGAATACACTAAATAAAACAACAAACCTATATATACAGATAGAAATACTGAAATATAAAACAAATTATTTACTATTAAGGGGTCGATTCCGATCCGGGTCGGACAGCTCTCCAAGAGCTGTTCGTAGCCTTACCTTGTGACCGACTTGTACCTGGAGCCGGTCCGTCCGGGCGATGAAGTACGATGCGCATAACTGACAAAACTCTGACCGACACGTAGGCTGTGATTCAAGCTTCATTCTCCGTCCGAGCCGTACCTCCGAACGCCGAACCAAGTTGCCCGGAAGCAGTATCCATAGCAGTTTCTGACCGGACAAGTACGATGCGCAAACCATACGTGCCGGGCGGGTCGCCAAGTACGGCACGTCACAGCATCCGAAAAAGAAGCATATCAGGTACGATTCGCGCCAGAACACAATCCACGGCTACGAGACAGACCAGCTTGCAACGGGTACGAGACGGAGCAACAAGCAGCGTGTACGAGATGAACACATCATGAATCCTATCGCGCAGGTCATACCAGTACTGTACATCTATGACCGGATCAAGAACCGACGCGGACGGCGCAGACGGTAAGTCAGACACCCACCATACAAACAAACGAAACGTACCCGCAAAATGTCACACACACACAGGGGATCCATATCCTGGCCACTAGCAACAGGCCACCATAGGGGTTGTATGGCCAACACCACTACCACCCGCACTCATAGGGCTTATGTTGCCCATCACTCCTGTCACCCCCACCCATAGGGATTATGTTGCCTAGCACTGCCACTCCCACCCATAGGCACTATGTTACCCATCACTACTGCCACCCCCACCCATAGGGACTATGTTGCCCAGCACTCCTGCCACCCCCACTCATAGGGACTATGTTGCCCAGCACTCCTGCCAACCCCACTCATAGGGGACCTGTTGCCCATCACTCCTGCCACCCCCACCCATAGGAACTATGTTGCCCACCACTCCTGCCACCCCCACTCATAGGGCTTATGTTGCCCATCACTCCTGCCACCCCCACCCATAGGGACTATCTTGCCCAGCACTCCTGCCACCCCCACCCATAGGGGACCTGTTGCCCATCACTCCTGCCACCCCCACCCATAGGGGACCTGTTGTCCATCACGACTGCCACCCCTACTCATAGGGGGTATGTTGCCTATCACTACTGCCACCCCCACTCATAGGGGACCTGTTGCCCATCACTCCTGCCACCCCCACCCATAGGGGATCTGTTGTCCATCACTACTGCCACCCCTACTCATAGAGGGTATGTTGCCTATCACTACTGCCACCCCCACTCATAGGGGACCTGTTGACCATCACACCTGCCACCCCCACTCATAGGGGACCTGTTGCCCATCACTCCTGTCACCCCCACCCATAGGGACTATGTTGCCCAGCACTCCTGCCACCCCCACTCATAGGGCTTATGTTACCCAGCACTACTGCCACCCCCACCCATAGGGACTACGTTGCTCATCACTCCTGCCACCCCCACCCATAGGAGACCTGTTGCCCATCACTCCTGCCACCCCCACCCATAGGGACTATGTTGCCCAGCACTCCTGCCACCCCCACTCATAGGGCTTATGTTGCCCATCACTCCTGCCACCCCCAACCATAGGGCTTATGTTGCCCATCACTCCTGCCACCCCCACCCATAGGAGACCTGTTGCCCATCACTCCTGCCACCACTCATAGGGGGTATGTTGCCTATCACTACTGCCACCCCCACTCATAGGGGACCTGTTGCCCATCACTTCTGCCACCCCCACTCATAGGGGACCTGTTGCCCATCACTCCTGCCACCCCCACTCATAAGGGACCTGTTGCCCATCACTCCTGCCACCCCCACCCATAGGGCTTATGTTGCCCATCACTCCTGCCACCCCTACACATAGGGGACCTATTGCCCATCACTACTGTCAACCCCCCCATATGGCTTATGTTGCCCATCACTACTGCCACCCCCACTCATTGTGCTTATGTTGCCCATCACTCCTGCCACCCCCACCCATAGGGCTTATGTTGCCCGGCACTACTGCACCCCCACCCATAGGGACTATGTTGCCCATCACTCCTGCCACCCCCACCCATGGGGGCCTGTTGCCCATCACTCCTGCCACCCCCACCCATGGGGCTTATGTTGTTCATCACTACTGCTACCCCCACACATAGGGCTTATGTTGCCCATCACCCCTGCCACCCCCACCAATAGGATGGGTGATGCGCCACACATCCATCATACACCAACATTAGGTATGTCAGCAAAATACATCCCCCCTAACATCATGACAACAATGTGTAGTCTGTGACAAATGCCCACAACAGTGATTATGACTTCGAACATACAAAGTAACTACCATCACATGTGTGACCAAAAACTGAGTGTGGCCTACACAAGGCAAGCATCACTATAGCACTGTGTCAATGTAAAACTAACACCCTCTCACTGTGTAGAACAAAAGTTAAGTGTGTGGTTCCAAACTGCAGCAAATGTTGAGCATTGTGATGATGGGGTCCAAAACCCCCCTCATCACAGTGACCAAAAGGTAAGTGTCATCATGGTCAAAGCTGCAAATGCCAAACAGCATGTATGATTCCTGGTCCCAACACATGAAACACTTTTGGGGCAAAGTAGTGGTTGTGTCCCATACCCACAGAGATGTGGTGAGGCTAACAGTGCTGTGAAACCCTAACATACTCTCGGCCATGTGCACACAAGCACCACCCATGGGGGCTGACAATGCATACAGTGTACAATGACACAAAAGCAGAAGTGAACATCACAAAGCATACACACATCTCGATAATAAACACACAAATCAAAACATCCTAGTTAGACTGTAGGTGTCAGGTCACAAACTCCCATTCCATGCCAGCAATGGGACCTAACAACCAGGATGAATGTGCAGAATGATGTGATATGACTCACAGGGACAGCAGGGTAAATCACAAAAACAACATCCAGACAATGGCCCAGAACAGCAATACCAATGCACTGGTGCAGATGTACAAACACAAACAGGCAACCTCACACTGCACATCTGACACAACATGTGTGTGTGTGTGTGTGTGTGTGTGTGTGTGTGTCAGTATTCCCAGGCAACTGCACAACACATGAGGGTGGCTGAACCACAGTGAGACAGATGTGGACACAGTGCCATGCAAAAGTAAACCATCAATGGGCCCCCCTTAGTGGGCAATCAGGCATTGTGAGATGAGAGGGAGCACAACAGACACATGAGACACAAGCTAGAATGAACAGCAACTAACACAGTAAGAGACTGACACACAACAGCACTACCCCCAGGGACCAGACATTGGGGTGACACAAGCATGCATGATACGTCCACTGTGCTGACAAAGGTAGATGTCGTACACACTGTGAAACCCAGACATGTGTCCTGTGCCACAAACGTACATCACACCTACACAAACACAAATCATTCAGCATGGCCCGTCATCCATGGACAAATGGGAGCTAGGGGCCCATCCATGCAAACGTTTACATCAGTCCACCCTCAACACCACACACCCTGAACTGCACCAATGTGCATCTGTGAAGCCCACATGGACAGGTGACATTGCACATGGACCCATGACAAACACGGTAATGTTTGGAGGAACTAAGGTGCACAGACTCATCACACAAGGACAGTCTACAACCCTGGTGAATGACAGACATACTGCACAGCATGCGGTACATGGCCATGACGTCAAAGCTCCCGTAACCTTCAGAATACCTGCCACAGTCCCAGGACAATGCAGAAGCCAAGGAGAACCACAAGGCACACATGCTTACACCTGCCAATATTGCAGCCCCGAACCGGACAAGTGGGAGCAGTCACACACACATACACATGTCTCAATCACTGAAAGTTCCCACCTAGGGACAACTACATGATATTGTGAACAAACAAGTGCCTTGGGGACCCCTGACTGTGTCCCATCTGCGTCCGACCACATCATCACCACTCAGAACTGACAAATCCCAATGATGAAACACCAATTAACAGTAGTGTGTCATGCACCCCCACATCTGGTAGCCCATGACAAAGTTGTGGGATGAACACAGTACAGCTCAGCAAGCATCAACAACAGGAACATATCAAGGGAACACTGCCTGTGTATGAAAAGGGATGTGGACACACACACACACACACACACACAACACACACCATGGGCCCAGGCAATGTCACGGAACAAAAGACTTACTTGAGGGTACTCAACTCCTGTGGAAGCTCAGCTGTGCCAAACATAATCCCAGCAGGTCTCAGTCATGTCAGCAGAACACTTGGTCAGTCAGCCATCAGTTACCACACAATATAGGCTCTGGTCACAACAGCCTGTGTACGGGAGTGTCCCTTAAGTCATCTGCACATACTCAATACACATGTCTAGAAAGTTGCACAGAGGACTCAGTTGCTCCTACACCAATAATGCCTACACTTACATGTCCAGTGAAGATGCGCCCACAGTCAGGGAAATAGACAAATTGGACAATGGGAAGCACATCATATGTGCATGTGTGCAAGCCACAGATGTGACCATCCAAATGAAATGTTTACAGAGATGTTCACAAATTGTTAAACATGACACACCCAGTTAGCTGCAAAGGATGGTATGAATAACGACCAGAATAGGATACATATCTCATGGACCACATGTAGTACCTCACACCAACACCTCAGTATTCAACATTGGAAAACCAGCATTACAACTGCAAGTTCATGCTAAACATCATCAACATAATGTACAGCTAAATCAAATTCACAAGGATAAAGAAAAATGCTTTATTAAGCAATTTTTAAATGCAAAGTCCTTTCAAAACAAAGGCCAATGGCCAGTCCATATCCAAATGACAAAAAGTTAACTTGAGTGACAACTATCCCACGTTGCTTGCCTGCACTGGTAAGGACAGGGGACATCCCCTCGGAGGGGCATACATGGGGGAAGGCCAGGCACCGCAGGGACAGGATCAGGGCGCAGCAGAAGGAGGCAGTGAAGGGTTGGTGGATGCAGGAGAGTCACTGGCAACTGCAGTGGAGCTGACTGAAGTAGTGGGTGCAGTCACAACTGTGGGGCACAAGTCAGATGGGGTGGGTGCTGGCACAACTGCAGTGGGCAGGTCAGTTGGAGTGGACTGGGTCCTCACTGCAGTGCCCAAGTCAGACGGGGTGGTCGTGGACTCCACTGCAGTGCCTAACTCAATGGGAGCGGAATGGGGTTCAGGTGAGGTGGGCAGGACAGAGGGGGGACACGGTCCCCACATCAGTGGCACAAACTGTCTGACCGGGGGTGGTGGGGGTGGAAGAGAAAGTGGTAGGGGGGAGGGCCTCAGCATTTTTGGGATGGTGTAGCAGTGGGAGGGGGAACCTGGGGCAGGGTGTGGCAGGGGAACCTGTGGAGTGGTGGCCTGGGGGATGGAGGACGGAGACTTTGTCGTGGAGCTGCGTTGCGGGGGTGGGCTCTTGCTTTTCCGGTTCCGGGGGGACTTGCGGGTGGGGCCTCAGTCTGACTGTGCCTGGGGGAGGGTGTCTGGGTGTGTGGGGACTTCCTCTTTCCCTTGTAAGCTGGATCTGCTGCTTCGGTGGGGAAGAGGCCAAGGTCACAGAGGAAGAGCTCCTGTGGAGATGGGGTTGCAGGTGAGGCAAGGGAAGGGGGCTGGGAGGGAGAGGTATCGGAGGACTGCGGAGTGGGTGTGGATGACTGTGTGTGTCTGTAAACCATCCCCTGTGAGTGTGGTATCAGTCCCCTGCACTTGCTTGTGTGCACGTCTAGCCCTTGGTTTGGGTGTTTGTGTGCTGCCCGTGTCTGTGGGTTTGTGAGAATGTGCTGGTGTGTGTGTGCTTGGGAAAGGTAGGGTGCTAGGAATCATGGGTGGTGCAGGGGTAGGAGGGGTGTGGGACTGTTGGAGGAGGGACACTGCTGCCGTCAGGGAGGAGGCCACAGACTGATTGGTCCTCTGTAGGGCAGACATGCCCGATGAAATGCCCTCCATGAACAACACCATTTGTGTCAACAGACTGGTGTGTGCATGGAGGACACTCAGCATTGATGTCTGCCCTACATGGATCTGTCGAAGCAAGTCCACAGATTCCTCACTCAGGGCAGCAGGGGACACAGGGTGTGCGGTGCCTGGCACAAAGGAGACATGCTCCCGAACACGGGAACCTCCACGGACCTCTGGAATGGGAGCCAATGGGAGGGTGGTGATGGTGGCGGTGGGGGCGGTGGCGGGGACAGCCTCACTAGCTGGGGATTGGTGGCTGCTGACACCCGCCTCCACAAGGGAGTCATCCTCCGAGCTGCTGTGGCCCTCAGGTGGGGTGGATGTTGCTGAGGACTCCTTGGTGTGGCTCCACTCGCCCTCCGTGCCACTGGGTCCCTCCGACTCCTCGCCTCCTGTCCCAGTCAGGCTCTGTGGCTCCTCCTGGTCCGTGGAGCTGTCCCCTCCTGTGGCCGTGGATGTATCTGGATAGAATTAGGAAAAAAGAGAAAAACATCAGTCACCTGCACTGACTGCACACACCACAGTGAGTACATCACATCACAGGGCAAGCCCTGGCATCATCAGCTGAACACTGCGCAAAGTGCTCACACTGTTTAGAATAAGCCAATTGTCAGTCTCACCATCAACCATGTTACTCATATCCCTCCTGGACTTGCACTCATATGTCTGTTGCATGTTGGATGCTAATACCCCAATGTGCCGACATGCACCACCTACACATTTGTTGGACATGCAAGTGAACATGTAGGAGTATGTCACTATACACACATCACATCTCTTGCCACTGACTTAGTACAGGTGTCAGGATGAAGAGATGGGCAGAGTCTCATTTTTACATGTTTGTAATGCATGCCAGCAACACATACTATGATGTTCTCATGTCCTGATAGTCAATGCCACAATGGGGTGCATGGAGCACATTTGAACACAATGCAGGATCACTCATAGCAAGTTAAATGGCATGGTACTGGCATGCATGGAAAGTCAGTCAACACTGTCTCCTGTCACAGGGGCAGGGCATCCAGACAACAACAGTAAGCACTGTGTCACAATCATAGCTCATGGATAAAGGAAACTCTGTAGCTGACAAGTGCACTTGCCCATCCCCTGCAAACAACATATCCCGGACCAAGAAGACCCCACATCATACAAAACAGACATATGAGTCTCTGCGAACACAACTCCCAGTACATGAGCACATCACAGTCTGCTGTGCATGTAACACAGCTGCCTGAAATGCACAGTTGCATACACCATTGTGCACTGTCAAGTGATCACACACCTATATGTCACACAGGTATTGTCTCTCATAGTCACATCTCAGATGTCCCGCTGACCCTCAAACTCATGAACACCCCAGTTGTACAGAAAAGGAAGCCACACCTCAATGACACAGAGGCAGACACCTGAAGGCACATGTCAGTAAGCACAAAGTTGATACACAGGAGTGGGATTACAGAGTGTTTCTAAATACCCTTGAGTAGGCACGACTGCCCAGGTCTACGTGAAACAGTGTTTAGCCCTGGACAGTAGTCAGGTGGCTAAGCAATTGTGACATACTTGATATACATACTCCTGAGGCACACAAATTGGAGTCCCCTGCTGCATGTGTTTTGTTTGAAATACCCCAGCCACATGTGGCGAGTCAGACCAGCAATTCTAACACATATCAAGCGCATACACAGATCACATGTCAGATGTCAGGCATTGTGTAAACAATTGATCCACCCATGAAACCCACAACAGAGTCACGGTAACAGATGCTGTCCGGAAGCTGAAGCATAGCTGACTGCAGGGACACAGTGCCCTAGTGATACGAGCAACAGACTGTAGGGTCCACACCTGTGGATCAGATGAGGAGGGTGCATCACACAATTGAGGGACATGAGTATTGGACTACAAGACCTACGTAATGTGGAAGTGTGACCAGGCCAAAAGACTGCAATTAGCATGTCAGACATAGTACACAGATTAGGCATGAATGTACCCCCTCCTTGCTGCTGTCTGGTCTTCAGCTGCCCATCCAGGTACGGGAAGACCACCACCAGGATCCTGAGCATGTGGGTGTCAGGGTCCAGTGTCCGCCCCTCCTGCGAGGAGGCGACAGCTTCAGCTGAACCCTTACGATCCTCCAGGTCCAGCCCCGAAGGTCCTGCCACCTCTTCTGGCAGTTGCGGATCCGGCGCTTGTAGACCCCCACCGATCGAACTGCTCGGGCGATGGTCAGCCATATCTCCTGCTTCTGGTGGGCATCAACCTGTGAGGATGACAAAGTTAAAAGTCCATTAACACTAAGGGTGGGCGTAGTGGGCGTAGTGGGGCTATGTGAAGCAGCACGTAGTGTGCCCAAATCTACGCACACTACGCGCTTCGAGTAGCCCCACTACGCGCAACCCGCCACCCACCCACCCTACTTTTAAAAGATAAAATGAATTTGTAATAAAGCAAATTAAAGGCACTTACCTGACGCGCGGCGTCTCAGGGGGCTCCCTCTTCCTGTTTTTCAATTTTCCTGACAAATGCGCATGCGCGGACGCCCGCGCATGCACATTTCTTGCGAGAAATGCGCATGCGTGGGCGTCCGCGCATGCGCATTTGTCAGGAAAATTGAAAAACAGGAAGAGGGAGCCCCGGGAGACGCCGCGCGTCAGGTAAGTGCCTAATTTGCTTTATTACAAATTTATTTTACCTTTTAAAAGTACGGCGGGCGGGAGGCGGGTGGTGGGCGGCAGGCAGCTACGCTTCGCCCACGTAGTGTACGTAGGCGCTGCCTGCTTCGCCTACTTCGAAAACTGCGAAGCAGGCAGCGGTACGTACACTACGTGGGCGAAGCGTAGTGTCGCGCCCAGGGTTAATTAACACACATGGCCCATATTTGTGCTGCACACAGTTGGATATACATGTCATCACAAAGGAAAATGAGTTACACCCATGGAAAAGGACAAATGCCCTGCATGTCTGACATGTTAACAATGCCTGGGAAGTTTAAGCTTGCACAAATGCACTTTAGCTGAAGAACACCTGTTCATTACATGTACCTACACACTTTGGAGGATGAAAGTACTCAGTGAGTATGCTTGCCACTGGTGTACACACTGCTAGTACTGCTAGTCAGACAACATGCACAATTAGGAAGGCAGTGGACTGCACACTCACCTGCTCCCCTGGTTTCCCATACAGCTTGCTGTACTGTGGAAGGAGCCCGTCCAGCAGGGCCTGGTTCTCCTCCTCAGTGAAGGCTGGGGCCCTCTCCAGAGTACGTGCCATAGCAGTAGCCAGAGGATGCAGAGACAGTAGCAGTGGTAGCAGGGATGTGGTCCAGTAGCATGTAGTGCAGGCAAGTGAGCTAGCCAGCCTTATGTCTGTGTTGCAGAGGCAGAATCTGGCAATGTGTCCCAAGTGATAGGTCCAACAAGGTTGCATTTTATGAATCTGGCCAATTCATGGAAATGTACGACTCGTACAATTCTTCCGCATCGTTCAAATCTTCACCTTCATAAAACCCTAGGAATTGCAACATTGTTGTAGGCATCCAACTAAATTTCCAGCGCAGGACTCGTACAAGTTTTGAATCCGCATCCGTCTCCATGACAGTCCAGAGCCAATGGGTGCGCACGGCTTGGCTCGGTCAACTGACTGTACAATGCGTAGTTTGAAAATACACACGCACCTGTCTCCATAAGATTCAATGGCCAAGGCGTATGCCGTCTCGGGCCATGCCTGCCCGACGCGTATGCATGATAGTCACCCGCGTGGGTCCTCATTGCAGTCAATGGCTAAGCGTACGCACGGCTCGGTCCTGAACTGTGCAATGCGTACGCATAGTCAGCCACGTCGGTTCTCATTGCAGTCAATGGCTAAGCGTATGCACGGCTCGGTCCTGAACTGTGCAATGCGTACACATAGTCACCAGCGTCGGTTATCATTGCAGTCAATGGCTAAGCGTACGCACGTCTCAGTCCTGAACTGTGCAATGCGTACGCATAGTTACCCGCGTCGGTTCTCATTGCAGTCAATGGCTAAGCGTACGCACGGCTCGGTCCTGAACTGTGCAATGCGTACGCATAGTCACCCGCGCCGGTTCTCATTGCAGTCAATGGCTAAGCGTACGCACGGCTCGGTCCTGAACTGTGCAATGCGTACGCATAGTCACCCGCGCCGGTTCTCATTGGTGTGACTTTTTGATGGCTTCCACACACATGTACTTGCCAGGGACTCAGGTGAACACTTACCACACTACAGTATGTGCCACACTGTGTCCCATGGCATGTAAGGCTGCATTCCCTGTGTGTTTGGGGGGGGGCAACATTTGGTTTGTTATGTGGCACTTTTGTGCAGCCACTCCCAGGCTGTTCATGGGGACAGAATCCTTTGTGTGTTGTGCACATTACCAATGTGATGTGCAACTGAACAGTTATGGGCATGAGTCACGGACACAGTTTCAGGTTGGATATGTTTAGGACATGTCACATACACCCTGAGTCCTGGAGGTGATGGTATGCACGTCACAGTGAGACCTATAGCCCCAATTCTGATGTACACCCACAGTCTGTGTTCATGTTGTGTCTCAGATGTGTCTGATCAAATGTGCCCAATGGGAGACAGTCTCTACATCCATGTGGTTTGTGCATCAACATTGATGTTGTATGTGTGTCTATGAGCCGTACATGTAGGGCCTGCAGAGACAACAGTGGCCACTACATGTGGGACTCACGGTTGTCTTGTGGCATGTACATGATATGCCATGTCATGCCAGTCTCCATGTGGCAATACGGGGACCCTGGGTATCTGCATGGCAAAGATCTGTGATGCCTGGGAGACATCAGGCCTCACTTGTCACTGTGGTGTGTGTTTCTAACGTGACAGCAGTACATAGGTACTGTGACACAGCCCACTGATTGGCCATTGCACTACATGGGACTTATGTAGACATGTGGACTTGAGATGTGAGGTGATGGGCATGTAGGTGAGATATGTGTCCATGCCCAATAGCACACACCTCAGTACATTGTATATTGTCATGATGTATCATGTGATATTTTGCTTGGTCATAGCCACATGGGTGGATGAATCGACAATCTTCCTTTGTTCATCTCTGTACTGCAGGGCACCAGCTGTCCATAGACCATTCCCAGACCTTGAAACCATGCAGGAATGCGACTTCATCCGACGGTACCGCTTCACCAGGCCACTGATTGAGGAGTTGGCGGAGCAGTTGGCGCCACATCTGCTACCTGGCCAGAGATACCCCACAGCACTGACCCCAGAGGTGAAGGTGATGGCAGCCCTGCACTTCTTTGCTACTAGTAATTTCCAGTACACTGTGGCTACTGCTGGTGGTATGTCGCAAACTATGTTCAGTCGTGTGCTACTTGGAGGAGATGTTGCATTTCCTTGACCTGTACATCAAGTTTCCTAGCCCATGTCAACTCACTGAAATTAAGGATGCTTTTTATACTTTGGGGAGGATGCCGAACGTCATCGGATCTATTGATGGTACACATGTGGCCCTGGTACCACCACAGGCACATGAGCAGGCATACCGGAACAGGAAACATTTCCACTCCATCAATGCTCTTGTGGTATGTCTTGCAGGCATGTGTATCACACATGTGTGTGCACGTTTTCCCGGTTCTGCGCGCGATGCCTACATCATGAGGAGTAGTTGCATTGCAATGCTGATGTCACAGATGCCAGACCAGCGTGCCTGGCTTGTCGGTGTGTACTGACTGTTTACCATTGTGTGTGTTTGGCAATGTTGTATTCCCCCCTCTTTCAAAACTCAGCTAATTGTTCAATTGTTTGTATGTAGGTGACTCCGGATACCCCAACATGCCGTGGTTGCTGACACCCCTCAGGAACCCTGTGACACCAGCCGAGATGTGCTACAATGAGGCACATGGTCGGAGCAGGAGGGTGATTGAGCGGACATTTGGTCTCCTGAAAAGCCGCTTCCGCTGCCTGGACAAGACCGGAGGGGCCCTCCCATATGACCCTGCAAAGGTGGGCAAAATTATCCTTGTATGCTGCATGCTACACAACATGACAGTGCGGAAGAAGTTGCCTCTCATCCAGGATGACGATGACCTACCTCCGCCACCTGTGGAGGATCCAGGCCTGGGCCACGATGCCAGTGATGATGATGATGAGGGTGACGTCCGCACACAGCTCATCAACAGCTTCTTCACCTGAATGTGAGTTTACAGGGTTGTTATGTCAATGTATTGAGTTAGCCTGAAATGTGTTGGGGCTGCTCTGTTGCTGTTTGAGTGTGTCTGTGTGCCACTTGACTGGGTGCGTGCAGAGATGTGTCCTTTCAGGTGGTCTGTACTCCACAATAGTGTCGAACTGCTAACTTGTTTCTGTGTAGGTTTGTTTTGACATGTTTTGTGCATGTGTATTGCATTTCTCTCCTGTTCTGCTGTGCTTTTGACTGTGTCTTGTGTCTGTCCTTCCCAGGGTACTTTGCCTGTTGTTTGGTCAACACTGACCCCCAATACCCAGAATCCAACACCAGTGTGGAAGTTGTCAATTCCCATCAAGTGATGTGCCACACACCCCTGGACTTCAATTCTCCAACAATTTGTGACCGTGTGTCCACTGTAACGTACAATTACCTTGCAACTATTGTGGAATAAACATGTTGCTGATGTGTAATGAACCTCTGCTACACTTTGTTATGTGCGCTGTCTGTCTTCCCACTTCTGACTGACATTTGCTTACCTCACCTGTGGGCTTCTTGCCACTGACTGTGGATAGGTGTGGTGTCTGTGCACACCAATGTTTTTCAGGTCAACATCATTGTGTGGGATGAGTAACATGGACATGGTGAGTATGTGTTGTGGTGCCATAGTGGTGTGTCTCCCTCACATGTGTCACATCACCATGACTCACATAACGGTGGTCACATTGTTGTAGTATTTGGCATGCACTGTGTTGTTTAGCAGATCAACATCTCCATGACACATGACAAGTTGGAATCACAACAGAGGCAAGTATGGTGTACTGGTGAATTTATTTACAAACATGTGGGAGGATAGTGCATAGGATGGTGTGTGCTGTACATTGGGTTTTGTATCCAAAGTTCACAGTAGAGTTGGAAGTGTTGGTAGCTGAAATGTCCAGAGTAAAGTCCACAGTCATCTGCTACATTGGACCAACATGAACCCTCCATGTCATGTAGGCGAGTTGTGTCAGATGCGACAAGGTGAATGGGTTGCGCACAAAGAACATTGTCCAGAACAGGTTTAGAGGCCCTGGGGGATGTGCAGGGACATCTGCGTCTCACTTGTCCTTCTTCGGACGACCCCTCTTCTTCGGGGGGGGGGGGATCCTCAGGTGCAGGCGTCTGTGGTGCAGGGGACTCTCCGCCAGAGTCATCCTCCCTCCCTGTGGCACTGGCAGATGATGTGGCAACAGATGTTGTGGCCACACAGGGAGGTGTGGACATGTCTGTGCTTATCTGGCAGAGGCATTGGAGTATGTCCCGATGCACCGCAGTAAGTGCATCCCACTTTGCCTCCATGCGGGCATGGTGGGCAGCCTGCTCCTGTTGAATGTCCTTGAGGATCCCCACTACCTGGCCGAATCCTCCGGTGCTATCCTGGTACACATCTATGATGCGTGCCAGTTGGGGGTCATCATGCAGTCCAGACCCCTCTGCAAGGCGCGCCCTCTGCCTCCCACCCCTCCCAGCACCCCTAAACACATGGGCAGGACCAGCGGCGTGCCGCACAGGTGACACTGGGACCCCTTGGGTGGTGTTGCTGGTGGTGTTTGCTGTAGCTTCCGGGGGGTCCTGTGTCCCTGTGCTGTGGGTGTTCAGTGGCCTTGGTCTGTCCGTGTTGGCGGGGGTGCCCTATCGGTTTTCAGATGCTGGAGGCGTGGGTACAGGGGGTGCAGATGTTGGTACTGCTAGTGCTGCATGATGACGTGAGTCATCATCCGAAGAGGACAGAGACGGATCCAGACCAGAGAGCTGAGGGTCCACCAGAGTCTGGTACAGGGACTTCTCTTCATTTGGTGCTGTGTCCCCAGCACCACCTGTGTTTGGAAGAGACACACGATGTAAGTTATGTTTCTACAGGCATCAATGGTTCACATACATGACATTTTCAACTGTACGTCAGGATGCGTGCCTGTACATTGCTTTGTCCAAGGTTGTCACGGACAGAGGTTGATATTGTTGTGGCACATTGCCCAGCCAAAATGAAACATTTCAATGTGCATGTCGAAGTGTGTGCATGCCCAGCTCATGTATAGATTTGTCTGTACATGGCCATTACTACTCAAGGGCCATCACGTTGCTGACACAGGTGTGTCATCCCTGTACACATTTGAGCTTTAACAAGGACATACGTGCAATTCCACTGAGGAGATGTTCTAAGATTGTGGCATGTGTGGTAGCAGATTTTGCTAGTGTTTGTGTGTCACATTGGTGTATTGGTACGACATGGTCACAGTCCGGTATGCCTGTGATCTCTTTGTAGAAAGTGTTTTTTTACAGTGTTCCTAGTTCCCATCTCATTTCATACAAGTGATGATGTCACCATCGTTAATGAGTCTGGTGCTGAGTTTTGTACGTGCATATGTGATTTGACTTGTCAATGTTCTCCATGGTGATATGGATTAGGCAAGGTAGCACTCTGGCTTTTCAATGCTCATGACAGTGAGAGACGGTGATGTGTGTGTTGCAGTTTGGCTGCTGTGAGTAGCATGTCTCCTGCAATGCAATCCAGGTTAGACCTTATATCTACAGTGTCTATGTCAGTGAGTGGTGTGCTGTGTGAAGGATGCATATGTTGCAGCACGATGTAGGAGTGGAATGCAGCTCACAACAGCACCGAGTGTGAATGAGACCATGCTATGGTGTCAGCTATATTGGTGTGTCCATTCCATTCACTGTCAGATGTCCCCTGTCAATGATGTATATGTGAGTTCCTGTGTGTTTTGTGCAATGTACTATGTATGGCTCTCCACACTTGTCATCTGCAAGACACACCTCCCCAGCCAGGCCAGGGGGCACCCCTGGACACTGCATCCCCAGACAGTGAGTTTGAACATATGGTTGCAATGGCTATGTGTGCGACCATGTTTTTTTGGGCCCGTGCATATGTGTGATTTTTAGCCACATAATTTCTCAGGCCCACGTGTCAGACATCTTGCCCGGGCATCATCTTTGTGAGTGACTGGTACCACATGTGCAATGTGTTTTAGCATAGAAGGTGTGTGTATGGCCAGCATCGATGTTATTTGTTTTCAAGTCAGGGCCTCCTCCTCCCCCAGGCCAGTTATCCCATCATGAAGCGTGACACCATTGCAGTGGGTGCAGGTTAACTTTCAGGATGTCAGTCAGTGCAGTCCTGGTGGTTGTTGTTGCCCAGTTCCCAGCATGGCCTTGTGCTCCCCACAACAGAGCCCAGTCTCAGACATCTTGTCAGTCCATTCCCACTCCCTGTGAGGCAAGCATGGTTCAGTGTGAGCTTGCTGGGCCGGGTGGGTGGGGAATGTCTGTGACTGCAACTTCCATCATGCTCTTGGCTACACCCCCCTTCCCAGCATGCCCATACTTCCTTCCTTTTGACTCTGCTTCCCTGTGAGGGGGCGTGACAGCAATGGCAAGATGTCTGACTGTGCAGTCCTGGTGTTTGTTGGTGCTCAGTTCCCAGCATGGCCTTGTGCTCCCCACATCGATTGTATGACATAATTTCGAAAGACAAAAATTCGACCTACAAAAATATCGCAACAAAAATATCGTGGTCAAGAATATCGACATCCTATCTACAACATGGTAAGTACAAAAATATCGATAATTTAATATCGATGTCAAAAATATCGTAATTCAAAAATATCGTTTTTTTTTTAGTTTAAAAATATATGTAAAATAAACCAAATAATACTTATAAATCAAAGAAAGATAATTAAATATATTGTATAATATGTAAAATGTATAATAAATATATATAATTAAATGAAACTTTAATTAAACATATATATAATATATAATATATACACTTACTTAATAATTACTTTTAATAATAATTTCTGTAACATATAAATTATTAAATATTTATTTAAATTACCAATACATCTATACACATAAAACAATAACATTAATAAATATTAAATAATTACATATAGCAAATAATAATCAATAATTTTAATTTGAATAATTTTTATTATTAATTATATATTACAATAGCTAAAATATTACAAAACATATTTAATATCAGACACAATAAAACTACTAGTCCAACTTCAACAAAAACAACAGTAAGGAAAATGTTGGATAGCGTAGGGGTAAAAATATCTATTCCAACTCCCGAGAGTGCAACAGTAGGGAAAACATTGGATAGCGTAGGAGTAAAAATTACTATTCCAACTCCAAAGAGTGCAACAGTAGGGAAAGCGTTGGATAGCGTAGGGGTAAAAATTACTATTCCAACTCCAGAGAGTGCAATAGTAGGGAAAGTGTTGGATAGCGTAATGGTAAAAATTACTATTCCCACTCCAGAGAGTGCAATAGTAGGGAAAGTGTTGGATAGCGTAAGGGTAAAAATTACTATTCCCACTACAGACAGTGCAACAGTAGGGAAAACGTTGGATAGCGTAGGGGTACAAATAACTATTCCAACTCCAAAGAGTGCAACAGTAGGGAAAACGTTGGATAGCGTAGGGGTAAAAATTACTATTCCAACTCCAGAAAGTGCAATAGTAGGGAAAGTGTTGGATAGCGTAAGGGTAAAATTTACTATTCCCACTCCAGAGAGTGCAATAGTAGGGAAAGTGTTGGATAGCGTAAGGGTAAAATTTACTATTCCCACTCCAGAGAGTGCAACAGTATAGAAAACGTTGGATAGCGTAGGGGTAAAAATAACTATTCCAACTCCAAAGAGTGCAACAGTAGGGAAAACATTGGATAGCGTAGGGGTAAAAATTACTATTCCAACTCCAGAGAGTGCAATAGTAGGGAAAGGGTTTGATAGCGTAAGGGTAAAATTTACTATTCCCACTCCAGAGAATGCAATAGTAGGGAAAGTGTTGGATAGCGTAAGGGTAAAAATTACTATTCCAACTCCAGAGAGTGCAATAGTAGGGAAAGTGTTGGATAGCGTAAGGGTAAAATTCACTATTCCCACTCCAGACAGTGCAACAGTAGAGAAAAGGTTGGATAGCGTAGGGGTAAACATTACTATTCCAACTCCAAAGAGTGCAACAGTAGGGAAAGCGCTGTATAGCATAGGGGTAAAAATTACTATTCCAACTCCAGAGAGTGCAACAGTAGGGAAAGCGCTGGATAGCGTAGGGGTAAAAATTACTATTCCCACTCCAGATAGTAAAACAGTTGGGAAAGCACTAGATAGCATAGTGATTCTATTAACATTATAACCAATTCAATAATTTCTTATAAAAAAATTGCATGTTAACAATGTTTAAAAAAAAAAAATTATTATTAAATACCAATTATGTAAAATAAATATTTAAATAAATAAATTTAAATTACATCCCACACTATTCCCCCTTTAACACACAACACACTACACATACAAAATACACAATAGATTTAAATATCAATTTATCTCTTATTTACAATTAATAATACATTCTTTATAATTAATATAGTTATTAATTCACTAATTAATACATATTAACTACGAAATTACAAATATTCACCTATTAATTATTAATTAACAATACATTAATTAGCAATAACAACAAATAAAATACAATAATCAATTGTTTATATTTACTATATTTAACTAACTAATAACAATTAATTAATAATAATTACAAATAAATAAAATATATCATTATTTATTTTATTTTAATTACATCCAACCCTATTCCCCTATAAACCCACAACCCACTACACATAAAAATTCACATAATTAATTTAATTATGAATTAATCACTTAATAAAATTAAATCACCAATTAATTACTAATTAACAATTAATTAATTAACTATAACAATAAAGAAATATTATTAATAAACTAATTATAATTTATATAATTAACCAAATAATAAATTAATTTTACAATTAAGAATTAATTAAAAATTAATTAATCTATTAATCAAATTAATTACCAATTATTAATTGATTACCAATTAATTAATCATAAATACCAATGAAACAATACATATTAATTCATTAATTATAATTACATTACTTCCCACCCTATTCCCCTATAAACCCACAACCCACTACACATAAAAATTCACATAATTAATTTAATTATCAATTAATCACTTAATAAAATTAAATCACCAATTAATTACTAATAACAATTAATTAATTAACAATAACAATAAATAAATATTAATAATAAACTAATTATAATGTATATAATTAACCAATTAATAAAATAATTGTACAATTAATAAGTAATTAACAATTAATTAATCAATTAATTACCAATTATTAATTAATTACCAATTAATTAATCATAAATACCAATTATACAATACATATTAATTCATTAATTATAATTAAATTACTTCCCACCCTATTCCCCTATAAACCCACAACCCGCTCTGATACTAAAACGCTAAATTAAATGTAAAATAATTATAAATCTCTAAACATTTATTTTTAAATGTATTAAAATACATTACAATAATCTTTAACATACAAATAAAATACATATTAAATGACATTACACTAAATAAATATCGATATTATTGACATCGAAATTTTTACTTACGATATTACTTACATCGATATTAATTACTTCGATATTATTAACTTCGATATTACTTACCTTGGGATCGATATTCTGTCCATCGATATTCTTGACTTCGATATTCTGTACCTACGATATTAAAAACACGATATTATTGTAGGTCGAAATTTAAAACTCGATATTTTGGCTAAACACCCCCCACATCAGAGCCCAGTGTCAGACATCATGTCAGTCCATTCCCACTCCCTGTGAGGCGAGCATGGTTCAGTGTGAGCTTGCTGGGCCATGTGGGTGGGTGGGGAATGTCTGTGACTGCAGCTCCCATCATGCTCTTGGCTGCACCCCCTCCCAGCATGCCCATACTTCCTTTTGACTCTGCTTCCCTGTGAGGGGGTGTGACAGCAATGGCAAGATGGCTGACTGTGAAGGCTACAAGTCCAAAGAGAGACCCTGTGCTTCACACAGGAGCACCCAGTGCGGTGTATCTTTGGGTAATATTTCACTACAGTGTGAGTCAATGCATTCTACCCGGTGAGTTGTATGGAGTTTGTGTTGCGGGGTGTGTGTTTATCCACATGCTGGTAAGTATGGTCAGAGCTGTCAGTCCTCCTTCCCACCCGGCCAGACATCCCACCATGAAACGTGCTTCCATTGGAGGGCGTGCAAGTTGTCTTTCAGGATGTCAGTCAGTGGTGTCCTGCTTCTGATTTGCGCACAACCCTTACCAGGGCCTTGTGCTCCCCACAGCAGGACCCAGTGTCAGCCATCTTGTCATTCATTTTCCACTCCCTGTGATGTGGGCATGGTTCAGAGAGGTCTTGATGGGCCAATTTGGAGCGGGAGCATTATCTGTGACTACAAACCCCATCATGCTTTTGGATACACTCACTCTACCTGCATACCCACTAATCCTTTCTGCCAGTCAGCTGCACTGTGAGGTAGTGTGTTTGTGGTGGCAAACTGTCTGACAGTGTTTATTTGGCTTTGTGCCACTGCCTTGCTCTATTTGTTGGTAGGTTTGTACATGTCATGACACAGTTACAAGTCACTATGAGATGGCAGGTATTGTGTTTGTCTGACTAGCATACACATCTTGGGATGATTATCTATTGGTTACTGTGGCTTTGCTAACGGTGTATGGTTTCACTGTCCCCTTGCCACACAATATTGAGTATGTTGGTTGTGTACTCACCAGGCTCTGGTACACCATGGACGCTCTCTGGTGGTAGGATGTCCCGAACCTTCTCCTCCCAGGACCTGAAGTATACTGGTTTGGCAGTAGGGCCACCGCCAGAGCGCTGACTCAAGGCGTGATCTTTCTCAATGAGTTTCTTGACCCTCCTGCGCGCATCATACCACCTGTTCTGGATATCGTCCTTTGTACGCAACGTTGGTGCTTGTGCGTTCACCTTGTCCACAATCCTCGCCCACATCTTTTTTTTCTGTGACATGGGGGTCCTTTGGACCAATGTACCAAACAAATGTGTCTCTACTCTGATGATCTCGTATACCAGCACTTCTAACTCACTATCTGTAAACTTTGGATTCTTCTTTGGGGGCATGGTGATGGGTGGTGGTGGTGAGTGATGTGTGTGTGAGGGTGCAAGTGAGGGTGGGTGAGTGTCAGTTTTGCTAGCTGTATGTGTGGGTGCTTTTAGTGAGGTGCTAATGGTGTGAAAGTTGTGTGATGGGTGAGTTGTGAGTGTGTCTGTGGTTGCTGTGTGATGGTGTTTTCTGCTGTCTGTCTCCTATTTGCAAAGGATCATGGTAGTGATTGATGTCCTTTATATAGGTGTAGTTGTGGGCGTGTCTTTGTTCAAAGTTTTTTCTTATATATTTATTGGCTTTGTCATTGCTTGTTTAGTCCTTTTTTGGTATTTTTTCCTTTGGGTTTTCTAGGCATGAAGGAGACGTTCTTCTGACCGAGACGGACGCTGATGTTGGCTCGAGCGGGCCTCTCCGGGTCTTTCACGCTGACTTTCTTCTGTGTTTCATACGCGTCGGTCGCGGCGGTCTCTATTGCTTCAGGTCCCTGTTTTCTGTGCGTGTCGGTCATGCGGCTTGGGCTCCGTGCGAGTCGGTCTGGGTTTACACGCATTGCATCGTACTGCACGGATCGGACATCGCGGGTACGTGTCGGTCGGGTTTATTCCTGGTACGTGTCAGTCAGTGCAAATCGCGTCCGTTTTCCGGGCGATTCAATGTTTTCCCTACGGCTCGGTCGTACAGCTTGTATTCCGTACGTCTCGGTTGTAATTCACACGCGTTGCATCGTACTGCATGGGTCGTACGTCGCCGGTCCGTGTCGGTTGGTCTCTGTTCCGGGTCCGTGTCGGTCAGGACGTTTTGCGGCCAAAATCGGAATCGGCCCCTTAGTATTAATATATTTCTCAACATATTTACTGTCATTCATAAAGGTTAAACCATAAAAATGCAAATAATATCATACAAAATTAACAATCATAAAAGAAAAGAATATTTAACCCCTTCGCGCCTAAGCCTTTCCCCCCGTGCTAAGTCTTTTTTTGGCTATTTGGGGTAGTTCGCTCTTAGGCCCCTGTAACTTTTTGACAACATAAGGTATCCACGCCAAATTTGTGTAAATTTTTTCCAACATCATGGGAATTCCAAAGGTACCCAGGGTTTGTGGATTTCCCTGGAAGGAACCCAGAAATAAGCCAAAATACAGTGAATTGTTTTTTTGATGGGGGAATGGGAAAAAAGGGCTCCAGATGAAAGCATCTGTTTTTTTTTACCTGCAAATGGTATAAAAAAAAAGGGTCGTGGTGCTGAAATCAGCTTCTAGGGACAAGCAGCCTTTTGTCAGAAAACCAAAACTTTTTACACAGTTTTGGCATTTTTCTGGGACATAGCCTATTTTTGCAATTTTTTTTGCTTTCAACCTCCTTCCAGTTAATGGTAGAAATGGGTATGAAAGCAATAATGGATCCTGGAAAGCTATACATTTTGGAAAGGTAGAAAAAATTCTAAATTCAGCAAGGGGTCATTTGTGTAGATCCTTCAAGGTTTCTTCATAGAAACTAACAGGAAAATATAGGAAAAATTGAAAAAAACAGCCATTTGTGTCAACGTTTTCACCTGTAACTTCTTCTGATTATGACAGCTGTTTAAAAGCAATATACTGTTACATTTGCTGGATCTTTCTGGTTGTGGGGATATATAGGACTTGCAGGTTCACCAAGAACCCGACGAACCCAGAGCCAATAACTGAGCAGCGTCTTGCAATGTTTTTTTTATTATGTACCGGGTATATAGCAATTATTTTGGGAAAATGTATACATGGAAAAATCGGTATGAAAGACACCTATGTATTTCTGAAATGGGAACAAAATATAGAGTTTAGAAACAGTAGATATTTGCACATTTCCGAAATTGGGTGTACCCATACTAGCATGAGAATTATAGGTCATTTTTCAAAATGACTTCTTTTTTACACATTGGTGCCGATCACGATCCGGTAAAAACCGGGTACGAACCGTCGGTCGGAGCGTTTTCCCCGTCCGACTCGTACCCGGTCGTAAAACTTTACAAACATGGAATTACGATTCGCACGGAAACACCATTTCCGTACGAATCGTAAAAAACACCGACCGACGAAAATATACATACGAATGTGATCCGGGAATGCTGCGACGTGACGTCGGGACGCTTTCAGGCAGCGTTTCACGACCCAGGAATTACGATTCGAACCGACAGCAGTCCGGACGGCAATATTTTCACGGCACCCAAAAAGTGCCGCAAAAGCGAAGTACTTTTTACACAATGCATATTACCTCTGACACCATTGATCACAACATTTGTTTTATCGACTAGTCTGTTTAATGACTGCGATTTGAAACTTTTTTGCTTTGCTTAACAATTCTTAAATGAATGAACACTACTCCTTAGTGATACACTTCTTCTATACAAAAAACGGTGACATATATTTACATATATACAGTGATTTCATAACATATCTAAATAACACTGCAGTTAATTGAAAAACATTCAAAAAGCCAGTTTTGGCGTGACAATAATCATGTGTCCGATATTATTTGATTTGCAGAACTTGAGCCGATAAGCTCCTATAGTTCTGGCTACTATTGCGGTCCTGGGCAGAGTCGGATACCTATGACTGTAAAGGGTTCAACCAAACATATAGATTGCATTCCTTCTATTTGTTTGCTTTAGGGAACAAGATGGTTTCTAAATTCGTCTCCCGCATAGGTGTTCACGATCACTGCATGTTCGCCAACGCGTTTCGACCCGTGTGAATGCGGACCTGTGGGGTGTTTATGGGGTCGTCGTCAGGGCTGATATTAAGTTGTTATCGGACTTCTGTTCCTGTAATCGAATCATAATGGTGTATATTTAGTATTAGTGCTGAATTGAATGGTTGTGAATGAAGAAATTAGTGCCTGCAAAAAGTTTTGTGTCAACTTACGCTCTTTCTAAGACAAGGGGACTTGTCTTTTTTGTCTTGCCGTGTTGTATGAAGTGCCAGCTCACTGGGGATAACTTGTCTCTTGTACGTCTTGCTCGTTTCTTTCTGGGGCGCAAGAGAACACAGGCGGTTGGCATCTATACCCTGTTATTGTCATGGGTGCTGCTGAGCCAAGGGTGTCATAGTCACCGGTTAGTAGTGGTATTTCGGGCTCCATATTTGTTATAGTGGCTAGTGCGTCTTGAATTATCTTTTCACGTCATGCCTGAAAGTTTGTGGCTTACGTTAGTATTAGGTGCCTTGGTTAATTTGGATGGTGCTCAGGTTGCCATGCGGTGCTTCACCGTTTGTGTATTATATTTGGTCCGTGCAGGGGACGGTGTTTAAGAAATACCGCTTCACTCGTGGCGCATTGGGTGTCAGCCTACTGGGCGTGCTTAAGAGATATTGATTTAGCTGTTAGACCGTGATATTTTTTACGTGCATATCGCATCAATTCTGGATTTATATAAGCGCGGTGTTTTCATGGCGCGTCCTGTATGGGCTTACTGTATCGTACCTTTTTCAATCATCCGTGCTCTCGGTGTCTGGTGCGCTGCTCCTCGCTCTTCCTGCTCTTTCTCGGCTCAGGATTACTCTTCTGGCGTTTTCAAAATGCCGGGAAATCCTCTTCCGCTGATTGGTTTTTGTAAGGTGTCCGGCGCCATTACGTATGCCGTGGTTTGGGTCGCAGCTGTTAGTTGTAGTCATGGAAACCTAGCTGTTGCTGTTGCCGAAAAAAATGTTCGGAAAAACTTTATTCTGCCGTTGCGTGTTTTTTGACGACATCAAGCGCATTCATAGTTGCTGTTCTGACAGCCCGGGATTGTTAGTTGTAATGATTACAGGATTGTTGTCCTGGCATGGACGCGATATTCTTTTGTACGACCTTTTACTGATCTGAACTCTCTGGCTGGTGTATATATGAATTATTTGGACAGGTGGATGGCGGTTTCACGGTATGATTTGTTTGCCGTTATGTCGGGAGTCTTGACCCAGTGTTGTCTTTTAGGTTACTGTTCTGATGTGTGGTTTATTTACTGCTTGGGCGAGAGTTGCATGTTTTGGTGCGTGGTCTTATTTGCGGGTGGTTGTATTATGAGCTGGCCTGGATCCCGGATATCTGGATGTATCTCGGGTTATGCACTTCTAGAACTAGTGCTGTTGATGTCTCACTGCTTACGTAAACTGGATGTAATGTTGTTGAAATTGGCTTCTCGAGGAGGTGACATGTCAGGCCCCTCTTAAATGATGTTGGATATTTCCGTCATTTCGTTTAATCCATTTTCTATTGTACCTAGGAACATAATGGTTTTTGCTTCCGTCTTTGAAAGGGATGCGTCAACATTTTTGCCTTGAATATGGCGTAGAACTGTCCACTTGAGTTTGTTTGGGCTGTGATTTTTCTCAATGCAGTGGGAAACCATCGGTGCATTTAAAATTTTGCATTTAATTCTTGATCGGTGTTGCGAAATGCGGTTTTTCACCGGTTGTGTCGTTTTTCCGATGTATGCCAGTGGGCATGGGCATAAAACGCAGTAGATGACGTTGTGGGTGTTACAATTGGTGAAATCTTCATGGATCATGTATTTTTGTCCATATACAAACTTTGTTCCTTCTACTGTACTCTCGCATGATACACATGTACCGCATTTTTTGTGTCCTTTTATTGGAGGCAGTGAAAGCATGGACCTCAGTGATGCTGCTGGATGTTTATCCGTGGTATTTGCACGTACCAGTTTTTCTCTTATGCTAGTGTTTTTCTTAAGGGCAAAGATTGGTATCTGTGCAAATGATGGAATCCCTTTTATTGTGTCCCAGTTCTTGCGGATGATCTTTTGCATTTCTGTTGTTCTACTTGAAAAAGTAGTGACGCATACCAGTTTTGGGCCGGTTTTGTCTGGTCTTGGAGTTAAAAGGGAGTCTCTGGGCGTGTACCAAGCCCTTTTTAATGCCCTCTTCAGTAGTTTTTTGGGGTAATTCCTTTTTAATAATTTCTCCATTAACAGTTGGGCATTCTCGAAATAGTCTTCTTTTTTAGAGCCATTTCTCCTGATCCTCAGGAATTGACTGTATGGAAGGTTTTCTCGTAGGTTCCGTTGGTGAAAACTTGAGAAATGGAGAAACGTGTTCCTGTCGGTTTTTTTGATGTACAGTGTGGTGTAAAGGTGACCATCCTCATGTCTGATGAGGAGGTCCAGAAAATTCATTTCTGTTCTGCTGCAGTTCATGGTAAATTGAATGTTTGGACTTCTGCTGTTCAACCACGTTACAAACGCTTCTAGATCTTGTGTCTCGCCTCTCCACAGCAGAAAGACATCATCGATGTAGCGACGCCACATCTTTATGTGACCGTCGTGTGGGTTGTTGTTATACACCCACTTTTCTTCGTATAGGGCCATAAACATTATGGCCATTTCAGGGGCGAAGGGACAACCCATCGCGGTTCCTGTGACTTGCAGGTACGATACAGTAAGCCCATACAGGACGCGCCATGAAAACACCGCGCTTATATAAATCCAGAATTGATGCGATATGCACGTAAAAAATATCACGGTCTAACAGCTAAATCAATATCTCTTAAGCACGCCCAGTAGGCTGACACCCAATGCGCCACGAGTGAAGCGGTATTTCTTAAACACCGTCCCCTGCACGGACCAAATATAATACACAAACGGTGAAGCACCGCATGGCAACCTGAGCACCATCCAAATTAACCAAGGCACCTAATACTAACGTAAGCCACAAACTTTCAGGCATGACGTGAAAAGATAATTCAAGACGCACTAGCCACTATAACAAATATGGAGCCCGAAATACCACTACTAACCGGTGACTATGACACCCTTGGCTCAGCAGCACCCATGACAATAACAGGGTATAGATACCAACCGCCTGTGTTCTCTTGCCCCCCAGAAAGAAACGAGCAAGACGTACAAGAGACAAGTTATCCCCAGTGAGCTGGCACTTCATACAACACGGCAAGACAAAAAAGACAAGTCCCCTTGTCTTAGAAAGAGCGTAAGTTGACACAAAACTTTTTGCAGGCACTAATTTCTTCATTCACAACCATTCAATTCAGCACTAATACTAAATATACACCATTATGATTCGATTACAGGAACAGAAGTCCGATAACAACTTAATATCAGCCCTGACGACGACCCCATAAACACCCCACAGGTCCGCATTCACACGGGTCGAAACGCGTTGGCGAACATGCAGTGATCGTGAACACCTATGCGGGAGACGAATTTAGAAACCATCTCGTTCCCTAAAGCAAACAAATAGAAGGAATGCAATCTATATGTTTGGTTGAACCCTTTACAGTCATAGGTATCCGACTCTGCCCAGGACCGCAATAGTAGCCAGAACTATAGGAGCTTATCGGCTCAAGTTCTGCAAATCAAATAATATCGGACACATGATTATTGTCACGCCAAAACTGGCTTTTTGAATGTTTTTCAATTAACTGCAGTGTTATTTAGATATGTTATGAAATCACTGTATATATGTAAATATATGTCACCGTTTTTTGTATAGAAGAAGTGTATCACTAAGGAGTAGTGTTCATTCATTTAAGAATTGTTAAGCAAAGCAAAAAAGTTTCAAATCGCAGTCATTAAACAGACTAGTCGATAAAACAAATGTTGTGATCAATGGTGTCAGAGGTAATATGCATTGTGTAAAAAGTTAGTCTGGATTCCAGCCTCTGTTTCACCATATTGAATCCTCCCCCAATTTCATAACCGCAAAAGCGAAGTACGGCGCGAATCGACCAGAGTAGGTGGCCCGGTGCGCACCGTACCACCCCCCCGCCCCCGTAGGTACGCGCCGACCCCCCCCAGCCCCCGTAGGTACGCGCCGACCCCCCCCCAGCCCCCGTAGGTACGCGCTGAACCCCCTGTATGTACACCCGTGTACGTGTCGAACCCCCCCGTGTACGTTCGAGTCGAACCCCCCCGTGTACGTTCGAGTCGAACCCCCCCGTGTACGTTCGAGTCGAACCCCCCCGTGGTGCGTACCCCCAGCGCGTAGCGCTGGGGGTACGCACCGTACATACACGGGTGGGGGTACGACTCGAACGTACACGGGGGGGTTCGACTCGAACGTACACGGGGGGTTCGACTCGAACGTACACGGGGGGTTCGACTCGAACGTACACGGGGGGGTACGCACCGTACATACACGGGGGGGTTCGACTCGAACGTACACGGGGGGGTACGCACCGTACATACACGGGGGGTTCGACTCGAACGTACACGGGGGGGTTCGACTCGAACGTACACGGGGGGGTTCGACTCGAACGTACACGGGGGGGTTCGACTCGAACGTACACGGGGGGTACGCACCGTACATACACAGGTGGGGGTACGACTCGAACGTACACGGGGGGGTTCGACTCGAACGTACACGGGGGGGTTCGACTCGAACGTACACGGGGGGGTTCGACACGTACACGGGTGTACATACAGGGGGGTTCAGCGCGTACCTACGGGGGCTGGGGGGGGGTCGGCACGTACCTACGGGGGCTGGGGGGGGTTCGGCGCATACCTACGGGGGCTGGGGGGGGGTCGGCGCGTACCTACGGGGGCTGGGGGCGCGTATGCGGGCACGTCTCCATGGTTACTATGGGAGTTCGGTGCGGACGGTGATTTTTCCATCCGGTTGTAACCTCGGACGCACGGGATGGATCGTGATTCCTCGGTCGGACTTCACCTTTCACGTTTGTACGGTAAATCGTCCGAGGACGTGTCGGACACATTTTCCGACCCGAGGACGTGTGGGGAATGATTCCCAATGCGGTTCGTATGGACTTTTTACCATGCGAATCGTGATTGCCAGTTCGTACGGCACTTGTACGATTCGTACGGTAAAAAGACCGGATACGAGTCGCACGGGGATATTTTTTACCGGATCGTGATCGGCACCACAGTCTTTCATTTGGAAGGCAGAAATGCATTGAAAGTCAATAGGTAATAACAGTTGCTCTACAATTCTGTATTACCCTAGGTCTCCCAATAAAAATGGTACCTCACTTGTGTGGGTAGGCCTTGTGCCCACAAAAGGAAACGGCTCAAAACGCAACCTGGACACACCACATTTTCACAATGAAAAATGACCCTTTTTTTGCAAAGTGCCTAGCTGTAGTTTTTTAACCCTAGCTCTGCCTGCACATAGGGAAACCTAGCAAACGTATACATTTTTGAAAACTAGACACCCAGGGGAATCCAGGATGGCGTGGCTTGACTGGCTCGCAACAGATTTTGTTACCCAAAATCCCTAGCAAACTTAATAAATTGTAAATGAAACACATTTTCCTCACATTTCTGTGGTGGAAAGTTCTGGAATCTGCGTGGATCCACAAAATTCTACCAACCCTGCATCCCCCAAAGTCTTCCGAGAAAAATGGTACCTCACTTGTGTGGGTAGGCCTAGTGCCCGCAACAGGACACGGCCCAAAACATAAGGTGGAAACACCACATTTTCACAGTAAAAATGGACCCTTTTTTTGCAAAGGGCCTAGCTGTAGTTTTTGAACCCTAGCTCTGCCGGCACCTATGGAAACCTAGGAAACCTATACATTTTTGAAACCTAGACACCCAGGGCAATCCAGGATGGGGTGACTTGACTGGCTCTCACCGGGTTCTGTTACCCAGAATCCCTTGCAAGCCTAAAAATGTGTAAAAAAAGCCACATTTTCATCCCATTTCTGTGGTGGAAAGTTCTGAAATTCACGTAGATCCACAAAATTCCACCCACCCCGCGTCCCCCAAAGTCTTCAGAGAAAAATGGTACCTCACTTGTGTGGGTAGGTCTAGCGTCCGCGACAGGAAACAGCCCAAAACGCAAGGTGGACACACCACATTTTCACTGTGAAAAATTACCCTTTTTTTGCAAAGTGCCTAGCTGTAGTTTTTGAACCCTAGCTCTGCCGGCACCTATTGAAACCTAGGAAACCTATACATTTTTGAAACCTAGACACCCAGGGGAATCCAGGATGGGGTGACTTGACTGGCTCTCACCAGGCTCAGTTACCCAGAATCCCTTGCCAACCTGAAAAATTGTTCAAAAACCAAATTTTCCTAACATTTCTGTAGTGGAAAGTTCTGGAATCCGCGTAGATCCACAAAATTCTACCAATCCCGTGTTTCCCAAAGCCTTCAGCGAAAAATCGTACTTCACTTGTGTGGGTAGGCCTAGTGACAGCGAGGAAACAGCCCAAAAAGCAAGGTGGACACACCACATTTTCACAGTGAAAAATGACCCTTTTTTTGCAAAGTGCCTAGCTGTAGTTTTTGAACCCTAGCTCTGCCGGCACCTATGGAAACCTAGGAAACCTATACATTTTTGAAACCTAGACACCCAGGGGAATCCAGGATGGGGTGACTTGACTGGCTCTCACCAGGTTCAGTTACCCAGAATCCCTTGCCAACCTGAAAAATTGTTCAAAAACCAAATTTTCCTAACATTTCTGTAGTGGAAAGTTCTGGAATCCGCGTAGATCCACAAAATTCTACCAATCCCGTGTTTCCCAAAGCCTTCAGCGAAAAATCGTACTTCACTTGTGTGGGTAGGCCTAGTGACAGCGAGGAAACAGCCCAAAAAGCAAGGTGGACACACCACATTTTCACAGTGAAAAATGACCCTTTTTTTGCAAAGTGCCTGGCTCTAGTTTTTTAACCCTAGCTCTGCCGGCATCTAGAGAAACCTAGCAAACCTATACATTTTTGAAAACTAGACACCCGGGGGATGCTACGGAGGTATGGCGTGCATGGATACCCCAACGTTTAGCTGAAAAAAATCACTTTCTGTTTATTTTTTAAATATCTTTTTATTGGTATTTATACATGTGTCGAAAAAAAAAGAATCCGTACAATAAGTGAAGCACGGTAAGAGGGCAGTCATTACAGCATATCAAGAACATCATAGGTATAAATGTTACCAGTGCTTCCTTCAAAATGATATACATTCTTTTTTTTTTTTTTTTTTTTTAAAACCTTTATTCTTCAAAAACATGGACACAGCTATTCAGCCGACATCCCGGAGGTTCGGCAGCTTTGAGAGATCAGTACAAAAAAACGTCCACAGTGCAGAGAAGGAGAAGCAATAAAGGTTCTGTTTTAAATAAATACAAACTCACACAAAACCCCAGCAAGGCGAAGGACACTGAATACCACTGGTGATTGCCCCTCAGGGGAGAGCAGACCCCCCTCGTCTAACAGTCACAATACTGTGTTAAGAGGAAAAAGGGGGTAAAGCAGAGGCCCAAGAAATCAACTATCAGTCAGATACATATACCAAAGCTGGAAAGAATGTTAAGGAGAGAGCTGTTCATCAGGGGGATCCAAATCAGGGGCGAGACATATGCCCCCCCTATACTGGTTCCACCGCCCCCAAATGGCTGCCACTTCCGGGGGCGCCCCCTAGCACAATATACTGTCTTTTCCCTTAGCATACTCCAGTCCATGTTTTCTTTCCACGCAGTCAACGTGGGGGGTCTCGCAGAGCCCCACAGGCGCGCGATGTCTCGCTTAGCCACCATGTTACCCAGAGTCACCCACAGGGTCTGTGCCTCATCGTGATCGGTAGGCCCCCAAACATTCAGGAGACAGCACCGCGCCTCCGGCTGCATAACAATGCCCGTCACCTCCCCCATCACCGTATGGACTCTCCTCCAGAATTCCATGATGACGCCACACTCCCAAATAATATGCATGAAGGTACCCACCATACCGCAGCCCCTCCTGCATAAACCCTCCTCAGAAAATCCCATATGAACCAGCCTTGGCCCCGTAACATAGGTTCTATGGAGTATTTTGAGCTGCACCAGCCTCAGACGTGACGGGATCGCAACCTCCTTAGGAGAGGAGACCGCAGACTGCCAATCCTCGTCATCTAGTTCGAGTCCGTCCCTAGTCCACTGGTCCCTCAGCCCCAACAGCAGATCCGCCCGAACATTTATCAATTTCTTATATATGAGAGAAATCGTACTCTCCGGCATATGGCCGTCGAGGATCCGATCCTCCAACGGAGAAGACTCAGGCACCTTCTCGCCTTCTACGAGGACTGACCGCAGGGCATGACGCACTTGAACATAGCGGAAAAACTCGGATTTCCCCAACTCATACTCCTGCTGCAGCTCTTCAAAGGACTTCACCCTCCCCTTAATCAGCAAATCTCCAACCCTGGAGATTCCAATCAAGTCCCATTTATCAAAACCCTTCGTATGCCAGAGCCTTCCCAATTTTTCAGATTCAAACAACGGGGTAGCTAAGGTGAGCCTATCCTTCCAGCCCAGCGAGTCAGTCGCCAACCTCCACACGCGCACCGCCACCCCAGTGGGCCCCGTGAGGGACAAGTCAAGCGCCCGAGAGTACAACGCTCTGTGGTAATTCCCACCACGCAGCAACCATCGGTCCATGGCATAGCCGGGGCTTAGAGCCGGACCATAGAAACCATGATTAATCGCGCTCAACTGGGTGGCCCAGTAATAGCGTCGAATGTCCGGAAGCGCGATACCCCCGTCGTACCACGGAAGCGTCAATTTTGCGATCGATATGCGCGGCCGTCCATCCCACAACAACGATCGTTGGAGGCTTTCAACCTCCCTGAAGTAACTGGCCGGTACCCAATCAAGGGTATTCTGCAAGGCGTAAAGGAACCGGGGGAGAGACATCATTTTAAACAAGGCGGCACGCCCAACGAGGGAGAGCGGCAGCTTCCGCCAGCCCGCAACATCCCGCCGCAAACGCGCCAGTGGGGGGAGCAGGTTTCTCTCATACCTCAGAGTGGAGTCAGTGGAGATAAAAATCCCCAGGTACACAAAGCCCTGCTGGGCGATCCGGATCGAACAAGTTCGCGGGACCGGCGGAGCCTCGCCGTTCAGAACATACAAATACGATTTACTCCAATTGATGACGAGTCCCGAGTTCCTGCCAAAGGACGTCAGAACATCACAAACCACTATAAGCGAGTTCTTAGGCGAGGCGAGATATAACAGGATGTCATCGGCATAGAGCGATATACGGTCCTCGTGCTCGGGTGACCATCTAAGTCCACGTATATCCGGATGCCAGCGTATCCACGCCGCCAGTGGCTCGAGGGCAAGGGCGAACAACAAAGGCGACAAGGGGCAACCCTGCCGAGTTCCCCTCCCACGCTGGAACGGAGTCGACGCCCGCCCGTTTACCACTACACTCGCGAGAGGGCCCTCATAAAGCAACCTCACCCAGCTCACAAAACCAGGGCCAAAGCCGAACTTGGCAAGCACAGCCCACAGATATCCCCATTCCACCGTATCAAAAGCCATCGTGGCATCGAGCGATGCCACAATAGCTGGTTCTCGGAGCGTGCCCGCCCTGGCAATCACTCCATGGAGACGCCGAAGATTTAACGCCGTGTTACGGTGCGGGATAAAGCCGGATTGATCCGGATGAATCAATTCCCCGAGCACCCTGACCAAGCGGCTTGCCAGAATTTTAGCCAGAATTTTCGGCTCCGCATTAAGGAGTGATATTGGCCGATAGGAGGCACACTTATCTCGGGGTTTACCCTCCTTGTGTATTACAACAATCGTCGCCAGTCTCTGATCCAACGGAAGGGACCCACCCCCCCGCGCCTCCACAAACATGGCGCGCAGGTGGGGGGCAACCCTATCCGGGAACAGCTTATACAAGTCAATCGGCAAACCATTAGGGCCTGAGGCCTTGCCCGAGTTCAGCGCGCGGATGGCACCTGCCACCTCATCGACCGTTATGTCACCATCGAGATCATCTCTATCCACATCAGAAAGGCAGGGCAGAGCGATGTCACGCAGGAGGTCAAGCGAATCCTCGGTCGGCCTATCCGAAACTGAGGCATAAACCATACGGAAATAATCCGAAAAACACTGTACTATCCCCTCAGGGTCAACAACCACCTCTCCCCCCTCTTTCGTCAGCTCCGGCACCACTCTACTAACCCGTTCTTTTTTGTCCAGCCAAGCTAGGAGTTTCCCGGCCTTGTCACCAACATCATACAGGCGGCCCTGCTGTTCCCTACTGAGGGTCTTGGCAGCATTCGTCACCAGGTCCTTATATTCGGCTTGCTTCAAGCTCAGTTCATGGAGTGAGGCCTCTGTAACCTCCCCCTCCAGGGCCCCCTCCAGAGCCGCGATCTCCTCCTCAACCTGCATAACCTCGCCATCTCTCCGCCGCTTCGCTGCCACTACCAAGGAGAGGGCCTCTCCTCTCAGCACGGTCTTAAATGCTTCCCACAACGACACGGCCGAGTCAACGGACCCCTGGTTGTCCTTAAAAAAGTGATCAACTGTCTTCAACAGCGCACTGCGCATCTTGGGGTCACGAAAGTACCAGGGGTTAATAGGAGCAATCCTACCCCCTCCCTCGCGGCCGACGTCCAGCCGGACCCACACTGGCGAATGATCCGATATGCCCCGCGCCATATGCCTGGCCTCAGATACCAAAGAGGCGTGCGCAGCCAGAGTGAGCAGGTAATCAATCCTAGAGAGGCTACCATGCGCCCCGGAGTGGAAGGTGTATTGGCTCTGTGTGGGGTGCCGGAGCCTCCAGCAGTCTACCAGGCCGAGTGTGTCTAGAAAGTCTGGGAGCCACTTCTGAGCCCCCCCGGTGTCCCTGGGCGGGTACCTATCCAGCAGCCCAGAGCCGACAGCATTGAAATCGCCCCCCACCACTAGCATACCCTCCGGGAGGTCCAACAAGGCCCTACCCAGATCTGTAAACGTGGAGGCCTGCAGCGCAGGAGGGACATAAACCGAAACCAAAACCAAAGTTCTTCCTTCCCACCTCCCCGCCACCGCAACAAACCTCCCCCTATCATCAACAATGGTGGAGTTCACCTCGAACGGCAGTGAAGCTCTAATTAGAATGCCCACACCCCTGGAGCCGGAGGAGAATCCCGAGTGAGCTATGAATTTGTAACCTTTCCTATTAAGAGCATAGCAAGTGTTACCTATAAGGTGTGTCTCCTGCAGTAGGGCGACATCCGGCAAAGACCGTTTCAAAAACTGCAAGACTATCCCCCGCTTAATGCGATCCCCCAAACCATTAACATTCCAGCTAAGCACATTTAAACCCCTACCCCCCATCCCCACACACAAAGAGGCCCACCCCACACCCGAAGAGCCACCATGGAACAATCCTGACAATGATTACTACGCCTTGCAAAAACAAACCCCCCAACAACAAACCCAAAAACCCAACTATCCCCCCCACCCTGCACCCCTGCTGCAGCTTACAAAGCCCCCCCAACTTGCAGTGTGCCTGTCGCCCTACCAAAACCCAAATCTACAAAAAGTACCTTGAGGGAGGAAAGAGCCCCCATCATCCTCCCGCGACCCCCCGTATTTACTGCAATCAGTTCAAGTCATTATCTAGACCCAAATCAAGTCAGTTCGGCTCCAAAGGCATCAACCCTGCCCATCCCGGCCACTGTCGCTGTCTGCGGCAGCGTCCTCACCAGTCCGCCGTCGGGGCAAAGCGTCCAACCATTCACCGGCCATAGCAGGCGACTCAAAGAAAAAAGTTCGGTCTTCGTACACCACACGTAATCTTGCAGGGAAAAGCATGGCATACTTCAGGTCCCTCTCCCGAAGCCGTCTCTTCACCCCCAGGAAACTCTGCCGTTGCTTTTGCACCAGTTGGGTGAAGTCAGGATAGAAACTCACCGACGCGTTCTGAAAGGGGACCGGCCCGTCACCCGCGATGCTTGCAGGATAGCGTCCCGATCTCGGAAGTGAAAGAGCCGGGCGACAATTGGTCTCGGTGGAGCTCCCACCTTGGGCCTCCCACCCGGCACTCTGTGAGCTCGCTCAACTGCGAAGAACTTCCCAAGGCCCTTAGGCTTCAGATGGTTAAGCACCAAGTCCTCCACGAGCAGGTCTACAGAAATCTCGTCCGAGGACTCCGGGACCCCAATAACGCGCACGTTGTTGCGCCTGGCCCGGCTCTCAAAGTCCTCGAGCCTACGGGCGGAGAGATCACTCTCCGCCCGCAGCTTACGAACCTCAGTCTGAAGTTCGGAGACATCATCAGCGAGGCCCGTGGTCTTGAGATCAAGGGCTTTAACCCGTTCATTGGTTTTGCCCAAATCCGCGCGGATCAGGTTAACGTCCACCAAGATGGTATCCACTTTGTGCGCCAGGGCATCAAACTGTCTCCCAATCGAAGCCTGCATCCCTTCGAGCGCGCCCATAACATCCTGCAACGAGAGCTCCGAGGCTGAGGGCGAGGCAGTCTTCTGCACCTCCAGCGACTGGCTCGATCCACCAGGTGACCCCTTCTGCTGGGCATAGCGATCCATATTATTAGCTTGAGTATATGCTCCCCGCCTAGTAGCCTTGGGTTTCAGCCGATCCACCTCTGCTTTACCCGACATGTCTGGCACCAAGCAGGCCGGTGCAAAAGGACGGCCCTCTCTCAGCAAGAGGGATCAGGAGAAGTCAGATCTGCAATAGCCAGCCAGAGTAGGGCTCAGAGCGTCCAGAGGATAATAAAGCAGCCAAAAGCGCTCCCGGGCCAAGGCAGACAAAGAGCGAGAAAGTGAAAGTGAAAGGACGAGGTCCTCCGTTCGACAGTTCACACCTCGCCTGGCCGCTGTTGTTCAATTAGAGGTCGGGCATCCTGCCAACGCCAGCCCCTGGCATCCCTCGGAGATAGGCCTCAATCTTCCGCCGTGCACAACTCCGGTTCCCGGTGGGCGATCCGAACTCGGGCAGCATCATTCGCCTCCAGAACGAGTCATCTGCAAGATGCCGTGCATATAAAACAGGATTGAAGACAGGATAGTCGACGGAGGGCGCGTGGGTCTCGGGAGCTCACGCGGCCATCTTGGTCAAGCGCTAGGCTCCTCCATGATATACATTCTTAAATTCATTATTGTTTAGCAATACAGTACTACTCAACTACGTTATTTCCAGTGAATACCGGCACTTGTGTAATAATCAAACTGTTCAGTAGCTCCGTTTGCATGGGGAGTTAATGGGCATCCATTTTTTTTATTGTTTTTTTGTCTTCCATCTGGTTGCCCATAAACATGTCGTTACTGTCTATACTACCCTCCTCTGTAACAAATATTCCAGCAGTGCTAACACAATAAATTATACCATTTCAAAAAAGAAATCCCATTAAACATACAACAACTTCGAAATCTAAACCACCAGAGGTCTGCTCACCCAAGCGTGTGGCATTAGTTTAACACATCATAGTCAAAAGTCGACGGGGGGGGGGGGGTAAATGGCAGGGGGGGGAGGCCCAAACCTCAACAGTGGAAAAAAGGAATTACAGAGTCATGATACCTAACAGAACATCCTTAGCGATCCCTCAGAGTCAGTGGCAGAGGAGATCTGAGCTTCTTTCAGTGTATGACGTTGTTCCCACATTCTCACCATTTCTGCACAGGGGTTCTGCCAACGGTTTACGTCGTTTTGTAACCCTATCATTTCATAGCAAGGCTTGTTCCTCTGCTCTGGCTCAACGTGTAATGTCTTCTTCCCAAGTCACCATTAGCGGGGGATGTTTTGATTTCCAAACAAGAGCTATCCGTCTCCATGAAAAAATCAATTTCTTCACACTTTATAGTTAGTTGGACATTTAACTCGTACAAAACCAGAGAAATTCGGCCGTTATAGTTAGTTGAGCTAACTATAACTCGCGTCCCCGCAATGCACTGCTGATGACATCACATATTACATCATTCATGACATGGTCAGTTACATCACTAATGACATCACTGATGACATCTCAAATGACATCACTGGTGACATCACTGATGACATCATCCACGTGATACTCTGATGCACCTCCTCACACCCTAATATAACCTTTGATCCACCCACTCTAAAATACAGACTACCGTTTTCAAAACCATAGACACACCAGTACCAGTTACTACATACCCACTCACTGATTCCTAGGTCTACACACTCATCCACTCATTCACCTAGACAGTCACTCATACATGCAGTCACTCATCAATACAGTACTATCATATTCACTCATACACCTTTACAGACACTCACACACTGACACTCATCCATAGAGTTACTCACACTTCTAGTCAGTCATGCAAAGAATCAATCACATTCCCATTTACTCATCAATACAGTTATACACACACCACCTCACATTCATAGATACTAACACATACTTACTCTCTTATACAATCACTGATACAAGCACACACTTATCCTTACAGCCACTCTCAAAATCACTCACTCTCGCATATAGTCATTTATATACTCCAACACTCACATATACTACCTTTCACATATGTAGTTGCTCACACATGTACCACTGAAACATCCATTCACTCACCAACACACCCATACACACACTCACCCACCCATACAGCCCTTCACAGATGCACTCTTTAACCCATACACCCAGTGAATCACCCACTCACACATCTACGTACAGAGTCACACAGCCCCCACCCACCCATACAGACACTCAGGCACCCATACGGATACTCAGACAACCAATCAATAACCCATATAGACACTCATGTAGGTATTCACCAACCCATTCAGCCGCTTACACACCAACTGACAAACTGATATAGACATTCACACAGTTTAGTCACTAACCCATGCATTCAGTCAGACACGTTTAATCACTCACTTATACAGTCAGTCATGCACCTACTAAATCATCCATTCAGATACTTATACGCCCACTCATTCTTCATACACCTTGGCATTTATATATATAAAACATATTTAAACTTTACAGGAACACACAGTCACTGGATGATGTCATCATTGATGTCATTTGAGATGTCATCAGTGATGTCACTGACCATGTCATCAATGATGTAATATGTGACGTCATCAGCAGTGCATTGCGGGGGCGCGAGTTATAGTTAGCTCAACTAACTATAACGGCCAAATTTCTCTGGTTTTGTATGGGTGAAATGTCCAACTAACTATAACGTCCCTGAAACCTGTAGTTTTATTCAGTGAATTTCTATGGTTTTTTAAAATGCAAATTTCTAACTATAACGTCCCTGAAACCTATGTTTTTTTCAGGGAATTTCTAAGGTTTTTTACAGACCACGCCCCCTTTCTCCATCACTATGCAAACGTGCATCTTGGCGCATTCTAAGTTGGGGAATTAAGTCCCCTTGAATACTGAGGGTCCCTAGGGGCCAGCTAGCCCACAAGGTACCTCCAGTAAGCCCCACACAGCTGGATTGCTGAGAGTGGTACGAGGCCACACACCCTTTTTACACCACTCTGCAAACGTGCCTTCTGGCGCACTGCTGCTAGGGGGATGAAGTCCACTTCAGTCCTGACGTCTTCAGGACACAAGAGGACTTCATCACCCACCCCCCGTGAGGCCCCCCAACATAATTAAGCATGCCCCGGGTAGGTGGCGGTTCCCGGGGCAGCGTGGGGGGGCAAAGGAGCCCCCCATGCATTTTCAAATAAAGCCCCAGAGAGGTGGCGGTCCCCGGGGCTGCGGGGGGCCACATGCCCCCTGCACATAAATAACAAAGCCCCAGGGAGGTGGCAGTCCCCGGGGCTTGGGTACCCCCGTTACATAAATTGGGATTGCCCACGGGACCTGGCCCACCCGGGGGCTTTAAAAAACAAAGAGCAGCAGCCTGCGGTCAGGGTGTTTTTACCCTGCCCTCTTTTCTTCTGTTTTAATGTTCCTCTCACTTTTTTCCTTCTCCCTCGGTACCGAGTGACAAGATGGCTGCCAACACTTCCTGATTTAAAGTGTTTGAACCAATCAGAGCCAAGATGGTGCTTGGGAGTGCTCAGCCACTCAGATCTCACAATTCTCAAATATCAATATCTGTAATTATTTAAATGTCTCAAAAACTACTGAACCGATTTACACCACTTTAAAAAAGCGTGCTTTCTGGCCCAAGAGCTATCTGTTTGCCAAATTTGGTGTAATTCCGTTCAGCAGTTCAGGCTGTAACCATGTCTAAAGTTTCCTATGGAAATTACCATGGAGAAAACACATTTTCAGGCCCCCTTTTTTCTCAACCCCCGCTTGACGAATCACCCCGAAACTTTCAAGACAGGAGCTGGCCTGAGTGAACAATTAGTTTTGACAATTTCGTGACGATTCGTCAAACGGCGCCAAAGTTATCGGCAAATCAAAAAATGCTTTTCCTATGGAAACTAGGTCCTAACTATAACTACCTACTGGCTACCGCCAGTAGGTGATATACATATATACATATTTGCAAATATATATGTGAGTGTGTGTGTGTGTGTATATATATATATATATAGATATATGTTTTGGAGGGGGAAATCCTTTCTTACGACTTACCTCCCTGTACCACATCCCTCCTTAGAACACTATAATTGCGCTTGCATCCCTTTACCTCTACTCACCATCAAACCTGAAAATGGTACTTCCTTTTTACCTCTCTTTACCTCACTCAGCCCTTAGCCCTAAAATCACTGTTACCTCCCTTTACCTCTACCCAGTCCTAAACCCTAAAATTACCCTTACTTTCCCTTTTACCTCCCTTTACCTCTACCCACCTCTGAACCGCAAAATCACTCTTACCTTCCTTTACATCTACCCACACCGTAAACAACTTTTTACATAACATAAAAATTATGTTATTTAAAATAAGAAATACCTTCATGGTAAAGTACTACGTCGTAAAGGTAGAAATACTAACCTGCATGATGCTTACCTGCATGGTTGCTGTAACTCCACAAGCTCTACTCAGGGCCTGAATAGGAGTACTGTGGATTTTGATGAATGGATAGAGGAGAACAGAGTGGCAGAAAATCTTATTCCAGACTGTATATAAACACCTAAAACAGGTAATTACAACTTTTGACTGGTAATTACAAGTTATGTTCCTGGAATGAGACGTTGCAGGGGCTTGGGAACGTTTAATCTGATTTCTCTGGGTTTAGATGTTGGGAAGAGCGGGGCCCCAGACCACAGAATCCGGCCCAGGACTCTGAGTGTGGCTGACTGTGCTCTTTTACCTGGCTATGTTGCTTTGGAGGGGTGTGGGAGTGGAGATCCAGGGAGGGCCTGGGCCTAACTTGGGGATCATTCTATGAACCTTCTATGGTGCTGCCGACGGCGACCAGGTTGTGCTATGGCCCCCTCTCATTGCCCCCGTTTCTGCAAAGGATTCACTGGATATGCATCCACACAAGATGAAACCAAACACCAGATCTGGAATTTTTGGATCAAGAGTTTGTGGACTGGGCATTACTGCATATGACATTTTTGGACCTGGTGATTCTGGGTACTAAGACCTGGAACCCTCATATTGGCGAGTGATGAAATTACACCTGGAGTTACTTCTCGAGGTGGAATATCACCACTCGTAATTAGGGCATTTTTCTACACCTTTAGCTTACTCTGCTCTATATTCATTCCTCTAGGCTTGCCCCAATCCCTTTTAACCTTTACTGATTTTAAAGCCACCTCCCCGTGCCGAATGGCTATTCCACACCTTGACTGGGAACTTTTGTATCACCTGTAAAAATTACGCTTACATGTGGATGCTCTTTACAATATGTTTCAATGACGAAGCAGATAGGTGTGTCAGATAAAGCAAGAACTCACAAAGTCAATTCTGCTGATCCTCCAGAGCTGTGGCAGATCCTGGAACTGCAAAAACATTTGCCGCAGACTCACCACATTGATGCATGCAAGAACTGCCTGCAAAGAAGAACAGGGGTAGCATTACAAGAGATGCAGTGTGAAGTGAGGTGTTATTGCTTCAGCAGTGTCTTATTGCCTGATTTTAATAACTAGAAAATTCCAAAAATGTCTAATAATAGAAGCCAACATTTCATAAACCTCCCAAAAATGCTCAGAGTGTGTTTAAAGTATCACTGTAAGGGTGAAATCACACAAAGAATTGTAAACTGGATGACAACCATTTTTTCTCAAGAACATCTCTCAGAGGTCCTCTACTGCGTTTTCTCATAGTACAGCTCTTACAAATGTGATTGGGTGGTCTACATTTTTTTAATACTCAGTCTTATAGATCACCATGGAGAAAATCCTGGGGAGGAGATATGTACTAATGGCTAGAGATGCTGACTTTGGAACTGGGAGCCAGGCTTTAATCTGGACATCTGCTTCACATCCTGTGATTCTGGTCAAATCACTTAGGGCCTGATTACGATGATGGTGGGAAGAGTCCCACCATCGCATTTTCAGAGGTCCTCTTGGCTGCTTCATTTGCGGTCTGACCACGCTATCATGAAAGGGAGTGGGAACTCCGCCCCAAGACCGCCACCTCTTCTGATATTTATCCTCCCGCGGCGGCAGAGGCAGCCTATGTAGGGGGTCCTGAGCAGCCTACCGCCAGCCCAATCAGGACTTGCCTTTCCACCGACCTGTTCCTGGCGAGGACACCACCATGCGAGAGTTGGCAAAAAGGCAGGTAATGAGCCGAATAAATGGCTCAAGGGCAAATGTGCCCATGTGTAATATAGCTGGTGCTAATGTAGTGCCTTCCAATGCCTTCAGGTTGGGTGCACACAATGGTTCACTTGCACAACAGAATGCAAGGAAACAGTGCGCCCGAATGGCTGAAGGCACCGCAGTGTGGCTGGCATTGGCGTCCGGCTCATTTCCTAAGCTGAAGCGTCCCCCGCCATGACTTCGCCACCTACACATCGCTAGCCCTGGTGGACACTCATAATACACCGGGCGGGATACTGCAAGCTTGGGGTGTTTTCTAAACTACTTCTGCAGCGGGCTGGTGGTAAGACTGCCTAAGTCGTAATCAGCCCCTTAATCTCCCCATGCCTTAAAGATTTATAATGTAATCTGGTTCTCAGTTAAAGTGCTCTAATGCTCTTGGGCCAAGCTCACTCTATATAAAACTGTAAAAACAATTCTACTAAACCTCATACTTATTAATTTCCATGTTTTCGTCATGGAAATCAACTAGGTTTAGTTCTTAAGTATTAAAATGTGTAGACTTTTCTAAAAAATTAAAAGACTCCTAAATGGGCAGGCTTTCAAATTTGTTTCCCAAAATGTTAAGTGAATATTAAGTAAATGCTCCTAGTGAATCCATCCTTTCTTTTCATGGAAGGTGCTTTTGAGAACATGGGGTCATCACTAGGTTACAAGATGAGGTATGATTTGTAGTATCTTTTTTTTAAATATGTAAATATTGCGTGAAAATATTTTCGAATTAATGGTTTTAATGGTGTATAGAGTCATAATCAATAAATTAATTATGCTGCACTTGAAACAAATTTACTAAGTCACTTGGATGTGTAATTAATACTGTGAAGTAGTTATGCCACATGCTCATCTTGAGCCTGCTCCTCCCCCATCCCAATCAGTGTCCCGCTACAAGTTTCACTCCCCTCGTTTCCGCAGAGCACCAAGTGACTGATGTCAAAGATGGACAACTGTGTCAGGAAGTGTATATTGTGAATGAAGCTTCCATTGTGTACCTAAAGTATCATGTTCAAGCACTTCCGCTGGAAGTTCCGTTGTAGGTGTGCTAATTCTATGAGCCATAGTCTAAGAAATGTTTCCTTTTGAGTTATACATCTCCGCAGTGCAGTTGCTGAAGAAGATTTTTCTTACCTTAAGAGATGGGTTAGTACTAAAGATTTAAAGCATTATGTTGCTGTTTCTGATTTCCCATTATGACCCTAGCAATGATCATACCATGCTAAATTTGCTAAATCTATTAATAGCTTGTGTGCATTGTCTATGATACTCCCTCGGTCTTGGGATCTGCTCCTCTGTTCCTCTCTTTTGGGGGTGACTTTACATTTTCCTCCTCAGACTCTGTCCTTTTGTTCCTAGATTTTTTATTGGGATGATGTCATTACTCTTTATGAGTTTGAGTCTAAGGTTTTTGCCTAGACTTGCCTAATTAGGGTTTTTACTAAGTTTTATAACTCTATAGTTCTGTATTTGGGCCTTCATGGCAATTCATGCATTTTTCTCTGTACCAACTTTATTGATAATTCTCTAATAAATCATTTTTTGCCATTTTGTTTTTATCTAAAACTTAGTTATTAATACGTCCATATATATTCTGTTTTACTCTGCTAAATTGTACTTTTTGATGAGGAGTGTAGTCTCTAACCACTAGATCAACTGAAGATCTTGGAGCCAAAATGATTAGGTAAAAATTGGGGTGTTTAAAACATTGGGGTTCAGGGGATTGTTGGGGTTCGGGTCCTAAGATTCAAGAGACGCGAGCAGTAACTCAATTGATCAAGCATGACGGTGTGGAAAGAAACGTAACTTGGAAGACTTTTTAGCTACCCCTTTGATGCAACATCCAAGAGCAACTAATTTGATTGCTTACCCCACATTGACGCCAAAAGGGAGTATTTTTCCATTTGTTAGGCAAGGTTTACTTGCATCACATTGTAAACTTTCCACATTCCACATACTATATACTCTGTTGCTTCATAACTAGAGTTGAGCTACAGGAATAATTATACATGTAGCTTTAAGAATGTAGTAGTGGGCAAAACATTTGCCTACAAATGAACAAGTGAAATATTCACATTTACATACTGCTCTTCCTCTTCACTGGACAAATTATATTATAAATGTGATGACCTGGCATGAGTGGGTCTGCAGAGGAAGTATTTCTGTTCTCTGAAAGCAAAAACCATGACTATTCAGACAAACTGAACTATGTATTTCTTGCTGTTTCGCAGCAGTGGACTAGATGATAAAGCTGTATCACCTGAAAGGATTTCAGGGTTATTGGGAGCTAGCATTTTTCCGAATGATTGCAGATACCATCTTGAGATCAGGAAGGCTCAGAGTGTTTGGGTCTTTTGCTTGGCTGTACTAACTAAATTAACCTTCCACCTAAATTCATGAGGTACCATTTATGTCTTGTTCATGTGAAGCAACCCAAACCTAACTGAGTGAGAAGATGGAGTGGAAGAGTATGTCTTACCTTGGGAAGATAGTAAAACAGAGGTCCGACCCACAGGAGCACGACAAGGACCACTATAGCCGTGAAGAACCCTGAAAGCTGAGGAAATTAGGAAAAATATTAATGCTGAGAAAGTACACAGAGCTCAGCATTTGTAAAGTCAGACATCAGAGTACAACTGGAATGTTGGATCAAATGGGTCGTTTAAAAGCTGCCAGTGGGTCTGAAAGCCTACTAGGGTTTGGATCCATCTAAATGACCTTTAATATTCAGCACCATTTGTAAAAATGGTCACAACTTTAATTTATAAAAATCTTTCTCTTTTTTAGAACAATGGTGTGGATGAGACTGCAGAAAATATTTTCTGGCTTTCTGTCTGCTCACCTGGGTGTTGGCACCAGCGCTTTCTAGGATATTGGTGGTAGCCAGTGTTGCCGAATTGGGAAAACACTTGAACAGAGAAGAAATAAAGTTGGAAATCCCATGAGCTAGCAGCTCCTGTCAAGAGACAAAATCACAAAAACTAAGGTATGTTACACAGCAATTGAAAAGGCTTCAGCAAGACTGAGGCTGCCGGTGGCTTTGCCAGAAAAGGGGAGGGTTTGGTACATTTTCTTTCAGGATGTGGCTTGGTACAATGATCAATATTTAGATTTTAAGGTACTAATGACATTATTTAGAAAAACTCCAGTGGCATATTAGGAGTCTCCATAAACTAACATGACACATTTGAAATATTGAGAAAACCAATCAGGTGAAATTGGAGGGAAAAACTGAGAGATTTCCGGTGCCCTTTGACATGCAGTTGAGTACCAAGATTGTCAACAGGATGTAAACAATAACATTTTCTGATTCTGATTAAAAAGTCTGCTAAACCTTTGTGAGAATTTTACAAGAGTAGGTGAAATGGGGAACACGCAACACTGTGAAATGTGTGTGCTTCTCACTGAGGTTACTAAATCTGATTCAATGTTGGAGATGCAACCGCATAATATTTATAGAAATGTTTCACAACTGGATGGACAGGCCACATTTGATAGCTCAATGAATGTCCGCTATTCTACAAGCGTTTCCCTTTTTTTGCCCTCTTGAACCCCCATTCTGTCCATTTGTAGAAAGAGTTCTTCTTTATTGTTCCAAACTTCCATATGTTCGTCTTTTTAAGATTAGCAATAGTGAGGCAACTGGAATCTTGCAGCAATGAAAAAAATGCATACTTTGGGATTTTAAATTGTAGCCACATAATTGGTCAACTGCTGCATATTCCGATTTCAGCAAAAATGCTGCTGTTCATAAATCCTATGAGTAAAAAGATACCGTTGAGCACACTCAAGAAATGCATCTGTCACCCTGCAAATGTCACTTGCCAATCCTTCAAATCGCAATAGCTCGTCTAGCTCCAAACATACTATGAGCTATAGTATTAATGTTGCAAATGAAAAAGTTAGTTTCCTGTAACACCACTTCACCATTCCGGATATCTTTATTACGTTCAAAATTCCCTGTAACGCCAGTTCACCATTACAGGTATCATTAATAAATTCAAAAGCACTAATTGTCTTTGCCTCTGGTGAAGAATCGTTCAACACTTCTTAAGCAAAGATAAATAAATCTCTACGATTATTAAAGATAAGGCTTAGAAAAGACCGCACTTTTTTAAAAAGAGTAAATATTAAAAAAAAACATACATATATGAAGCAACCCATTCGATAATAAAAAAAGGGGGTTAAAAATGCATGTGGGGGAACAGTGAAGCAATATGAAGGAGTGAGACTCTATGACGGACCTGTATGCGAGCAGTGAATCTGCTCCACTCCTTCGCATGTCCAGGACCACTGCTTTGGGTCTGACCCTCCACCCACTGTCCCTGCTCAGCTGCCAGCATGGTTTAATCTCAGCTATTACACATGTCCACATTCTAGGGCCCATTGTCCCCACCCTGGTTCCGTGCACACCCTTCCCTGAGGCACAGCAGCGAGCTCTGGCTTGGGATCTAGGCTGAAAGTTCCCCATTACATCTGAACCTGCATTTCATCTCAACCCTCTTTTGTCACAAACGTGCACTAATTTCCTACCTGGTTGGGGTCAATGGTGTACCTGTGCTTCTCTGCATAGATCATGGCCAGTGAGACAGAGACTGCGTAACCCACGAACGTGATGGCCACTGTGTCGCCCAGGACGTCTGGCAGGACCTCCATGGAGGGGAGTGTGGGGCTGGGGAATCTGGATGAAAAAGAGGGGAGATGGCTGATTGCACCCCTCAATGAGACAGTCAAACCCACAGACACCAAAGAAGCAAAGCAACTCAAAGCTCTGTCCCAGAGGTTAAAACCAAGGGTGGCGTTTCCTCACACACGCTCAAACTCATGCATACCTCTGTCTGTTATTGCTGGCGTCAGAGTACACAGCTGTGTACATGGCATTACCGACAAGCATCAGGGTTCCACATACCTTCCCACCATACGTCACACCAATGACCAGTCTCCAGGACCCTACAGGCCATACCTTCATAAACACAATTGTTGACACTAATGCCTTGAAGTGAGTCACTACCTCTGCATGTGGCACTAATGACACTGACTGGCACTGCAGACACCAGGCCTGCATAAACCTCATCTACATAAAGTTTATAACACGACTGCTGACACTAAAGACCGGGGTCCCAGGCACCCTCGGTCCAGCACTGCTTACCCGGCCGGCAGCTGCCCCACGATCTGAATATCGAAACGGCTTTCGAGATTGGAGGCAAAGGTGATGCCAGTTGCCAGCAGGACCTGTGAGGGGAGCACAAGAAAGAGGCAGAGTGGGTGAGCGGGTATTTCACTAGCACGGTGCCTCACAGAATACAGATCACTTTTAGGTGCTAAACAGAACTCTTTTTATTGGGTGACCTCTGACCTGATAAGTAAAATCAGAGGTCATCAAATCAGTGCTGCAGCAAGAACACCCCCTTCTAGATACTGTACTTCATGTGTGAGTCCCAGCTGGCGAACCGTTGGTCCAATGAAGAGCACAGTAGATTGTTGATGTCAGTAGAGGACAGTAAAATCAGTTCAATGTTTTTATGTGCCTTTGCCCGAATGCCTACTGTAGGGCATTACCCTGCCTTACCTATGTTAAATACGCTGTTCGAGTTATTTACACTGTGCGTCTCACACTCCCCTCCATGGGAGGACTTCTACTCAATGGCGTGGCCTGGGTATCTTGGACACTAATGCAAGCAAGGCCAATGGGCCTCCTGCCCACCCCCAATCGCGGGTCTCTTTTTAAGTTTGAAAGCTTTAGTCAATCAATAACACACGTTTCAATAATTATAAGAAAAGTAATGCAACACACAGCAACGTGTGAAGGTAGTAAAATAACGGGGTAGCGCTGTGTTAAAATGCAACATACTGAAGCTTTCTGTGTTTTTTAAAACTTTTATAAGAAATGAAGCAATTTATGAAAAGAAATATACAGAAAAGATAATAGAAAAGAAACAGATTAACGAAGACCAAGTAGAAAATAGTGGTAGCAAAAAATAGCGCGGAGTAGTAATATCAAGTAATAAAGAAAGAATGCAGAGAAGTAAGTGAATAATGAAGTAAATAATGTGAAGGATAGAGGTAGTGTATGTTTAAGGCTGTTTCAAAGTTTCTGAAGTAATAGTAGATCCATGCAAAACATTTTTACAAACATTATTTAAAAAGGTTAATATTGGGAGCCAAAACAATTCTCTTTTGACTGAAATATTTGAGGAACCCACAAACAATCTATTCAATTTATGATGGGAGCACCTGCGCATATCATCAAACTTTAAATGAAATATTTGAAAAGCACTTCCACTTGATTATTTTCTGGAAAGCAATTGCAAAGATCTAACAACTTATTGTGAAATAAGATCATATCAGTGGGATCTGCGAGACTACCACAAAATAGTCAGTGATACTAAAAGAGGACGAAGTATGCAAAACCATCCTCTCTTGATTCCACACCCTTTGCCAGTAGGTGGATACCAAAATAACCTATGCAATAAATTCCTATTAGATTCATCACTCGACCAACAATCATTACGGGTTACTTGAGAAAATTTAGTGGACATGGAGGGAGTGATATGAAGCCTATTATAAATAAGAACAATGTCTGAGTAGTAGTGGCAGCCCTTGAGGTTTTTATGATTTTTTTCCCCAGAGTTTATCCCAAAAAGACACTGGTAAATTAAGACCAAAATCCTTCTCCAAGAGCAATTCAATGTTAGATTTGGGCTTTAATATATGTTGAAGAAAAATACATTTATAAATAAGAGAGGCTTTAAGAAGAGAGGTTAGGAGTTGAGGTAGACCAATGATAATAGAAGATTCACGAGAGTCATGTAAAGAATAAAGAAGATTCAACACTATGTTTAATGGAAGAGAGTACAGAGATTGAAGTGAAGTGGGACATTAAAACTGTGAACTTTCCTATCCTCGTCCCCCTTACCCTGTGTTTTGCTTCCCTTTTTCTGTCCCTTACTCGTTGTTATCTCCTTCTCCATGGCACATTTAATTGTGGCCTTTTCTCTTCCTTTGCACCATTTGCTCCTCATTTCCCTTCTTCTTTCTCTCCTCGTTCCTCGTTATTCCCTTCACACATTCTGAAATGTTTTCGTCTTTGCCTCCCCTATCTTTCATTCACTGCTTTCATCCCTTTCTCTTCTCTATTTCTCCCTTTCCTCTTCTCCCCTTGTATCCCACTCAACCTCCCTGAAAAGTAAACATAGAGCGAGGCCCCAGGTCAGCTGTGTTTTATAAGTTTTGAGCTGTGGCCTTTAAAAAAATGCAGCCTGGTGCAGGGCAGGCTGGACCCCACCCCATCTCCTAGCCGCAGTACCACTGCACCAGTTGCACCACTGCTAGCTACGCCCCTCCTTTACCCTCGCATTGACAAACATATCAGTGAAAACATAATTTGAGTGATACTCCTGATTCTCTCTTCTGTCTGCTAGTCTCAAGTTGTGATCTAAAGTCTCACTCAAATATGTTTTCACAGATAAGGTAGTCAATTCAAGGAAAAAGGAGGGTGGTAGCTATCAGTGGTGTAACTGTTCATTACAAGACGGGAGGCTACCATTATGCAATAAACTTTTATTGCTACCCCAACATTCAGCTGTTTAAAGAACATACATTACATCATGAATAAAAACATTCCAATAAGAACTTTCAAAACAGCTTATAACTCCATGGTAACTAAGCATCTTCCTCTTTTATTTGCTGCTCCTCTACTGTTCAGTATGTATTCACCATACTGTAGCTTAACGTAGCTTGTATTGGTACTAATTATAAACTGTTTTTCTTACCTTAGATTTTCTAAGGTAAGTGTCATAGTATTCTTTCTTTTCACTCCCCTCCAATTTTTGGTTGGGTTAATATTCTATTTTTGTACTCTTAAGCCTCTTATTTTGATTTAAGAGGTATTTTAGGGCTGTCTCTGATGGCTTTAGGTTATTATCTAGAACTAGCAGTGCTCTGTGGACACGGGCTGTTACCCGTGGTCACCGCTATTCTTTTTTTAACCGCGCGGCTCAGAAGGATGCCCAGCCTGAAGTCAAACTTCTCTCTGACTAGAATAGGGAAGGAGAGAAAGAGCTGTGGGGGCACAGGGTACTTCCTGTGGCCTCCCGCTATTCTTTTCTTTTCAGCCGCGTGTCTTGTAAAGGCGCACAGCTTATGTGAATCCTCCCAGAATCGGGAGGCAAAGGAAAAGCCCTTGCCATTCGTCGGCAGGGTCGGGAGTTAAGGGTAAGCCTAAGCAGCTACCCGTGACCACTTGAAATCTCTTTCTCCCATCTTCAGAGACACGTAGTCTGCACAGGAGCATTTTTCAAATACAGAAACAGGTTGTAGTATACTGCTCAGTCAGGATGTGTTTATATTAGAATGCTTTATGTGGTCTTCCTCCACATCTATATCACTTTTCTTGTAGCACATCGTGCCGTGTGCCGTGCCGCACACCTTTCACTCCAATTTTTGTGGGGATTTTCATTTAGCAAGGTAACTGTACTTTATAGTGCTTATTTACATAATGTTACTTTTACCTACTTTACAGTGCCTTCTTTCTAAAACCCCTGTAGTAGAATTTCCCTAAGGCATGTGTCACGATAGCTTACACGCTATTTATTTTTCACTTACATATCCCCTTTCATGGGATCTAAGACAGTTTGTATTTTCATTACATGGTACCTGTATGTGATTTTACATTTTCCTACTGTCTAGTGGATTTATTTTCTAAAATCCACCTAGGTGTATCTCACACACCTCCCTTACGCCTTTAAAGTGTTTTTCCTTTCTTTCTTCTGCACTTACTGTTCTTTTCCATTTTCTTTCTGCTCGCCACCTTCACAATGGTCTGGCCAACCAGTGTGCCCTGGTGGTGATTTGTATATCAACTTCTTATTCTTGTTTTTGCGCCTCCATTGCCGCGCAAACTTCTTCCTTCATTTCCTTGCTTGTTTTTCCTTACAGTACTCTTCCCTTACAACTTCGTCTTATTCACATCTGTTGTCTCCGTTAAAGGGGGAAGAAGGGTTCTATACATGCTTTGCTTTCATTGTTCATACTTCTGTGCTTTTCTCAGTGCTTTTCTTTTAAAAGGTTCAAAATGTATTACACATTCATTAGGCATTTTAAAACGTATCATTATTTCATTACGTGTTTTAAAATGTATTAGTTGTCACAGGATGTATGTCGTTACAACGCACACTTTTACAACGCATGCACTTACAACGCATTTTTTACAACGCAACATCCACTACAACGCATTCCATTACATAGCATGACACTACAACGCATTTTTAAAAACTACCTTTACAACGCATTCCATTACATCGCATACTACCTTTACAACGCATACCATTACAACGCATAATATTAAATTGCATTTAAGGTAAGTATTGGATAGTATAGGGGTAAAAATTACTATTCTAACTCCAGGGGGTGCAACAGTAGGGTAAGTGTTGGATTGCGTTGTAATGGGATGCGTTGTAAAGGTAGTATGCGATGTAATGGAATGCGTTGTAAAGGTAGTTTTTAAACATGCGTTGTAGTGTCATGCGATGTAATGGAATGCGTTGTAGTGGATGTTGCGTTGTAAAAATTTCGTTGTAAGTGTAGTGCGTTGTAATAGTTGCGTTGTAAATGTTGTTCACCCTTGTCACATCACTTCAAGATTTATTCACCTTATCCTTTGATCGTAACCTTTTGTTGTTCCTCTTTGAAGTCTCCTTTCTCATTGCAAAGAAGGGAGAAGATGTAGTATACTGCTCAGTCAGGATGTGTTTATATTAGAATGTTCAAGGTTAAAATGTTGATGATTTAGTCAGTTGCTGAATGGGCTGAGCAGATACAGACCGCTCCTGGTGGGGCTCTTCTATTATACAACTTAATACCAAATAAACCTACGTGAAAACTACCAAGACGGGACTACTTCTTGTAACATTACACAGGTCTAATCTTACATGCAGTCATGTTTGCTCGGGCTTAGGCCATTTTAGCAAGAAGCATATAACGTAACGTGTTGCTCTAACAACGCGGGTAGCACAAGCTCTTAACCGCCCAATCAGCTGCACCGGTAATAGAAAATTGTTGCAGGCAGCTGAAATTAAGGTTTTTGTGGGATACTCTTAGGGGAAAAAGGGTAAATGATAAAGGAAAGGGAAAGGTATATTCCCATGGGCAGGTTAATACTCTGACCCCCTTTAGGTAGTTCCTTTTCGTTAGACATCATGTCTGATAATGAAGTGCAGAGAACTCTTGATCCTCTCCTCAATGAAAATATGGTTATGAGATTTATTTGAGAGGGAGTTTAAGTCATCCCTGAAGGAGGCGGTGGAAGCCGTTCTTAATAAAAGGAAAGAGGTTTCTCCTGCTGAGGGGGGCTCCTTTGTACTTTCAGAGGACGAAACCCCTTTGTCTAGAAAAGGAGGTAAGGACTCAAAAAGTCCAGACACATGACTACTGAAGTACTTTCTGTGGGCAGACTGAGCGCTGCAAAAGAAAGAGACCAATCTTTGGGTAGCCTGAGTGCTACAGATCAGCAAGGTGTACATAGCTGGACAGTTTAAAAGAGTAGCCATATTGGCGTAATTAGCATGGGTCTGCCTTGCGAAACAAAACGATCGAGTGACCTTCACGGCACAAGAGACCGCAGTTTTCAAACTGATGACAAATATCCATTTGGAATGGACTTTGAGGGAGAGGCTGCAGAATATGTTTCCGCTCTACCAGAGACCGTAGATAATGATTTCCTCCATGAGGACCCGGACCAGCCTTTTAGTTCAGATGCAATAAAAGACCCTTCGGGTGTGGAAATGTTTAATCCTACCCATATCACACATCCAAGAGGGTCAGATTGGTGGCCTATGGACCACGTAACATCTTTTATTAAGTTCTGGATTCGTACGTCCCTTGATAAGGAGACACAAAATTAAATGAGGGTTGAGTTTCCCAGGCCTTTCCTCGATGACAAATCAGGGATGATGCCTAATCTAGATCCAGAGTTACTGACCTTCCTGTTTAAGACAAGAAGGGACCCTAGAAAGGTACTTGAGCGCTGCCTTAAGCAGTGCCAAGATAAAGTTTTAGACACTCTGGGCCCACTTGCCAGAATACTGGATTTGGCGGAAGAGGCCTTATTTACTGGCATCCAGGTGGACGTGGAGCTTATAGTTTCTCCGTGGCTGGAGTCAGCAGGATATCTGCCTCCTCTGGAAGGCCAATGCTGGCATAACTGCTGAGCGTAGGTGATCTATCTTAATGAGAATGAACCCTAAGTCGGGAGATCTTGCTAAAAAGAAGACCCAAGGAGACCCAAATGGTCTACTCTTCGGAGAGAATTTGATCAAAACACTAGGAAAATATGCCTTGACTTTTTCTGCCTTCAGTAAGGCACAAACTGACAAATGAGGCACATGTTCAACAATAGGGTTTTTGGAAGGGCTGACAGCATGGAACTGGCTGTCAGCGGTGGCCAACAGAGGTCCCAGTACTACCAGCAGGGCCAGCAGGGTTATGGAAGGAATTTCCAAGCAAACAGTAGTTTTCCCCGCAAAGAGGTCAAGCCCCTCGCGCACGAGGCAAGGGGGGCAAATTTCAAGGAGCTGGACTTCAAGGTAAGATATTTCCCGTAGGTTTTTCCCACTCAAGGGTAGGGGAAATGATATGTTTTTCACCCCAAATTGATCAGCCATAACAAACGATTCTTGAGTGGTGCAGACTGTGGGGGGTTTCAAGATAGAGTACTGGCAGTCAGCTTACCAAGGGTGTCAGCCAAGGGAGTTTGTCCTAGATCAGGAGCAATAAGCACTGGTTGATTCAGAGGTGGTTCAAATGTTCCTCAAGGGAGCAATTTGCAAGGTGTCTAACCCAGAAAAGACTATTGTTAGTACGGTCTTCCTAGTAAAGAAAAAGGTCAAGGTAGGCGTCCAGTGATAAACTTAAAGGAACTGAACATGTTTCTATTTTACATATACTTCGAGATGGAAGGAATCCATCTTTGTGGGACATTCTGCAAGAAAAAGATTGGCTTGTGAAGTTGGATCTCAAAGACACCTACTTCACAGTTCCTCTGGACCTACTTTCTCAGAAGTATTTGTGGTTCAGTTGGAAATGTGTAATTTACCTGTTTTGTTGTCTTCCCTTTGGTCTCTCTTTGGCCCCTTGGTGTTTCACCAAGGTGCTACGACCAGTAGTTGCCTTCTTGAGAAGGAGAGGTGTGTGTTTACTGATTTACCTAGACAATATGCTACTGATGTGTCAAGATCAGGGAAAATTGCTGAAGCACATGAAGTAGACAACGGATCTTTTAGAAGCCTTAGGGTTCATTATCAATGTGGAGAAATTGGTTATGATTCCTACTCAGAGTTCGGAATACCTGGGGTTTCAGATCGATATCATTATGACTCAGTTGCGTCTTCCACAGAAGAAGTTGTCCAAGATCAAGAAGAAGGTAGCTGATGTCCTAACAAAGGATGTAGCTTGTGTTTTAGGTCTGGCAAGAGTGGTTGGCCATCTGTCCTCTTCCTTTCAAGTGTTTGCCACATGTCAATTGCATTACAGGGCTCTGCAGAGGCTGAAATCCTTGGGTTTGAGGAAAAGTCTACAGTACACAGACACAATTCCTCTGCCTCAGGAAGCTAGGGAGGACCTTCTTTGGTGGTGCAGCAACCTGGACAGCTGGAATGGCAAGGCAGTTTCTAGAAATGCCCGGCCTATATGGTAGAGTCTTGTTTGGGGTGCAAAGCTAGGACATATAGAAACTGGGAGGAAGGGGTCACGGTAGGAACTTCCATTACACATAAATTGCTTAGAAATAATGGCAGGTTTAAACGCTCTGATGAGCTTCAAGACTAGGCCTGGGGGGTGAACTTCGCTCTGTTCAGAGAGTTTTCCGCACTCCATGGAGCACGCAGAGTAGGAGTTGGGTTTCTTCCCCGCTCCCGCATGCCAATTTAACGTTGGCGAGCAAAATCCAACACTAGACCACAACCCAGCGAGATTTCTCAACGTGTATGGTCACAACCGATTGCGTTGAGAAACCATCCATTCACGTTGAGGAAGTTGCGGCTTGAGTAAAAAATCTACGAGAGCGGCAGAAAGAAGCAGCACCCTCTTGTGCTGTGCATGGTACTGTTTGCACAGGACAAACACCCAGTGTTAAAAATCAGTGCAAACGGCGTGACTTAATGCACTCTACTGCTTGTAGAACTCCGCGTAGAGCGGCAGAGATTTTTGGTCACTTCGCGGAGTTACGCATAGCAGAACTCCCTGAACTCCACCCAGGCCAATTCAAGACCACTCTAAGAAACAGTGTTCTGTTGATCCGATAGAACAATTTTACAGCATTATTTATATTTACATTTTTATTTACATCATTTGTGTGCATGGTGACCCGAAGACAACCCCGTAGGAGGCAGCATACCAACCGAGCAGACCAAGCCCCCCAAGGATAGAGCTATTTAAAAAGCCAGGTTTTGATCGCTTTCCAAAAGCGTAGCTCATTTTCTATCCTACAAATAGCTGGTGGTAAGGTGTTCCAAAGCTTTGCTACATTAACGCTAGAGAAGCGACCACCTCTTCTCATTTTTTTAACAGTTGGGACAGAAGCCAGATGTAAATTCGTGGACCGAAGTCATCTATTCGGAGTGTAGGAAGTGATCAGTTGTTGAAGGATAGGTGGACCATGGCCCTGCAAAGCCCGGTTCGCAATGCAAAGTGATTTAAATTCCACTCTTTGGGCAATGGGAAGCCAACGAAGATCCCTCAGGCATGACAAGCTGACTGTGATCTAGGGATTCCAAGCAGTGTGCGTGCAGCCGCCTTCTGCACCACCTGAAATTTCCAGATAACTCCTTAACTATAAGGAGTTTCCATGGTCCAAACAAGACAGTACCAAGGCTTGAATCACCACTTGTCTCAAAGTCTGTGGGAGCAAGGGTAGGATCTTGCGTAGAAGTCTTATAATGCCAAAACAGTCAGTTGCTGTTTCTTTGGCATGGGCTTCCATGGTCAAAGTTTCTTCAAGCCACATCCCTAAGTTTTTTTAACAGATTAACGGGTTGGTGGGGGACCAAGGCCAATAGGCAATTACAGACCCTGTTGGATGTGGACTTATTCCCAAAGATCATTAGTTCAGTTTTTGATCCATTGAGTTTCAGGCAGGACCTATTCATACAGCTGGATACCTGTTCCAGACAGGGTCCAAGATTAGATATTAAAGTAGCCGAGTTTGAGGCAAGAGAAAACGCCAGCTGGGTGTCATCTGTATAGAAGACTTTAGAGATTCCAAAGGTGACTACACTATCTGCCAAAGGCTGAAGGTATATATAGAACAGTGGGGGGCTAAGTGAGGACCCCTGTGGGACCCCACAAGCCACCAGCAAGATGTTCGAAAAACAGACTCTGTCAAAAACCTGGAATGTCTGTTTCTTTAGAAAAGAACCCACCCACTATAGGTCATTCCCTGTGATACCGGCCGGACCCACTCTATTTAAAAGTATGGAGTGGTCAATAGTATTAAAGGCAGCACTGGGATCCAGGACCACAATAGCCACTGTTGCCCCCTGATCCAATCTCTTATTTGCCTCTTCCACTACTGCCAGAAGGGCAGTCTCTGTTCTATGCTTGGGATCAAAGCCTGTTTGTGTCTGGTGTAAGATTGAGTTATCTTCGAGAAACTTCAACAGACATCTATTCACAGATTTTTCTGCCACTTTGCTTAAACCTGGGAGCAGTGATATAGGATGAAATTATCCTGACTGGAGGGGTCAAAATTTGGCTTCTTTAGGTCAGCTCTGACCATCGTATGTTTCCATGGTAGCGGCACTATGCCTTTTTCCAGGGAGATATTGACTAATTCTAATGAAATAGAGAAAATCATTTCTGGCTCTAACGCGAGAATTCTTATTGGCGCTGGGTCTAGAGGGGATCTAGATTTGATTTTAAAGGGTTGAAAAACCCTCTGAAGAAAGAGGGGGGAGTTGGGAAAGGGTGGGCAAACATCCATTCTCCCTAATTTTCAATGGAGTGGAATTTTTACTTTCACCTTCCTTTTGGAATGACTGGTAGATGTTTAAGATTTTAGAGTTTACATGCTCAGCCAGCGCATTACACCTATCAGTGGATGGTTCAGTTACATACCCAATCCTAGTAGGCCCCAACAGGGACTTGGCAATACTGAATATTTCTCTAGGGGGAATTTGCTGCATTGTTGATTTCAGTTTCAAAAAAGGAAGACTGGGCTTGCCAAATTTCAGTGTAGTAGTTCCTCACTTTGTCCCGGTACCATAACTTTTTATTTTCATCAAAATCCTTCCTCCATGCCCTTTCTGCCATCTTACATTCTTTCTTTAGAGTTCTGAGGTGCGTAGAATACCAGGGAGCTAATTTATTTTTAGATTTTTGTATTATGATATTATTGGGGATAGTTTGATCTAAAGATTCAATCAACCGTTCCATAATCACAATACTCACTTTTTGAGGATCTGAATTTAAACAAATTGAGGATGATCTTAAAATACTTCTCCAGCTATCCTGATTTAACTTAGACCATAGCTGGTCTTTAACTCCTTTCTGTCTCTCAGGAGGGATAGGTCCGGGTACCTCAAGAATTATAGGGATCAGATAATGGTCTGTCCAAGAGAGTGGCACCAGCTCCAAAACCTGTAATAGGGGATTTTTGGTAAATACAGGGTCCAAAAGATGGTCTCCTATATCCGTCGGGCCCTGGACCCTTTGTTCCAGTTAGATCGCTGCAAGGTCATGCCTAAAGCTTGGGCATCACTCGCCACCCCTAAATGCAGGTTTAGATCCCCCAATATTGTAAAATGCCTATATTTAGTGGCCATATTTTAGAGAGTTTCTGGGAGAGATTGAATTAATTGACCAGAAGGACATGGGGGCCTTGAACTAATATCTCTGCACATGTGGATGTACAAGACATTGAAATAGCAAACTCAAGACTTTCACACTCAGGGATTGAAGAGGCATTTCGACAGATAAAACTAGCCTTCAAAATGATGGCCAGAGCTCCCCCTTTTTTATTGTCTCAATTCCTGCATATTATATAATAATGTGGGGGAAGGGCTTGAACAATGTCAGGGCCTGATTACCCATGAAACCGGGTCTCTGTGAGTACATCTGGTTTAACATCCTTCAAAAAAGAAAAATATAAAGCTTATGACTTGGGAGAGACCTGCAGTTCAACAAATACACATTTCCTTCCAATTTAAGTAAGGCTTGCCCTACAACTGCCAAAATGTGTTCAAATATGTTGTCCCCCTCAGACGAATCTATTACTTGACTGCAGCCCTCCCTTAGGGTTCCTCTTAACTTCATCAAGGCGTCTTCGGGATACACTCTATTTGGGGCTGATGAAGCAGGTTCGAAGGCTCCTGGTCCCGTTTGGGCGTGGACAGGTGCAGATGGGATTGCATTTTGGTGCGCCAGAGGCGTGCCTGCTGCCTCACCAACTTTTATTCCTACAGAGTCAACCACTAGTGCGCTGACCACTATCAGTGACTCTATGGCTGAACTTTGTGATCACTAAAGTGCAGTACAAACCCCTTTCAGTGCTTCCTTCCAAACTGCTCCAACATGATTCCCCAAGAAGTTAAAAAAGATTTTAAAGGAATATCATGAACCTTTAACACAGCTTGCCGTGCGTACAGTGCATATATATTTTTAAAACATATTAAATGATAAAAAAGTAAGCCAATCTACTAGCTCGTGCTGTAGCCTCTTACTCACTTCCTCTTACTCACTGCGCACCTGCTGCCCCACCATCTTTTATCCATACAGAGTCAACCACTAGAGTGCTGACCCCTATCAGTGACTATGGTTGAACTCTATGGTCACTAAAGTACAGTAAAATCCCCTTTCAGAGCTCTCTTTCAAACTGCCCCAACACAATTTCCCAACAATTTAAATATCATGGAGCTTTAACACAGCTTGCCATGCGTGCAGTGCAACCTCTTACTCACAGCAGTATCATATCAATCGCCTCGGGGTGCAATGTCAAAGCAACTTCCAGACCTGGCCAATAAAATGTGGTATTTCTGTTGGAGTCAGAAAATTCTATTGAAAGCAGAGTTTATTTCCAGTCATTAGAACAAGAGAGCAGACAGGACCTCAGGGTGTTTAAGGGATTCCAGTGATTAGAAACTGAATCTAGTGTTTCTTGAAAGGATGCAGAACCCGTGGGGTCCGTTTCAGGTGGATCTGTTTGCCAGCAGATTGACTTTTCAGGTAGATCAATATTACAGCTGGAGGCCAGACCCCACGGCTTTGGCAGTAGGGCTTAGCTCCAAGTTTGGAACAGAAAGAATTGTTATGTGTTCCCTCCTTTTGCACTAATACAGAGGGTGTTATTAAAAGTATGTAGGGAGCGATGCAGCATAGTCTTGATTACTCCATTTTGGAATACTCAGGTGTGGTATTCAGGTGTAATGGAGATGGCAGTGGAAAATCCATGTTTGATTCCAGAGAATTCAGGTATCTTGGTAGGACAGGAAGGGGACGGGCATTCTCTTCTGTTAGAAGGAAACATGAACCTTCTTGTTTGGAGGATTTCAAGAGACCTGACAAATACCCAGGCCTTTCAGGAGAGGCTAAGAGCCTACTGGACAAATCGTGAGCACCAGGGCCAAGGAAAAGATATACAGGAGTGTGGAGAAATTTGTGTAGTTGGTGCTTGGAACGGAATTTGGATCACGTGGTGGCTCCTGAAGGTAGATATAGTGAATTTTCTCACAGGTTTGTTCAAATCAGGCCTGTGCTATAGAACAGTTAACTGTTACAAAGTAGGTATTTCAGCAGGACACTCTAGTTAATTACTTTGCTATTGGTAGTGATCTTTTGATCCGTAGGGTAATGAAAGGAATACAACTTAAACGTCCTCCTCAGGCTAGGGAAAATTCCTTATGGAACGTTAACCTGATTTTTGTCCTTTTAGTCTCTTGGCCTGATAATTCTTATCTTTCAAAAAGACAGTTATCACCGAAGATGGTGACCTTACTCTGTCTAATATATTTTAGAATAGTACTGGATGTTAAGGTGTTAGAGATTTGTAACAGATATTATTCTCCAGATGGGGTTCACTTCGAGTAATGGAAAAGAACCAAAACTATGTCTGAAAACATCTATTGTACCCCTCTTTTACTGACTGTAAGAAACTGAGTGTTGTGAATTGCATGAAAGTTTATAAACAACGCATACTTGATTTTAGACCGGATGGCGAGGATCAGTTACTAATCTCTTTCATCAAGCCTATAGTACGGTATCTATAGCTTCCATTTTCAGATGGGTGAGAGCGTGATGTCTGAAGAAGGAGTAGATTTGTCTAAATTCTGAGCGCATTCATCTTGGGGTACAATTGCCATCAACGTGTTTTGGGCAGGAGGCTCACTTGTGGCACACTGGTGGAGTGTTTCCACTTTTGCAAGCTTTTATCTTTAGCCTGTGGAACATGTGAGCTGTGAGCTGCTGGGAGGCTTTAACGGTAGCTTCCGGTCTTGTAATGAAATGGTGATTCTCTAATTATTATACAGACAGAATCTTGATTTCATTAAAGACTACGGAGGCTTACATTATTCCACTCACCACACCCATGTGTTACTTTACAATGATTAAGTTTTAAAACTTTTATTGTGAGTTATACATTATTATTATTTAGAGCGTTTATCAGTCTAACTATCACTGCCTATTCACAGGGTTATAAATGTCTACTTATGTTTCTTTCCTATTGGTAGCACTTGATATTTTCCCTCTTTTCCAGAGAACTTGTTACTATGAGACTTTCACGAACAAAGTCAAGTGCAATTAGCAGTGGCGTAAAGAATGTTGAAGGCCCCCCCCCCCGCAAAGTATAAGGAGGGGCCCCCGCTCGGGATTTAATCTGGAGCTCTCAGGGCTGAGTACTATGCTGAGGGGGCCCCCTGCAGCTCGGAGGCCCCCCTCGTACCGTGGGGGCTGCGGGGGCCTGTGTTACGACCTTGACAATTAGTCAGAATAAAGCAATGTGGGAGTCTCTGTTTTTCGTTGCAGCTTTGAGAGGAAGATGCCTAGTTACCATGAAGTTATATGCTGTTTTGAAAGTTATTATTGGAATGATTTATTCATGATGTATGTAATGTACGTACTTGAAAGGGCTGCATGTTGGGGCAGCAATAAAAGGTTATTGCATAAGTGTTAGCCTCTGTAGTTTTATTGAAATGAAGATTCTCTCTGTATGAAAATTGGAGAATAGCTATTCTCTCACCTTGCTGTTAGTCTCATGTTGTCATGATGACTCGCTTCCAAAATAAACCAGTGTATGTTTTACCTTAAATGTCACTCATCCTCATGGACATCATTAGGGGTCCCCAGGAGTGGCAGCTTCAATCCCTGGCTTGCCCCTTGCAACCCCTGGCACAGCCATTGTGACCTCTAGCCTCAGAGGTGGCAAAATAATGCTAAGAATACAGGGGTGGCTCCGCATTCATGATTACCTGTCTGTTTTTCACTATACTAAAAGTGAATAATATTCTATTATTTACTATTAGTGTAATAAAAAATGGAGCAAACTTAGGGCCTTTAGTGGCAGATGTGGCAAGCGAGAACGGTTTTAAGTGCATGTTGTATGCGTCCTTGTCACTGAGAGTGTGTTTAAGTGAGAGAGAGAGCGCGTACATATGTGTGTGCAAGTGTGTCTTTATGTTGAAGCCTGTGTGCGTAAGTTAAAGTGAATGAGAATCAAGTGACATGTAGTGAGTGTGTGAGACTGAGTCACAGATTTTTTTATTTTTTGATGCAAGGCAATGCTGCACCAAAGTTGCTGCACTGCCTTGTGTCAAAGGAAGAGGAAAAATGTGCTTTCCTAAAAAGAAATGGTGCCTTTTTTCTCTCCCTGTGTGCTGGTGCACCTTTGGCAGCCATGACCCATTGCTCACAGTTCAAGGGTATGTGCATTCTCTGAAGAATAGGTTTCGCACTGGAAGGGGTCCCTTCCAGCACAAAAACTATGCTTAAAGGATTTTCTCACTTTGCATGTGTGCTGTACAATGCAGTATAGATGCAAAGTTGGGAAAACAAGGAGAAATTAAAAAACATCTCCTTGTTACGACTGCCTCAAGGAGGCATAATATTTTGACATAAATTCCTGTCTAGCAATGCTTGTTGACAGGGATTTGGACAGTTGCGGGTAGCAGGTAGCTCGCAAAGTCCACCTCACTGGTATGAAACATGTCTGGGGTTGCTTGTTGTCCTGTTCAAAGGGGTCATGGGCCAGCCACTCAGGCTGGGTGGTCACTTTTAGGATTTGACCAAGTGTGACTTTCATATGGGTAGTCTTAGTAATGAGTATAAAGGGCCAGCTTTAACTTATCTGCACTGCTGTTCGTAATATAGGATATACAGCTTCTTGTTGCTTCTGAGATCCTAGATCGAAGTGCAGCTTTGAGCATGGCTGTGGCACCCACCATTGCAATCTCCCCTGGGATGGGTGTCCGCAGCTTGCTCCGGAACCTTGAGTTGATTTCCTTGATGGGTAACAACACGGCCAGGCAGAGGCAGGAAATGACGAGTTCTGCTATGTTTGTCATGGATAGAGCCTTGAAGATCGAGGCCAAGGTCTGGAAAAAGAGAGAGAGAGAGACAGAGTTAGATACTATGGATGTAGGCATTCTGGTTCCTTAATTTCGAATTGTGCAAACTGTTCACCTGAGGGAGGCGGGGGAGCCCTGTGAGACACCACTATATATGGTGGTGGCAGATGAGACCGAAAGTAATCAATATAGGATTTTCATTAAATATTTTTTATAAGTGACTTGAAACAAAAATGAAAAAAAAAGGAAAATCAACATAAATATTATACACAAACTCCAAAGGTCTTCATGTAAGTCTTAACTACCACCACCTCATGTAGCTCTGTCCTCCTGCTCATTCAGCAACCAAAGAAAGGCTAATCTGCATCCAGGAAGAGCAGATGGAGGTAGGCTCCTGGAGAAATACGAATATTGGAAGTCGGGGTTAGGGCTGCGCTCATACAGTCAGTACTTGTTCAGTCCAGATCCGCTTGTCATCAAGAAGAGGCGAGGGCCGCCTCTGGCCTGCATCTCTGCTGCTGGCAGTTAAGCTATTGTATTAGTGGGAATTACATTTTATATGCTGTTTGAAAGCTGTCAGGCGACATGCGCTGGTTTACTCGCTTCAGTATTCAGCACAATCCCCACTGAAATAGTCTTTAGATGCTAAAACTCCACAAGTAACAACCTCATGAGAGCTACATTAATTTCTTACAAAACAGCCAAGTCTTAATTGTTCGTTGCAACTGACAATGGTCTGACATTGACCGTAGGAATTTATCTAATGCATCATATAAATTCTAACAGTGCCAAATGTATTAGATGTTTGCAGCAAGAAGATAATTAATGTGCCATCTCATAGATGTGTTCAACTAGAATTATGAATGTAATATAGAAATATGTGTGACGACAGACCTGGGTGAGTATCAAACTTCGAGCCACTGTGGAAGTAAAGTGTAATTAGCACCACACTGATTCAATTTTTTGGCATTTCAAAATAAATGTTTTCACTATTAACTATTGCATAAAAATTGAAAGGATGAGCTAGCATTGTCAAGATTCACATGCAGGAACTATAGTTCATAACAGTAGTGTGTGGCAAATGTTTAAGTCATCTTGCCAACATTATGGCACTGAATTTTACTTTTGAGCCCACTTCAATCACTCAGATTAGTAGGTTAAAGAATTTACTCATAAAATATTGTGTAGTAGCAATGGGCACTGTTTCATATATCTACAAAAATATATGATATTATTTGCAGCACAAAGCACAAAAGGCATGTTGAATAATACTTTAAACTGGTCCAGTCTGTAAATATGTTCAAGTCACTTTTTTATATTATGCTTGTTTTTCTCTGTTTATATCAAACTTTAGTCACGACAATACATAGAGTACCAAAAGATCATCTTTCAATAATACCAGGAAGTAATAAACCTGTTTTTGTGTTTTTTTTTTTTCTGTATTTTAGCAGGGAGAGGAAAGTGCCAACTGAGCAGATTTGTGTGCTATGTAACAGAAAAAACAAACACCCAAAATGGAGGCCAAGCTCTGAATGCTCACCATAAAAAGCCCTCACCAGACTTCTAATGCATAGATGTCTTATTACTTTCTCACACCTTGATTGAATAACCTCACTCCATTACACTTGATGGTGCACTTAACAAACACCTGGAGGATGTCAAGGTTTTCTGCGCTTTTTGGTGATGGCAATCACTAAAATATACATGTTTGCAACGCTATGTTACCAAAGACTTAGGGGCCAATTACGATGTCGGGTGGAAAGCCTCAGACTGACAGTCAGATTCCCCTAGACCGTGTCAGAACCCATCCGCCTGACCGATTACGATGTTCGTGGTTGGAAGGGAAATCGTTCGGACATTCCAAATCGGTTCCGCCTGGCTCTAAGAGAATTTGTGTCGGTCGGAGCCGAATCATATAGCTCTACGGACAGTGTTCAGGGCTGGACTACGAACCAAAATCGGCCCTGGCAAAGTGCTCGGCCGCCCCACCCCCCCCCCACCCCCGAGCTCTTTGCCAGGGCCAGTTTTGGGCGATATTGTTACAGGACCGATTTTGCAAAAATGGCCCTGTAACAAAAACGGTCCCCAGGGGCCCAAAACCGGCCCCCACCCATGCAGCGCATGGGGGGATTTCCCGGTGCCCGCTACGGCCAGTCTGGCCCTGACAGCTTTTCCACCCGACCAATTAAGATGTTGGATTCCAACAGCCTTTCTGACTCGGTCTGTCAGACACGAAAAGGCTGTCGGATACTGACTTTGGGGGCTCCTACCAGGCCCTCCTTCATTCTGATGTTTCCAGTTGGGGGCAGTGGAGACACCCAAGGGACCCCTCCTTTAAAGGCACTCACTGTGTGGCAGGCACCCTGGGGTGCCCGAGACAGGGTGCGAGGTTTACCGCAGACACCCATTTTCCCCATGGGAGCCAGTGTTGTCGGTCGGAAAAAACGTGCTCCCATAGGAGTCAATGGGAGTCCGACCGAAAGCCTTTCGGACACATCATAATCGGTCGTGCCGAACCAACCGCGAGTCGGTCGGATCCTGAATCTGAGACCGTGCTGGGCAGAAAGATTCTGCCTGATATCGTAATGAGGCCCTAATTGTATCACTTGTATGTTTCTTCCCTGTGCCTGATGATTTAATTACGTTAATCCCACTTGACGACACATGTTGGCTTGCTGGAACATCATATACTGTTAAGAAGCACAGAATTGGGGCCATGGTCAATTAGATCAAGTTAGTGGACACTCTTTGCTGAGCTCCCGACCATCTCACCGAATCGTCCAGAATCCTCGGTGCTGATGGGGATTTTGGGTTTCACCCATCCTCATGTTTCTCCCCCCACACCAGTTGGGGCATCCAGCGCCCACTTCTCTGCGTGACTAGGCACCCAACAGCGATCTGCACCGGAGGCCTCAATCAGGCCACATGCACAAGGCTGAGCTCAGGCGATGTGGAGGGCAGGTCTCAGAGCTGCACGGTGACCCATGCCTCTGCACTCCTCAGGAACTCTGACCGCGGTGGCGGCGACCTTCCCACCCAACTCCCTAAGGCCTGGGGTCAAGCAGTGGGGGGGATCCTATCAAAAGACCTAACTGCAGAGGAACATGGGAGAAGGGGGCCAGGGGGCACACAAAGGAACAGCAGCCTGTGAGGGAGAAAGCAGGGTGCCCTGCAGTCCCGGAGTACTCTCCGTTAACCGGACTCCCTCTTCCACTCTCAGGACGACTGGCGAACCGAGACTGGGCTTGCATTCCCCCCAGCTCTACTGATGACACACCAGCCATGCCCTAGTCTTCTACAGACCCTTCTCTTACCTCCACCCACCCTGGGAACTGTAGCCTGGCGGCTCTTGCTGCCTGCCATTTGGATTTATGGGGGAGCAAGCAGGCTGGGACAGGGGGCAAGTAAGATCCTTCATGGCCTGAACGTGCTATCTGAAAAGCCTATCCCTTCCTCTACTTGGTGCTGCATGAGGCCTGGCAACAGGGTCACCAATGGAGGGGACTCCTAGTCTCCTGGTGGCCTAACACTTGATTTGAGGGGAAAACGATCCTTCACCTTGTTTACCCTTACCCCTCTCTTTTCATAGAGCAGAACACCACTTTCAGGACTGCCTTCTCCCCTCCCCCACTTAACCATGGATGTACCGGAGACTTACCTGTTGGTTGAGTTCACCTCCTCAAGTTCACATGGCCACCATGGGCCGTGATAAACCCTCGACCTCTTAGTTGCAGACCAGGATTGACCACTAGTCAGCCCCCTTCCACGGCTGACCAGGGATCCTCAAACCTGCTGGACTGACCTGCCTTGCCTCCAAGCCCTGGCAATACCTGTGCAATCTTCCAGGCCATCCAAGCCTCTTGTTCTGCCCTAAAAACCAAGATTGGCGAGGTGGGAGTGGCGGATCATGGAAATGGGGGCTGGATCACCAAATTGGAGGATACGTCAGGGAGCTCAAGTTGATGGTCCATCGCCTTTCGACGGCGTCGGACTCTCCCGGGCGCAACTCTGGGTGCTCTACTAGTCCACATCCTGGTTCTTCAAGATCCCAGAGCAGGCCCTCGTCTAGGCTATGGAACTACTTCCACTTAAATGCAACATTCTACCCCCATGGGGCTCTACTGATACTCCCCTCCCCCCAGAAAGCGCATGAGATCGGCACAACTGGGCCACCGGGACTCCCAAAGGCACCCCTCTTCAGGTCTCAAAAAGAGGGGATAGGCAGTAGCGCCCTCTCGGTCCCTTTGGTCCATGTCACCCTCCTCTGCTAGTGACTCCCTGAATGACCGGGGCCCTCCAGCTGTTGCCTGACCTAACCTGGTGACTTTGACAGTCTCCTTTCCTCATTCCTATCGACAGCACGACTGTATCCTTTTACTAGCTCTTGTTCAGTTGGCTTTCTTTTGACTTGTTTCCACATATAGTTATTGGTTGTTGTGTAACGGGGCGACAGATGCTTCTGGAGTGGAAGTCTGGGATGGGAGGAGTTAAGTTGGGGTGATCTACTGTTCCAATGGTTATGCATTCTGTTCTTCTTTTTCTTGCAGTTGCTTGCTTCACATCCCACCCAATCCCCCTTGCCTGCTCCTTTAGAACTCATTCCCTATGACAGACTCCGTTGAGTTGCGCCCCGCCCCCTTCTGAAACTTTAATGACCTTAATAATAAAATCAAACATGGGGATGTGGTCCAGTACCTTAAACTTAGATTTGAGTTATCTCACACGCCATGGTGAGTTTTTATTCTCCTGTTATCTTTCGCTGCAGCAAGCACAATTTCCATCATAGTCACATCTCTATTCGGGTTTCCTCTTTCGGACCTTACGCCAGCATGGATCTTTTAAAGCACAAACACCCTCTCGGGCCGTCCTTTCTACCTATTTTCTGGTTCCTATTTGCATACTGATGTAAACACACGGTGCCTGTCATCACTCAAGGTTTTTCACAATAAGAGCATGCTGTTACTAGCTGTTGTGTTAATATTCTCCACCGTTGATTTATTGTACATATGGGTAATTCCTTAAACATTCATTTTAGGTTTGCCCCTGACGAAGGGATTTTATGATCCCGAAATGCATCGGGCTGCATGTTCAAAATTGGATGAAGAATTGAATCATCATTGTATTATTGAAAACTATGCATGAACATTGTACACATCATTAAGAATTATTAATGTGCTGTTTCTTCAAACAATGTAACCTTATGTTGAAATTGAGCATGTAATTATTGTTTTTGCTAATGAACACATTTTGGTTCACATTTCGTTTATTTATCACAAATATTGGTTTGTTAGTTACAAACCAGTGAACAGTGCATGGTACTTAGTAGGTTTTCCTGCTATAGCACTTGTCCTCTTGAAGTTATCCGATGTGACGGCGGATATAGTACCATAGCACCCATTACAAATATATCAATAGGTTTTTTAATATTTGATTAAATTGGAGTGCACCTTTACCCCACAAATTCAGTACCTTAAACGCCACACCCCTCTTGTTATGGTCCTACAGGAGACCCACCTGCTCAGCAATCACTGCCCCATCCTACAGAGAGGGGGCTACACCCAGGTTTAGCATGCTATCTATACTGCCATCTCTCGGGGCACGGTCATCCTCCTGCACAAACAGCTCTTCCTGCTTGTCACAAGATGTGATGCCTGGCAGCTTTGTCCTCTTGGAGGGCAATGTGGAGGGCATCTACTGAAAAATTGTCTCCGTCTACACCTCCCATGCTTGAGTCCCCTACAATGCAGGCGCTTGCACCCTTACTCCTTCAATCCCACCCCGGTCTCACCCTCCTGGGGGGAGATTTTAACTCTATGTGAGACCCCCAGATGGACTCCAGTAACCCCTCAGCACGTCGCACATATGACTTGGCAGCATGGGTATCCTCCTTGGCTCTGTCCGACACATGGCCTGCTCTACTCCAGGCTAGAGTATACTTTCTACTCCCACTCTCAAAACTCCTCTTCCCAGCTTGATTATCTTTTTAAACCCTCCATGGATCCTCCCACACGTGCTGACAGACCATGCGCCAATCATCCTGGCCCTCCAGTCTTCTAGGCATCAGCAAATATGCCATTGTTAACTTAGCACATGGTGGCTGACAGCGTACACACACTCAGGTGATTCCCCTACCACGCTATGGGAGACCCTGAAGGCAACCCTCTGTGACCAGACAATTTCTTACCAATCAGCTGCCCAAATCCGCAGATTCCAGGAGGTTGTGTCCCTCAAACACGAACTGCGCTCTGCGAGAAGGCCCATGCTGCAAATCGTACCGCCGAGCTGAGACATGGGACAGACCTGAAGAGGCTGGCGCTTCGCCAGAAGCAGCTAGACATTGCAACCTTCGAACACCTTGCCTCATCAGTCAGGACCTACGATATGAGGGATGAGGCCAGAAAACTCCTACACTGGCTAGCAAACAGGAACTTAGCCCTCCACCTTGCTCCTGCTCTGGTGACGGAGGCAGGCTGAGAGTTGTCAGGCCCTCAAATGATTGCCCAGGAATTTGCATGCTGCTTCTCACACCTCTAATCCAGCGTCTCAATGCCATAGTAGAGGACTTGCTCCTCCCCAGCGTGTCTGACATCAACAAACATGAACTGGAGGAACCCATTATGGGTGCCGAAATTGCAGAGGCCATTTGGGCACTCCCCACCTGGAAGTCACTATGACCTAACGGCTTCCCACTGGAAGTCTATAGAAAATGCACTAACTTTTAACCGCTCCTTTGCTCGCAATGTATGAGGAATCACTGAAGGTGGGCGAGCTCCCCTATGACCGCCGGGGGGCCACTATGTTGGTTATTCTCAAACCGCAGACACCCCTGAGAGACTGTGGTTAGTATATGTCTATTTTCATCCTAAACATGGAATCCAAAATCCTAGCCAAAGTATTGGCGAGCTGGCTGGTGAAAGTCCTTACGTCCCTAATTCACCTGGATCAGAACGGATTCATGCCGGGACACAGCATGTACCATTGCCTCAGACGGGTACATAATGCGATTGCACTGTCTGAGGACAGCACAGGCTGTCTAGCCCTCCTCTCGTGATTGACTTCCAGAAGGCCTTTTACTCGGTTCTCTGGCAATGCCAATTCCACCTGTTGGAATGTATGAACAGTGGCCCCCTCTTCTGCCACTGGGTCCGGATGCCTTACTCAGGGCCTTGGGCAAAGGTCTGAGTAAATGGGATAACCTCCCAGATCATCCCAGTGGGAAGAGGCACATGGCAGGGCTGTGCCATCACCCCTTTTACTTGCGCTTGACATTGAGCCTCTAGCGGAATGGGTCCGACGAGATGTGTAATTCTGTGAATTCTGCTAGACAGATGGACGCAAGGATCAAGTCTCTCTCTACACAGATTACCTGCTGGTCTTGGTCTATATAAGTGACTCACACCCCTTGTGCATGTTACAGATCTACACCGAGGCCTCAGGCCTCACGGTGAACTGGCCCAAATCCACCTACATTCCCCTCCGAGGATTTCACTGGGACATCAGGGTTACAACCCCACTCCAATGGTTTTCCAGCCACTTTAGAAACTTAGGGATGCATGTTGCCTCCTCGAAACAGCAGGCATGGGACTTCAATGTAACACCTCTTGTTTCTGTGGTCAAAAGGGACATGGACCTCTGGGCAACATGGCAGGCCGGGGAAGGACTGTTCAAAATGGTAGCACTGCTGAGGTTTCTTTACACCTTGTAGAACTATGCTTACCTCATTCCACCCACCTTGCTCTGCACACTGCATTCTGACGTGGTGTGTTTTCTTTGATACCAGTCATAAATCTCCTTCCATAAATGCATGTTGAACCCATACAATGGTGAAATGGGGTTTTCAGACCTTCAGTTATACTACTGGGCCAGCCACCTCCTCTCCATCACTGACTGTTTTTTTGCAGATTGAGATGACCCCTCCATAGGGGCGGAACTTGGCGAGTTGGAGCGTCATGGCACACTCAGCCTTCTTTACGGATGCACCATCCCCGCAAACCTACCACCCGCATCCCAGGCAACTCTGTTTGGCTGGCATCAGTCGCTGCAATGAATCGAGTGGCATGGAGTACCACTTAAATGACGCCACTTTGGGTCGGGTCCTGGCTTAGTCAAACAGCCATCTTGGAGGGCTTCTAGGCGTGGGACTCCATAGGCATATCAACTGCGGGGGACGTCTGGACAGGCACGTCTATGTTCACTTTTCACCACCTTGTAGACACGTACACCATGCATAAGAAACTGTTTTATCACTTCTTACTGCTGCAACATGCCCTTGAAGTCTCTCTCGACTCCTCAGAACACCTTTCCCAATATAACCCCGTGGAGGCACGCCTGCTGGGATCACGACTAGCTAGAAAGGGCATCTCTTGCCTCTATTGCTCATTAGTAAATAACACTGTAGACTCCATGGCTACACTGAGGGAGAAGTGGGAGGGAGATTTGGGCCCCCTGGATGAGGATGACTTTGTTGAGGCTAAAATGGCACCCTAGGACACTGGCAATATTGACGAAACTTCGCCTCATCCAGTTGAAATACTTACATCGTGTATACTACAGTCCCTCACAGCTACACAGAATGAGGGGCTCCCTGCAACCGCGATGCTGGAGGTGCCGATACCCAATGGCCTCCTTCTTCCACATGGCCTGCTTGATTATCCAGGCATACTGGAAACTAATCTGTACTACCTTTTCCCAGATTGTAAGCAGAACAGTCCCTTCTGACCCGAAGTTGGTTCTCTTGGGCCTGCTGAACTCATGGGGGAGGGGGGGAACCACCATACCAGACAACTGGTGTGGCTGGGCCTTAACATTGCTAAAAGGAATATTGCCCAACACTGGAGCTCGAGACTGGCCCTACCATTTCTTGACTGGACACGGGGATGGATTTTGCAGCTTCAGCAGAAAAAATAGTTTACAAATCTAGGGGGTGCCCAGCAAAGGAACAAAAGGTATGGGGTAAATGGCTGGCATACTCAGAGTCTCTATCATCTGTGATTAAGCTCTTATGCAAGATATTCTTGTAACTCCATCTGCTACTAGGTATCGTGGGGTTTGGGTTCGTTGCATCAGAGTTATTCCTATTGTTGTTTGACTTTTTATATGTAACCTGAAAACTGATAAAACGATTTTTAAAAAGGCAGCACAAAAAAAAGAAGACTCGAATGACGGACTGTTGATGATCTGTTGTTTGAAGAATGGTATGAGAACAGTTATTTTCATGACTTATTGGAAAATATTTTCTAACTTGGAGAGTAAGGGAGTGGCTGCTCTCCCTTCTTCCTAAGCATCCATGATCAACTATACAACTGATGGATATTTTCATTTACTGGTTTATTGTATGCACGATTCTGGTATGCTTTGACATTTTTCTGGCTACACCATTGCTAAAATACACTTAGGTGAATTAAAAATCGTAGTAGCTTAACTCACGTAATTTTGGGAATTTCATGTTACGCTTGTTGCACAAAATTATGCCGCATTGCATAATTACGCAACTTTTGCAGCAAAATTGTGACATCGAGTTCATGGGAATAACGCAAACATATAGAATGCAAGCAGCTGTTGCTCGTGACATTTGTACTTTTCATGCTACTTTTTTTACAGAACAATGCACCCTCACATCAAAAATTGATGTGAAGAAACATTTTACGCTAAAATATAGCACAAAATTACAGATTTGCATTTTGCATAGCTACATGTAATTTCACGTAATTTTTCTGAAATTTTGCGTAAGTATGCAAATCCAAAGTAAGTGAATTTCACAGACACTTACTCTTGACCCAGAACACACCACACTTCCAGCCCCGGAAACAGGGAAACCTTGTGGGGTAGTCCCCTTCTTCTACAACATCAATGGGAAAGAAAAAGTGGATGCATTGGAGGGTGGACCTCACAGCCTGTGGAACCTCCGGTGGCCTTATAATTAATATAAATAAGATTAGTAGTGTCTTTGAGCAGAGTCACTGAGGAGCAGCTCATCCACCCTCAACCGCGGCACCCCCACCATTGCAACCAACACCAGCCTCGCAGCCAGGGAATTTGACACTTGGATATCCAACTGCGCAGACAAGCTCGCCCCGCTATGCAACTCCAACAGACAGCGCCCCAGGAAAGCCACCTGGTTCACCACCGACCTCCAGGAAGCCAGACGCACCTGTAGACACCTCAAAAACAACTGGAGAAACAGCAAGACGCTTGAAATCCACACCACCTACAAGAACACCTTGACGGAATACCACCAACGCATCAGGACCCCCAAAAGAGCCTTCATCCACACAAAAAATCCTCGCCAACTCCAGCAACTCCAAGGAACTCTTAAGTGTCATACAGGCATTCGTCAAGCCCCCCAGCAAAGCCACGGAGATCACACCCTTCCAGGACCTCTGCGACAAGCTCGGATCCTACTTCCACCTGAAGATCAAAAACCTCTACGACAACTTCAACGACCAAACACCTGACTCCGAAACCACCCCGCTTTCCAGCAACGCCAGCCAACCCACCATCTCCTCCTGGACACCAGTCACGACGGATAAGACCACCTCGATGATGAAAAGCATCCACTCGGGGGCCCCCATGGAGCCCTGCTCACCACACATTTACCACAGAGCTGCCATCGCGCCAGAATTACGACGCACCATCCAGACCGGCACTTTACCCGACAATTGGAAATGCGCAGAAGTCAGACCCCTGCTCAAGGAACCCTCAGCAGACCCCACGGACCTCAAAAACTACCGGCCCTTCTCGCTCCTCCCCTTCTCGCCGAAAGTCGCTGGGAAGACCGTCAACACAGAACTAACAAGGTTCATCAAAGACAACTCCATCCTTGACCACTCTGAAATCCGGATTCCCCAGCAACCCCAGCATCGAGACCGCCCTACTCACCGTCACAGACAACATACACACCCTCCTCGACCAAGGCCACACCGCAGCGCTGATCCTACTTGACCTGTCAGCAGCATTCAACACCGCCTCCCACTGCACACTCGCTGCCAGACTACACGATGCCGGCATTTTAGGAAGCACCCTGGACCTCACCGGCAGAAGCCAAAAGATCATACTGCCACCCTTCCTCTCCGAACCCACGGAAATCAACTGCGGAGTACCCCAGTGGTCATCACTCAGCCCCACTCTTTTCAACATCTACATGGCCCCCCTCACTGCCATCGTCAGACAGCACGGCCTCAAAATAGTATCCTACGCCAATGACACCCAACTCATCCTGTCCCTCACTAAGGACCCCACCACCACCAGACTCAACTTCCAGGAAAGAATGCAGGATGTCGCATCATGGATGAGCAACGGCTGCCTGAAGCTCAACTCAGAGAAAACAGAAGTCCTCGTCCTCGCAACCACCCCGTCAGCATGGAACAACATCTGGTGGCCCACCGCCCTCGGCAGCCCTCCGACCCCCACGGACCACACCAGAAACCTCGGCATCGTACTAGACTCCTCCCTCTCCATGAACCGACAGGTCAACGCCGTCGCTTCCAGCTGCTTCAACACCCTCTACATCCTCCATAAGATCTTCAAATGGATCCACGCCCCCCCGAGGCAAGGCAGACAGTAACCCACGCACTTATAACCAGCAGACTTGACTTCGGAAACGCCCTCTACGCCGGCATCAACAAGTCTTTACTCCAGACAATACAGAACACCGCTGCCAGACTCATCCTCGGCATCCCTTGACACAAGCACATCAGCCAACATCTGCGGAATCTCCACTGGCTCCCGTAGAGAATAGAGTCACCTTCAAGATACTCACCCACGCCTACAAATGCCTCCACAAGACCGGACCCAAATACCTCAACGAGAAAATCACCTTCCACGTACCCAAAAGAAACCTCCTAACCGCCAGACTCGCCTTCGCTGAAACCCCACGCATCCACAGAGCCAGATCAAGGGGAAGAGCCTTCTCCTACATCGCGTGCAGGCCCTGGAACATGCTCCCAATCGACATCAGACGCGCCCCCTCCCTGAACACCTTCAGGAAGGCTCTCATGACCTAGGTCTTTGACTAACAGAACTGCGGACCCCCCCTCTGACCCCTAGCGCCTTCAGACCCTCTCAGGTGAGTAGTGCGCTTACAATTCCCCTGAATGATTGATTGATTGATTAATAGTTCCTCGTACTGAGTGTATCCTCTAAACCAGACGATAGGTAACAGAAAGAATTTGAGGGGAATGTCAACACTGAGAAATCTCCTATTCAGTATGTAAGTTATTGTTGCATTAACTATAGTATTCAAAAGGCAAACCAATTAAATGCATGTAAATAAATTAAATACAAGACTAAAGGTTGCAGAACAATGTCATACATTCACCCCAGTACAGAGATCTGGGTCTAAATCCATCGTCTTTTTGCTCACCATGCCATTCCAGTTTGAACCCAGCCATATGAACTCTTATTCATTCAAATTTAAAGACATTCTTTGTACTTCACTGATGAAAGAACAGCCAACACGTGTTTCGCCCCCTGTGGGCTCGCAGGCCTGGGGCTTTTTTCATGGCTGTTATTAAACAGTTTTGGAGGCACACAGCATTAACTACAGTGGAAGAAAATAGTTTGTCTTAACAGAAAAAAGAACAAAATACTTAAAGAGACAAACATCGGGCTGGAGCTAAGGGCCTGATTATGATGGTGGTGGGACCTCCACCGTCAGGTTGTTGGTGGTTGTCCCTCCGTCACCCAGTCCATTGGATCCAACCGCAACATTAGGATGTAGGTGGTCATATCTCGACTGACAGGGGGAAAGACCGCCGAGTCCGACAGGATCAAGGATCCTGTTAGTGCGGCAGTCGAACTCCTATTCTCTACAATGGGGGGGTGCATGATCAGGCACCGCCAAAGATGTCCCTTTCTGCAGGCCATTTCATGGTGGTTAACGCACCATAAAAAGGCAGAAGGAAAGTGACTTTGGGGGCCCCTAGCAGGCCCCCCATGGCCCTCCGCTATGGGCCCTATGGCAGGCACTGCATGGTGCCTGCCACATAGTGCAGGAATGTTTTAATGTGTTTTTTTGTATTGAGGCATGTGCAGCGGCATGTGCTGCGATCACCGTGAAGGCGGTCGCATTGTAATGCGGCCAGCAGAACCTCCGACTCCTAGTCAGGCGGTCCTGCTTCCGCGTCCGACATAATAATCAGGCCCTGTGTTAGGCAAGTGGAGTGGTTATGTAAATGCTGGGAACTATAATTTCGATATGTCGTTTATAAATGTATTTGAGATAGTTATGGAATAAATCCACTTGGTGCTGTCACTGCCAATAGTTTCCATTGCTCATACAAAAATGTATCTCTTAGTTGTTTACAGGTAGTTAAGCGGAACGGTCTTCTTAACTTCTGTACCCTTCTTTGGATCTCCCCTGACAGAAGGCTCCTAGTTCTACCCCACCTTCCTGCTAGCACCTTACAACAGCAACCTTGCCTGGAATAAGGAAAAGGACCAGAAATGCCTAGAACTGGCCTCAGGACCTCCAGTTGATATACACAATTATGGCTGTATTGTACAAATATCAAGAACAACAATATCGAATGACTACAATATTATGTTGAAAATATCATCAACAAAAATATTCAGTTTACATAATTTGCGGCCGATTACGATGCAGCTCGGAAGGCTCCGATCTAATTAAGATATAGGTGGTCAGAAGGTAAACTGGCCGGTCATTCCGGCTGGCTTCCGAGGGCTCGGCAGTCAGAATCCAGACAGTAATCCTAAGGGCGGGCCTTTCCACCCTTGAGCCTGCCACGTCGTCCATGCAAATGCAGGGGGGTATGTGCCCCCCCACCACCCCAACATCCAGGGAGCCCGCAACGGGCCCCCAACTCAGGAATCTGTGGGAATCCTGCTTCCCGCTAGCATCCTAATATGGCTGGCGGTGTCTAGCAGACACTGCCAACATATGCAACCATTTTCCGCCCGGTCGACCCGTTGACCGGGCGGAAAAGCGGCAGACGATCTTGCCATCCGCCGCGGTCCCCCGACATCATAATATGGCGGGGGGATGGGAGGTGGGCGGGGTATGATGTAGGGCGGATTGCCACTGCCATGCGGGCGGTGGCGATCCGCCCTACATCATAATAGACCCCTAAGTATTCAGATAACAAAATCAAATATTATATATATTTGAAAAATATATTTTGTTAAAAACAATATGAAAAAAGACATTATCAATATTAACAGTAAGGTGCCGATTCCGATCCTGTAAAAAGCCCCTACGAATCGTCATACGGAGCGTTTTCTCCGTACGACTTGTACCCGGTAAACTGTCCGTACAACCTAGGAAGTACGATTCGTACAGAAAGCCTATTTCCGTACGAATCGTACAAAAGACCGTACGGGTAAAAACACCCTACGAATCCGATCCAGAACAGCCTGTACGCGACGTCCGTACGGATGTAAGTAGCGTTTTACGGCCCAGCAAGTACGATCCGTCTCTACGGCACTCCATACGGCTCTTTTTTTACGGGAGCCAAGAACAGCCGTAAAAGCTGAGTCCCCAGGGGTACGAGTCGTACAGGCACCCCCCCATCCCCCGTATGTACGCACCGTACCCCCGTATGTACGCACCGTACCCCCGTATGTACGCACCGTACCCCCCCTATGTACACACCGTACTCCCCCATATGTACGCACCATACCCCCCATATGTACGCACCGTACCCCCCGTATGTGCGTACATACGGGGGTACGGTGCATACATAAGGGGGTGGGGTGGGGGGGCCTGTACGACTCGTACCCCGGGAACAACTTTTCCCGGGCTACGAGTCGTACAAACTTCCTTCGTAGCGGGTAGAGTCATTCCCTGTGTACGGGACGTTTTCCGTACGATTCGTAAATCGGATAGCTGGTCCGGATCTTACTTGTACGCTCGGACTGTGTTTTTACGAATCGTACTGAATAGTGTCCAGGTATGTCTCGTACAACTTTTCCCGCTACGATTCGTACGGATCGGGCTGATCCGTATGTACTTTTTTCCGTACGAATCGTACTTCACGGGTCGGACGTGACTTGTACGATTCGTACGGAAAAAAATACGGATACGAGTCATACGGAATTTTTTTTTAACCGATCGGAATCGGCACCTAAATGTAAAATTAAAAACATATTCACAATTAGATACATAAAATCAATTTAAAAAATTTATTTAAAAATAAAAGTACATTTAAGAAAAATTATACAAGAATAAACAACGGTAACAAAAATAAAAAACTAGAAAAAGTGTTATTCTATTGATAGATTCCCTTTACTTTTCTTACTCCACTGTAACCAAAAGCAGGGAAAGTGTTGGACTTCAGAGAAGTTAGATTTACTATTCCCACTCCAATCTACGCAACGGCAGGGAAAGTGCTGGGCATTGGAAAAGTTCGATTTACTATTTACACTACAACACTACCAAAACCAGGAAAAGTGTTGGATGTCTGTGGGATTAGATTTACTTTTCCCACTTAACATAACGAAAATCATGGAAACTGTTGGACTTTGGAGGGGTTAGATTTACTATTCCCACTTCAATTTAAGCAACATTAGGATAACTGTTGACTTTTGAAATGGGCAGATTTACTATTCCCACTCCAATCTAAGCAACAGAAGGGAAAGTGTTGGACTTCAGAAGGGTTACATGTACCAACCCAACTACTAATTATCTTTTTAAAGCATCTAAATATCTAACAACATAACATTAAGGAAAACATTGAATATACGTACTATAAAAAATTTAAATTAAATAAAATTAAATAAAAAATTATATTTAAAAATTGTTCAATAAATACATATAAAACAAATTCACCTCCCTCCCTACCACCCACAAAAACTACAAACATTCCAAAAAAGAGATTAAAATATAAATAAAACAAAAATGTAATTTAAATACTTAAATAGAATTAAAAATAGTAATACAAATATAATACATTTTAAGTTGATATTAAGTACACTTATCAATCAATAAAGTATTCAAATAAAACAAATAATTTACATAACAAATAACCAATTAAAATTTGACATAATTCATTATGAATTAAATATTTAATTAACATAAATAATAATTACAAAAGCAATAATACATTAAATACCTTATCACCCTATCCTGCTACAAACACAACTTGCTACAAAAATTCAGATTACTAATTAAACTATACAAAAATGAAATATACATTAAATAGACAACTTAAGCTTAAATAAATAAAATAACACTTAATTAAACAATGTACATAAGTTATACCCAATCAAATATTTAATTTCCATTAAAAAATGAGTTAAAATTAACAAATATTAGTTAATAATTTAATTAACTACTTACCCTACAAACACAACAACCCACTGCTAAAATATACATTACTACTAAATTAAAAAAGAAATTACACATTTTAAATTTCAAACTACAGTAAAAAAATAACAATTATACCAACAATTCTAACACCAAAAAGTTATATAGTTATAGTAAATTCATTAAAAAGCCTAATCGTAATCCAGATGGCGGTCAGTAGTCCCTGTATTGTCCTACAGCTGCTGTTTTTCTACGACCACCGGATGGCGGTCGGAGAAAAGCTGTCGGCGGCCTTTTAGCAGCCACTCCAAGCACAGGATGAATGCATCATAATCCGGTGGTTGGAGTGACTGCTTCCAACGACACCGCGTTGGTCCGACTGCCTCCGACAGGACCGTGGAAGCAGGTCTGACTGCCAATGTAATCAGGCCCTTAACGTTTGCAATCTCAACGAAGTGCTGTCATAGTTTAGTGCTGTCCACAACATTCACTCTGGACACCCAGCACAGCATAGCAGACCAAGAATATCACAGGCATCCAACTTTCCCTTATATGTCTATGATTGGCAAATCTCAAAGTTTCCAAAAGAGCTTAACCACTGAAAAATAACAAATACAAAATAAAACACACACTAGACATAAGACGATTCATACACCCAACACAGCCCATGTATGCCACAAAGCAACCTATCGTGCAGTTCCTCCAGAACATTTCTAACACATTTGACACTCATAACATCCTACAGTGCACATTTTGTACAACACTGCAAACATACTCAGTGTGGTACATAAATGCCACGTAGCTGGGCAGCACTCACCTTCAGATTACGCCCCAGCAGAACTATTTTACAACAGACTACGTTAAGATACTTTTTGTGAAACATACATCAAACACGGCTTAAATATGCTAATAAATGGCTACTACTGTACCCAACAACACTCACCTTCACCAGGGACCTTACACAAATATTCATTTGCTGATGATGGGCATGCCTGCTAGCCTAAAAAATGCACAAGCAATTGGGTACAGCCCTCCAGTCTCACCCATCAAACACCAAGGACTTTCACAAACAACCCTCTGAAAATAACAACTTTATCTAATATAGGGCCTCATTAGGATGGTGGACGTTCCATTCCGCGGTCCCGCAAGCCAAATTAGGATGCGACCGCCAACACGGGGGTTACAATGTCTATTTTGTATTGCGGCGGGTGCTGCGGGCTGCAGCACACGCCGCAGTACAAAAAAGAGACATACCACATATCCCTGCACTACGTGACGGGCACCATGCGGTGCCTGCCACATGGTGCAGGGATATGTAGGGAGGCACCACAGGTGCCCCCCAGGGCACATGTCGGGTGCCCGGGAGGGAGGGCTGGCTTGCTATCGGCCCCAAATGTCCCTTTCCGCCTGCCTTTTCAGATTTACCGCCATGAAAGGGACGATGTAAAGGAACATTGTAATTTCTACAGTGGTGCCTGGCAGGCACCGCCACCATTGTAGGCATTACTTCAACTCCAATGGACTGATGGGCTCCCTGAGCCCGTTGGATCTGAGGCGGTTGGTCTCTCCAACCACTAAAGAACTGCCCGCCATCATAATGAGGCGCGGGGTAAAGCAGTCACCAATGGCGGTCGGACAGCCACCGGTGGGCTGCCAGTGGCAGTCCCACCGTCATCATAATGAGGCCCATACTAACAGACCCAAGCACGTAACTGATGGCACATCAACGCAAGAAGATTCGGACTCAAGTCTGAGATGGATTCCTGAAAACCAAGCTCAGCAGACACTCCTGTTAGTGCTACAAATCAATACCAGTGGCAGACTGAGCACTATACGAATGCCATTCCCATACCATTATGTAACATGCACAATATGTGAGATTTGCACCTATTTGCATTTGATGGTGAAGGAAAACAAAATCATGAATAATTAAAACAGAAAAATTAAAGCAGTTCTTTATTTGAAACTATGAAGTATCTCTTGTCTTTTGTCGGAACTCAGGTAGTGATATTTTGGGGACGTACCTTAAATATGGTGAACGAGCCAGTGAAGCGAGGCAGGGGAAGTCCGAGCATGTTTTGGATCTGAGATATCATCACATGGAAAGCAGCGGCGTTGGTGAAGGCCTTCACTATGGGCTCTGACAGGTAGGTGGAGAGAAAGCCCAGCTGCAGGATGAACATTGCCACCTGAGAAGAGAAGTGGAACCAGCAGTCAGTTCAGCTCAACTCTCTACACATTCATGCATCCAGCAGCAGGGAATGCCCGCCAGAAATTGCAGCTGAGCGCAGTGCTAACCTAGCAGGCAAGGATGGTGTCTCAAAATGCCTCAGGAACAAGAGTTCCAGGGGTTTTACATTGAGGAAGCTGGAGGTGAGAAGGAATTTGTGTTCTACTGCTTGCAGTTCAGTTTATATCAGAATGAGTGAAGTCTTGAGTCTCAAAAGGTTATACATTAATTTGAATTATTATTACTTGTGTTGGATCAACACAACATATCTCCACCTTTGTAACACCCATTTTTATTATTAAACAATGGATAGGACAATGATAATATTAGAGACGTGCTCAGATTTAAGTTAGATTTAGGGTAAATATTAGGTCAATGATAAGCTTGGGGTAATGGTATGAGTTAAAACTAGGTTCACGTAATGCATTACGATTAAAGTGAGATTTAGTTTTAGGGAAATGACCAAAGTTCATGTTTATGTCTGGCTATGTTTATTATTAGGATAAGGGTGAACATCAAGATTACGCTATCAGTATGTTGGGAACGTGGTAATAATCAGGTAAGATTAGGGTCAGGACTGGGGTTAACAATTCAGTTCAGTGTCTAAAATTAGTTATCAATAGAGTTAGGGTCAATTATAGAATTAGGAATAAAGTTTGGCTGAGTTAACAGTTAGGCTAGATTTAGGATGTGGATCAGGATCCCAGGGTAGAATCACAGTTTGCCATTAGCATTTAGGCACATATATTCAGGTACTATTTTAATATTTTAGAAGAATAAATAAATGTATTTTAAAAAATGGGGGAGAAGATTATTCAAACATTTCTTGCAAACAGTTTTCTGTGAAATGCAAATGTTAGTACAAGACAAAGCAAACTATGCCTTTTGTTGAAAAGATTTACAATGAAACATTTTCTTTGAAATGCATTTAGATGAAATAGCAGAGATCCCTGACCTACACTACCTCTGGGGACTTCTCAGCCTTTGGGCGTTCGAAAGAGATTTTGAGTCTGTCTCAGGATCAGGCACCTTTTTTTTTAACTCTGACTGGGAGAAGACTTAGCTGAATGTCCCCAGGTTCAGTCAAAGAGGTGTATTTGATTTAGGCATTGCTTAGATTAGATGTGAAATACTCACCATGATGAGCCCAACAAGGAAGGCGATACCCGCAGCCACCCCTATGCGCCGCTCCTCTAATGCCTCCAGGAGACTGCTGGTGTAGTTTAGATCAACAGGTCGAGGAACCAGGCGTTCAACCACCGAGCCCGTCATCAAACTCAAAATGGCAAACGTACCTGAGGACACAAGAAAACAGGGCGCATGAGGAAACGGTTGCATCTGAGTAGAATCCAGGAGAAATCAATCTTTAAATCAACATTATTGGCCAAATCCTGGGAGGAAAGATATCTTCTCAGAATGTTGGTGCTAGGCCACCCTACAGATGAACCATGTAACAAAGTGCTCTTCCATGACTCCTCTCTAACTTGAATTTCAATTTTGAAATTGTTTTTTGATACTGTAAACCTGAACAGTTCGAACACACAAAAAAAGGTCCAACACATCTCTGAGGGGTAATGTTTGTGGAATCATCTGTGTACCCTCCAATATTACTCAGTCTGCATTCACAATATTTTCACTCACTTGCTCTCTATTGTATCTTTTCCCCAAGAGCAACCTTTTCTGTATCACCATTTCACTTTGCACTGGCACTGAAACCGCTACATATAGCTTCACAAGCCAAACTGTTCTTATATATTGACCCATGTACTTTCATTCTCAAACTCATCAACCACCATTAGAGTGATTTTTAAGAAAAAAGATAGAATAGTATACTGGTGTGGGGTTCCATTCACCAGGGATGAGCACCCTTCTCAAGGAAAGTGGGTCTCACTTAAGGACAGGGCCACTGGAATTATGCAGCAGGGGAAGGTCAAATTACTCAGCAGCGCTGAATAAATTATGCGGCAAGTAAAGGCACATTATGCAGCATTATGCAGCACATTGTGATAGTATTACTTCGTTATTTAGTAATTTTTAAACTTGTTAACTCTTTCTGAGGATTATTTGTACCTCATTAGTACCAGTTTAACACCCAAGTATAACAAAAAGCTGCAGAAAGATCACCAGTCAACTTCTTTCTGCAAAGGTACTTCCACTGCTCAGCAACTCCTGTCATTTTGCTGATTTTTGAAGCATTTGAGCAAGAAACAAATTGTTTGTTGTTAAATTCTGCAAATGATGCTGCAGATGGTGGATTATGAGGCAGATGTGGAAATATACAATTATGCTAAAATCGCCACACAATCGCATAACGACCCTGCTTAAGGATCATAAAACTGTGAACTTGCTGCTTGCAAAAAGACATGGAAAACGTAATTGAGAATTCTGGGATGCACTTCCCAAGTTGTAGGAACTCTACAGTGCTATTTAAGGCTGAAAAGATGTAAATGTACACTCACCAGTGGACACGTGTCGTCCAGTTCCGAAGATCATGTATAGCACCACAGGAAAGAAGGAAGTATAGAGGCCATAAATGGGTGCCACTGAAGTTAAAAGAGCAAATGCCATCCCTGTGAGAACATTAAAACAAAGACAGATGCAATGGTAAATCCACCAATGTGCAAGCCAACTCAGAAATATCACTGCCTGAATTTCAGGAGGTGTGTTAGTGGCCATGAAGGACATTTACTGCAACGGAGATGCAAACCTTAAAGCAGGTTTCCTAAGTATCACTATCTTGTCTTACCCATGTGCAGATTGAAAATACAGTTTAGTTGTTTACATATAACATCCATTTAAGACACCATGCAGAATATTAAACAAGCAGTGACTATGTATGGGCATCGCCCTATGAAAAGCGATTTCAATCTAGTTAGCATGATATCAAAGTGTGCTTTTTGCTTGCTACACTACATACCATCAAGATGCTACACGTGTTACAAGTATCGCACCTTTAGTAACCCCTCCTGACAAGCTCTGAGAGACTGAGACGGCAAAAAATCAATGTACGATGGAAAGGATATTCACATAAAACAGGGAAAAGAGGAGGAAAAGTCTCCACACAGACAGACATAAATTTGCTTTCCAGGTGTTGATTTGGATGTTAGACACAACTTGAAAACAAATTTGTGTAGAAGATTGTTAATCATCGCACTTGGCTTGGGCGTGTTAGCTCTTGTCCACCTTATGATTCATCTTCTCCGGCCCTACCAGCTATTAAGAGGCACAGGGCCACGAGAAAATGAAAATATTTAAAATATTTTAGAGGGCCCGACTATCTTTCTCTGTTGTGACCCTTGGTATATTTATCACTGTTAAGTCATCCATTTTTTTTATTCTATTAAATGAATGTGCAATTACTTTAGCATGTGGACTTTCTAGCAATGCCCATAACTGCCAGCTCCAAAGCACCATATGATCATCATCATAAACTTTACTCTGCAATAATGGCATAAAAGCACAATACAGTTAAACATTATATGAAGATCAAGGCAAAATATTTAGTAAGACACTATGGGCCTAATTACGAGTTTGGCAGCCCGACCACCACCGCACTGGCGGTCCTACCGTTGTATTTTGAGTTTGTCTGTCGGACTGCCCCAGGACTGCTGCAACCGCCAGGGATCATGTTGCAGTTGTCAGAGGCCGCAATAAGCTGGCAATGCCAATGCGGCACTGCCGAGCATATTATGATTTGCCTCACTGCAACCCTATCCATGGCGGAGAGCCTGTCAGGGAAAGGGTGGTGGAGAGGCAATTTAGGGGGCCCTTACACCAGGATTACAACTCGTAATCCAGCAGGAGGATTGACTACGAGTTTGGCAGTCTTGATGAGGGGCGCTGGCGTGATTGCCCGTTCCAAGGCCGCCAAACTCGCAATCAGGCCCTAAAATCAAAAGCATTAAAAGTCATATTATTGAATCAAGTCTCATACAAAGATAGAATGCCAAACTAGTGTGACTGGGCACGAGGACAGATGTCCATGCCCATGTAAGGTACACTTTCTGCATTTCTGTATACCACAGAAGCCCCCTTAAAGCACTTGATGTCATCTGATTTCAGAAGTTGAGCAGGCTTGGGCCTGGTTAGTACCTGGTTGGAAGCCCGTCTGGGAATACCAGGTGAAGTAGGGTTAGAGTCCATATCAGACCTGGCTGAATTGCAAAGTTTTTTATCTCCTCTTTTGTCATTAAGATACTCCTGAATATGCACTTACAATGTTACACCAGCCCTCAAACATTCTGCTCTGTAAGGGACAAAACACTGCTACACAAATAACTAAGCATTTGACTCTGGTGATTTGTGCAACTATAATTTAGCTCTTCCAAAGTTTCCAACCTAGAAGATCCAAAATTGTACTACATCAATCACTAAACATTCCTATCTACAGGATCCATAAGGCTACTACACAAACCACAGAAGACTGAATTCTCAATGATCCAACATGTTACTAAACATGTTATCAAACATTTACTTCTGAAGGCTCTAAATACACTGCTCAATGAATCAATAAACAATCAGCTATTGAAAATCCTAAATGCTGCTATACGATTCACCAAATATGACACTTCTCAGGAAACTAGGTTTTATTGATCAACATAGCAGTATTTTGGTTTTTCCACAATTGAGTTTTTAGTGATTCATACAGAAGTAGTGTATTTTAAGATTTGTATTTTTTATTTTTAGGAGAGCTTATGTAGTGCAATAGCCACCCGCAACAGAGTTTCCCCGTGCTTTCAGAACGATGGGGTAGACTCAGAGCTCGCTAATTCAGAACAACCAGGTCTTCAACAGTTTCCCAAAAGAAGACAGTGATGTACAACATCTCAAAATCTGCTGAGGTTGTTCCAAAGCTTGGAGCCTGGGTAAGCAAAGGACCTTCCTTCCATGCAAGTTTGTTTGACTCTTAGAAATGCACATAAGGAAAGATCACTGGACCGTAATGTGCAAGTCAGTAGATAAGATCTCACAAGTCCATGGAGATAGCAAAGGACAGCTCCTTTGCTCCAGCCCAGCGCACATAGAACAGGGCTTTAAATTGGATTCACTTCTCCACATTGAGCCAGTGCAACTAACTCAGGAGAGAAGAAGCAGAAGCACTTTTTGGGAGTCTGTAGAGTAGCCTGGCCACCAAGTTCTGGACTATTTGCCGCCTTCTTTGAGAGGATTTATGTGTTCCCAGATAGAGGAAATTGCCAATGTCCAGTCTGAATAGAATCAGGGACTAAATGACTGACCTTTGGGCTGAGAAAGGAAGAATCCAAGATTAGCTACAGCCATTTCAGGACGCCAAAGCAGGTGGTTGCCACCTTTGCAACCTGGGCTTTATGGACAATTTGTCATCCAGCAGGAACCCAAGAATCTTCACCTTTTGGGCCAGCACAGAAAGTGCGCCATACGTTTTGAGGCCAGGTTCTTTCCCAATACCAATACCTCAGTCTGTTCCCCGTTTCAGTTTCAGGGAATTCAAGTTCATCTATGAGGCAACCCTAACCAAGCAGGAATTCAGGGCCTCAGAGGTATGATCCTGTGCGGAAGACAGAGAGAAGATAATTTGTGTGTCATCCACATAGGAGAACATGGTCAGGCACAAGCTTTCAACCAGGTCAGCCAAAGGTTGGACATAGATATTAAATAAGGCCAGGCTTAAGGCTGAACCTTGAGGAACCCCTGATGTAAGGGCTTGTCGCGTGGAGGAGGGTTTTGCTAAGGCGACCTGAAAGGTACGGTCACTTAGGAAAGCTGTCATCCAGGATAAGGCTGTACCTTGTAAACCTATGGTAACATGCCTTTCGAACAGCGTAGCGTGTGACACAGTATCAAAAGCAGCGCTGAGATCTAGTAAAATCTGCGCTGCCATCTCTCCATTATCCAGGAGCTGTCTAAGGTGCTCTGTGACTCCTAGAAGGGAAGATTCCGTACTGTGACCAGCTCTAAACCCCAAAGGTGAAGGGAGTAGCAGGTTATAGGTCTTCACAAAAACAAAAAGTTGTCTGTTGACATGATTTTTCAGGATTTTAGCCCTGATGGGAAGCATGGAGATACGTCTATAATTGGACCAATTCAGAAGATCCACGTTAGATTTCTTCAGGAAAGGCAAAATCTTGGTATGTTTCCAAGCCTGAGGAATGCACCCTGCCTGTAAGGAGGAATTCAGAAGGTCCAACAGTAGCTGCAAAATATCCGGATCCAGAATGTGAAGTGTAGTTGGAGGAAGAGGGGCTATAAGGGAGCTCAATTTTATAGACTGTATCAGTGATCTGAGTAATGGCAGGTCCAGCATGTCCCATGCGTTACGTTTTTGCGTGTAGGGTGTATGAGCAGCAGAGGTAGGAGTTATAACTGAAAAGGTGGGGTCCTCCATAGTCAAGGGTGTAGTATTAAGGCACAGCTGAGGCAGACCAAGCCCCTCCACCCGCCCCCGGATATTAATGAGAGCTGAATACCCTCCACATTTTTAACAAAGATAAAGGCCACTTCATTGCATTGAGTCTGGGAGAGTATGGGGGAAGGAGCAGCCTTAAAGGGGTCAGAGAGTACTTGTAATATCCTAAATAGTGTTTTAGAAGTTCTGTGCAGAGGTAATTTGGTCCAAATAAAAGGTGGCACAAGAGGTTCTGCAAATCCATGGTTGTTTTTCAATGCACTTTTATAGTTCAATTTTGCTTCTTCATCATACTTAAGCCTCCAGAATCTCTCTGAGCCTTTAAATCTGGTTTTCTCAGCGAGGAGCACCTCAGTAGTCCAAGGAGCCAGAGGGTAAGTCCTGGCAGGGTGGGGGAGTTTAAAAGACAGGATAGTGTCCAATGAGTCCTGCAGCCAGGCGTCAAATCTACGCTGATCACACATGGCCACAAGGATTAAATTAGGCATTGTGTTCCTCAGTTGGAGATTAAGAGTTGAGGTATCAAGCCATGACTAGACTCGAGTCCTGACCAAAGGTCTAACCCTGTTTCTACAAGGGCCAATCCAGTCAAGACAGTGAACTGTCCTGCGTTAAAAGATTGGGTCTAAAAGGTGGCCTGCTATATGAGTTGAGGTGGAGTTAATAAGTAACAAAGTTCAGGGCTCTGAACGCTACAGAGAATATCTTCTAGGTGAATATTCAGACACCTAAAATAATAAAGTTAGCAGATATAAGAATAAGGGTGGGGCAATATGTCAGGCAGCAGTGTGCTCCAAATCCCTGCATACCCTGGGGGTCGATATATTAGGGCCCTAGATATAGTACATTTGGAAGGAGACCGCTAAGCAGGATTGGGCAGACAGTTTTTGAATTTTGCTTTTATATATGTTTTTAAACATAATGGCAATTCCCCTGGTGGAGCAGGTAAAGCAAAATTTTGTATACCTTCTCTATTTTTGCATGATAAAAGAATAATTATGTAACTATTCTAAATATTGATTTGTATTAACTGTTTTGAGTATTACAACTAATCAACATTGCACCTAAATAAACACAAATTACACGAGGGACTAAAACTTAATTGCACGGCAAATAATTCTAATGACTAACTGTGGTACGCATATTAACTGTAGAATGTGTCGTGATAGAGATTGCATGGTTTATGTTGCCCTTGTAATGTTTTGCGTTCCTGGTAGGGCGAAATGGTGAGTATTGTTGCTTTAAATGTTGCTATAAGCTAGGAAAATACTAATATATATTGGGATTAGTGTGGGTTTAAACATTCGAATCTTTATTTCTGTATATTAATTTCTTTTTGTGTTTGTTTTGCTTAAGTTGGCATTTGGGCCTACTAGTCCGCAATATTCAAAATGGAGTTCAGAAGTGGCCACTGTCGTGTGAGCGCGATGTCTACTGCGCAGACTCGGATGGCTCTGAAGATCTCCAGGCATCCTCCAGTTCGGGACAGTGTTGCTCGTCAAGGATAGGAGCGTGGATGACTGCCAAGACTCAACTAGTGTGAATGACAGAAAAGACAATGGCAACGTGTCCTCAGAGGTCTGCATATTGATACTTCGGACCCTTTCGCATGAGAACTGTACAAACTAAAGGATGACATATTCAATTCCCTGAGAACCAAGAAAACCTGGGAACCACGTCCCATATTTCAAATTTTAGGAGTTTAGCCAATCAGAACCTCTCGATTTTAGAAAATGTTGCAGATTATTTTAGAATTTATTATAAAAGGGGAACTGTAGAAAAGGGTATAGACTAGTGCGTTCCAGAAGTGCGTCCCGAATTTGTGTCGGTGACTGTTGATCGATTTGCTTGCACGATTGCCTGGTCCTTTCGATCTTTGGGACTGTGTCGTGCCAAGCGAAAATAACTTTTTCCCGGACTTATTTGGGTTTTAGCCTGCATTCGATTGGACGATTTCACCCGAACGGATTTGATTGATGCAGGGCGAACATGGTTTGGGAAATGGTCATCGATATCAAGATTTAGGTAAATATAATTGTCATGACAAATTGTTCCAAATAATTAAGTTGGAGACTCTATGCTGATTAAAATGCCGATTATGCAAATGAAAGCAAATTAATTAGATAAACTAATCATTGATCAAGAAAATGAGTTTGTGATTCTTTTAATAAGGTATTGATTAAAATGTTCTGAAACTTTAAGAGTGTTTAGCTGGTTCTGAATCACCATCAACCAGTCCAACTAATTGGTCCATCGACCAAGTGGTGGAGTGCCTTGATGTTAAAGTTAGGAGTCTATCAGTACTAAGGATAGTGTGTATATAATGTAAAGAATTTTCCTCCTATAGATTATAAGGTACCCCCACATGTCCAGCGCTTCATTCCTCCAGTGTGCAGACTCGAAGTGTGACGTGTGAGTGTTGGTGTTATGGGCCCCACCAATGGATGCGTGCATGAATGAATTTGCGTGATGATGGGTCTGTGACGCTAGGGAGGATATGTAAATTAGCTTTTTAAGCTGGAGCAGCTTTCTGGTAGCAGAGGATGGTTTTATTGTATTGGTATGGTGATTATTGATGATTAATTATTGATTTATGTACTAACATTCTATGTTGAGTCGCGTCGCGTTTTATGTTGTTTTTGAAGACTTCCGGGACGTAGGAAGTTGGATGCCCTGTAGGTACACGGGGAAAACGTGTGGCAAGTGAAGTCGCACGATGTATTGTCTTGTTGCCCTGTAGGTGCACGGGGAAATGTGTGGCAAGTGAAGTCGCACAACGCATTGTCTGGTTTCGAATTGGTAACATCGTTGTGTGTTATTGTTAGGGACGTCTCTGTGTGATTGTATGTGAGTGCAATAGCAACAGGTTCTCTCGTGAATCTCTGGCCTCAATTCTCAGGAGCAGTGTAGTCTCCACATGTTTTATCCCGAGAGAAACGGTTAGCCTTTTTGCTTGTTAGAAGGGTAAGGTAGAGGGAAGTGCTACTTTATCGGCGAAACAGAATAATTCTGTGGTAGGGTAGAGGTAAGCGCTGCTCTCGAGAAATACAGAATTCTTGTGTAATTGGACAAAACTATCTCTTTGGTTTAGCGAATCAGGCAATAGTGGTGTTTTTAACTCGTTACTAACAGATTTTGATTAAAGAAACCGTAAGAAAAGTTTGCAGAGAAATTTTGTAAAGGAGGGGTCAGCAGAAGCCGTTGTAGCGAGAAAAGCTGACGTCAGAAAGACCGCGCTGGGATTGGCCAGCCATTGAGGACAAAGATTTCACAGATTGGTGAGCTGGTGTATGCCGCGCTAGGAGTGGAGAATTGCCAGTGTGACGTAGATGCTCCTGATTGGTGCGTTAGTGTGAGTCGCGCTGGGATTGAAGAATTACAGAGTGACATAGACGCTCCGGACTGGTGCGTTAAGAGTGAGTCGCGCTACGATTGGACAGCACACAGAATAGTTGTAGAGAAGTGAGTCAGGAAATCTAGCGATTCAGGATTAAAGAATAAGAAAATGATGTATTACAATCCACCCGAGAAAGAGAAAAAGTCATGGTTTGGGAAAATCAAGAATCTATTTAAAAAGGATAAGCCAATTGTGACTAGGGAAGGACAGCTACTTCCCCCACCGAAATCGCCCGCATCTTTTATCGTAGCGAAATATGGGTACCATACATGTATTTGGCTAGATAATTGGGCAAAGTATACCAAAGAAGATGGAGTTCTAGCATTTCCAGAAAGTGGTTCATTTAGTTTAGCTGTATTAAGGAACTTAAGGGAAAGGATGATGAGGTTAGAACCGAGACCTAGACCTACTCAGTTTGAAGCTTTAACGGAATGGGAAGATGAGATGTATGAAAGGAAACGGCAGCGAAGTGGCGGAAGGTATAATTACATGTTTGGTAGACCGTGTGGACAGGAAAGCCATGATGACAGGATGAGGAGATGGCGGAGTTCAAACATGACTGATGAGATGTTCCCGTTGAGAAACGCTGAAGAGACTAGTGGTAGGAAGTGTACAAAGAAGAGAAACAATACAGGATCAGAAGGTTACAAGTATGGTGTGAATGAGTCGGAGGATGATGTGCTCGAGGACATGTTTTATAAAAATCCTCTCCCGTATCAACCAAATTCCACATTGTTGCCACTGAGTGCACCAGTAAAAGAAACACCGCGAAATAAAACTTTTGAGCAAACGCCACCTGATGTAGGGAAAAATAATCCATTTAGAGAATCTGAAATAGAACAACCTGTCAGGATGGTAAATGAAAATTCGGCTGAATTGGCTATAACCACTCTGGAATTAACTGAGAAAATTAGGCAATTTACCAAAAATATGGAAGCCGTGACTGTACCTGTAACTATAGGACCAGTGATGCCTGTCTTTGATAAACAGAAAGATAGCGAGCATTGTTTAACAGTTCCTTACCATAGTAATAAACCAATCGAGACAGGAAAAAGAGATTCAGGGGAAAATCCATGGGGAAAATTAGTAGAAACCTCAGGGTTAAATACTCCTAAAAATTTGACAATTAATCAAAGTCCAGCAAGTAAGACGCTGATGACAACAGAATCGGCACCAGAGACCCCAGAAAGAAGTATAGAGCGAATAAGAAATGAAACAATTCCTGTAGGTCCCACTTCTGATGAATTAAGCGATTGGTTAAGGAGTTTGCAGCAAAAAGATACAGAACCTCAACCTTTAGATGTGGCAAACTTAAAAAATAACGCTAGAGGAATTAATAGTAGGGACTATTCCAATTGAGAAATTAAAAGCATATCAGGATGAAGAGTTAATGTTTCTTCGTAAAAGTATAACTTGGAGAGCGAGAAATTGCATGAAAAACTGGAAGAGACAGCAAGCGAAATGGGTATTGACTTTGAGAAGATAAGAACACTACAGAAACCATATAGAGTAGATTTCTCTGAAAAGGATATCGAAAATTTAAATACTGCAGGAAGGTTAACTCAAATTAAAGAACTCATTGCCTTGCTAAGGAAATGGGGTGACATAGATAGATGAAAAAGCAGTTGGTTTCGGAAAAGAGATGAGGCAACAGATAAGACTTTTTCTGCGTTCCCGGTAAGAGAAAAGGAGACGGTGGTAACAGAATGTCCTATGAGGGAGATCCCAGGAGGGGGGTATGTGCATGTTCCCTGGACTAGACAAGACATTTTATCATTTACAAATTACTTTCCCAGACTCCGGGAGAAGCCTGTGGAGTGGTACAGACAAGTGGAAAGGTTTGTTAAATTATCAAAAGTACTGTGGATAGATTTGAATGGTCTATTCGATATAATTGTGCCAGCAGATCTATGGGCGGAATGTAAAATCACAGTAGGTTGGCCCACCCAAGAATATACTAGGGATCCTAAAACAGGTGCCCCTGATCCAGAAGTGATGAGAAAGTATGAACAGGTAATTACCTTTTTGAAGAATAAAGTGCCTCTAAAGGAAACTGATTGGGTAAAAATTGATAGAACCAGGAAGAAAAAGAATCTGTCCATGCCTATTATGAGAGATTGCTGTTGGCCTTTAAGCAATACAGTGGTGATGAGAAATTGAGGGAGAAGGATTTAAGTCATTTTGTATATCGATTTGTATATGGATTGAGACCTGAAGTAAGCGAAATGATTAAACAGCATACAGTAGATTGGCAAAATAAAAAGATAGATGAAGTACTGAGAAATGCGAAATATTTTAGTGACGAAATTGAAGCAAAGCAACGCAAGCTAAATGAGAAGGCCATGTGGGCTCAGGTTAAGGTAGCAGAAAGGCAGGAAGCCCAGCTGATTGAACAAGCAAATGGCATGGGCCAGGTGAGGCAAAAACCTAATATTGGAAAAGGAAAGGGACAGATTAGTTTAGACGAAGCCAAAAAGTAGTGGCCATGTCATAACTGCGGAAAATTAGGGCATTGGAAATCTGAGTGTAAATTGCCCCCAAGTGCTAATGGCGATAATGCATCATTGAATCCACAGGTGCAGAATGAGGTGAGTTGTCAACCGCAGCAGCAGGTTGTTGCCCAACAGTGTCAGGTGCCAAAGCCACCTTTTCCACAGAGCGTAAACCCCCAGTGATACAGTAATGAGACAGGATTCCACACCGAGGAACAGGTAACAAAGCTACCGCGCGCTAGTGCTGTTTCGCAGTATTGGCTGCAACGCGATGACAGTGAGTCAGAAGAGAGTTATTGACGGAGAGGAAGAAGAGTGCGTACTTGGCGCAACTCTAGAGGTAGACCAGACAGGCCCTTTTGTGGATGGAAAGGTAAATGATGAAAATATTACTTTCCTAGTAGATACTGGTGCTACTCGTTCGACTGTTAGATCAGCTGACATCACAAATCTTTCTCTCTTGGATGACACAATCCAAGTAGTTGGAGTCTCAGAGAGATAAAAACATATCTTACTGAACCAGTTAAAGTTAAAATAGGGAAATTCTCTGACATGCACCGCTTTGTGGTGTGCGTTACCAGCCCTGTAAATTTGTTAGGGAGAGATTTGTTGTGTAAAATAAACTGCACGATTTTCTGTACTCCCGATGGCATGGCTTTTGAAACTCCTGATGAGGATGTACTGTATAAAATGACCATGGCCAATATGGAACCCGAAATTACTGAGGCATTTGTTGTATTTGACCCAGAAGAATTGTCTCACGAATTAAAGAAAACAGTGAGACCTGAAGTGTGGGATTTAATGTGAGACGATATGGGATTGATGAAAAGGGTAGACCCTGTAAAGATAACTGTAAAGGAAGGAATAAGTTACCCGAATATCCCCCAATATAAATTGACACCAGAAATAATTGCAGGAGTCACTCCTATAATAGACAAAGTGATTGAACAGGGAATCCTGAGAGAGAAAATGAGTAGTCCATGTAATTCACCAATTATGGGTTTGAAAAAGCCTAATGGAACTTTTAGGATAGTGCAAGACCTGAGAAAAGTGAATAAAATTGTTGTACCATGTTGTCCCATTGTACCAAACCCTTCAGTGATCCTATATCAGATTCCTCATGATGCAGAAAGGTACACAGTCATTGACATGTGTCACGCTTTCTTTTCCATCCCATTGCACCCTGACAGCCAACAGATTTTTGCGTTCCGGTTCGGCGAACGTACATTGGCATGGTGCAGAATCCCACAGGGGTATGCAGAAAGTCCATCGATATTTAATCAGATTCTAAAGAAATCCCTGGAAGATTTAAAAATGCCAGAAAATTCAGTACTAGTGCAGTACATCGATGACCTACTGGTGGCATCGAGAACCCGAGAAGCCTGTGTGGTAGATACAGTTGCATTACTGAATCATTTGACGGCTGGAGGACTTAAAGTATCCCCATCGAAATTACAACTTTGCAAAAAGGAAGTACAATATTTAGGCCATAAAATTGAGAAAGGGTTGAGAAAAGTGACCGCAGACAGGATCAGAATAATAAAAGGAATAAGAGCACCAAGGACTCAAAGAGAAGTAAGAATGTTTCTTGGAATGGTCGGATACTGTCGTCAGTGGATCAGCAACTTTTCGCTGATTGCAAAACCTTTGGTACGTTTGACGAAGAGTGATGTTGAAAGATCCCCTTGAATTGAACAAAGAAGAATTGAAGGATTTTAAACAATTGAGAGACAGCTTGTGGGAATGCCTGACTATGAAAAAGAGTTTGAGCTCTATTGCAGTGAGAGAGATGGATCTGCACTTTCTGTGTTAGTGCAGAAACATGGAAAATTGAGACGACCAATTGCATATTTTTCAGCTGTACTAGATCCTGTAGCTGCGGCGTTGCCTGGTTGTTTAAAAGCAGTGGCTGCTACCTGTAAGAGCTTGGAACAGAGTGAGGGAATTGTGATGGGATATCCTGTGAGAGTGTTTGTACCTCATGATGTGGCGATCCTTTTAACAAGGAGCCGCACTCAATTCATGACGCATAGTCGTCTAACTAAATATGAGAAAGTCATTTTGGGTGCAACGAATGTGAGCCTTGTGAGGTGTCTTAATGTAAACCCCTCAACATTGTTACCTGATGCTGTAAATGTGGAAGTGAAAGATGATGTAGATCATGATTGTTTCCAAGTGCTTGACTTCTGCACCAAGCCGCGTCCGGACATAAAAGATGTGCCTCTGAAAGAAAGTGACTATGTGATGTTTGTGGATGGGTCATGTTTGAGAATAGACGAGGGAATTTTGAGTGCATTATACGCAGTGTGTACTGTAGCGGCTGTATTGGAAGCGTCTTGTCTGAAAGGAGTGAGATCAGCTCAGGTTGCTGAACTGTTTGCGTTAACGAGAGCATGTTAATTGGGAAAGAATCTGAGAGTCACTTTGATTACTGATAGTCAGTATGGATTCGGAGTTGTGCATGATTTTGGGCAGATTCAGTCCCAAAGAGGGTTCTTGACGTCAAGTGGAACTCCTATAAGGAATGCTGAAGTGGTTGGGAAATTGCTTGAGGCGATACAGCTGCCTAAGCAATTGGAAGTAGTAAAATGTGCTGCCCACTCAAAGAATGCTGACTACGTATCGGCGGGAAATGAATTCGCAAATGACATCGCGCAATATTGTGCGCGCAACCAGAATTCAGTTAATCGGAACAGGGAAAAGGAAATGAACTCATTTCCCTTACTTTTTACTAACACTGTGAATACGTGGGATGGGAAGAGGTGAGGCAGTTACAGGAAGAGGCAGGAGAAGAGGAAAAGAAACAGTGGATAAAATCAGGATGTGCACCCCCAGAGGCAGACAAAGTTTGGGTTTATCGGGATGGAAGACCAGTCATGCCTGATAGCATGGTCTCTACCATGGCACGGATGTACCATGGACAGGCACATGTAGGAAGGGATTCTATGATCAGACTTTTCAAACAGACCTGGTATAATGCAAAATTTCGTCTGGTAGCTGAAAGCCTTTGTCAAAGATGTCTAGTATGTCAGCAATACAATCCAGGAAGAAAAACAGTGGTGAGTTTGTGAACAACAGGAAGGGAGGGAGGTCCTTTCACCAGAATGCAGATTGATTTCATTGAAATGCCCCCATGTAACAGGCTAAGATATGTTCTAGTAGTTGTTTGTCTGTTTTCACGCTGGGTAGAGGCATACCCAACCAGGAGAAGTGATGGAGTTACAGTAGCGAAACTCCTATTGAGAGAGTTTATTCCTAGATTTGGTTTCCCAGTTACGATTAAGTCAATTAGAGGAAAGCATTTTGAGAATGAAATCATAAAATTGATTTGTGAAGCATTGAATGTTCAACAGAAACTGCATTGTGCCTACCGTTCAGAGGCTTCTGGAGTAGTGGAACAGATGAATGGCACCATTAAAAACAGATTGGGAAAAATGTGTTTGGCCACATGTTTAACATGGCCTGATGTCTTGCCTCTGGTGCTGCTCATGACTATTAGATCTATTCCTGATAGAAATACTGGACTGAGTCCCCATGAAATTGTTATTGATAGAGCGATGAGACATGTTTTCATTCCTGTCAACAAACTACTGCCTATATCTGATGACTTCGTGTTGGATTATTGCAAGGGATTGGCTTATTCCGTTCATTCTGTGTTTCATCAGGTTGGATCGGATGCAACCACCCTTGAAAAGAAGCCAGCTCATGATTTAAGTCCAGGAGACTGGGTGAGGATCAAAGTGCATAGAAGGAGAAATTGTCTGGTCCCACGTTGGGGAAAACCACGTCAAGTGATCTCGACCACGACAACGGCGGTGAAATGTGCAAGAGTAAAGAATTGGATTCATGCGAGTCATACGCTTTGAATCCCTAGTCCAGTAAATAGACCTGAGGAAGAATATTTGAGAGAATCCGATACCAGTTCTGAGTCAGAATCAGAAGAAACAAGAACAAGACCGACTCCCAGTAGGGGAGAGTTGGAACCAAGCCAATTTACAGAACCAGAGAATTTGCCATTAAGGAGACGATTAGAGATTTCTGATACTAGCTCCGAGTCAGATACTGAACAGGTGAGAGTACGGGAAAAGGTAAAAGAAAACATTGAAGAAACTGTCAAGGAAATCCTTGATAAAGAAGCTCCACATGCAAGTACAAGAGAGATTCCACCTGAGGTCATAGAAGTAGAAGGTGAGGATTTAGATACAGAGAGTGAGGGTAAGATTGTTGCGGAAGATCCCCGAGGAGGTGTAGGGAAAACACACATCCAGGTAGAAGAAGGGACAGTAAGTCAGCAGGAAGATTGCATGGAAGAAACACGAGGAGGGACAACTCTAGACAGGGAACAGGAAGTTGTGAAGGAAAAGTCAAAAGAAGGTAAAGGTCACACTGAGACCGTATCTGAAGAAAGCGATGGGGAAGTACAAGAAGGACGAGTCTTGAGGAAGAGAGCTTGGAAAACCGAACGAGGTGAGAAGGGAAATAAGTTGAAAAGGCCAGCGAAAGAAGAAATTTGGCCAAACAAAATAAAAAGACTGAGGTATCGATCGACAAGAGTGAAACCATCTAAAGCAGAACAAGTGAATGAAGTGTCTAGTCAAGAGAAATCAGAAGACACTGATCAGACATACTTGAAGAAAGAAAAACGAATTAAGAGACCCAACCAGAAGTATAAGTCACCGGAATGGACGTATGTGGCACTTCCTGAAGTACAAGAGGAAGCAGACAGCCAAGAAAATCTAGATGTGACTGTACCGGAAGTGGTTGAAGAGGAAGAAGATTCGGAAATCCTGAGAGTTATCTTGTCTGATATCAGAGAAGAGACGGATGTTCAGGGAATTCTGGACCAAAATTGTGAAAACAAGGTAAAAGACGATCAGATGCTAGACTGAAGCGACAAGAGGAAGTTGCCGAGTGATCGAAATACCTGATAAGACTTATAACAGAAAAGAACCAAGTAGGCGCTTAGAGAATTGGGTTTAGACAAAGTTAGTTGTGAGTAGAAGAGGCTAAGTCAAAAGACACTGGTCATTTCCGAAATGACAAGCACAGAAGGTAGAAAATCTACATGTGTGTTCCTTAGAAAGTGGTGCAAAGTGTGTTGTTGTTGTACAGGATTACTAATGCTTCTGTGGAGTGTATTGGCTTTAATAATTTCATCTAAAGTAACGTTCGAAATTATAGAGGGTCAAACAGAAAATAAGACTAATATAGAAAAGATTCATGATACTCATACAACTGGATTGATAGACAGAACTGACTTACATAAGGATAGGTCTATAACTGATTTTTCTAACAACGTTTTGTCAAATGGTATTGTATGAATATGTAAAAACTATGGATGTTAGAGATTGTTATGTTTGCATGCAATTACCTGCATCGGTGTCAGAAGGTGTTACATATCACCACCTTCCTGTGACATATGGAATAACCTGTAGTGTATTAGCAAGCCTGTTTTATAAAACAGGGAAATTAGAATACTATTACTCTGATGTAGATAACATTTTCTCACAAGTACCTGTAGTTCCTGAGCTGAATAAGATAAAACCTGGTAAGACTTTAGGTGAATATTTCTTAGAAACTAGAGAATTGACTTTAGAAGCAGTATTTAAGAATAATATCACTTGTAGTCTGAGGAAGGAAGAAAAGACATTCTTGGACATGGTGGAATAGAGGAGAATCAAGAGGCAAAGAAAGATACCGGAGGGAAAAGGAGAAAAGACAGTTTGGGATGTCGAGTAGGAAAAACATTTGAAGGGAGAAACCAGTCCGGCTATGGCTTTAGATTGGCCTCAGAGAGAGAAATTGTGTATCAGAAGGAATTAAACTGTTTATGACAATTATTTTATTGGTGCGAGTGAATGCCATGATACATATAGAATCATGGGAGGATGGGGATTTAAAGGAGAAAACGATCCGGTATTCCCGGGATTGTATTTTATCTGGGGGAGTAAAACTTATTATGGGTTGCCGGACCATTGGTATGGCACATGTTAACTAGGCCTGGTCTTCCCAAAAATATTTCATGTGGGAAGGGGAAAAGATGGTGTGCACGAGATTGGTAGAAAACTAACACGTAGGAGGATGGAAAGCTGGTCAGAAATTGTAGGGGATATTTTTGGAGCACTGATACCAGCCGTTGGAATATCTCTGAATGCACATAAAAATAGAAAGTTGTCTACAGTAGTGGATCGCTTATCGACAAGCACTGCTGGAGGGTTCTTACTGGTAAATACCGAAATGGTTGCCATGAGAGCCATGGTTATGCAAAATCGACTTGCCCTTGATATTATTTTTGCAGAGGAGAGAGGAGTCTGCGGAATGCTGAAAGTGCAACATTGTTGTACTTACATTCCTGACGAGAGTCAAGATTTAAAGAAATATATTAAGAATATAACGGACTTGCATGAGGAAATTGTTCCACTGGAGGTTGAAAGTGTTTTGGAAAAGATTGGTAAAGGGTTTTCCACTATAAAGAGCTTCTTAATAAAATTAGGTAGTTCATTTGTAGGTAAGATTCTAATTCCAGTAACTTGTGTGGTAATACTAGTATTCATTTTGAGATTAGGGTGTGTATGTATGAAAAGAAGAAAGTTACAAAATAAAATAAAAAGAGAAGTTGCCAAGAAAAGAGAGAAAGAAACAAAGGAAAGAGAATGGGGAGATATAGAACTGGAAGGATGGAAAGAAAATATGTATAAGAAAACAAAAGAGGATGAGATGGGGGAAACGATGATGTAACATCCCATATTTTAATTTTTAGGAGTTTAGCCAATCAGAACCTCTTGATGTTAGAAAATGTTGCAGATTATTTTAGAATTTACGATAAAAGGGGAAATGTAGAAGAGGGTATAGACTAGTACGTTCCAGAAGTGCGTCCCGAATTTGTGTCGGTGACTGTTGATCGATTTGCTTGCACGATTGCCTGGTCCTTTCGATCTTTGGGACTGTGTCGTGCCGAGCGAAAATAACTTTTTCACGGACTTATTTGGGTTTTAGCCTGCATGCGATTGGACGATTTCACCCGAAGGGATTTGATTTATGCAGGGCGAACAGGGTTTGGGAAATGGTCATCGATATCAAGATTTAGGTAAATATAATTGTCATGATAAATTGTGCCAAATAATTAAATTGAAGACTCTGTGTTGATTAAAATGCCGATTATGCAAATAAAAGCAAATTAATTAGATAAACTAATCATTGATTAAGAAAATGAGTTTGTGATTCTTTTAATAAGGTATTGATTAAAAGGTTCGGAAACTTTAGGAGTGTTTAGCTGGTTCTGAATCACCATCAACCAGTCCAACTAATTGGTCCATCGATCAAGTGGTGGAGTGCCTTGATGTTAAAGTTAGGAGTCTATCAGTACTAAGGATAGTGTGTATATAATGTAAAGAATTTTCCTCCTATAGATAATAAGGTAGCCCCACATGTGTAGCGCTTCATTCCTCCTGTGTGCAGACTCGAAGTGTGACGTATGGGTGTTGGTGTTATGGGCCACACCAATGGATGCGTGCATGAATGAATTTGCGTGATGATGGGTCTGTGACGCTAGGGAGGATATGTAAATTTGCCCTTTCCGCTGGAGCACCCCATCCTAATTTTTGGGGTCTACCCCTCCTCATAATGGAGTAGCCTTCGGGAAGGGCCATTATCACATCCGGCACAGAGGCCTCATGGAGCCAAGTTTTTGTAAGAAACATGACATCTGGCTTGTGGTCCACCACAAAATCATAGATATGTTGTAAAGCACTGGGTAGCGAGAGCACATTGAGGCTGTAAAAACAAAACCTGCTGTTAGACCCAGGATGCAACACTGGTTTCTCATTGCTACCTAGCATGTGTCCCGAAGGAGAACACCCTGTGGTGCAGAGCACCTGAATAGTTAGGGGATATAATGAGAAGTTACAAAAGGTGCATATTAATGCACTCTTTGTTGATGGGTCAAATGAGACTAACAGGCCTCTGGTCTGAATTGAAGCTTCTGGAAGTAAATGATGATTGGTGGACCTGTACATTTGGCTCTTCAAGAGATTTATTTTTGGTTAAAAGTGTAGTAGTGTTGTGGTTGTCAGTAATCTAGTGTTTTGTTATTTCTGCAGCTATGATTTTCTGAGTCAACTGTTTGATTATTCACATAGGAAGATTTACAACTATCTGAGATTCTGTTGATCAAAAAGTATATTCATCAATCTCCTGAATACTCAAAAACACTTCTAAACGAACCACTAAACATTCTACTGTGAAGGTCCAAAATACTGCCACTTGAATTATTGAACATTAGACTCCTGACAATCTGAAGCATTACTACTCAAATTAACAAACACTATATTCCTGAAAGACCAAATCACTGCTTCATAAAATCACAGCACAATAAACTCATGAGGACCCAATTCAATTCTACACAAATCACTAAAACTAGACCTTTTAATATCCAAAAGACTACTACACAACTTTTCAAATGTTAAGACTCTTAAAATGATCCAAAACACTGCCACGTGGCTCAATGAACACTAGATTTCTAATCATCAAAAACACTAATAAATGATTAACTGAAAACCAGATCAGTGAAGAGTCAAAATACTGCTGCATAAACCACCTAACACTCAACTACCAATGATATAAAACACTGCTAGATGATTCAGCAAACTGTATATTTCTGAGGATCCAAAACACTGCTTCATAACTGACCATACAATAGACATCTGAAGATCCAAATCAATGCTACACAAATCTTCGAGCACTAGACTCCTGATGATCTAAACAATGGTGCATTACTCTCTGATCACTAGAATCCTAACTATCTAAAACACTACTAGAAGATTCACTGAATATGAGATTCCTGACAAACCAAAACACTGCTACATAAATCAATAAACACTACACTTCCAACAATCTAAAACACTGCTAGTTGATTCACGTACAATAAACTCCTGATGAGCCAAAGCAGTGATGTACGAAAGTTGAACACTGGACGTCTGCTAATATAAAACGCTCCTACATGGATCACTGAATTCTGCACTCATGATGATCCAATGCACTACTTGATAATTCATGAACATTATACTCCTGACAATCCAAAAAACTGCCACATGAATCACCAAACACTAGATCGACTGATTACCCAAAACACTGCTAGCTAGGCAAATGTTTCGGAAAACATGCTACTAACATGCTAAACTCCTGTTACAGAAAACGCAAGATGTTTGACTTCAAAACATCCCCCAAACACTGCTACATAAAGCGTGTGATACACAAAGATACAAATACTGACACATACTGAGAGTGCAGTCAACTCAAAAGATTCAAATACTGACACATGCCAAGAGTGCACTCAACTCTAAAGATCCAAATACAGACACATGCTAAGAGTGCACTCAGCTCTAAAGATCAAAATAATGACCCATGCTAAGAGTGAACTCAACTCAAAATATCCAAATACTGACACATGCTAAGAGTGCACTCAACTCTAAAGATCAAAATACTGACACATGCTAAGAGTGCTCTCAAATCAAAAGATTCAAAATACTGACACATGCTAAGAGTGCTGTCAACTCTAGAGATCAAAATACTGGCACATGCTAAGAGTGCACTCAACTCAAAAGTTTCAAAATACTGACACATGCTAGGAGTGCACTCAACTCTAAAGATCAAAATACTGATACGTACTAAGAGTGCACTCAACTCTTAAGATCAAAATACTGACACATCCTAAGAGTGCACTCAACTCTAAAGATCAAAATACTGACACATGCTAAGAGTGCTCTCAACTCTAAAGATCAAAATACTGACAGATGCTCCGAGTGCACTCAACTCAAAAGATTCGAAATACTGACACATGCTAAGAGTGCACTCAATTCTAAAGATCAAAATACTGAAACGTGCTAAGAGTGCATTCAACTCTAAAGATCAAAATACTGATACATGCTAAGAGTGCACTCAACTCTTAAGATCAAAAAACTGACACATGCTAAGAGTGCACTCAACTCTAAAGATCAAAATACTGACACATGCTAAGAGTGAACTCATCTCTAAAGATCCAAATACTGCAACATACCAAGGGTGCACTCAACTCAAAAGATCCAAATACTCCTGCTTGAATCTTTGTACATTTATTTTCTGTAAATGCAAACCACTGCTACACACATCACAAATATAGGGCAGAAGATTATTTTCTCAACAAACCACATTCGAAACCCTGTGGTGTTATCTATTTCTAAAAGTACTGGGAGACCACTTTTCAAGTTTATACACTTTCTAGGCATTCACCTAAGATAATAGGAGCAACTGTGGTGTGGTGGATTGACTTCCAGACCATACTCTGTTCACTATCATAAACAAATATTTTGGCAACAAAACTTTATGACCAATTAATCCTGGCCCAGCCCTCTTTAGCCTATAAGACAACAACCACTAAACCATTCTACTCGTTAGGGTCACAATAAAAAGTGATTTTTATCCTCTCAATGAAGGCTGTAGTCCTCTCTGATTTTTTTTAATCGAAGTACAGAAGCTGGTCCCTTGGAAAAATATTTAACATATTTGTAACAGCCAAATGCAGTCAATGCATGTCTGTCAACAGTGGCAAGAGATAATTATGTTCATGATGTGAACTGTGCAAATGAAGATGCTCGAGTTAAATGCGGTCTAAATGTTTTCAATGTTGTTTGCATTCAATTTGCCCTGTCTCACATATCTTTTTGTAATGCAACAGGAATCTGGAGAAAAAAAAGTATGCTTTAGAGCACCTGTACTTACTTAAAGGATTGTAAGCGCCTAAATAAAGAAGGACCGGTAATAGACCTTCCTGGTATAATACTGCCTGCAGGAAATCTAAATCAGAACTTCTTAAGGCTGTTAAGCTTAATAACAACAAAGCGCTAATAAGGAAAAAACGACTAGAATACAGGCAGTTAATACATCATGCCAAGATGGAGTGGGACAGCGACAACTGGGCCAACCTAACCTTGGCACTAAAAACAAAAGATTCCAGGAAATTCTGGCAAATTGTCAACACGGGGTCGTCTGACCCTTTACCGGCGATTGTGCCTAACATCGCTGCCAGTATTTGGGAAGAGTTTTTCTCAAACCTTTATGAAAGTGATCACTCTATCCCCGATAGAGATCAGGGGCCAGTATTGTTCAATTCCATTTCTGACCCATATGAGGATAAGTCTAGTGAACAAGAGGTCTTAGTTACCTCTGATCCCTATGAGGATGAGTTCAACAAGAGGTTTTAGCTATAATTTCTAAACTTCCAGCTGGCACAGCCCCTGGGCTTGAAACTAAGGTCTGGGCTCCCTACCTAACGGCTTTGTATAATGCAGTACAGAAAGGGATGGCGATACCTATTACTTGGCTGGGAGCTGAGATAGTCCCAATTTTAAAGAAGGGCTCTCCTCTTCTCCCAGCCAATTATAGGCCTATTAGCCTTATTGATGTACCCCAAATTTTTTTTGCAAGGCTGATTCTGGACCGCCTTAGGAACTGGATGCAAGAATTCTCTATCCTGAGCCCATATCAGGCAGGTTTCAGGAAGAAGGTGTCTACTATTGACCAGATTTTTCGTATGACACTGCTACTCTGGAAAACCGTTAAAGTGGAGGGGGGTTCGTTGTATACTGTTTTCGTGGACCTTCGTGCGGCTTTCGATTTGGTCCCCAGGCAAAAATTATGGTCTGTCCTTCTGCAGATGGGCATACCTGTACCTTTAATGAACATGATAATTCGTTTGCATAAAGGTAATTTCGCACAGGTCAGGTGTGGGAAAAATGGTGCCCTAACTTCTAGATTCCCGGTTGACAGGGGAGTCAGACAGGGGTGTGTGTTGGCCCCCACCCTTTTCTGCCTCTACGTAAACGGAGTATTCACACATCTGAACGAGGTCATAAATAGCGATGCCCCAAAGCTTGCTGGTTCCCGGATTCCTGCGATTTTGTTCGCAGATGACACCCTTCTGCTTTCTAAGTCCCCGATGGGCATTCAACGGATGTTGGATGGTTTCGAGACATTCTGCCTTGAGCGGGGCCTAGAAATAAACACACTCAAGACAAAATACATGATCTTTAACCCACCACCAACGACACGTCCTAACCCGACCATAGGGAGAGCTAGCTTAGAAAGGGTTCAGACCTTTGAGTACCTGGGGCTCACCTTAAATGAAAAAATGACGTGGGTACCACATCAAATTAAGGCCCAATTGAAACTAGCCCAAGCAACGGGGGGATTATAAGACTTATAAATAAATCATGTGCCAAACCAATTGCCCCACCCCTGGAAATATATAAACTCCAGGCAAGGGGTGGTGTAATCTATGGCGGTGAACTCCGGGGCTTTCATTGCCGTCCAGAGATCACAGTCACAGAGAACAAATTCTTAAGGCAATTGTTGGCCCTCCCCCCTAGTACACCCTTATTGCCATTGAGATTCGACTTGGGCCTCAGATCCATAGATGAGGAACTGGGCCTTAAACCCCTAACATTTTGGCGGAGGATCTGGATTACCCCAGAACTAGAGGGCTATAGAAAAGAATTTATGGAAATTTTGGGATTACCTAATGCAGGGAAACATTGTTGGCTGAGGTACGTAAGAGAGGAACTGGAGAGAATAGGTCTTCCGCAGCTGTGGTCCAATCCGGCGACAGCTTGTATTAGTGTCTCACAAAAGTACCTGGCTAACTCGTACTATGAAAGTAAATTAACTGCCCTAATACAGAAATCTCAATCTTCCATTTTAACACAATCATTTTTAATGTTCAAAGATCATTATCAGTTCGAGCATGTTTTAAATGATATTAGACCACAACTTACAAGGAAACTATATCTCCAATGGAGATACGGTACCTTACCTATAAGAGCTTTTACAAGTAAATGGTCTCCGCTCTTACCAAAGAATTGTCTTGGCTGTGACGCGAAACAGGAAGATGAACTTCATATATTATTTTTCTGTCCGGCTTACAAAAAGCTTAGGAGCTGCTGGATCGTTCCACTTTGTAAAAACTTGGGTTTTACGCACTGCATGGATGCTTATCGAATTTTTAAAACAGATCCATCAATTGTAATTGTTTTCGCTGTGTCATCATTCCTTGCAGCTGTGTGGAGGAAAAGAAGGATCTGTGAAAATTCTGTTTGAAACCATACCCTCCCACTAAAATGTGACAACTGATTTGAGTTGGTTTTTAATGGAGTCACACTAAAGTCCTCATCACTATTGGTATGTTCAATGGGCGTTGCTGCCTCTGTTGCTGCTGTAATAATTGTTACATATATAATTGTATTATCCTCCATTTTTGCAAAGGGCTGTTTGTTCTTTTATATTTTTATCAGTTTTATTGTGTTTTTATTGTTAACTGTATATATACTTTTATGACTGATTGTCGAAATAAAGACAAAGATTGATTGATTGATTTGCATTTTGTGTCTATCTCAAGAAATCTTTTGGTCAAAAACGTTTGATGGAAAATTTAACTTTTATGTTTTTTAATGCTTTTATTTGACATTTGTGTTTGAAAAAATTGCATTTAAGGGTAGCAAATCTAGCCAAGGTATGCTCCAGAACTTGATGCAATATTGTGAATTCAACCTTAAAACTTGTGGACAAATGTACTCGTTTTTATTCTACCTTTTGTAGATCAGTTATGCTTCCACCAACAGTTTTCTACCATTTGGCATCCAAGCCTGCCGCACGTGCATCTGAATGGATTGATGACTGAGGTTTCTTCTCCATTACAGACAAAAAACTGAAGTGAGTGACAACCACCTACAATTTCAACAGTCAGAAATATTGGATCCCGTCGCCATTCCACATACAAAAGTGAGAAATCGGAGCGCTATCTTTGACTCAAGTCACTATCTTTGTTCTGTAAGTGAAAGCAGTAAGAATATTGCTGATCTCCACCTTCACATGCAGAGCAAAGTCATAACACATAACACAAGACGAACCTAGTGAAAGTCTTGCTGCTTTATTGGCTGGACTACATTAAATTAACATTAACATTTATTGGTTTCCTGAAAAAGGTCACAAACGGATCCAACTTGGTTAAAACAAAGCACCAATATCAGACCTCCAAATAATCACCTATCCTTCTTGCACTGATTAATGATGGGGAAAAATAACTTCAAAATATGGTGAACTGCGCACAAGGTTTCTAGGTCTGAGGCTGAAAAAAAGCTTGCCACGTTGTTCTTCCCCAATAGTTTAGATCACAATTTGAGATCTGTAACCGACAACTGATTTGCAACAATATCATTCAACAAAAACACACTGAATGAAAAATCCTAGGAGACCGAGTCATAGGGCTTCAAATAGGCTAAGCTGTGCACTAAAATTAGAAAACCACCACAAAAGGTTCATAATAGTGCTGGAAACGACTCTTTTCTTTTAGGTTTTTCTACTTCAAATTATACAATAACAGAATGAGAACCCACGCAAACCACGCCTACCAATGGTGCTGGAACAATTTTCAGATTGGGGGTGCTGCCATCAATGTTACATCACCCAACTCTCAGGGATTGTGAAAAATCTAAGCATCTCACAAAGAACTTATGCAGCAAATGAGCCATGCCCGTTCAGCAAGAGAGTGGTAAGGGTGTGGCATGTAGCGAGTTTTAGAGCATAATATCACATATATTACTACAGCATGGTGTAGTGTACTGCCATTGAGCACATTTTTCACTGAAATGGGCACTAATTTGATAAAGTTTTACTGATAATATTATAGAGTGCGCAACAATGTGTGGAAATAGTGTTTCAGTGAATAATTATCATTTGCACATAATTATATAAATTGTCTTGATTTGTTTTGATCCTGTTAAAAAGGTTAGTTTCCATCACACTTCAGAATTTTAAAATAAGTGCTTGATTTTTGCTTTCGTTATTGCTGAAATTTTGGAAATATTTGTACAGCCCATTACCTCCTTGTTAGTCTTCCTCGCCGCATGACTTACAAAGTGAGCTTCAGCTCCACACCAGAACCCTCCAAAGCGAAAAAGTCAGCCTCCCATCCTTTCTCAACATGGCCGACCCATTACACCCTTGACCTCTATAAGAGGCGGGCCGGCCCAACCCCTCAGCCTGTTGATTTGGTTCTGCGCTGCAGTTCTCTCCTGAGCTTCTTCCAGGTAAGTTGTTCCTGCTGTAGCTGGAACTGGGGTCCCTGGTTGGTGGCCCTGCTCTCGTGGGCCCTAGGACTCTGAGACCATCCTCCTTCCTTCCACCGGTGTCTGGTCTGGGCCGGTTAGGCTCCGCTTTAGCGAGCCCTGGGTGTACAGGAGGACAGACGGGGAGTTCTGGGGCTCTTCCTGCCAACCTTGTTTTTCCTCTCCCCTTGTCCGTGTGGGCACGGTGTTTTGGCTTACACTTGTGCCCGGGTCTCCCCCAACTCCCCCGGGGGCGTTCCTTCTGTTGATGGCGCTCTGCTGCACCCAGTCTTCCTTTGCTGGGGCGGCTTGGGGCTTGTGTGTGTGTTGGGGGTGGGGGCACCCGGCAGCCCGTTATGTATTCCCTGGGCGCGCCTCCGCCTCTTGCCCCTGTGGCCGTTTTGGCTGTCTCTTTTGGTGCCTTGACCATGGGCTCCCCATAGGTGGGGCTCTTGCGGTCTGTTTCTCGCTTCTGGGTTTTCCTGGTGCGGGCGGCTGGGGTGGTCTGTGGTTCTGCTCCACGACCTCTTCTGCACCCCGTCCATGTCGACAATGCGTTTGGGTGTTCTGGGAGGTGGCGATCCTTCGGCGGTGGGACTATGGCGTATGTGTTGGGCATGGGGACCCGGATGTAGTGACGGAGCCACCCGGCCCGTGCACACACGCAGCTCACACACCCACGCATCCCGAGGGCGGGCACGCCCGAGGGTATAAATAAAAGGGGCACGAGACCGCTCAGGGTCTTCGGCCCAGTAACTAGTGACTAAGTGTGTGTCCCCGTTACTTCTGGTGCGACCAAGTCTGCGTCCTAGTTACAAGCCCGGCATCCCTAGACCGGGATACCTCACTGGCGACGAGGCAGGTCTGCCCCATGCCTCGCCACACCCCTGTGTTCGCTGCCCTTACCGGTGGTCCCGCCTGCAGCGTCTCACAGCCTGGCCTGCTCGGGCCGCCGTCACCGGCCTACATCCAGAGCGGGTGCGCACCCAGCGAAAAAGTCCTTGTGCAGCTGTCCGAGCTCCGTGTGCGCCGCCTCGGCTGGTGCGCCCCCACTGCCGGCAATCCAGGAGGTGGTGTGTCTCATCGGCGCACGGAGCAGCGCCCAAGGTGAGGCCGTACCTGCGCGTGCAAGCACCGCCCATGCACAGCGCTGCATTGCCTCTGCGTATGCGCTCCCTCGCTGCCGCTGCTCGGCCGCGCTCCCACGGTCACGTGGTTGAGCCAGCGAAGCTCCGCGACTGCCACAGGGCTTCCCCCAAGCGGGTGCGCTCGCACGGTGGGAGGATTCGACCCTCGCGAGGAGGAGTCTGGAATGCCAGCGCCCCCCCTGCCGTCAACCCTGTAACTTGCAGCGTGACCACAGCGGGGTGGAGAGCTTGTCAAGCAGAATCAGCACCCAGGGCCTATTGTAGTGTCCCACAGGGAAGAGGACGCGCCCCTGCTGGGAAAAGGAAGCAGGAGAGGACAGAGTGGCCAGCATACACAGCACTAGGGTCCCAGGGGAAGAGTGACAAGCAAGCTCAGTGACACTACCTAACTGTCAGCCACAATCCAAAAAAAAGAAGGGGGACACCAAAGTGATACCGCTCTGATCAGACCAGAGCCTGCAGCTGTCAAGCGCCCACAAGCAGCCACGGCCACCAACCTCGGCCTGAGGACACCAGGGGTATTTAGTGTTGCAGCGCCACGACAGCGTAGTCAGTGCTCACGCCTGCCTGGCGAATTAACGGAACTGCTCCCGTCCACACATTGCTTGACCCACGCCGACAGCATCCTGTGCTCAGACACGCCGGGTAGCAGACAAGCACTTGGAACTGGCAACCTGGGTGCCAGTGGTGGGGGTGCCCCCAAGCAGTGCCGCCCCCTCAACAAGCCGCCCAACAGGCTCCCGCCCCACCCGGTCATGACACGGCTGACCCGCTGCCACCATTCAGTGAACTGTTGGACCCGTCCACCGCTGCGGCGCGGTGGCACTCTTGGATTGGTTGGCTCGACCACTACTTCGTCGGGGTGCGGGAGACAAATAGGAGAGTGAAGAGATCACTTCTGATGTGCTACGGGGGAGCAGAGTTATACGACCTCTTCGAGACCTTGCCGGATAGAGGAGAAGATAACGACTACGCTGGGGCTGTCGCGGCCCTCAACCGCCACTTCAATCCTCAGATCAACCCGGACTTTGAACGGTTCAAGCTCCGGCAGGCGCGTCAGGGAGAGGCCGAGACCATCGACATTTTCTACGCCCGGTTGCGGAAGCTGGCGACCACATGCACGCTACCTGACCAGAGGGCGGAGATTCGTGCACAGCTCATTCAAGGTTGTCGGTCAGTACACTTACGAAGCCTCATACTGCGACAGCCTGGCATCACCCTCGACGAAATTTTAGTGCTCGCCAGGTCCCATGAACTATCCAACCCGCGGGCTGACGAAATGGAGGCAGCCCTCAATCGGCCCACTGCAACTCAGCGGACACCCACCATCAAGGAGGAAAGAGTAGACATGATTCACAGACGGCCGCCCTAGTCAAGAGGGCCCATGAGACCTCCGCAGAAGAACGCATGTGGTAACTTCGACGTTGACCATCCTCCTGGAGGAAAATGCTTTGCCAGAGGGAAGACGTGCTCGCAATGTGGGAGACTCAACCACTTCGCAAAGGTCTGCAGGAGTGGGAGAGGACGAAACAATGCCTCAGGCTCCCGTGGAGTCATGTCAAAGGTACGCCAGCTAACGCTGAAAGACCCAAAAGACCAAGTAGATGACGGTCAGCCTGGGTTCGACTTTGGGACAGAAGAAGATGACGTATTCTTTGTGTCATTCGTTGGCAGAGAAGGGACGAGGCGCCGACCCCCACCCATGTGCGACATCACGGTAGCTGGATCCCCCGTGAGCGCCCTCATTGATACCGGAGCATCAGTCAACGTGATGGACAGTGACCAGTATGAGAAATTGTCGCCGCGCCCGCCACTTCTACCGTCCAAAGCATGAATATACACGTATGACAGTGATGTGCCACTTTCTCTACGAGGAGTCATGGAGGTCAAGGTCGCCAGCGAAGGCCGGAGTTTGAACACGAAGTTCCATGTCACCGATGGGAGACGAGGCACCCTACTCAGCTGCCACACGGCGGAAGACCTTGAGCTTGTGTTTTTCGCAAATCAAGTGCACGATCTGCACATCCCGAGAGGTGCTGAAAGACTTCCCCATGCTGTTCAAAGGCCTAGGATGTTTGAAAGGAAAAATTTTCAAGTTGCACGTGGATCCAACGATCCTGCCCATGGCGCTAAGACCTCGGCAGGTGCCGTTCCACCTGCGGCCGCAGGTGGAGGAAGAGCTAAGGAAGCTAGAGGATCTGGGGGTGATAGGTAAAGTGTCATGCCCCACCCCCTGCTTGTGTCCCCTCGTCGTGGCCCCGAAACCCAAGCAGCCAGTGGCCATTCGGTTATGCGTTGACATGCGCCTACCGAACAAAGCCGTAAAGAGGGAACGGCATATCACGCCCACGATGGACGGCATAGTAGCTGATCTTAACCGCGCCAAATGGTTCACCAAGTTGGACCTCAATGCGGGGTATCACCAGCTGGAACTCCACCCCGACAGCCAGAACATCACAACGTTTTCCACTCACGTTGGATTACGTCGCTACAGAAGATTGAGCTTTGCGGTCTCGTCAGCCGCGGAGATGTTCCAAAACGCCATAAGGGAGACACTCTCTGGGCTGCAGGGCGTGATAAACTTAAGTGACAATATCCTTGTAGCACCACAAGCACCTCCATGACACCCTGCAGCGACTTGCAGACAACGGACACACCCTGCACAAATCGAAATGCTCGTTCTATCAGGAGTCAGTGGATTTCTTTGGGTATATCTTCTCCAGAGAAGGGCTGCGAGTAGACACGAAGAAAGCGGAAGCCATTCGATCTGCCCCGAGACCTACGTCGGCCACTGAAGTCAGGAGCTTCCTGGGAATGGCCACATACTGTGGCCGATTCATCCCCAATCTCGCGTCTCTGTCCGAGCCACTCCGTGTCCTCATGAAAGCGGGCCAACCGTGGGCCTGGTCCGCCAAAGAAGACCTGGCATTTCGGGCGATCAAGAACACCCTCACCGACGATCGAGTCATGGCGTACTTTCACCCACATCGGCGCACGGAGGTGGTGTTGGACGCCAGCCTCGTAGGGCTAGGGGCTGTACTGATGCAGGAAATTGAGTCAAGAGAGTGGGTACCCACCGCATATGCCAGTCGGGCGCTGACGGCCACGGAGATGCGGTATGCACAGATAGAGCGGGAGGCTCTAGCCATCAAATGGGTGTGCCAGCATTTCCATCTGTACCTGTATGGACATGAATTCCGGGTGATCACCGACCATAAGCCCCTTGTTCCACTCTTCGCCGGCACCGCTCGGCTCGCCCCACCATGGATCGAAAGATGGGCTGTACATCTTCAGAACAGGGGCCAACAACCCAGCTGATTTTCTATCGTGGCACCCTGGCCCACCTCAGCCGCTTCGCGCCCCGGCGGATGATGAGTACACGGAGGAGTTCGTCCGAATGATTTCCCTGGATGCATGTCCTGTTGCACTCACACTCGAGGACGTCGGAAAGGCGACAGAATCCGACGAATGCCTCGTCAAGGTCAAGAGCACGTTGGTCGACAGGAACTGGTGACACTTTCTGGATGGTGTCAGTGCCCTCACGGCGGAGGAACAGGCGTTCCGACAACAAGTGTGGAGAGTACAAAGTGAACTCAGTGAAGGTCCTCATGGGGTAGTCCTGTGGGGTGCTTCTCTCATAATCCAGAAGAGCCTGCAGAAAGAATTGGTCCGTCTGGCGCATCAAGGTCATCAAGGCGTCTCCAAAACCAAGGACAGACTAAGGAGCAAGGTCTGGTTCCCAGGGATGGATGCCATGGTGGAGGAAGTCGTACGCAACTGCCACTCCTGCACCATCACGGGCGGACAGCCGGCGCCCCATCCGGTGATCACGGAAGACCCTTGTTGCGAGCCGTGGTCCAAAGTAAGCATCGACTTCGGGTCATTCCTGGATGGACGGAGTACGCTGGTGCTAGTCGACTCACATTCCAAGTTCCCGGTGGTAGAAGTAGTGTCATCCACGGTATTCTCCCATGTGAAGACAGCGCTGGATCGCACGTTCGCCATGATGGGCCTGCCGGAAGAGATCAAGTCCGACAACGGTCCGCCGTTCCAAGGCAGAGACTTCCAGGACTACCTGACCTCCCGAGGCATCCGTCACCGGAAGATCACCCTGCAGTGGCCCCAGGCGAACGGCGAGGTGGAACGGTTCATGCGCACGATGAATCGGACCCTCAGGATTGGGGTGGAAAGAGGAGACAATGCTGTTTCTGATCTCTGTGCATACATAGGCTGGAGAGGGGAGGTAGCCTTTGGGCTACAGCGGTCACCCAAATGCTGGGGTAGCCGGTTCGAGTCTCCTATGATTCTGGTCATCTCGCTGACCTTTGCAGATTTTGGTTTGGTGCGTTGGTTCTCTGTGTACTACGTTCCTTGAGCAGTTGCTTTGTCTTTATTGCCTGCTGATCGTTTCTGTCCACTTTTGTGGTACAGATTGCTTTTTTCCTTTTTTGGTTTGCGGCGGCTTCGCGGTGCAGTAGGGTTCCCTGTCTCGTGCCCTGCTTGATTTCCCTTCCTGGTGCAGGTTTGTGCTATGTGTACGTTGGTCTTCTGCTTCCTCCCTTGGTTGCGTTGATTCCCTGTTTGTTCCCTTGGATGAGGCGCTGTGGCCTGGCGGTTACGGTATCTGACTCTTGCTTCGACGGTTGTGGATTCTGATCCCGCTGTCTCGCTTGTTGTGAGTTCTTTTACGTGCATGGTGTCATTGTTGCTTTTTTATGCAGCTGGACACTGCTTTGGGCCTTTCAGGTGTTTTCTCACTGTTCCTTTTCTGGGGTTTACGATGAGGGTTCCATTGGGTACTGCTACCCGCATTCTGGTGGAACTGTGTGTTTTGACTTTATTGGCCGTCCTGGTGGTGGCACCTCCATCGGGGCTTTGGGGCTGCGGTCCGTTCCTCCTGCTCTCCTTTTGTTGTGCGGGGTTTGGCCTGGTTGACCCCTGTTTTGGAGTCCTCCTGGGGATTCCAGGGGCTGTTGGCTTCTGCATTCCTGATGGGGGCAGGCAGCTGGTGGCGCCTGTCCTGCCTTCCCTGGGCTGCTTCTGTGGGTGCACAAGCGGACTGGGATGTGGCCGTTTTTCCTCTTCTGTTTCTTTCACCTTCCCAGAGTCCCTACTGGGGCTTGGGCGGCTGTGTTGGGTGGGGCGCTGTGTGGTTTTTTCTGACCTCCTCGTCTTCTGCTTCAGTTGCGGCAGGAGTGTGGCACTCATCTGTGCAGCTTGTTCTTGGACTCCTTGACCCCGATACAGGGGGGTCCCCTTCATCCCGGGGGTGCTTCCATCGGCCAGTATGGCCGAGTATGTTTTTCAGCATTATGTGGGTATGTTTCTGGCGCCTAGGTTGGGGTGGCCTCTTGCGTGCTGCCTCTGTGTTTGTTGTCTGGGCTTTTGTTTGTGCTCCCCTGGGCTTGTTTTCATGCGGGCCCTTGTCGTATCTTCCGTTGTCCGTGAGTCACTGTGGCCTAGTGGTTGATGTCTCTTACTCCGCTGGTTTTGTGTTCTCATCCTTTTCTAGTGTCCCCTTCACGAGGTTGTGGGGGATTCTGGTTGAGATGGGGGTCATTCACCTGTTGTTGTCTGGATTGCATTCGGGTGATCTGGTGTGGTAGTTGGGTGTACCCTTCCTTCCTCTCTGTGGCACCCTCTCCGGTATATTTGTACACGGAGGTGTGGCTTGCTGCCGCAGTATTGGGGTGCTGCGCCTTGGCATTTGGGTATATCCTCCTGCTTCCCGTACTTGGTCTTCCAGGGCCCTTTGGCCATACTACCCTGACAGCTTCTGATCTCGTCTGATCTGAAATGTTGGGCTGGGTCTGGAATGGTTAGCACATTGATGGGTCTCCGCCTTGGACTACCTGGTGCTGTGGGCTTCCTCTCCTGTGGGGCCCATGTCTTATGTGTGTTGTGGCTCCGCGTCTTCGGGCACTTCCTTATTGGGCCCGTGGTCTTTCTGCTCTGGGTTCCCCTTCTCGGGTGGTGGCAGCCTTTGCCGTCCTTTGGGGCGTGCGTGGGTTCCCGGTCGGTGATGGGTCGTTTGGTCTGCCTTCTGTCGACTGTTCCTTGGCTTCTCGAGGATTTGCCCCGGCCCTGCGGGGGCTTCTTGTTGCTCTCCTGGGCGGTGTCTCCCCTACCTCGTGCTCCGGGGGGATTGTGGGGTTCGCCCCTGTTGATTTTTTTGCACGATGGTGCTGTCCTTGTCTGGGTCTCTTTTATTCTGGCTACGGCCATACCACCCTGAATGCACATGATCTCGTCTGATCTCAGTAGATGGGCAGGGTCGGGCCTCTTTCGTACCTGGATGGGAGATCTCCTGGTGCGGTTGGTGGACTTGGGTGCTGTTGCTCGATGGTTCGTGTTATGCCTTTGTGGGCGTGGGTTTTGTGTCCTGCCCCTGCTTTCTGGCTTTCCCTTGGTGTGCTCGGATTCCCGGTTCGCCTTTCCCAGGTGGGGCTCTGCGCTTCCGTTATGGATTTTGTATCAGACTTGTTATTCATCTGCTGCCCTGCACCTACCAGGTCAAATGATTCACATGACTAACTTCCCCAAACTTAACCCCAATGCTGCTCGCAAAAGTCCTGACTCCTTAACAAACAAAGTGACACATTGGATTCAACACACAAGGGGTTGTTGTTCATTGATACGAGAGGATATCATTCCCACCCGCAGATGCTTATCCCCAATGCAAACACATGATTATATAGAACTTACACTTTGGTCCATTGAGTTGGCTGAAAATCTCCTTGCCTTAGAATTCAGAACTTGCTCCCCATCTGATTCATCCATACAATTAAGGAGCATTCGCTCGCAGAATAGGGGGACGACGATTGGCACTCTGGAGCAAGGGACATCTTTGGAAGCAGTTGACTGACTAGAGCTCACCTGTTCATCTAATATGCTTCCAAATACCACTACTTGTGGCTCTAAGGATAACTCACAAATACTCTTATCAAATCTAGAGTCATTAGATATTACACAAAACTCCCTACTAAGTCCAGACACACAAGATAATGCATTGGATAATGATGGGAATGGGAGTTTAAGTGCTGACATTGAGGCTAACCAGGGCATACACGAGTCTGGGTTAGGCAAACCTCGAGCTTGTCCTGAAGTGTCTGGTTCTCAGGCACAGTTGAACCTGCTCCAATCGATAAATGATATACCGACTCTGACTTGCACGTCTAGTAAACTTAGGATTATATCGTGGAATGTCGCAGGTTTACAAAATAAACTCTTACTCCCTCATTTTAATGAACTTACTGAGGGATTTGATATATGTATCTTTCAAGAGACCTGGAGACTGGCGCCACTACATAAAATAGGATACACGTGTTATTGTATTCCAGCTACTACTGTGGGGAGAGAGCGTCCCTCGGGAGGTTTGATTGTCTGGGTAAATATTGCCCTAGGTTGTCGTGTTCTCATGCATCCTTTTTTAAGTTATGATATCATGAGACTGACTATTAGCGGAACAAAAGGCGGGGACACCTTAGATTTGTTTAACGACTATAGCAGAGGAACTAAGGGGGGCAATCAACCACCCACCATCACGCTTTTAGAAAGGCAATTTCCAGCTGTTCGGCAGGTAATTGTATTATGGTTGCCGGCGACTTAAATTGCACTTTTGAGCCTTTAAGCTTAGATAATTTGCTGGAGCATGATAGGGCTGATGGTAAATGGATAGTCCCTTGTCTTAACTTATCCCCCATCAAAATATGGACAAGCTTAGCCATCCAACTGAATGCGCTGACCACAGAGTTTGATCTTAAGGCAACCAATGGAAGAACTCCCTCGGACACACAGGGGGCAGATACTTTTAATAGAGTTGGCTGTCCTTCGCGAATTGTTTATATTTTACTGGATGTAAATCTGTGGGATGAGAAGACCGATATGTTTGTAGGTACCACGACTGACAGTGACCACAATCCTTTGTGTATGACCATGACAAATCCGTGGCCTGTTTTAAGTCCCATGATTAGTAAGGCAGCAACTTGTATTACGAATACCATCCCCTCTAATTGTAAGAGGCATCTTAAGTGGGAAAAGGTCTCTATGCATGAAGAAAATTTGCTGGCCATTCGCAAAGTTTTGTCTGAGAATACAGCGTAACTCTGTGTTATGACCACGGATAAATCTAAGGGTGATATGATCCCTAAAGCTCATGTCAATACTGTGGAGACACTAAGCTTGTATTTCCAGGCTCCACGCAAGGATGGGGTTTTTGTGTGCTCGCAAACATAGAAAGAGTTTATGGTACACTTCAGATTGTAAGCTTAAAAGACAATCTCTGATCCTAGCAGTTAGAACTAAAATTTGTTCTAGGGTTAAAATGGCTAGAAAAGACTACAAGGTAGCTTTACATAAAGCGAAGACTGAGTGGGATGAGCGACACTGGTCAGAGCTGAAAGACGCTAGTCAGGACTTAAACATTGTACCCAATCATATCACTGGATATGATTGGCATAATCATTTTGCAAAGTTATATTCCTCTATTGAGGGTGGATGTCTGGAGGAGCTATGCGGCACCCCAGACATTCCCCCTTTGGGGAATGACAGAGACCCCTTCTTGCGGGCTGAAATAGAGTCTGTGTTTTTAAAATTAGTCCCTGCTAAGGCCCCTGGACCGGATGGTCTGCCAGGAGATTTATTTTTGTTTGACTCTAGAGGGTGGTCAAGTTATTTTTACTTGTTGTTTAATGCTATTGTTGAGGATGCCCAGTACCAGACTCCTGGAAAGGCGCAGAAGTAGTTCCCATCTACAAAAAAGGTGATAGGGAAGACCCTTCAAATTATAGGCCCATAAGCTTGACTGATGTAATGCAAAAGGTGCTCGGTAGGGTTCTCCTGCAGAGAATACAATCATGGTGTGATGATGAACATATTCTCTCACAATACCAGGCGGGGTTTAGGGCTAACACTGGGACGATCGATCAGGTTTTTAGACTAATGCTCATATACTGGAAAGGGGTTTTGATCAGGAAAGGCAGTCTTTATATGGAATTCATTGATTTAAAAACAGCTTTTGATCTGGTACCGAGGGCCAATTTGTGGCAGATTTTAAATGATATGGGCATTCCTCCGCTAATTATTAATTTGCTAATCCATCTTTATGAGGGTAATTATGCTCAGGTGAGATGGGGCGCCCAAGGTCAGCTAACGAGGTGGATTTCTGTCGATAAGGGAGTGCGTCAGGGTTGCGTAATGGCTCCCACTCTGTTCTCCTTGTATGTGAACGGAGTGGTGAAGTTTCTACAGGAGGACCAAGCGGATGTGCCTATTTTAGTGGGTGACAAAGTGCCAACGCTCCTATTCGCTGACGACACCCTGTGGGTGTCCACGACTCCAGTTGGGCTTCAAAAATTGTTGTTCAGCTATCAATCCTTTTGTGATGCACGGAGCCTAGTTATTAATACCACCAAGCTTATGGTTTTTAACCCCCGAAATCCTTTAGGAATAATTTTACATTAAATGGTACCCCTCTGGAAAGAGTTGGGAACTTTGAATACCTCGGCATACGCCTCTCAGACAAAATGCTCTGGAGGCCCCATATATCTAAAATGCTTCTGAATCATGAACTCGTGACTGGGGCACTAAGCAAAGAACATCGCTCCTCGTACAGTAGGCCAGTTGCTCCTGCGCTCGCAGTTTATGAAGCAAAGGTAGTTAGTTCGGCCATGTATGGAGCCAAGCTATGGGGGTTTGAAAACGTGGACAAAATAAGTAGGTCTGAGCACACATTTTTGAGGGAATTGGTGACGCTTCCCCGCAACACCCCTTTAACACAGCTAATGTATGACATGGGTAGGCGTCCGTTTAGAGCAATTGCCAGGTTAAGACCATGGCTCTTTTCGGCTCCCCTTCGGCGCACTGAAGAGCTTACCAACTATGCTGCAGCTCTAACGGAGGTAATGAATTTGGATGTAAACTATAAGGTCAATTGGCTATCGTATGTAAAGAAAGTTATGATGCAACTTGGTCTTAGAGATGCATGGGACAGTCAGGTTCCCCCTAGTAAAGTGGAACTCAAGAGATACTATTGGGATTGGATTGACAGGCAAGAACTTTGCAAGCCAATGTTGGGCAGATTGACAGAGGAGTTCTTCCTGTTCAAACACACTAGAAGCTTGGAGCGCTATTTAGATATGATCCAGGTCCCAAGAGATAGGACTCTATACATCCAGTTCACATATGGCACGCTCCCCGTTAACATCCGAAAGGCAAAGTGGCGTAAAGCCGAGGACACGACAGAGAGCTGCCCGTGCTGTGGAGCTCCGGTGGAGTGTGTTGCCCAAGTCCTGTTTGCTTGCCCTGCCTACAATAAAGCTAGGAGCAAATGGTTAAAACCAATATGTAGTGGCATGGGCACCCGCGATCACCGGTCTGCTATGCGTATTTTAAAATCTGATCCCAGTGTCCTATTTTCTTGCGGAGTGGCCAAATTTCTAGGCCAAACTTGGCAAATCAGGATTAGAGCCCAACGAGGTGTGACATTAATATAGATATTTATGTCCCATTACTTGTCATTTAAAATCATATACCATCCTGGAATGTTTTACAATTTCTGAACACTGTTAATTATATAGATAGCGCTTGCACTTTATACATTGTTTACTGCGATGGATTATGCCACCCTATGTATATAGTGTTCGAGATTTAAGCTTAAGTCTTTTATGAATATGGTTTTATGTCTTTTAATCATATATGTTGCTTTTAACTTTATGTCAAGACTTTTTTGTACCCATCTGTACTGTATTGCAAGATTTTATCAAATATTGTTTTACTGTAGCCATGTTATTTGAAGCTTTTATGATACATGCTGTTGAATAAAGCTATTTGAAATTGAAATTGGATTTTGGATCCTCTTCTTCTTTGTCCCTGGTTTTGGACCTGGCGCCTGCTGGCTTGGTTGGCTCCCTGGGAGTGTTTACATATGCTTTGGTGGCTCGATTCCTTCTTGTGGAACGTTCCAGGGTTGGTTTGCTTTGTCCCTGTGCGGGGCTGTCTCGCACCTTCGTGCTGCGTTCCCCTTCCTGCCGGGCTCCATGTGTTTTCTTCTGCATGGGGTCCTCTGGTGGACTATTGCTTCTTTTCTGGCGGCTTGGCCTTGGGCCTGGTCCCTTCCGCTCTTTGCGCTCCGTGGGCGGCCTTATGGGCTTTCCGCATTTCGCTGTTGGCCGGTTGGGTTCCCTTGGTAGCCGGGTTTCTTTGGTGTCGTTTCTGGCACCTTCTTGGTTTTTTTTTGCCTTGTGCCTGCCTGGGTTCTCTCCTTGGTGTCGCGCACCCTTCTGGGAGGTCCCTTGTGCATCTGGGGTCCGTGTCCCACCTGTTTCTTTCCTTGCGGTGGGGTTGTGGTGACCTTTGTAGTTTTGGTTGTTCGGTTGGCGTGCTGGGTTCCTTTTGCACCCCTCTCCGTTCTTGCGGCTCCTGCCAGTCTGTTTGCGTCTGGTTCCGATGCCCCATTCCTCTGGGGGTTTCGGCTCTCTCGCGGTTGGTGGTCCACCGTGCGGTGTTGCTGTGTTTCTGTCGGACTGCGTCTCCTTTGTGCTGTGGCTTTTTTGCTGGGTCACTGTGGTGGGGATGCCCTCTGTTTCTTCGGTTCCTCTGTTTGGGCTTTTGCTCCCCTCTCACTCTTGGCTGTCCATTGAGCTACCTTGGTGTGTTTGGACCGGCTTGCTGATTTCTGTTCTGGGGCCTGTTTGCTGTAGCTTTTAGCTCCGTACGGTCTGGTTCCGTGCCTTCTCTGTCCTCCTTCGGCCTTTGGTTGGGGCGGATTTTCGGATGGCACTTCGTGTCTCGGGGGTCCGGGTTTTCGGCCCTCCCAGTGTCTTTCTGTCCTGGGCTGGCTCTTCCTGCTCGTGGTTGCCTCTCTCTTGGGTGGTCCTTCCACTAGTCTGGTCTGTTGGGTGTGCCCTCTTTCGTGGGCGTCCCATTTTGGTCCATTGGTTTCTTGTGAGTTTCCATGAAGCCGCTTGGCTTTGGTATGTGCTCACTTTGTTAGTCATGTGGCGAGGAAGACTAACGAGGAGGTAATGCCCCGGTTACTTACTGGTAATCTTCATTACTCCGAGTATAGTCTTCCTCGCCACATGAGTTCCCATCCCTCCCTCCCTATCTGACTATCGGCTTCATGCTTCTGCTTGGTAGTTTCAGACAGAGGGTTTGGGCCGGCCCGCCTCTTATAGAGGTCAAGGGTCTAATGGGTCATTACATCAAGGATATCTCCTCCCAGGTCATTAGCTGGCCCAGTTAAGTGCAGAGCAACGTTACACTGAGCAACAACTGTACCCAGAAATGGGAACACCTCATACCATGGCCCTGCACTGGACAGCTCCTTATGCCATGGTGGAGATGCACTGGGGGAGCACAGTTCTCATTTGAGTTAAAAGTTGGTTATAACAAAATGAAAAACAAAACCTCACATAGTCACTGGTCGAGTACTCCTTGCTGTTATCACTGCCAATGTATGCTTCCATCAACAGCCTATATGTATTACTCCGCGGCCGGCCCATGTGGGTTGTAGGCGACATGCCGTCTTCATTAATTGCTCCTGTCTAACAAGTGCTATACGTTTATTGAACTGCATGTTGCTGCTGCCGGCCTGGTAACATGGTTGTAGGCAAGAAGCTGTGTACTATCTGTTACTGACTAATAAAGGTTTTATATATAAAAAAAAAAAAAAGGAAAAGTATAATCAACTAGGTCAGGCATCTGCAACAAGAAGCTCGTGAGCTACTGGTAGCTCTCCAGCTACCTCTAAGTAGCTCTCCTCTGTGCCTAACAGCCTACTGAATCGGAAACATTTTCTTGGTTGAATTAATTGTATGCCAAATCCGTGTGTAATTGCAGAACTCATAAGCTGACATTTGATTAAAAATGATTCAATTTCCAAAAAATAAAAATAAAAAAAAGGGTGTAATGGGTCAGCCATATTGGGAAAGGATGGGAGGCATGGGAGGCTGACTTTTTCGCTTTGGAGAGTTCTGGTGTGGAGCTGAAGCTCACTTTCTTAGTCATGTGGCGAGGAAGACTATACTCGGAGTAATGAAGATTACCGGTAAGTAACCGGGGCAGTTACAGGTATTTAAATGTTGTTGTGTTAGGAAACAAATATCATCCTGCAACCTTTACTTTCACACTCCCTGTATTCCAGCAAGACTGTCAGAATAATAATAATAATAAAAGTAAACACCAATCTTCATGTTAAACTGCAATTTTTCAGAAGACATAGTCTGATATTTGAACTCTGTCTTTGAACCAAACCAAATGCAACAACACAACATGTAAGGCATCTTTATTGCTCATTCACCTTCTGAACTTCAGCATGGCTATTGCTGGAGGTGCTGCAGCACCCCCACTTTCAGCGCCTATGCCAACTACCTAAAGCAGGAGACTGAGCTTCTTTTTTTTTCTCATCCTTGTACATTTTCTTTCCACACCCACAATTTCTCTTACTTCTTTTGTGGTGCTTTAAAGTGACTCAACAGCAGCACCTGGCTGTTTGAAATGTCTATTTAATTAAGAACTACCAAAATGCCTAACATTAAAGGATGATGCAGTATCAGGATGGAGTTGAGATTCCTGAGGAGGGCTTCAGACAAATTAGTTGAATGACATTTCCAGAATAGCGCTAACACAAGGAGATGATGGATGGAGCGCTGAAACTTTTCATACACACCCCCAGTCCCAGATCTGGGTTGAATCCATCATCGTTCTTTAGTTCACTTCGCCACCCCAGTTCAGATCCAGCTATGTGCAAATCAGTCTTGACCCTGCACCTCATGGGAACAGTCCAGATGGAATTGCCAAGCCAGGCCTTTCCTGGACCGTAAACAAGCATCCAGGGACCGGTTTTGGGGTAACACCCCTCATCAGCCCAGCTAGCTTGAATCCAGTGGCAGAGTGAGCAAGGGAACCACGTCTGGGCATACCCTGCCAACTTGGGGCGAACAAAGCAAACACAGGGAGATGATGGACGGAGCACTGAAACTTTTCAGACACTCACCTCCAGTCACAGATCTGGGTTGAATCCATCATCTTTAGCTCACTACGTGAGTGGTTATATTGGAGACTGGGTGTTTGTGTGAATGACTGTATGGGTAAGTGAGTGGGTGTGTGAGTGACTGTGTAGGCTAATAAGTGGGTGTGTGAGTAGCTGTATGGTTGAGTGTGTGGCTGTGTGAAGGACTGTGTGGGTGAGTGACTGGTTCTATGAGTAGTTGTATGGGTGACTGAATGGTTGTGTGAGTGGCTGTATGAGTGAGTGGGTGTGTGAGTGGCTCTATGGAGGAGAGAGTGGATGTGTGAGTACTGGTGTGAGTCTGTAAATGGGTATGTGAGTGGTTGTGTGGATGTATGTGTGGGCATACAAGAGGTTGTATGGGGTGTGAGTGGGTGTGTGAGTGGTTCTGTGGATGATGTCATCAGTGAATTAATTTGTGATGTCATCAGCGATGTCACTGACGATGTCACGAGTTATTAATATGTGAGGTCAAAAGCAGTGCATTGCGGGGCGTCAGTTATAGTTAGCTCAGCTAACTATACCTCCCAATGCATAATCAGGGCCAAAGTATGCTATTTGATCATCCTGAAAACCATTATGGCCTCATTTACATGAAAAAGTATCATATCTATTAACGGCTGCCCAAAGTGACATGCGCACTTTGAAGCTCTACACTCAGCTGTCGTATACAGCTCGGTGGAGACTGAGCACAGGCCTACAGGTCCTGAAGGAACACCCAGCCAGCCCGCTACATCCAATCCAGGCAATTCCCTCATACTGGTTAACAGCATGAGAGCAGCATCTGGATTGGTTAGGGGAACTCGACTGCAGATTCAAAGTGGAACACTGAAGAGAACGGAGGATGTGCTGCCATCTATTTAAAATGGTATTGTGTTTTTCTTTTACTTTTGGGGGAGGGGCGTTTTATTTAGAACTTTTAGAGAGAGGGGTGGTTTACTTTGGGTTTTTGGAGGGAGGGGGTGTTTTATTTCGTTTTTTTCACAGTAGTGGAGCACTTCACTCACCCCACCACTTTCGAAGGGGACCAGCTGCCCCTGATGTCTGCACGAGGGTGGGTGAGCATCATCCCTCTGTCTGCTGCCAGCCATGCAGGAAAAATAAAATGGCAATGAAAAGATTTCATTGCCATTTTATTTTTACGACATGAGCACTGCCGCAGCCAGCCGACTCCGAGCCAAGAGACATACGGGGCATTTCCTCAGGAGTGGCTGCCTAGATGCATCAAAGTACTCATGTCTCTTTGGCTGGTAGCCTTGCACAGGTCAAAGTGGCATACACACTTTGAAGCTCTCCACTCAGCTATCTTAGACAACTGGGTGAAGACCAAGCACAGGACTACAGGGCCTGAAGGAGCATCTAGCCAGCTTGCTCCATCCAATCCAGGCACTTCCCTCATGCTGGTTAACAACATGAGAGCAGCATCTGGATTGCTTAGGGGAACTCGACTGCAGATTCAGAGGTGGAATACCGAGGAGGACAGAGGGCATGCTACTGTGGGTAAGTACTATTTACATCTAATGAGGAGGACGGCATTCCAAAGTGTTTTGGGTAATTAAGAAACAGGAAAAATGTGATATATAACAGAGAAGACAGTGACACCGGAAGTGATAGCAATGACGACTAAAGATGAACTGAAGGAAGGTCTAGGCAGTGGAAGAGGTGATTTCAATGCTATAAAGCAGGGGTGCTTGAAGTAGATCCAAGGACAGATTCAGACCAGATTTTCATGCTATTCACATAAAATATATTCACACGCAGTGAACCTAAACAGAACTCATTTATGCAGGTTTTTCTGTGTAAGTTAATATCTTGCTAATCTGTGACTGACCTGTTCCTTCTCATCTAGGGTGCCAATCCCTTCAACAAAGACACCAAACAAAGATGGTACTGGAAAAGGGGAATTTTCAAGTTGGGGTACACCGGTGAAAACCTCCGGTCCAAAATATGAGAAAGGGCAAGCATAGAAAACCATACTAAAAGTAGGATAAACAAGGTGTTTCAAGGGAAAAGAAGCAAAGCCAGGAACATCAATATTCAGGGTGTCAATTGGTAGGGTAGGCAGATCCTTGAAAGTGGTGGCCTTTCCTGGAGGATAACACGTATTGTTATTTTACCTACATGTGTTCTCCAATCAGCCCGAGGTTTATCAATCAATCAATCAAGGGTTTTGTATAGCGTGGACTACTCACCTGGAACGGGTCTCAAGGCGCTGAGGGAGAGGGGGGTCCTCATATATGTAAGGCAGCCAGCTTAAATGAACGTTTAGGGACGACCCTCACCAATTTCTCAAGTGGTGCTCATTTCATTTTGTCTTGAATTCTTGCTGGTGCCTGGGAGTATGCAAAGCACTTGGACTACCGTGACCAGCATCTTTTAAAAACAAGATTGAAGTTTACAATTTTGCCACAGGGTTGCGCAAGGCTCTCACATCAGCGATTCAATGCAGCCAATGAAAAGCAGAACTATATTTAGCAGTGCTGTTTAATTTAATATTTGGTAATGGAGAGTGCAGGGTGAGACATATATATAAAAGTAAGAGTTCGATGTCCTTTGCTAGGTATTGCTTATATCATTTTTCTTTGCAGTAAAACAAACCTTCAGCCAACATTTTTCGAGAGGGGATTTGCAAAAACCCCCACCGTGAAATAGAACTAGCAGTGAAGGAGGAAAATGTACTGTAAATTCTCTAAATTGTCAAAAATGCTGGCCTTTTTATGTATACCGAATCTGGCTGTTGGAAATAGAATTCTGCACATCGCTGGCAGCTTTGTAAGACGATGCACTTGATTATTACCTGTAGTGAAAGAGCCACTTTTGTAGTCTGGCACCCTATGATGACCTCCAACAACCACCATTTTAATTGATTTTAGTGTATTTTACCCTAGCCTTAATGTAGGATGGTCCTGCATATGTCTGCTTCTCTTCTGTTCTATAACCTTGCTGTCTTTCAATGGGAGCTGTTACGGAGTGGGACAGTCTTGCCAAGAGCAGAGCGTGTGGGATGTGCATTTGAAGACGTGCAGTTGTACAGGAATGTGTATTGTATTGTGCATTGGTGAGAATTATGAGTTCTTCCTATTGGCTTTGACATGGTTTAATGTCATTCTGTTTTCTGACTTTACCTTGCTGTATGGCAATGCTTACTATTTATTAGCTTTGACATGCTTTCATGTTATCTTGCTTTTCAATTCCATCTTGCTTTGGGCCTTTCTGTGTGCATGGCCTAACTAACTCCATTTTCATGACTGAAGCTATTTTTTGTGCTTGTACGTAGCTGCAAAGTGGTGAGGGCATGTTCTGCTCTTCCTCCTGTTTTTCTCACTTTACTGACTAGAGAAAACCGGTTCTTATCAGAGGAATGTACATGGTCCGTCTCGAAGCCATAGCAAAGGCCTGATCAACCAATGCCGTGGCCTTGGAGCAGACTGGTACGGGCTCTCATGAGAACGAGGGGGCGAGGCTTGCTAGAAGCTTCGTTATGTTTGGATTTGTATTAAAAAGGGGAGCCTCCACTGGTCTAACGGGAGTTTGGATTCCAAGCGAGGGCAGACGTGTCTATCTCGGATTGAACCCTGATTGCTGAGCTCTGATCCCCGGCTGTGTGAAGACTTCCCCTGGCCAGAAGTGGTCAGTGTATGCATCAGGTGATGTACTGAGTTCTGTGGTTATTGCCACTGTGATGTGAGCCAGTGGTCGTGATCATTTGAGGTGTTTTCTTTGTGGTGTGGGAGGTGCACATCCAGAGTGATCTTCTAATATATATATATATATATTATATTGTCCAAAGCACCCTCGAGTGAAAGCGCACTCAATACCAGCAACATTTCAAGGCAGAACTGCATTTATTTATGTACAAGGTGAGTGCGATAGCCTTACGCGTTTCGGGGCTCCAGTCCCCTTGGTCATAGGCAGGTGGACATGTAATGGGGCAGATTATTTAAGCAAGCATCTCCAGCACGTGACTTTTTAAAGCTCTTCAATTGGCCACATTAAATTACAACAAAATGCTGCATGCTGGTAACGGAGGTCCATGACGTTTAGTAACGTTTAAGATGTCTTGCTCTCAGTAATACCTGTAGTAGGCTCGGTCCCATTGCATTATTTCGTCCATTTCACAACCCTCAGTGGGCCCTCGACAGAAATTGCAGTCTCTTTTCAGCCAGCTGGTATTCCATAAACCGGAGACTTCGAACATTTCCTGTGTCTCCAGATGGCCCTCAGACATCAGAGGCGGTGCGCTTCCGCGGCTGGGATCCTGCCGCATAAATCATTTTATTGTCCAAAGCACCCTCGAGTGAAAGCGCACTCAATACCAGCAACATTTCAAGGCAGAACTGCATTTATTTATGTACAAGGTGAGTGCCGAAACGCGTAAGGCTATCGCATTTATGCGGATATCATGTGCCATTTTCAATGCACACTGACAATAATTGTTTGATATAAAATTAACAAAATATACAACATGGCAACTCACAATGGAATGTTAACACAAATTTGGGCAACAAAATGTAAATACTGTAATTATACCTCCCGTTATTCGATTTATATATATCAAATTGTGATTTAGAAAACAGACTATCTATGTTAGCTATATGTAGTGTGTCCTCAGTCTTTAGTTTTTAATCACATGGTGCTACAAAAAGAAAAAAATCACCAATTAAATTCGTGCAATGTACCCTTTAAAAGGGATGCTCTTTCATTTGCCTGACGATCTGTGACCAAGGGCGGACGCCCGAAACGCGTCAGATTTGGTGAACTTGCCTTTTTAATAAACTTGCCGAAAGAAGACTGGGACTTGCGTGGTTTTTCCTCGTTGCTGCCTGCCTGGCGGTTTTATGGTGAAAGACTTCTGTTTGTGCATATATATATATATATATATATATATATATTCTCTTTGAAGTCTTCCCCAGTATTGTTGGAAGAAAAACGAAGCCTTGTGTGGTTTTGAGCAATTCCTTTATTCCTCAATCAGCCGCTCGCCAAACGCGTTTCGAGTGCGTAGCACCCTTGTTCACTGACGTAGAGATACATTATTAACGGGCATTTAACTTGCTGCATACGTGGTTTTTAAAACTACAAATGGAGTGTATGTGAAGACAGACTGGTAGTTTTCACATAGTGTGAAAATCATATGCTATTGGCAGGCAATATAAAACGCTTATAATCAAGGTCAATAATTATAATTACAAATTAAAGACCTGAATGAGTGCACGAGTGTTTCAATTATATCTTCATAAAAGATATTCTAAAAGGATATGGCAACAATGAGACCCGAGTGGGTCTTCTTTGATAACGCCCTAGTGGGCAAATGCCGATACAATAATAGATCATTTGCTATTAGGTAGTACAATCCTAGAAGTACATAAAAGAGTACTTCAACACCTGAGAGCAATAAAGAACGGTGACAGGTCATATCCTGTCGCTCGACATTTCGAAAGATTCCATAAAAAAAGAGTTGAGGGACTAACATACTATGTGATTGATGCCATAGAAAAAAATCCAAGAGGAGGTAACAGAGAAAAGCAATTGAGGATGTTAGAGTCACGCTACATAATTGAATTAAATTCAAAACAGCCAGATGGTTTGAACATTGAAGAGGATTTGTACACGCACCTTTAGTATCTAGTTCGTATGATTACTTGTGTATGAAATGATTTTAATTATGCAATTTTTGAGACTCGGTTTTCGCATGTATCAATGCACTGTATTGGCAACTGCCCTACCAGAGCTAGATTGATTGTTGCTATTAGAAAGCCCACTGGGGCTCTACTGTTTTTATTAACATTAATACAGGTAATGATAACGCTTAATAATCGAGGTCCTAATTTTGGAACTCAATGAATTACTATATGACCATGATTACGAGTGCTCCCATCATTTGCCAATAGCAAATGATCTATTATTGTATCGGCATTTGCCCACTAGGGTGTTATCAAAGAAGACCCACTCGGGACTCATTGTTGCCATATCCTTTTAGAATATCTTTTATGAAGATATAATTGAAACACTCGTGCACTCATTCAGGTCTTTAATTTGTAATTATAATTATTGACCTTGATTATAAGCGTTTTATATTGCCTGCCAATAGCATATGATTTTCACACTATGTGAAAACTACGAGTCTGTCTTCACATACACTCCATTTGTAGTTTTAAAAACCATGTGTGCAGCAAGTTAAATGCCCGTTAATAATGTATCTCTACGTCAGTGAACAAGGGTGCTACGCACTCGAAACGCGTTTGGCGAGCGGCTGATTGAGGAATAAAGGAATTGCTCAAAACCACACAAGGCTTCGTTTTTCTTCCAACAATACTGGGGAAGACTTCAAAGAGAATATTAAGAGACCGGTTTCCGTGAGGTCCGGAAAACAACGAAGCAACTCTCGTTCAGGAGGAGGCAACTCATAGACGGGAGACTCAAAGAGATATATATATATATAAAATCCAAATGGAACATAGTCATGTTTAAAGAGGCCGCCCTGAAGGGTTGGAGGCTCCGATGCTCGAAGGATGTATATATATATATAAATATATATATATATATATATATATATATATATATATATATATATATAAATATATATATCTTTCTGATCTCTTGCAGTACGTCCAGTGTATCTTATCTTATATCAGTTATTACTTGTTTATTAATCAGTATTATAGTGTGCTCAGTTATTGATTCATGCCTTTAGATTATAAGTTTGCTACATATATTTGAATCTTATGCATTTGGTATCTGAGATAGCCTTTATTTAGAGAGTATTATGTAATAAACCCCAAACCTTATTCTAAAAGTGATAGAGTCTTTGCATTTTGTTAAATAAAACCCCTTTTCAAAAGGTCCTGTTTGTTTTGTTTTGAGGTCTTGCTGTGCCAGGGGTGGTAAGACATGCTCAAAAGAAACGCGTTACTTACCTGTAACAGCGGTTATCCAGTATTGGTGTCTTTCATAGATTCACATGCCTGAATCATTCCCCGTCGTCGAGACGGGAGCCTCCGGTACATAGAAAAGTAATGTCCTATAGACATACGTAGAGAAAAATAGGCATAAGGGCCTCCCCTTAGTAGCCTATCCTTGTCCTTATGTAAAAAGGAACAAACTCTTAGGGCCAGCCAATCAGCTATCACCTCCCTCTAGAACCTTCCTGACAGGAGCCTCAGTCCCTCAGATTTTCGTACGCACTAGGCTAGGTAGGCGTAATACAGCTAGAGAGAGACGTGAGTCCTTCCAGGGGAGGCGGGAGGGTTGCATGTGAATCTATGAAAGACACCAATACTGGATAACCGCTGTTACAGGTAAGTAACGCGTTTCTTATCCAGTATTAGAGGTGTCTTTCATAGATTCACATGCCTGAATCAGAGTAGTCAGCAATACATTATGCACATTTCTGATGTAATCATGCCATATAGCCATTTTAGATAATACACATATTACTATGCGAGTTTGAAACATTGGCATACATCAGTACATTATATCAGCAAGAGATGTGCATACCAGGATGGCGGGATGTTGGAAGGCTCACCTCACTGGAATAGATGGCGAAGCACCGCCTGGCCCACTGCCGCATCCTTCATAAGTTCAGCATCCAGGCAGTAGTGTCTGGAGAAGGTGTGCGGTGACTTCCACGTCGCCGCTCTACATATGTCCAAAATCGGCACCCCAGCGAACAGTGCTGCTGATGTGGACATCGCTCTGGTGGAATGCGCTTCCACCCTGTCTCTCAAAGGCCGTCCGGCCCCGTCATGGCAGAATGCTATTGCTGAGGAGATTAACCATGAGATGCTCTGTTTCGTTAGAGGCATACCCATCCTTGGCCTACTGTAGGCCACAAATAGCTGTGATGACTTCCTGAAGCTCTTTGTTTTGTCTATGTAAAACTTTAGACACCTTTTGAGGTCCAGAGAGTGGAGCGTCCTTTCTGCTGCCGTGGTAGGGTTTGCAAAGAAGGAACGTAGAACCACCGGTTCTTTGAGGTGAAAGTCTGAAGGCACTTTCGGTATGAATTTGGGATTTGTCCTCAGCACCACCCTGTCCTGTTTGAACTGCATGAAGGGTTCCTGAATGGAGAGAGCTTGAAGCTCGCTTACTCTCCTGGCAGATGTTAGAGCGAGCACCAGAGCCGTTTTCCATGAGATGTACTTGATGGAAGCTCGATGAATGGGCTCAAAAGGGTGCTTCATGAGTTGGTTAAGGACCAAATTGAGGTGCCACGTCGGTGGGACCCGCCTAGGTCTTGGGAAGGACCTATATAGTCCCTTTAGGAACTGTTTGATAAGCCTACTGGACCAGAGAGACGGTCCCTTGTAAGTCCTGGTGAAACGTGAAATGGCCGCCAGATGCACCTTTATGGATGCATGCGCCAATCCTGACTGTGCCAAGTGTAGTAGATATGGCAATATCTGTTCGGGTTTGATATGGAGTGGTCTCAGGCCTTTCTCTAAACACCATACGCAGAATCGTTTCCATTTGAGAGAGTAGGTTTTGTTGGTACTGTCCGCTCTCGCTTTTGCCAGCACGTCCCTGCAATCCTGCGGGATGTTTAAATGACAGAACTCTCTGTGCTCAGGAGCCAGGCCGATAACCTGAGCGATTGCAGGTTCGGGCATTGCACCTGCCCGTTGGACATTGTCAGCAGGTTCGGGTGCTGTTTCAGACGAATCGGAGTCCTGATGGAGAGGCGATGAAGATCCGAGAACCAGTGCTGCCTCGGCCAGAACGGGGCAATTAGGATCAGGGTACAGGGCTCCGCCTTCATCTTCCTGAGGACCCTGGAAATCATCGGAAACGGCGGAAAAGCGTACGCAAATACGCTGAATCATCCTATGGAAAAGGCATTTCCGAGTGACCTTGGTTGGGGATGCCAGCTTGCGTAGTTTGGGCATTTGGCATTCTCCTTGGTGGCAAACAGGTCGACTCCTGGGACCCCCCATTCCGAGAATATCTGAGCCAGCGTATTCTCGTCGAGCTCCCATTCGTGGGAGAGGGATTTCTGTCTGCTTAGGGCGTCTGCAATGGTGTTGTCCTTGCCCGGGACATAGTCCGCCCTGAGAGTGATCCCGTGGAGAACAAGCCAGTTCCATATCTTTTGCGATTCGCGTGATAGAGTGAGCGAACGCGTTCCACCCTGTTTGTTGAGATAGTGCATCGTCGTGGTGTTGTCCGTTCTGACGAGCACCTGGGAGTTCTGGACGCGAGGTAAAAAGGCTTGCAGCGCCAGATACACAGCCCTCAATTCCAGAAGATTGATATGGAGATGCTGCTCCTGATCTGTCCATTTGCCGCTTACTTGGAGGTCCTGTAGGACGGCTCCCCAGCCTGCCAGAGATGCATCGGTGGTGATCACCAGCGGTGCTGCTGGAAGCAGGAAAGGCAGTCCTATAGACAAATTCCTGTGATCTCTCCACCATTCCAGTCGCTTGGATATTTGCGGTGTGATCCTCACAATGTCTTCGAACGAACCTGTACTCTGAGTCCATTGGTTCGTGAGGACTTCTTGCAATGGACGCATCCGAAGTCTGCAGTGAGGGATGAGGAGTATACAAGAAGACATCATTCCTAGGAGTGATTTGTAGGTTCGAACTCTTAGGGACTTCCTTGATGCCACAGCCGTGGCCAGAGATATTATCTTGTTTTTCCTCTCCTCTGAAGGAAATGCCCTTGCGCATTCCGTGTTCAAGGTCGCCCCGAGGAAGGTGATGCTTCTTGTTGGGGACATATAGGATTTCTGGTGATTGAGAGTCAATCCTAGATGTTGAAAAAGATTGGTGCAGGCGTTGGAGGATTTGGTTGCGCCTGCAGCTGAAGGTGCCTTTACCAGCCAGTCGTCGAGGTAGGGGAAGACTTGGTGACCCATTTGACGCAGGAAAGCTGCCACAGGTGAAAGGCACTTGGTGAAAATCCGCGGAGCGGATTTGAGGCCAAACGATAGGACCTTGAATTGGTAGTGCTGTCCTGCCACCTCGAAACGTAGAAACTTTCTGTGCCCCTTGAGTATCGGGATGTGATAGTAGGCATCCTGAAGATCCAAAGATGTCATGAAATCTCCTTTTTCTAGAATGCCTAGAATTTCTTGGATCGTCACCATCCTGAACGACTCACTCTTCAGGAAAGAGTTGAGTGCCCTGAGGTCTAGAATGGGCCTCCACTTCTTCTCCTTCTTGCGTATAAGAAAGAAGCGGGAATAGAATCCTTTCTCCCTCTGAGACGATGGAACTCGCTCGATCGCTCCCTTCTTCAACATCGCAGATATTTCTCGGAGTAGCAGTCGCAGATGTTTGTGTGGGCACCTGCGGGGAGGGGTTGCAGGTGGGATGGTGGTGAATTCTAGGGAATGGCCGAATCTTATTAATTGAAGTACCCATCGATCTGTGGTGATGAGATGCCAATTTTCTAGGAAATGGGTCAATTTTCCTCCAATCTTTGATGAGGGAGATAGTCGCTGGACTGGCTCGAGTAACTGGTCACTGGCGTCCGCCGGTGCCCCTCTTCTGGTTTTTACCCCTGAAGTTTGATCTCCCATAAGAAGTCTGACGACCTTGTTATTGCTTCTGCTGGTACTGGGATTTATTCTGGTAGGAATACGAGGACCTATTCTGATAGGATCCCCTGTAGGAGGACTGGCCTCTGGATTTGTTGCCTCGAAAGGACTGATTCCTTGCCTGCAAAGTACCAAGCGCTCTAGCCGTGTCAGTGTCTTTCTTGATTGCTTGGAGCGCCTCGTCAATTTTATCCCCGAAAAGGTGTTGGCCGTCGAAGGGCATGTCCAGCACTTTCGTCTGCACTTCCTGCCTGAACGATGTTGCCTTAAGCCATCCCTGACGGCGCAGGACTGCAGCCCCAGCCAGTTGACGAAAGCCCGTCATGGCCACATCTATGGCACAATCAATGATCTCTGCCGCCGAGGTTTGGCCCTCAGTAAGTAGTGCCTTGACCTCCTCCTGAACTGCGCTTGGCAGCTCCGCTATATATGGGGCTATATCCTCCCAAAGTTGGCGGTTATAACGCCCTAACAGGGCTATGGAGTTGGCCACCTTGATGGTCATCGCCGATGTGGTAGAAAACCTTTTACCAATCGTGTCGAGAATTCTTCTGGGCCGCCTGGGTTACGACCGAATCCGGTTTCGGGTGCCCATTAAGGCAAGCTGGCGCCATGGTTGGAGCCTTGTACTTTTTATCCAGACGCGGAACAACCGCAGGAACGGAGGCCGGCGTCAGCATCAGTTTCTTTCCCTGGTCCCAGAGAAAGTCAATAATTGGGATCGACTTTGTCGCCTTCTTTGTCTGCTCCTTGAAGTCATGCAAGAAACACTCAGTCTCAGTCGATTCCATCACCATATGAAACCGCGTCGCTGCTCGTTCCACTATCTTATGGAAACCGCCAATATCCACTGGCGGTGAATCTGCTTGGCGCGGTTGCGGGGAAGCTGGGGAGGATGCCACATACTCCTCCTCCTCATCCTGATCCGTCTGGTCTTCCTGGACTTCCCCCTCTTCCATCTCTTCAGCCTCCTCATCCGATGACTCTATCACCTGAGGTGGCACTTTCTCCTGGCGGACCTGAGTAGTTGGCCGTGTCTGTTTTGGGGTTGTCGTTGGTGGATTTGTAGTAGGCATCGGGCCCCCTGTCTCAAGTGCCGGTGATTCCGGAAAACGTTGTTTGTAGTCCCGGATAAGGTATTTGAGATCATTAACAATTGACAGGGGAAGGCAGACCATCGGGGTGACCTCCGTGCGAACCTGATCCCGGACAGGGTGTTCCTGGCAGCTCATCTCCTCCTGTTCTTCGTCCATGCTCTGACATTTGACGTGCAGCTCAGAAGGGGAAGTAGCCTGATCCAGGAATTCTTCTTCATACTCCTCACTCTGAAGAATCTCCATAGGCAAATGAGTTTGCACCTTACTTGGAGACGTTGTTTCTGGTGTAATCTGTTTCCTGGTCAGTTTGCCAGATCCAGAACCCTGTACAGGATCCCCTGCCGTTGTCCGTGTTGTTGTCGATGGTGGTAGGGTCATAGACGACGTTTCTACGAGTTTGGATTTTTTCCATGGCTCAGAAATACCTATGGTCGACGACGATTTCTCCGTCGACGATACCCTCGTCGACGGCATGGCCTTCGTCGACGGCGTTCCCGTCGTCGATGTTTCCCTCGTCGACGATGCGCTCGTCGACGATTCATTTGTCGTCGATGCCTTCGTCGTCGACATCTTCGTCGTCGACGTCTTCGTCGTCGACGTCTGCGTCGTCGACTCTCCCGTCGACGGGGGGCTCCTCATCGACGATGTCGTCGTCGACGGGACACTCTTCGTCGTCGACGAGGTCTTGGACGTCGACGACGGTTTTAGCAATATAACAGATGAAATAGGTGTACCTGCTGACGACGATGAAGGGGTGGTCGTCGTCGACGAGAAGACTGACGACGCTGTCGTCGTTGACACAGTTGTCGTCGCTGTGGAGACATAACCTGGCGCCCCAACTCGTTTTTGCGCTGAGGAGGTTGTCGCAATTTTGCTGGCCGACTGGGTAGGCTTCTTAAAAGTCTGAGAATCCTTGTCAGACACTGAAGATTTGGAAGATCTTGCCTCTGAAGACTTCTTGAGTGCCTTCATAGGAGGAGTGTCTGAGGGGCCAGGAGACGTCACTCTCGGCCTCTTCAGGGAGACTTCAGAGGTCCTTGAAAAGCTTCCCTCTGAGGACACCACACTCTCCCTGTCCTTAAGCCTGTCCAGCCAGATAAGCAGACGACCTTCTCTGTCCCTCAAGGTCTTGTGAGGGAAAGACCTACATATTTTACAGTCCTTAGGCACGTGGTCAGGATAAAGGCAATATAGGCAGAGGTCATGCTTGTCGTCCACATGTAGCCTCTTCTTCCCACATGAAGAGCAGGCCCTGAAAAGGGCTTTCTTCTGGGATTCAGACATGCCAGAATTTTTAGAAGAAATAAATCACTCACTGTGGCCTGAAGCAATCTCTGTTAAAGTCCTTGAAGAAATAAATCACTTTTAAAAGTGAACAATCTGGTTTTAAAGAAATCCTGAGGAGAACTCAGGCTGGAGACTCCCTAGCACAACGTGCGGTAGAAAATCTGAGGGACTGAGGCTCCTGTCAGGAAGGTTCTAGAGGGAGGTGATAGCTGATTGGCTGGCCCTAAGAGTTTGGTCCTTTTTACATAAGGACAAGGATAGGCTACTAAGGGGAGGCCCTTAGGCCTATTTTTCTCTATGTATGTCTATAGGACATTACTTTTCTATGTACCGGAGGCTCCCGTCTCGACGACGGGGAATGATTCAGGCATGTGAATCTATGAAAGACACCCCTAATACTGGATAAGTGTATATTATTCAAAGGTGCAGAGGTATATTTGCCTCCCAGGTGGGAGTGCAGGGATTGGGTGCGGCTTATTGGTGAGAAGCTACATTCAAAACATTACCGAAGCAAAGAAGGTGTATTAAATTAACTGAAGGTGGTCCAACATTTTTAGGTCTCGCCTACGTAGCGCCCATGCGCTGTAGGGCCTTTAGCTGTCATTCATCACTTTTTCAAGCACTGCACTTGTGCTTGTGGTGGCATCCACCTTGCGGGAGCGCGCAGCGGCACGCCACAAGCACGAGTGCTGTGCTTGAAAAAGTGAAGACTGCACGCATGCGCAAGCACCACTCCCGAGCTTGATAAGAATTTAACGTGTTTTCTCAGGTGCGTTGTAATCCTTACCCGATGTGCTTTCTCTCTATCTTAATTGAATTACTTTAAAATGAAATCGATTAATATAAATTAGCAATGACGAGCACAAGCATGAATGCTTTAAAACAGCTGCTGCTTGTGCTCTTTTGAAAGATGGGAAATTACAGGTTTTCAGAACATGCAGATTCAAGTGTTCACTATAATTGTTTCTTTTATTTGTTCTGCATGTATTTATTTGCATATAATAATGTAGTATCCTCGGAGCATTAGGAATAGCCACAAATCATTAAACTCTGCAAACATGTACGGGTTTTATATTCAAACCATTGTCACAATGAAAGTTGAGCTTTAGAGTACTCACCCTAACTGCAAATGCCTTGCATTAATGGCTGACTCACTCTCACTGACACTCACAGACTCTCACTCTCTCACACTCTCACTGACTCTCACTCTCTCACACTCTCACTGACACTCCCACTGACACTGACACTCTCACTGACCCTCACACTCTCACTCAAACTGACTCTCTCACTCACACTGACTCACTCTCACTGACAGACTCTCCCACTCTCTCACTGACTGACTCTCCCACTCTCTCACTCACTCTCTCACTGACAGACTCACTGACAGACTCTCACTGACAGACTGACTCACTCACACTGACAGACTCTCACTGACTCACTCTCACTGACACTCTCACTGACTGACTCTCCCCCTCTCTCACTGACTCTCCCACTCTCTCTCACTGACTGACTCTCACACTCTCTCTCACTCACTGACTCACTCACACTCACTGACTGACTGAATCACTCTCACTGACTGACTGACTCACTTTCACTGACAGACTCTCACTGACAGACTGACTCACTCACTCTCACTGGCTGACACTCACTGACTGACTCTCACACTCTCTTTCACTGACTGACCCTCTCACTGACTGACTCACTCTGATTGACTCACTCTCACTGACAGACTCTCACGGACTCACTCTCTCTGACTCTCTCTCTGACTCACTCTCTCTGACTCACTCTCACTGACTCACTCTCACTGACAGACTCTCACTGACAGACTCTCCCACTCTCTCTCACTGACTGACTCTCCCACTCTCTCTCACTGACAGACTCACTGACTCACTCTCACTGACTCACTCTCACTTACAGACTCTCACTGACAGACTCTCTCACTCACTGACTGACTCTCCCACTCACTCTCACTAACTGACTCTCCCACTCACTCTCACTCACTGACTGACTCAATCACTCTCATTGACTGACTCACTCAGTCTCACTCACTGACTGACTCACTCTCACTGACTCACTCTCACTAACAGACTCTCTCACTGACTCTCCCACTCTCTCACTGACTGACTCAATCACTCTCACTGACTGACTGACTCACTCTCGCTGACAGACTCTCTCACTGACCGACTCCCTCACTCTCTCACTGACTGACTGATTCACTCTCATGGACAGACTCTCACTGACTCACTCACTCTCACTGACAGACTCTCAATGACAGCCTCTCCCACTCTCTCTCACTCACTGACTCACTCACTCTCATTGACTAACAGACTCACTCTCACTGATTGGCAGACTGACTGACTCACTCTCACTGACTAACTCTCACTGACTCTCTCACTCACTCTCTCTCACTGACTGACTGACTGACTCACTCTCACTGACAGACTCTCACTGACTGACAGACTCTCCCACTCTCTCTCACTGACTGACAGACTCACTCTCACTGACTGACAGAATGACTCTCACTGACTGACAGACTCACTCTCACTGACAGACTCTCACTGACTCTCTCACTCTCTCTCTCACTGACTGACTGACTCCCTCTCACTGACTGACTGACTGACTCACTCTCACTAACAGACTCTCACTGACTGACTCTTCCACTCTCCACTGACTGACTGACTGACTCACTCTTACTGACAGACTCTCACTGACTCACTCTCTCTGACTCTCTCTCTGACTCACTCTCACTGACTCACTCTCACTGACTCACTCTCACTGGCTGACTCTCACTGACTGACTCTCTCACTAACTGACTCACTCTGATTGACTCACTCTCACTGACAAACTCTCACTGACTCACTCTCTCTGACTCTCTCTCTGACTCACTCTCTCTGACTCACTCTCACTGACTCACTCTCACTGACAGACTCTCACTGACAGACTCTCCCACTCTCTCTCACTGACTGACTCTCCCACTGTCTCTCACTGACAGACTCTCACTGACATACTGACTCACTCACTCTCACTGACAGACTCTCACTGACTGACTCTCTCACTCTCACTAACTGACTCTCAAAACTCTCTCTCACTGACTGACTCACTCTCACTGAGACTCTCATTGGCAGACTCTCCCACTCACTCTCACTGACTGACTGACTCTCCCACTGACACACACTCACTCACTGACTGACTCACTCTCGCTGACTGGCTGACTGACTCAGTCTCACTGACTGACTGACTCACTCTTACTTAGAGACTCTCACTGACACTCTCTCACTCTCTCACTGACTGACTCACTCTCACTGACTGACTCACTCTCACTGACTGACTCACTCTCCCACTCTCTCACTGACTGACTGGCTCACTCACTCTCACTGACTGACTCACTCACTCTCGCTGACTGACAGAATCTCACTGACAGACTCTCCCACTCTCTCTCACTGACTGTCTGACTCACTCTCTCTCACTGACTGACTCTTACTGACAGACTCTCACTAACTGATAGACTCTCCCACTCACTGACTGACTCACTCTCACTGACTGACAGACTCACTCTCACTGACTCACTCACTCTCACTGACAGACTCTCACTGACTCTCTCACTGACTGACTCACTCACTCTCACTAACAGACACACTGACTGACTCACTCTTACTGACTGACTCTCCCACTCTCCACTGACTGACTCACTCACTCTCACTGACAGACTCTTACTGACAGACTCTCACTGACTAACTCTCTCTGACTCACTCTCTCTGACTCGCTCTCACTGACAGACTCCCACTGACAGACTCTCACTGACTGACTCTCCCACTCTCTCTCACTGACTGACTCTCACTCTGATTGATTCACTCTCACTGACAGACCCGCTCTGACTCTCTCACTCTCACTGACTCACTCTCACTGACTCACTCTCACTTACAGACTCTCACTGGCTGACTCTCCCACTCTCTCTTACTGACTGACTCTCCCACTCTCTCTCACTGACAGACTCTCACTGTCTCACTATGACTGACTCACTCTCACTGACAGATTCTCACTGACAGACTCTCCCACTCTCTCTAAACTGACTGACTGACTGAATCACTCTCACTGACTGACAGACTCTCTCTCACTGACTGACTGACTGACTGGCACTGACTCTCCCCCTCTCTCTCTGACTGACTCACTCTCTCTCACTGACAGACTCTCACTGACATACTGACTCACTCACTCTCACTGACAGACTCTCACTGACTGACTCTCTCACTCTCACTAACTGACTCTCAAAACTCTCTCTCACTGACTGACTCACTCTCACTGAGACTCTCATTGGCAGACTCTCCCACTCACTCTCACTGACTGACTGACTCTCCCACTGACACACACTCACTCACTGACTGACTCACTCTCGCTGACTGGCTGACTGACTCAGTCTCACTGACTGACTGACTCACTCTTACTTAGAGACTCTCACTGACACTCTCTCACTCTCTCACTGACTGACTCACTCTCACTGACTGACTCACTCTCACTGACTGACTCACTCTCCCACTCTCTCACTGACTGACTGGCTCACTCACTCTCACTGACTGACTCACTCACTCTCACTGACTGACAGACTCTCCCACTCTCTCTCACTGACTGTCTGACTCACTCTCTCTCACTGACTGACTCTTACTGACAGACTCTCACTAACTGATAGACTCTCCCACTCACTGACTGACTCACTCTCACTGACTGACAGACTCACTCTCACTGACTCACTCACTCTCACTGACAGACTCTCACTGACTCTCTCACTGACTGACTCACTCACTCTCACTAACAGACACACTGACTGACTCACTCTTACTGACTGACTCTCCCACTCTCCACTGACTGACTCACTCACTCTCACTGACAGACTCTTACTGACAGACTCTCACTGACTAACTCTCTCTGACTGACTCTCTCTGACTCGCTCTCACTGACAGACTCCCACTGACAGACTCTCACTGACTGACTCTCCCACTCTCTCTCACTGACTGACTCTCACTCTGATTGACTCACTCTCACTGACAGACCCGCTCTGACTCTCTCACTCTCACTGACTCACTCTCACTGACTCACTCTCACTGACAGACTCTCACTGGCTGACTCTCCCACTCTCTCTTACTGACTGACTCTCCCACTCTCTCTCACTGACAGACTCACTCTGACTGATGCACTCTGACTGACTCACTCTCACTGACTCACTCTCACTGACTGACTCACTCTCACTGAGACTCTCATTGGCAGACTCTCCCACTCACTCACACTCACTCACTCACTGACTGACTCACTCTCGCTGACTGACTCACTCACTCTCACTGACAGACTCTCCCACTGACTCTCACTGACTAACTCTCTCACTGACTGACTCTCTCGCTGACTGACTCACTCTCACTGACAGACTCTCACTGACTGACTCTCCCCCCTCTGTCACTGACTGACTCACTCTCACTGACTGACTCTCACTGACTCACTCTCACTGACTCACTCTCGCTGACAGACTCTTGCTGACAGACTCACTGACAGACTCTCACTGACAGACTCTCACTCTCACTGACTGACTCACTCACTCTTTCTCACTGACTGACTGACTCTTCCACTCTCTCTCACTGACTGACTCTACCACTTTCTCTCACTGACTGACTGAATCACTCTCACTGACTGACTCTCCCACTTTCTTTCACTGACTGACTCTCCCACTTTCTTTCACTGACTGACTCTCCCACTCACTCTCACTCACTGACTGACTCAATCACTCTCATTGACTGACTCACTCAGTCTCACTTAGAGACTCTCACTGACACTCTCTCACTGACTGACTGACTCACTCTCACTGACTGACTCACTCGCACTGACAGACTCTCTCACTGACTGACTGACTCTCCCACTCTCTCACTGACTCACTCACTCACTCACTCTCACTAACAGACTCTCACTGACAGACTCTCCCACTCTCTCTCACTGACGGACTCACTCTCACTGACTGACAGACTCTCACTGACAGACTCTCCCACTCTCTCTCACTGACTGTCTGACTCACTCTCTCTCACTGACTGACAGACACTCACTCTCACTGACTGACAGACTCTCACTGACTGACAGACTCACTCTCTCTAACTGACTCACTCACTCTCACTGACTCACTCACTCTCACTGACTCACTCACTCTCACTGAGAGACTCTCACTGACTCTCTCACTGACTGGCTGACTCACTCTCACTGACAGACTCTCCCACTCACTCTCACTCACTAACTGACTCCCACTCACTCACTGGCTGACTCTCCCACTCACTGACTGACTCACTCAGTCTCACTGACTGACTCACTCACTCTCACTGACTCACTCTCACTGACAGACTCTCACTCTCTCACTGACTCTCCCACTCTCTCACTGACTGACTGACTCTCACTGACAGACTCTCTCACTGACAGACTCTCACTGACTCACTCACTCTCACTTACAGGCTCTCACTGACAGACTCTCCCACTCTCTCTCATTAACTGACTGACTCACTCTCACTGACTGACACTCGCTCACTATCACTCACTGACTCACTCACTCTCACTGACAAACTCTCACTGACTCTCTCACTCTCCCTCACTGACTGACTGACCCACTCTCTCTCACTGACTGACTGATTTACTCTCCCTAACTGACAGACTCTCACTAACTGATAGACTCTCCCCCTCTCTCTCACTCACTGACTGACTCACTCTCACTGACTGACAGACTCACTCTCACTGACTCACTCACTCTCACTAACAGACTCACTGACTGACTCTCACTGACAGACTCTCTCACTGACTGACTCTCCCACTCTCCACTGACTGACTCACTCACTCTCACTGACAGACTCTCACTGACTCACTCTCTCTGACTCACTCTCTCTGACTCACTTTCACTGACAGACTCTCACTGACAGACTCTCACTGACTGACTCTCACTCTGACTGACCCACTCTCACTGACTGACTCACTCTCACTAACAGACTCACTGACTGACTCTCACTGACAGACTCTCTCACTGACTGACTCTCCCACTCTCCACTGACTGACTGACTCACTCTCACTGACTCACTCTCTCTGACTCACTCTCTCTGACTCACTATCACTGACAGACTCTCACTGACAGACTCTCTCACTGACTGACTCTCCCACTCTCCACTGACTGACTCACTCTCACTGACAGACTCTCACTGACTCACTCTCTCTTACTCACTCTCACTGACTCACTCTCACTGACAGACTCTCCCACTCTCTCCCACTGACTGACTCTCCCACTCTCTCTCACTGACAGACTCACTCTGACTTACACACTCTGACTGACTCACTCTCACTGACAACATCTCACTGACTCTCTCACTCTCTCTCACTGACTGACTGACCCACTCTCTCTCACTGACTGACTCACTCACTCTCACTGACAGACTCTCCCACTGACTCTCACTGACTAACTCTCTCACTGACTGACTCTCTCGCTGACTGACTCACTCTCACTGACAGACTCTCACTGACTGACTCTCCCACTCTCTCTCACTGACTGACTCTCCCACTCTCTCTCACTGACTGACTCACTCTCACTGACAGACTCACTCTGACTTACGCACTCTGACTGACTCACTCTCACTGACTCTCTCACTCTCTCTCACTGACTGACTGACCCACTCTCTCTCACTGACTGACTCACTCACTCTCACTGACAGACTCTCCCACTGACTCTCACTGACTAACTCTCTCACTGACTGACTCTCTCGCTGACTGACTCACTCTCACTGACAGACTCTCACTGACTGACTCTCCCACTCTCTCTCACTGACTGACTCTCCCACTCTCTCTCACTGACTGACTCACTCTCACTGACAGACTCACTCTGACTTACGCACTCTGACTGACTCACTCTCACTGACAACATCTCACTGACTCTCTCACTCTCTCTCACTGACTGACTGACCCACTCTCTCTCACTGACTGACTCACTCACTCTCACTGACAGACTCTCCCACTGACTCTCACTGACTAACTCTCTCACTGACTGACTCTCTAGCTGACTGACTCACTCTCACTGACAGACTCTCACTGACTAACTCTCCCCCCTCTGTCACTGACTGACTCACTCTCACTGACTGACTCTCACTGACTCACTCTCACTGACTCACTCTCGCTGACAGACTCTTTCTGACAGACTCACTGACAGACTCTCACTGACAGACTCTCACTCTCACTGACTGACTGACTCACTCTTTCTCACTGACTGACTGACTCTTCCACTCTCTCTCACTGACTGACTCTACCACTTTCTCTCACTGACTGACTGAATCACTCTCACTGACTGACTCTCCCACTTTCTTTCACTGACTGACTCTCCCACTCACTCTCACTCACTGACTGACTCAATCACTCTCATTGACTGACTCACTCAGTCTCACTTAGAGACTCTCACTGACACTCTCTCACTGACTGACTGACTCACTCTCACTGACTGACTCACTCGCACTGACAGACTCTCTCACTGACTGACTGACTCTCCCACTCTCTCACTGACTCACTCACTCACTCACTCTCACTAACAGACTCTCACTGACAGACTCTCCCACTCTCTCTCACTGACGGACTCACTCTCACTGACTGACAGACTCTCACTGACAGACTCTCCCACTCTCTCTCACTGACTGTCTGACTCACTCTCTCTCACTGACTGACAGACAATAACTCTCACTGACTGACAGACTCTCACTGACTGACAAACTCACTCTCTCTAACTGATAGACTCACTCACTCTCACTGACTCACTCACTCTCACTGAGAGACTCTCACTGACTCTCTCACTGACTCTCTCACTGACTGACTGACCCACTCTCTCTCACTGACTGACTCACTCACTCTCACTGACAGACTCTCCCACTGACTCTCACTGACTAACTCTCTCACTGACTGACTCTCTCGCTGACTGACTCACTCTCACTGACAGACTCTCACTGACTGACTCTCCCACTCTCTCTCACTGACTGACTCTCCCACTCTCTCTCACTGACTGACTCACTCTCACTGACAGACTCACTCTGACTTACGCACTCTGACTGACTCACTCTCACTTACAACATCTCACTGACTCTCTCACTCTCTCTCACTGACTGACTGACCCACTCTCTCTCACTGACTGACTCACTCACTCTCACTGACAGACTCTCTCACTGACTAACTCTCTCACTGACTGACTCTCTCGCTGACTGACTCACTCTCACTGACAGACTCTCACTGACTGACTCTCCCCCTCTGTCACTGACTGACTCACTCTCACTGACTTACTCTCACTGACAGACTCTCACTGACTCACTCTCACTGACTCACTCTCGCTGACAGACTCTTGCTGACAGACTCACTGACAGACTCTCACTGACAGACTCTCACTCTCACTGACTGACTCACTCACTCTTTCTCACTGACTGACTGACTCTTCCACTCTCTCTCACTGACTGACTCTACCACTTTCTCTCACTGACTGACTGAATCACTCTTACTGACTGACTCTCCCACTTTCTTTCACTGACTGACTCTCACTGACAGACTCTCGTTGACAGACTCTCACTGACTGACTGACTGACTCTCTCTCACTGACTGACTGACTCTTCCTCTCTCTCTCTGACTGACTCTCTCTCACTAACTCTCCCGCTCTCTCTCACTGACTGACTGACTCACTCACACTGACTGGCTCACTATCACTGACTCACTCTCACTGACAGACCCACCCACTCTCTTACTGACTGACTCACTCCCTCTCAATGACTGACTGACTCACTCTCACTGACAGACTCTCACTGACCGACTCTCTCACTCTCACTGACTGACTCTCCCACTCCCTCTTACTGACTGACTGACTCTCACTGACTGATTGACTCTCTCTCACTGATTGACTCTCTCACTGATTGACTGTCTCTCTCTCTCTCTGACTGACACTCCCTCACCGACTCTCTCTCACTGACTGACTCTCTCACACTGACTGACTGACTCTAGCTAAAAGACTGACTGACTCTCGCTAAAAGACTGACTCTCCCACTGACTCACTCTCTTTCACTCACTAACTGACTTACTCTCTCACTCTCATTCACTCTCACTGACTGACTCACTGACTGACTCTCTCACTGACTGACTCACTCTCACTGACTGACTCTCTCACTCTCACTGACTCCCACTCTCTCACTGACTGACTGACTCTCACTCTGACTGACTGACTCACTCTCACTAACTGACTAACTGACTTTCTCACTGACTGACTCTCTCTCACTGACTGACTCTCTCACTCCCTCTCCCTAACTGACTGACTGACCTTCACCCTCCTGTTATTTATGCCCCCCATAACAAAACAAGCATTGGCATAGCCAATAGGTCTCGCCTTTGGGACCTTATAAGTGTTTAGCCATGCAACAGTTGATGCTGTTGTATCAATGATATTGTGCTGCATAACTAAATACTTATAAGGTCCCAAAGGCGAGACCTATTGGCTATGCCAATGCTTGTTCTACGAAGGCTGGACCAATGCCAAACATTTAGCTTATCCACCTACAATAGATTTACTTAAAATAAATCTGAGGGAGATTTTTGTTTTTTCATATAGACTAGATATTCATTCTTGCAACCATGCTTGGATCCATCACTACCAAACAGTACTGATTGTCACAGAAACCAGCCACAGTTTAGCTCAAGTGAATTTTAAGAAAAACAGAGTAGAGACTGCGTGTGTCTGGGTGAAATTCCTATACGGAGGGTGGGATTGTGGAACGTGTTGTTTAGATTATTATATATTAGGAATGTTGCCGTCACAAGATTTATTGGGCGCGCACCTCGTTTAACCTGTTGAGAATTAAACAGCTGTCGAGACTTCAGTACTTTTTGTAACAGGACGGCCACAGCAAACAAGGCAAACGTGTCTGTGATTGATGAATACCTTTGAGAGATACCCATCTTCCTCATTCATAGGGGACTTGAAAGTACTACTTTAGGAGAAAACAATGTTCAGAGTATCCGCTTTAAAATATTTTTTAAAACCTGTGGGAGTAATTCATTGGACTACATTATGCAAAGGAAGAAAAGGCTTTAGCATTGTGCTGTAAATTCAACTTCACTCTTGCTTCATTCAGTGAAAAAGGAGCACTTGAGGTGGATACGTCACAGCTCCAGTTTGCAGAGTGATCCGGCACCTGCATTTAGACAAGGGAGTATCGCTCCATATAACCGTGTATTGGCCACATTGTAGATGCCTACGGAGGCTTGTAATGTGCTTAACTGGGTTTTGCACAGTTTTGTTATGCCTTGTGTAAAAAAAACAAATACCAGGAGGACGCAAAACATACTTTAGAAATTGAATGGAAAGACTGGTTCATGTTCGTAGAAAAATGTTGTATGCATTTGTTACCGGCCAATCTATGCTTAAATTGTCGAATAATGTAGTTGTTGCGCGAGCCATGATTCTGAACTTCCCCTAGATGTCGCTCGGTCCTCACTGATCTCAATGTGCACACGTGTGGCTGTTCCTTGGAAGGTGGAACCTTGAAGGGTCCCATAGATTTTACACCTCTTTCGGGTGTCCAATTTCTTTTTGTCGCACACATTTTAAAGTGCTTCGCTGACAGACACTCCATATAGAGAGGAGACGTAGGCTAACGACCAGAGCTACCGCTTTTGTAACATGAGAACCAGTTTTGAGTCTCACTGTAAACTCGTCATTCTGTGATTCTGTGCAAATTATGTAACCTCCCGGACCATCTATCCTGATGGAACTCTATTGGGGGCATATCATCAAGGCAGGCGATAAAATTATCGCCGCTTTAGCGGCAGAAAACTGCCGCTAAAACGGCGATAATGAGCTTGATAATATGCTCTAAGGAATTCCAATTGAAGCCCATGTTAGACGCCCTTCACATCTAACATGGGCTTCAATTGGAATTCCATAGAGCATATTATCAAGCCCATTATCGGCGTTTTAGCAGCAGTTTTCTGCCGATAAAGCGGCGATAATTTTATCGCCTGGCTTGATAATATGCCCCACTGATAATATGCCCCACTGTTCCTCTTGCCGGCGGCACCATCTTCAAAAGCAGTGTGCGTTTTAGATGCTTTCATGCCCAGCACTCCTGCGTATCTTGCAGACAAGCTCACCATGTCTACTGGCTCTTAGGAAACCATACAACTGCAGGCTTGGTGGTCCGCCAAAGCAGTGGTGGCGGTCTGACCGCCTTATTCTGAGCTGGGCTGTCAGACCGCCTTAGGACCGCTGTCACTGCCAGGGATCCGGTATCCCTGGCCATCTTGCAGCAGTATGAGGTCTGCAATATGCTGGCGGTGCTGCAGAGGGACCCCCAAGCATTTTTCAAGTTTCCTCACGCCACAGTTTTCATGGTGGTGATCCCGCCATGAAAAGTGTGGCGGTGAGGAAACCTGTTGCCTCAGGGCCAGGGGATACATGCTGGGAGACACATGTTGTGCCCCCCCTGTATGCATGCACCCCCAGTTTCTGCACTGCATGGATTTAAACAGTTCATGCCGTGCAGGAACGTGCTGTGGTGCTCCCATTGTGGTGCCTTTCTAAGGCTCAGATATGAGCCTTTGAAAGGCACCGCCATGGGACCGTCGCCGCAGGACCGCCCAACCTGTATTTCAATCGGAATACGGCGGGCGGCCAGGCTACAGGTTTGGTGGTCTTGAAGCTGGGCGCTGGAGTTGCAGCCTGCACAAGACCACCAATCTTGCAATCAGGCCCTAAGACATGTAGAAATTAAAAAAAAACACAAGGTGGCAGTCCTTTTCTATCTATGCACCCATGATCTGGAAAAAGATCCCAATATCCATCAGGATGGCACCAACGTCACTCCACGTTAGGAAAGAGTTGAAGAGTCTGCTCTCTAAAGAACACTGCATCACAATGCATTAACAGTCCACTTTTGCTTCCAGAACCCAGCTACCTCTCCAATCAATCGTTCATACTTGCTTGCCTTTGACCCTGTTCAGCACTCCACTGCCTTTATTTAAAAAAAAAAATGTGGATTCCAGCAATCCTGCGCATCAACAGTGAACAAACCAAGCACCAAACCACTAGGGAGCTATTTTTTAAAAATTGAACGGACATATTACATGAGCTACACCTTTTTTTGTTGTAATACTGTCCCTACATGGATGTGTTCTGCTGAGGCTAAAACTGTATGGGCCCGATTCACAAAGGGACTTACATGTAAAGTTACGAGTGTCGTGACTTGGTACTCTAAATGGGTTCTCGGCACTCGGGGCGGAATCTCCACACGCACAAATGCGGAGACTCCCTACTAGTAACTTTGCTACACGTAAATCCCTTTGTGAATCAGGCCATATATGTTTTGTGTATACCACAGCCCTATTTACATCCACCTGAGTGAAGTTTGCACACTAGAATGCAAACCTCTCCAAATAACACTCTCCTCACTCTGCTCATCAATGTAGCAGGTGCCAAATACTTACCTAGCCTTATATTGTATTGTAGCATTTAGGTAGCACATTCCACACACAAAACAGTTGTCGGTGGCCTTCTGGGAGGCTACCCCGTTTGTTGTGCATGGTTGGTAGAGTGTAAGTTTGAAGATTGGCCTCTGTGGAAAGAGGCATGTGAGTTTAGGAAAGGAAGAGCGGTTGTGCTGCGGCAAATATGTTGCTGCACCTAAGCACTGGGTGAAGCAAAGAAGAGTGAGGAAGATGGAGAGGTGCTTTCAGATTTGTAGGACAATCTGGATGAACGGGTAGGAGACTATACTGTCCGCTGCTAAAAAAGCCCCCCCCCCCCCAAAAAAAACTGCTTAGCTATTCTATAGATAAAAGGAAATCATAGTGCTAGAGCAAATAAAGAGAGAGGATGTGTGCCTGTGTTCTTTACTGTAGAATAACAGGAGAGGCAAAAGTAAGGACTCAAAGCAGTCTAGGAGATCTGCAAGACTGTAAGGACATTTACAAGGTGGAATGTGCAGGAATTTAAGTGTTCTTTATAATTAAGAGTACAGTTTTAATATGAACAGAGGAAAGTTAATGGTATGTATTGATTAACCTAGTGTGTCCTACTGGATTCTTGTCCCAATTATTCCCTGTCTCCATATGTAACCCCTTTCCTACACAACTCTTTTAGTCTTGGCTGTAAGAACTCGTTGTGAAGAGGAAGGGTAGAACAATTGTGTCCAGAGCATGCAGACACTGAGGGTACAATGACAACTTTTGGTGCAGCGAGAGCGGGCAGTACGCCACCGCCACACTCCCACTGCGCCTAAGTCACGGTCGGGCCGCCCGCCAGATTAGGACTTTCCTCCTGTCTGACGGGCTGGTTTTTGGCATCCTCACTGCCATGTCTCTTAAAATGAACACCGAAATAGGAACGTCAAAAACAGTTCCTGCACGGCATGGAATGTAAAGTTCATGCCATGCAGGAACTGGTGTGCATTCACACAGAGGGACATATGTTGTGCCCCCCCATGTGCATCAACATGGCGTGAGGCACTAATCCTCTCCACCACGGGTTTCAGCCATGAAAAGCATGGCAGGAAAGAAACGCATAATATGCTTGGTGGGACCGTTGCATATTGCAGCAGTTTCCTGGTAGCATCGGTGGTCCTATGGAGGTCCGACCACCCAAGTCGTAATTGGGCAGTTGGACCGCTGGTGTGGTGGTGGCTGGACCACCACCGCTACGCCACCGCAAGTTAGGCGGTTCTCAGAGCGCCAGACTCGTAATCGGGCCCTAGGGTCAATGAGTTACTGAGAGAAAAATAGAGGTGTGTGCGATACATGTATTATTCGCTTTTGCATAATTACACAAAATTCCAGTGAGATTTTGCAAAATTACATGTAACTAAGCAGAATACAAATTCATAATTTCACACTATGTTTAGCCATAATGTGTCCTTGTGTCAACTTCTCATGCAAAGATGCATTTTGCGCTAAAAACAAATGCAAAAATGCAAAAGAACTCTGAGCAACAGATGTTTGCTGTTCTTCCCATTCATTTATACAGCTAATGGCACAACTGCTGTAAATTGTTTCCGCAAATGGCATGAAATTATGAACTGTGGCATAAGTGGTGACATTTTAGGAATTTGACATAAAAGGTATAACATGAAATTCTCAAAATGACAGTCAAAATAAAACATTTGCCGGGGCCTTGAAAAAAGATGCAGACACTGAGTTTGTGCCATGGTCTTCTTGCTGTGATGCGAAACCTAGATATTTTGGGGCTGAGAAAGGATTTTTATCTACATTGTTTAATTTTCAAACCATGCAGATGAAACCTAGAATCCCTGAGATATCTGTATACACTGCAGATGCATTTTACATGCTACTTTGACAGTCGTGTGGCAGCAATATTGGTAGTGCTTTTAAAATGCAACACGGCCAAGTGTGTTCAGTCGCACCACTGATCTTAGGCTCAGCAGTCATGTCCATTTGGCTTCATGTCTTTCATGAAACTATTTGCAACTTATACCTTTTTTAGCTGACTGGAGTTTGTATGCTGACAATTGTATTTAAAAAAAAAAACATTGCCAATAGGGCTCGTCTTTGGTACCTTTTGGCTTTGGCAATCGTTTTAGCACTTTGTTACAGTCGGGGCCACTAGAAATATGCAGCAGGGGAAGACCAAATTATGCAGCAGGATTGATTAAAATATACCCAGCGGCAGTGTGGACTGTGCCAGGTTCAGACAAGTGGTGATCCTTTTGATGAAAGTGTGACTACAAAGGTTACCACCCACTCCCTGGCCAGTCCACCAGTATCCCCTAAAGCCTAGGGTTATCAACGAAATCCGGGAAGTTAGAAGCCCAGGTAGGACTCACCTGGGTATAAGTAGTGTGGGTTGCACTCGCATCACCATATGGGGTCTACTTAACACTTAAGCTAACACTATAGGGATCCATAAACCCTGAAGAATGCCCCAGACCTATTAGGCTAATCATTGAGGGCAGAAACATGTTGGTGAATAAGAGACAGGCCTGAGCCTTTGTACTCTATAATACCTGTCAATAGAAGTGTTTTTAAGATACCTTGAGTCCTTGAATACAGGCGATAACCGAGGAACCCCAAGGTTTTTTAGATTGTCTGGATCCCGCTCTTGTCCAGTAGTATTATTTAATAACTCCCTCGAACTGTGAATCTTCGCGGAGGTGAGTCCGCCCTGGTAGTACCGCCTTACTGGGGTGGGGAGAGGATGCCGATCATGAAGCATGACACTATTATGAGGGTGAGGCATCCTGCTCTATTAAGGATGGCCTTACCGCTTTAAAGGGTCCCACACTGCATACAGTTGAAGTTGATTGATTCTGACTAGGGTCTCTGTACCTTTTCTGTTCCAAATGGCACCCTAACTTTTTGTGATTTGCAAGTTAATTAAAATATGCAAATATAAAAGGCAAAATATGTGGCGCAATGCAGCACATGTTGTCATAGCATTTTGACATTATTTTGTAATTTTTACACTTATCAGTGCATGGACATAGGTTCCACCTCATTAGTATCAGTTTAAATATAATAATAAGCAACAGAGAGGTGACCAGTCAACCATTGCGAAGAGCCTTCCAATGCGCTGCAACAATTGTCGCAGTTTTAGTAACTTTTGATCAGTTTGAGCTAAAAACTGCATTTTTTAATTCTGCAGATTGTGCAGCAGATGATGGACAATGTGGCAAATAAGTTTCATAATTGCAGTGGCCTGATTACTGTATACACATTGCATATTTTACAGAAGTAAATACTTTGAATTTGTTAATATACATAAACTTTCTTTGCTTTTGTGCAATTTAGTGTTGAAATTATAATTTACTTTACTAACTATTGGTTTTTTTAATTCTTTAGAGGGGGGCTGCGTTGCCCCCCTCCTCAGGCCATTTATGGCCCCGGGGACCCCATCCCCGGGGCCGGCCTTTGTTTTTTATTATTTTAAAAAATATATATATTTATAGAAACACCTAGGACATGCTGGACAAACTGTATGTACCTATCACCATGACGATTTGCGTGATATTCTTTAAAAGGCGACTATGCCTACAATGAATCCACGTGGAATGTATTTACAACGCTAGTGAAGCTCTGACGCCCTACCGTGCCTAATCCCGGCGCCCCCGACGGTGGGTACTCTCCAAGTAGACACCATTGTCGTTTATTTATACAACATGGGTAGCTATTGACGGGCACATTTAATACACACGCACAACAAGCCATTCAAAGGGGATTCGACAAAAATTCGACCAAACTATGCAAGAAACCCCCCTCACGGTTAATAAAACACACATCCAACGCCGGATGTGTAATACTTTTTATTTTACTCTCTGGAAAGGAGACGAACCTCACTTGAGAGTCACAGCGTGCTCCTGGCTGAGCCCAATGCTGTGTTACACTCACCAGTGCCCGCCGAGTGCGACACACCTCTGTGTTGTATTCCACCAGCTAGTGCGTATGCTATGACACTCTCTAGCCCATGTGCACTGTAACACCACCACGTGAATATGTCATGCCACACTTGCCTTCGCGCGGGTTATATTGCCCCATCTAACGTGCCTTCCTCGATGCCTATGTTATAACGCGCAGCGCTATGCCATACATATTACAATCTGGGATCCATATCTTTGTCACAGGGCATATGCAACGTTACACTCCCCAGCACATATTTTATATTACAACTTTAGAGACTAGTTAGGTTACACAACACTGCCCTGTGCATATTACACTCCAAGGCACATATCGCATAGCACGCGCTAGTGCCTGTGCTATCTCGCGCTCTCCAATGAATCTGTCATTGCGCACAATGTATTGCACATTATATTTCATGCCCCGGTTCATCTTATATCACACTTTTTGGTGCATAGTTTATACCATATACTATATCTAGTTTTCATTTTCAATCGTGCTCTCAGGACTATGTTCTATATAACACTGCGTCCCCCTACCCTTTTCACGGGCATTACATTTTGCGATTGGGGGTGGAGGGTCAGGGGGTGTTTCTGCCAAGTGAGCCCGGAATCACAGTCACAAACGTCCTCTTCTTCCTGAATAAAAGTGAGATTATGCTGCATACTTGTTCGTATTTTAAGTAGTTCGCACAGACACACATTTTAAAAACAATAAAGTTCCTAATACCCACCTTCTCTGAACAGTTAGCTTGCTGTCCCATCCACCTCCTCCCTATCCTCTGTTGTCTGAATCCATGGACTAGCCTCCTCCCTCCTGCCATGCATGGTCTGAAGTGCTGCCACTGCCCTCCATTTAGCATGATGTACCAGTCCACTCCTCCTGCCCTCCATTGCCCAATTCTATGGCCCATCATTGACCTCCTGCTTAGCCTCTGTGCTTAGCTTGCTGCCCCTATTCTCCTTCCCCCTGCCCTCCGATGTCTATGTGCATGCCTCTGCTCCATCCTTTTTGCCCACCATGTTCCATGGACCTGCCACTCCTATCAACTCTGAGTGTTCTGCTGAGCTGCCACTCCCCTCCCACCTGCCTAGCATTGTCAGATGACTGTAACCTGTTCCTGCCACCTCCATCCTGCCTGTCCACATGCCATGCCCCGATCCCCTTCCTCCTGTCCTCCATGGTCCATTTTACTGCCACACCCTTCTGCCCTCCCTGGTCTGTTGTGCTGCAACTGCTCCTCCTGCCTGCCCCGCGCGGTCTGTTGTGAGGCCCCTTCCCCTGAACTCTCTTGTCTGTCCCCAGGTCCTGACCCTCCCTTCTATCCTCCATGGTCATTTGTGCATGCCCCTGCACCCTCCTTCTTGCCCATCATAGCCACTGTGCTGCCACTAACCCTCTCGCTTGCCATGCATGGTCTTCTGTGCTGCCATGGCCCCTCCCACCTTCCCTGTGTGGTCAGCTAGCTGCCCCTGACCCCCTCCCACCTTGTAAATGTAAATGTAAATGTTGGATACTTGTAAAGCGCACAGCTCCCCCAGCAACGGAGCGTCCTGGCGCTGTATACCGCTGGGGAACCCATCCTGGCTTTCCCTGTGAGATGGTCCCTACTGGGCATCTCCAAGGTGAAGACATGCATCCCCGGCGCTGATGGGGCCGTAAGTGGAGATTAAGCAACCTATTGCCCAGAGTTGCTGAGTGGGATCCATGGTTAGAGTAGGCACCGAGGCGAGAATTATCGAGTCCGCTGACCTTGGCCCAAGACCCCTTCCCTCCATGGTCTGTGTGTATGCCATCATAGTCTCATTGTTGCTCTCCATGGTGTGTCTTGTTTCTAGTGCCCATCCTGCCTGACCTCCATGGTCATCTTGCTGCTCCTGCCCTGCCCCCTTGCCCCCAGCCCTCTGTTTCCATGTGAAGACCCCTATTCCCTCCCTCCTGGCTTGTCTGTTCTATTGTAATGCCCCTGATCCGTCCCTGCTGCCCTTTATGGTCTGTTATGCTGCAGCTTTCTCTCCTGTCTGTCCATTATGGTCAGCTAGCTACCATTGCCTCTTTCCCCTCTGTTCTCTGTTGTCCATGTGCATGGTCCTGTCCCCTCCCTATTGCTTTCTATGGATTGTTGTGCTGCACTCCCGTCCCGCATGCACTGTGTGGTGTATTGTGCTGCTGCAAACCCTGATGCCTGCCCTGTAGGGTCAGTTTGGTGCACCTCTCGAAGTCCCTCCTGTCCTCTGTTATCCATGTCTCTACCCCAATTCCTCCTGCCTACTATGATCCAATGAACCATACCTATGAACATTTTGAACTTGGTAAGAGGGAGATTTTGAAAAAAAACTGGGGTATTGATTTTTCCCTTTGAGTTACATTGAAAAAGAGGAGATTGTAGACAGGAGACAGATCTAATAAAGCCCATTTGAGCTTAAAAACATTTGACTTTTCCTGGCTGAAACGGGTCTGTTGGCATGTATGGTTGTACTATCACTGCCTCTTCCTTCTGCCCACAATGGTCTATGATATTGCCACAGCCTCTCTTGCCAGTCCTGTATTGTTGGTGTGTTGCTCCTGCCCCCCTTTCCACTGCCCTCAATAGTTTGTTGTGCTGCCTCTGCCCTTCCTGCCTGCCCAGTGTGGTCAAATTGTTGCCTCTGCACTCTCCTACCTGCCTTCAATTTTCAGAGTCCGTGCCCCTGGCCTCTGCTTCTCAACAGTATCTCAATGAACAACTAGATTGCTAACATTCTATATTTATTACAAAAGTGTGGAACGCCTGACGTCATCTTGATGTAATCAAAACTGTAATACCTAGAGCATTTCCTTTAGAAATTACATATATGAGAGGGTCTTATTTGCATCAAAATTATGGTTAGTGCTCTAAAAAACTAAAATGAGGACATATTTTCTGAGGTTTCAAATAGCGACAAAGAACTTTTAAATTATTTGTAATCATTATGTTTTTTTATCCAGTTGACCACTTGATTAAATGTTGCACCTAGGGGAGGGGATGTGGTGTTACTTCCAGAGCTGCAGACTATGCAACTGGGGAACCAGGTTGGAGTTTCTGCTTCAGCTCAACATTCTGTGATTCTGGTCAAATCACTGAATCTCCCCATGTTTACAACCAAAATGAATTTGATCTTGTGTGATGTAACCAATGCTCATGTAAAGCACTCCAATACCTGACAAGTCTGCACTATATAAAACTGCACACTTCTGTCATTGGGCTACATGTGGGCTTCATCTGGGTGATATTTGTGCTGCATTTGGGCTCTTTTGTCTCTGGTGGCCATCTTGGGAGATTTATTTGTTATGAAGTTTCCTATTTTCCTCCTTTACTGCAGTCTCCTCAGTTGGAAATACTTTCAGTTTTTTATTTTGGTTCCATCAAGAAGGCATTCAGATGTGTCACACATTTGCCATAATTTCTGAATGTTAGCACTCTAGTTGCTCATTAGATCACTGTAGTAAAGCTACTGCTCACCAGGGAAGTCTGCTGCTGGTATTTAAAGTGCATGTTTCAGTCTGCATGTCAGAATTTTTTTATGAAATAGAAGAGGATTTGAGAAGTCAAAATGTGCCCTAATTTTTCTTTCTGCAGCACTAATCATAATTTCTATGGCAAAATGAACCACCTCATTTTGTTCCTTTGTAAATTAAATGTTTTACGTGTTACCACTTTATTCCAATCAAGATGGCTTCAGGTGTGCCATACTTTTGTCATAAGTAAGACTGTTAGCGCTCTAGTTGTTCGTTAGAACACTCTGGGACATTCTGTCATTGGGCTATACTTGGGCTACATCTGGTTGATATTTGGGCTACATTTCGGCTCTTTTGTCTCTGGTGGCCATCATGGGAGATTTATTTGTTATGAAGTTTCCTAATTTCCTCATTTACTGCAGTCTCCTCAGTAGGAAATACTTTCAATGTTTTACTTTGGTTCCATCAAGAAGGCATTCAGATGTGTCACACATTTGCCATAAATTCTAAATGTTAGCACTCTAATTGCTCATTAGATCACTGTAGTAAAGCTACTGCTCACCAGGGAAGTCTGCTGCTGGTATTCAAAGTGCATGTTTCAGTCTGCATGTCAGAATTTTTTTATGAAATAGAAGAGGATTTGAGAAGTCAAAATGTGCCCTAATTTTTCTTTCTGCAACACTAATCATAATTTCTATGGCAAAATGAACCCTCTCATTTTGTTCCTTTGTAAATTAAATGTTTTAAGTGTTACCACTTTATTCCAATCAAGATGGCTTCTGGTGTGCCATACTTTTGTCATAAGTAAGACTGTTAGCGCTCTAGTTGTTCGTTAGAACACTCTGGGACATTCTGTCATTGGGCTATACTTGGGCTACATCTGGGTGATATTTATTGCAAAAACAATTTTTATTATATAACACAGGTACAGTTGCCAAATGTAGTGAACAACATATCCGCGGTCTTCTTCCAGTAATAAACACCAGTGCATAATACAGTAGAGACCACTTTCAACTATCAGCGCACTGTCCCCAACATTCCCCAATGCAGGCAATCCCTCCCCCCACCCACATGTCAGTGTACCAGAGTCACAGGTATCGGGATAAGTCGATCGCGTAGTTAGCCGTTGGCGCGGCCGTGGGCCATTCCCCACCCCCATGGTCAGGTGCCAAGCAGAGCGGAGAAGGAAGCCCCCCCACCCTCAAGCGTGATCCATCAGCTGCCTCTCCGCCGCTACGCCGCTGCCTGTGGCTCCAGCGCTTCAGCACCCTCCTCCGCATCTGTGCCCCACCCCCGGAGGTCAGCCACTAGTGACTCCCATGCATGTGCCCCGGCTAACGCCTTGTCATCTACATCTGGGTGATATTTGGGCTGCATTTGGGCTCTTTTGTCTCTGGTGGCCATCATGGGAGATTTATTTGTTATGAAGTTTCCTAATTTCCTCATTTACTGCAGACTCCTCAGTAGGAAATACTTTCAGTTTTTTACTTTGATTCCATCAAGAAGGCATTCAGATGTGTCACAAATTTGCCATAAATTCAGAATGTTAGCACTCTAATTGCTTATTAGATCACTGTAGTAAAGCTACTGCTCACCAGGGAAGTCTGCTGCTGGTATTGAAAGTGTATGTTTCAGCCTGCATGTCAGAATTTGTTTATGAAATATAAGAGGATTTGAGAAGTCACTCAAAATGTGCCCTAATTTTTCTTTCTGCAGCACTAATCATACTTTCTATGGCAAAATGAACCCCCTCATTTTGTTCCTTTTTAAATTAAATGTTTTAAGAGTTACCACTTTATTCCAATCAAGATGGCTTCAGGTGTGCAATACGTTTGTCATAAGTAGGGCTGTTAGCGCTCTAGTTGTTCTATAGAACACTCTGGGAAGCAGCAGTAGAACACAAAGGAATCAACTGACAGTCTCTGCCCTTGTTGGATGTACATGTTTTACTGAGAATGTCAGACTTCATTCTCACATGACTGAGAAAGATAATGTGAATTTACAGAAAATATGCTCTCAGTTTAGCTTATAGATCACCTTCCAAACCTCTGTGGGAAAAGCATGAGAAAATAGTTTTCTCTCAAACATGATTCATGATATCACAGCAGAAGGCTTTTTCACATGGTAAAATCACCTTAGAACACACCACAATTCCTAAAATGAGTATGGTACCATCAACAAATGATTTATAATGTAACTAAAGTCTGAAAACCTTCTATTAACTGCAATGCTTTTTAATGAGGTGCTATCATGTATATTGGTCCCAAGATGGCTGCCAACACTTCTTGGCTGAAGTACTGACAGCCAATCAGATCTCACGATGAGATGTGTGGTTAGGCTCCGCCCAGATATATCTATCTTTTTAACTCTACTTTTCTCAGGAACTACTGAATGGATTTACACCATTTAAGCAAAAGACACGAGTCTGAACTGAGGACTACCTCTTTGCCAAATTTGGTGTAATTCCGTTCAGCAGTTCGGGCTGTAGCTGCGCCGACAGGTCCTATGTGAAAATGCATGGGGAAAACGCATTTTGGGACTCCCCTTTTTTCTTGGCCCCCGCTTGACGAATCACCGTGAAAGTTTCAGAATAGGAGCGGACCGGAGCTGGCCAAAAGTTTGGAAAATCTTGCGAAGATTCGTCAATCGGCGCCAACGTTATTCCAAATAGAATGTTGCGGATTTCCTATGGAAAATAGGTCCTAACTATAACTACCTACTGGCGACTGCCAGTAGGTAATATATATAATATATATATATATATTCACTCAAAAAACCATAGGTTTCACACATGTTATAGTTAGGTGGACATTTCACTCGTAAAAAACCAATGAAATTCCCCCGTTATAGTTAGTTCAGATAACTATAACTCGCGCGCCCGCAATCCACTGCTGATGACGTCACATATTACATCACTCATGACATGGTCAGTGACATCACTCATGACGTCACTGATGACATCATCCTTTTGATAGAGTGGCGGTTGCGCGAGTTATAGTTATCTGAACTAACTATAACGGGGGAATTTCATTGTTTTTTTATGAGTGAAATGTCCACCTAACTATAACATGTGTGAAACCTATGGTTTTTTAAGTGAATTTGCAAGGTTTTTTAAATGCTAATTCCTAACTATAACGTGTGTGAAACCTATGGTTTTTTCAGTGAATTTGTACAGTTTTTTAAATGCTAAGTTATGTATTTATTATTATATTTTTTATATATGTATTTTACAATAAAGTACGTATTAAAAATTATAAAAAAATTTTAATGGTTTTTCACCGTGCGCGCACCCCACGATTTTTTTAAAAAAAATGTAAATGGTTTTTTCTGCCTTCGGGGTCCTTCAGGGACCCCCTGACAAAGGCTAGGGGGTCAGGAACTCTCTACCCTGCCCCCTTTTCACGTTCGCCACCTTCCTTTTTCACTCTCGCACTGCTCTGGCCACAAACGAGACGGGTACCTCCAGTACACCCAGGGCTGGCGTGCATAATATACACAAAAAGGCTCCTCACCACTCCAAAGAAACTGAAGGGACACAACAGGGGACCAGGAAGAACACCTTTAATACCGCACAGGAGGCATAACACGTTACGACTAAATGTCTTTTTCAAATGCCTTTACACTGCAAACTGTCACCGCCGCTTTTCATATGATCCATTTCGCTTCCATTGGTGGAAGCCCAGCGAAGGCAATTAGTTGTTGGAACGCCCTCTCGCAGTCTCCATCAGCAGACCACGGTTCCCAGAAGGCACCATCCCGGCCATCAGGTAAGCGTTTCTATTACCTTGTAAAAACTCCTTGTGAGTGCTGGTGATCGGTGAACAAATGTGTGTGGTGCAGTTATTAAATAGCCCAGTGTCCCTGCAGTCGCCGGAAAAGATTGTATCGGACTTAGAATCCCAAGGAGGAGAGTGTGTTCCTGAAACCGGAGGGTGGAAAGGAGACGTGTGATCCGCAGGGAGGTAAGAGATACAAAGTAACTAGCAATTGCTCACCGGTTTGCCTGTATCGTGTAAGGTTACCCGAAAGTTAGCCAACTTGAATGACAGTATTTACTGTGGGCGGAAACAACAGGACTGATTTAGCAAAAAACACAGATACAGACGGGTGCCACAGAACATAAATTGAGTAATATATAGTTTGAATGTAAATACGGAGCAAAGAGAGATTCATCGCTCAAATTGATAAATGGGATGCAAAGAGAAATGAGCTGGTAGACACATTCTTTGATCAGCCCGTAACAGCTAGTGGGGCAGCACAATCAAGAATAACAAAAAGAACGGATACTAAAAGCAAACTAAGACAGTGGGAAAAATTGTCAAGAAGGAAAGAAACAAGTGGTGGGAAGTGTTGGCTTTAAAACAATATTTGGAGGTGAATCGGGTCCCACAAGGCCTGAGAATTACCCCAATGCCCATTCAACAAGACACCAGCAATGACTTACTGCAAGAATGGGGCGATTTTATTTTGAATGCATCAAGAGGATTGATGGAAATATTAGTAAAACATCTAGAAATCGCCTTGATGAAAATAAAAGAACAGTTGAAAACTATAGAGAGGGAAATTGACACGTTGGATTTAAATACAGAAATGCAAAAATGTAAAGAAGAATTGGAAAAACAAATTGAAAAGCATGAGGAAAATGTACAAGAACGCAAAGAAGTGAAGTTCTTACGGAATAAAAATGATGAACTTGAAGGACGTATTTTTACATTCTCAAAAAAATTCGATGGTTTAAAACAATTTGACCACACGGAAAGTGAATCTAATGCATCGACAAGTGCATCATCAGTAGCCTCTATAGAAAGAGGTGAGGGCGAAATAGATCAAAATGTGGAAAGAGTGAAAAGGTCTTTTTTAGGGGACATGCGGTTGGTGCTCCAGCAAAGACAATGGGAGCAAAATATGAGCAGCCAACTGCAAACACACAGAGGGAGAGGAAGAAGCTGATCAAGAGGCCGTCGAGGAAACAGAAAAGGAGAGGAAAGAGGAACAGAAAATCAAGAAAAGGTGGGAACACAGACGAGGAGTATGAGGCAGAAACAACTATAGAACAAGAAAAGGATATGGAAGACCTAACTGTTATAAACCTGTCGAGAAGACCAATATCAGAAACTGAAATATCACTCCTACAGCGAGGCCTGAACTTCTGCCCGAAAAATAGCATGGATATAGTGCAAGTGAGGATCGATTTATATGAATATATAAGAAAAATAAAACTAGCGATAATATTCAAAGAGAACCAACAAATGTGAGACCATACAAAAAAGATACAAAAACCCACAGCAGAACTTGCAGTCAGTGATACGGCTGCTTTCTTAACACTGGTAAATCTAGATGTAACACATGAGGAGGAAAATGTGGAATTGGAATCAGTATATGCACAGATTGAATCTGGTGTGAGTGGGTTCAAACCAAAATCACGCTTCAATCTACATCTAACGCCAGGAAACAAAATAGATATGTTCCATGATGCAGTAATACATGATATTTATAACATCAAAAAAATTAAATATGATGATAATTTTAATGAATCTGAAAGAAAGGCTTTGAAAGATCTAACGCAAGATGAACAGATCATACTGAAAATTGCAGACAAAGGAGGAAATATAATTGTCTGGGATAAAGGAGACTATACAAAAGAAGTACATCGCCAACTTAACAAGCATTTGCAATGCAATCGGTCTCCCCTTTGGGATCGTATAAGTATTAACAGAGCTGGCATGTTTGTGCAACGTGATAGACAGACAGACAGACAGCGCAAGAAAAGCTGTGCGCCCCTTTCCTTTTAGAAATACATTCTCACGCTGCATGGAATGCCTCTCGTGAGTTGGGGCCAGTTGGGGCTGAGGTGAAGGGGGAGCCTCGGATGGGGTGTCAGCGGGGTCATACTGGAAGCAGGGAGAGACCCGTAAACAGCTGCAAGTACTTCACACAGTGGCACCGTAGCCCAGTAGTGTGAGGGGCCCTTTGCATTCCAGTTGTTTCTTTTTTACCCACCAAGGGAGAAGGGGGTCCAAGAAAAGCTAGTCATTTTGGCCTTGGGCAGTGTTATTTATTTGTTCATTTATTTACTGAAAATATATGCAATACACTAACACGTTTGACGAGTAATGGAATTGTCTAGCAGCACAGACACACCAGTCTCGTTTTCCGGCTGCTGTTCACATGTGATCAGTGCTGCCATTAACAGTACGAGACAGCCAATGCCTGAGGTGAGCGGAGCCGTTGTCCCATGTTGCATGCTGCGGTGAGCAAAAGCCACATGTGAATGACAATTCAACAGGTCATTGAACTGAAATCCTCGAAGTATTTTTATTTTTGATCTTTTTGGAAAAACATGAGACTGGCATGACAGCTAACGTGGGTTTCTAGGCATTTCCGAAAAACAACAGTGCTGATGTATAGGATAGAATAAATTATAGTAAGATATATGGTACTACACAGTGCTCAGGAAACACGCAGTAAAGGGGCCAATAGCCGTGGAAAGAGACATGGCCGTCATAAAGCGGGACTAGCAGCTTCTAAACCAATCAGAAGGCAGCATTTAGAAAGGGAAAAGCCACAAGCCAATGAAAAAGTGGGCTGGGGAGTGGGCTGCACCGCTAGCTGAGACCTAAAAATGTGGAGTACTATGGCAAGTTAAAAACTAACCCAACGTCAACATTCAAAACAGAATTGGATATAAAGTTAACAGAATGGAAGTCATTGGATTTGTTGGATGAGGACGAGGTGAAATATCTAACAACAGAACATCCAATCATGGCAACGATTTATTTTTTACCAAAGATCCAGAAACATCCAACGAAACCACCAGGAAGACCTATAATTTTAGCAAAAGGGTCTCTGTATGAACCGATAGCGAACTATGTGGATTACTTCCTGATGCCATTCGTTTTAAATTTGACATCATACATAAAAGACACAGGCGACATGCTGAGACATCTGCAAGATATACCGTGGCAAGAATCGTTCAGTTTGATCACAATGGATGTGATCTCACTGTACACATATATCAAATATGACATTGACATGACAGCGTGTGAATATTTTTGTTAAAAACTGAATATCCAGTATAAAAAACACAATGAAATGATTTTAGAGATGATCAATCTTTGTCTGACATGAAATGTATTCCTTTTTTGTGATGAGATCTATACGCAATCAAAAGGAACAGCAATGGGATTGCAGAGGTAATCCCCAAATTACTTACAGGAAATGCAGGGCATTAAGCGATTTATTATGTAATAGTACCCCAGCTACTGATATGGTCTTGAGCCCTATACAAGGATTTTATATCTGTGGTTCATGTAAGGCTTGCAAAGGCAGTACTAATCGTAAAGATATAAAACTTTCTCCTATACAAAAACCTTTTCACATTTCAAAACATCTAACATGCAAATCTGACTATTGTGTGTATGCTCTTTGTTGTCCCTAGTTTATATTGGGAGCACAGTACATCAAGTTAAGAAACGCATTTTAGAACACATGCGAGCTATCAATAATGAAGACAAAAACTATACAGTCGCAAGACATTTTAAGGAGTTCCACAATAAAAACAGTGGTCTCCTGCAGTTTTGTGCATTAGACAGAGTTCCAGTAACTGAAAGAGGAGGAAATAGAGTGAGGGAACTTAGACGGCTTGAGTCTAAAATGATTATAAAATTCTGAACAGTTTTTCCTTTAGGACTGAACAAAGACGAAGAGTTATCAGTTCATTTAGGATAAGATTTGTAGTTTGTAGGTTCTTGTCCACTTCCGAAAAATTACATCAGGATTAGCCATGTTTTATTTTAATCATCACTGAATTTATTAATGACACTGTTTGTATATTTTGTTGTAGGAGATGAAGATATCAGCTTGCTTTGTGGAGAAAAACAAGAGAGCTAAAATATCGAATTACGGATTACTGATTGTAATGAGTGCTTCTTATTATGATGAAGGGAAGTCATTGGGAAGTCAGGTTTGCCTTTGATTACATGTGTTAAAACCATGATTTACAAGTTGGATTATAGGCCCACTGGGGCTGAATTGTGGATTGATTGATGGACTATTTTGTAACATCAGTATTGTGGTTTATAAGGTTGCCAAATTGGGCATTAATTGTAAATTATGACTATCTATAAGGCCAAAAGCAGATTTGGAAGGTATCAAGTTGCCCACTAAGGCATGATTGTGGACTTACATATGGACTATTTTTTCCACAAGAGCGATGTAGATATAAATAGTGGCCCACTAGGGCAGAATCATAAATAGTTTTTTTGTTAAATGCTGAATTATTTATAAGGCATGGATATTCTCATGAAATTATTTACAAAATTGCACTCGCTTTTACATTGTTTATGTAATCCGGTATAAACAATAGATTTTGTATGGGTTTGCGACGTTCCAATATGGCCGCCAATTTGCCTCCACTGTATCAGAGCATTTGGGATATGTAGTCCCACCTTTATTTTGATGTTAATCTGAAAAGTGCACTATATATATATGTGATCTTCACAAACCTTTGACCCGTGATCAAGGTGCGGCTGCACCGAAACGCGTCAGGTGTTTGACTTGCTACATGCCATATTAAAATTCATCTTTTTGCATGTATGGAATTGGGCTGGAACATCCTTTTTGTCATTATTGACGAGAAACTTATTGTTATTGCTGAGGATTCGCGCCCTCGATCCAGCCCGCCACCATTAGTGGCAGAGAGACCAACGAACACATTTTTTGATATATATATATATATATATATATATATATATATATATATATATATATATATATATATATATATATATATATATATATATATGTGTGTGTGTGTGTGTGTGTGTATATACATATATATATATATATATGTGTGTGTGTGTGTATATATATATATACTTTTTTATATGTTTGGATGTAAAGCACAGCATTGTAGTTCACATGTTTTAGCTACACCCTTAGTTAGGTCAAGCCACTTTTAGAGACCCACCCTCCATTTTCATCTCAGTTACGACACAGTGGTCCACAATAAGCTTCTTTCTACAGACAGCTAAAAGATGTCTTATAAGTGTGACCTAATGGGGGGCGTCAGTTTTGCCAGATTGGACGGTTTTCCGCACAAATGGGCAACATTTTTCCCATTTGTGCGGGAAAAAACTACCCTGACGGGTTGCGGGAAGTTGGGCAACATGACAGCCCTACTTCTTGTTGATGATGGCCTGCCCCTAGAGAGAATGGACCAATGATATTGTTAGTGGCAGGCCTGTCATCATTTTTTTTTAAAACAGGTGCAAAATAGGAAAAATAAATAACTGAATAAAGCATTACAGAGCAGTTGCAAAGTGGCCAGATTGGTTTTATTCTCACACAAACACATTAGCGCCACTTTACAGAGTTTGCCATTGAAGCGCTACTTTCGTTTTCTCATCATTCTTTGAACAACATTCTTTTCCCTGGGTATGGTAGTGCACCATCTCAGGAGGTTCTGAAATACCTGGTTGATGACTGGAGTGGAAAATGTTCATTGTGATCCTTATCAGCTCTTTTCCTTATTTTAGTTTATAAAATGTGTATTACTGCTGTGTGTTCAGGGATGTGGTCTTTTTAAACCATACTACTTATGTTTTGTAAGAAGTTAAGCAATGGACATTGAAACGGGTCCCTTTCCGGCCCTGTAGTCATGTGCTCAACGTTTCAGGCAAAAACACTCAATGATTTCTAAATAATGGGTATAAAAGTGTTAAGGTAATGACCATGTTGTTCTGCTTACATTTCACATGCTTTACTTAATCTTGCATTCCCTATGAGGGTTTGCTTTTTCCAGGATGTTGTTACTTTATTTTCAGGTAGCATATTACTCTTGTGCATAATCTGAAATGAGTTGCATCCAGGTGTTTATAGCGGGGCACACTTGGGTTGTAGATGAAGGCAGGGCTAGTTTCTCTCAGTGGGCCAGTATGGTGTTCAGTGGGGGAAAGGATGTGGCACTATGGCCAAAGCTGCCGAATTTAGTACTGGGGAATCAGGTTCAGGCTTCATGACCAGTCCACCAGAACACTCTCCTGAGGAAGCACATTCCCATGCTAGACCTTAGAAACCCTAGCTAGACCTTAGAAGCCCTGGTGTCATAGCACCTTGAAGGTCCGTCCACCACAATCCATACAGAAGTTCACCTCCAGTCTTGCAGGTAGGCCTACTAAGCAGCACACCCTAGAGCAATAGTGACTCTGTCACTGAAGTCAAAGGTCCCTTGAGGCCAGTCTGCCTCAACCATTGGTACCTCCATTGGCCTTGTTTTAGCAGGAGTAGTGCAACTCACCAGGGATTGGCAATGCAGGATTTGCACGCACACCAAACTAAGGGGCATATTTACAAGGGAATGGCGAAGCGTGGCGTTAAGGAAACATTGCTAATGCTACACTTCTCCATTCTGAAAACGCAGAGATGTGCCATATTTACAATGGTGCAGCATATCCCTGCATTTTCTCTAGCACTGCCTCTAAACTCAGCTGCATAACGCCAATGTAGGCACCCTTGCACGATAGCGCAAGGGTACCAGCGTTAACAGAATGATTGTTTATGTGAAGGAAGGTGTCCCTTCCTGCACATAGAGTCTAGAATAGCGAATTGTAACTTCTGCGTGCTGCACTGTGAAGCACATATAGAAGTTGCAAATAATCATTTGTTAAATGATTGCTTATGTGCAGGAAGGGACACCTTTCTGCACATGAGCAATCATTCATGGCGATTTTATGTCATTAAAAGTTAAAAGCAAGAATAATTAAAGCCCTGGCTGAGTGACAGGAGCAAAGGAACCTCATGAAAGGGCCCAGAACAATGGTGGTTTGAGAGTGAGACAGTGCTAATGATGAAGGGGAATGAAGTGGGATGGAACATGAACAGTATGACAGTATCAGAGTTGAGGGAGTGTCGGTGTTGAGGGTGTAGCCAAACATTCTGGGAAATTGGGTAATTTTCCTTTCTGCTCCAACAGCCTTGCGTTCATCTGTTCCCCAAACAAATCCATCTGCTGCTTGCCAAGACTAGGAGCTTTAGTCGAGCACTTGCTGCCACACAATGGAAACAACAATGTCCTCTATACTTTTCAGTGCCAGAGTAAGTGGTCACGGTGAAGGACTTTTGATCAGAGGACAGAGAATCGGTCAGACTAGGTGACTGTCTCTTTTCTGGCTTCTCCTTACATTTTAACTGGAAAAGTGTGGAACTCTCGTTTTACTGTAGCAACCCTCAGTTTTCCCACTGTTGCTTCACATTTACGTACACTTGTTTTGCACAAAAACTGTGTTTCAGATGTCTACTGCGATTTTATTTCTGCTCGTTCCATACTGTCATTGTGAAGGAGCTTTTTGTTGTTGAATATCTTCAGACAAGTGAATAGAATGTTAAGTAGTGCAAACAAGTTGTGTTGCAATTACTTTAATACGAGGGCATGTTTCTTTATATGTAGAGCATTGCGTAGCGTTATTTTTGCATAACCTTTCCAGTATTCTTTTTTGGAGCCACATTGTTGAGATAGCATTGAAATTCCTATACATAGACATAAAGTGGTTTATAATCTGGTTTTGTAGAGGTAATTCATGAATGCCAGGTTCAGGTTTGGTTGTGTGGTGGCAGAACTACAAGATGAAGGTCAAAGTGGTGACTGGTCTTGAAAATGAGTATTTATTAAAACAGGTGCCCAGTTAACCTCCTCCCACTATCTATATATTGAATAGAATTTAAATACATCCTTAAAATGTCTTCTGAAGACTACTTTTGCAAAATTTGTGAGTTTCAACTTTGGGCTGGTTTTTGGGCTGACACTGGTCTGCGTTGGGCTGAATTTGGGCTTATACTTGAGCGTCTTTGGGCTTGGGATGGGTTTCAAAATCTGGCAACACTGGGGGGCGTGGCCAAAGGACGAAGATGGCGGACGCTTCAGCTTGAAGCTCAGAGTCCCTGACCCTTCATCCGGCATAATCCTAGCCTGCAGTTCTCTACGACGCCATCCTGGAGGTTGCAGAAAGCCTTAAACCCCTCACAGAACATCACTGGCTATCTGTGATGCAGAGCGATGTGCGATCGCAACAGTAAAAGCCAGAACAGTGAGTTGGGCCTTGGCCCGCTCTGCACAGCGCTGCTGAGAGCTAGTATCGGGGGCGACCCATGCTCGCGCCATCCACCACTCCGCCTGTGTAGATGGCTACTATACTAGAATAGCAAGTGCCATATGGGGTGGATACCAACCCTCTCCCTGGGAATACTGAAGGGCCTGGTGTTTCTTGGCTCTGACATAAGTCCCTGAACTCACCGGCGGCCTTACCTGAGGAGATCCGATCTGGTGGCCCTGCGAGAGAGAGGACATCTGCCTAAGTGACCGACTGGGCTGATTGAAATTGGTTGCGGGGCCTGCTGCATGGACGACTCACTGCCCGCCGGCTGTCTCCCACCCGGGTGGAAGCCGGCAGGGGACATGGAAGCTGCTGTGGGGATGTATACATCCCACAACAGGCTGTGCTGAGCTGTGGGGGCTGCACCGGCATGCAGAAGCACTAGAGGTGAGTGCCATGATGTAGAGCTTTGCTGACATGGAAGCTGCTGTCGGGACGTATACATCCCACAACATGCTGTGCTGAGCCGTGGGAGCTACACGGCGTGCAGAAGCACTAGAGGTGAGTGCTATCTGGTGGACCCCAGGCGCCGTTTATCATCTGCGACCCCCCACTGCGCTTCTGCAGCTGAGTGAGCCAGGGGGCCGGATCGGGCTTATGCATCGTGGTGCACGGGCCGGGTTGGTGGGACCCCTTCGCAGCCGCGGTGCGTCCATTGGGGCGTAGGGGCGTAGCCCCACCAGCCCTGCTGCTTGGACCCGCGTTAAATAATTAAAATAAATGTTTTAAACTTTTACGAAATTTACCATTTACTGCGCAGCACCAAAATTATTCCGGCGGCGCCCGAGCATGCGCACCCAGGCCGGCCCCATTAGCTAGTGGGGGGGGGGGGTGCAAGACCTGCTGGCGGCAGCGCTGGCAGCAAAAGGGCGACAGGGCGAGCAGTCACTGTGCCCTCCAAGCCAATCCTGGCGCTGCATGCAGCGCCACTGCGCCAGGATTGGCCGGTCACCGCAGGGGCAATCCATATTGGATGCCGTGCGCGTGACGTAAGGTAAGCGTGCTGCTCGGATCCGGTAACGGTCGGGTTCACTTCACTCTCGACTCGTGCGCGTCGCCTGAGCCCAGCCTCGTGGTCGTGAGGGACGGTGTGTGTGGCTACTGCTTGCCAGGGAGGACCTTCATTAGTTCCCCCCAATAGGTAAGGTAACATTTGATGACTGGTTAAAAAAGAAACTTTCCACTGCATGTCCTGTCAGGCAGGGAAGGATAAACGCATGCTGTAAATAAATTGAAAATGTACTCGTACAGCGTACTGGAAAGGTAGAGAATGATGCATAATGTTGCCGCAGGCATGACTGCATTGTGGTTCGCGTTGCAGTGTTTGATGGAATTGAAGCTGACATCCACCCACGGGATCAATATGGCGTCCACTGAGATGCAAAGCAGTTGTCAAGAGGACGAGAGCGGGCTGTATCTCTGCTCTAAGTATAAAAAATAAGAGAGAGACCCCTTGTAAATCAAGGGAATAGGATACTTATACAAGTGTCTACTAGCAGTCCCTTGACTGTATCTACAAGTTACAATGATCAGATTTATGTAAAATTCACACTCTCACATATTATATAGAAAACAGTTGTAGTTTATTATATGTAAAGCATATTATACAACTCCGTTAAAAACACAATCTATTCTAGTCCCTACTTAACATAAATTTCAGTAGAGAGTTTGATCAAAAAACACATTGATTTTAAAAAACATACAATTGAGACACAGTTAAAATATCATTTCATGAGACAAAAAGACGATAATCAAAATACACAGAAAGAATTATTATTCAAATTAAGACCCCCTCGTTATGAACCCGCATAACTGAGAGAACACACCATGCAAAAGACATTCCCCTCTGTCATTTGTTAACACATCCACAAAAACTACTGGAATTCCGCCACTTATGGGATGTATTCACTATTTATCACTATAAGTGGGTGTCCGTTACTGTAGATTATGTGTTTCCTATGCGTCGACGCGTTTCGATTGGCTTTCTTTTACGCCACTATCTTCCTCAAGACCATTGATAGAGGTTCTCTCAATGTTCACTGTTTCCTGCCAGTATTGAAAAACAACAAATGTATTCATCATTAGTTTAAAGAACCAGTATTTTATCTAAGATTTTATTCATTTGCACTTCTCTAAATTGCTTTTTTCCTACCTACTGACTCTGAGAACATCGTTATTTCCTAATTATTTCATCCCAAAAAAACGTATTTTTAGTCATAATGGTTTGACATTTAGAGCTTTCATATTTAACTCTACACATATTTATCCCCCTACATTGACTTATTGATGGTTATAAATAATTCCTCTGAGAGGATCTCGTGTATGTTCGTGAGTCTCCCCTTAGTCCGGCTTTCATACAGCGCTATTCTTATTCATAGGAAGAAACCAGTCTGGGTCCTCTTCTACCTTTGTATTTGATCTATAGAGATTACATCTTTAGTTGTGTTCAAATAATCATTTGCCATAGATGTGGTCAAGACACAGTGGATAACTACCTTTTTTCTTTGATGGTCACGTGGATAATCCTACGCCAATCTTTAGACTTGATTTTTGGTCGATGCACGAGGAAATGTTTTTTTGGAAACCGGCCTCTGAGGAATCCTTCGTGTTTCGTGCAACCCGTGCCCTAGAAAATGATTATTTGAACACAACTAAAGATGTAATCTCTATAGATCAAATACAAAGGTAGAAGAGGACCCAGACTGGTTTCTTCCTATGAATAAGAATAGCGCTGTATGAAAGCCGGACTAAGGGGAGACTCACGAACATACACGAGATCCTCTCAGAGGAATTATTTATAACCATCAATAAGTCAATGTAGGGGGATAAATATGTGTAGAATTAAATATGAAAGCTCTAAATGTCAAACCATTATGACTAAAAATACGTTTTTTTGGGATGAAATAATTAGGAAAAAACGATGTTCTCAGAGTCAGTAGGTAGGAAAAAAGCAATTTAGAGAAGTGCAAATGAATAAAAGCTTAGATAAAATACTGGTTCTTTAAACTAATGATGAATACATTTGTTGTTTTTCAATACTGGCAGGAAACAGTGAACATTGAGAGCACCTCTATCAATGGTCTTGAGGAAGATAGTGGCGTAAAAGAAAGCCAATCGAAACGCGTCGACGCATAGGAAACACATAATCTACAGTAACGGACACCCACTTATAGTGATAAATAGTGAATACATCCCATAAGTGGCGGAATTCCGGTAGTTTTTGTGGATGTGTTAACAAATGACAGAGGGGAATGTCTTTTGCATGGTGTGTTCTCTCAGTTATGCGGGTTCATAACGAGGGGGTCTTAATTTGAATAATAATTCTTTCTGTGTATTTTGATTATCGTCTTTTTGTCTCATGAAATGATATTTTAACTGTGTCTCAATTGTATGTTTTTTAAAATCAATGTGTTTTTTGATCAAACTCTCTACTGAAATTTATGTTAAGTAGGGACTAGAATAGATTGTGTTTTTAACGGAGTTGTATAATATGCTTTACATTTAATAAACTACAACTGTTTTCTATATAATATGTGAGAGTGTGAATTTTACATAAATCTGATCATTATAGCTTGTAGATACAGTCAAGGGACTGCTAGTAGACACTCTCTGCTCTAAGTGCCTGCAGGTGTCAGGGAAGTTGAACCGTCTCCATTTGGAAGAGGTGTGAATTGAAATGCAGCATATAGATAAATCATTAGTTGGAGAGGTTAGTTGTGCTAAGTGTCTGGTAGAAGGGAGGTGAATATGGGGCCGAGAAGGGAAGGTGGACTTTGAAATGGATTAAAAAAGGCCTGCACAAACGCCTTTATAAAAGTCTTCATTTGATTTTCACCCTAAATGATAGCCTATTTTTCTCATTCCCATGTTACAGAAAGTCCCATTTGAGTCATTAGGGGCCACATGCATCAAACTTAGTATGCCCCGTATAGAGACTGCGGCTTTTAGAAAGTGTACAACAATTCGAGGACAAATTCATCTGGAAATATACGCAAATATAAAAGAGGGGGGCGAACTTGTTAAAACGCTCTACCTTTAAATAAAGGGACTATAAAAAAATCTCCTAAACATAAACATAAACCCGGATTTGTGAAGCGCTAACTAATCAACCCTAAGGGTCTTAAGACGCTAGGGGCCGTTGGGAATATTAAGCGAGCTATTGCCCAGAGTCACATGGTGCTGGCTAATCTGCCGCCGGCGATCAAACCGCGAGCCCTGTGCTCAGGTGTCAGCCACCCTAGCCGTTGCACCACACCTCTTCCTAAATTCCATAAAATAATTGCAACTCATCATAAAGTGCAGTTGTCCTGCGGGGATCTATTATGGCAACTGCAGGGACCCAATGATTTGAAATCATAACAGCCTCTTGAGAAGGCTAAAGTGAGGTGCAGCAGATTGAATATGAATCGTATTAGCAAATATCCATCCCTATTGTTTTTCACCAGGGTTAGGTAAGGCTCCATACCCAATGTGGTGGTTTGCAAAACATATATCTAACGGTTGATTTCATCAATGCCTACTCTTCCCTAAATAAATCAGTAATAGTAATGCACCGGTGCTTGATAAATGGGGCCCGGGTGTGCGGGATGCTTGTTTGTTATCGCCTGCATATGTTCAAGGATACGTTTTTTAGTAGGGTGTATGGTTCTTCCTATATAACGTTTAGGGCATGGACAGGTAAGGCAATAAACAGTAAAGTCCGAATTGCAGTTGAGAAGCAACTTGATCTTACGTGTTGGTCTAGGATCGTTAGGTCTACCTTGATAGGTGATTATCTTTTCACTAAATTTACAGGCCTTGCAATGTTTACCAATTTACTGTAAATTTATTCAAGAGGTGGCAGTGTTGATGCTCTAATTAAGAAATTAGGTGGCCTTTTTTATTTAGGCCTAGGTGAAATTAATTTCTTTCAGTCGGTTGTAATTGGAAGCAAATTTTGGTGCAAAAGCAGATTTCTTACAGAAGACTGAAAAAAACCACAACAGCACTTTGTATTCTGCAGCAGTGCACAAACTGTGCGATGAGTGGCATCAGCCTGCACATAATTGGGGGACAGCCCCTCCTACAACTTTTTTGTTTGCCTCTCAGCTACAAGCAAAAATATTTCTATCACACTACCCTATTCTGATTGGTTGATAGGGTGGCCAGTCAGGATACTTAAACAACATACTATTTAAGCAATTCACATTGGCCAACCTCTCAACCAATTAGCAGTCCTTGAGTTACGCCTATCCTCATTGGCTGTCCATCAAAAGCTGAAGGTAGCCACCACCTTTCTGGACTTTGTGTGAGTCAGAAAGGTTTGGGCATCCCAAAGAGCAGATTTTGGATTAAAACAAAATACTGCTCTGCTGGTGGGTTAAACAAAAGTGTGGATTTTACCATGTTCTCGCTTTGGAAGCAATTTTGTCCGGGCTCAGTTTTGACAGCAGCAGATTGCTATCAGAGATTGCTTGCCAGAAAGTGAGTCACTGCATTACATACACCGAGGCTGTACATGGTTCGGATGCCAGAGAAAGGTCAGGTCAGAATGATTGTGGAAAACAGACAGACATTTTGTCGAACACAGTGCATTGATGTGAAACTCCAGCGGCAATCAGAAAGCAATTTGAAAGGAACTAATCTTTATACAAGGTACACTTCACAGGTGCCCTAAAGGCAAAGAACATCTTAGGATCAGAGGCCCCCTAAGGAGCAACACGGTCGGTACAGTGTGTGGATGCGTCGGGTGGTACAAGCCTGCATGTCACAGGCCCCTACTGGCTGAAAACGACAGGCCCTTTCCAACCCATGCAGGTGACTGCAAGGGGCAGGCGGCAGCCTCGCACATCTCCGCAGTAGAACACATTCAGCAATGCAGGTCTCTGAAGAAACAGCATGTTACAGCAGTGCAGGCAGCAGATACAGCAAGACACAGCATCACAGCAGCTACAGGCAGAGCGAATTACTGCCTTTTAGGTACTTGAAGACAGAGCAGGCCGCAGCATTACAGCGGCTACAGGTAGAGTGAATTACAGCCAGCATTCTAGGTATGAGAAGACAGCAGGCCGCAGCATTACAGCGGCTACAGGTAGAGTGAATTACAGCCAGCATAACTATGTAGATGTGTGTATAGGTTTAGCCCAGGGAACGATTATCTGTGTTCTGAGTGCGTTTATAAGCATTAACTCATTTGTATGTTATGAAATAATAAGCATATGCTTTCCTCAAATGCAAGTAAATATAAAATATGGGATGCTAAAAGTGCTTTAACAAACTATGCAGTCTTCGACTGTATTTATATCGCACACCAATCAAGTTGATATCAGGTGTTACATGTGGCATCAAATATGATTATTTGTAGTACATTAAAAATATGACACTGTTGTATGAAGTTTGCGATAATGTCTTTTGTTGAGTGATTGAGTTAGTGCACTTAAAACATGTCGGGTCTGCTGATGGTTTCTTCAGGAGGGGCCTTAAATCAGCAGGTTTCTATTCCTCAGGGAACAAGGCCACAGTGATGGATGTGTTCAGGACCTTCCTGAGCTCGTCAACTATTGTCATGCTGGTGTTGTTGAGACGTGATGGGGGCATGCGTCGGTGGGTGCCCCAGAGTACACGTAGTTCAAGATGGCAATAGCATATAGAGTGGTGAGAGATTCCCAGAGGGTGAGCGGCGTTCGGCATTTGAGTTCGTGGGTGTGAACCAGTTGATGGGGTCAGCTGTAGTGGGTTGGCTTTCGAAGTTTACATCACTCCAGTATCATTAGTCTCATAAGTTATATCACTCAAATGACACACATAGTTCACAACGCTCACTTATTTCACATCACTCACAGTACTCACAACATTCACACCCCTCACATGCATCAATGACATCATCACATCCCGCACTCCATTGACATGGCTCACGGTGCTCATATCAGTCACGGAAGGCACATCCCAGACATCAGGCTCACTGTCCACATCACTCACTGCTGTCAGAACACACATCACTCACTTCAACTGCACTACGTTAGATGTCCCAGACTCTACACCCTTCTGTGTTGGAGCCTCCCTGGATCTGCATTCTCTTTCAGTGTCCAATTGCCTGCTTTGTTACTGATTCTGGTGGAACACTTTTGATGTATGGGAAAAAGTGGTGTAAAAAACAAGACACCAATCAAAATGTGCCTATTTCCGATTGACACTGAGAACACAGCTTTTCAGAAGCACAAAGACTAGGGTTGCCCTGTCTGTTTCCTTTGTGTGTTTGTTTGCTCTACTAACTAGATTGGGTATCTCCCCATTATCCCTAGCCACTTTTCTAGAGTAGTGATGAGGTCACAGAACAGACCGTCCTGCAGAGTTATGACACCCGCTGCAAAGGTTAAATATTTGGTACCTAGGGGTCAGACTCAGACTTGCCTCTTCAGGGACCTTACAATGAGAATGATGTCTGGACCTCAGAGGATGCAGGTTTTTGCACTCAATTCATTCCTTCTAATCTGGTAACTGTTTCTAGGGCAGTGATGGGACCTCTTTCCCTGGCAGTCACTTTCTCCTTATTTTCAAAGCCTCCAATAGATTCATCTGATGTCTAGGAAAAAATTGGAGCGTTATGTTTTTTCCCCACAGTCTTTGTTTCATTACCCTACTGTTTCAAAAATAAATTGTTATCTTTTCATTTTCAGCACCTGACAACCTGAAACATTACCGCATTTTGGGGCAATTTTCCAGCAAACAACAAGAGGACCCCAACCTCCTTTGCTGCTCTCTCACCCGACCCCGGCTACAACCCAGCAAACACCAGTGTTAAAGGTAAGGCAACTGATGCTATATATTTTTTTACATCGTAGTTAGAGCATGTATGTCATATGGTCACTCTCAAGGCCCTCAAGCAGTGTCTTTCAGTGCCTCCAGCAACCACTATGGCACAGAGAGGCAGGAGGCAGTACGGCTCTATTTTTAGCAGTCATTTGAGATGTATTAGGATAATGCACAAGATATATGTATAATGTATTTATACAGAAATTTGATATTATTGCACTGCACCTTATACGTTGTACCTTGATTATTGACAGGTTTCTTTAATATATATATATATATATATTGGTAAGGCCAGCAACACCCGACACCCCATCATGAATACAGTACAAGAGCTGATTACAAAGTCATTCCAGTCACGGCCACTTGAACAAAAACTGAAGTTAAAAGAATTGGGACCTCATCAGCCTGAAATAAACCTACAGCAAACTAACCAGGACAGAGGAAAAATGTCAAAACGTACATTCTCAAATGCCTGGTACACAAAAGCTGATTGGCTTACAGGGTGCCCTATAAGAAATTCTCTGTTCTGCTTCCCCTGCTTGCTGTTTGGCGGTGACTTTTCTTGGACACGGCAAGGAATGGTCGACCTGAAGCACATCGCTGAAAAAATAAAGAAGCATGCGCTCACAAGAAATCATCTGGAAAACCTGACAAGACTGGGAATGTTGGGGGAAGACGCACCAATTGAGCAGCAGATAAATGATGCGTATCGCAAATCCATTCAAAAACACAATGAAGCTGTTGATAAGAACAGACAAAATCTATCCAAGATCATTGATTGCATTCGTTTCTGTGGTGCATTTAAGTGACTCTAGTGCAGCAACCATCACTGAAGCAATACTGTGTCAACTGGACTTAATTTTCCCGGACCTGCCTCAAAAACAAAAACTTATCGCACAAAGCTATGACGGTGCATCCGTAATGAGTGGGAGCCTTAGTGGAGTTCAGAAGAGAATTCGAGATGTGTACCCTAATGCTCATTTTGTGCACTGTTACGCCCACCAACTCAATCTTATTATGCAACAAGCGGTATCAAAGATCAGAGAGACACGAGTTTTCTTTCAGGATATCGGAGGCATAGCAGCATTCTTCACACGTTCCCCCAAAAGAACAGAAGCCCTTCATGAGATTGTGGACAAAAGCGTGCCAAGGGGATCCTCAACTCGTTGGAACTTTCACATTCGTACAGTCAACTTAATCTTTGAACAGAGGGAGGGCCTTGAGAAATGTTTTGTCGCCATAGCATCCAGAGCAGACTTTGATCACACAAGTCAGAATGAAGCCCATGGCTTTATTAGAACACTACAAGACAAAGAGTTTCAGTTCTTACTGTTTTTATTTCATGACATAATGATTCCTGTTGATGTGTTATACGATCAGTTGCAAAGAAAAGACCTAGATACTGTCTCTGTGAAAGCCAATACATCTGCATTTGTACAACAGATTATGAAAGTGAGAGATGGGGTTGAAGATTTAGAGAGCAAACTGCCCGAGCATTCTGTTTTTGCAAACCGCAGACAAAACATCACCTCTCTGGTTCGAATTGGAAAGGAGATATGTGACATTGTAATCGTGCAGGCGAACGAACGTTTTTCGTTCACAAAACATTTGGTGAGTGCGACTTTATTGCAAAGTAAAGAGTTTGCACAATATGATGAATCCTTCCCTGAGCGTGCTCTGAATCAGGCTGTGGAAGCATATCCAATGCTCAAAAAAGAGCAGCTGAGAACTGAGTTAACTGTACTCTATGGAATGCCTGTGTACCGGAAGGCCACAAGCGCCTTGACTTTGCTGAGTTTAATTCATAAACTGCATATGGAAAACTCACTTACAGAGACAGTGACTTTACTAAAAATTGTGATTACGACTCCAATGACAACAGTAGAAGCTGAACGATGTTTTTCAGCCTTAAAGCGCATAAAGACATTCCTCAGGAACACCATGCTAGAGGAAAGACTAAATGCTTTGGCGATGCTATCTGTAGAGAGCAAGCTAGTCCAAAAGATACCGGACTTCAACATGAAAGTAATTGACAAGTTTGCTACACTGAAAGACAGACGTGCGGATTTCATATACAAAAAGTGAATGCTGCTACTTGTTTGAATACAAAAAATTCTGATTGAGGTAAGAAATGCATTGTTATCTCTGTTTTTAAAAGTTTTGTAGTGTTTGTTCTATTTGGAGACTACACAGATTTGCTCACCTTTGTTCACTGGCCGGACCAGTCTCCCGCAGGGTGAACGATTCGTTGCTTGTGTTGCCTATCAAACCTTTCCCCTTGGCAAATTGCGAAAACCTTTATACCATTTATATTTGGGGTACTTGCGTGGACCTATGTGAAGTGTGTGTACAAAGTTCAGCTCAACCAGAATCACGGTAACAGCGCATTGCGCTGCCTCTTTTATATTCAGTATATTGTAAGACTGTTTTTCTTCCCCCGCCTTTCCTTGTTTTCCCCTTGCTTGCCATTCGTTACTCTAGAGTCTAATATTCAGTATGTTGTAAGACTGTTTTTCTTCCCCCGCCTTTCCTTGTTTTGTTTCCCTGTTTTCCCCTTGCGTGCCATTCGTTACTCTAGAGTCTAATAGAGTCGTAAGGCCGTAGGGGAAGACTGTGGACTTTTCTTCAAGTTCCTGACGCTCCTGCGGAACGAGCCTGGCAACCATTACACTGCTGTGCAACTTCTTCTACTCTTAGAGCTGAGATTTTCATGAGTCTTATAGTCTGAATTCAGCACCTGAGCATAATAGGGCAGAATGTATGAAGCTCTGTGGTAATACTGAATAAGCAGCTACCTATGTTATGCCATCTATTAATGTAATAACTGCACTTTCACAATTGCTTTATTAACCTTCCTGCTTTCTCAAATTTGCTTGAAAATGCACGATTTTTCTTCTTTTTTTTCAAAATTTTCTAGGGGGGGTAACCCCCCCAAACCCCCCTTTTGGGGTTCGGGCTCGCTCGCTGCGCTCGCTACGGTGCTATATGCTAATTCGTTTGCGCCCCACCACTTTAAAATCTCACCCACCGCCCCTGCCCCTTCGTGACATCCTCCTGGCGGGTGCCCCCTCTGGGGCGGGGCGGCTAGGCGGGCCCAGGCCGTGTAATGCGGAGACAGGGTCAGCATAGTGGCACTGCTGTTTGGTTGCTGGGGATCTTCCCCTCCACATTGCTGCGCCTGCTGAAAAAGACTCGAAATAGGGAGGAAGTTCTCCGCCGAGCCTCTGGGGGAGGCCGCGGCCCACGTGAAACTGCAACCGAGTAGACCCGGGGACTGGATCGGGCCTAGGTCACGCTGCACATAGGGTGCAGAGTCAGGATGTTCACCTGCTGCTCACCTGTCGGGTTCCTTCTCTGCTGGGGTCGGATCAAGCAAAGGCTGGAGGGTGTGAGGACGCGGGCAGTATGGTCCCCGCTTGACATCTGCCCTCCGGGGCCTCCCTCCCTTGCGGGGTGGGACCTGTGAGGATCTGTGGCCTGTCCTGGGCTGCATCAAAGTAGAGGAGGACGGTACTAAAGTCCGGGCCGCGGTGACTGGCTGCGGGGGAGTGGCTCTGGACACACAAAGATTAGCCAGGGCCTGAATGAGGCCCTCATGTCCGCTGCCTAGTACAGCACAAGCGTACGACAAGGACTCTGCCTCAATAGCGCTGCCTGGATCAGAACCGAGGTTCTGTGCTGCCGCCAGATCAGAGCCTCGCCTCTGAGAGTGTGTGAAGCTTGCCCAGACAACCGGTGTATTGACAAGTGTGGACTGTCCCGGCCTGGACAGAGTACCAGTGGAGGACGTGCCCTGAGGACTCCCCCCCTGGCTGTGAGAGAATTGACGTCTTACCCTTCCCTCGTCGCTGCTGTAGGCCAAAGAGCCAACCTGTAGACTGGAGGTGGGCTTGGGAGGCGATGACCACGGACACACAAGTGCTGCCTGAGGGGAGCACACCAACTACAAAGGGAGAGGAGGCTTGGGGCCCTCTGAGCACTAAATCAGACTGCAATAGCAGTGAGTGGGCAGCCACTGATGCATGCTGGGGCCGGGGGTTGTAGATGGGGAAGTGGGGGACAGTTACATTTGAGGAAACTGTCCAAATTGGGGCAGCTGGAGACGGAGGATACTGTCTACTGCTGCCTGACATTGATCTATTGGAGTGCTCTACTACTAAGCACATGCACTAAGGAGGCATATCGGGAAGTGGGTTGATTGCCCCGCTCCTCTGGGACAGCAAGGGCCAGGCTGGGTGGGACTCGTGTCTGGGTACTCTGGAGTAGTAGGGGGTCAATACTTATTCCCTGTAGGTCTACTGAGTGGCATCACTGGGTCGGCGGAGAGTGCAGTGATAACACCTTATAGCACTGGACCCTTGGAGATTGGGGTGTTGATCTGGGGCATCATATACTGCGCCACGCGCACGACAATTCAGAGCTCCCTGCAGACTGACAGATGCCCACAGCTCAGCAGCTGGTCATGGGATGTATTCGCTCTAAACACCCCCGCCCCGTCGAGCCCCTCCCAGTCATTGGGGAAACCCCCGGAGGGTGACTCACAGGTGAGGTCAATGCCTAAAGACAAGGCGCTAAACTACAAGATAGACACTGTGTTAGCTGCAGTGGAGAAAATCGTCGCAGGTCTAGAAAATACGAGGACGTCACCCGAAAGCAAAATAGACAAAATAATTATAGATTTAAACCAACTGCGGACACAAGAGTTTCAGGGGCTGCCTCCCCTGCCGTTCTTGGTAGCCGAGGTGAGAAGATACAGGTCGAATAGCCATCTCACTCTGGGAGGGTCCTGCGCTGCTCACCCCCTCTTGCACCTTAAATAGCCCTGCAATGGGTAGGGGGGTGAACTAATGCAGGACTTGTGGGAGCAACACGTCACCACATGCTCAGTGCACATTCATATAGCAAGGGAAGTGCGTTGCACTGACTGCAAGCCGCCAAGCATAATAATGATATGCGCCCCCCAGGTGCAAACACCCGGGAACAAGTCTGCCAACAGTTGATTATTTACAATATGTTGCACACAATGCCTACTCAAATGATATAGTGCTTAGTTACTCAAGGGGGGAATCGCGCGCCACAGATACTCTATATTAGATCCTGATAGGCAGCCATCAGCAAATGCTCAGAAGTTACAGTTGTGTTTTTTAAACCCTGTTGTAACAATCATCTGTTTAAGACCCTCAGGGGCATATCAACAAGGGCTTTATCTCTGCTTTATTGGCTTTAAAAGCCAAAAAAGCGGAGATAAAACTAGCGCCCTATCAACAACAGGGTGCTAACACGCAAATTTGCATGTTAGCACCCTTTTACTCTACGCTTCCCCTTGCATCTCTAATGAGATGCAAAGGGGGCGTTCCAGAGTAAAATAATAGGAGAAATGTCGCTAAGCGACATTTCTCCTATTATCAAGAATGTCGCTAACCCTGTTAGAGACAAAAAAAGCAGAGCTAACCGCGGTTAACGCTGCTTTTTTACGTCTGCTAATTTTCAGACTTAGCCATGATATCCTATGGAAGGAGGATATCATGGCTAAGTTTGCCTGTCCCTATCAACAAGGTAACGTGTGATTATCGCTGGGTTTCCAGCGATAATCTCACGTTAGCCTGTTAGCGTGTAGATTTTTATCGCTATTGAGATAAGCGTTGCTAATAGCACGCTATCTCAGCGATAAAAATTCACGCTAGCCGGCGATAATTATCCTCACGCTAAGAGCGCTGAGCAATAATTATCGCCGGTTGTTGTTGATATGCCCCCTAGTAAGTGAAAAAATCATTCTGGACTTAATCACAGACATTGAAAGCCTACTGGAATATCGCAATATGGAGACAGCTGGGCAACTGTAAGACACGTATACAACGAATCCTCAAAACTGCTTATGCTGTTAACTCCTTGTAATGACGTGAGAATAATGCATGCATAATTGTTTGTAATTACAACAAAATTCAAAACTCATTAAAAAGATGCTTAATTTTTATTTTTTAAATGGGTCCTAAAAATTGTGATGTTGGGAAACTGTGGAGTCACAGGAGTCAAATCTAAAACTTGTGGAGCATAAACAAGAAGCAACCACTTGCTCGTTTGCAGAATTTACTCTGCAACTCTTTTCTGAGACAGCAGCACAACACCTCGTGTTTCGGGTCAGAGGAGTCATGCACTTCGGTAATGGAAAGCTGAGTGCCTGACTTACTCCATTATGACACCTAAGGCCATGACTGTAGGGCCCAGAACCGCTACTTTTTTAAGGTGGAATAGCAATATTTGTTCCCCTGAAAAGTTGATCCAAATGTTGTGCAAGTCATTTGCTTGCTGGTGAGGCAGATCCAAATATCACACGCTTCTTTGCGAGTCAAACGCAAAGACAGAAACATGAGTGACAGACAGCAATGTGAAGCCTGCGGGGGCAGAAGCAATACTGAGGATGGGTGGTGTGGAATCAAAGAGGATGGGGGGGAGAGTAAATTAACAGGAGGGCTGAGGGAAGCAAGACCGCGGGATGAGAGGTAGCAACATGAAGAGGGTGCAATTGGGGGTGAAGGAACATGAAGGATGGGGGAAGAAAGCAAACTGACAGGGAGAAAAAGTAACATGGAGCATGGGGGACTAAAAGTAAACAGGCGAGAGAGCAACAAAAGCAGACAGGAGAGAAGCACAAAGACAAGAAAGAGAGCATAACACAGTGAGCGGAGGGGAAAGGAGAACCACACAAAGGAGACAGCTGGAAAATACATGCACTTTCAGGGAGTGCTTATGCTGGAGCGGGTAATACAAAAATGTTGTATACCCACCCCACTTTGCATGTTTATTAATTAGATTAATTGATTAATTGTAATTGAATTAATGGATTGAAGTGGAATTAACTAATCAACCTTATTAATGACTGAAATACACGTGGGATTGCTTTGCATGACTTTATTAATTTGTAAACTAAAATATGTACGCATACTAATGATAGACAATTAGAATATTGCATGATATATGTCGCTTTAGTGATGTATTTGTGACTTGTGCTTTATTTTGTAAGTATAAACCCGCTTGAGTGTTGCTTAATGCTAGATAAATACACACACATATGGGTATTAGTGAGGGAATAACATTTATTTAGTTATTTCTATGTATTAATTACGTTTTGTGTTTCTTTTGCTTAAGTTGACCATTTGGGCCTATCGTATAATGGCTGCCTTAGGTGCCTAACCCGACTGACAACACCGAACAAGGCTTGGGTGAAGTGCGCCTGTGCTGACGCCAGCTACAGTGGCCTCGTCATGACCCTAACCAGACTGTACCCTTCAAGGTTGCCCTGGGACACAAGCCAGCTTTTCTGAAAGAACAATAATGTGCTTCTAAAAACCGGAACAATCAAGTATAATGACCTCAGAGACTTTATTTTGGTGGGAATCCTGTCAGACGATTTCAATTGACCAATCAGAACATTTGAAGACCCGATTTCGATACAATTTGTCAATGATTTTTACTATAAATTATGGTAGAATAGAGAGGTTGGTGCAGGTTTGTTTATGGCCTTTCTCGATTTCCTGACGTTATGCTGACGGAGAGGATGGTGACACTGCAGGACAGCTGTTTGCCTGAATCTTTGACGAAATGAATTAATGCCTAAACTCCTGATGAACTGAACTTACTAAATATGATGGGCATAGATTTGCGAGACTGCCAGATTTGACATAGAGGACGACATTTAGCCAGAATAGGTAAATATGAATGGCAACTTGATCAAATTAATGATTTAATTTGCATTACTTATATAAAAATTTAAATTGAATATCTACAGAAATGTTTATTCATTGAAATGTGTTAATGAAAGGGTTAATTAGAGAATTAGAAATTAAGCTAAATCAGCATCTAACTGATCCATCCCGATTTATGAGAGGAATACTAAAGGTGAAGTTCAGGGCCTAATGAGTATCGGAAGGTGGTGTAGATTTGTCATTCATTAGGGTAAAAGTGGTATTTCCTTCTCATACCAGCGTTTGGAAGATAATCGCCTCCCACAGGGATTAATGGTGAGTGAATGTTGGTGTTATGGGCCCCACCAGCGAATGTATGGATAATGTGTGTATGTGAGATCTTTGGTCTGTGACGGAGGGAGGGATTTTGCACTCCACGCTGTAGCAGTTTTTCTGGTAGCAAGATGATGGTTGTTATTGTTTTGGTTTAGTGATTATTGCTTGTACAGTGCTTATTGATTTTTGGTTATTGATTGGTATTGATTTATGTACTAACATTCTATGTTGAGTTAAGTTGAGTTATATGGTGTTTGCACGGCTTCTGGGATGTAGGGAGTCGGAAGTTTGTAACGGTTCCGTAGTAGGGCAGAGGTAAGCGCTGCTCTCAGGAAAGACGGAATTGTTGTTGCCCTGTAGGTGCACAGGGGAAACGTGTGACAATTGAAGTTGCACGACGCATTGTCTGGATTCGATTCGGTAGCATCGTCGTGTGTTGCCATTAGAGACATTTATAGTGTGAGAGAATAGTGTATGAAAGCGAAGGTTACTTGTGAAGTTCTGGTCTTAGGTACCAGGGATCCAACTGGCATTGCGATAATGCTTATCACTGGAAAGGTAATAGGTACTCTCTGAGCTTGTTAGAAGGACAAAGGAGAGGTAAGCACTGTTTTGTTAACGTATGCCATAATTCTGTAGTAGAACAGACTGTTCGCTGATCTCGGGAAAGACAGGATTCTGTGTGAATGTACTACATTTTCTTGTATGAACGAGCGTGAATGTAAAGGCATTCGGGTTAATTGCGAAACTCTGGGTTTATTTCTCAGGAGCATTGGGTCTCCAACTATGTGTCTTAAATACTAGAGAAACAATTAGCTAATGCTTGATAGAAGGGTGAAGTAGAGGGATGTGCTACTTTATAAACGGAAGTAATGATTCCGTAGTAGGGCAGAGGTAAGCGCTGCTCTCGGGAAAGACGGAATTCTCGTGAGAAAGGTCTTTTGCTGTTCTTTGGTTAGCGATGGGGACAATTGAGGTGTTTCTATGTTGTTACTAACAGAAGTGTAGAAATTGAAACAAAGACTTACTGAGCGGATTTGTAAAGGAGGGGTAGACAGGAACAGGAGCAGGAGCTGCCGCAGCGGCTGTTGACATCAGAACGACCGCGCTGGGATTGGACAGTCGGTCAGAACTGGGAAACGCTCCGAATTGGTGCGTTAGTGTACGCCGCGCTAGGAGTGGAGAAATACAGGGTGACGTAGACGCTCCTTATCGGTGCGTTAGTGTGAGTCGTGCTGGGATTTGAGGATTGTGACAGTGACGTAGATGCTCTGAATTAGTGCGTTAGTGTGAGTCGCGCTGTGATTGGATAGACTAGCGGTAAAGTTGTAAAGAGAGACTAGTGATACGCGAAAGGCAAGAAAATGTATTACGATCCACCAGAAAAAGAGAGAAAAACATGGTTAGGAAGAATCAAGAAGTGGTTTAAGAAGGACAAACCAGTTAAAACTAGGGAAGGACAGTTACTTCCTCCACCGAAAACCCCCGCATCCTTTATGATTGCGAAATATGGGTTTCATACTTGTATTTGGTTAGATAACTGGGTGAGATATACGAAGGATGACGGAGTATTAGCTTTTCCAGAGCATGGTTCACTTAATTTGGCTGTTCTGAGAAATTTGTGAGAGAAAATGATGAATTTAGAACCAAGACCTAGAGCGACGCAGTTTGAGGCTTTGACGGAATGGGAAGACGAAATGCATGAACGTGAGAGACAAAGAAATGGTAGAGGATATAGGTACCTGTTTGGAAGACCATACGGACATGAAACGCATAATGATCGAATGAGAAGATGGCGGGATGCGAGTATGACTGAGGGTGTGTTCCCTGTAAGAACTGTAGGAGAGAATGAAGGACGAAAGTGTGTAGAAAAGAGGCATAATGTGGAGTCGAGCGGGTATGGAGTGAATGAGTCCCAGCATGATGTTCTTGATGATATGTTCTATAAAAATCCACCACCGTATCGACCAGAACCAGAAATACTAACTCCAAGTGCCCCAATGAGATAAACGATGCAAATTATAAAATTGGAACCAGAATCTCTAAGTTTGGGTAAAAACAGTGCTACTAGAGAAGTAGAAAAAAGGTCAGAAGAAAAAACAGATGGAGAAAATTCTGTAGAATTAGCGAAAACGACCCTGGAATTAACTGAGAAAACAAGAGAATTGACCAAGAATTTAGAAGCGGTAACTGTTCCAGTAACAATAGGTTCAGTAATGCCTATTTTTGACAAACAGAAGGACAGTGAGCATTGTTTGACAGTCCCTTACAGAAGTAATAAACCAGTAGAACAACCAAGAGTGAATCAGAATGAGAATCCATGGAGGCAGACTATGAGTGTAATGGAACCGAATTTTACAAATAATCCATTTGTAGACCAGAATTGTGCAGAGAGACGTATGACAATGATAGAGACAGTGTCAGAAACACAAAAAGATTTTGGACACGGAAGTATAGAAAAACCAGTAGGACCATCGGCAGAAGAGTTAAGTGAATGGTTAAGAAGCTTGCAACGGAAAGACAAGGAATCCCAATCAATTGATGTGGCCAAATTACGAATGGTAACAAGAAAATGGGGTAGTAATGTATCAGAGGATGCACATCATAGCAATTATTGACATCAAATTGGGTGTGTAGTGATACTTGCTGGAAAGACAGTGAGATCGGTAACAAAATGGATAAGTGGTGCCGCTCGGGATTAGAAAGCACCCTACTACCTGAGTGCTGAATTATACGTGTCATGCAAGGCAATCCCCGTAATTAACAGATTTTGTACATAAATTAATCCCGGCACTCTGAAGTCATCTAATACTCTTGATGGTTATTGGCCAAGAAAGAGAAGGACACAATGACAGTAATGGAAAACTGGCTGCGGAACATATTAGGTCCTCACGAAAGTATATGTCAAAAAGTGATTTAATACACAATTTTTACAGAAAGGAAAAACACATTCATGAACAAAAAAATTTATCTGAACTCCCTAGTGTAGTTAGTTCTAGTTATTATTTCATGAGAGGGAGAATTCAGTTTTCTGAGTCTTGATACAGATGGATGACAGCCGACACGTGTTTCGTCACGTATAGTGACTTCCTCAGGGCTATAGACAGAGTCTTTGGACACTTTATAAGACAAACATAAATTGAACTTCTGTTGACGTGTAATGATCAGTGTAGATAATTTCAAGCAAGGATTCTGACGTACAGTATGGTTCCAGGGATTTTAGAACCTGGTAAGGTTTCGAAGGGACAAATCTTGTCGAGAGAAAATCTTCTGAAAATTGTATAGTTGTCTGTAGGCAGTAACAGATCTTCCCCAGTGATTTCTACTATTATTATAGAGAAAGTATACCACGAATAGAAACTTTTTCACACTTCTGATTCATGTAACCTTAGACGAAAGTTGTTCAACACTCAATGAGAGTTATTGACGGATTACAGCTTGTTAGGAAAAGAACGAGTCTCCACCAAGGTTTCTGGAGATGATATAGAACAACAGTAAGTAAGTGTATATCAAAAAAGGGACACTTTTTACTCTAGAAATAAGGGATCTTATATACAATACCCAAAATTTCAGGGATGCTGCACCGTGATATAAAAATGATTTTTGAGACAAAGTTGGTGGGACGGTCTTCAAGTAGTCGTCTATAAGGTGATTTTTCGTAAGTTGTTTGTTGGCTTCAACGTATTAAGTGAAGTGCACAAACCGGCTCTGGTAAGCCCTACTAGTGTAGTAGTAGTTGTCCGGAAGTTGACCCCTGTCCCTTCGTATCGGCAATGGACGTCCATTGCCGATACGAAGGGACAGGGGTCAACAAACAACTTACGAAAAATCACCTTATAGACGACTACTTGAAGACCGTCCCACCAACTTTGTCTCAAAAATCATTTTTATATCACGGTGCAGCATCCCTGAAATTTTGGGTATTGTATATAAGATCCCTTATTTCTAGAGTAAAAAGTGTCCCTTTTTTGATATACACTTACTTACTGTTGTTCTATATCATCTCCAGAAACCTTGGTGGAGACTCGTTCTTTTCCTAACAAGCTGTAATCCGTCAATAACTCTCATTGAGTGTTGAACAACTTTCGTCTAAGGTTACATGAATCAGAAGTGTGAAAAAGTTTCTATTCGTGGTATACTTTCTCTATAATAATAGTAGAAATCACTGGGGAAGATCTGTTACTGCCTACAGACAACTATACAATTTTCAGAAGATTTTCTCTCGACAAGATTTGTCCCTTCGAAACCTTACCAGGTTCTAAAATCCCTGGAACCATACTGTACGTCAGAATCCTTGCTTGAAATTATCTACACTGATCATTACACGTCAACAGAAGTTCAATTTATGTTTGTCTTATAAAGTGTCCAAAGACTCTGTCTATAGCCCTGAGGAAGTCACTATACGTGACGAAACACGTGTCGGCTGTCATCCATCTGTATCAAGACTCAGAAAACTGAATTCTCCCTCTCATGAAATAATAACTAGAACTAACTACACTAGGGAGTTCAGATAAATTTTTTTGTTCATGAATGTGTTTTTCCTTTCTGTAAAAATTGTGTATTAAATCACTTTTTGACATATACTTTCGTGAGGACCTAATATGTTCCGCAGCCAGTTTTCCATTACTGTCATTGTGTCCTTCTCTTTCTTGGCCAATAACCATCAAGAGTATTAGATGACTTCAGAGTGCCGGGATTAATTTATGTACAAAATTACGAATGGTATTGGAAGAATTAATAGTAGGGACTATCCCCACAGAAAAATTGAAAACCTATCAGGATGAAGAATTGTTATTTTTGTGTAAGAATGTGACCTGGAGAGCAAAAAACGTACATGAAAGGTTAGAAGAAGTAGCAAATGAGATAGGCATTGATATTGAAAAAGTAAAAGCCTTACAGAAACCATATCGAGTAGATTTCACTGAAAAGGACATTGAGAATATGAACTCCACAGGACGAATAGGTCAAATTAAGAACATAATCATTTTGCTGAGAAAATGGGGAGACGTGGATAAATGGAGAAGCAGGTGGTATAGAAAACAAGATGATGCCGCAGATAAGACATTTTCAGTATTTCCTGTAAGAGAAAAGGAGAAGGTAGTGACAGAATGCCCTATGAGAGAGATTCCACGAGGAGGATATGTACATGTCCCATGGACAAGACAGGATATTTTGTCTTTTATGAATGATTTCCCTCGACTACGTGAGAAGTCCGTTGAGTGGAACAGGCAGGTAGACAGATTTGTGAAATTGTCTAAAGTATTATGGATTGATTTGAATAGTCTGTTTGACATAATTGTACTAGCAGATCTATGGACAGAGTGAAAACTTATGATTAATTGGCCAACCCAGGAATATCCTAGGGATCCTAAAACAGGAGCTCCAGATCCCGAGGTGATGAAGAAATATGAGCAGGTTATGGTATTCTTGGAAAACAAAGTGCCCCCTAAAGAGACAGATTGGGTAAAGATTGATCGAACACACCAGGAAAGCAAAGAGTCAGTACATGCATATTACGAGAGGCTAATACTAGCTTTTAAGCAGTTTAGCGGAGATGAGAATCTGAGTGAAAAGGATTTGAGTCATTTTGTATACAGATTTGTATATGGTTTACGTCCAGAAATTGGTGAGATGATTAAACAGCATACGGTAGATTGGCAAAACAAGAAAATAGATGAAGTATTGAGACATGCTAAATACTTCAGTGATGAAATTGAAGCAAAACAGCGGAAGCTAAAAGAGAAGGCAATGTGGGCACAGGTAAAGGTAGCGGAGAGACAAGAAGCACAATCAGTGGAACAAGCAGGATCAAAGCCGAAATTCAATACTGGGAAGTATAAAGGGAATATTGAAGAAGCTAAAAATAAATTTCCGTGTCATAATTGCGGCAGGATAGGGCATTGGAAATCCGAGTGTAAGTTTCCTCCGAGTACTAACAATGAAAATCCATCATTGAACCCACAGGTGCAGCATGAGGTGAGTGGTCAACTGCAGCAACAGCAGCAAGTTGTTCCCCCACAGAATCATGTGCCAAAACCGCCTTTTCCACAGAGCAGAAACACACAGAAGTATAGAAGTGAATCGGGATTCTACAATGAAGAACAGGTAAATAAGCCGCCACGCGCTAGCGCTGTCTTGCAGTATTGGCTGCAACGCGATAAGAGTGACTCAGAAGAGAGCTATTGACGGTGCCGAAGGGAGGAAGGAGAGTGCGTACTTGGCGCAACTCTAGAAGTAGACCAGACAGGACCTTTTGTAGATGGGAAGGTTAATGATGAAAATATTACTTTCCTAGTGGATACTGGTGCTACTCGATCAACTGTTAGATCAGCTGATGTTATGAATCTTCCTCTCTCGGATGAAACGATCCAAGTAGTTGGTGTGTCCAACAGACAGATTAAAACATATCTTACTGACCCAGTGAAAGTTAGCATAGGGAAATTTTCAGAAATGCACCGCTTTGTGGTGTGTGACAGCAGTCCTGTGAATTTATTAGGTAGGGACCTGTTGTGTAAAATTAATTGCACTATATTTTGTACTCCGGATGGAATAGCTTTTGAAACACCAGATGATGATGTATTGTATAAAATGACCATAGCTAACAGAGAAAATGAAGTTACTGAAACATATGCTGTATTAAACCCTGAGGAATTACCTAAAGAATTGAGACAATCTGTAAAAGCAGAAGTTTGGGATTTCACTGGAGAAGATGTAGGGGTAATGAGAAATGTAGATCCAATTAAAATAACAGTAAAGTAAGGAGTAACATATCCAAATGTTCCGCAATACAAATTGACACCTGAGATAATTGAAGGAGTAACTGCTGTAATAGAAAAAATGATCAGGCAAGGAATTTTGAGAGAAATAATGAGTAGTCCATGTAATTCACCGATAATGGGACTGAAAAAGCCTAATGGGAAATTCAGGATAGTGCAAGATCTGAGAAAGGTAAATAAAGTTGTGGTATCATGTTGTCCCATTGTACCAAATCCATCAGTGATTTTATATCAGATTACCCATGATGCAGAATGGTATACGGTGATTGAGCTGTGCCATGCTTTCTTTTCCATCCCATTGCACCACGACAGTCAGCAAATTGTTGCATTTCGTTTTGGTGAGCGTATTTTGGCATGGTGCAGAATCCCACAGGGGTATACAGAAAGCCCCTCAATATTCAATCAGCTATTTAAAAAGTATTTGGAGAGTCTAGAAATGCCCGAAAGCTCTGTATTAGTCCAATACATTGATGACCTTTTGGTGGCGTCAAAAACGCGTGAAGCTTATGAGGTAGACATAATAGCCTTGCTGAATCATTTGGCAGATTCAGGACTTAAAGTGTCACCAGCGAAACTACAGTTTTGCAAGAAGGAAGTACAGTATTTGGGACATAACATTGAGAAAGGACTAAGGAAAAGAACTATAGATAGAATCAGAATGATAAAAGGAATGAGAGTTCCCATGACTCAAAGAGAAGTGAGAATGTTTTTAGGAATGGTTGGATACTGTCGTCAGTGGATCAGCAACTTCTCCTTGATCGCAAAACCTTTGGTGCGATTAACGAGAAGTGATGTGAAAGATCCCATTGAATTAAACAAGGAGGAATTGGCAGCGTTTAGAAAATTGAGACATGGTTTGTGTGAAGCACCTGCATTGGGTATGAGAAAGAATTTGAGTTGTATTGCAGTGAGAGAAATGGATGTGCACTTTCTGTGTTGATCCAGAAGCATGGAAAACTGAGAAGACCAATTGCATATTTTTCAGCGATGCTTGATCCAGTAGCTGCAGCTTTACCTGGATGTTTGAAAGCGGTGGCTGCAACATGTCGAAGTTTGGAGCAGAGTGAAGGAATTGTGATGGGATATCCATTGAAAGTGTTTGTACCTCATGATGTAGCGATTCTGTTGACAAGGAGTCGTACTCAGTATATGACACACAGTCGGCTGACTAAATATGAGAAAGTCATATTGGGTGCAACTAATGGGAGTCTTGCAAGATGTTTGAATGTGAATCCTGCAACTTTGTTGCCTGATGCTGAGATTGTGGAAGTAAGAGATGAAGTAGATCATGATTGTTCGGATGTACTTGATTTTTGTACAAAGCCACGACCAGATATAAAAGATGTACCTTTGCCAGAAAGTGATTTTGTGATGTTCGTTGATGGGTCATGTTTGAGAACAGATGAAGGAGTGCTGAGTGCAGCGTATGCAGTATGCACAGTCGCAGCAGTAATAGAAGCGTCCTATCTGAAAGGAGTAAAATCAGCCCAAGTAGCAGAACTTGTGGCTTTGACTAGAGCATGCAAGATTGGGAAAAGTGTGACAGTGACTGTGACAACTGACAGCCAGTATGGCTTTGGAGTGGTCCATGACTTTGGCCAACTATGGCTACAAAGAGGTTTCCTGACCTCAAGTGGAACTCCTATTAAGAATGCAGAAGTGGTTGGAAAGTTGCTTGAGGCGATACAGCTGCCTAGACAATTGGCTGTTGTAAAATGTGCTGCTCATAGTCAAGGTGGTGATTATATCGCCACAGGGAACAGGTACGCCAATGACATGGCACAGTATTGTGCACGTAATCAGAGTTCGGTCAATCGGGCTAAGGAAAGAGAAATGTCTTCTTGCTCATTAATGTTTACTAATATTGTTGGAACTTGGGAAGAGGTAAGACAATTGCAGGAAGAGGCAGGAGATGAGGAAATGAGACAGTGGGTAAAAGCAGGATGTGCCCCAAGGAAAAGGGAACATGTGTGGATCTATCGAGATGGAAGACCAGTTATGCCTGATAGCATGATGTCTACCATGGCACGGATGTATCATGACCAGGGATAATATAGGGAGAGATGCCATGATCAGGTCATTTAAGCAGACCTGGTACAATGCAAAATTCAGACTTGTAGCAGAAAGTCTTTGTCAAAGGTGCCTAATATGTCAGCAATACAATCCTGGAAGGAAGACAGTAGTGAGTCTGGGAACAATAGGTCGGGAAGGAGGGCCTTTCACCAGAATGCAAGTAGATTTCATTGAGATGCCTCCCTGTAACAGACTGAGGTATGTTTTGGTTGTGGTCTGCCTATTCTCTAGGTGGGTGGAAGCATTCCTAACAAGGAGAAATGATGGGATGACAGTGGCCAAGCTACTGCTGAGAGAGTTTATCCCTAGGTTCGAGTTCCCAGTGACAATTGAGTCAGACCGAGGAGGACATTTTCATAATGAGATTGTAGGATTAATTTGTGAGGCATTGAATGTACAACAAAAACTACATTGTTAACGTTTTGCACAGTGGTATTTATAATAGATGACAGGCGCTTATGGTGAGTCCACCTGATATTAGTAAGCTTCATAAATCAGTGACGGTGCTAGAGGGTAGGGGAGAACCACCAGCCTCCCTAAACACTGCGGTCAGACCACATAGAATCAAGATAAGGGTACCCAAGCACACGTAAAATCAAGGTCAAAACAGTTAGAATGTACACAAACAAGTAACACAAGTAGATCTTCGTCTCTTTCTATTGAGTTTCTTCGGTTTAATATTCTTTTTTCAGAATGTGTTTCACAGTCTTCAAAATGGTTCCCAAGCCAACACGTGTTTCGTCGCCTTTAGTAGTTTTTTACATGCGACTTGTTCACGGCTGAATACGGTATTATATGCAAAGTGTCTAGTATGACGATAATTCCAGGTCATACATTCAGGCGACGAGGGAGGGGGAGGTTAAAGAATTTCTTCTGGGTGAAACGTTTTCACATCTCAGCTGTGCTCGCAATTTGAGCACTTCGTCTCTCGATCTATGAAGTGTATCTCCCCCCAACCGCGTCTGGCTTTTGGAGCCAGACGCGGTTGGGGGGAGATACACTTCATAGATCGAGAGACGAAGTGCTCAAATTGCGAGCACAGCTGAGATGTGAAAACGTTTCACCCAGAAGAAATTCTTTAACCTCCCCCTCCCTCGTCGCCTGAATGTATGACCTGGAATTATCGTCATACTAGACACTTTGCATATAATACCGTATTCAGCCGTGAACAAGTCGCATGTAAAAAACTACTAAAGGCGACGAAACACGTGTTGGCTTGGGAACCATTTTGAAGACTGTGAAACACATTCTGAAAAAAGAATATTAAACCGAAGAAACTCAATAGAAAGAGACGAAGATCTACTTGTGTTACTTGTTTGTGTACATTCTAACTGTTTTGACCTTGATTTTACGTGTGCTTGGGTACCCTTATCTTAAAAACTACATTGTGCCTACCGACCAGAGGCTTCTGGTGTGGTTGAACAGATGAATGGTACTATCAAAAATAGAATAGGGAAAATGTGTTTGGCCACAGGTATGAAATGGCCTGATGTCTTGCCTCTGGTACTCATGACAATTAGGTCAATTCCAGACAGAACTACAGGATTGAGTCCTCATGAAATAATCATGGGACGTGCGATGAGGCATGTGTTTATACCAGTCAACAAGCTGATGACTATAACTGATGACATGGTGTTGGAATACTGTAAAGGCCTGGCTGACGCAGTTCATTCTGTGTTTCATCAGGTTGGAGCAGATGCCACCACACTTGAAAAGAAGCCAGCCCATGATCTGAGCGCAGGTGACTGGGTAAGGATAAAAGTCCACAGAAGGAGAAATTGTTTGGTTCCACGGTGGGGAAAACCACGACAAGTCATTTTGACCACGACAACAGCTGTGAAGTGTGCTGGATTGAAAAACTGGATCCATGCAAGTCACACATTGAGAATTCCGAATCCAGTGGACAGCACAGGAAAATAATATTTTGATGAATCAGAATCAAGTACTGAGTCAGATGACGAAGGGTCAAAGACACGAGAAAACTCTGAAAGGGGGGAAACAGAACTAAGTCCAGCTTTGGTCCCCAGAAGTAGCTCTCTGAGAAGAAGATTGCAGATTTCTGAATCCAGCGATTCTGGAAACGAGCAAGAAGCGCAGGGTTCTAAAAAAGAACACAGAAAGAAAAGAGGAAAGAGTACTGAAGAAACAATAAGAGAAATTCGTGAAAAGGAAGTGCCAGACGAGAGACTGAGAGAAATTCCACCTGAAATAACAAATTTAAGTGAACAAGGGACAGGTACAGAGAGAGAGGGACAGATTTCTGCGGAAGACCCCCAAGGAGATGTAGGGAACTGCAACATCCAGTTAGGTGAAGGGACAAGTAGCCAGCTGGAAGATTGCGTGTCGGAGATCCGAGGAGGAACAGAAGTAGGGAAAACAAAACAAGCGGTGGAAGAAGAAGTCGTTGAAAAGACAAAGCAAGTTGAGACAGAGTGAAAATTAAATACCTGAAGGTCGAGTTCTAAGAAAGAGAGCTTGGAGGAATTAAAAGAATGACAAAGGGAGTAAAGTAAAAAGAGTTGCAAGAGATGACGTTTGGCCCAATAAAATAAGGAAACTGAGATATCGACTGACACGAATGAATTCACCAAGAGCTGAACAGGTGAATGAAGTGACAAGTCAAGAAAAATCAAAAGAAGACGAAATAGCTGAGGATAAAGAGAGTAAAAGAACAAGGAAACCTAACCAGAAATATAAGTCACCGGAATGGACGTACATGGCTCTGCCTGAAAAGGGAGAAGAAGCAGATAGTCAAGGAAATCCAGAGGAGGCTGTACTGAAAGTGGTTGAATTAGAAGTAGAATCGGAAATCCTGAGAGTTCTCTTGTCCGGCATTGGAGAAGACGAAACGGAGGTTCAGGAAATTCTGTATTTGGATGACGAGAGGAAAGTAAAGAATGATGAGATGCCAAACTGAATAAATCAAGAAAACTGTTGATGAAGAGAACAAGAAATTAAATCAAAAGATAGATACTGGTAGAACCAAATAGGTGTTAGAGCCTTAGGTTGGAAACCAATTGTGAAGTGAAAGAGGCTAAGTCAAAAGACACGGTCCATTTTAACAAAGATGGCTAACATAGATAGTAGCAAAGGTAGATGTACATTCATGAAAAGATGGTGTAAAATGTGTTGTTGTTGTACAGGATTAGTAATACTTTTATGGAGCATCCTTGCTCTTGTCATTTCTTTTAAGGTCACTATAGATACATTAGAAGGACATAGTGAGAACAAAACTAATATAGGGGAAATTCCAAAGGTAGTTCCAACTAGAATAGATAATAATTATTTACATAGGTCAATAACAGATTTTTCTAATAATGTGTTTTCAAAATTATTGTATGAATATGTAAAGACAATGGACGTACAGGACTGCTACGTATGTATGCAGTTACCTGCATCTGTTTCTGAAGGAGTGACTTATCATCATCTTCCAGCAACGTATGGAATAACATGTAGTGTGATAGCTAGTTTATTTTATCAGACAGGGAAATTAGAATATTATTTTTCAGATGTAGATAACATTTTTGTGCAAGTGCCTTCTTATAATAAATTAAACAAAGTAAAACCTGTTAGGGTATTAGGTGAATTTTTCTTAGAAACTAAAGAACTAACATTAGGGTATATTTTTAGAAACAATTTGAGATGCAGTTTGAAGAAGGAGGAAAATACATTCTTAGACATGGTTGAAGAAAGGAGATTGAAAATGCAAAGAAAGGCAGCAGAAGGGAAAGTGGAGAAAACAGTCTGGGATATAGAGAAAGAAAAACACTTGAATGGAAAAGCTAGTCCAACTATAGCTTTAGATTGGCCTCAGAAAGGGAAATTTTGCATCCGAAGGAATCAAACTGTGTATGATAATTATTTCCTAGGTAATAATGAGTGCCATGATACATATCGAATCATGGGTGGATGGGGATTTAAAGGTGGTAAAGATCCAGTTTTTCCTGGATTATGTTTTATTTGTGGGAACAGGGCATATTATCGTTTGCCAGACCATTGGTATTGCACATGTTACGTAGGCCTGGTCTTTCCGAAAACATTTCATATGGATAGAGGAGAAGATGGTGTACATAGTTTAAGTAATCATTTAGCGAGGAGTAAAAGAGAATCCTGGGCAGAAATTGTAGGTGACATTTTTGAAGCATTGATACTAGCAGTAGGAATAACTCTGAATGCAAACAAAATTAGAAAATTATCAACAGTAGTGGATCGCTTGTCAACAAGCACCGCTGGAGTATTCTTATTGGTAAACACTGAAATGGTTGCCATGCGTGCTATGGTAATGCAAAATCGACTTGCTCTTGATATATTATTGGCAAAAGAGGGTGGAGTCTGTGGAATGCTGAAGGTTCAACATTGTTGTACTTACATTCCTGATGAAAGCAAAGATCTGAAAATGTATATTAAGAATATTACTGAATTGCATGATGAAATAGTACCACTGGAGGTTGAAGGTGTTTGGGAAGAAATTGGAAAGAAAATAGCTGCTATTAAAATGTTTTTAGTAAAGCTTGGCAGTACATTTGTAGGCAAAATATTGTTTCCATTAACATGTGTAATATGCATAATTTTAGTGATAAGATTAGGTTGTATTTGTTGTAAGAATAATAAAAACAAGAAAAGAGTAAAAAGCGAAAAATCAAAAAGAAAAGATAAGAAACAAGAAAGGGAAATTGAGGAGATAGAATTGGAGGAGTGGAAGGAGAGTATGTACGAATCAGCAAAAAGAGAAGACGTAGGTGAAACTGAATTATGATTAAGAGCAAGAAAACATTTTAAAGATTCCGTAAGACAGAACAACATTTTTGGGTGGTATGGTGATAAAATCACCAAAGGGGGGATTGCTGGAGCAGGTAATACAAAAATGTTGTATACCCACCCCACTTTGCATGTTTATTAATTAGATTAATTGATTAATTGTAATTGAATTAATAGATTGAAGTGGAATTAACTAATCAACCTTATTAATGACTGAAATACACGTGGGATTGCTTTGCATGACTTTATTACTTTGTAAACTAAAATATGTACGCATACTAATGATAGACAATTAGAATATTGCATGATATATGTCGCTTTAGTGATGTATTTGTGACTTGTGCTTTATTTTGTAAGTATAAACCCGCTTGAGTGTTGCTTAATGCTAGATAAATACACACACATATGGGTATTAGTGAGGGAATAACATTTATTTAGTTATTTCTATGTATTAATTACGTTTTGTGTTTCTTTTGCTTAAGTTGACCATTTGGGCCTATCGTATAATGGCTGCCTTAGATGCCTAACCCGACTGACAACACCGAACAAGGCTTGGGTGAAGTGCGCCTGCGCTGACGCCAGCTACAGTGGCCTCGTCATGACCCTAACCAGACTGTACCCTTCAGGGTTGCCCTGGGACACAAGCCAGCTTTTCTGAAAGAACAATAATGTGCTTCTAAAAACCGGAACAATCAAGTATAATGACCTCAGAGACTTTATTTTGGTGGGAATCCTGTCAGACGATTTCAATTGACCAATCAGAACATTTGAAGACCCGTTTTCGATACAATTTGTCAATGATTTTTACTATAAATTATGGTAGATAAGAGAGGTTGGTGCGGGTTCGTTTCTGTCCTTTCTCGATTTCCTGATGTTATGCTGACGGAGAGGACGGTGACACTGCAGGACAGCTGTTTGCCGGAATCTTTGACGGAATGAATTAATGCCTAAACTCCTGATGAACTGAATTTACTAAATCTGATGGGCATAGATTTGCGAGACTGCCAGATTTGACACAGAGGACGACATTTAGCCAGAATAGGTAAATATGAATGACAACTTGATCAAAAGAATGATTTAATTTGCATTACTTATATAAAAATTTAAATTGAATATCTACAGAAGTGAGTTGGGTTGTTTATTCATTGAAATGTGTTAACGAAAGGGTTAATTAGAAAATTAGAAATTAAGCTAAATCAGCAACTAACTGATCCATCCCGATTTATGAGAGGAATACTAAAGGTGAAATTCAGGGCCTAATGAGTATCGGAAGGTGGTGTAGATTTGTCACTCATTAGGGTAAAAGTGGTATTTCCTTCTCATACCAGTGTTTGGAAGATAATCGCCTCCCACACGGATTAATGGTGAGTGAATGTTGGTGTTATGGGCCCCACCAGCGAATGTATGGATAATGTGTGTATGTGAGATCTTTGGTCTGTGACGGAGGGAGGGATTTTGCACTCCACGCTGTAACACACAAAAAGAAGAAAGTAGCACCTGAAAAATGGGCAGTGGAAGGACACATGCAATGCATCTATGATATAGGTGAAGGACAAACACAAGATGATGAAGGAAAGCCCACACAAACGAATAAATGAGCAAGCAAATCAGAGTGGCAATGAAACCAACCAAAAGTAAGCAATGGGCGGGCTCTCAGTTCACTGTAAGGTAACAATGCATCTCGCAATAGATAGCGCTTGGGCAGTCTAGTATGCAAGACCTAAGAACTGCTAATAGGAATCAAAGATTACAAGTTCCAAAATGCAACTCTGATGCTGTGCTTGGTGTGGAGTGCATCTGTAAACATTTTTGATTATTAGCGTCAATAGTCGAAGAGCTATAGTAATTCCTTTAAATAATTAAAAATAATAAAGTTCTGTACAGAGATTTGTTTGTCACCTGCCGTCACAATAAGAAGTGTTATAGCAAACAAATGATGGACGGAATGCTGACAATGCAAACATTCTCCCCCAGTCAAAAGAGCTGGGTTAAACCCATCGTTCTTTTGCCCACTACGCAACCCCAGTTTGGACCCAGCTATATGCAAATCAGTCTCGACCCTGTGCCCCATGGGAACAGCCCAGACCAAACAGCCAGGCCAGGTCCTCCCTGGACTGGAAACAAGCATCCTGGGACCGGTTTCAGGGTATGTCACCCTTCTTCAGCCAGGTTAGCTTGAATCCAGTAGCACAGTGAGCAAGGAACCCACGTCTGGGCATACCCATCCCACTTAGGGCGAAAAGTGTAACAGCAAAACAAATGATGGACGGAATGCTGAAAATGCAAACATTCTCCCCCAGTCAAAAGATCTGGGTTAAATCCATCGATCTTTTGCCCACTATGCCACTCCAGTTTGGACCCAGCCATATGCAAATCAGTCTTGACCATGTGCCCCATGGGAACAGTCCAGACCGAACTGCCAGGCCAGGTCCACCCTGGACCGGAAACAAGCATCCTGGGACCGGTTTCAGGGTATGTCACCCTTCTTCAGCCAGGCTGGCTTGAATCCAGTGGCACAGTGAGCAAGGGACCCACGTCTGGGCATACCCATCCCACTTAGGGCGAAAAGTGTTACAGCAACCAAATGATGGACGGAATGCTGACAATGCAAAAATTCTGCCCCAGTCAAAAGATCTGGGTTAAATCCATCGTTCTTTTGCCCACTACGCCACCCCAGTTTGGACCCAGCCATATGCAAATCAGTTGTGACCCAGTGCCCCATGGGAACAGTCCAGACCAAACTGCCAGGCCAGGTCCTCCTTGGGCCGGAAACAAAAATACTGGGACCCGTTTCAGGGTATGTCACACTTCTTTAGCCAGGCTAGCTTGAATCCAGTGGCACAGTGAGCAAGGGACCCACGTCTGGGCATACCCATCCCACTTAGGGCGAAAAGTGTAACAGCAAACAAATGATGGACGGAATGCTGACAATGCAAACATTCTCCCCCAGTCAAAAGATCTGGGTTAAATCTATAATTCTTTGGCCCACTACCCAGCCATATGCAAATCAGGCTTGACCCTGTGCCCCATGGGAATAGTCCAGACCGAACTGCCAGGCCAGGTCCTCCCTGGACCGGAAACAAACATCCTGGGACCCGTTTCAGGGTATGTCACACTTCTTCAGCCAGGGTAGCTTGAATCCAGTGGCACAGTGAGCAAGGGACCCACGTCTGGGCATACCCATCCCACTTAGGGAGAAAAGTGTAACATCAAACAAATGATGGACGGAATGCTGACAATGCAAACATTCTCCCCCAGTCAAAAGATCTGGGTTAAATCCATCGTTCTTTTGCCCACTACGCCACCCCAGTTTGGACCCAGCCATATGCAAATCAGTCTTGACCCTGTGCCCCATGGGAACAGTCCAGACCGAACTGCCAGGCCAGGTCCTCCCTGGACCGGAAACAAGCATCCCGGAACCAGTTTCAGTGTATGTCACCCTTCTTCAGCCAGGCTAGCTTGAATCCAGTGGCACAGTGAGCAAGGGACCCACATCTGGGCATACCCATCCCACTTAGGGCGAAAAGTGTTACAGCAAACAAATGATGGACGGAATGCTGACAATACAAACATTCTCCCCCAGTCACAAGATCTGGGTTAAATCCATTGTTTTTTTGCCCACTATGCCACCCCAGTTTGGACCCAGCCATATGAAAATCAGTCTCGACCCTGTGCACCATGGGAAGAGTCCAGACCAAACAGCCAGGCCAGGTCCTCCCTGGACCGGAAACAAGCATCCTGGGACCGGTTTCAGGGTATGTCACCCTTCTTCAGCCAGGCTGGCTTGAATCCAGTGGCACAGTGAGCAAGGGACCCACGTCTGGCATACCCTCCCACTTAGGGCGAAAAGTGTTACAGCAAACAAATGATGGCCGGAATGCTGACAATGCAAACATTCTCCCCCAGTCAAAAGATCTGGGTTAAATCCATCGTTCTTTTGCCCACTATGCCACCCCAGTTTGGACCCAGCCATATGCAAATCAGTCTCGACCCTGAGCCCCATGGGAACAGTCCAGACCAAACAGCCAGGCCAGGTCCTCCCTGGACTGGAAACAAGCATCCTGGGACCGGTTTCAGGGCATCTCACCCTTCTTCAGCCAGGCTAGCTTGAATCCTGTAGCACAGTGAGTGAGGGACCCACGTCTGGGCATACCCATCCCACTTAGGACGAAAAGTGTAACAGCAAAACAAATGATGGACAGAATGCTGAAAATGCAAACATTCTCCCCCAGTCAAAAGATCTGGGTTAAATCCATTGATCTTTTGCCGACTACGCCACTCCAGTTTGGACCCAGCCATATGCAAATCAGTCTTGACCCTGTGCCCCATGGGAACAGTCCAGACCGAACTGCCAGGCCAGGTCCTCCCTGGACCGGAAACAAGCATCCTGGGACCGGTTTCAGGGTATGTCACCCTTCTTCAGCCAGGCTGGCTTGAATCCAGTGGCACAGTGAGCAAGGGACCCACGTCTGGGCACACCCATCCCACTTGGGACGAAAAGTGTAACATCAAACAATGCGGAGAGCATCTGTTAACATTTTTGATTATTGGAGTCGATAGTCGAAGAGCTATAGTAATTCCTTTAAATAATTAAAAATAATAAACTTCTGTACAGAGATTTGTTTGTCACCTGCCGTCACAATAAGAACTCCGAAAGTGGCAAAAGCACATCAATCACACGTCATTCTTTGCAGTTATAATTGTTCTTAAAAGAGTCTGGTTGTTTTTTTAATATCATTTCAGGCGTTAACATAGAACTTCAAATAAACATTGCGGTTTCATAACAAGTGGCACTAATAACCCAATTTAATGGCTCTCCTTTAAGTCAAAGTCCGAATGATGAAAAGGTGCTGAGTGTCTTTTTTCCTTAAGTGTTCAAATATCTTTGCAAATCAGACCCTGACAGATGAGTGCACGCCACAAAAATACTAAAAGGAAGATTATTTGTTTTGCCTCTTCTCATGTAATCACTTCTGACCACGACAGAAACTACTGGTGCACACACATGCACACACCACCTCTCCTCAGTGTCCACATAACCTACAGAGCAATTATCCCCTGGTCCTAACGCCCTTGGAGGAAAGAACTAATGCTCAGCACCTTTTAGCATGCAAGACAGCCTTGTGTGTTGAACCCCATTTTCGCAGCTCTGATTTCAAACTGCAGGTGCCAGGTCCTGAAGTCTGCAGGGAAGACTTTGCCTTCTATCATTCAGAAGTCAATAAAACATCGTACACCCGAGGTAACTAATAATCGGCGAAGTACCAAAAGACGTTTTTATAGAGTGAGTGTTGCTAACGGTTATTCAGTGAATTTCCGCTAATAAGAATTGAACTGGTATGTTTTTCACGGGGCAGATTGCCAAGTTTAATGAGAACACAACTCTGCACCAGTAGAAACCGTCAGAATGGAGAAGTGCTTTGATTTGACAAAAGAAGTATTTTTGCAAATGAATGGAACACCATTTAAACCCTTCTCTCTAGTGCGACTTGACTAGCACTCTTGGGGCCAGTCTCATCTTGTTGTAAACTTTAAGCCTTTAGACCCCTTTGCCGTTAAATTATTTTCTTCTCCTCGCCGTGGAATTCAATGTCAGGAGATAATAATTCGTGTCTAACTCCTAATTATGACCTTTTGTCGTTTCTAGGCGCTAAAAATAATTAATGTTACTAGCATTCAATGTAAATACACCCAACCATTGTAATCGCATTCATTGACATCTCATCCAGGGCCACTGCTAGATTTTATGGCACCCAAACCGAAGTACAAATTTGCCTCTAACCCGCCGCCCCGGAATAGGGCCACCTTTGCATAGTTCTCTGGACTAGGGGGCGCCCCACAACTGGTAGCACAAACCACCCCCCCACTCTTACCTTGCGGAATATGTACGATTCCAACCGTCAGGCCAGCCACCAGGTCCCCCAACAACCACCTGCGCAGCTTGTAGCGCGGTAACCACCCGGCCACGGGTACCCGCGCCACCAGCGCGCGGCGCAGCTCTTTGGCAGAACAGCTGCACCTGCGCCCCACGCGCTCCCACAGGCTGCCCCTCGGCGGTCTGTCATCACCCTCCTCGCCGAAGAGCTTTGAGAACTGCTCCTCGGTGAGGACGCCTCTCCGCACCGATACCCCGGAGCTCATGGCGCTGCCGAGTCCTCCTGGCAGCGCGAGCACCCTCCGCGCCGGCTCTTATAGGGATCGAGCAGCCCGCAGGACCGACTGCACCTTCTCCACTCTTGGGATCGAGGCCAGGAGGCCAATTCTCCGGTAAAGGAAAGGGAGTGGCTGCCGCCCCCTCGGCAGAGGGCGAGGTGAGGAATTTTATCAAGAAAGGCCGAAGAGTTTCGTAAAAGCCCTCTCTGGCCGGAGGAAGCCTCGGGGAGACGGCGTGGCGGTGGTCGTGGTTGGTGAGACTCGTCTTCGGACCCTACCACTCGATAAGAGAGAGCTTTCAGTGGGACAATTGAACTGTCACAATTCTGCCACTGCTCAGCACCGGCAGTGAAAAAAGTAACTGTACCACTGAAATGGGATCCTACCGGGGACTAAATTAATGTCCTTCATTTCAAAAGCAAAGCCAGTGATTTCTTCCGCCACACTCTATTGGAGAACCCTTCAGACAATCCGAGTCAGCCATAATCCCTGCCTATATTTCTTAAATATACCTCAACTTGCATATATATAGTTTTTACTTTTCCCAGGTGGGTTTCTTTTGTTATGTTCTTCTGCAACGTATTAGGGACTGATTGTGAGTTTGGCGGTCTTGGAGCGAGCTGCCACGAAAGAGCCCCGCTCCAAGCCCCCCAAACTTGACCGCCACCCACACGCCTGATAATTCATTTTGTGGTCTGGCGAGCGGGAGGCAGGTGGGCCTGCGGCAGTGAAGTTCAAAGGCTCATATGTGAGCCTTTGAACTGCAGCGCCGAGGAAGCACCAAAGCAAGTTTCTGCACGGCATGGACTTTGCAGTCCATGTGTGCAGGAACTGGAGAGTATGCACACAGGGGGTCACACCATGTGCCCCCCCTGCATACACCCCCATGCACAGGGGCACCAGGGGGCCCTGTGGGGCCCTCTTACTTTCCTGGCCACCACACTTTCATGCAGGATCACTGCCATGAAAAGTGTGGCGGTCAGGAACGTCATAATATGGGTGGCGGTGCCAAAATGGCCTGCCAGCATATTGCTGTCCCAGACCGCCGAGCCAAAGCCAAGGGAACGCGGATTCCTGGTGGTTGCAGCGGTCACATTGCGGTCCAACCATAGAAGTTGAAATATGGCGTTCAGACCGCCTATGTGGCGGTAGCTGCCACACCACCACAGGTTGGGTGAGGCCCTTTATTTTGAAACTGAGAAGTCGCCACTAGATGTCTGGAGCGTATATAGATGTGCATGATGGGACAATATTGAGCGCTCTGGAGTTGATGCTGAAGACAGTGCAAGTTCTACATAGTCCCTGTCAGTGGGTCAAAAAAGTTGGTCATCCAGTCCTTGGCCTCTTTGTAGAGAACTAGGAGCAATAGTCACATTTGTATTAATTCACTCATGTATTGAAAGTCTGTGATGGAGGTGCGAAGAGAGTGGATGGTGGAGGGGTAGAGACTGAAGGAAGCACATGCAGAAGAAGAGTGAAAAGACAAATTGGGCTGAAGAGCTACATCAACCACCCACATCATGCTGTAGCTGCCAGGATACCGACATTTCTTTGATAGATGTGTGCTGGACTGTGCTGGAGATGGGGTCTCAATGATTACCTCATACAAAGTTTTTCACAGGCCATCAATAAGCTGAAGATCATATACAAAGTATCAAATTGTTATAGGGGTGAGAGTAACTCGCGTAATTCTGCATACGCGATCAGGCAAACTCTCGCAGAAATTCTACAAGATTATACAGAATTATGTGTGATGTATTTCACGCACGTCGTGTCAGAAAAATGAAGCAGGTGACACCATTCGCCCTAATTAACAGCACAAATAGCAACTCGTAGTGAGCAAGTGCGTAGCCATTTTGTTTTCTGAGGCCGGGTCCTGCCTCGCCATACCCTCGTGTTTCCTGCTTTCTAGGTCCTGGCCAACCCAATCTACCCAATCCTGCTCCAACCCTTCACCCTTTTAAAAAATATTATATTCACTATATTATAAGTTTACTCTTCCACTGTGAGTTTATTTTACATTATTTTCCCCAGTTAGCGTGTTTCTGTGTTTTCTACCCATCCTAACCAACTATGCCCTAGTTATGGCAGAGGCAGGGAGCACCGCCGAGTCCTGCACCTCTTGAGGCCGACAACATCCCAAAGGGATGACGCCCCACCACATTTTCTAGCAAGACGGAGGAGGCGGCACTCGTTTTTTTATGTGCAGAATCACCTCCCCCTCATTCAGGCAGTGGGCAGGGCAACATCCTAACAGAGTATTGGTTGAGGTGGGGGAGAGTGCGGCTTTGCATACCCCCCCAGGCTGGGGTCTCCCGCACCCAGCAGCAAGTGACACACCACTGGCCATCACAAGAGAATATTTATATTTGGCATCTCATTCATTAATTATCACACACTAAGCACTTGTTACAGATGTTGCTCTCACCACATGAAACAATTTTAATCTTTTTTAGTAAAAATATATATTTTTGATTATGGTGGTTCTCATGGATTAATTCATATCACACACTACAACTGCATTGTGGGACGTATGTATGGGAACATTTTGGCAAAGAATCACATCAAAAAAATTCCAATGGCCCTAGGGGGAACAACAATTTGGTGGCTATTGTACTATAGGTTGACTGCTGCAATTCATAATTTTTTCTTTGGATCATCTAGCTACTTTTGCAGGAGGACCTGCCCAAGAGGCCCACTCCTGGTGGGACACAGTCGCTTGACTGTACCTCTTGAAAATGGAGGCAATTGCAATGGAGTACCATCACCTGGTGGTGCTCAAGGTAGAAGATGAGGGCAGTAGCCCCCAATCTGCCCCCCGGGGTGGCAGAAAGCCCATTGGAAACCAAGGATTTTTTTTTATTGATGTAGGGGTGGGGGCTGCCCAAGATGGCCAGGCCAATGCCCCCACCCCCCAAAAAATGCAACAGTCTTTCTGCTCCCCCCAGGGGCAGATGGGGGCAATAGCCCCTGATCTGCCCCCAGGGGCGGAGCAGAAAGCCCACTAGGCACCAGGGATTATTTTTATTTTATAATGTAGGGGTGGGGGCTGCCCAGAATGGGCATGATAATGCCCCAACCCAAAAACAAGTACCACAGTCTTTCTGCCCCTCCCTGGAGGCATATTGGGGTAATATCCCCTTAAGCCCACTAGGCCTCAGGATTTTTAATTTTTTTTAATTCAGGGCTGAGGTCAGCCTAGAATGGGCATGCCAATGCCCACATCTCCCCTCAAAAATGCCAGTCTTTCTACCCTCCCGGGGTGCGGATGGGGGCAGTGGCCTCCGATCTGCCCCCGGGGAAAGGGGGGGGGCAGAAAGCACACTAGCTGCCAGCGATTACGCTGGCTTTTTTTATGCGTGGGGGAGGGGACTGCCCAGAATGGGCATACTAATGCACCCACCACCAAAAAAAAGCCACAGTCTTTCAGCCCCCCTTGGGGGCATATCTCGGCAATCCTCCCCCCCGATTTCCCCCCAGGGCGGCAGAAAGCCCACTAGGCACAGACATGTTTTTAGCAATGTGCCTACCTGTAGATTTTGAACCCTACCTCTGCCGGCACCTAGGGAAACCTAGCAAACCTGTACATTTTTTAAAACTAGACACCCAGGGAAACCCAGGATAGGGTGACTTGTGTGCCTCTCACCAGGTTCTGTTACCCAGAATCCTTTGCAAACCTCAAAATTTGTCAAAAAACCACCTTTTTCTCACATTTCTGTGGTGGAAAGTTCTGGAATCTGCGTGGATCAACAAAATTCCACCCATACCATATTCCCCAAAGTCTTCCAAGAAAAATGGTACCTCACTTGTGTGGGCAGGCATAGTGTCCATGACAGGAAACGGCCCAAAACCCAATGTGGACACACCACATTTTACAGTCAAAACTAACACTATTTTGCTAAGTGCCTAGCTGTAGATTTTGAACCCTAGCTCTGCAGACACATAGGGAAACCTAGCCAACCTATACATTTTTGAAAAATAGACACCCAGTGGAATCCAGGATGGGGTGACTTATCTGGCACTCACTAGGTTCTGTTACCCAGAATCCCTTGCAAACCTCAAACTTTGTACAAAAAACACATTTTCCTCACATTTCTGTGGTGGAAAGTCTGGGAATCTGCGTGGATCCACAAAATTCCCCCCACCCCGCATTACCAAAAGTCTTCAGAGAAAAATGGTACCTCATGTGTGTGGGTAAGCCTAGTGCCCGCGTCAGGAAACGGTCCAAAACGCAACGTCGACACAACACATTTTCACAGTGAAAACTGACCCTTTTTTTGCAAAGTGCCTCGCTGTAGATTTTGAACCCTAGCTCTGCCGGCACCTAGGGAAACCTAGCAAACTTATACATTTTTGAAAACTAGACACCCAGGGAAATAGAGGATGGAGTGACTTGTCTGGTTCTCACCAGGTTCTGTTACCCAGAATCCCTTGCAAACCTCTAAATTTGTCCCCAAAAACACATTTTCCTCACATTTCTGTAGTGGAAAGTTCTGGAAATCTGTGTGTATCCACAAAATTCCACCCAGCCCGCATTCCCCAAGGTCTTCCGAGAAAAAAGGTACTTCACTTGTGTGGGTGGGTCAAGTACCCGCAACAGGAAGGGCCCAAAACCTATTGCGGTGACTTCAAAATTACCTATTACAAAACAACCTGGTTTTGCAAGGGGGGGGTCCCATGAGTTTTTGGCCCCGGCTTGGCGGCCACCTAGGTAAACCTACCAAACCCACACATTTCTGAAAACTAGACACCCAGGGGAGTCCAGCAAGGTATGGCTTGCATGGGTCCCCCAACATTTCCCTACCCAGAATCCCCTGCAAACCTCAAATTCTGTTGAAAAAATCTATTTTATCTCACATTTCTGTGTGGGAAAGTATTAGGATCACTGGGTTGACACAAATTTCCTACCACCCAGCGTTCCCCCAGGTCTCTCGATAAAAATGGTACCTCACTTGTGTGGGTAGGCATAGTGGCTGCAACAGGAAATGGCCCAAACCGTACTGTGGAGACTTCAAAATGACCTATAACTAAATTACCTGGTTTTGGTGGTGGGGCACCTGGGGTTTTGGCCCCGGGCTTGCCGCCATCTAGGGAAACCTACCAAACCCACACATTTATGAAAACTAGACACCCTGGGGAGTCCAATGAGGTATGGCTTGCGTGGATCCCCCAACGTTTCCGTACCCAGAATCCTCTGCAAACCTCAAAGTTAGCTGAATAAACCACATTTTCCACATATTTTTGTGTGGAATCACTGTGCGGCACAAATGTCCTATCACACAGCGTTCTCCTTAGTGTCCCGAGTAAAATAATACCTCACTTGTGTGGGTGTCTGATGCAGAATTGGCTAAAAACGTATGTTAAAAAAAATGTGCTTAGAATTCTCGTTGCTATACCCTTATTCCCTATGTTTTGGGCTCATCCCAGTCACAGGCCCTTGCCCAACCCACACAAATGAGGTATCATTTTACTCGGGAGACTAAGGGGAACGCTGTGGGATAGGATATTTGTGCCGGCACGGTGATTCCACTCAAAAATATGTGGAAAATGTGTTTTTTTCAGCTAAATTTGAGGTTTGCAGGGCATTCTGGGTAGGAAAACATTGGGGGATCCACGCAAGCTATACCTCGCTGGACTCCCCTGGGTGTCTAGTTTGCAGAAATGTGTGGGTTTGGTAGTTTTCCAAGATGGCCGCTGAGCCTGGGGACAAAAACCCAGGTGACACCTCTTGCAAAACCAGGTTGTTTTGTGATAGGTCATTTTGATGTCTCCTCAATACGTTTTGGGCCCTTGCCTGTTGCGGGTACTTGACCCGTTCCACGCGAGTGAGGTACCATTTTTATCGGGATTCCTGGGGGAATGCTGGGTAGTAGGAAATTTGTGGATCCATGCAGATTCCAGAGCTTTCCCACACAGAAATTTGAGAAAAAAGTGATTTTTTTCAACAATATTTGAGGTTTGCAAGGGATTTTGGGTAGGGAAATGTTGGGGGACCCAAGCAAGCCATACCTTGCTGGACTCCCCCGGGTGTCTAGTTCATAGAAATGTGTAGGTTTGGTAGGTTTCCCAAGATGGCCGCCGAGCCCAGGGCCAAAAATTCATGGGACCCCCTTGCAAAACCAGGTTGTTTTGTGATAAGGTAATTTTGAAGTCGCCTCAATAGGTTTTGGGTGCTTGCCTCTCGCGGGTACTTGACCCACCCACACAAGTGAGGTACCAATTTTCTCGGAAGACTTTGGGGAATGCAGGCTGAGTGGAATTTGGGGGATCCACACAGATTCCAGAACTTTCCACCACAGAAATGTGAGGAAAATGTGGTTTTTTTGACAGATTTTGAGGTTTGCAAGGGATTCTGGGTAACAGAACCTGGTGGGAGCCAGACAAGTCACCCCATCCTGGATTCCCCTGGGTGTCTAGTTTTCAGAAATGTGCTAGGTTTCCCTGAGTGCCGGCGGAGCTAGGGTTAAAAATCTACAGCTAGGTACTTTGCAAAAAAGGGACTGTTTTCACCGTGAAAATGTATTGTGTCCACATTGCACTTTGGGCCGTTTCCTGTCATGGGCACTACGCCTACCCACACAAATGAGGTACCATTGTTCTCGGAAGACTTTGGGGAATACGGGGTGGGTGGTATTTTGTGGATCCACGTGGATTCCAGAACTTTCCACTACAGAAATGTAAGGAAAATGTTTTTTTTTTTTTTTTTTACAAATTTTGAGGTTTGCAAGGGATTCTGGGTAACAGAACGTAGTGCGAGCCAGACAAATCACCCCATCCTGGATTCCCCTGGGTGTCTAGTTTTAAAAAATGTATAGGTTTGCTAGGTTTCCCTAGGTGTCGGCAGAGCTAAGGTTCAAAATCTACAGCTAGGCACTTTGCAAAATATTTTCAGTGTTCACTGTAAAATGTGGTGTTTCCACGTTGCGTTTTGGGCTGTTTCCCGTCACGGGCACTATGCCTGCCCACACAAGTGAGGTACCATTTTTCTTGGAAGACTTTGTGGAATGTGGGATGAGTGGAATTTTGTGGATCCACGCAGATTCCAGAACTTTCCACCACAGAAATATTAGGAAAATGTATTTTTTTTATTTATTTTAATTTTGAGGTTTGCAATGGATTATGGGTAACAGAACCTGTTGAGAGCCTGTCAAGTCACCCCATCCTTGATTCCCCTGGGTGTCTAGATTTAAAAAATGTATACGTTTGCTAGGTTAACCTAGGTGCCGGCAGAGCTAGGGTTCAAATCTACAGCTAGGCACTTTGCAAAAAAAGGGTCCGTTTCACTCTGAAAATGTGGTGTGTCCACGTTGCGTTTTGGGCCGTTTCCTGTTGTGGGCACTATGCCTGCCCACACAAGTGAGGTACCATTTTTCTTGGAAGACGTTGGGGAACGCGAGATGGGTGGAAATTTGTGGATCTACGCAGATTCCAGAACTTTCCACCACAGAAATGTGAGGAAAATGTGTTTTTTAAAATAAATGTTTAGGTTTGCAAGGGATTCTGGGCAACAGAACCTGGTGAGAGCCAGTCAAGTCACCCCATCCTGGATTTCCCTGGGTGTCTAGTTTTCAAAAATGTATAGGTGTGCTAGGTTTACCTAGGTGCTGGCAGAGTTAGGGTTCAAAATCTAGAGCTAGGCACTTTGCAAAAAAAGGGTCTGATTTCATTGTGAAAATGTGGTGTGTCCACATTGCGTTTTAGGCCGTTTCCTGTTGCGGGCCCTAGGCCTACCCACACAAGTGAGGTAACATTTTTTTCAGAAGATTTAGGGTATGCGGGGTGGGTGGAATTTTTGGATCCACGCAGATTCGAGAACTTTCCACCACAGAAATGTGAGGAAAAGTTTTTTTTTTATTTTTACAAATTTTAGGTTTGCAAGGGATTCTGGGTAACAGAACCTGATGAGAGCCAGTCAAGTCATCCCATCCTGGATTCCCCTGGGTGTTTAGTTTTCAAAAATGTATAGGTTTGCTAGGTTTCCCTAGGTGCCGGCAGAGCTAGGGTTAAAAATCTACAGCAAGGCACTTTGCAAAAATAGGATCTGTTTTTTACTGTGAAAAAGTGGTGTGTCCACGTTTGGTTTTGGGCTGTTTCCTGTTGCGGGCACTAGGCCTACCCACACAAGTGAGGTTCCTTTTTATTGGGAGACTTAGGGTAACACAAAGTTGCAGAGCAACTCTTATCACCTATTGACTTTCGATGCATTTCTGCCTTCCAAATGAAAAACATTGTGTAAAAAAGAAGTCATTTAAAAAAATTACCTATAAGTCTCATGCTAGTATGGGTACTCACAATTTTGGAAATGTACAAATATCTACTGTTTCTAAACTCTATATTTTGTTCCAATTTCAGAAATACATAGGTGTCTTTCATACCGATTTTTCCATGTATATATTTTCCCAAATGAATTGCTATATACCAGGTATATAATAAAAAAACATTGCAAGATGCTGCTCAGTTATTGCCTCTGGGTTCGTCGAGTTCTTGGTAAACCTACAAGTCCTATATATCCCCACAACCAGAAAGGTCCAGCGGATGTAACGGTATATTGCTTTCAAACAGCTGTCATAATTAGAAGAAGTTACAGGTGAAAACGTTGACACAAATGGCTGTTTTTTTCAACTCATTTTCAATTTTTCCTATATTTAATGGTTCGTTTCTATAAATAAACCCTGAAGGATCTACACAAATGACCCCTTGCTGAATTCAGAATTTTGTCTACCTTTCTAAAATGTATAGTTTTACAGGATCCATTATTGCTTTCATACCCAATTCTATCATTAACTGGAAAGAGGTTGAAAGCACAATAAATAGCAAAAATAGGCTATGTCCCAGAAAAATGCCAAAACTGTGTAAAAATGTTTGGTTTTCTGACGAAAGTCTGCTTGTCCCTGAAAGCTGGGGAGATGGTGATTTCAGCACCACAACCCCTTTTTAGATACCATTTGCAGGGAAAAACCAGACGCTTTCATCTATAGCCCTTTTTTTACACCCCCCCCCCAAAAAAAAATGTACCTGTATTTTGGCTAATTTCTGGGTCCCCTCCAGGGGAATCCACAAACCCTGGGTACCTTTAGAAGCCCCATGATGTTGGAAAAAAAGGATGCAAATTTGGCATGGATACCTTATGTGGTCAAAAAGTTACAGGGGCCTAAGGGCGAACTACCCCAAATAGCCAAACAAAGGCATTTAACGTTTTAAATTAAAAAAATCTGAAATTCCAGTTATAGTTAGCAATGCTAACTATAACTTGCACCCCCGCCATCCACTGCTTATGACCTTACATGTGGCATCACTCATGACATGTTCTAAGACATCATTTATGACATCACTGATGACCTCATCCAAATTTCTTTTATATACATTGATCTGTAAAGGGGTATACCATTAGTTCATATCAGCTTTATTTCGGCCACTAGGACCATAAAAGGAAACACAAGATAAGCATACAAAAACATGAAAAAGAAAAATACATATTACTCAATGCGTATAAAAATGCGTCAATTATCAATTACGACACAACTGTAACAGAAGATGTTTTAGACACAGTGTTTGATTTTATACAACGGTTACGGATGATCCACATAGGTATACCATTAGAGCTAAGAAAGTAAATGCAAAATAGCCCAGAAGCTTATTTACTGCTATGATACATACAACCCCATAGGTAAAGCAAGCATGTATTATTTGCAACATTTACTTTATACCATTTACTTCATTGGTAGCTGAATTCATGTGACTAACTTCAAAACATTAATGTTGTCACTAACAAATTAACCTAACTATAACATTACTTTAACCTTTGATAGTTTCTGAAAATTTCCAAGGTGTGTAAAAAAAATAAAAAGATATTTTAATCACACCAAACTATAACTTTACCTTAACTTTTTGTTTATCTCAGTGAATTTCAGTTCTTTTTTTCAACGTATAGTAATACGGGGGTGGGGGGGGGGTTGACTGTAGGGCTTGGCCTGGGGCGAGCCCTGCTGCCAACACCAACATGTAGCCAACTCCGAACACCCACATGCAGCCAACTCCGAACACCCACATGCAGCCAACTCCTTCAGCTGTGTGCAGGGGGTTGGCCACAGGGCCTAGCCCTGGGGACACCCTCCCCAAGGGTTTTTTAAAGGGGAGGAGGGCCGCTTGGCCTCTCTAGGTCATGTGGACCCCATCCTTCAGGGCCATATAAGTTAGTTGGAAGGGGAGGAGGGCTGCCTGGCCTCCCCTCTTGAGCCTCTTTACACCCTTGTTACCCCATACCCAGGGGCCTAGTTTTATTTTCAGGGAAGGGAGGCACATTCCCCCCTCCCTGGGTTAATTTCAGCCCTGGTGACCCAATCTCCACGGAACAGCCTTATGTTTAAGGAAGAAGGCAACCAGCCCTCCTACTGGGGCCGATTTCGGCTCCAGGGACCCAATTTCTTAGTTGCCTGTGTTATGTTTAGGGGTAAGGGGGCAGAAGGCCACCCCTGGCTGACTTTGGCTCTGGGGTCCCCTGATCCTAGTGTGTTTTTCAAGGATAGGTGGTATGTAGCCCCTCTCCCAGGGCTCCAGCCCCTGAGGTCCGTACTGTGAAAGGGAGGTGACCTGTTGTCCACCCAGGGCAACCACCATACTGTTGCTGGGGGCCACGGGTGAGCCCCAAGGCCCCCGCAGCCCCAGCCAGCTATCCACCTACAGCAGGATACGGCATTGCTCTTGCCCTCAGGGAGCAGTTTGTAATGCTGCTCCCTCTGGGTGGGGGTAATATTGTGATCTGAGCTGGGAAAACAGATCAAACTTCCACTCCCAGCGGGAGGGAGCATTTTGAAGCTCCCGCCAGATAGGAGCTGACTTGGTGTTTGCTCCCGCTTGGCTGGAGATTTGAAAATGCTTCCACCAAGTGAAGGCAAACACAGGTTTTGCTGCTCATGCCGCTGTGAGCAGGGAACCTGCTATGTCCTGGGGGTGGGCTACCACGGACACAGCATCTGAGCTGGCTCCGGGGGTTGCGCGACCCCCTCCCAGCAAGTAACCAGCCCTGGTGTCGTGCTCCCAGGGGCCTCTTAAGGGAGGGTGGCCATGTGGCCCCCCTCCACATAAAAGGTAATCCAGGCCCTGGGGGTGGGCTACTCGGGGCCTCCTGAGGCACAGGGAGGAAGGCCTTCTCCCCCATATAAACTGACTACTGGTGGCTCGGGGAAGAGGGCGATGCATCTCCCCTCCCCATACAAACTGTTTTCAGCCCCTGATGTGGACTCCCTAGGGCTGCACTGCCCCCTCCCCATTTTCACAAATTTCGACCCTGAGGTTGGGCTCCATAGCCCCCTCCCCTTAATGAAATCAGCCCCGGGGGAAGGTTCCCTAGGGCATAAGATATCGCACCATTTTTTTTTGGCTCCTGGAGAGGTCCCTCTGGGTTCACTCTATGGGGCCCTAGGGGTCAGTGTATCCCTATCCTGCCCCAATATTTCTTTATTTTTTTTATAACTTCAGGACAGGGAACTAAGTCCCCAAGTCCTGCAATGGCTGCAGCAACATTTTTCTCATGTTTCTAGCAGCCAATCTGAGCACTCACAAAGTCGGACTCCTGTGGGAGCAAGAGGGCCCAAGGGAAATAAAGCTCTATGGGCCAATCAGAATGCTCAGTTTTTGAATTAGCCCTCCCAAGAGAGTCTCTCAAGACTCTCGCGGACCCAACTGTCAAAATATACAATTATTTTTTACCCTTACTTCTTCAAAAACTACTGAACGGATTTACACCAAATCACAAAAAGAACAACCTGCGGACCAAGATCTAGCTTCCTACCAAAATTTGGTGTAATTCCATTCAGCAGTTTTTGCTGTAGCTTTGTCTAAAGAAGTCTATGGAAAATGCATGGAGATTTTGCATTTTGGTACCCCCCTTTTTTTCTCGGGCTCCGCTTGATGGATCATCCCGAAATTGTCCAGGAAGGAGCTGACATAGATGAACTTTTCTTGTGGAAAGTTTTGTGAAACGAAGCCAAACTAATTAGTAAACCAAAAAATGCTCTCACTACAGAAAAACAGACCTAACTATAAGTGCCTAGTGGTGACTGTCACTAGGTAATGTGTATATATATATATATATATATATATATATATATATATATATATATATATATATATATATATATATATATATATATATATAAAAGTGCTCACCAGAGGAGTTCAGCTGCAGGCAGTAGGTGACATCATTAAACTTAGCAAAGTCAGATAAAATACAAACTTAGATGGGTGAGGCAAACACTACCACAATGGGTCACCAAGGACCTTATTGATATGTACACTATTAGGAAAGAGATGCTAATAAAAGCATTAAAAGTGAGCCTCATTAGTGTGTACATCATAATTTGGTTAGAAGACAATGATAAAAACAATAATAATCATAAAAGAAAGGAATACAATTTATTTCAAGATAAAATCATGAGAACAAGGTCTAAAACAATTAGTAAAACCAAGTACGATAGAGACCGGTCTATAAGAACTCATTCCATTGCTTTACAGCTAATGGACCAGCTCCAGTGGGGATATTTGGACATTGCGTATGCAACCGTCTGCAGAGGCTCAGAGTGGAGCAGCCATATTGCAACCTGGAGCTATCTGCAGCCGAGTTGTCTGCAGATTGGAAGAATCCAGACTTTTCTGGGACGGGCGTAGGGGAAGAAGAACATAAAATGTACCAGTGATTCCTCTGCCTGCTGGCAAACTGGACATATAGTGCTCGTAAAGGTTTGAGGATTCCACTTAGCTAATACGGGGAATAAAGGTAGGGTGCCATAATGAAATTACAAATATAGTTGCTTTGCAGCTGGTGGGTTGATATAATCTAGAAAGGGCTTAAAGATAAAACCAGGTTTAAAATCTAGGAAAAGAGAATTAAGCAGACCTTTATTTTCATTCAATATATATCTTGAATGAAAATATACACATACACACACACATATTTTCCCCCAAAAAACTGTTCACCTTTCAATGTGTTATATCGGAGGTACTATAGGCTATGTTATCCACAGATGAGTATTAACTGGTTTCACACCATTTTATTAAATTTTTCATCCCATGTAAAAACAAACAACCACAAATACATGGCTGAAGCATTTCGGCTGGACACTTTCCATTGGGCCTATCATAGCCATATTGTTGTGACATTTAACTATTTCTAGTCATTCTCACTTTTTTACTGTTAGTAAACACACTAGACCAGTGCTGCATAATTACAAGGGAGCACAATCAACGCCATTCTCCCCACCTTCTTTGAATACAGTTCTCCACTTTTCTAAACTCTTTGTTCTGTGACAATATCAATATTACATCATAAGATAAAGCATTTTGTTTTTCATAATCCTTTGATGACAAAACATAGAGCTGGACATGTATCACAATCAACAGAACTGTTGTTGATAGCTGTGGGTGCTAAATGAAGTTAGATACCTGCTTTCAGGTGCAATATTTTGGCAGAAAAACCCATTTGAGATTTCTAATGTGGTTTTATATTTTGTACACACTATATTGTTCATTAGGGCCCTGCCATACGTTACTGCAAATGTGTGTGTAGCACCTCTTGACCATACTATATTTAAATGTCTCTATTCTAAGACAGAGTGGTATAAATGCTCTGGTTTCATTACTGGAAACAAAGGATAGTTCATTGGTGAGGAACAACTTTCTATTACACCCTTATATTCAAGTTGTGTGAGTATTTTTTAAACTTGTTGTTTTGCTTTATGTTTAATGGGATATTGTGGCTGTGCTTGTGGGCTGGACCTTATGGACATGATGTGATAATGGGATCCTTCATCCAAACCCACGTGGCTGCGATCTAAGGCCAGGGCTTGAGCTAAAGCCCACTCTAGTATTGCTGTTTCTCCTGGCAGGACAGTTCTAGCAAACTCCGGTGGCCAATCTTTTTGAGCCAAGAGAATGTCATAGCCAAATGACAAGTTCTCCCAAAAGAGAACAATAATAGTATGTGTTATATCCCAATCCATCTGGAGTTGCAGTTCATATAATTGACTTGAAACACTTAGGGCCCTATTTTGTGTTAATCGGAAAGCCTCAGACCTATGGTCATAGGCTTTTTGACCAACATCTTCAGTTTCACTTTCAACAGCATTATTACAATGCCGGCGAACGAAAGTGAAACCAGCCGGTCATTCCGGCTGGATTCCGACGGGCTTAAGGAGCTGGTCAGCCAGTCGGAGGGCTCGCCGTAATCCTTGAGGACAACGTTTTTGCAATCGGGATTACGATGTTGGTTTACAACAGGCTTTCCATGTCGGGCTTTCTGACATGAAATGACTGTCGGAAAGCCACTTTGGGGGCCCCTAGCAGGGCGCCTATTCCTCCACGGCTTCCCGCTGTGGGCTGTGGGGGCACCTATGGTTCCCCCTGTTAATCCCTGCACCATGTGGCAGGCACCTCTCTCAGTGGTATTTTGAGCTCTCATGAAATGATTGGGCCCCTCTTTGACCAATATGTTTGCTTCTTGCCTGAACTATAGGTTCTGGAGGTACTTCAAGTAGAGACCCAGGAACTGTGGTGGCAGATACTTTTCTCAATACTGGAGCAGAAGAGGCAACTATGCCTTTCCACCTTTCACCATGATTGTAAGGGTGGAAGCTTATGTTTGGAGACAACAGGCATATTTAGTATCAACCACAACTAGACATTGTATGCACGGTTTCCAGTTCTGATGCCATTTTCCTGTCGGATTCAAAAAGTTACTTCCATTGACTGGTGGAGGAGGGATTGCTCCACTTCATGGCTTTGAGTATTACAGGGAAATTTCAACTATCCCTGACCTTTCAGGACAGGCTGAAGAACTAATTTGAAAAATTTAGGCTAATAGTATGGTCAAGAGTTGCGTCGTCTTGGAGAAAATGGTCCGGTTGCTGTATGGAACGGGGTTTGGATCCAATGGGGTCCAAGCTCATCTGCATGCTTTTTTTCTATTAGAAGCAGCCAAAGAGGGTATGGTGAACAGGCCAGTAAACACCTTCAGATCAGCCATTTTGGCAGGGCACACTTGGTGGATGATGTCACAGTGAGGGAGTATCCTATGATATACAGATTGTCGACAGAAGCTCAGCTTTAAGTACCTTAAGAGCTGAGATAATCCAGACTTTACCCTCTCATGGCAGTGAAATATATATCAGCTAGGAAAGAGCAATCAGCAGACATAGCAAGCCTAATACCTGAGTGATATCATAACCAGTGTTCACAGATTTCCCAAAGCAATGTGTGTAGCAGGGCATAAAGTCAAACAAAAAACTATGGAGGATATTCTACCTTGAAGGGTCACCTACAATAGCAAGATGGTATGGGTAATGCAGGAAGTAGGCATAGATGTCTCTATATTTGGGGCACACTCTGCCACAGGAGCAATGCTGTCTGAGATATTCACTTTGCATGCTTACTTGGACAATATTATGAATGCAGCAGACTGGTCATCCAATTCCACCTTCAATCAATTTTACTTTAAGCCAGAAGCGGTATTAGCTTCACTGCTGGTAAGCAAGCTATCAACCAGCATAATCTTTGTCTATAGTCCTGACAGAATATAAAATGTCTTAGATACTGAAAAGGAAAGTTTCAATTTGTTAGGAAAACGGAGGCAAGGATTATCACATCCGTCAAAAACACGATAATAGGGAAGGATAACTCTGTTTCTGAATACCCTATCTAGAGTGATTTGTTAAGATGTTTATGGATTTCGTATTTATAGCAACTTTATAGCACTACTATTTATCTGGTAACTGTTGGTGTGGTCTGTATGAGAATTTGAAGCATTTCTGAAATCACTAAGAGGATGTTTTCTCTGACGCAGGTGCAGAACGAAGCAGGAACGAGGAAGAACTGTCCAAATGGGGAGACTAACGTCGTCACATGAAGAAAGAGGGTGAAGGATTCCCTTAGAGGATTACATAATAGGAGTACATGAACTGAGATTTGCTCTTAGTGATAGACTACCAATTTCCTGAGGTTCATAGGAAATGTAATATTGTGTTTTGAGTTCTTCCTTTTGGTTTCTGTTGGAAATAAAAAATGGCAAGAGAAGGTAGTATCCTTGCCTCCGTGTCCTTCATATAATGGAATTTGTTTCTTTACAATAGCTGGCAAATTTTATACTCGTAAATGAAATATACAACCTAGCCACAAATTATGTGTTCCACACTTCCAAATGGAAAATGTGTTGCAAATGCCCACATTGAAGAAGTGGATCAAATGGCCGAAAGTAATAAATATACCAAAAGAGATAAGTTTAATAAATGGGCCAATGAAAGAAGTGAACTAAGCGGCCATTTGGTAGTAAGGTACCAGATTAACAAATGGAAGATTTGTGCCAAAATGAAGAAGTGAACAAAATGACTGATGTGATAATAGTTATATGTATATCATTCACTATGGCCTTGATTTACTCCTTGTTAGAGGAAGGTGGTTGTAGGTGAATGTAGCACCAACCAAATGTCAATATGCCCACAACAAAGACCTGCATGCCAGGCCTCCAACATGCAAGGACCAGGTGGCAGGATATACATCATCTATTTCTTACATGGCCTGACAGGGTAGAAGAATGTTGATAGAGTGGTGGTATGACTCACAACACATAACTGATGTTAACCTCTAGTCTCCATCTTCCAGTGGGTCAGGGAACCCTAGGGGATTTCCTGAGCATCAGGAAGGCATAGGCTCCCATCATTAGTGCATCCCAGGACACAATGGTAATCCATATTATTGCTTTCTCCAGTGTCTGCAGTTACTCCCAGGCAAAAGCAGAATGCCATGGATTCCCTTATGGATACTCCATGTGTCGCAGGGACTGTATTTGTGGGAATTGCCACCGTGTGTCGGTACACCTAGCCCCGGGAAAATCCTGTGATTACTCCTGCAGTACCTAAATGCACTGCAGTGCCGGAGTAATCCCAGGGATTCCCAGACCACTTAAGTCCAGGCAGGTGCTGTTTCCATCAGGAGAAACCTGAAGGCCAGCAGGGAGAACAGAGGCATCAGTACAGCACTATCATGGTGTCTGCTTCCCTTCTCATGCTCCATCCATGCCCAGCTGCCTGTGCCGTTAAAGGCAGGTATTTCCTGAGGACATGGCAGTGGAATGGCAGTGTGGTGATGCAGTTTTTGCCTGGCTGGAGTTGATGCTCTTGCTCAGGTCTCAATTTGAGTTTTATTATAATATCTTTTTATAAACAAAAATCGACATAAAAGTGCAGTACAGCAAATGTGACAATTGCAGTGACAGTGGAGACAATTACCTATACAGATACAGTAGGATAATTTATTGGAGATCACAGAGAAGGGGCATCCTCACAATCAATATTACGGGGTGGAACACAGATATTACCACGATAGACATTCCAGGGGTCCCAGATCTTGGACCATTTCCGGGAGCAGCCACGGGCCATGTACACCGTCTTTTCCCTAAACATACACCAGTCGAGATCTTTCTTCCAGTCTGTGATTTTAGGTGCATGTGAGGCTCCCCAGAGCTGAGCAATGTTCCTTTTGGCAACCATGAGACCATGTGTGACCCATTGTGTAGTGTGAGTGGTGAGGTCAGTAGGCTCCCAGATATTTAGGAGGCATCTACGCGCCTCCGGGCGAAAAACAAACCCCAAAGCTTCACCCATCACCTCGTGTATCTTCTGCCAATATTCTTGGATAGGTACACAGTGCCATATTATGTGCATGAACATGCCCAGTTGGTTACATCCCCGCCTGCAAGACCCATCAGTTGGCCCTCCCATGTGTAGCAATTGGGGACCCGTAATGTAGATTCTGTGCAGTATCTTCAGTTGAACTAAACGGAGACGTGCTGGGATTGCAACAGTTTTGGGGGAGGAGACCGCCAACTGCCAATCTTCGTCATCAATTTCGATACCATCCCTTACCCATTTTTCCCGCAGTGGGCGCAAAGGATCCTCCATATTGTTTATGAGCTTTCTATATATGAATGAAATAGTTTTCTCAGGCAAATGTCCATTGAGTATTCTGTCCTCTAGTGGGGATGAGTCGGGAAGGGAGGAGTCTCGGGGCAAGACCGATCGCAACGATCGCATGTCGGACCTGCAGATATTGGAATCGTTCCGAATCTGCCAACTCATATTGGCGCTGGAGAGCGTCAAAGGGTTTAACGTCACCTGCATCCCAGAGATCTTTGATATGTGATATACCTCTTAGTTCCCATTTGTCGAAGCCTTTTGTGGTCCACAGATCTCCCAATGCCTGAGAATCCCATAGGGGCATAGCAAGTGTAAGTTTCTGGCTCCAACTGAGTAATTTATTAGCTAAATGCCAGATCTCAACTGAGTGTCCGGTGGGACCTGTAAGTGGATATCTGCCCGGTTTGGAGTAGAGTACTCGGCTGTAAGCACCATTGGGGAGAAGCCATCTATACATATTGAATCCCGGGTCGTCAAAGCGGCCGTAGGTACCATGATTTATGGCTGCTAGTTGTGCAGCCCAGTAGTATTTTTTAATATCCGGCAATCCGATCCCTCCATCATACCAGTTAAGCGTGAGTTTGTGTAGGGCGATACGTGGTTTCCCATCCCATAGAAGTTCTCGTTGGAGCCCTTCTATTTCTTTGAAGTACAGGTTTGGGACAGGGTCAGCCGAGTTTTGTAATGCATACAAGAAACGGGGTAAGGACATCATTTTTAAAAGGGCCGCCTTGCACAACAGGGAAAGTGGGAGTGACTTTCAGTTTGTAATGTCTCGTCTAAGCCTTTGCAATGGGGGGACGAGGTTACGGGCATATCGGAGTGAGTGATCGAGAGAGAAGAATATTCCCAGGTATTTGAAACCTTCCGGGACTATTTGTATCGGGCAATTTGGCGGTAGTGGAGGAGGACCCCCACAGAAGACATAAAGGAGAGATTTTTGCCAATTGATACCAAACCCGGAATATCTGCCAAAAATGGCTAGGATATCGAAAACAGCGAAAAGATATTTCTTGGGGGATATGAGATATAGCAGGACATCGTCAGCATATAAAGAAATATGGTCCTCCCAGTCCGGGGACCATCGCATTCCACGAATGACTGGGTCTCTCCGGATCCATGCTGCAAGCGGTTCCAGGGCCAGTGCGAACAGTAAGGGGGACAGAGGACTTCCCTGTCGGGTCCCTCGGCTGAGTGTAAAGGCCTCCGATTTTTTGTTATTTACGACTACTTGAGCCATAGGTTCGCAATGTAGCAAACGCACCCATCGAATAAATCCTGGCCCAAATCCCAACTTTGTGAGTATGGCAAATAGGTAAGGCCACTCAACCGTATCGAAAGCCATTGTGGCATCCAGGGAAACTATGATCGCCTGTTCTCGTATGGTAGGTGCCCTACCCAGAACTCTGTAGACCCTGCGCAGGTTTAGCGCAGTATTCCTACATGGCATGAATCCTGATTGGTCCCCTATGACTTTGATCAATCTATTTGCGAGTAATTTAGCAAGGATTTTGGGTTCTGCATTTAACAGTGAAATAGGGCAATAGGAGGCAAAGTCTGTCTTGGTTTTCCCTTCCTTATGGATTGTGACAATAGTTACGATTCTCTGGTCCTTAGGCAACAAGCCTATTTCGAGGCTGTCTTCGTACATAGCCTTTAAATACGGGGCCAATTTATCTGGTCGGAGCTTGTGGAGTTCTACAGGGATGCCGTTTGGTCCCAGGGCCTTGCCAGGGTGTAGCGCTCTTATCGCGAGCGCTATTTCGTCAATGGAGAGTTCGCTGTCCATGAATGCTCGGTCCTCGTCTGAGAGTGTGGGGAGGGAGATGTCCCGTAGAAGGTCCGAAGATTCGACTTCGGTGTACGGCGCCACCAAAGTGTATACAATGCGGAAGCGATCTGCAAAATAATTAACTATGTCTTGGGGGTCTGTTATGGGGGACATGTCAGCGTCTTTAAGCTCTGGGACAAGTCTGTTAGCATACTCCTTTTTATCAAGCCAAGCGATCAGTTTACCAGCCTTGTCCCCCCAGTCATAAATCTGACCCATCCTGTCCTGCCCCGGTGTCTTGGCACGGTCAGTCACTAATGCCCTGTACTTGTCTTGGCGGAGACGGAGTGTGTGAAGGGTTCAGGTGTGATATCTGAACCCATGTCCTGTTCAAGACGATACACCTCTTGTTCTGCGTCAGAGATGACTTTGAGTTTGTCTTTTTTGAATCCCGCTATCAAGGAGAGGGCCTGACCTCGGAGAACCGTTTTAAAGGTTTCCCACAGAGTTTGTAGGGAGTCAACAGAATCTATGTTTTCCGAAAAGTAGTTGTCTATGGACTTGACCAGGTCTTTGCGTATTTTCGGGTTTCTTTGGTACCACGGGTTGATGGGGGCAACTCTTCCCACTTGTGTTCGATCCAGAACTATGTCAACCCATAGCGGTGAGTGGTCAGAAATGCCCCTGGCTAGATGTCTGATCTCGTGAATATTTGTGACCTGTGGGGCGGGAACTATTATGTAATCCAGGCGGGAGAGGCTATTATGTGCCCCGGAATGAAAGGTGTGTTGGATTTTGTCCGGGTTGTATGTTCTCCACCCATCCACAAGCCCCATATCCTCCAGGAAGCCAGAGAAAGAGTGTGAAGAGTGAGGCAGTGCATGAGGGGGGTGCCTGTCCAATGAGCCAAAGAGTACGAAGTTAAAGTCTCCACCAAGCACCAGCTGCCCGTCTGGCAATGCTAGTATTATGGCGCTTAGATCGGGAAATGTTGTGGATTGTAGGCCTGGCGGTGCGTATATGGACAAGAACGTGATGGTTCGACCCTCCCATGTGCCTGTGATCCCGACATACCTGCCCCGGTCATCAGTCCACGTGGACGTGAGCGACAGGGGAAATGATCTTTTTTGCATGATGCCCACACCCCTATAGTTAGCCGTGATACCAGCGTGTGCGACCATCGAGTAACCCCACCTATGCATTGCCCTGCATGTGTTACCGGCCAGATGAGTTTCTTGGAGTAGCACAATGTCTGGCGCCAGTCTCTTGATATATTTCAAAACGACACAGCGCTTAATTTTGTCCCCAAGCCCGTTGACATTCCCACTTAAGATTTTAATATCCTTGTTCCACTGTGCACACATTGACGGCAAAATAGGGTTAATATCGTCTACAATAATTACTGACTGTACTGTCGAAACCAACCAAATAACTGCAAACAAATGAAAACATCCCCTCCCAACAACCCCCCTTCCTGCTCTGGGCTCAGAACTGCCCATATTTCCCAAATGCAGAGTGCCCAACAACTTACTAAAAGAAGATACTGGGGGAGGCTTAGGCGCTCCGTCATCTCACCTCCCTACAGTTTTCAAATTACAGGTGCTCCGGGCCCATGTGGGCCAAAATTTCAGTATGCCTTTTACTTCAAAGTACGCTAATGCGCAGTACTGTACATGCATCAATAACCTGCCAGTGACAATCAAACCACAGGGTGCGCAAGTGGTTAGGAGCCACTTGGAGTCTTACTGATGGAGTCTGGCTGTCAGCCTCAACGGCCACTGGAGCCCCCCTCCGCCGATGTCCTCCACCCGTCTAGCCAGTTGGATGCAGCCTCTGGTAGATCAAAGAATCAAGTCTTTCCCTCGGCCTCAAGTCGAAGACAAGCCGGGAAAAGCATGGCATATTTGAGGCCCTTGTCGCATAGTCTTCTTTTGACGTCTAGAAATGAGCGTTGTTGTCTTTGCACACCTTGAGTAAAGTCAGGAAAGAAAGTGATTTCCGGGTTGTCTAGTTTGATTGGAGGGGTGACTCTGGCGGCTTGTAGGATTACATCCCTGTCCCTGTAGTTTAGCAATCTGGCCAATATCGGGCAGGGGTGGGCAGGTCTGGGGCGACCCCCGGGCACCCTGTGAGCTCTTTCAATCACAAACAGGTTGGACAGGCCCTTCGGTTGCAGATGTGTAGTGATTAGGGTTTCCACAAATAAGTCTGTGGCGGGTCCTTCCGATTTCTCCGGCACGCCAAGGATGCGTACATTATTGCGCCTCGTGCGCCCCTCATAGTCATCCAGCTTGTCTTCCGTGAACTTACGGAACGCCTGTAGTTCACAAATTTCAGTCTGCAAGTGCAATGTATCTTCCACAAGGCTGGTCGTGGTAAGTTCCAGTTGTTTAACTTTTTCCCTGTGTTTGGTAAGGTCAGCTCATTTCCGAAGAAAGAGTATCCATTCATTGCTCCATGGAGGTGCGCACCCCATTTATGGCCTCCATTACGTCTTTCAGTGTGAGGTCTGAAGAGTCATGTTCAACTCCTCCTTGCTCTTTGTCCCCTGCCACCTTACGCTCAGGTAAGTCCGCTTTCGGGCAAGTGTAGCGGTCCAGCCTACTCTGCTGGATTGACTTTACGCCCTTCGCGCCAGACATAGTGAGGTCCGTACAGGCGCTCAGGTCCGACTACGCGAATGATAGTGCTACCACTGGATTCAGGCCGGACCTGCTCGTAGTACTGCTGGGGGGGGGAGGTGGGGAAAGTAAGAGACACTCCCCACCAGTCTTCAGGGTGTTGGATGATTTATGCGGCAGGTTGAGCACACCGAGGGTAGTCTTATTAGTCCAGAGCAGCCTCGGGGGGGGGGGGGGCCAAGCGATGGTCAGGTGTGGAACAGCAAGATCTTCAACTGCACCAGGCCCTGTGATTCTTCGTGCACTCTTCGTGTGCACTGGGGGTCAATTCCCCATGGGGCGCCCACAGGTCTTGGGGCATGGTAATTGCCAGGCAGGGCTGTCTCAGAGCGTGGGGCCTCAATTTTTGGCGCTGCAGCAAATGAAAGGGAGCCAGCAACAACCGCGTGAGTGAATCGACAGAAGGAGGGGGGGAAGGAGACCCCCATGCCCAACAATAATGCAGTGCGCAGCAATCTGACACTGACCTCTCCCCAACATGCAGTCCTCAGCCCCTCTGCGGGCTCTTGCAGCATGCAGCTGTCTCACCGCGAGGATCCTTCTTGGCTGTGCGGCATTAGGGCCGTGCTCCCTCTTAAACCTGGTGCCCGAAATCTGCAGAGCAGGGAAACGTTCAGGGACTCCGGGGCTGCGGATTTCAAGACGTTTGTCAGGCCCAGTGACTCCGGACTCAGAGTATTTCGGCCCCCCAGGGTGAGGGGAAGGAGTCACACCGGCAAGCACGACCTTCACCTCGGTCCGAGCACCATGCAAGGCCACGGCTTCCACGTCGGGGAAGGCCTCAAACGTCGGTGTCCGCAACTTCGGCCCTGGACGTCCGTTTGACACTGGACCAAGATAACTGCGCACCGCTGCACCTCCGGTTTGCAATTCTGGCCCTGGAGGAACGGAGTTGTGTGGCGGATTGATGGTGTAGGGAGGGAGTCACGGAGACACTCTAACAAGCGGCCATGTTGGTTAGCCGTGTAGCCACCCCCCCTCAATTTGAGTTTTAAGTATCAATTTACAAGTAGATACATTAGAAAATATTTGAAGAAATAAACAGAGGGCCTATTGTATGAAAAGAGTCTTACAGAGGCACAGCAAGCACCATAGGACTATAGCACGCTATCGGGTGCCTGTTCAGGTTGAGGCATTAATAGGCCTTGACCTGAGTTATACGCATAAGGGAGGGCCTGTAATGAGATGAAGGATTTCAACTGCCTGTATTGCCATGGGTAGAAGGACTATAATGCATTAGAATGCTCAATAAACGAAGGCTAGAATGGTATAAATTAAAAAGAAAGAAACACGTTTGAGAGAATGTGACTGTCCGGAATGAGTGCCACACACTCGATTGGATGAATCACTAAGGCCCAGTGGATCCCCATATGGGATGGAAGGACATGTAGTTCAACAAGTAACATAACTAAGCTTTCAAGAGCTGTTTAGGCCATTTGAGTTCCTGGCAAATAGATCAAGAGTCAAGACACCCCTTTCCAACAGAGACTAAGTGAGTGGGGTCCATTTTCTCTTTTTTCTCATGTCCAACATTTAGTATGGGGACTGGTGGAGTCAGCAGTGAAAACAAGAGAGTATGTCTACTCTTTGTGGACCTGACAGGGGGCCGGAATAGCATGCAATGAGAGTCATATTTGGCACGGCTGCTGCCATCTAATAGCGATATTCTTAGTCTGCTCACTTCCTCTGCATGTATTTTTATGAGGGTCTTGGCTTGGAGTCAAGCTTTCTCTTGAGGATCCTGTTTATAACAATGAGGCCGCTGATAATTCCGCAGCCAGATTAAACTCTCTCCATGCTGATAAAGTCCCTCTGCTACAGTGAGACTGCAAAGTCGCAGGGCTCCTCATTAGACGCCAGTCTATTGTTGTGTCTTTCTGGCTGTCTCTCTGTATATCTATCTATCTATCTATCTATCTATCTATCTATCTATCTATCTATCTATCTATCTATCTATCTATCTATCTATCTATCTATCTATCTATCTATCTATCTATCTATCTATCTATCTATCTATCTATCTATCTCACCATCCCTTACATACCCTTATAGATATGCCCACTATATATCTGAGCAGCAGACTTTACCTCCACAGGAGTGTACTTTCTGTAAATAATTATAAATATTCGGGGTTTTCTAAGAAAATGCAGGTCTCTTGAATCAGTAAGATTGTTCAAACTCATGTTGAATATTAACCATTTGGTTTGCCTGGTATTTCCCTTGCTACCCCTCTTCTCCAGGGTCATGAAGGAGAGAGCAGCAACCAAAAGGAATTTTAGCACTAGGAGCTAAGTTTACTTTCTGTAGTTCCTATTGCTTGACCCTTCCTTGAAGCGCGCAGCAACACTTGGAAGATTTTGTTTTATTTTCAAGTTATCATTGGGAATTCTCTGATATGTTTTTCAGTGGTAATTTCTGATCTGAAAAGAGTTGTGTTGCCATGTTTGCAATAGTAGTGATAAATCCTCCTTATTGGTGTAGATGGATTTTTTATTACTATTGTACAAATGCCACTTTTAGAAAGTGGGCATTTCTCTGTGCTTAGAAACCTGACTCCAAACCTCGTCTAGGGCAGAGTGACAGCTATGCTTTGTGCATACTTTCCAGACAGCCATTACACAGGGAGGATGGGGTGTAGCAAGGTTACATATGCATACTGAACGGTCTTCCTAGGCTGGAAGAGAGGTAGTCTGTGTCATGCACTCACACAAAGGGCATGTTTACCCCTACTGATGTCTGGAGGCAGAGCTGGGGTTCAAAGAGGGTGTTGTGCACTTCTAAGAATTATTTTTAAGTTACCTACACATCAAAGACATTCTGAGTATAAGTACAGGGGCTCTGACCCCATGATGTTTGACACTGTGTGGGACTTATAACCAGACACTGCTGGCTCTAAATGCTGCACCAAAGGACTGCTGTGTTGCCAGAAAAGATCACCACTTGGACTGTTTTTGCTCTGTTGTGCTGACTTGCTTGCCAGCTTGAGACTCTGCCATTTTGCTAAGAAACCCAGTGTGCTTGACAGTTGCCTGCCTGTGCCTTGTGCTCCCCAGTGGTCTGAAGGGGCTGGTGGCTACCCCTCTCTGCTCTGTGGGGGCTGGAAGGATTCCAGTAGCCGCTCCGAACTGGCCATGGGACTCCTGTATCAGGCCCTTCGGTCTTTTTAAAACAGCACATGTGGAGCGTTTGCGATTACGTTGCTGCGAGGGTCCCAGACGTGAGTCTGTGGCCTGACCTTCCTGACTGCCTCCAACATTTGGACGGCTGGACTCGCCTTTCCTCCCCGCTGATCCTGCAGTGTGTGGGTGCCCCCTCCCCATGTTTGCCCATACTGTGGAGGCATGGTTATTGTACCTGCAGTTTGGGCCCCCTTGTACCGGGTAAAACGTACCTGGGGCACTTGTTCCTTGTTTGAGTAGGACTGGGTGAAAATCCTCGAGAAAGGTCCCGATCCTGCTAATTCTGCTTTGTTTTTGCTGTAGACCATGAAGTAGGTGTGCAGATGTTCCTGTAAACTATGTTGGGGCCCATATTAACGCATAGCCTATAATAGAGGCGCAGGTGCGCTGGCTCTATGTATTCCCTCTAATTGTAGGTGATCTAGCCTTTGTTTGGTGATGGTATTTAGTGAGCTATGTATTACTGGTGAAACTGGATGATGATATTTGGTGTTCCATGCAGTTATTGTGATATATGAAGCTTCATGGGTTTTTCACAGTACTTGCACTAATGTGGTGATTCATGGTCTCTTCCTTTCATAACCTCTTGCATTTCATGCCCTGATGATATGATATGTGTTGTTTTTAACCTTGCATTGTCAGGATAACGAGTATTATTTAAGGATTTACATTGTATATGCAGTGATGGTGTTTTCATGACATGTGTAACCTTGGAACCTTTCTCTTATTGCACTCATTGTGATATTTAGCAAAGTGATTACTGATCTATTATGTATTAGTCTATGTTTTATGTGTAATATATTTTATATTTTAATATAACATTGTGTGGAGTCTCTCTTTTGTGGTGTATTTATTGTGTCACTGGTGTCATGTGTTGCGCGGTGTGTAGACAAAATATCGAGTTCTAAATGTCAACTTACAGAAATATCGAGTCCTAAATATAGTGAGTGAGAAATAGTGACAGCAAGAATATCGTGGTCAAGAATATCTGTTTAAGGTGAGAAATATAGATTTAAAAAATATAGAAGTGATTAATATCGTTTGCAAAAATATAGTTGTTTAAAATATCAATTGTTTAATTAGTGTTATGTATTTTAATATATATTTTAAATGTATGTGATGTATTATTTTTGTAGAAGAATTGTTTATATTTTTTAATATAAGTGTTAAATCTTTAGTAGTTATTAATTTTATTTTAATAGAATTTTGCGTTTTTTAGTTCCGTAGCAGGTTGGGGGTTTATAAGGGAATAGGGTGGGAAGTAGTTTAATTATATTAAATGTATGATTATTTTTGGTTTATGAATAGCCATGTAATTCAGATTTTATAGTGTTAATTTTGTAAGGTAATTTATTATGAATTAATTAATTAATAATTGGTTGTTAATTAATATTAATTAATTGGTAATTAATCATGGTAATTGTGTAATTAATTTTAGGTGCATATTTTGGGGTTTATAGGGGTAAAGGGTGGGAAGTAATTTATTTTTGAGTAATTAATTAATAACTAGTTGTTAATTGATATTGATTAATTTATTGAAAATTAATAATGGTAATTGTGTAATCAATTTTAGGTGCATGTTTTGGCATTTATAGGGGTTAAGGGTTGGAAGTAATTTTTTTGATGAATTAATAATTAGATGTTAATTGATATTAATTAATTTATTTAAAATTAATTATAGCAATCGTGTTATTAATTTTAGGTGCAGGCTGTGGGGTTTACAGGGGTAAAGGGTGGGAAGTAATTTATGTTTAATTAATTAATTAATTAATTAATAATTAGATGTTAATTCATTTTAATTAATTGCAAATTAAATATGGAAATTGTGTAATTACTTTTAGGTGTTTGTTGTGGGGTTTATAGAGGTAAATGTAGGGAAGTAATTTTGTTTCACTAATTATTAAATATATGTTAATTATTATTAATTAATTGATATTTATTTAGGGTAATTGTTTTTTTGTGTGTTGTTTTTACTTTTAAAGGAGTAGAGGCTGGGTATCAAATACATTTTACTTACTTTTAAATTAGTTGTTTAATAGTAATAGTTTTTTATTTGAAAGTAAGTTTTAATTGTGTAATGAATTTGCGGTTAAAACATTGGCGGCGCTCCAGAGCGAATACGAACTTACGGAAAGGGAGTTCTTTCGCTACGCCCAGGTTCGGCATGCCCTGCTCTCGGTTTTTGGGGAGGGGACCAAGATCCCGGCTTCTTCGCCCCTCGAGGACCGCATACTTGATGGTCATGTCCCCGACAGTACTATCTCTTTAATTTATAAAAAACTTATCAATAATCGGGCTGACCTCTTGGTGCGCCTCCGGGAGGCGTGGACGGGGGATGGGGTGGAACTGGACGACGAGGACTGGCAGTCCGCACTGTCGTCCCCCAAGGAAGTGGCCATTCCAGCCAGTCTCCGCCTGGTCCAGCTTAAGATTCTCCACCGGGTGTATGTGACGGGTCCCCGTTTGGTCTCGATGGGATTTTCTGAAGACGGGCTCTGTAAGCGGGGATGTGGGCTCAGTGCCACCTTTCTCCATATCCTTTGGGAGTGCCGCGAGGTGGCTGAATACTGGCGCCGGGTTCATGAGGTCATGGGACAAGTCACCGGGGTTGCGCTGTTGCCAGAGGTGCGTCGCTGTGTCCTGAATGTGTGGGAGCCCAATGATTATAACGCGGCTCAGACTCGGTGGGCGGCCCTGGGGAACATGATTGCCAAGAGAGATATAGCGCAGCTATGGGGTTCCCAGCGGCCTCCCACCGTGTCCGTATGGAAGGAGAACATGGACTGGTGCATGTTCAGGGAGAAGACTGTGTATGTGGCTCGTGGTAAACCGGGGGCATGGGGTAGAATCTGGGGGCAATGGAACGCGTATCGTGGAGGTATCTGTACTCCCCCCCTAGTGGACACCGATATTGCTTTGTCCCCCTGACCCTTGATGGTTCCTTGCGACTTTTGGAATAACCGACTATAGACGTTCCTCTCCCGTGACCCCCCCCCCCGACCTATCAGTACTCCTTCCTCCTGATAGCTATTTGAGGGTCTGAAGTAGAGTCCCCCGGAGGTAGCCTGACCCACACTTTTTTGTCCTTATGCCTCGCCTTTTGTTTTTTATTTGTTATTTATGTTAAACCTATGTATCCTGCTTCCCTAGGACTATCCGGAGCCGTGTACGGGACTGGGCCCCGGGAGTCGACTACTGCCTTAAGTACTGTATGAGCCTTTCTGAATCTAGCGGCCGGCCCCGGTGGCTGTAGGCCCATGCTTGTAATTGATTTATTGTTCAATAAAATTTTCACAAAAAAAAAAATTGTGTAATGAATTTATTTTCAGTTTAATTTTAGCTGTGTGCTGTGGGGATTTTAGGGTTAAAGTGTGGGAAGTTAATTAAAAATTAATTTTTATTATTTCTATTTTTATTTAATTAATACTATTTCTTTAATTTGGGGAGTAACTACTGATCTTAACATGTGCGGCATTTGACCATTAATTCCTACCAGCTCCTCTTCAATCTTTTTTAAAAACGACTTTTGTGATTTTAAAACTCCATTATTCAACATTGTTACTTATAGAATTCCCTGAAGGGTTTTCTGTAACATCAATAATAAGTCCATCATGGAGGATGTGGGTGATACTGATAGGTCCAGGTCCTGGGGATTGTTTCTCTCGGAGGTAGCTTGACTTCCTGTTCTTGAAGCGTCCTGCTGGTTTATGTTTTTTTGCCCATTTAAGTGTTGCAGTACTTGGTTAGGTGAAGCCCCCCAAACAAAACTTGAGCCCTGACTTTCATTTCCCAGTTGCCCTGCATTCTCCAAAGTTTGCAAAGAAATAAGTTTTGGGGATGATGAAAGACGTGGTGCTGCTATTTGTAGATTTTGGCTCAGGAGGGAGAGGTTTATTAGCAGGGGATCCCCCAATTCTTCTTCTATTTCTTCTTCTGGGGGCACTCCCATGCCTTTCTCCGTCTGGTGCTCCTCATCAGTTTCCAAGTTTTTTTCGTTCTCAGTCCGGTGCTCCTCCTCAATTTCCAAGTTTATTACAGGCAGCTCTGTAATTTTATAGTGTTTCCCTACAAAGTCCTTTATGGATTTAGAGGCTGCAGTGCTATCTTTCGGAATAGATGTTAAGGTGCAACCCTTTTTGGCTTGCGGGACTTGTTTGGTGGCTCTTTTATCTTTCCTCTTCTTTCGTCGTCCCTTACTATTGTCCTCGGGGGAGGCCTGGCATTCCTGGCTCTCTTCCAGTGTCCTTGATCCCTCCATTAGCTCGCTCCTCCCTAGACTGTCTTCAAGAGCTTCCTTGTGTAATTTTTGCTTTCTTTTCGAGGCCATCTTGCTTTACTTTAGGGCTACTTTCTGGCTCGGGTGTTGCTACAGTTATCCCCTGTATACTCCCAGTTCGCAATTTGTATATGCTCATCGGGGTGGTGGGTTCCTACAATTATAATATTTCTTTTACTCACACACTCACTTACCTCTGTTGTGCCGATTGCCCGCCAGCCTGCCTTGCCGCTCTTTTGAGACACTTTTACTAGGCTTTAGTCAAGTGGTCTCTCTTTTTTCTACTTTTCGTCGGGGGGGGGGGCAGCCACTCGGAGTCTGCTTCCCTTCGCAAGCTCCTTCCCCCTCTGGGGTCGTCTCCCCGCTGTGCCTTGGGGTTCTTTTCTTCCTCTATGGGCTCATTCGGCCCCTCCTTCACTTCACCGGGGCGAGATACTGCTGGCCTGAGTTTTGTCACAGAAAGCACGTTTGAGCTCGTTTGCGCTCTTTTTTGCTCCTTGGCTGCCGCCTCTCTGCTGCAGCACGCCTGCCTGTCCCCCCCCCACCCCCCCCCCCCACCCGATCCGCTATGCCGCCCCCGGTTGGATCTGGCGGTACAGACAGTTCCAGGAGGGTTCCAAAAAGCTCCGGTGACTCTCGGAGACAGGGACGGGGTCTATTCACCATGTACTTCTCGCCACGTACTCCGCGTTTTCATAGCTGTTTTTGCTGCTGTGACGCCCGCGGTCCTGATCCTTACTCCACAATCAGCTCCACGATCAGCGACCTGGGTTGCGCACGTCTCCGCTCGGCTGCTCGGCTCTCCTCACACGTCGGCTGGCTGGCTGGCTATTCGCTAGGCACTTACAGAGCAGTGGTATTTAATTATGTTACTTATGGAAGCACTTTTTAAAATTTAGATGTGGGTTGTGATTTGTGTGGTGTTATAGGGTAGGTTGTAAAATAAATACATTTATGTAATAATGTTTTTGTTTGTGAATATTTTCTAGGTAAAAATATTCATTTTTTTGATGTTTATTTTTTATTTTATATAATATTTGTAGGTATTTGTCATATGTAATGAACAATATAATATGTTTTTGTTTATTTATTTTGATTATTAAATATATTTATATTGAAATGTTTAACATTATGGTGCCGATTCCGATCGGGTAAAAAAATTTCCCGTACGACTCGTATCCATATATTTTTACATACGAATCGTACAAGTCCCGTCTCACCGGTGAAGTACGATTCGTACGTGAAAAATACATACGAATCGCATCGGGAAAAGGTCTACGAGACGTACCCGGACAGTTTTACGTACAAATCGTAAAACTGAAGTCCGAGCGCACAAGTATGATCCATACCGCCCTTCCGAATACACAAGCGTATATAAAACGTCCGGGACGGAGCGAACTCTGTACCACTCGTATCCCGGATAAACTTGTGCCCGGGATACGAGTCGTACAGCCCTCCCTCCCCCCCGCGTATGTCCGCATGTAACCCCGTATGTCAGCACCGTACCCCCGTATGTCAGTACCGTACCCCCCATGTCCGCACCGTACCCCAGCCCCGTACTTGGACGCACCGTACCCCAGCACCATACCCCAGCCCCGTACTTGTACGCACCATACCCCAGCTCCGTACCCCAGCCCCGTACTTGGACGCACCGTACCCCAGCACCGTACCCCAGCCCCGTATTTGGATGCACCGTACCCCAGCATCGTACTTGGACGCACCATACCCTAGCACCGTACCCCAGCCCCGTACTTGGACGCACCGTACCCCAGCACCGTACTTGTACGCACCGTACCCCAGCACCGTACCCTAGCACCGTACCCCAGCCCCGTACTTGGACGCACCGTACCCCAGCACCGTACCCCAGCCCCATACTTGTATGCACTGTACCCCAGCACCGTACCCCAGCCCCATACTTGGACGCACCGTACCCCAGCACCGTACTTGGACGCACCGTACCCCAGCACCGTACCCCAGCCCCGTACTTGGATGCACCGTACCCCAGCACCGTACCCCAGCCCCGTACTTGGACGCACCGTACCCCAGGCCCGTACTTGGACGCACCGTACCCCAGTACCGTACTTGTACGCACCGTATCCCAGCACTGTACCCCAGCCCCGTACTTGGACGCACCATACCCCAGCACCGTACCCCAGCCCCGTACTTGGACGCACCGTACCCCAGCCCCGTACTTGGACGCACCGTACCCCAGCACCATACCCCAGCATCGCGTATGTACAGACCTTACAACAACATTGCGTATGAGAGCACGGTACAACAACATCGCGTATGTACGCACCTTACATATGCGAAAACGACTCGTACTGAACCAGGACACTGTAAAACAGCACAAGGAGGGTCAATTCGACTCGCACAACACCACAAAACACGTCTACAGTAGAAAATACATCAAAATGACCGACCTGGCACATCCAAACAGGCAAACAGAGGCCCAAACTCACAACCACCTCTTATAACACACCCACCAAAATTTCAAACTCAGGCACACCAACAAATGGACCAATAAAAAGGGCCCACACACACAAACCATGAGCCTTTGCAACAGACTCACTGCAGCTACAGAGCACACCCCAACAACTGCACCCATACACCTTAACACATACACCTTCACACAAACTCCTTCACACATACCCCCTCTTCACATTCCCACACACACCTTCACATTCACACCCACACACCCACAACCATCCACACCCTCACCCCACACCATGCCCACAGACAAGAATCCAAAGTTCACAAGGGAGGAGCTGGACATCCTTGTCAACGAAGTCATCAGAGTCGAGCCACAGCTCTTTGGAACATTGGTCAGACAGACCAGCATAGCCGAAAAATCACGCCTGTGACAGAGGATCGTCGATAGGGTGAATGCTGTTGCACCCATCAGAAGGACCAGGAATGAATGCCAAGCCAGGTGGTATGATCTGCGGAGGGCAGTCAAGTGGAAAATGAACGAGGACTACGCCCAGAGCAACATCACTGGAGGTGGGCTGCCCCGCAGACCGGTACATTACCATCCCTGGGAGGAGAAGGTGATGGCCCTGCTTCCGCCGGTGGGAGTACACGGAGTCGAAGGAGTTGCTGAGCCTGGTGAGTACACAAACAACTTACGTAACATGGGGGTAATGGCATCCACACCCCAACTACACCAAATGCACGCAACTACCCCCAAGCCCTCACCGGACACAACCACACTCAAAAACAATGCTCATGCCACTAACATGTGTATGCCCCATTCACAAAGCAAGGCCATGCCATGGCCTTGGCTACACGAAGCACAAACCCAAGACAGGATGTCCGGGATGCTGGGAGGGTGGGGCTCACAAAACACATTGTTCAACTCAGAATCAGACACCATTGACCTCAGCCCATATGGCCCAGGTACGGTGTACGGGTACGATGCGTCCAAGTACGGTACATACCCATGCACCATGCACAATGCACACGGACTGGCAAAGTACTGACAAGGTAGCTGACACTTGGCCCCGCTGTAGGCAGCACAAGGCCCTCCTGTGAGCACTGTAAACTCAAACACCAACACCACAAGCTCAGATATCTAGGACAGGAACTCACACTCACTGTCATGGCAGCATGCTCCATGAGGGGACAGAAACATCACCTGGGAGACTCACTGCCAAATCACACTACACCCACCAGCAGGCCCTGTCACACACCCCCCTTACACAAGCACACACCCCCGGGGCAGGCAATGGATTTACCCACTCTCACAATGGACATGTGACACAACAAGATCAATCTATAGCCAAAGAAGCATCCAAGCCAAAAATCTACATGTCAAACACTCAGGAGAACATATCAATCTGTCCCCCGCAACATACCCATCCACAAGTGAACATTGAGGGGAATGCTAGGCACATACAACTACCTGGAGGAACTGTGCCAACTTGAATATGTATGAAACATGGATGTTGCATGAAACAACATTAACATCGTCTCTCTCTCACACACAGGGCAACCTCATGGATCTCCCCCCAACAATGGGGGGGAAGAATCACAGTCCCAGGCTCGGGAGGAACCTGATCCCACCGGCAGCGACGCCTCTCAACACTCTGCGGATGACCCCAACCCACCTGGACCCTCTGTTGTCCAAGCCCCTGCACCACCTTCTTCAGGTACATCTGTGCCAACCACCACCCCCATTCCTGCCACATCCCAGGAGACACCCAGGAGCCCTGCCCGCACTGAACAACTGAGCCAGTCTGACCTGGAGGGACAAGGTTCACCGGGCACCCAGGAGGAGGCAGACAACCCCGCAACTGCCATCCCTCAGGGGTCCTGTAGACCCGATGTGCCCACAACGGCAGGCCAGGCTCGTGTGGGCAGGGGTGGTGGGAGTGGAGGCAGGCGGAGGCGAGAACCTGACCAGCCAGCTGAAGGGACCGGTATGTCACACATACGCAACATCATGGATGCATACCGGCGTGACACCAGGGCCATCAGCCAGGTAGTGGAGACCCTCACAGAGATTAAGAACCAGCAGGCCGAGCAACACGCCAGTCAACAAGAACACCAAGGACGGATGGAGGCAAGACTGGCTGAGCTCCTGGCGGTGCAAACGGACATAAGCCGTTCACTCCGTCGGATCGCCGACAACATGGGCAACCCTCCCTGTGCCACCAGGCGAAGACCACCACCAACCACAAGGAGGGAGGACGAGGATTCGTCCGACGGAGCGTCCCAAACATCGTCAAGGCCTGCATCTGAGGGTCCCGCGAGGAAGGTGGGTCGTCCACGGAAAAGACCGTGAGAGGCAGCGGACCATCCACATCTCCCAGGTCACCTGGCCTGGCACCTGGCCTACATGCGCAACAGCATCACCTCATTCACTGACATTCTCTGCCACATGGACTTGCTGGTCACAGTCTGTCTTCCTGATGACATATGCTGGCTAGGGAAGCACGGTGATGTTCCTTGAGAGCCAGCGTTCCTGCCGTCCACTGTCTAAGAAGGGCCAGGGTCACTGCATGCCTCTATCTACCATGGAATGTGGCTAACTCCAATGATACATACATGACGTGCTGGACGGGGGCTACAAGGATGGGGAATGATGTGGTTGAGATGTTGTGCGGGAAGGGGCCTGATGGAGATCCCCAGGGGATGTTGCACATGAGCCGGGTGTTGTATCTGCTGATGATGGAAGTCCAAAACCTGAGGGGGGTTTGTCCCGTGTATAATACTGCGTTCTGCCTCTGTGTGCCAAGGCTTGCGTGTATGTCTATGAGCTTGCAGTGGTAGAAAGTTGCAAGGGATTGGCTCAGCCTTGCAAGGGTGGGGTGTCTTTTGGATGGAGAGCTGATGTCAGTGCACTCACGATGCTGATGAGCTCCTTGATGTCGTGCGGTTTTTTGGCCTCGGCCCCATCTGAAGGATCTCCAATTGTCCTTGCTGATGATATGGTGATGGCTATGTGTGCCGTTTTCCAGGGTTGTAAGGCCACTGATGGTTATTTGTGTTGCAAGCTGTGCACAAGAGTCCTGCTAGACATGTATGAGTCCAGTAGGTCTGCCTTGTCCCAGGTGGCTTAATTGTTGATGTGCGTCACAGGAAAGTCCGTCAATGTGGCTAGATTGTTGGATCAGTTGCTGATCCAGTGTGTGAGGTTGCAGGGTGTGGCGGTGGTGTTGGTTCCAGTGTCCCACACAGCATGGCTGTGTTGACTTACATCAAGCATCTTTGGGGGATTGGTAGCGGGGTGTGTGGCAGTGTGTTGCTCGTCGGAGACGTGGATGCTAATGTGGATGGACCAATGATGGATGCTGGTGTGGTTCTCATCCAGCCAGAAGTTCCTGGCCCACAGCCACATGTATCCTGTGGATGTGAGGGCGTGCGTGACGATGGAAGTGTTGATGGCTTTGCGGAATTGTGCATGTAGGCCTGGAGATCTGTAGATGAGTGTTACTCTGAGGGTTTGCAGGGGGTTTGTGCCAAACCGGATTTGTGACCCTGAGTGCGTACTTGGGAATAGATATCAATTCATCCTCCGGGATTGTTAGTGCCGTCCCTGCGGGTGCTCTTGTATCCGTCTGAGATGGCAATGAAGAAGTTGTGTGCTGAGGATGCTTTCATCCAGGTCACTGTCATGAAGGTGATGTGTGGGCCTGTTGTGTTGAGAAGGTAACAGAGTCCAATGGCATGCTGGTGGACGGAGCTGGTGTGGAGTAGGAGGGACATGACCTGGTTGGTGTGACAGGGCCTGGAAGGCGGGGCAGCGCTGTGTAGGCAGTTGGAGTTGCACACTCAGCATGCAAAGGTGTCTTGTGTGCACTTAGGGTATGCCTGAGAGCATGCGGTTGATTTTCGGTTGGACATTGCTTGGAGGGTGGCTGAAACATGAGACTGTTGTGTGATGTGTGTCATGCAAGGACATGAGGGTCGTGCAATGTGCACGTTGCATGCGCTGACGGTCCTGCCTTTGGCACTGCGTGGCCGTAACAGTGGCACAGACAAGCTGATGACAGCCTAATGAATGGGTGGAGGGAGGAAGGGAGGAGCATCTTGGAGGCGTGTGGGTTGCAGAATCCGGGAACTTGGTGGGCCCTTGCCGCAGGGGCCGCAGCAGAAGGCGGCATGTACTGGAAACTAGGCCGAAAGTAGCACACAAAGACAAGGATGTCAGAAAGGACAACTGCAACAGGCGTATGTAAAGGAAGGAGTGTCAGGTTACTCATGGCTCACCCAGAGAAAATGGATGAACAATCACCAAAGATGACTGACACAGGATCAGGAAACAGAAGGCCGAGCTACGCACAGGAGACACACCCTCAGCAGGCATTGACGGCCCGTTGGGGGGAGCAACCTGCCCAAATACATACACAACCATGGACTTCATGCACAATAGAGATTATAAGCCATGAAGAACTGCATGCATGTTGCCAAACTACACATACACTCATATGCACAATCTTTGACAACTATGCCAGAGATGACGCATGCAAAGTGGCAAGAGACCTGCATTGAAAGAGATGAGGCACTTTGGAGGATGAGGAACACCTTTATTACTCAGGCTCACACTAAGGGAAATGCATCAATATGAACAGACTCACAGGTCATTTGACTGAACATGTGGGACCTACGCTGGACACCCCCTTCACAACACTGATGTTGTAAATCCAAATGAACTGGTACACAAGTTAAGGGGATGAGCCAAACACCTCCTGCTGCACACGGAAAGGCTGCAATTCCCCATTGAGCCTGTTATGGGGATGTCCCACACTATGTCCACCCGTAACATCCCGTATGCTTCAGAGGGAAGTTTTACACACATTGATGCCTTCAACAGAATCCAAAAACCATTACAGATCACTGTCACGAAGGCTGACTATCAATTCATGGGAGTCATGCTACATGTTATGTGCCCCATGGTGAGTTGACATGTATGCATGGTAACACAACATGCACAGAAGCAGTCCCCACACATTCCAAACACGTACCACCCCCAAAATGCCTTGCTGCAATCCTTACCCAAAATGACATTTCCCTATGTCCGTGCATGGAACGCTGATTCATTACACGTTGCAATACTCATGAGGAATAGCAGGAGGACAACGATGACACAAGCAGACAACATGCGCAAGAACCTTGGAATGTCAGACACACAAGAAGTCAGCTAAAATATTTTTCTCCGCATACATGGTCATTTACTAAACAAGAACAATGTTGTCCCCATGCTAATTTAAAAGAAAGTGTCTCAGCTAAAATGTGTGGAATGACATCATCACTCGAATGACACATCAGAACACACATCTAAGTCACTTAGCATACAGTCAGATGGACACACACATTGCAACACATGCCACCCAAGGCTACAAGCATGCACACTCAGACCCAGTGACTCACCATTATGAGAAGAAGTTGCGTATGAGCTGACTCCGGATATCCTCCTCCTCCTCCTCCTCACTTGCCTCGTGACCAAGCCCTTCATCCTCCACGGGTGGATGATCCTGCTCATCCTGCTCCAGGATGAGTGTCACTGCCTTCTCCACTGCCATGTTGTGCAGCATGCAGAACATGAGGAAGATTTTGCAGACCTTCGCCAGTGCATATGGGAGGGACCCGCCTGTCTTGTGAAGGCACCGGAATCGGCTCTTCAGGAGGCCAAACGTCCTCTCAATCACTCGCCTGGTCTGCCCGTGTGAATTGTTGTACCGGTGATCTGCAGCTGATCTTGGGTTGCGGAGAGGCGTCATCAGCCATGGCATGTTGGGATAGCCAGAGTCCCCTACATGGAAACATCATGTAAATAAGTGGGTCAGGAGATGCCCTAAGAGCCAAAGATACCGCAACACACAGGACAAACAGAGTATACCCACCAACAAGACATGCTCATTCATTGTGCAGCCGCAGCATCATTTGTGGCACCCTGCTACGCCTCATGATGTAGGCATCGTGTGCTGACCCTGGAAAACGTGCACAGACATGGGAAATCAGCATGTTAGCAAGACACACCACAAGGGCATTTATAGAGTGGTAATGTTTACGGTTGCGATAGGCTACCTCCTGTGCCTGTGGTGGTACCAAAGCCACATGTGTCCCATCAATGGACCCAATGACATGAGGCATCCCTCCCAGGGCATAGAAATCACCCTTGACACCTGTCAACTTCTCAGGAGTCGGAAAATGGATGAATTCATCAAGGTGCTCCAACATGGCTGCCACAACATCACGCAGGACACGGCTGAACATTGTCTGTGACATGCCACCAACATCAGCTATGGTGGATTGAAACGTACCTGTGGCAAAAAAATGTAGGGCTGCCATCACCTTCCTCTTGGGGGTCAGCGCAGTAGGATACCTGTGTCGCGGTTGGAGGTGTGGTGCCAGCTTGGCGGTCAAGTCCTCAATCAACTGTTGAGTGAATCTGTAACGTCGGATGCAGGCACGTTCCCTCATGGCACCCAAGTCTGGCATTGGTCGGGGGACAGGCGCTGCCCTGCAGAAAATTGTATTGAATAACGAAGATTGAGAGCATAACAACATCAATGTCAATGAACAGAGCACATGCTCAACTGCTACTACACATCTGCTAAATACAGAGTCTGGTCTGTGCAATACATCCAGGACACGTATGCCAGCTTGGTGATACTCCTACGAAAAGCCAGATAAACCCGTTGATTGGCAAGTCTACATGACATGCCCTGAAACGAGCTGGGGGCCAGTCTGAGTGAACAGCAAGAGACATCACAGGAGTGACATACATCCACATAGCTGCATTTAAAGGATGTCATCTCATACAGACAGCTGACGGCAAGCTAAACGCACAGGTCACATGGAATGTCAAATGTACACATCAAACACATTGCGATGAAGGGGTACACATGAAAACAGAAAACACAGACATTGAGATGATGCAGATATGTCCTCATGTCAAAATATCATGTTCGATGCATACAGAACCTGCTTACGTGGGAATCCACATGTGGCATGGTGTGCGTAGATGTGTGCCATGCCCATCTCCACACAGACACATGTTGGATGCAGCAACAGCAGATGTAGTTGACGGAACACAAACAGCAAGCTCATGGGAACACATGACACACACATGACATAGTCACATCGGGGCACGCTGATCGTGAAATGTCAGTTGTTAGTGTCCCTGTCCCTGGCATCAGGGGACAGTTGCGGGTGGTGGTGACTGTGCCATACCAGTGATGCTGTGCTTGACATGTTTGTACTACAGGCACACATGTGCAAATTGTGAAGGGGAAGTGTGCCACATAGTGCCCCATCACACATGACATGTGTACACAGGTCATCACACATCAATTGTGCAACTACATGAGGAGACATGTGCAATATCACTGCCTGACACACCTAGGCCCTGCACATGAAAGTCTGCAATGACAATGACTTGATGTACAGCCTTGTGCGAGTCGGAGACCTTCTTTCCTTTCGAGTGCGCCTCCTCTCACCAGTGTAAGCGTGTGAAACGCACCGTACACACGCTCCGAGAGCGTGTGTACGGTCCGTATCACTATTGTAGTAGTGCCGTAGGAGTACGTATGGTACGGACCGTACACACGCTCTCAGAGCGTGTGTACGGTCCGTATCACTATTGTAGTGGTGCCGTAGGAGTACGCGTGGTACGGACCGTACACACGTCGTGTGTACGGTCCGTATCACTATTGTAGTGGTGCCGTAGGAGTAGGTGTGGTACGGACCGTACACACGCTCTGAGAGCGTGTGTACGGACCGTATCACTATAGTAGTGGTGCGGTAGGAGTACGCGTGGTACGGACTGTACACACGCTCTCAGAGCGTGTGTACGGTCCGTATCACTATAGTAGTGGTGCCGTAGGAGTATGCGTGGTACGGACCGTACACACGTCATGTGTACGGTCCGTATCACTATAGTAGGGGTCCCGTAGGAGTACGCGTGGTACGGACCGTACCCACACGCGTACTCCTACAGTACCACTACTATAGTGATACGCACCGTACCCAAGCTATGGATGTGTGAGTACGGTCCGTATCTCTATTTTAGTGGTGCCGTAGGAGTACGCGTGGTACGGACCGTACACACGCTCTCAGAGCGTGTGTACGGTCCGTATCACTATTGTAGTGGTGCCGTAGGAGTACGCGTGGTACAGACCGTACACACACGCGTACTCCTACGGCACCACTACTATAGTGATACGCACCGTACCCATGCTATGGATGTGTGAGTATGGTGCGTATCACTATTGTAGTGGTGCCGTACGTGTACGGGTACGTGTGAAACGCACCATACATGTTTTTTGGATTCAAAAATGACATAGGGGACAAGTATTAGGCCCAAAATGAATGCTGGTTGTCATGGATACAGAGATTTCAGTTGCAATGTGGCCATCAAGTGGCCTTGAAAAGTCAGTTGGCCCAAAAATTACAATGTTGCAAAGTGGTGTTTGCCTTGCTATGATGCTCAAAATTTGAACCATGCAAATTCGTGTCATTGGTGTATGTTTAAAGGGATTGGAGGAAACGTAGGATGCAAATGAGTCTGACCAATCACTCTGTACTCCTGTAAATGAAAGCCCCCAGCAAGACAGATATAAGTCAGCCAGAACCCATGAGAAGGCACTTGCCTGCACTACTTTCCTGTCAACCACACTGCTGCTCTCTGTGCATTCTCTGGCACCATGTCGCGGACTGTGGAGAGGGCCCAGCCATTCACACTTGAGGAGAATGAGGCATTGCTGAATGTCCTCCTCCCACAGTACCCCAGCCTGTATGGGAGACCAGGAGTGCAGGTGAGTACTGACTCCACTACCTTTGACTGTGCACCTTTTTTGTGACTGTCACTTCTGGCATTGTGTCCAGGTGTGACAGACATGCAGTGTGGTTTCGAGTGGGTCCCAGGGGGGGGTAAAGGCTTATGTCTCTCATGCAGAGCATGGTGCAGTTCCTGTGTGCACTCCTCACTTGCATTGTGCATGACACATTCAGCCTGGCAAATCCTTGGTGGCATTTTCTGGCTATTGTCCTGAGGTGATTCAGTGTTCTCCCCGGTGTGACAGGTGACTGTACCCACAGATGTGTATGAGTTGAGTGGAGCTGTGGTGAGAGTGTCCAAGTGATGTGTACGCCCTCCTGGACATTGATGTGTGTGAAGGTTCCTTGTCATGTGGGTGAGTGTCCATGTGAAGTGTTGCACCACAGCTGCATAGAGGAGGCAACAGCTCTACCCATCCGATGTGAGAAGTAAGCTGTGCTGTGTGTCTGACTTGCTGAGCCAGCCCAACACCTGTGACACCCCACAGGCAAGTGGCACATGTGCAGAGTGAGGTTTGTATCCACTGTTGCCAATGGCAGGTGATTGATCTGTACCTGTGTGTGTCTGTGTACTCTGCTGATGTTGCGTCAGTGGCCTGGGGCATGTAACTGCTTTGAGGTGCTGTCCATCAGCCTGGTGTTGCATGTGATGCACAGTGTGTGCCATGATCAGGGAGTGTGTCGCACCCCTCCTGCCACCTGTGTACTTTCAATGCCATGTAGTGCATTGGGGCTTCCACAGAGGCCAATGTCTATATAAGAAAGATGCTAATCCTTGGCAGCATCCTATGCCCTGTTCAACATATCAAAGATGTTCAAATGTGTGTCTCTATGACATGGAGCAGGTGTAGTGATGTTGTCTCACTTTGTCATCCTCACAGGTAACTGCCTACGAGAAGGGGGGGATCTGGAAGGAGATTGTCAGGGCCGTGAGAACGGCGGGGGGTCGCAGTCGGCGCCTAGCCCAAGTCAGAAAATGATGGCAGGACATCCGGTGCTGGACCCGGCAGATCGCCCGGGTCCAGCTGGGGCTCTCACCTCCACGCCCCCACGGCGGGCGCCGACGCCTGACCACCCACATGATGTGTGTCCTGGCAGTGGTCTTCCCTGACATGGATAGGCAATTACAGGAGAGACAGCAGCAAGGAGGGGGTAGGTACATATCTGTTTGTTGTATTGTGTGTCCCCAGCTTTTGGAAGTGCTCTGTAGCCTGGATACACTGCCAGGGTTTATATGTGCAGTGCATATTCTGTCCCCCAAAGTCAACCGGTGCTCTTATTCGTCCCTTCCCCTCCTTGACATGTGTCCCCTGGTCTGTGTGTAATCACAATTGCACATGGTCATCTAGGCTGCCAGTTAATCCAAGTGCACATTGCTTTCTGCATCATGTGGGAGGGTGGTCTGTGACATGTGTTGGTACCTTGCCTGTGCCCTGTCCTGTTCACTCTGTTGGGGGTCCATATTTGTTGGCACTGATGATGAGTCTCAACATGGGAGTGTGAGGTTTCAAATGAACACACTTGCAGCATGCATGTCAATGTTGTGGCCTCAGACATGATGTGCATGCTGGGAGATATGCATAGTGCCAGGACGGTTGCTCATGTTACAGTCAGATCATTCCAGGAACAAGGAGCAGTGTGCCCACTACAGTCCCCTGAGACACCCTTGCCTCGTAATCATGTGTGTCATCCAACACTGTGTCCATTCTCAGTGTGTTCAGCATATGTTTGCCTCTGTGGCATTGTTCCCTGGCCTCATTTGTATTTATCCAAAGTGTGCTACATGTGTCCACTGGACAGGGAGACCCCATTTGGCTTGTGCATACTCACACTGGGCAGTGCCTGTGTGTCTATTCACAACTATCTGTCGATGGTTGTTTGTCACAAATATGTGTTGGCAGCCTCACGAGGTGATCTGGAGTACATTTTGGAATTCTTGCAGCATATTTCTGTAAACCCTGATTAAGAGGTGTCACTTCTTGATCTCTCTCAATCACATTGTCTAAGGTATGGGGGATTTGTGCGGGCGAGGCCTACATAGACAAACCTTATGTCTCCTTGCCAGGTCTGACCTGTGTGTGATAATTGGCTGGACAGAGACTCAACGTGCAGTGACCCAGTGATGTTGTGCAGGGTTTAATGTTTGTGCTTTGCAGCATGTGTCAATTGTTTAAATACATGATTCCTGCTCATAGATTTTTGGCACCAGTGTGTGGTCCAGATGCTACGTAGTTTGGTGTTTGTGTGCTGACATCTGTGTGGACATTCTGGCTTGCCATGAGGGTGTCTCCTCAGTGCAGGTATGCCTTCTTACGACACAATTGCAGGCCCATTAGCTTATGCATTGTCCTGGGTTTGGACATGTGTGCCACTCCACATGACAGGCAGTGGGTCAGATGTGTTGCCAACTGTGTCATCAGGTAACGGATGGCCATGTGACAACTGACATAATTCAAGTTGTTAGTCAAAAGGTATTGTACCTTGGCACTCACAACACTTGTCAACAGGTCTTCATGTTTTAAATGCTTTAGTTTGATGTTTTGTTGTTGAGAACAATAATGTGCCTGCATGACAGATGTCTCCCAAGGAAGTGCACAACAAACCACCTTTACACTTTCAGGGAACAAGCTGGCACATTTTAAAAGGAGGCACTGTTCTAATGAGGCTGTTTTTCAGATTATACATACACATGTTCCCCCAGTGTTGTGGAATTTGGGTAAGTCCTTGGTAGTTGGTGATACCAACTTACGAGTGTCAAGTCATCAAGACCTCCGTGGGCCCATGTATATGTACTTTCTGCAACACCATTTCTTTCTAACAGTGGCTTCTTTAAAGAAGGCTGCCATCTTCTTCAATGACTGGGTAAATGTAGTTTTGTGTGCACCTCCTTGGGAGCCATCTTTTATGGAGGCACGTGTGTTCTGTTCACAAAATGGCCCATTCCCACATTCTGACCATGTTGATTGTGTAAAGTATTGTGATTCCCAAGGGACCAACATTTTTCCGTTTTGTTTTCCTAAGTAATTACAGGTCTCGGAGTGTGGGGACACCTTTGGTATTGAGGTGTGTTACTTTGCCTTGGGTGCACCACTACCGTTTCTTTCTGGGTAAACAAGAGGTGGCATGACTTCATTGTATTGCTGTGCTCACCTGTTCCCAGACACTAGCTCCTCAGTGTATTTCTCATTCAAGTTTTGGTCTGGTGTGTCCTATTTTTCCTTGTGTCCAAGTGGCATGGTGGGTCTAACAACTGGGGAGTACAGGGCTTACATATGTGCGGAGTAATCTAGCTGTTACTCATGATGCATTGCCTGATATGCACTGTGACCTATAGGTATTGTACTCATGTGTCAGATGTATACAGGTGACTGATGTTTTTCTGTATCTTCACCTTGCCCACAGCATCATCATTGGAAACCGAGGGAGACACCTGCACGGACCTGGATGAGGGACCCAGCACCAGTGCCACCAGTGCTGGCGAGTCCGTGGGAGCCAGTGGCACGGAGGGCGAGGGGAGTCAGTCGGAGGACCTGTCTGGTGGTGAATCCAACTACGACGCAGACGGGTCTGAGGCTGACCTCATCGAGGGGGCGGAGGCTTCTACAACACCTGGCAGCAGCCCAACATCTGTTCCCGCCTCCTCCATTCCCATCACCGCTCTCCCAGTTGCTCCGGTCCCTTCTGTCCGTGCAGGGCCCCACCATGTCTCCTTCGGGACAGGCACCGCACCCCTTGCCCCTGTCTCCCCTGCTGCCGTCAGTGCAGAGTCTGTGGACATACTGCAGCAGTTGCAGGTTGGGCAGGCAGCTGACTGTCCTCCATGGCGACACCACACTGCTGACACAGATGGTGTCGTTCATGGAGGGCATGTCAGCAACGATGTCTGAACAACGCAGGTTTCTGCGGTCCATGGACTCTTCCCTGACGGCAGCAGTGAGTCTTCTGCAGCGCTTCGTCCCCTCCGACCCCAGCCCCATCCACACTTCCTTCTCCCATACCTGTCCCATGCACACCCAGACATTCCCAAGCACGCACCCCACCAGACATAGGCAGCACACCACTAAGTAAGGGCAAGCGCACACCTCCTGGCATGCACACTCAGGGGGATGTAGGTACACCCACTGGGTCTGGGGCAAAAAGACATTCACACAGCCACAGTCTGAGTCCGCAGGCCTCACAACCCAGTCCCTCCAAAAGCACTCCCCTTGGCTCCCCTGCCAAACTGTCACCCAAAGAGCTCTACATGGGTGGGCTGGCCCTCACCCCCACTGTGAAACCACCCTGTAAGCGGGCAAGGAAGTCCCCGGGCAGGGTAGTTGAGTCCCCCCCCTGTCCACCCCCTCCCCAATAGCGCTGCACCCCATCCCTCGGCCACTCCGTTGGCCCTGGTGTCTTCTGGTGCAGGGGTTATCCAGGACGCCCTGGCAGCAGTGTGCAGCGCCGAGCTCGCCTCCACCTTTGGCGCTGCCCCACCCCCTGTGGTGGAGACGTCCCTGCACCCACCACACCTACCCTTCCCCCTCCTGTCCCTGCGGTGCCTGGTCCTTCCCCACATGATACCCCCCCCCCCCCCGGTCGACGAACCTGAGGGTTCCACTGTGCAGGCAAGCTAGGGGAGACGCGTGCCCATGTCCCCCCCCCAAGGACTTCTATTATGGACTGGCCATTGGCCTTTGTATATAGTGTGATTTAAAACTGTGTTTTTTATGCTGAATAAAGCATTATTTTTTTTACTTTGAACACTATTGCATTTCAGGTATTGATGTTGGTGCTGAGGGTTCAGGAGTTGGTGTTGTGGTAATGTGTTATGGTTCTGAGAAATGTTCTAGTCAGTCTGATGGTCATGAGGTGGACCATGGTATCTGCGTGCCATCACAAGGTCTCTGCAAAGAATCATTGGTAGTGTGTGTTATTTTGGTTTTGAGACATTGTCCCAAGGAGTGTTCCTTCCTCTGTGGCACCTGACATCTTCCCTGCAAAGAGTTGCACAATTGTTGTGCTGACCTGTGTCTACATTTCCTTTGTTGGTGACGGATCCCTTCAACTATGGCCATGCCTGCTCAGCAATGTCTCCGGCTGCATCGTCTGTGCCATCCTGCTAGTCACTGTACTTGTGTATTGAGTATGTTGAAATGCCTTCATGGAGAAATTCTCCCTTTTCAGCACTATGCATGTGTGTACTGCCGGCCTAGCACACATATGGTACTTGTTCTGCAGGGTATCTGGGCACCTGACTCACAATTGTGGGCATTGTCCAAAGTTATGTTATGTTATGTTAGCCGAATTTGTATAGCGCACAGCTGCCCCAGCAAAGGGGCGTCCAGGAGTTAGGGATGCGTACATACACCCATGGAGTTGTGGTCATCTGATAATGATGTACACCCCCCCATGTCTCTGTCCACTGATGGGAGTCCTCTGCACCCACCCCCATGTCTCTGTCCACTGCTGGGAGTCCTCTGCACCCACCCCCATGTCTCTGTCCACTGCTGGGAGTCGTCTGCACCCACCCCCATGTCTCTGTCCACTGCTGGGAGTCCTCTGCACCCATCCATATATGTCTGTCCACTGCTGGGAGTCCTCTGCACCCACCCCTGACATGTCTGTCCACTGCTGGGAGTCCTCTGCACCCACCCATATATGTCTGTCAACTGCTGGGAGTCATATACACCCACCCCTGACATGTCTGTCCACTGCTGGTAGTGATATGCACCCACCCCCATGTCTCTGTCCACTGCTGGGAGTCCTCTGCACCCAACCATATATGTCTGTCCACTGCTGGCAGTCATATACACCCACCCCTGACATGTCTGTCCACTGCTGGTAGGGATATGTACCCACCCCCATGTCTCTGTCCACTGCTGGGAGTCCTCTGCATCCACCCCCATGTCTCTGTCCACTGCTGATAGGGATATGTACCCACCACCATGTCTCTGTCCACTGCTGGGAGTCCTCTGCACCCACCCCTCACATGTCTCTCCACTGCTGGGAATCCTATGCAGCCACCCACCCCCTTGGTGCAGTACACTACTGTCCTGGGCCTACACACACACACCAATATAAACGTAATATGCTGCACCAGCCCGTAGGCCGACATTCGTGGCGTGTGTACGCCTTGTAACCCAAATGTACTGGTGCCGTAGGGGTACGTGTGATACGGACCGTACCCCTACGGCACCACTACAATAGTGATACGGACCGTATACACGCTCTGAGAGCGTGTGTACGGTCCGTACCACGCGTACTCCTACGGCACCACTACAATAGTGATACGGACCGTACACATGCTCTGAGAGCGTGTGTACGGTCCGTACCACGCATACCCCTACGGCACCACTACAATAGTGATACGGACCGTACACACGCTCGGAGAGCGTGTGTACGATCCGTACCATGCGTACCCCCACGGCACCACTACTATAGTGCTATGGATGTGTGAGTACAGTGCATATCACTATTGTAGTGTTGCCGTAGGGGTACGCGTACACGTCCACTTCCATTGTTGCGGGACGCAGGGATTGGTGGACACGCCCTCCGGAGTGACCAGACCCTGGAGGTAATGTATGTCTTCACTATTGTAGGTTTTTATTTGCGTAGGGGGTATGTTTCCTGCCCCTCACCCCCCCCTTGGCCCCTGGGTGTTCTCACCTTCTGCGGCGTGTGCGTCGGGTGCGGTGCACCAGGTCGTAGACTAAGAGGGCCGGGATGACACGTAGGATGGGGTCCATAGCAGTCCGTCGCATACCGGGGCTCCGTTTTCGCGTCGGACTCTGTTTTCCGGCATTTTTTGGCTGCCGTAAAAAAATAGCTGTGCGGAGTGACGTAGGGACGAATCGTACTTGCTGGTCCGTAAAACGCTGCCTGACTCCGTACGGACGTCGCGTACGCGCTGTCCAGGATCAGAATCGTAGGTAAATTTTAGCCGTACGGTGTTTTGTATGAATCGTACGGAAATGAAATTTCTGTACGAATCGTACTTGCTGGATTGTACGGTGGATTTCCTGGGTACGAGTCGTACGGAGAATACGCTCCGTACGACGATTCATACCCGGGTTTTACAGGATTGGAATCGGCACCTATGTATTTATTATTTATTTATTTTTATAGTTTTTAAAAAATTTGGGGGTTTTTATTTTTGAACTGACTAGAGTGTGAATAGTAAATGTTATCCCTCTGCTATCCAACACTTTCCCTACTGTTGCACTCACTGGAGTGGGAATAGTAATTTTTACCCCTCCGCTATCTAACACTTTCCCTACTGTTGCACTCTGTTCAAGTGGAAATGAAGGAATTAAGCGAAGTGTCAGCTCCAACAAGGTAAGTTTATTTGTGGTCTCCGCGAGATGGGGATCCCAGTCGGCTGCCTCCAGCAACCGCCTGTTCTGCTTGGGTTTTCGGATCAGATAGAACCCGCTCGTCAGAGCCTCACTAACCCAGCCAGAACGTTACCCCCTCCCTAGGGCCTGTTTACAATAGTGCAACCACATATATCTACCACCTAAGGACAGGGAATTCCTACTATACATACCAAGACCTCTTATAATCGGCGGCCTCGCGATCCCATACGGATCCAGACCTCTCTGCCCATACGACAGTATCATAAGTGGCGGCCTCGCGATCCCATACGAATCCAGACCTCTCTGCCCATACGACAGTATCACAAGTGGCGGCCTCGCGATCCCATACGAATCCAGACCTCTCTACCCAGACGGCAGTCTCAGCACAATCGGCGGCCTCGCGATCCCATACGAATCCAGACCTCTCTGCCCATACGACAGTATCACAAGTGGCGGCCTCGCGATCCCATACGAATCCAGACCTCTCTACCCAGACGGCAGTCTCAGCACAAGTGGCGGCCTCGCGATCCCATACGAATCCAGACCTCTCTGCCCATACGACAGTATCACAAGTGGCGGCCTCGCGATCCCATACGAATCCAGACCTCTCTACCCAGACGGCAGTCTCAGCACAATCGGCGGCCTCGCGATCCCATACGAATCCAGACCTCTCTGCCCATACGACAGTATCACAAGTGGCGGCCTCGCGATCCCATACGAATCCAGACCTCTCTACCCAGACGGCAGTCTCAGCACAAGTGGCGGCCTCGCGATCCCATACGAATCCAGACCTCTCTGCCCATACGACAGTATCACAAGTGGCGGCCTCGCGATCCCATACGAATCCAGACCTCTCTGCCCATACGACAGTATCACAAGTGGCGGCCTCGCGATTCCATACGAATCCAGACCTCTCTACCCAGACGGCAGTCTCATACGAAGTTCATCTTATGATCACCATAACATACAAAAAGGGAATCAGTCTCACTATTCATCAGATCACACAAGGACTGCCAGTTCGAGCATAGCCTGTTCTCCGGTTCGAGGGGCTCCTCTTTCCCTTATTCAGTTACCACTTACCTGATCAGGGTTAACATCTGTTCATGTAGCCGCAGCTGACTAGAAGAATAGGCTACCCTCTCATACAAGAACACGCAGCACATGTTGGTTCACTACAAACTGGGTACTTTATTACTCATTACATACGCAACCACATAACATTACAATATAACACATAACCTGCAAAGAAAAGTGAAAGATTAAGTTGTACACTCTAATAAGAAAGGGTCGACATCACCTTAGTAGTGTGTAGCCTGCACTCAGTGGTCATCTAGGTTCCCTTCTCGTCTGTGCCTCGGCTCGCCTGGAAGTCAAACCTCCGCAGTCACGGATACATATCTGCACCACTATGCGCTGTTCTCTTCACCCTTCTCCGAGTCACTGGGACCTCTTCCTTATCGGCTACTCTCTCCTCTCTGGCTATTCTGCTAGGAGAGTATCTGTCTCTCGGTTCTTCTCCGCCTTCAAGATGGCGTCTGTCTTCCCTGGAATAAGTAATAGCTTTACTGCTAACGGCTAGATGCCGCCTACGGACTGAACTAGTAACTACCTCAGACTTTCACTAATGTAGAGGTGCGTTTCCTCATGGAAAATTCCGGCCCGTAACCTGCCGCCCACCAAATTCTTGTACCTCCCCGTACCAAGGACACGTTCCCAGCCGGCCGGCCTGATGTAGTGTCTTCGGCATGAAGAAAAATACAATCCTTCGATAAGGGCCGGCCTGAACCGGTTCTCTCCAAGCGAATAACACCTCATAACTAAAACATTACATTTGACCTAGAAGCATCCCAAGCTGCCGGAGCAGAAAGAAAGATGGAGTCTCTCCCGTTTGAGGCCTACCAGGCCTGAATTCAGCACGGCTCCATGAAATACCCTCACTACAGGACAGGTTATCCCTAATACTAACGAATCTATCCCCTAGGCTATGTGTGCAAGCCCTGATCTATGTGGAAGAACACAGAATCATGTCGAAGTGCCTAGTAAATAGGCTCCATTCACTACTCTAACCCTTAGACTTGAATGGTAAGAGACTGAAGTCACATTCGATCATCTTTTCCTCACAAGAAGGCCGGGAAAATCGAGCAGAACATTTCACCCTTGACTTCAGTCTATTATACATTCATTAAACAGAACTAATATCTGCGGAAGAATAATATGAAACAAGACTAACTGATCTATGTCTAGTACCAGGTGTGCAGAATTGAAATAGTGAAGGAATACACTGAATAAAGCAACAGATAGAAATCAAAATGCCGATAGTAATCAGAATACCTCCTAATATCTGACGTAACATATGCAAATCAGGTAACCAATTAAAGAGCCAGTCAAACCAGCCCTGGTCAATGTGTTTTCTAACTTCTTCTGTCAAGTCATGTAGTTTATCAATGTGAGCTTGAATGGATTTTGTATGATCCGACAAGTTAAAACAACAAAGACCCTCAAAATCAGAACAATCGTGTCCATGTTTAAGCAAAAGATAATCAATGGCCGCTCTATTTTGCAAGATAGCTCTACGTTCACCCTGGGCGTCTAATAGCATGTCAGACAGGACTGTAGAAGTTTGATTAATGGATTTTACCATCCAGCAGGCCATTTTCCCAATAGATTTGGCATTATAAACTGCCAAAGCAGGAACACCAACAATTGAAATAGCCAGGCTAAGGTATTCAGACTTGGAATATAAATGTAAAGATGAGTCACAATCCTCCTGTAACCTCACTGTATCTCGAATCACACGAGAGTTGGCATTCGGATGTGATGAAAACATCAACAAGCTCAGTCTAGTAATGGCACAAGGGCCTCCAGAAATATTTGCGGGGATATATGGCCAGGAAATATTACCACATGAGAAAAGCCATCCGGCAGGTAGTAACATCGTGCGATAATGACTGGGGGTAACTACCAAACTCTGCAAGTCATGTTATTCTGAACAGAAGTACATGTTTTCGGTGTCCTTTGAAGGCACAAAGTTCGTTCATGAGCGGTGAATGAAGTGGCACCTTTCAATCTTAAACGCATACATTCAGAAATCGCACTAGGATCACAAGTAAGGAAAAAAACACAAATCACCCTGTGTGATATTATAGGTAACTATTTGGGACTGGATGGGGGGTATCGGGTCTGACAGTACAGTACACAAGGGGCAATACTCATGGGCAGCAAAATCGCCCAGAAGAACATTGGGGCGAGCATTCGATATATTAAAAATATGAGTCAAAGTCTCCAATGAAGCAGGGACAGCAACTAAACAAGTCGCTAGAATGTCAGACACCGATCTCATCGGTGTCAAGCAGAAATGAGGGGCTTTAGTCACTTGTTTGGCTAATGTAATCCAAAAGTTCGACGACGAATCCCACGCAGCGAAGGAACGCGACACTCGGGTTCTCAACTCAGCCCGGGTTGATGGGATCCCTCCTCTCTCGTCGTACCAGCCCAAAAGGAGTCCAACGCCGACACATCCTGCAGCAACAGTCCAAAGAATGATCTGAAAGAGAATCAAATACAGGCATTATTCATTCTCGTAAGTAACATTTGTCAGCCGGGACTGCTTCCCAGCTATCTTTCCCTGGTCTCATAACTAAAATGGTGTTGTCTTGACCGGTTGCAATGACTTCTGCTTGTTCAGGGGGATTCTTAGGCGACTGCACCCAAACTCTGGCCCCAGGATTATCTGTGGAGCCAAAACCTTTCTGGCCTCGTACAGTTAGCAACGTTGGGGCAGTGCCTTTTGTGATCTCACCACTGAAAACAGGCATTATTAGCAATTGAGCCACTCGGTCAGTTTGATGTATCAGTAAGTCAACCTCACTGCTATTTAGCAGGAGCACCTTAATCTCTCCCTGATAATCACTATCAATGATTCCTCCAAGCACCTGAATGCCTTTTACAGCCAGCCCCGATCTAGGGGCGATTAATCCGAAATTCCCAGTTGGTATATGAACACCAACACCAGTTTCAATGATGACTCGATCCTTACTTTTTATAACGGTGTCATCCATGGCATGCAAGTCTAAACCTGCCGACCCTGGGGTCGCTCTACATGGAGCCAAAGCTCCGGGAGTAATTTCCCAGTACATCACAGTCTCTCTGATTTCATTGGGCTTAGCATCAACATTCGGAGGAAACAAACGCATAAGTGGGGATTCAGCCTTTAGAAAAGGACGGTTATTCAAAATCAATAATGCTTGAGGCAAAAAGTCTCGCCAATTCTTATACTTGTCATCTGTTAATTTACGTAACTGGTCTTTCAGCAGGCCATTCAACCTCTCCACAAGACCCGAGGCCTGTGGATAATATGGTATATGAAACACCCATTCAATATTGTTTTCCACACAGAATTCCTGTACCAATCTTCCACGAAAATGGGATGCATTATCAGATTGAATTTGGAATGGCACACCATAATACATCATAATCAATTCCAATGTTTTAATAGTATTCAATTGGGTAGCTTGCTTACAGGAAAGGCCCACCAACGGGCCACTGTATGTATCAACAATAGTGCAAACATATTGACAATTCCTATTCATAGGAAGTGGACCGATGTAATCAATCTGCCAAATTTGAGCGGGCAATTTCCCGCGATGTAAATGACCTTTAACAGTTTGGGGCACTTTGCGCTGCCTGATATGCTGACAAATGGGACAATGTAGAATAACATTTTTGATTAAATCTAGGGGAATATAAATTCCTCGATCAGCAGCCCACCTGCTAGTGGCTTTCTCTCCAAAGTGTCCTGCTTTCTGGTGGGCCCATTTCGCCAATCCCGCAATATCAGAATCTTGCCTGTCCACCACTGCCTCAGCAATTTTAGATTTCTCATCTGCAATGTTATGAAAGAATTTGTCAAGAGAGTCTATCGGGGTATGAGCATCCACATGGAAGATTGTAACAGTACTCTGTGGGAGCATTTCCCAAATCTCCTGCCATAATTCTTTTCCCCACAGTTCTTTTGAATGGATTTTCCAACTATGGGAATGCCAAGTCGGTAACCAAACTGCCAGTCCATTGGCAGTAGACCAAGAATCGGTGAAAATATGACATGTGCCAGGTAACTCTTGTTTCAGAACTTGATAAACAGCATAGAGTTCAGCAAATTGACTGCTCTTACCCTCACCAGTTGTGCTCAGCAATTTTTGTGTGATCGGATTATAGGAGACCGCCTTCCAATGCCGTTTCGTCCCTATGAACCTTGCTGAACCATCCGTAAACCAGACATGGTTTCTGTCCTCTGCAGACAAATCATCAAAAGGTCTACCCCACTGAACAGGAGACTCCTGTACTAAAGGTACGGAACATTCACTCTCAGTCTCAGTCGATGGCGCCCGTGCCACCTGCTCATGCAAAGATGCAACTCCTTTTTGTCCCACACGTGCCCTGTCTTGTATATACCATTTCCATTTAATCACACTCGCCTCTTGAGCGTGTCCAATTCGGTGAGTTTTCGGCGAACTCATAACCCACTGCATGATAGGAATTTCAGGTCGCAAAACTATATCATGTCCCAAAGTCAATTGCTCGGTATCCACCAGAGCCCAATAACATGCAAGTAACTGTTTCTCAAAAGGTGTATAACGCTCACCAGCATCAGGTAACTTTTTGGTCCAGAAACCTAACGGTACTCTACTCTTGCCTTGTTTCTGCCACAAACTCCAATTCGCATAAAGGCCTTGTACAGACACATTCAAATCCACATCACCATCACATACAGGCCATAAATCCAGAGCATGCTGAATTGCTTCTTTTGCCAGACTGAACGCATCTTGCTGTGGTTTATCCCATTCAAATGCATTCTTTTTACGAGTGACACGGTAAAAAGGGGCCAATATTTGACTCAAATGAGGAATATGCTGGCGCCAAAAACCAAACAAACCAATGAAGCTTTGGGCTTCTTTCCTGTTCCTCGGAACTGCAAAATCAAGAATTTTCTGTTTAACCTGAGGGATCACTTCTCGGTGCCCCTCATGCCAATTAATACCCAAAAATTTCACAGCCTGGGACGGACCTTGTAATTTATCCGGGTTGATTTCCCAACCTTTCTCACGCAGGCACTCAATGACTCTGTCCAATTGGGTCTGAACTTCCTCTTGTGTTTCACCTTGGATCAAAATATCATCAATATAGTGACATATCTGAATTCGCGGATGAACCGGTACCTCAGCCAAATGCTCTGCCACCAGCCGGTGACATATCGTAGGACTATGCACATAGCCCTGGGGAAGACTTCTAAACGTCATCTGACGCCCGTTCCACGTAAAACTGAATTGTTCCTGACCCTCAGGGGCAATCGGAATCGAAAAGAAAGCATTAGCAATATCAATGGACGCATACCATGTACCTGGATGTTTTTGGATTCTTTCAATTAGGGTAATAACATCCGGTACTGCAACAGTCAAAGGGGGTGTGTGTCTATTCAATTCTCGATAATCAACAGTCATGCGCCAAGAATTATCACTCTTACGTACAGGCCAAACAGGATTATTCCAAGCAGAAGTAACTGGGGTTATAACTCCTGCATCCACCAACTCCTGAATTGTGGAAATGTGGATTTTCCTGATCAGTTATGTCCCCTATCTTGGACCCCAACGATTCTATGTGCATGTCACAAGTACATGTGTGTTCCCTCCAGTTCCAGTTTCCAAGACGCAAACATATGTGTGTCTACCGTCGACATGTTCTCTGTCAGATCCGCCATCAATGGGCTGGATATTCAATTCCTAAGTATGAAAAGCCACCGACTTTATATGGCTAAGGTACTCCATTTTTACAGTTCAGGCAAGTAGGCCCGATTCTTTCCTCAAAGCCTTTCCCTGCTCTCTGTCTCTGACAGTTTCAGCTTGAGCTCGCATCTGTATCCATGAACTTTGTCCTACTCCCTGTGCAGCTAACGGTGCCTGCCTCGGCCAGTTTTCGCCTGCCTGCCAAGAAGCTGTATTTCACCTTCGAATTATCTAGTTTGCTCTTCAGCCGATGCATTCCTGTCTAGTGATTTAGGTAAACATTTCCTTTAGCTCACAGGCAAAGGACTCAGCCTTTCCGTCCTCCTGCAAGTGATTCATAGCCCTGTTGCCATGGAAAGTTTTCTGCCCCTCGCTTCTCATATAGACACTTAGACGCTTGTACACGCACATACAGTTAGTATAGAATAGATTCTGTCCGAGAGTCCTTCCTTGTGGATAACATAGTTCTCTAAACATAGGATGTTAGATATGATTTGGGATTAGGTTGACATGACCCCCTAGACTTCTCGTCTCCACATGTAGAGCTAAATGTCAAGTCCCCTTCACCCCCTAGTTGCACGTCAATCACACGTCATGCTGCTGCGCACGCATCCATGTTAAGTATTATCGTATAGATCCACCTATGTAAGATAATGAGAGCCAATCATGTTTCTTTTTGCTCCTTATTACGCCTAGTTTCAATTACGTATCACTATGTTAATTTATCTTATCAATTGTTACGCCTTTCTGCACTTGTTTCATTGTAAATGTATGACCTATAAAAGTTACTTCTTGTCAATAAAGTATTGTACTTCACTTCCTGAACCCTCGTGGTGACGGAACCTGAAGGCCGCGACTCGAGTCGGCCATTTTGAATGGAATAAAGCCCATTTAGAAAACCTCTTATACCACGGATTCTGCCTCTTGTTATTCTGAGCTATTTTACTTTATTTTAAGGATTCCGTATGAAATTCAGTTTCGGTAAAAAGAATATTTACCACATAATGGCGCCCGAATAGGGACACTTTCTCATCTCACGCGCCGGCGGTGCGTTGCAGGCCCGGTCTCCTGCCACAGCTGGACGGACCATAAACGCGTACCAGCAGGATTTCCTGTAAGCTCCCTCCGGTCAAGCGGGGGCGACTGAGGCTGCGATCAACCCAGACGAGGCGGTGAGAAGTGCGAAGTATCCCGACCAGAGCCTAGCTGAGAGAGCAAGATCCGAGGTATACAGAAGCCCACCAGGTTTTTTCGAAATCCCGATGTCCAGAGGGTCCGCTATCCGCAGTCATCGAGTCCTGTCCATTCTCGGAGGCCTTCCGTTTCAAGGAGCTACTCGGTGAGTACCATCGCCGAGGAGGCGTGTTGACGCGCACATAGGTTGTGCCGGTCAAGACGGATTTGGGTACACAAATCCGGTCTGCACTGTTTAGCAGTGTATATGTACTGTTTAGCAGTATATCAAGTATTCCGAAGTATTCAGTTATTGTCAAGAATTCAGCGTGGTGATTAGTTAGGCAGACTGTCATCATTGTCGGTTATTGTTAAAATGATTAATGTTCAATGTTTAAAGTGTTCAAATGTCTTGCATATTGTGGTATGAAAGATTGTTCTTTGTTCACTGTTCATTATTGTGTTTTTCATATTAAGTGAATTCAAGAGTAAGTATCAGATCAGTTGTCAATATGCCGCTCTTCTCGAAGTTAAGACAGATTACTACCAGAAAAGGGGTGCTTGAAGAAGCAGTTCCTATTCCTCCTAGGGACACTCCAGGGCATTTTATGTACCACAAGCATGGCTTAGATGCCATATTGTTTCTTGATCTATGGGTAGATTATACCAAGGGATTGCCGGAAAGTCAAAGGTGGCCCGCAGCGGGAACCTGGGATGCAGAGTGCATCATGAAAGTGGAGGAAGAGTTATGGAAAAGAAAGGTCAGACAGTCACAGAAAGACGCTGTTGAGTTATGGCGTAAAGAATCTCATAGACGTACAGAAAAAGCACGTAGACAAGAAGAGAGGAGTAAAGAAAGTTCAAATAAAGTTCAAGAAAATCTATTAATTGAGGAAGGTATCCGAGTGAAGTCAGAACAAGTAAATAGACAAAGAAATGCTCTTATGAATGGTATGTATCCCCTTCTAGCCGAAGGACTACCAAAAGCTGTTCCAGGGATGCCAAAAGACTTGCCACCCCCGTTATTTCCAATTAAGGTACATCAAAAAGGGCATCCCAGAACCGCAGAAGATGTTTTTCTTTCCTCATATCTAGACGACACAGCTCCCGAGTATACTAACGCCACACTACATAGACCGTCTGGCGGAGGGGTTCAACGTCAGGATCAGGTATCCGACCCCGTGCAACAGCAAGTCCCGATACAAGCTTCGGCAAGCACATCTGTCCCCGCAGTCGATTCTACAGTGGTATCGACACCCATAGTTGCTGTGTCACGTTCAACGAACCCATTCACACCCGATGCCCCAGATGGGGCCACGGGAGGTGCTAGCAATACCTTTACACCACCCAGAATAAATAAACTTGTCTTTCAAGAATCAGCGCATTCACGTACACCTAAATTCGTAAGTGAACGTACGCTTAAGGAACTCCTTGTAAATTGTAGATATGACCCGGTGGTTGGTAAAGAGGACGAAATGGTCCTGGCATCATTACGCATCAGGCGAGCCGCAGAGTATTTAGCAAGGTTACCAGGAATGACTACGCATCTAGATAACATATACCATTTTGTTCAAACAGGACGAGATCCAGGATGTATTAACAGAGCTATGGAATTCCAGAAAGTAGAGATACAGGGGGAACTGTTACGTTTCCTCATAAACTGTGTGATCAGAAATCAAGACCGTCCGGGGGTAGACCCGAATGCAATGCTTATTCTTACAAGATGGAGCCAGAATATATCAGAAGGGAGACACGATAAGCAAAATTGTATAATAGCCATGTGCCGAAAAATCCGTAGAGAAATAGAGCGTATTCATGAAGAAAGATTGGGAACAGACGAGTTCGAGCAAGATGAAGTGTCCGAATCAGGGAATTCCGCAAGACAGTCAGAGACCATAGCCTATGTAGGCAGAGGAAGATCCTGTGATAATGCTAGATGTTTTTCTGATCCCATACACTCTGTATGCCCAAATAATAGCAGAACGTATCCGACGCCTGTAATAAATCTGAAGTCTCCTGAACATTTGTTTCAAGCCGCAGATAAAATACTACGAGAACGAAGGGGTTACCACCTCCTCGATTCCATGGATGAGCAAGAATTAGCCAGATCAGCTGTTCACTGGATTGACAGTCCTGAAAAATACGGTGATGAGACCGTAGCACACACGTTTTTTAATCTCAGTGCAGATGAACAACGTTTAGCTGGAATCTATATGATTCAGCAACTCCTTATATTATATAAGAGCCAACATGCTGACCCTGGTCCTTTACCTGATATATTAACGGAACTACTCACGAACAGATGGAGAGGTTCTAGTAACAAGCTAATTAAAGAGATATTAGTGTCACGTAAACAGTATGTCCTTTTTGTAAATCCGGATTCTCTCTCGCTGCCCCACAGAGAAAGAACGCCGTACTATATGGATAGACAAAATCCTTTACGAGAAGTGCACCCAATAAAAGGCGAAGACAATGAGTTTCACCGTGTATTTGTTTACACACCCATATCAAAAATGGAATTATTAGAAATGAAGAAAGTAGTACCTAGTCATGACAAAGACCCAGCGGGTTTCCACCGAGAAATTAAAGACATGTTACTAATGGGAGAGTACACCTTTCCTGATATTATGACGATATTAAAGGTGCTTTTGCCTGCTGGCATCTATGAAAAACTGAAAGAAAAAGAGTGGGAAGTGGGAGACCAAAAGATAGACTGGACAGCATTAGCAGAGGAAGAAAGGGCCCGAACTGCAGGTTCAGGGCTCGGGGATAAAGTTAAACTGTTACCAGGTTTACTAGTACAGGTACTGCCACGTCTATTAACTACAAAAAAGGAAGATTGGGGTGCAATCACAGCCTGCAAACAAAAGCAAGATGAAGACACAAGCGATTATTATGCTCGATTTGAAAAATGTTTTGGTATAAACAGTGGTATAAAAGCAAGTAGTGACTCATATCCACATTTATTTGTGACAAAATTAGTGGAAAATGCATTGCCTCCAGTGAAGAATAGAATATTGAAATTCGAGAGTACCTGGCAAAGTAACACTCCGTCACAAATGCTACAAATGTTACAGTATCATCACAATAGAATTAGGGATGAACAAGAACACGAGCATAGACGCATGAAGGATACAAAAATGAAAATGCTAGTTTCTCAGACAGTACCAGCAGAGGGTCACAAAAAGGGTGTGACACATTCTGGTGATTCTGCAGCTCCTGTAAAAGGAACCTGCAATTACTGTAAGCAACTAGGCCATTATGTACACGATTGTCCAGTCCTGAAACGTAATATAGCTACAGGTATTGCAAAAGAGAGACCACGATTAGTTAGGCAAGATCAGAATGAACAAGGAGCTATGCAGCATGGACAGTCCATGCCAGTTCAGCAACAGTCCATGCCAGTTCAGCAACAGTCCATGCCAGCCTCACAGCAGCCCATACAGTTTGTGCCAGCTGCACCACCGTTGCCTGCTACTGCCACACAAACCACAACACGACAAATGTATCAGACTGCACAATATGAATATCCTGAGTATCAGCGTTACGCATGAACAAGCCTAGAGAGGGAAGTTGACTTACCGCTCATCGAGATTCCTGTAGATCAAGAAGGACCGTATGTACATAGTGAATTGTTAGGTCAAGATAGAAAATTCTTACTCGATACAGGGGCAAGTCGAACAACTATAAAACGTAGTGAAGTTCCAGGGGCACCCCTCTCAGGCTCTCAAAATGTTTCCCTTGGTTTTTCAGGAAAACCTATTGTTAATGAAGTATCACAGCCTCTCCCACTTACGATAGGACCTTTGACACGAACTACAGATTTATTGCTTACTAAATCATGCCCAGAAAATCTGTTAGGAATTAAAACTCTGAAAGCACTAGGAGCCATAATATGTTGTTCTCCGGAAGGAGTAAGGTTGTTTCTACGTGATTTTAAAGGTCACTATGTGTCTAGGGACATGGATCCCCGACTACAGACTTTACCAGTACATCTATGGGCACAAGGCCCTACGGATGTTGGCTGCATGAACATTACACCATACCGAGTCACATTGAAAGCAGGAGTGGTACTACCACGAATGCGACAATACAAGTTACCACATGATGCTGTAGTGGCTTTGCTGAAAATCATTGATGAGCTAATTGCCCAGGGAGTAGTTGTAGAAACAGACTCCAATGTATGTAATTCACCGATAATTCCGATTCTTAAACGAACTGATCCTACTGCCCCACCAGTATACCGATTGGTTATTGATTTGCGTGAACTAAACAAGTGCATTGTACCACAATTTCCTGTGGTCCCTGATATATCATCATTATTGACAGCAATTGATTCCGAAGCAACATTCTTTACTGTAATTGATCTCAAGAATGCCTTTTTCAGCGTCCCAATAGATCCGGAAAGCCAATATTTGTTCGGATTCAGTTTAAATGGGCGCAGCTTTAAATTCTCACGCGCTCCCCAAGGATTCACAGAAAGCCCCAGCATCTACAGCCAAGCACTGAAACGAGAACTTGACAGTATCCACATGCCAGTCAATACTGCACTGCTTCAATATGTTGATGATCTGCTGATCACCGCGAGAAGCGAACCTGAATGTGAAAAGGCTTCTCTGACAGTTTTACATTTTCTAGCCGACAAGGGGCACAAGGTGTCTCCTTCTAAGCTGCAATTCTGTGTCCAGCGAGTTATTTATCTTGGTCACTCGCTGTCCAAGGAGGGAAGGCAGCTTACACCCGACCGCATTCAGTTAATTGCTAACATGTCAATACCCCAGACCCAAAAGGAAGTGCGGGCTTTTATAGGCCTCACTTCATATTGTAGGCAGTGGATCCCTCAGTACGCATTTCTAGCAAAACCACTCATTCAGTTAACCACACAGGAGGCAGCCACATCGACTGTTCTCCCTTGGACTCAGGAACATACACAAGCTTTTGAAAGCCTAAAGGAAGCTTTATGTCAAGCACCTGTTTTAGCAACACCATGTTATAGCAAACATTTTACACTCTTTGTTACAGAGCGTGAAGGTACTGCCTTGTCAGTACTCACTCAGGATCAAGCAGGATCACGCAAGCCATGTGCTTATTTTTCCAGTACATTAGATCCCGTAGCTCAGGCTTTGCCTGCATGCCTGAAATCAGTGGCGGCGACAGCTTTAGCAATCAGACAAAGCGATGCCATAGTATTAGGACATCCATTGACAGTACAAGTACCACATGCAGTAGAGGTTCTTGTGAACCGAACACAAACACAACACTTGACCATAGCAAGACTTACCGGTTATGAACTGACATTGTTTCAACCACACATAGAGATCCGACGGTGTAATACATTGAATCCTGCTACACTATTACCTGTAATTGGAACAGACCCACTAGCTCATGATTGTGTTGAAATCATTGAAATAAAGACGAAACCTAGACAAGACTTGACAGACGTTCCATTGTTAGATCCAGACCTGACGTTGTATGTAGACGGATCGTGCATGAGAACAAGTACAGGAGATTTAGTGGCCGCGTATGCAGTCACAACAGACACTGAAGTTATTGAGACAAATTGTATAGATACTTTGTCAGCCCAAGCAGCAGAACTTATTGCTCTAACACAAGCCTGTATTCAAGCCACAAATAAGAAAGTTAATGTATACACTGACTCACGTTATGCATTCGGAGTTGTACACGACTTCGGCGTACTGTGGCGAGAGAGAGGTTATTTAACCTCCCATGGTGCCCACATTCAGCACGGACCCCTCATTCATGCCTTGTTAGACGCAATACATCTACCCACTGCTATATCGATTATGAAATGTAAAGCACACACGAAGGTTACTGATATCATTTCTCAAGGCAATGATTTAGCTGACAGAACAGCTAAACAGACTACTCAGAATCGCACATTGGACATGACAAAGCCAATAGTTCAGACACCAACACAGTGTATGACAATTAAGGATCCCGCACTTGACGTAATTGACATACAGACACATGCTACTGCAGAAGAATTAAAGAAATGGACTGAACTAGGAGGGATCCAGACAGATCAGGGATGGATGACGAAGGAGAAATCTGTATGGTTTCTTCCTGACTCTATGGTCCAAGCCATTATAGCTACAATTCACAGCCCGGCGCATTTAGGAGAAAAAGCTATGCTAGATAGCATTCAACACATTTGGTTCAATAAACATTTACGAGCAGCAGCTAAACAAAAGGTCCGTACCTGTATGATATGTTGTCAGTTCAACCCGGGAAAAAGTGTTCCCGTAGAACAGGGTGGATTCCAGACTCCTGATCATCCTTTTGAAGTGCTCCAAATGGATTATATCCAGATGGAACGATGTCGAGGATTCAAATATGTTCTTGTAGTTGTCTGCGCTCTCTCCCGATGGACTGAGGCGTACCCAGTATCAGATTACACGGCCCCGACTACTGCCAAACAGTTAGTTCGAGAATTCTTCCCACGGTACGGGCTACCACGTGTTGTATATTCAGATAACGGCCAGCCTTTCTCATCCGAATTAATGAAACATGTCTCACTTTTGTTGGGATATCAGTGGAAGTTCCACTGTGTCCGACACCCCGAGGCAGCAGGTCTCGTGGAACGACATAATCAAATTTTGAAAATCAGATTGTCTAAAATATGTAAGGAAAAAGGTGTTGACTGGATAGTAGCCTTACCAGTTGCACTATTTTACATAAGAATGGTAGCACACTCTCGAACAGGGCTATCCCCGTATGAGGTGATCTTCGGAAGGCCACCAAATATGTGGGGGACGCCTGTACCACGTAAAATAACTGATGTCTGACAGATTACCTGGCTTCCTTGATGTCTGCACTACAATCTTGTCGTTCACAGGTAGCTGCAGCTTTTCCTGACAACACTGAGGTGAAACCCCATGACGTTGCTCCGGGGGATCTGGTGTTTGTGAGGAATAACTATAAATTAAAACTTAGGCCCAAACAGTCGAGCAATTTGATTGTTTAAGTCCTCTCCAAGGTGAAGCGGTTGAATTGTCTCTGACATGTATCCCTTGGACCTGAGTAGAGAAAATACCAGAGAAATGTTGAAACGACAGGCGTATTGTAAATCACTGCGTAGCTACTGTGTGAGGACGTTATTAATTCTGTTTTTATTGAGTGTTTTAATAATCATTACGAGTGTGATTTTGCACATATATCATCCTATTTCTAGACATGTTTATAATATTACTGCTGAACATTCTTTTAGTGACCTACCGCCACATGAATTATCTTATAGACTTGCGCTGCGCAATAACACCTTCATTAGTATGTTACATCATTCCCATCAGACTAGTAATGCCACCAATTGTTGGGTGTGTGGCCGACTCCCTCCCTATCAGAATAACAAAGGAGTTCTGCCTTTCTTTCCACATCCGTTCACACACAATGGCTCCTGTGGAGCATGGTTTAGTTTACTAAATTCCATAGACCCAGACACAGCAGTTTATCAACAACATTGGATATGGGGAAATCTGAATCTAGTTTTATTCAAAGTCTGTCACCCTAATAAGGAGGGTCACCCCAGTAGAACAGGAACTGATTTAGAAAATGAAGTTTATAAATTAGGTAATTTTACGCCTAACCTCATGATTTTGAACGTCAAATCCGAAGTTGAATTAATTCTGCCCACTATGTCAGTATTTCCAGTTAAGGGTGAATTATGTGTGAGAAAAGTTGGTTCCATACACATGGGCCATAGCAAATGCGATACTACAGTAGACTATAGTGATCAAGGGAAATCTTCATTTAGAGCTTCTCGCCATTCTTACTTTATATGTGGTCAGACGGCATATATGCGTCTGCCTCTAGATTGGGATGGTACCTGTTACATAGCATTCCTTTTGCCACCTGTTTTCCTAGCTCCCCCTGATTATTATCGAAATGTTCATTTAGTACACAAAAGAGAGCGTAGAGATCTCCCAGTTGTCGATTATACTGAAACGGCATGGGACAAGTATGTAGATTTCAATAAAGGTATCTTTCCTTATATAGGTACAATATCAAATAGTAAGCTGATACGCAGACTCACCAAGACTCTTGAAGCTGTAGTAAACGAGACTATAGCCGCCCTAGGCAATCTGACAGAGGAACAATCAGTGATGAGAATTGTTGTTCTCCAGAATCGTCTTGTCCTTGACGTCATCCTGGCCGATAGGGGCGGAGCTTGCAGGGTCATCGGATCCAGCTGCTGCGTATTCATACCAGAAAATTCGCCATCTGTATATAAAGCTATAACACACCTTCATAAGATTGTAAGCCAGATACACGAGAATCCAGGCACTTGGACGTGGTCCGGGTGGTTTTGGAGTGTGATATCAGCCTGGGGATGGAGAGTTCTATCCTTCCTAGGTATTGGCCTTCTTATGCTCTTCAGTTGTTGTTTATGCCTACAATGTGGACCAGCGATTTGTGGTCTGTGTGCCACATCATGCATTCCATATCAAAGTTCTCGTTCAAAATGCCGGAAAAAGAAGGAAGAAGAAATGATGCTCCATGAGCAAATCGATGGAATAATGAAGATTGATATCTCTTGAAGGGCAAGTAGGGGACAAGGAGGGAATGTGGAAATGTGGATTTTCCTGATCAGTTATGTCCCCTATCTTGGACCCCAACGATTCTATGTGCATGTCACAAGTACATGTGTGTTCCCTCCAGTTCCAGTTTCCAAGACGCAAACATATGTGTGTCTACCGTCGACATGTTCTCTGTCAGATCCGCCATCAATGGGCTGGATATTCAATTCCTAAGTATGAAAAGCCACCGACTTTATATGGCTAAGGTACTCCATTTTTACAGTTCAGGCAAGTAGGCCCGATTCTTTCCTCAAAGCCTTTCCCTGCTCTCTGTCTCTGACAGTTTCAGCTTGAGCTCGCATCTGTATCCATGAACTTTGTCCTACTCCCTGTGCAGCTAACGGTGCCTGCCTCGGCCAGTTTTCGCCTGCCTGCCAAGAAGCTGTATTTCACCTTCGAATTATCTAGTTTGCTCTTCAGCCGATGCATTCCTGTCTAGTGATTTAGGTAAACATTTCCTTTAGCTCACAGGCAAAGGACTCAGCCTTTCCGTCCTCCTGCAAGTGATTCATAGCCCTGTTGCCATGGAAAGTTTTCTGCCCCTCGCTTCTCATATAGACACTTAGACGCTTGTACACGCACATACAGTTAGTATAGAATAGATTCTGTCCGAGAGTCCTTCCTTGTGGATAACATAGTTCTCTAAACATAGGATGTTAGATATGATTTGGGATTAGGTTGACATGACCCCCTAGACTTCTCGTCTCCACATGTAGAGCTAAATGTCAAGTCCCCTTCACCCCCTAGTTGCACGTCAATCACACGTCATGCTGCTGCGCACGCATCCATGTTAAGTATTATCGTATAGATCCACCTATGTAAGATAATGAGAGCCAATCATGTTTCTTTTTGCTCCTTATTACGCCTAGTTTCAATTACGTATCACTATGTTAATTTATCTTATCAATTGTTACGCCTTTCTGCACTTGTTTCATTGTAAATGTATGACCTATAAAAGTTACTTCTTGTCAATAAAGTATTGTACTTCACTTCCTGAACCCTCGTGGTGACGGAACCTGAAGGCCGCGACTCGAGTCGGCCATTTTGAATGGAATAAAGCCCATTTAGAAAACCTCTTATACCACGGATTCTGCCTCTTGTTATTCTGAGCTATTTTACTTTATTTTAAGGATTCCGTATGAAATTCAGTTTCGGTAAAAAGAATATTTACCACAGAATAGTGGTACTAATCTCTTCATGACCACCTGGAATACGATACTGCTTCTGACGAACCACTTTTGTCGCCTGGGGAACTTTTATGGGGGGCATTCTTAAACGACCAACCCGTACAGGCCTGGACGATATATAATGTTTAGTTCCAAATTGGTAACATCCATCATCTAAGTGCAAAGTCATTCCTTTCAAAATATCAATTCCAATTATGAATTCTAAGAGTGGTACCACTAATACAGAGTATTCTTTTCTAGGAATTCTACCTATTCTCATTTCAAGTAAAGTTTGAACTGCGGGAGTTTCCTTTCCACCTAATCCGGTAATTGTAAAAGGCTGACCTTTAAACTTCTTTGATTTTCCATGAATAAGAGTGGCCTCCGCTCCTGTATCTACCAATGCTCGGGCCCTTTGGACATTACGATGTCTCCAATAAATATCAATATCTACATAGGGTCTATTATCTCTGTGAGCCCATCTGTGTACTGGAGCTTGACCTATTTCCTAGTCATTTTTACTGCGTTCTGTGTACCAGGATAAATCAGGATAAAGACTCTCACGTTTCCCAGGTATCGATACCTCCTGTTCATATCCATCTCCATTACGAAATGGATTCCTGTCCTCTGCATTGTTCTGCGGGTTTCGATCGGCCAATCTGTGTCGATCCTCTCTCCTTCTCAACTCAGGGGATTGATCCCTATCATCTCTACGTCTGCTGTTAACATAATCATCTCTCCCCCTCTCTCTTTCCCCCTCTCTCTCCCTGTCTCTCTCACGACGGGGGGACAAATCACGTACATAACGTCGATCATCACGACGATCAGAGCGCCCACGGCGGTCGTCATCACCGCTACCGTCAGAAAAACCACGATCACACTCAGTCGTCCGAACACGCCGGGCAACCTCCTTTCGATCCAAGCCACGTTTGCGAAACATTTCCCACAAACGAGAAGTAGTCTCACCGTCAATGTCCTCCTTCCGCACACCATCGGCCATAAGACCAAAAAACATATCACGTCTAGTAAGTTTATTGTCACCAGGAGTACGAGTGTCAGGCCGGGATTGCCGTTCAGGTTTAAACCACTCACCCAACTCACCGAGTTGGCGTACTGATTCCAGCACCATAGACAATATGTTACCAGTCTGATTAATCAATAAAGTCATCATGACCTGCTTATAAGCAACAGGGGAAGAACGAATAATACGATTCCGCACAGAAGATGTCAACAAACCATCAAGCAACCTGTCAGCAGTATTCAAAAAAATAGCCGTTTTCATCACCTCCTCTTTGAGACGTTGTGCAGCATCGCGCAAAGTATACCACGGTTTGTCATTCACAGGCCAGTCAGATTCAGTAGGATATTTTTGATTACAACCCTCAGTCGCCAATTGAAGCAAAGAAATTTGACCACCAACATTAAAGTTACGAAAATGATCCTGTACAGTAGAATACGAACTCAAGGAACAAAACTTCAAACAATCGCCAGCATCCAACATAATGCCAGCAGCGCCCAGTTCATAAAGGCGCACCATCCATGTGAGTAAGGACTCACCAGCTCGCTGCCGAAATCGCTGCAAAATATCACTAATTTCTTGTTGAGTAAAATCCTCCAAAGAGTCTAAAGCAATACCATTCGGAGCACCGGGAGCCTGCTGCAACTTCCGCCGAAAAACTGGATGCACCGAGACCGCGGGACGAGCATCACAAGGAGCTCGACCAGTACACATAGAGGAACAATCAGTGTAAGAAGCATCGACCCCACTCGAAGGACGAGCGCAATCATTGGGTGCACCATCAGAGGCGCAAGAAGCAGACTTACAATCACGGCCGGAGCGAGAGGACTCGCGCTTGGCAGACTCCTCACCCGAGGAAGGAGAATCACTCGAGTTCCAGATATTACCATCCCATTCATCAGGATTCCAATCCAGTCCGGCTTTCGCCACGACCAGACGCACCTTTCGCGTCGAAACCCGACCACGCCGATTCTTGTATTTATAACGAGCAATTCGCACAGCCGCCCTCTCGGCAATAGTTTGGTACGTCTCAAGTTTGTCAGCAAGCAACTTATTTTGACACCGCAACAAAGTATGAGCATTCTGAATCTCAACAAAGTTCGCTTCCACATCCTTATGCAATATCTGCAACTTCAACAACCTCTCATGCAGAATCCTGTACGCAGAGAGAACAATCCAACCTCTGCGCCCCAAAACGGGAAGCTCATCACCCTTAGACACCGGCGCCTTCTGTAAACAAGTAATCACATTAGCCGGCTCCGCCAGCTCCAAAAAAGAATACCAATTCTCACTCAAACCAGTAGAATCAGCCCACTCACGGGCTAAGGCTTCATAAGGCGTTGAATCCCAGCCAGGAATATCAACGGGCAACTTAAAAGTAGATTTCGACTTTCTAGAAAACATCTCGGAAAAGAAAGAGAAAGAGAGAAAGAAGAAAGAAGAAAAAAAAACTACACACACAATTATACACAAATAATATACAAACGAAACCACGCACGCGCCGAAAGCAAACACGATACAACCACAACGCACACAGGTTTCGTAAACGGTTCGTGACGCCAAATGTTCTGCTTGGGTTTTCGGATCAGATAGAACCCGCTCGTCAGAGCCTCACTAACCCAGCCAGAACGTTACCCCCTCCCTAGGGCCTGTTTACAATAGTGCAACCACATATATCTACCACCTAAGGACAGGGAATTCCTACTATACATACCAAGACCTCTTATAATCGGCGGCCTCGCGATCCCATACGGATCCAGACCTCTCTGCCCATACGACAGTATCATAAGTGGCGGCCTCGCGATCCCATACGAATCCAGACCTCTCTGCCCATACGACAGTATCACAAGTGGCGGCCTCGCGATCCCATACGAATCCAGACCTCTCTACCCAGACGGCAGTCTCAGCACAATCGGCGGCCTCGCGATCCCATACAAATCCAGACCTCTCTGCCCATACGACAGTATCACAAGTGGCGGCCTCGCGATCCCATACGAATCCAGACCTCTCTACCCAGACGGCAGTCTCAGCACAAGTGGCGGCCTCGCGATCCCATACGAATCCAGACCTCTCTGCCCATACAACAGTATCACAAGTGGCGGCCTCGCGATCCCATACGAATCCAGACCTCTCTACCCAGACGGCAGTCTCAGCACAATCGGCGGCCTCGCGATCCCATACGAATCCAGACCTCTCTGCCCATACGACAGTATCACAAGTGGCGGCCTCGCGATCCCATACGAATCCAGACCTCTCTACCCAGACGGCAGTCTCAGCACAAGTGGCGGCCTCGCGATCCCATACGAATCCAGACCTCTCTGCCCATACGACAGTATCACAAGTGGCGGCCTCGCGATCCCATACGAATCCAGACCTCTCTGCCCATACGACAGTATCACAAGTGGCGGCCTCGCGATTCCATACGAATCCAGACCTCTCTACCCAGACGGCAGTCTCATACGAAGTTCATCCTATGATCACCATAACATACAAAAAGGGAATCAGTCTCACTATTCATCAGATCACACAAGGACTGCCAGTTCGAGCATAGCCTGTTCTCCGGTTCGAGGGGCTCCTCTTTCCCTTATTCAGTTACCACTTACCTGATCAGGGTTAACATCTGTTCATGTAGCCGCAGCTGACTAGAAGAATAGGCTACCCTCTCATACAAGAACACGCAGCACATGTTGGTTCACTACAAACTGGGTACTTTATTACTCATTACATACGCAACCACATAACATTACAATATAACACATAACCTGCAAAGAAAAGTGAAAGATTAAGTTGTACACTCTAATAAGAAAGGGTCGACATCACCTTAGTAGTGTGTAGCCTGCACTCAGTGGTCATCTAGGTTCCCTTCTCGTCTGTGCCTCGGCTCGCCTGGAAGTCACACCTCCGCAGTCACGGATACATATCTGCACCACTATGCGCTGTTCTCTTCACCCTTCTCCGAGTCACTGGGACCTCTTCCTTATCGGCTACTCTCTCCTCTCTGGCTATTCTGCTAGGAGAGTATCTGTCTCTCGGTTCTTCTCCGCCTTCAAGATGGCGTCTGTCTTCCCTGGAATAAGTAATAGCTTTACTGCTAACGGCTAGATGCCGCCTACGGACTGAACTAGTAACTGCTTCAGACTTTCACTAATATAGAGGTGCGTTTCCTCATGGAAAATTCCGGCCCGTAACCTGCCGCCCACCAAATTCTTGTACCTCCCCGTACCAAGGACACGTTCCCAGCCGGCCGGCCTGATGTAGTGTCTTCGGCATGAAGAAAAATACAATCCTTCGATAAGGGCCGGCCTGAACCGGTTCTCTCCAAGCGAATAACACCTCATAACTAAAACATTACATTTGACCTAGAAGCATCCCAAGCTGCCGGAGCAGAAAGAAAGATGGAGTCTCTCCCGTTTGAGGCCTACCAGGCCTGAATTCAGCACGGCTCCATGAAATACCCTCACTACAGGACAGGTTATCCCTAATACTAACAAATCTATCCCCTAGGCTATGTGTGCAAGCCCTGATCTATGGGGAAGAACACAGAATCATGTCGAAGTGCCTAGTAAATAGGCTCCATTCACTACTCTAACCCTTAGACTTGAATGGTAAGAGACTGAAGTCACATTCGATCATCTTTTCCTCACAAGAAGGCCGGGAAAATCGAGCAGAACACCGCCTCTCAGAGAATGACGCCCGCACCAGGAATTTAGGAGAATTCCAAGAACGCTACAACTGCCCGCGAGAGAGCACCAGGTAAGAAAACCTGTCACAACACATCTCCTTTTCTTACAATAGAACAAAGAAAACATCAAAGCAAGGAATGAAGAAAACGCATAACAATGCGCAAATGCGAAATGACTTGAACATACAATATAAGTAACATCACAGTGGAACAAGAGAAACTGTTACAATACATTGTGATGGCAAACAGAGTAAAAATACAAACTGAAAAAGGAAAACAATACGAGAAATAGCGAAAAGAAACAGAGAATTATTACAATACGAAATCCCTGTACCTTTCTGGCACACAACACTCACATGTTTGTTTAACAACACAGGATGGTTTGTTATGAGCAAAGTCGTTACATTTTTCATCAATACCTCGATTTACAGGCCTACCAAAAATACTATCGTTGTTTTTCATATACAAAGCAACTCTCCTGAAATTCCACTTTTGCCCATTCTCCAATACCACATGCCACCTATGCACTTCTTTCAATTTAAAGGAATCATAGAATTTGTTCAAACCATGCTCTCCTCTCCCTAACTTGACTCTGATGAGATCACCAATTTCCATCTTCCTACTCCTTTCAGGAAGCCTAGCAAGAGTGGAATCGCACACCTTCTCACACATCAACTGGGGAGTAAGTTTAGTCTTCTGTATCCTTTCTCTCATTTTAGTAAAAGGGACTACATTAGTGACACCATGTAGGGTAGTGTTGCACGACCATACCATGTCTTCGACACACCTCTGAACATCACGAGCACCTTGAACAGCCAATTGGATTGTGCCCTTGACAACCCTATTCATGTACTCACCCATGCCGTTACCCTGGGGGTTGTAGAGAAAAGTAGATATGTGCCTGAGGCCATTGTCTAAAAGGAAACTGCGCATGGCATGAGAAGTGAGTTGCGTACCGGTGTCAGTAACTAAAATGTGAGGGAAACCTTCCTTCATGAATAAGGACCTCAAATGTTTGATGACGGTACTGATGGTGATATTTCTTAAAAATTCCACAATGAGCCATCTAGAAGAGACATTGACCAACAGCATGGCAAAGCGTTTATCACAGGAAAGAAAATCCATGGAACCAATGAAGTCCAAACACACCTTCTCTCATGGCAAATCACTCTGACCAGAAGAAATGGAGCCCAAGCCTTGCGAATTTACTTTCAACCTTTCCACGCTGTCTTTACATAGTGAACAATCTTCTACCCATGATTTAACATCTTCATCAAGACCAGGCCACCAAAAATTGTTCTTAAGGCGTTTAATAGTGATGGTTTGCCCTAGGTGCCCTTCATGCGCCAAAAGAAAAAGCTTCTTCCTGAGTGCCATGGGAGGGATAAATCTCTTACACCCCTCAAGATCAAGTCATCAGAGACACCAATGCTAAGTTCATCCTGTAACTTGATGTAATTGCGTAAGGAAGGCTTAACATCACCTTCACGCCTCCACCCAGAGCGAATGGAATCGATGCCGTCACAAAAATCAGGATCCTCTGTGGCAGCTTGATGCCATTTGTCCTTAGAGATGGACTTAAACTCCTCAGTGCATGCATCCTCAACGCTAGCTACCACACACACAACATCCTCATCAAACTCTCCAGAGTCCTCCACTTTGAGTGGTAACCTCGATAAACAGTCCACTTGAACATTCTTCCAACTGGAGATATATTCAAGATCATACAAGAACTCTTGCAATCTTTCTGCAAACCTCATCAAACGGGGGGACCCTTTACTGGCACCACCTGGAGTCAACGTTCTAATGAGGGATTTGTGATCTGTCCTAAAGGTGAATATTGTGCCCCACACATAGTTGCGAAAATGCTGAACACTCCATGCTGCAGCTAAAGCATCGCGTTCAATGACTGCATAGTTGCATTCAGAGCTACTGAGTGTTTGTGAAGCAAACGCCACAGTTTTTTCGACGCCAGATTTCTTTTGAGAAAGAATGGCCCCAATACTGTGGGCACTGGCATCAACAGTGATCAAGGTATCTTTGCCGGGCTCAAAGGGGGTGAGGATACCGGCACTGATAATTTCATCTTTAATGTTTTGAAAAGCATTGGTCTGCGAAGCACCCCAAGAGAAAGATGCGCCTTTCCTCAGTAACATAGGTAGCGAGTCAGTCTTATGAGCAAAATTGCTAACACATTTCGAATAATATTTGATTAACCCCATGAAGGACTTAAGCTGTTCCTTGGTGGAGGGAGCAGCTGCCAGTCTGATGGCTTTGAGCAAGTCTTCTTTAGGTTGAACGCCACTTTCCGAAATGGTGTTACCAAGATAGTCCACCTCCCTCATCATAAATTTACACTTATCTTTTCTTAAGGTCAAACCAGCTTTGTATAGAATCTGTAACACCTTGGCCAACGTAAGGTTGTGTTCGGCTTCATCCTTACCAGTAATAAGAATGTCGTCCTGAAAGTAGTGTGTATACTTTATATTCTTAACAAGTGTGTGCATCATGCGCTGAAAAACACTAGCCACAGAGGCAAGACCGAAAGGGAGCATCTTGAACTTAAAAGCCCCCTCCATGGTCAGAAACGCTTTTAATTTGCAAGAATCAGGGTGTATAGCTACTTGATGGTAGGCTGACCTATGATGAAGTTTAGAAAAACATTTTTTGCCTTGTTCATCAAGAGCACCATTTCAGAAATGTTGGGTAGGGCAACATTGTCAACAATGATGTTCTGGTTAATGGACCTAAGGTCCACACAGAAGCGGAGTTTGCCATCCTTTTTCTTTGTGAAAACGACTGGAGAAAGCCATTCTGAGACCTCCACCGGCTCAATGACATCTTGCTTCTGCATGTCATCTAGCATTTCCTTGACTTCTTTACGAATGGAGATGGGAACCTTCCTTAAGGCATGCTACACCGGATTGGCATCATCCTTGAGTTTAATTTCATGAACATACCCTACTAATCTTCCCAAATCCACACGAAAAACTTTGTTGTATTTGGACAAAACAGAATCAATAGTGGGAAAATCATCCAGAACCAAAACTTGTTCAGATGACCTTGGCTCTAATATGAAATGTAGGTCATCTTTTTGTGCCCAACCAAGGATAGCCGGCCCATCATTAGAAATATACACCTTCCCAAAAGCAGTTCTACCCTTGAATTCGAACTTTGTTTCCATGACACCTCTAATAGAAATGATTTCACCGCTGTACACTTTGGGAGAAACTTCACTATTGGTAAGAGGGGTATTGGGCCAGCATTCATTAAAAATGCGAAGAGGAACAATGGTGAACATAGAGCCAGGGTCAACCAATAATGCTACAGAAACGCCATTCAAAGTAAAGATAGCTCTGGGTCTCTGTAAAGGACAAGAGCAATTGTTTTCAACACACAAAGATATATCAGAAGCAACACATTCCTCATCAATAAAAGCAACCCTGTTACTTAAAGGATTTTTACACACTTTGCTCAAGTGACCTTTCTTCCCACATTTTTTACACGTTTTATCTCTTTCAAAACACCCAACAGAGTCTGCAGCATGACCCATGCTGCCACATCTATAGCAACAAGCGAATTTACTTTTGCTGTCGCTAGGTAACCTAGACTTAAATCTGGAAGAGCTGGGTGTAATCTGTTTGCTTTTACAATCATTGTCCACAGAAACCTCTTTTTTAGGAACTAAATTAACAAAGTCCTCTTTTTTTAACTCAAGGGTATGCATCTCCTGCATAAGTTTGTCGGACTCAGCCACAACCTTAGTAATAGCAATGGCTTCAAGAAGAGTAGGATTATTGGCAGCTCAGAGCTTCTCCTGCATCCCCTTGCTCTTGCACTGAACGATTAACTGATCCCTGATGAGTTGATCGGTCATGGCACAAAAGTCACACTTGACGGCAAGTTCATGTAGGTGAGTAACCATTTGGTCAACAGGCTCTTTCTCCTTTTGAGGTAAAATATAGAACTTGTGGCGTTGCATGACTATATTAACTTGTTTGCTATAGTACTTGGAAAGTCTCTGTTTTGCTTCAATATAAGGATAGTCAATGGGTTCGCCATCAGCAGTCAAGAACTCGGGCAAGAATTTAAAAGCATGTTGACCTGCCTTCCCTAAAGAATTAAGCAGGAGTGCTTTCTTCCTGGAAGCTTGGAATCTTAGGCCATCAATGGCTTCAAGATGGTTTTTTTCAAAGATGCTAATCCACTCCTCCCATTCAATAGATGGAGTGTCGCCTTCAACCAAAATTGCAGGAGGAAGTACTATAATTTGACTAGAAGCCATAATGTATGAATGAAGAGGAAAAATGTTTTTAAAAAATAAAAAGAAGAAGATTAAATAAGAAAGGCGTAGAATATGATCAGCACGAACTAGGTGTGCAAATCACCGCAGACGAAATGTAAATTTACCACAGCAAAGTAAAGGTGTGCAGATCACAGTGAAAATCTGCCAAGGAATAATATGGATAACAGGAGTATGGTGTGCGGGTCACCGTGTTGACCAGCAAAACAAAGTGGATAACGTAAACACTGTGGAGTGCAGATCACCGTGTCAACCTGCCAGGTGCTGGTGTAAAATAAAAACGTGCAAGCATAACCGATTTGGCACAAGGAAATATACTGGCAATACTGAGTGCAGATCACCATGTAGATCTGCTTAGAATGCAGAACACAGCAGCCGTGTCATAACGAAGCACAGAAAAAAAGACGACTGTAACAATGTAACTCTAACATAGAGAAGGGTGGCGTTGAGCTGAAGAGAGGCACAAAATGGCCGCACATCACGTAAATAAGCCCAAACCAAAATGGATCCGACGTTGACGTGCTGAGCAGGATAGAAGTTGCTAGGTAACGGTGCGACTGAACGCTCAATCAGCCGAGATTGTGGACGATGTGTAAACAGCGGAGGTTGCTAGGCGACGCTTACAGGGATATGAGACGTGCGAGAGAGCAACAAACTGCTCGTCGGCGGAAAATAGCAAATAAATAACTTAACAGTACCTTTGAATAATCGCCAAAGACATCCGGGGCCAAAGTAATCGGGGGGCTGAAGGTCCGTGGCAAAATACCCGACGAGGAGCAGGGTGGACAAGAAAGGTGTTAATTCACTCCCGCTGGCAAAGGACAGAAGCAGGAAATCGTCGCCAAAATGTTCAAGTGGAAATGAAGGAATGAAGCGAAGTGTCAGCTCCAACAAGGTAAGTTTATTTGTGGTCTTCGCAAGACGGGGATCCCAGCCTGCTGCCTCCAGCATCCGCCTCTCCGAGAATGCTGCCCGCACCCGGAATTCAGGAGAATTCCAAGAATGCTATGACTGCCCGAGAGACAGCAGCGAGAGAGCACCAGGTAAGAAAACCCATCACAACACACTCACTGGAGTGGTGATAGTAAATTGTATCCCTCCACTATCCAACACTTTCCTTGTTGTTGCACTCATTGGAGTGGAAGTAGTAATTTTTACATCTCTGCTATCCAACACTTTCCCTACAGTTGCAGTCACTGGAGTGAGAATAGTAATTTCTACCCCTCCGCTATCCAACATTTTTGCCTACTGTTACACACAATGGAGTGGGAATAGTAATTGTTACCCCTCCGCTATGCAGCAGTTTCTCCACTGTTGCACTCACTGGAGTGGTAATAGTAATTTTTATACCTCCGCTATCCAACACTTTCCCTACTGTTGCACTGACTGGAGTTGGAATAGTAAATGTTATCCCTCTGCTATCCAACACTATCCCAATTGTTACACTCACTGGAGTGGGAACAGTCATTTTTACCCCTCCGCTATCAGACACTTTCTCTACAGTTGCACTCACTGGAGTGGGAACAGTAAGATTTACCCCTCCGCTATCCAACACTTTCCCTACTGTTGCAGTGAATGGAGTTGGAATAGTAAATGTAATCCCTTCGCTATCCAACACTTTCCCTACTGTTGCACTCATTGGAGTTGGAATAGCAAATTTTACCCTTTTGCTATCCAACAAATTTTCACTACTGTTGCACTCATTGGAGTGGAAATAATAATTTGTATCCCTCCGCTATCCAACACTTTCCCTACTGTTGCACTGACTGTATTGGGAAATTTAAGTTTAAATATTTTTAATAGTTTAATGTTTTAATTTATAATAGAATGTTTTTTTAATTATATTTTATGTTATTGGTATATATATTTGTAAATGTTTATATAATTTTTACATTATAACATAAATGTAAATGAATACTTTATTAATTGTTTTTTTTAATTGAGTTTATTTGTTATATTTTGTGAAAATGTACATTACATTTAATTTATGTTGTTAAAAATAATTGTATTTAATATATGTATTATTTATTAAAAAATTATATATATATATATATATATATATATATATATATATATATATATATATATATATATATATACACACATATATATATATATATATAAATCCACAAACGCTCCTTCTGGACCGCTTGACCCGTGAGAGGTGGCGCAAATGTCGGCGGAGCACGCCGACTCGTAATGTTCCCACAACAATTCAATAATGCGCTCTCAGTAACCAAAGAAGGCAAAATCCGGGGTAGTGCAAAAATAGAGGTGTTTATTCCTCACAACGCGTTTCAACTCGTTATATATAACCCACCGGAGGGTAAATATCATGCATAATTAATGACTTCAGTTACCAGCGTGCAAAGCGGAAGGTATTTAAATTAAGGGGCACACCGGAGGCCTAATTGCAATTTAATTAGCACGCAGGGTCCTGGGGTCACGCACAGAATTCCCAACTGCTCACTTTGGCTCTGAAGAAGAAGAAGGGATGTCTTTGAAACGCGTAAGCCAAGAGGACTGAAAAACGGGATTAGAAGCTGCCTGTCTTTGTGTAAATAAAGGGGTTCCTTACCTGCAACGGAGTGCGGCTTCATTCTGCTGAAGTAATGTTTTGGATATGTCACACGGCGACTTCAGGCTGTGGAAGTGACGCACTCCCCTCGAACATCATGATATGGGGCCACTCGAGGTGAAAATTCACTTTGAATGCGGCGCTGCAGGTGCTTTCTAATCAGCCAGGCAGAGTCCGATCCAGAGGCTCAATGTGGGCTGCTTAAACTGTCCTTGTATTACAGTGAACATTGGAACCCACCGGAGGGTAAATATCATGCATAATTAATGACTTCAGTTACCAGCGTGCAAAGCGAAAGGTATTTAAATTAAGGGGCACACCGGAGGCCTAATTGCAATTTAATTAGCATGCAGGGTCCTGGGGTCACGCACAGAATTCCCAACTGCTCACTTTGGCTCTGAAGAAGAAGGGATGTCTTTGAAACGCGTAAGCCAAGAGGACTGAAAAACGGGATTAGAAGCTGCCTGTCTTGGTGTAAATGAAGGGGTTCCTTACCTGCAATTGAGTGCGGCAATGTTTTGGATATATATATATATATATATATATATATATATATATATATATATATATATATATATATATAATTGATATTTTGTACAACTATATTTTTTACAGCAATATTTTTTTGTCAATATTTTTGTACTCTCCCTGTTTTAGTATAGGGAGTCGATATTTTTGTAATCTATATTTTTTATTGATATTTTTGACATTGATATTTTTGACATCGATGTTGTGTCAGTGAACTGTGTTGTGCAAACGTTTTACACATTGCCTCTGGGAGAAGCCTGGCTGCTTGTGCCAAGGTACCAAGGGTGTGAGCAGTGGTTATTTTGGGTGTGTAACTTACTTACCCTGACTAGAGTGGTGGGTTCTGCCTGGCTTAGGTGCATAACCTCGCAAATCAGAAACAGGGTTGGATTGGGATTTAAAATTGGCCCGGGCATGCTAAAAAAAAGTGGCCCACATTTGCATATTGCCTTTCTGCAAAACACTGCTTCGGCAAAATTTTACTTAAAAAGGGGGGGGGTAAAAAAATGCACAGATTAGTTTACACTGGCAAAACACACCTGAAAACAAGTGAGGCCACGCTTGCTGAGGCCCCCTGACCCCGCTCAATATGCATACATTAAAGGGCCGGCCCAACAGGAGAAAGGGAGTGACACCTCTGCCATTGATAAAAGGGAGATAATGAACGCCCATCTACCGCCAGAAAGGCCACTCTGGCACCCACTGGGCCGCTGGCGGCATCGAACAACGCAGAAATCGCCCAAATCGGCGCCCAGGCTGCTCAAAAAAGCAGCCCACAGCTGGAACTCCGATACCAGCCCCTTGGGCATTGCCCAAGTGCCCGCGTTACCAATCCTAGTCTGATCAGAAACCCCATCTCTACAGTCGCCTCCTGTGCTTTGGTGCACGGTTTTCTGCCAGGCTTGGCCTCTAGCAACTGCAAAGGCTATTTCATCACCGGGGCTCCCCGCCAATTAACAGTTTGCATTCCTCTACCAACCCCCAAGCACTCTCCAGGGTCTCATAAAATGAAGGTCTTCCCGCATTCAGTACTTTCCATTTAGCCAGAAACAGTTACATATATTTAAGTTACATGGCCCTTAACTTTTGCTTGACCCCAACTAAGGGTTTACACTGCTATTGCACACTCGCAAAATAATCAGGGAGGATCATGACTCTTGGCATTATCTTATTTTAACTCTTGAATTTGAAGAGCCGCTTTCAAGATAACATTCCTGCCAAGGTAATTCAAAATTCGCAATATTACCTCTCGGGGCTTTTTTGAGGGGTGAAGAAAGGGACATGTGGTTAAGGCTGCTATGTAATCTTAAATCAAAGTTTGCATAATGTCCCTTGTGCTCCCCTTGGCCTTTCAGTGAAGTCATGCCATGGATCCTCTAAGTACAATAGATGCGCCCATTTCTTTTAAAAAAAGATAGAAAAAGAGACATAACATTTGTCTGCAGAGAGGATTGACCATTACGAAGCAACATACGCGACCTTGGTTTAAAGACACAATAATAGGGAGACCTACAACACTCCATCAACAATAGTTTCTTTAGTGAATTTCCCGCTTCTTTAAGTGCATTATATTACGAGGAGTCACAGCAGCATTTGAACTTGAGTATCTTGACTCCAACAGAAGTGCCATAATCATTTGCACCCCGACTTCTATGCATCATGAAATGCATATCAATTTCAAGAAGCACCAAATTTGAGATTTGTGTTTTAATTGTTACGATTCCATAATATATCCATTCATAAACGTGCTGCCAAACTAGTGGAAACAGGTCCCAAAATGTGTTTCTATTATTTTTTAATCATTCCATAAATCACCATGCTCATTAATACAAGTTGTTATTCGTTATTTCATGTACCTCCCTTTCTTGACTACTCCACTTTTAGCGTCGATCTCTACCTCTACCCTCCTAGATATTTCCTTTCTACCCATTTTCTCCTGCATGTCGTTCAAGGTCTCCTAGGTAAGTAACACATTAACAACTGACACACCTAGGGTTAGCCAATTCATCAGTTAATTCCCTAAAGATATAAGCTGCTCATTCTGTGTCTTTGGTCCCTTGCAGCACTCCTCATATGTCCTCGCAGAGAGGCGGGCGAAATTGGGTCAGGCATTCCCATCCGGGAGACAATCTCATTTCTAACCTTATCGATCAGTATCAGTGCAGCGCTCACATGTACAAATGCATTGTTTCTTAATAATACCAGAGAGGAGATGCAGGTCTGCTATCCAGCACCAGAGCTGCTTCTTTGCCACAAGTACCTTATGCCTGAATATCTGTGTCTCACGGGAGACACGAGAAGTGATCCCTCTATCTGCCACGATTTTAATTCGATTTTCTGTGTCCTAAATTTGTTTTTTACGTTTTGTAGATTCTTCCATCACAGCCTCTCCTTTTAAACGGAAATGCTTCAGTGACCTCGACCCAACCAAGTGAAAGATGACATCAGTGCACAGGAAACATTTTGCCTGTTATTTTAAAAACCTGTTGTCATGCGTGGCTGGGAGCTACAACAGCCAGGGAGTGACTGCTCGCAATGTGCGCTTGAGTGTATCGGCTGTTATGCCAAGGATTGAATACAATGGCGAATGTGTGGTCCACAATGCAATGGGAAAGCAAAAAGTGAAGAAGGACTACTGAAAAGAAGAAATACTACTGCTAGATTCTCTTGGCATTCAGCTTTTTCCTGGAGGTGCACCCCCCAAATTTACTACGTAGTTCAAATTTCCTATGCAAATCCCTTTTGTCTTCTATGGCCCAATGTTTTCTATTTTGAAGGTTAACCCTGAATTTCTCTTCCTTGTCCCTTTCACTTCCAGTCTTCTAGGGGGTCACCCTTCTTTCGTTATAGTGTGATGATATTTTTGAGGTTCCTGCAGTGCATCCAAAAGCATAGATTTGTTGTGTGTTAGCTCTATTGCCTATGTCTTAGTCACCATTTTCTCTCTTTACAAAGTCCATCATTTGGGTGCCGATTCGGATCCTGGAGAATTTTTCCCCGTACGATTCGTATCCGGTATTTTTACCGTACGAATCGTACAAATAGCGTACAAACTGCCAAGTACGATTCGTATGGGAAAAAGTCCCTACGAATCGCATTGGGAAAATTTCCCCACACGTCCTCGGGTCGGAAAAAGTGTCCGACACATCCTCGGACGATTTACCCTACGAATCGGAAAAATGAAGTCCGACCGCGCAAGTACGATCACTCCCGTCCTTTTGATTTCACAACTGTATGGAAATAACACCGTACAGACCGAACTCCCTTAGCAAGCATGGGGACACGTGCCCGCACACGCGCCGAACACCCCACCACAGACCCCGCATGTACGCGCTAAACGCCCCCCGGCCGCGGATGTACGCGCCGAACCCCCACCCGTGTATGTACGGACCGCACCCCCACCCGTGTATGTACAGACCGTACCCCCACCCCACCCCACCTGTGTATGTACGGACCATACCCCCACCCCACCAGTGTATGTACGGACAGTACCCCCACCCCACCCATGTATGTACGGACCGTACCCCCACCCCACCAGTGTATGTATGGACCGTACCCCCACCCCACCAGTGTATGTACGGACCGTACCCCCACCCCACCAGTGTATGTACGGACCGTACCCCCACCCCACCAGTGTATGTACGGACCGTACCCCCACCCCACCCGTGTATGTACGGCGCGTACCAACACCCCACCAGTGCATGTACGCGCCGAACCCCCACCCCACCAGTGTATGTACGGACCGTACTCCCACCCCACCAGTGCATGTACGGACCGTACCCCCACCCGTGTATGTACGAACCGTACCCCCACCCCACCAGTGCATGTACGGACCGTACCCCCCACCCGTGTATGTACGGCGCGTACCAACACCCCACCAGTGCATGTACGCGCCGAACCCCCACCCGTGTATGTACGGCGCGTACCAACACCCCACCAGTGTATGTACGGACCGTACCCCCACCCCACCAGTGTATGTACGGACCGTAACCCCACCCCACCAGTGTATGTATGGACCGTACCCCCACCCCACCAGTGCATGTACGGACTGTACCCCCACCCGTGTATGTACGAACCGTACCCCCACCCGTGTATGTACGGCGCGTACCAAAACCCCACCAGTGTATGTACGGCGCGTACCAAAACCCCACCAGTGTATGTACGGACCGTACCCCCACCCCACCAGTGTATGTACGGACTGTAACCCCACCCCACCAGTGTATGTACGGACCGTACCCCCACCCCACCAGTGCATGTACGGACCGTACCCCCACCCGTGTATGTACGAACCGTACCCCCACCCATGTATGTACGGCGCGTACCAACACCCCACCAGTGCATGTACGCGCCAAACCCCCACCCGTGTATGTACGGCGCGTACCAACACCCCACCAGTGTATGTACTGACCGTATCCCCACCCCACCAGTGCATGTACGGACCGTACCCCCACCACACCCCACCCGTGTATGTACGGACCGTACCCCCACCCCACCAGTGCATGTACGGACCGTACCCCCACCCATGTATGTACGGACCGTACCCCCACCCCACCCCACTCGTGTATGTACGGACCGTGCCCCCACCCCACCAGTGCATGTACGCGCCGAACCCCCACCCGTGTATGTACGGACCCTACACCCAGCCCCCGCTGTATGTTCGGTGCGAAACACCACCACCCATGGACGGTGCGGACCAACACCCTGCCCGTGTTCGTACGCACCCTACCCCAGGCCCACACACCAGCACCCTCACCCAACATCGGCCATGTACGAGTCGTACTAAGCCATAGCAAAGGACAGCACTGTACAACAACATGGCCCATGTACGCACCGTACAGACGCTAAAAACACTCCCATTGAACCAGGACAAACCAAAAAAACACAAGGAGAGTCAATTCGAGGCACACAAGACCACAAAACAAATCCAACAAGGCCAAATACATCCTATACACTGACCAGCAACTGACAAACAGATAAACAGAGGCCCAAACCACTACCACTCCTTATAACACACCCACCCAAAGTTCAAACACAGCCACACCCACAAATGGACCAATATAAAGGCCCAACACACACAAACCATGATCCTTTGCAACAGATCCACTGCTGCCAGACCCCAGACACAACGCACTGCACCATACTACAACCATCAATACACCTTACACTTGTACTCCTTCACACAACCACCATCACAAACACACCCTCATCACATTCACACACACACACCTGCACACCCACAACCATCCCCACCCACACCCATCCACAACCCCACCCCCACACCCATCCACACCCACACCCCACACCATGCCCACCAACAAGAATCCAAAGTTCACAAAGGACGAGCTGGAGGTCCTTGTCGACGAAATCATCAGAGTCGAGCCACAGCTCTTTGGAACATTGGTCAGACGGAACAGCATATCAGAAAAACTGCCATGTGGGAGAGGATAGTCAATTCCGTGAATGATGTTGGGGCCACCAGAAGGACCAGGCATGAGTGCCAAGCCAGGTGGTACGATCTGCGGAGGACGGTCCGCCGCAAAATGACGGACGACCACAACCAGGCCAACATCACTGGAGGAGGGCCGCCCCGCAGACCGGTACAGTACCATCCCTGGGAGGAGAAGGTGATGGCCACGCTGCCGCCGGTGGGAGTAGACGGAGTAGAAGGAGTCTGAGAGCCTGGTGAGTACACAAACAACTCACCTCACATGGGGGGAACGCCATACACAAACAAAATCCCAATCATGCACGCATCCCCCCCAAAGCCAGCACCGGACACAACCACACTCCAAAAACACACACATGCCACTAGCGCCTCCATGCCCCATGCACCAGGCAAGGCCATGCCAAGTCACAGGCCACACAAAACAACAACACAAGACAGGATGTCCCCGATGCCGGGAGGGTGGGCCCCAAAACTAACACATAGCAACTCTGAAGCACACAACAATGCTCTCAGCCCATATGGCCTAGGGCACAGCCATACAAACAGTCTGTCCCCACACAGTACTGTGTTGCCTGCAAATGGTGGCCGCGTTGCAGGATGACATGGGTATGAAGGCACAATTTGCACATAACAGCAGCTAATCAAGACGCATCACTCTGGAAGAGTGTCAGCACACACAGCCACAGCAGCAGCGCAGACTCAGACACTCTGCCCAATGGGTGCCCGGAGATAAGAAACAAACCCACATGAACAAGCCAATGGCCTTTGAAAGACCTGCAAACTGTGTGTGCCCAGGAAGCTGGGCTGAGGTGACAGAGGGTGACACACAGAGGCAGGGAGGAGGCTGACAGAGGGAGGGAGAAAGGGAGACAGAGGGAGACGGACAGAGGGAGGAGGGTGACAGAGGGAGGGAGAAAGGGAGTCACAGGGAGACAGACAGAGGGAGGAGGCTGACAGAGGGAGGGAGAAAGGGAGACAGAGGGAGACCAAATGACCCTTGGGTGTTGTGGCCATGTCCGCTCGTCAGCAGGTGGACTGTGTGTATGTAGACAAGGTTTGGCAGTGCCTGAACCCCCCCTCCTTCCATTGATAAACACTGGGCCATGTGTCAATCTGTGCACGAGTACATCCGTGCTGCAGGCACAAACCTAACCATACACCCAGTAAACCTACCCACTGTGTTTGTTAGAACCCTGTCACAAATGCTTGTTACCTACCTGCATTCTGAAATAGCATGGAAAAAACACCATTTGCCCACGTACAGTGCAACACGTAAGGTGGCTATGCATGGCTTGCTACGCCCGCTCACTACACTGCTGACTGCGTACCCAAAATATGCATCAACTAAGATTGTGTCACACATAGGTAAAGTGTCGAAAGCTGTGGCCAAGGGACATACCCATGCACAAGTGCACTGTGTGAGGAATGCTAGCCAAATCAAACCACCCAGAGGAACTGTGCCAAATCAAAAAAGAATGAAACATGGATGTCGCATGTAACACAATTAACACTGTCTCTCTCACACACAGGTCAACGTCATCGATCTCCCCCCAACACTGGGGGGGAAGACTCACAGGACCAGGCTCTTCGTGAAGAGGACCCCACCGGCAGCGACGACTTTCACCACTCTGTGGACGACCCAGACCAATCTGGCCCCTCTGGTGTCCAACCACCTGCAGGACCTGCGGCAGGTACAACTGTGCCAACCACCACCCCCATTCCTGCCACATCCCAGGAGACACCCAGGAGTCCTGCCCGCACACAACAACACAGCCAGTCTGTCCAGGAGGGACAAGGTTCTCCGGGCACCCAGGAGGAGGCAGGCGACACCGCAAATGCCATCCCTCAGGGGTCCCAGAGACCCGATGTGCCCACAACGGCAGGTCAGGCGCAAGTGGGCAGGGGTGGTGGGAGTGGAGGACGGCGGAGGCGCGAACCTGCCCAGTTGGCTCAGGACCCGGCTATGGGACACGTCAGAAACATCCTGGACGCATACCGGCCTGACTCCAGAGGCATCGCCCAGGTAGTGGGGACCCTCAATGAGATGAAGACCCTGCAGGTGGAGCATCATGCCAGGATGGAGGCAAGACTGGAAGAGCTCCTGGCGGTGCACAGGGACGTGAGCCAATCCCTCCGTCAGATCGCCCAAAGCCTGGCAAACCCTCCCTGTGCCACCAGGCGTAGAGCAGCACCAGAAACAGGGAGGGAGGAGGAGTCATCTGACGGAGCGTCCCTTGCATCGTCAAGGCCTGCCTCTGAGGGTCCCCGCAGGAAGATGGGTCGTCCACGAAAAAGACCGTGAGAGTCAGCGGAACATCACCATCTCCCAGGTCACCTGGCCTGACACCCGGCCCTCTGGCCCAACAGCAGCACAGCACCAAAGGACATTCTCTGCCACATGGCCTTGCTGGTCACTGTCTTACCAATGTTGATATAGACTGTGGCACAGACTCTGATGACTTTCAATGGCAAGGACACCAACTCCCCCTGTGAACTTTGGATTCTACACTCCCGCCAAGCACCTCTTGTCACCCCCCCAAACACGTACCCCAGCACTAATTAAATTCATCACAATCACAAGATGATGTCGTCATTTTGCAATATTCCACTACATGTGTGTGTTGTAAAGTCAAACCATGCCTGATTTCTGAAGTAACTCCAAACATCCATACCCTGGGGTCTGAGTCTGGCACAGGACACACATGGGTCACAATGTACCATCCAAGACAGACATGGAGCACCATACTCACCCGTGATGGGCCCAACCAGCTGAGGGGGTGCCCGCACAACTGTGCCTACAGACCTATTCAGAAGAGCAACAGTCATGCGCAGAGGTCAGGGATCATGTGGAGTGTCCTGGGGTGGGAGTCCCAGGTATGTGTAGACATGTGGCAGAACCATGTCCTGCATGCTTGAGTCAGGTGGATGTGGAGAATGGTGGGCCAGCCAAGGTTGGATGCATGGAGATGGCACAATTGTGTGTTGGATCACAGTGCCACGAGGTTGTGTTGTGCTAGTGGGCTGCATCCTGAGTGTGTGCGTGGATTGAGAAGGTCATCCTGCAGCTGGCAGTGATCCACTCCCCCCATCTCTGTTTGACGTTGATGTGGCCTGGTCGCCGGATGTAGTAGCAGAGCTGTGCAGATGCACCCTGGATGTGGACAAGTATCATGGGATTTCTAACGCACATGTCCGTAGAGTGCAGGGTAGGATTAGACACTGATGTCGTAGTTGACCTGGGGGATGGTCTCCCTCTTGCCTTGAGGTGGATGGAACTGGGGATCTAGTGTATAATGCAGAGTGTGCTGCCGCATGAGGCACAGATGCTGCTGATCAGCATAGCACATGTCAGCAGGCAATCCAGCTCGTTTGCGTGGACACTGGGTGCCCTTGCTGCAGGGCCTGCAGCAGCATGCGCCATGTCAAGGAAACAATGCCACAAGTAGCACACAAAGACAAGGATCCCAGGAAGGAACTATGCAAAAGGTGTATGTCAAGGAAGGAATGTCTGGTTCAAAATTGGCACACACACACACAATGGATTCACATGCAGCACAGTGCCCGTCGTGGAGACTGACATGCCACAATACCTACACAGCCATGGACATCATGCACAATACAGAATCTAATCCCTGACAAACAGCTTGCATCTTGCTACTCTACACATAGACTCATATGCACCATCCCTGACAACAATGCCAGACATGCCGCATGCACAGTGGCAACAGACAACCATTGACAGAGATGAGGCACCTTGGAGGCAGAGGGACACCTTTATTAGTCATGTGTGTCGGAATGCCAATGCAACTCGGTCAACACATACACTGGTCATGTGGATGAACACGTGGGACCAACACTGGCACCCCCCCTTACCACCAGAGATGCTGGAAATCCATGGCACTGGCACACAAGTGACGGGTTACAGCTAAACAGCCCCTGCTGCTCACGGAGAGCCTGCAATACACCATTGAGCCCCTAATGGGGAATTCACACACCATGTCAACCCGGTGCAACTCGTATGTTTCCGAGGCCAGTGTCACACACATTGATGGCTCCATCACAATCCCATTACAGATGACTGTCACCAAGTCTGACCATCAATTCAGGTGAATTCTGCTCCAGGTCATGTGCCCCATGGTGAATCTACATGTATGTAAAGTATCCAAACATGAACAGGAGCAGTGCACACACATTCAAAACAAATACCACTCCCAAAAAGCCGTGCTGCATCCCTTACCCGAAGGAGATTTGCGAACTTGTCCGTGCATGTAACGCTGATTCACCACATGTTGCTGTGTTCATGAGGAATAGCAGGAGCACAACAATGCCACCAGCAGACAGCATGCGCAAGTACCTGTGGATGGGAGAGACACCAGAAGTCAGCCAAAAGAAGCACATCTGCATGCATGTGCATGTACTCGACACGTATTAGGTTGTCAACATGCTAGGTGACAAGGATGACTCTGGAAAAACATTCTTCTATTGCACCATCACTCGAGTGACACATCCAAACACACCTCTGACTCACTTGGAAGACATGCAGCTGGACACACACATTGCAACACTTGCCACACACAGCCCAATGCGTGCACACTCAGACACTGGAAATCACCACTAAGCAAAGAAGTCGCGTATGAGCCGACTCCGCATGTCCTCTACCGCCTCCTCCTACTCCACATCACTTGCCTCGTGGCCAAGCCCTTCATCCTCCACGGGTGGATGGTCCTGCTCATCTGGATCCAGGATGAGTGGCACAGCTTTCTCCACTGCCATGTTGTGCAGCATGCAGCACACGAGGAATATCTTGCAGACCTTCACCGGTGCATATGGGAGTGCGCCACCGGTCTTGTGGAGGCAACGGAATCGGCTCTTCAAGAGGCCAAACGTCCTATCGATCACTCGCCTGGTCCGCCCATGGGCGTTGTTGTAGCGGTGATGGGCAGCTGTGCTGGGGTTGCGGAGAGGCGTGATCAGCCATGGCATGTTGGGATAGCCAGCGTCCCCTACATGGAAACATCATGGACAAGAGTGGGTCAGGAGGAGCAGTAAGACAGGAAGATGACGTTAAATACAGGACTGACAGAGTATACCCACCAACAATACATGCTCGTTCGTTGCGCAGCTGCAGCATCATTTCAGGCACCCTGCTACGCCTCATGATGTACGCATCATGTGCTGATCCTGGAAAACGAGCACAGACATGTGAAATCAGCATGTTGGCAAGACACACCGCAAGGGCATTAATGGAGTGGTAATGCTTGCAGTTACGGAAGGCTACCTCCTGTGCCTGTGGTGGTACCAAAGCCACATGTGTTCCATCTATGGACCCAATGACATGGGGCATCCCTCCCAGGGCATAGAACTCACGCTTGACACCTGTCAACTGCTCAGGAGTTGGGAATTTAATGAACTCATCCAGGTGAACCAACATGGCCTCTAAAAATTCATGCAGCACACGGCTGAACATGGTTTGGGACATGCGACCCACATGGGCAATGGTATGTTGAAAGGTACCCGTGGCCAAGAAATGTAGGGCTGCCATCACCTTCATCTTGGGTGTCAGTGCACCAGGATACCTGTGTAGCGGTTGCAGGTGTGGTGCCAGCCGTGTCATCAGGTCCTCAATCAAGCGTTGGGGGAAGCGGTAGCGGCGTATACAGTCATTTTCCCGCATGTCAGCCAAGTCCGGAATAGGTCGAAGGAGAGGCGGAGCCCTGCAGTGAATTAGAAGGGACAACGAAGAGTGAGTACAGTACACCACCAATGTCAATGTACAGAGCACATGCTCAACTGGCAATACACATATGCCACATACAGAGTCAGGTCTGTGCAATATGCCCTGGACACGTATGCCAGGCATGTGACACTCCTACCAAGAGCCAGCTACAAAAGTTGATTCTCAACCTCAATATGCCATGCCATGAGACTAGCTGTGGGCCAGTGTAAGTGAGCAGGCAGACGCATTATGGGAGTCACAGACATCCAAATATGTGCAGAAGAAGGATGTTTATTGCACAGACAGGTTGCGGAACACTAGAGGCACAGGTCAAATGTCATAGAATAAGGACAGACCACACACATTGCCATGAAGGATTACATGTCAAGACTGATCACACATACATTGAGAGTATGCAGATATGTCCTTGTTTTGGAACTCCGTGTCGATGCACACATATACACCTAACATCGGATCACACATGTGTGCTGGTGTGCGTAACAGTGTGCCATGCCCATCTACACACAGACACATGTTGGTTGCAGCTACAGCAGATGCATTTGACCAAACACCTACAGCAAACCTATGGGAACACATCACACACACATGACATAGCTACAGCGTGCAACGCGGGCATTCACTTGTCAGGGGTAACATTCCGTGTACCTGGCATCAGGGGACATTTGCGGGTGTCGGTGACTGTGCCATGCCAGTGACGCATGGCCCACCAAGTCAGTACTCCATGCACACATGTCAAAGGAGTGAGGGGGATGTGTGGCACATGGGGCACCATAACACGTGACATGTGTACACAGCTCATCATACTGTAATTAGCTTCACACCTCATGAGTATGTTGCCACATCACAGCCTGACCCACCTGTGCCCGACACATGTAGTACTGCACAGACAATGCCTTGATGTCCAGCCTTGGACAAGTATGTCAGCTCTATTCCTTTCTGTGTGCTGCCTGTCAGGTGTGAAATGCACCGTACATGCGCTCTGAGGGCGTGTGTACATTTCCCATCACTATGGGAGTGCTGCCGTAGGCCTACCCATAGTGATACGGAGCGTACACGCGTGTGTACGGGGCGTATCACTATGGGTACGCATACACGAGCAAACCCATAGTGAAACGGCCCGTACACGCGTGTGTACGGGGCGTATCACTATGGGTACGTATACGTGAGCAAACCCATAGTGAAACGGCTCGTACACACGCGTCTACGGGCCGTTTCACTATGGGTTTGCTCGCGTATGAGTACCCATAGTGATACGCCCCATACACACACGTGTACGGGCCGGTTCACTATGGGTTTGCTCGCGTATGCGTACCCATAGTGATACGCCCCGTACACACGCGTGTACGGGCCATTTCTATGCATTTGGGGTGCCCTAGGGCCCTGGAACTCACCGTACCTGTGTGTGAATGTCCAAATTACATAGGGGACACATGAGGGACAAGTATAAAGCCCTACATGCATGCTGGTTGTCATGGAGACCGAGTTTAAAGTTTGATTTTTTTTCATCAGGTGGCCAGCTAAAGTCGGTTTGAAAGAATCTACTTTGTTGAAAAGTGGTTGTTGAGTTGACATCATGCTCAATAAAAAAAAAGAGCAAAGCCACTGACTGTGGTAGGTTTGAAGGGATTGGAGGAAACATAGGATGCAAATGTGAGTGACCAATCACTCTGTACTCCTGTGAATGAAACAGGGCAGCAAGGCAGATATAAGGCAGCCAGGTCCCATGAGAGAGCACTTGCCTGCACATCCTTTGATTCCACAACACTGCTGCTGCTCGTGAATCCTCTGGCACCATGTCCAGGTCTGTGGAGAGGGCCCAGCCTTTCACCCACGAGGAGAACCAAGCCCTGCTGGATGTGATCCTCCCACAGTACACCATGCTGTATGGTCGACCAGGGGTTCAGGTGAGTGCTGAGTCCACTAGCAAAGACTGTGCCCCTTTTTTGTGACTGTGACTTCTGCCATTGTGTCCAGGTGTAACACACATGCAATGTACTGTAGGGTGGGTCCCGGGTGGGGGAATGCCTAATGTCTCCCAGCCAGAGCATGCTGTGGTGCATGTCTGCTCTCCTCACTTGCATTGTGTGTACTGTGACAATCACTGCATGTGGCATTACACATTCTGCCTGTCTAATCCTCCTGGGAATGTTGTTACTACAGTCCTTATGTGAATCTGTGGTCCCCCCAGTGTGACAGGTGGCAGTACCCACAGATGTGTGTTTGTTTAGTGTACCTGTGCTGAGAGTATACAAATGATGTGTTTGTCCCCTGGACATTGGTGTATGTGTGTAAGTCCCCTGTCATGTGGGTGAGTGCATATGTGGAGTGTAGCACCCCAGCTGCATGAGGGATGGATATACCCTGCCCATCTGATGTGAGCAGGGAGCAGTGCTGTGTGTCTGCGGTGATGGGCCAGCCCCACACCTGTGACACCCCCCAGTCTAGTGGCACATGTGCAGAGTGAGATGTGTAGCTGCAGTCGGCAATGGCAGGTGATTGTCCTGTGGCTGTGTGTGTCTGTGTACTCTGCTGAGGGCGCCTCAGTGGCCTGTGGCATGTGACTGCTTTGAGGTGCTGCACATAATCCTGGTGTCGCTTGTGATGCACAGTGTGAGCCTGGATGATTGATTGGGTCGTACCCCTCATGCCACCTGTGTACTCTACAATGCCACCTAGTGCATTTTGCCTTCCACAGAGGAAAATGTCCCTATGACACAGGTGTAATGAGTTTGATGCATTCTATGCCCTGTTAAAACCAGCCAAATTGTCCTAATGTGTGTCTCTGTGACATGTCGCAGGTGTATTGATGTTGTCTCACTTTTTCATCCTCACAGGTAAGCGCCTGTGCCAAGCAGCAGATCTGGAAGGACGCCGTCAGTGCCGTGAGGAAGACGGAGGGTCGGAAGCGGCGCCTAGCCCAGGTGAGGAAACGCTGGCAGGATATCCGGTGCTGGACGCGGAGGATCGCACGGGTCCTGCTGGGGGACTCACCTGTGAGCCAAAAGAACCATGGGCGCCGCCGTCTGACCCACATCCACAAGCGTGTGCTGGCGGTCGTCTTCCCTGACATGGACAGGCGCTTACGGGAAAAGCAGCAGCAGGAAGGGGGTAGGTACATGTGTGTTTGCTGTGTGTCACCAGCATTTGTAAGTGCACAGTTGCATGGATACACTGCCAGGGTTTACATGTGCAGTGCAGTTCCTGGTCCCCAAAGTGTAGCGGTGCTGTCCTTCCTTCCTTCCCCTCCTTGCCATGTGTACCCTGGTCTGTGTGTAGTCACACTTGCACAAGGTTATCTAGGCTGCCAGTTTATCGATGTGCCCAATGCTTGCAGCTTCATGTGTGGGGGTGGTGTGTAACAGGTTTTGGGACCTTGCCTGTGCCCTGTCCAGTTCAGTACTTGTGGGGTCCATGTCAGTTGTCACTGATGCTGAGTCCAGACATAGGAGTGTGTCTCAAAAGTGTATTGCTTTACAGCATGCATGTCCTATTTTGTGGCCTGTGACATGATGTGCATGAGTGTGAGATATGCAGAGTGCAGGGATGGTGGCTTGTGTTGCAGTCATTACCATTCAGGACCATGGAGTAGTGTGGCCACTACTGTCCCCTGGGGCATCTTTTCCTAGGTATCATGTGTGTAATCCAAAAATGTCGACAATCTCTGTGTCTACAGCATAGGTTGTGCTCTGTGCCATTGTACCCTGGCACCATTTGTATTTACGTAAACTCTGCTACATGTGTCCACTGTACAGGCTGACCAAATGTCCCTTGTTCATACTCACGGGGGCCAGTGCCTGTGTGTCTTGGTAAAATGATCTGATGATGGCCATTTGTAGATGATGTATTTGTACCGGCGCACCAGGGGTATTTTTTGTCCAATCAGGATTTCTTGCAGGCCATGTGTTTTTATTCCAGACTAAGAGATGTAAGTGCTTCCAGTGTCTCAAAAATTGTCTCATGTAGGGGGTGGTTGGTGCGGGCAAGGCCTACATGTCTACACCTGAAGTCTCCTTGCTAGGTCTGGCCAGTGTGTGATGTTTGTCTGGACATACACTCAAGGTGCAGTGACCCATTAATGTTGGGCATGTTTTTAAGTATTACCTTTGCAGCATGTGCCTACAGTTAATAGACATGGTTCCTGCTCATCCCTTTTTACGCCAATGCTGTGTGCTGCAGATGCTGTGCTGGATTGTCCCTAGTGCCTGGCTCCTCTGTCCAAATCCATATCATGTTATTTGCTTATGTGTCCTGCTCTCCATAGTTGGTCAGTGGCATGGTGGGTCAACCAACTGTGTGTTGCAGGGCCTACATATGTACCTTGTATTGTAGATGTTACTCATGTTGCTTTTCAGGCTATGCACTGTGACCTATGTGTATTTGACTCATGTGACATATGTATACAGGTGTCTGATTATTTCCTGTCTCTTCACCTTGCCCACAGCATCGTCGGGGGACACCGAGGGATACACTGGCACGGACCGTGAGGAGGGAACGAGCACCAGTGCCAGCAGTGCAGAGTTGTCTGGCACATCGAGTGGCACGGAGGCCGACGGGAGTGCAGCGGAGGACCTGTCCAGTCAAACCACCACCGACTATGACGCAGACGGGTCCGAGGCTGAGCACTCCGAGGGGGCGGAGGCTGGTCCCACGGCTGACACCAGCACTTCATCACTACCCGCCCCCTCCATTCCGATCACCGGCCTCCCACTTGCTCGTGTCCCTTCCCGCCGTGCTCGGTCACCACGTGTCTCCTTCTTGCCAGGCACCGCACCCCCTGCCCCTGTCTCCACTGCTGCCACCAATGCCGAGTCTGTGGACATCCTGAGGCAGTTGCAGGTTGGTCAGACTGCGACGCTTAATGTCCTCCATGGCCACAGCCGAGTGCTCAACCAGATGGAGGCATACTTGGAGGGCATTTCAGCCGCGCAGTCTGACCAACGCAACTTGCTGAGGTCCATAGACTCGACACTGACTGCAGCAGTGGGTCTCCTGCAGCGCTACGTCCCACCCCCTACCCCTGACCCATCCACACTTCCCACTCCCATGCCTGTCCCACGTACACCCAGACGTCAGCATGCACGCACCCCACCAGACACAGGCACCACACCAGCAGGGCAGGGCACGCGCACACCTCCTGGCACGCACACACAGGGTGAGGTAGGCAAACCCACTGGGTCGGGGGCAAACGTAAGTCACGCAGCCAGAGTGGGAGTCCGCATTCCGCAAAATCCACTCCCTCCAAATCCGCTCCCCTCAGCTCTCCTGGCCACGAATCCAGCAAAGATTCCTTGATGGCCGCCCTGCCCCGAGCCCAATAGTGACACCACCCCGCAAGCGGGCAAAGGAGTCCCCGGTCAGGGTAGTTGAGTGCCCCCCCCTGTCCACACCCTCCCCCAGTAGCGCTGCGACCCATCCCTCCGCCCCCCCCCCCCCTCCTTGGGGCCTGTGGTTCCTTTGGGTGCAGGGGAGACGCGGGGGGACCTTGCTGACGTGTGCAGCGCCATCCTCACCGCCTCCTTTGGCGCTGCACCACCCCCTGTGGTGGAGTCCTCCGTCCCTGCACCCACAACGCCTACCCTTGCCCCTCCTGTCCCTGCGGTGCCTGGTCCTTCCCCCCCACATGATGCCCCCCCCCTTGTGGAAGACAGGGTGGTCTGAACTGTGCAGGCAAGCTAGGGGACACGCGTCCCACTGTGTCCCCCATCCAGCTGTGACTTATGGACTGCCCTATGGGCTTTGTAAATATTGAACCAGACAAACATTTTTTGATCATGCTGAATAAAGCAATTTTATTTTCCTTAGACCACTACTGCTTTTCTGGTATTGCTGTTGGTGGGGCTGCTACATGATTTTGGGTGGTGATCATGTGTTGGGTGTGTGGGAAATGTAGTAGTGTGCTGGTCATAGGGGGGACCCTGGTATCTGTGTGCCATCACAAGGTGTTAGCTAAGTTTCTTTGTTCATGTAAGCAGTTACTGCATGGTGAAATTGTCCCAAGGTGTGTTCCTTCCTCCGTGTACCCTGACATCTTCCCTGCAGGGTGTTTCCAATATATTGTGCTGAGCTGTGTCTACATTAGCTGGGTGTGTGACGGACCCCTTCAACTTTGGCCATGCATGCAGAGCGATGTCTCCACCTGCATCATTCGTGGCATCCTTGGTGATCACTGTACTTGTGTATGTAGTCTGTTGACATGAATTCATGTGGACTTGTTCCCTTTTAGGCAGTATGCATGTGTGTACTCCCAGCCTCGCACACATGTGTTACATGTACTGCAGGGTCTTTGTGCACCTGACTGACAATTGTGGCCATTGGATCTGTGGGTACTCCACCCTTTTCCTTTCCATGTGCACTGCTGGGGGCCTCTGCACCCACCCCTCCTGTGTCTGGGCACTGCTGGCAGTGATAGGCACCCACCCCTCCTGTGTCTGGGCACTGCTGGGAGTGATAGGCACCCACCCCTCCTGTGCCTGGGCACTGCTGAGAGGACTCTGCACCCACCCCTCCTGTGTCTGGGCACTGCTGGGAGGACTCGGCACCCACCCCTCCTGCGTCTGGGCACTGCTGGGAGTGATAGGCACACACCCCTCCTGTGTCTGGGCACTGCTGGGAGGACTCTGCACCCACCCCTCCTGTGTCTGGGCACTGCTGGGCGGACTCTGCACCCACCCCTCCTGCGTCTGGGCACTGCTGGGAGTGATGGGCACCCACCCCTCCTATGTCTGGGCACTGCTGGGAGTGATAGGCACCCACCCCTCCTGTGTCTGGGCACTGCTGGGAGGACTCTGCACCCACCCCTCCTGCGTCTGGGCACTGCTGGGAGTGATAGGCACCCACCCCTCCTGTGTCTGGGCACTGCTGGGAGGACTCTGCACCCACCCCTCCTGCGTCTGGGCACTGCTGGGAGTGATAGGCACCCACCCCTCCTATATCTGGGCACTGCTGGGAGTGATAGGCACCCACCCCTCCTGTGTCTGGGCACTGCTGGGAGGACTCTGCACCCACCCCTCCTGCGTCTGGGCACTGCTGGGAGTGATAGGCACCCACCCCTCCTGTGTCTGGGCACTGCTGGGAGGACTCTGCACCCACCCCTCCTGCGTCTGGGCACTGCTGGGAGTGATAGGCACCCACCCCTCCTATGTCTGGGCACTGCTGGGCGTGATAGGCACCCACCCCTCCTGTGTCTGGGCACTGCTGGGAGGACTCTGCACCCACCCCTCCTGCTTCTGGGCACTGCTGGGAGTGATAGGCACCCACCCCTCCTGTGTCTGGGCACTGCTGGGAGGACTCTGCACCCACCCCTCCTGCGTCTGGGCACTGCTGGGAGTGATAGGCATCCACCCCTCCTGTGTCTGGGCACTGCTGGGAGGACTCTGCACTAACCCCTCCTGCGTCTGGGCACTGCTGGGAGTGATAGGCACCCACCCCTCCTGTGTCTGGGCACTGCTGGGAGGACTCTGCACCCACCCCTCCTGCGTCTGGGCACTCCTGGGAGGACTCTGCACCCACCCCTCCTGCATCTGGGCACTGCTGGGAGTGATAGGCACCCACCCCTCCTGTGTCTGGGCACTGCTGGGAGGACTCTGCACCCACCCCTCCTGCATCTGGGCACTGCTGGGAGTGATAGGCACCCACCCCTCCTGTGTCTGGGCACTGCTGGGAGGACTCTGCACCCACCCCTCCTGTGTCTGGGCACTGCTGGGAGGACTCTGCACCCACCCCTCCTGCGTCTGGGCACTGCTGGGAGTGATAGGCACCCACCCCTCCTATGTCTGGGCACTGCTGGGAGTGATAGGCACCCACCCCTCCTGTGTCTGGGCACTGCTGGGAGGACTCTGCACCCACCCCTCCTGTGTCTGGGCACTGCTGGGAGGACTTTGCACCCACCCCTCCTGCGTCTGGGCACTGCTGGGAGTGATAGGCACCCACCCCTCCTATGTCTGGGCACTGCTGGGAGTGATAGGCACCCACCCTCCTGTGTCTGGGCACTGCTGGGAGTGATAGGCACCCACCCCTCCTGTGTCTGGGCACTGCTGGGAGGACTCTGCACCCACCCTTCCTGTGTCTGGGCACTGCTGGGAGGACTCTGCGCCCACCCCTCCTGCGTATGGGCACTGCTGTGAGTGATAGGCACCCGCCCCTCCTATGTCTGGGCACTGCTGGGAGTGATAGGCACCCACCCCTCCTGTGTCTGGGCACTGCTGGGAGGACTCTGCACCCACCCCTCCTGCGTCTGGGCACTGCTGGGAGTGATAGGCACCCACCCCTCCTGTGTCTGGGCACTGCTGGGAGGACTCTGCACCCACCCCTCCTGTGTCTGGGCACTGCTGGAAGGACTCTGCACCCACCCCTCCTGCGTCTGGGCACTGCTGGGAGTGATAGGCACCCACCCCTCCTATCTCTGGGCACTGCTGGGAGTGATAGGCACCCACCCCTCCTGTGTCTGGGCACTGCTGGGAGGACTCTGCACCAACCCCTCCTGCGTCTGGGCACTGCTGGGAGTGATAGGCACCCACCCCTCCTGTGACTGGGCACTGCTGGGAGGACTCTGCACCCACCCCTCCTGCGTCTGGGCACTGCTGGGAGTGATAGGCACCCACCCCTCCTGTGTCTGGGCACTGCTGGGAGGACTCTGCACCCACCCCTCCTGTGTCTGGGCACTGCTGGGAGGACTCTGCACCCACCCCTCCTGCGTCTGGGCACTGCTGGGAGTGATAGGCACCCGCCCCTCCTGTGTCTGGGCACTGCTGGGAGGACTCTGCACCAACCCCTCCTGCGTCTGGGCACTGCTTGGAGTGATAGGCACCCACCCCTCCTGTGACTGGGCACTGCTGGGAGGACTCTGCACCCACCCCTCCTGCGTCTGGGCACTGCTGGGAGTGATAGGCACCCACCCCTCCTGTGTCTGGGCACTGCTGGGAGGACTCTGCACCCACCCCTCCTGTGTCTGGGCACTGCTGGGAGGACTCTGCACCCACCCCTCCTGTTTCTGGGCACTGCTGGGCGTGATAGGCACCCACCCCTCCTATGTCTGGGCACTGCTGGGAGTGATAGGCACCCACCCCTCCTGTTTCTGGGCACTGCTGGGAGGACTCTGCACCCACCCCTCCTGCGTCTGGGCACTGCTGGGAGTGATAGGCCCCCACCCCTCCTGTGTCTGGCCATGTACGCTGGGGACATACGCGGGTGGGGGTACTCGCCGTACATACGGTGGTGGTGGTACGCGCCGTACATACACTGGTGGGGTGTGGGTACGCTCCATGCATACACGGGTGGGGTGTTGGTACGCGCCGTACATACGCGGGTGGGGGTACGCGCCGTACATACGGGGGTGGGGGTACGCACCGTACATACACTGGTGGGGTGTGGGTACGCTCCATGCATACACGGGTGGGGTGTTGATACGCGCCGTACATACGCGGGTGGGGGTACGTGCCGTACATACGGGGTGGGGGTACGCGCCGTACATACACTGGTGGGGTGTGGGTACGCTCCATGCATACACGGGTGGGGTGTTGGTACGCGCCGTACACACGTGGGTGGGGTTACGCACCGTACATACGGGGGTGGGGGTACGTGCCGTACATACACTGGTGGGGTGTGGGTACGCTCCATGCATGCATGGGTGGGGTGTTGGTACGCGCCGTACATACGCGGGTGGGGGTACGCACCGTACATACGGGGGTGGGGGTACGCGCCGTACATACACTGGTGGGGTGTGGGTACGCTCCATGCATACACGGGTGGGGTGTTGGTACGCGCCGTACATACGCGGGTGGGGGTACGCGCCGTACATACGGGGGTGGGGGTACGCGCCGTGCATACACAGGTGGGGTGTTGGTACGTGCCGTACATACACGGGTGGGGGTACGCACCGTACCCAGGCCTTCAGAGCGTGGGTACGGGTCGTACCACGCGTACCCCTACGTCACCCCAACAATGCTGGTACGGCCCGTACCCAGGCCTTTAGTACGTGGGTACGGGCAGTTCCGCCATTGTTGGGGTGACGTAGGGGTGGGCGTGGTACGACCCGTACCCACGCTCTTAAGGCGTGGGTACGGTACGTACCGGACTTTTTGTGTTGCTGGTTCGCGTCATCACCCACTTCCGTTGTGGCGGACGCATGCGTTGCTGGACACGCCCCCACCCCCTCGGAGTGACCAGGCCCTGAAGGTCAGGTATGTCCAGGGCATGTGTGATTTGTGACTTGGGTGGGGGTCGTGTGTCCTGCCCCTGCCCCCCCCATTTGCCCCGGGTGTTGTTCTGACCTTCTGCGGCGTCTGCGTCGGTTTCTGTAGAGCAGGTGGACTGCTATGAGGGCTGGGATGACACGTAGGTTCGGGTCCATGGCTGTCCGTCGCGTACAGGTGCTCCTTGTGCGCGTCGTCCTGATTTCCCGGCACTTTTTGGCAGTCGGAAAATATTGTCCGTGCGGGGTGACGTTGGTTCGAATCGTACTTCCTGGTTCGTGGAACGCTGCCTGAATGCGTCCCGACGTCACGTCGGCGCTTTCCCGGATCACATTTGTATGGATATTTTCGTCGGTGGGTGTTTTGTACGATTCGTACGGAAATACTTTTTCCATACGAATCGTACTTGCAATTTTGTAATGTTTTTTGACCGGGTACGCGTCGGACGGAGAAAATCTTTATTACGTTTCTATTTTTATTTATTTATTTATCAGAGAAAATACCGATAAAACAAATGAAATCAAATATAAACCACTTTCAAAGAACAAATATAATTGCCTAAAGCAAAAGCCATGGCTGGAAAGTTAATTTTTCCATACCAGTTCAACTGCAGACCGACATGACAAACATTTATATTTTACAAATAGATGTCCTAAAATGTTCCTCCTAAAGTTTAAAAATAGGTAACATCGAAGAATCAAAAAAATGAACAATTAAAAAAACAAAAACACTTGAATTGTTAGCAAATAATGGCTAGAATTAAACCTCTAATGTTCCAACCAATATTAATTATTATCCTCATTCATAAAGATTATCTTTTGTAAAGGGTTCGGAAAAAGATTAACATAATTTATTGCTTCAAATAGCCCATATACGGTGTGAATAAATATACTGTCCATGAACGTTCAAAATATGAGCTATCAGTACTGTGATTCACAATCAATGCTATATTTATTATTATATTTATCTTAATACCATGAGTAATGCCAAGCAGAGCTGAAACCACTGCTGAATTTCCTGAATCATCTTCCCGCTTAAAGCATATTTAAAAAAAAAAAATATGCAAAATTATCATTAAGGACTGCATTACAGCAACTTCTAGAAACGTAAATCTATCAGTCCCTTGCAGCTTTGTAAAAACTGTGAAGACCTAGTCATTGGTGGTAAATGCATTAACATTACTTTAATTCAATCCTGATTCCTTGATTCACACATGAGGGCAGAGAATGTATCTTTTACCAGCTCATTTTCTAACTAGGATAACAGGTGTCAGTTGTCCAATATTAAAGTTGTTCATGCATATAACACCATAGGGAATACCTTGAATATAAAAGCTAATAAAAGAGGTCCTAAGTAAAGGCCTCAGTATAACAAATTGCATCAATGCATTTATAGTACTAAGAGCTTAGGCACTAATTCTTCCCCAATGCAGGCCCAATGATACATTTTCGAAGAAGGTCAGTCTGAGGTATTGGTAATCATTGACAATTTTAATTTTTGTGCTATTTAAAGTAGACAATGGGCGAGCATCCTTTCTAAAAATGCATGTTTTTAATCTGTGTGTATAGTTCATCTATATTTGACAAAATAATTGTAGAGCATTCATTTTTCTTTGCATGGAATTGCTGTTGTTTCCAGCATTACAAGATTATCCACAAAGAGGGAAGAGCCTACACGGAGACCAACCAGCTCAATTATTTCTGAGCATAGTAGGAGAATAACGTAGGCCTAAAAGGACATTCCATTATTTCAGTATAGCCCTGAGTTTAGAACGGTCTACAGAGTCAAAAGGTGCCATTCATGGGTTGTCTGGCAGATTGCCATTGAACAAATTAATGGTCCATAGTTGTCTGGGCCCTTTGAAAACTGGCTTGCTCTTCTGTAATTAATCAATTTTCTGTGGTCTAGTCACTTAAACAAGTCAATACTCGTTTTGAGGAAATGTCTAAAGCCATGTCCATCAGCAACATAAATCTATAGCATGCTGGATTGTTTCTGTTACCCTCTCAAAAGAGCGCTTAAACGTTGCCCCCTTTACAGAACAGGGCCCCTACCATTCACCAACAGCCGTCAAAAAAGGGAAATAAGTTTTTTGTCCACCTGTCAGGGCTTTAACCATAGGTTAAAGCCAGAAGGCAGGCTCGACCTGCAGCATGAGACAGGTTTGTATAATTAATTGTTCTCACTATAGTCGTCCTATATACCGACTCCAAATAAGACTGATTAGGCAAGTGTACTTTCCTCCCTTTTGTATGTGAGGGTGATAATAAATGTTTACTGAATAAGCAGGCCCTTTATATTCAGGAACAACGAATCCCAGACTGGTACTGATAGAAGGGCGCATTAGCTAATAAAAAAATGAAACATTCAAACACAGTTGTTTAGTTCTTGAAAGGGGCAAATTAGATCAACAACATCCTTGTGCACAACACACAGGTACTTCTGTACAAATCTTTCTTTTTATTGGTTGCAATTTGTTTCTCTTCATAAATTGCAGAACTAATATCCAGAGAGCCCAAAGGTATCAATGTATATTAAGTTTGACTTAAATTGAGGTTAAATCAGATATTACACAACCCATTATTTACCATAAATTGTTTCCTCCATCTCCACCAAAAGCTGCAAGCAGACTACCCTCCAACCTACCCACAACAATATGCCTTATGCCCCTGTCCCACCTCCTGCACTAGACCGCACATCCTCCTTAAAGTGCCATAACACAAACAGGAAAGGAACATAGCATCTAAAGTGCTTAGACTTCAAACCAAGAACTATGAACAAAAATCACTTCAATATTTTTGATCTACTCTCAGACATTACACCGGACCTCACCCTCATTACTGAAACACAGGTCAGCAAAGACGTTACACTGACAAGCCATGAAGCCATCCCACTGGCACTTCACATCATCATCAAAAATGGTATAGGCAAAATTGGGAGAGGTATGGATGGCATCAATAATAATCAATAAAAATCAATCAAAACAAAACAAATCGAAAACCACAACATTGGCAGCTGTAAATACTTGATGATAAGATGTCACACCACTTCAAATATGACTTATTCTTTCCTTTTAAAATACAGACCACCATCCAGCAATTCAAACTTTGTTGTATGACCCATTCTTTACCATAAATTGTTTAATTTATCTTGCAAATACTCTCACATGAATTCCCACAATCAACTCTAATTAGGAAGACTGAAATTTAATACAACAAATTACTTCTGATTCAATTCAAAATAGTACACTTGTCTAAAATATGTTATTGATGCATGGGTTACTTCTAGATATTGTTGGGGGAGAGATCATTGCAAGGGTGATACAATAAGGGTTAGTCAAATTTTACATCCTACATGTGGAATTGAGTGAGGATTATGATATGAACATGTTGCTATTGAGGATAGATGGTTGCTTGCCAGGTGGAATCTTAAAAATCAAGAGACTTGTAAACTTACTATCAGTAGATTCCCTCATTGTATCATTCACCCTGAACTCTCCTCACCGAAGCCATCCCACTGGCACTTCACATCATCATCAAAAATGGTATAGACAAAATTGGGAGAGGTATGGATGGCATCAATAATAATCACTAAAAATCAATAAAAACAAAACAAATCGAAACCCACAACATTGGCAGCTGTAAATACTTGATGATAAGATGTCACACCACTTCAAATATGACATATTCTTTCCTTTTAAAATACAGACCACCATCCAGCAATTCAAACTTTGTTGTACGAGATACGGTGACGAAGACCCATCTGAACCACCCAAACCTATACATTCTAGGAGACCTCAAAATATGGTTTGACAAAAATAATTTACCGCAATCACAGCTATCACAACAAACTTCAGCCTCCAGAAAATTGTTTCCATCCCAACTCACTTTGCTGGACACACTCAGGATGTCATATTTGCTCCCTTGGGGAAAGCTGCAGTTACAGACAACTCTCCCGTAAGTTGGAGCAACCACAACATCATCAGCTTCAGGATAAACATATCAATCAACAACAACACTACAAGGACAACAACAACCACCAGCATCAAACACTCATACAGACAGCAGGAAAAAAACTAGACCTCCATAACTCAGAACATACCTGAGAGAACCTCGATAAATATGTGACCTCAAGACATACACACATTCTACAACTGCATCTCCAATGCACTGCACAAATTCAGGGTTAACCACAGAAAGAGCAACCACATGAATTAATTAAAATCATCAAAAGAAAGAGAACACAACTCAACATAGTACAACACAAGTTTAGAAAATCAAGAGACGAAAAAGACAAAATCAAACAGAGCCTAAGTAGAGTCATTAGAACCACAAAAAGACAACACTACTCCACACTCAGAACTGAAGCCGACTGTCCTTCTAAGGAACACCACAAAATTCTAACAAAATTCCACAATGCAGAGTGCCAAAACACAGAAACACCATATTCGCAAGACTTCTATGACAAAATCATCATGGATTGACCTCCAAAATTAGAAAGATAGAAACGTACCTTAAGGAGAACACAGACAATACAATCCCAACACATGACCCAATCACCAAATTAAGACATGAAAACAACCTTTAACCACTACATACTTTCAATACCCTCTCAGAAAGAGATTACCTCCACATTATCATTGCAAGTAGACCATCAGGATCACTGTTAGATCAGGCACTTTCAAAACTTTTTACGGATATCCTTCAACCAACCCGTGGAGTGGAGTTAGCTAGAAGCTTACACAAGAACTTCCTATAGCTAGGTTCATTCCCACCCAAAACCCTCTTACATAAGGCCACTATTCAAAAAGAAAAGCATTGACTCATCCCGCCTAGAAAACTACAGGCCTATATCAAATGGCCCTTTCTTAGAAAAAATACTTGAAGAGAACTGTTTACTTACATTCAAAATTTACAAAAGAAGATTACTTTCTGTAAAACCAACTGTCCGGCTTCAGAACAGAGTCAGCCATCATATCCGTTTGGGATGACCTGAAACTCACAATGGACATGAGCGGAATGTCCACTCAATTGCTTCTAGATTTATCTGATGCATCTGACAGTGCCTACCACCAAACAACCATGTAAAGACTCCATCATCTCGGAATGTGTGAAAATACTCTAAAATGAATTGCTCTTCACCTCAGAAGCAGACAAAGTATGGTTTATCTACCACCTTTACATCAGCTCCTTTCACCAACACAGTGGCATCCCTTAGATTCTATCATATCCCCTCCATTATTCAATTCCTACCTTTACTCCTTTAAAACCTGATTAAATAATTCACCCTCACCTGTTACAACTATGCAATTGACACATAAATCCTTTTAAAATGGATGGCCCGAAAGCATTCTAAAGCTCAAAATTTGAAGACTGTGTGTGCTCCATAAATACATAGATGGTGAGTAGCCACCTAAAGCTCACACTGCAAAGTCAAAGTTCATGATCTGTGGCTAATGCCCAAAATACCAGCCTACCTCCTAATAACCCAGGAATACGAGGACTCTCCAACAACATCAAGAGAAGTCAGAACCCTTGAATTCAGACTTATCCTTGGTACTACATATTAACATCAAAAAGAGTTCCTTCTACACAATGGATACTAACAAAAACTACAAGTTATCCATACATTTTTAATCTACAATCTAGATTATGCAAAAAATCCAAATTGCTTGCTCCTTCTTCGACATTCAAACACTCCAATGGCTACCTATAGACAGAATGGTAATGTTCAAGGCAATCTTTGTTGTCCATAGAGCCTCTCTAGGAACAAGTCCACTATACCTACGAATTAATTGTAAGCAATATTAACAAAACAGGACACTGTGCTCTAGGTTTATACCACCGTCCCATAAGAAATCCATAGGAGGCACTGCTTTTTCAGTACAATCCGCCATGCTATGGAACTCACTACCAGCTAAGATTCTAAGCATTCAGGAGTGTGAACACTTCAGAAGTCATTCGCAAACATGGCTGTTGTCAGGATAACTACATCATCCCACAACCTTGGGATAAAACACAGAAAGATAATGGCACCTCCAAGTACAATTCACAGTTTACATAGATTTAGAACAGCCCATGCATCATACTTAATTTTACATCTAGGTAAGCTAGGAAGGGCCGACCAGTGGTTAACCTATGTATAATATAGCAATACCAATTCATATTTAACCCTGCTGGCCCACACTAGGACTAATACCATAATACTCAGTGGTCAGAAGCCAACTATAGTCGAATCTGCTTACTCTCAAATAAGACATAACTGCTATGGGTCTTGTCCATCACTCAATACTGTTGCATCCAATGAACCAGCCATCACCAGCTAAAAAGGCATGGAATAACTGAAAAGATCTGTCACATACTGCGTGCTAATCAGAGGGCTCCAATCTGGTCCACCACTGCCAGCCCCAAATACCTACACAATTTGACCACTTCCTTTTATCTCACCATGACTTATTAGATCTGGAATGATAGTAACAAAGCCTATCCCACTTCTCTCTTCAACCACACCTGCCCAGGGCCAAAAAACTTTAAACAAAATATCAGGTTGGACAGCACAGTTCAATAACCAGTTAAGTTGACTATAATCATAAGAACTCCCATAGTAAAGCTGCTCAAAGCTGCTGGCTTTTGAAAATCATAAACTGTGTGCCTATCTCTCACACCTCACATCTCTTAATCCACCAAACTGCTAAGCAGTGTCTCCCATAACACGATAACTCCACCTCAGAGGTCATTATGCACAACATGGAAATGTACTTACCTTCAGTAATGCCTTAGCAGATAGAGACTCTATCTAGCCCCAGACTCCTTATCGTAGAATATTCCCCAGGTGTCAGACTGGATCTGAAACTTTTTGAGCAATCCATTTGCACGCAGGTAGATGGTGTTTGTCTGCTCTGCGTGGTATCATCGGCGCTGTCCATGTCAGAAGTGACATGCGCTGTGCCTAAATAAGCACCACCTCAGTGTGCTGACCTCAGTTCTTGGCTGTTTTTCTGCACCAAAAAGCACACGGGCAAACTGAGGAGAAATGACTAGTTTGCCAAAGTGAGGCCCTGATGATCTCTTTGATTGGAAATGACATACTGTTTGCAGAACAGGGAGTATGGGAGGGTTGGTAAGGAGTATGCGGCTAGATAGAGTCTCTTCCAGTTAAGGCATTACCAAAGGTAAGCAACTTCTTCATCTGATAGAGACTCCTTGCCACAGATTCCTTACTTTAGAATAGATACCAAAGCAAACTCTTCCCGGCAATGAGTCTGCTGACTGGGGTACACTGAGAAATTCTAGAGAACTGAGAGGGAAAAATGCTTGTCACATTGGACCTAACTGTCTAGGCAGTAGTGTTTGGTGAACGTGTGCAGTGATGCACACAGGAATGCATGATAGATATCCACAACTGGGACCCCTCTTGCCAACGCAGTGGTCGCAGTTTTTAAGCCCCCAGGGGGCTGCCCTTTAAACATTGCATTGCCAATTTTAATACAAAAAGATAATCCATCTGGAAATGGTTCTTTTGTGAACTGCTGTGCCTTTCTTCTCACCTATTATTGTGTATTAGTATTGTGGAGAGGTGTGGCTCACTAGTTAGAGGCGGCAGACCCATAAGCTGAGAATCGGCCAGGGACCAGGCTTCAATTCCCGACGCGGCAGGGTCGTGGACCAGGGTCAAAACGGACTCGATAATTCTCGCCTCGGTACCTACTCTAACCAGAAACACACTCGGCAACTCTGGGCATTAAGCTTGCCTCATCTCTACAACGGCTCCCCACAGACACCGGGGATGCCTGGTTTCACCTTGGAGATACCCAGAAAGGGACCATCTCACAGGGATAGCCAGGACGGGTTCCCCAGCGGTCTACAGCGCCGGGACGCCCCGTTGCTGGGGTAGCTGTGCGCTTTACAAGTCTACAACATTAACATTATTAAACCAACAAAGAGTTGATGATCCATCTGGAAATCTTTGCTTCAATCAAGATAAGAAGACAGTGCTATTTTTGTGTCCAGATGGTGGAGTCTCCTCTTCCTTAGTAGGAGCAGGCGAGGGGAAAATGTAGGCAGCATTATAGTCTGCCCGATGTGAAAAGGTGTCACCACCTTTGGCAGAAAGGATGTTCGGGTTCTAAGAATCACCTTGTCTGGGAAGTAGGAAATGTACGGGGGTTAATGGAGAGCACTTGCAATTCACTAACCCTTCTGGCAGATGTAATCACCACAAGTAAGGCAGTCTTGATGGTCAGCAGTCTTAGAGGGCAGCCGTGCATTGGCTCATAAGGTGAGCACATGAGGAAAATGAAGACTAAATTCAGGTCCTGTTGAAGAACGTATGAGAAAACATGTGTTGCACACTAACCCTGGGCGTAGTTCGCGTAGTCGGGCTACGTGAAGCTATGCGAAGATGTCATTGCACTACGCGAGCTGCGCGTAGCTAAACGAGCGTGTGTAGTTGCTTGGCGTGCCCGTTCGCGATGCATTTTTCTTGTTCGGGAGCGCGTTGTGCGTGTTCGGGGCGCTGTTTGCGTACTCGGGGGATGGTATCTTGCGAACTTACCCACGCGGTCGCCTATGGGCGCGGCCATCTTGTTTTTCAATTGTCCCGCCCGCTCGCGATGCCTTATTTCCTGTTCCGGATAGCGTATTGCGTGTTCGCGATGCGCATGCCATGTTCGGGAACGCGTTTACTTGTTCGCGACGATTATTGCGTGTTTGCGGGGAAATATCGCACGAACTTACCCACGCGGTCGCGATGGACGCGGCCATCTTGTTTTTCACTCTATGCTATGGTTCTGGGCCTACATGTCTATCCTCCCTCAATCTTTGCAATCCTTAGTTTTTACACTGTTTTTCTGACTTTTTTTATTTATCATCTATCTCTCTCTGTCCCTAAGTTTATATTTTGCATTTTATTTCTACTTTTACTGTGTTTTTTTAACTTTTCTACTGTTTTATATTACTTCTTTATTTAAGCTCCTGCTTCTTCCCCCTAACTTTAATTTTCCTTTTTATCTTTTCTTTTCTGCCTCCCACACACCCAAGAACCATGGCCAAGGGTAGCAGCACTACCGGCTCCAAGGGCAAGGCGCCTGCGCCCAAGAGCCGCCTGCCTTGCGGCAGAATGCGCCCTGCAGGGGTGCAGGCACGGAAGCTTTTTGGCGAGGCGGAGGTGGCCGCCCTTGTTTTTTTTATCCAGCGCCACCTCCCCTTGACCTTGGCAGCAGGCAGCAGGCCAGGCTCCGGGTACCCTACCCAGGAGCGTCACCGGCGGTGGGCGAAGGTGCGCCGGGCAGTGTTTCGCTGCTCAGGGGTCCGGCGCACCCATAACCAGCTGGCACACCAGTGGTAAGACATCATGGACAGGGAGCAGGACCTGTCAGACCTGCTAGGTGTCGAGGTCGTGGGGCTTGGTGAGTTGCTAATATATAGTAGTATAAGTATTGTGGATAATTATTTGACGAATAACAAGATTACTGCTGCTTACATTGCAGGTAAATTACGTTTCAAAATCTTCTGTGATTGTAGGACACAGGTGCTCGTGCTACTCTTGCTTGTTTGCAACTTTGCGCTAGCTTGGGCTGATTAATGTAAGAGTTTACTTTAGAGAAATGAAGTTAGGTAATGCTGTTGCTACAGAGACTCTAGTCCTTCCATTGTCCTCCTTTGAAATAGTGGTGGATGGATACTAGATTTAGTTAGTATTAGTCCATAATTTTTTTGCGGTCTGCGTGTAACGCCTCCTCTGTCACCGAGTGCTGCTTACCCCAGTCCTCCGTAGAACCTTTTGTAGTTTGTTTAGTGAGTGGTAGGCTTAGCAGTGTCAGTTAGTAGCATAAAAACATCAGACGCAACCAACCAACAATTTGGTGTGTGCACAAATATATGCATGTGTCCTCCATCTCATCTATGCACTTTTGAAGGATAAAAAAAATGGAAATGCAGACTTAGTGAACAATTGCCCCGTCTGGAATAGGTGGTCTATGTCAGGTGGCACTTAGGCTTCGTTAGTATTCTGGAATCAGAATGATTATGGAACACTGGATTAGTGTTCATAAATAAGTACACAGACCGTGAATCCCGCAAGCTAGTAGTCGATCTGATTAGATAGGTCAATTTTATTGCAATTGTTGTTTCCTAAAATGTTTTTTGAGCGTTTATTTAAATGATTTATTTGTTTCACAGCACTCCTTAATGTTTGTCGCTTTCTTTATTATATCTGACATGATCAGCACCACCCAGGGGCAAGAAGACGGGGTCTGAGTCGACGGGACAACCAGAGGACCACTCCTCTACCGAGGGGCCTGCCGCCGGCCCCAGTAAGTCCTCCAGTGGTTAATACTAACAATTATATTTCCCTAACTTTTACTGCACCTTATTTTTTCCGAACCATTAATTATGGTTCCACTTTCTAATTCTATTTTTTACAAAAGCTTCATTGACCTTGACTATCTGTTTCCAAATTCTGGTTATCCCTGCCTCTAAGTTCCTTCTAACTGCCTCTGCTATGAGTCTCTGTACTACTACTATTAGTATGTCTGTAGCTAAGCTTGCCCAATTGGCCACTCTTTATTTAAGGTTTTCTTTTGAATAAAACTCAGATTGACCAATAGCTCTAGCCACTGGGTCCTGTCCTTTGGGTTGTCCTCTTCTACTCTTCTTAATCTTGAGGCTTTGACAATTCCCACCAACAAAATGCCCAACCAGATATTTGACTAGTATTTTTGATAGGATAGTACATACTACTACTGATGTGGGGATTCTGCACAGCCACATACAGAACTATGCACAAGAATATAGGATGATGGTGATGGGAGGTTGGACCTTACTCACACCTCAGTCAGAACCCACAATCCCCTGACCGACTAGCTATAGTGTCTCATTAGGTCCCGAACCCCCACACAAAGATACCCAATGATTACACAACCCAGAACATAAAACCCTTTTGCTCACTCACTCATGTAAGTCCACCCCACCACACCAAATACCACAGAATCTATGTGTAAGTTCAAAAGGTTTATTTTCAAATAACAAGTTCTATACATTGTTCTACGAAATTACTACAGCCAGCTCCAACAGCAAAATGCATAAGATTAAAACAGTAAACATTTACAAGTGCACGATAGAAGTCAAAAGATCTGTGTGAATTCTGGGAGACCCCTGACCGTAGAATGTAGAAATACTGGTTACATGCATCATAAGCTCTGCAAATCTCTGGTTTGTAGAAGGAAATCTTCCGCCTATTATGAAAAAAATGGTGCGCGTTAGACAGTATAATGCAATTATGCAAGCATTTCGCAGTCATGTCAAAAAGTGTAACATGTTATGGCTAAGCAATACGGACTAACCGAACTCCATAACAAAGTGGCTTGTTTTTTGACCTCCTCACTTGTACGCAACACTCATGTGGCCTCAAAGGCGTCTACTGCACAACAAGCTGCAAGGTAACATGCGCAAAAGAGTAGACATGAATCTAAAATGGTTACATGGCTCAAGCTAACTTTCCAAAGAGTAGAGTAGGACTAGATGACCCTAGGGACCATAACAATACTAGTGTCTGTCTACTGACTCTACTCTAGTACCCGATTTGGACTAGTGATGATGTATGTTGTATTAACTTTTTTTTCAATCTTCCTAGTGAAAACGAATAAAATAGGAGGAGGTGTACAGGCATCTAAAAATGTGTAATGTTTTTTCTAGGCGTACTACCAACCACCAGTGCGGCGATGCGGCCATTCCGGAGGGGGCAGGAGAAGATGCGGCACCTGCAGGAGCTACGGGGGGAGCCAGCAGCAGTGGCGGGCGGTGGTAAGTTATATTAATTACTTATTGACATTACTACTAGCTGGAAGGGTGTTCACTTCACTCACTGTACTGTGAGACTTATTAAGTATTAAGTTGTAGTGAACATTATACAACGGTTGAAGAAGACACCCTTTACTTACCATTAGCAATGCATTAGCAATACAATTAGCAGCGTGAGTTGAGTAACCAATGGCCTGTTCTATCTGACTCCAACTCAGCTGTGAAAGTTTTATGGAGAAGACTAAAAGTCAGATCAGATGACCTTGATGGATGTGTTGAACAAAGAGGGAAAGAAGGGTGGAAGGAGGAAGGACGGGCGAGATGTAATATGACTGGCAGAGAAGGATACGTTGGAAGCATGCATTGGTGGCTGATAGGAATCAGATCAGATGCATGGGTTGTTGAAGGATGGGTGGAAGGTGAAAGAAGATGCCTGCCTGGATGGGCGACACAGTATGGGTGGATACTAGATAGCAAGAATCATCAGCGGTGTTTGGGTCAAACTCAAAGCCAAGGCAAGCAAGGAAGGAGTGGACGCATGGGTGGTTGTTGGTGAAACCAACAAAGGTTTGTTAAGAGATATATAAAAAAAAATTGATAGACATTTACTTTTAATGGATGGATGCCTGGATGTATTCATCATAGACAGCATAGTTGGAGACTGTCACTGGATGCAGAGTCTTACTTTGAAGAGAATGTAAAAGAAACTGCGCCAGAGTAGTAAAGCGGAGGGGAATATAAGTAGTATTTTCAGAATACAGTTGACTCACAGTAGTTTGCAAGCACATCATATATATATATATTATCAAGCGCCTTCCTCCGACTCTGAGGACCACTCCCTACCTATGTTAATTTATTTTCGATTGTGTCAGCCAGCCTGCAAAGTGTGGCCTATCTGATGGTTACACAATCAATGAAAACAAAGTACCTTATGCAGTAGCGGTCGGTGGTGGGAGTGCTGGCGGGCGGTGAAGTGGGGAGGGGGAGGGGCAGGGTGGGGGGTAGTAAACTATGGATTACGGCCAAATACAGGTAAGTAAACATAAAAATAAATAAAATGAATTTCATTGTGTGCACTGCGCCGCCAAATGCGATGCAGTGTGCGCAATGAAATTTGTTTTATTTATTTATATGTTTACTTACCTGTAATTGTCCGTAATCCATAGTTTACTACCCCCACCCTGCCCCTCCCCACGTCACCGTCCAGCAGCACTCCCACCACTGACCGCTACTGACCTTATGCCGCGTTCCCATATATAAGCAATGATCATTGGATTAGATAAATAATCTGCCTTTTTATAGTACCCAGGGCAGGGTGAAAGTGAAATTGAGCAATTGCCCTCATGTAACAGAGAGAGTATGGCCAGTGCTACCCGTAATAGAAAAATATGAGCTTCCCCACCTGCAGACAGTAGTAGCAAATAAAACTAACGTGAGTCATGAGTTGTATGTTTGTCTTGGGTGCAAGCTTAGCTGACTGAGCTGGCATGCCGGCTACAACAAGGTTATGTAATTTTGCTAAACTAGAGATAAGCAGAAGACGACTGGTGTGTAGTGGAGTCCATAGTGCTAGTATAATGCCTGAAACTCCCACAAATGTTAGAGGCCGAGGAAGTGGGAGGATAGATACTTACCACAAATGGTATGTCCTGTGCTTGCTAGTGCTAGTGTGCCACTATGTGTTGAATTAATTTTGTATTACTGTTTTGCTTAGAGTATTGGTTACAATATTCTTTTTCTTTCTTGATATAGATCCTCCTTCCCAAGAAAGACCAACACGGAAGGAGTTGGCAGCCAGGGCCCGGCGCCGGAAACTGCAGGCCATCTGCAAAGAGTACCGGCGGCTGGTGGCTCGGGCGGAGGAGGAGGAGGAGGCGGCTGCAGCTGCAGCCTCCTCCAATGCCCCAGGCCCTAGCCAGGCCCCGCCTCCAGTGTTACCGGACTGCGGTCAGTCAGCCGCCCGCCGCTGTGCTTCTATAACATCTAGCATTGCTGCACCCCACCCGGGATGCAACTGCAGGGCATTTCGCCGCCAAATGCTCCTCCGGATGGCACGCTTGGAGGAGCACCTAGAGGAGCAGGTCAAGATCCTTGTGGATAAACACTTCAAAGCCCGCCAAAATCAGGACCACGTTGGATTGCCCCTTTTTAATTCCTTTTGTTGGTGGGTGGGTATTGGTATTGGGCAATGGGGTTTATGGATATTATTTGGACTTTTTGGTTTTGGACATTGGTTGGGGTTAGGGAGAGGGGTGGGTCAGGTCACAGTGGGATAGTTTATTTTTGTTAGGGTAATAAATTATATTTATACTTAAACATACAATGTTAATGTTTTGTGGGTGGGCTACTGTTTTACGAATTTACGTCACATGGTTTCCTTGATGCTGCAGGCCCGCAGCCTGTGTTTGATTTAAAATATCTACCGATTTTGTAACACACAGATAGATGCGGTACCCCTCACTGAGTAATTTGTCCTACTACTAGTACTGTCAGTCTCTCCTCCTAGTCCATTATACCTCCCACCAAACTTATCTTACCAGTGATTGATAATGATTAAGTTCGGCACAGCGATGGCTGCATGGTTTCCCTAGAGAATGGAGAAGATGCCATGGTTGTGGTGGTAGTAGTAGACACTGGCACTAGCATTTGGAAAAAAAAAAGAGACAGTCACTTGCCTGAGAGAGAGTGTGGGAGGAGTAGTAGAACAAAGTAAAGTACAGTACAGAAGAAGACTGCCAAACAAACAATATTGCAACTGCTAAAGTAAAATAAAACATAATGGTGGCAAGTGAGTCACTTAACACAATCGTAATTCGTAACCTTTACTGCTGTGTGGTAGGATGTTGATGATGAATCCAATCAATGCCAGCAATTAATTATGATGTATTAGGTGGGTCCCTTTGGAAAAAAAATTGGCTTATACATAGACTGAGCATGGGTGGGCAAGCAGAAGAAGATCCTTGCCCTGCCTTGAAATTGAATTAGTGTTGCTTTCACCACATCTTCCCCAGCAAGCGTGTGATCAATTGTTGGTGTACATTTAATATAGTCACATCACACCTCAATATAAATCACACAGCCCGGGGGAAGAGGGTTAGGGTTTGATGAATGGATGGGAAGGGGGTTTTGGGGAAAGTTTGACAAAGAAAAACAGTACGCATGGACACAACACAAGTAAAACACAATCTTGGAAGACGACCATGATCCATTATCCAATAAATCTATAAAGGGAGAAAAAAGAAATGTATGCATGATGATGAAGATAACTTGATGGTTAATGAGTAGTACTTACTAACTACTACTACATAATTGGACAGTACAGGGCAGCAGTATATTAATATGAAATTTGCCTTGCCTGTATGCCTTCCGAGAGACCCAAATGACATGCTGTACCGGGCTTACTTTTAAAACTAGCAAAGAAAATTAAAAAATAGTTGTAGGGATCAATTACCAAACAAACAACAACACAACACACAGTCGTAATGATTGAAGAGAAAAAAGGAATCAAATTAATTAAAAGACGAATGATGAATGATACTAAAGTTACTGTATTATCCTGGTCCAATTGTGGAGTTGCATCTCGTCATTCATCTTGGTCCTCCCTTCCATGGACACTCCGCAAATCAATCTTGGGTGCCACTGCCTGCCTGATGCGGATTGGTAAGGTAAGTGTGAGTTGTTTCTCCCAGTATAGCACAGGGTAAAGGCCGGCCTGTAAGTGTAGATGGAAAAACAAAAGGGGTATTGCAAAATAACTGAATAAAAAAAAAGCATCTATTACGGTGGAGTGCAAGAAGAGAAGACAAGACTCTTGGGAGAACACTTTCAGACTGAGGCGGCTAGGATACCTCGTGTTTACTCTATTTACAGCATTAAGCTACAACAACAACAGGACAGGAGCCAGCACAGAACAGGCCCGTGATGACCCAACCTCCATTTACCTTAAATTTTGATAGAGCCAGACCAAAGGCATATACAGCAACCTAGCATTTTCCAAATCAAGTGACTAAATCAATGCGCCACTGTCAGCCATACCACTACACTCTACTCCACCACTACACAGACATGTAGCCTAGGTCTGCTGTGGTTCTTGTTGAATTGTTGTGTTTACCTTTTATGCCAGTTCATGAAACGCAGTTATTCCATCAATCATCTCCGATCCAACTGACTGACTGCGTGCAAAGATAGTATGGTCATCATCATGACCGTGTGGTACGTGTTGTCCAACACCAACTCAGTCTTTAGAGACTCCGATTAAGTTTATATTCTATATTAAAAAATTGCAACGGCTATTGGCCTGCAACTGCAGTAGTAGGAGTACAATGTGGTTATTAAACAACAAGGAAACATTGACTGTCACTTGAGTCACATTTACTTTGTAGATTAACTAGTATAGTTCGACTTCAGGCACATTCTCTCTGAGTCAGCAAGCATCCAATGCAATGCATGCTATCATTCATTAATCATTACCTGTCTTGCTCTTCTCTTTGGCTGTCAGATCAGATGCCTAGCCTTCTGACAGTGATGAGTTTCGGCTCAGAAACAAAACGGAAGATAGCTATAGTCACGTTTCGCTTCTTATGGAGGGACTGTTAGAGGTGACATTTATTGTACTATTCTCCATCTCCATCCAATGTCTGGCTTGCTGGAAATGTATTTAGGGCGAGTCAGGAATATGGAGCAGGACTCTGAGGAGTGGAGTACACAGTTAAATGCACAGACGTGCAACTCCAATAGGGAAATAAAAAGAGGAGACGGTGGTGATGGATTTGTTGTGATTTGATTTGAACCAAAAAGACAGATACACAGACAAATAAAGGAAGGAAGAAAGTAACAATTTGAAACCCTAGTTGTCAGGGAAGAGGAGCTCGTCCTCAAACTCTGGTGGTTCAGACATAAGTAGGTCATGTAACCCACTACTTATGTCATCGAAGTCGCTCCCCTCTTCCTGCTGTGATTCACGTATTTTGTACTCTGGTGGTATAAAGTGCTGATTCATTTTGATCATGGGTAACCTCTCCACGCTTTTGGGTGAGAGACTGGTCCTTTTCACAGTTACAATGGCACCAGCAGCACTGAAAACACGCTCAGAAGAGACACTTGCGACAGGGCAAGCCAGATACTTTATCACCAGCCTGCTGAGCACTGGCCATTGGCTTCTTTTCCCATACCAATACATCAATGGGCTTTGCTCCATGAAGATCTCTGTTGTGTCATCCAGATAGGCCTGGACCATCCACTCAATGTTCAGGGGTGCTCCGATTTGCTTGGCCTCTTTTGCCTTTGCATCAGCAATGGACTTACAAAACCCTTTCCGTAGAAACCAAGCAGTTGCCGTTTATTTTTATGTGGCTGATGATACTGTTGGTGCTGTTGTTGATGTTATTGCTGGTAGTATTGGTGACTGCTGGGAGGAAAACGCACTGCTCTCAGGCTCTGAAGTAGAATGACTCTGGATGGCCTGTAGTACTTGTTCTGGCCTGGGGTGGTGGGCCTCTAATTAAGAGCCGTTCGTTTTCGAAGTCAGTGACTTCTTCAGCTATCAAAGTTTTGTACTTGGCAACATCCACTTCTGAAAAAGGAATTACTGCATTACTGTTCAGAAATAATTTGTACCGTGGATCCAAAATTGTGGCAGTAATGTAATGTCGATGTGACACAATGTTATTTTGAATCCTTGTATTTTCAGATAAGCGAACGGCTAAGGTGTCCACCAAATAATATGAGTCTACTTTGTCATCCACACCTGTGTACGTTTCAGACACCTCCTTCAGCTCTTGCTCTAGCATGTACAACAATGAGATAACTTGGCCCATAGTACAGTCCTCCCTGCTGACTTCACGTGTGAAGCCCTCAAAAGGAAGTAGCATCTCTGTCAGGCATTTAACGAGGTCCCATTGGGCCATCTCAACGGTCATGCCTTTCACAGTAGGATCCCCATATCTTTTCATGACATAAGCATTGAGTGGTATGTACTGCTCAAACAGACGATCAAGCATGTAATAAGTTGATTTCCAACGTGTTGGCACCTCCTGGATGAGTGCTTTGACTGGCATGTTATGCTCACGTTGAATGACCCTCAGCTGCTTCCGGGCTTTAAAAGAATGGTTGAAATGTGTGCATATTCTTCTGCAGGTGGTCAGTAAGTTGCTGACTTTGCTTTCATTTTTCAGAAAGTCTTGAACAACAATGTTAATGCAGTGTGCCAAACACGGGACTGAGAAATAGCCACCATCTTTAATGGCCCTAACTACATTACTGCCATTGTCTGTGGCAACAAAACCAATGTTAAGCCCTCTTGGTCGCAGTCACTGAAATACCTTGCTGTTAAACTCATCCAAAATGTTTGCAGCAGTATGAGATTTCTTCACAGCAAACATGGCTACAGTTGCATGTTTATGAGTGTCATTAAAAATCTCAGCAGTGTCAACACCTGCAGATATCTTATCTCTAACACCCGAAAAAGAGATCCAGTGTGCAGTGATGCACATGTAATCAGTGGCTTGGCAACTGGTCCACATGTCTGTTGTCAGGTGGATACTCTGAACAGCACTCTGTTTTAAGGCTTTTCCAAGCAATTCCAGCACACGTCGTGATGTAGTGCTGGAACAGCAACTCTGGCAAAATAGTAGCGGCTGGGAACCTTCCATTTTGGGCAGATGGTTGTCACAAATCCCAGAAAACCCACCCCTTCAACAAAAGAAAAAGGGAGAAGGTCCAGTGCTAACATTTTAGCCAGCTTCGCATTGTACAAACGTGCTATTGGGTGGTTGCGTTCGTACTGCCCCTCCGGCCTAGTAAACATGCTAAGAATGGTAGGCTGCGTGGTATTCCTTTCTGTTAGGCTCAACGTCGCACTTTTTTTTCATTGCAGTACTCCTTGGTGTCTCAGGCTGACTCTTACTCTTGTGCCACTGAGATGTTGCTGAGGATGTGGGCGGTACAACTGCAGTGCTGGGGATAGGGCTACTTTGTGTACCACTACCAGAGAGAATGTATCCCTCTTTTTCTTCTTCCTGTTCCACCGTGAGCGGACCTTCTACTCATTTATCCCCACCAACAGCAATGGTTCCAGTTTTTATGCGACGAAGGTGGTCCTCCCAATTGATTGCGTGGTGTTTTATCAGATGGGTCATTTGGCCTCCGGTACCATAGTTTGTACCAAGCTTACCCTGACTAACAGAGGTATGACAAATGGAGCATATAGCAATGTTCTCCTCCTTTTCGCTAACCGTAAAGAAGTCCCACACTGGGGAGCTTAACTTTTGTCTCCTGCTGGAGGTGCCACTTTCAATGCCGGATGAACTGGAGGGTGTGCGTTGAATTTGACTCTGTGCAGTACCACTACCTACTTCTGCTGAGGTGGTGCTTGTGCTGGATGTAGGACGCTGCCGGCCCTTTGCTAATGTAAATATGGAAGCTGGCGGTCGTGTTGGTGATATGCGTGCTACATCCCTCGCAGCCATTTTGGATAGGGTAATAATGTTGGTCTCCATCTCCTCGGGGCCGGGAGTGATATTCGTGATGACTGGCTCATCATCATTATCCTGCTGTTCTACATCGACCTCCATAAGTCTAAGGCTTTCTGGAACCTTCCTTTTCCCTAGCCTGGTCTTGGGATGTGTCTCCCTCTCATGCTCAGGTTGTTGTCGCTCCCAAGTGACATCTAGATCATCAGAAGGGATCCTTGGCGAAGAACTCGATGGACTAACCCTCCTTTTCCTTGCTGGGGATTTGGAAGACAATGGATCTCCTGAATGAGTGGCTTCCTCTTCTTTTTCCTCTGCATTAGGCTCAATTTCCTGAACTGCCACTACTTCGGGAGGAACAACAACTACTATTGGGAGCGGTGGTTGCGGCTGTTGTTGTTGACCACTTATCTGCTGTGTTCCCTCCTGCATTGATTGTGTACTACTTTGAGATAGCGATAAGTTTAGGTCAGGCTCAGCATCACTGCTTTCCACCATTAGGCTGGCTACCTCTTCTACACTCATCTGCTTGGGCCTGGGTTGGTAGGTTGGGCCCACTGATGCGGAGTTGCTGCCCCCAGCTTGGCCCCCGGACACCGCTGCTGGAGGCGTCATTTTTGGTGTCCCAAAAAAGGTTTTGGGCGGCACACCACACTTAAGTGACACTTCCTTCTTCTTCTGTTCCTTCTTCTCAATAGCAATTTTTTTGGTACTGGAGGACCTGCTTTCTTTGGGGGCATCTTCTTCAGATGTCAGCAGTACTCAGTTGCACAAGTTGCAGAGATGGCTGGTCAGGTCACTCACACGTCACGTCGTGTACAGCAGCAGGATGTCTGTCTGGCACCACAACGGGCAATGATGATACACCTCCTCCTCAGTCTTTTGTGCACCTAAAAGCAAAAAAGCCAGAAGAACATCAGTCAAAAAATAGTACAATCAAACTAATATAATATATAACTTCTTAGTGTGTGGTCACAATTATTACATTTTAGTAAGTCAGTGAACAACAACAGTGTAGCCATTTATATGACTTTGACAACAAGGCCAGGGCTTTCCTGCGTACACTCAGGAAGAATAAGAATAGCAAAGAACAAAAACATAAATGTAGTGGAGCCTGTTTGCCCTAAATGTGTGCATCACATGGGATGGATGCAGCATCAGGGAGCAACAACAACACATACACAAAAAAGGCATCTATTTAACACACCCAAAAAGTGAAATATACCCCAGAAAAAAACACATTTTGCAATTCAATTCAAAGCCATCCATGCCATACATGATGTTAAAATTCAACAGACAACACAAAAACAGTTGTTTAACTTTCATGCACCCATGATAATTGATGAGTAGTACCTCTGGGCCTACTGGCAGACTAGGCCACAAGCTTGGAGGCCTATGGCAAAAGCACAGTGGCTGATCCCACAAAATGGCCGCCACCACATGGCCAGGCCACCTACAAAAACTAGAAAAGGAATACAAGACAGATAATGCAGTCCTATGGCAAAAGCACAATGCCTGGCTTCACAAAATGGCCGCCACCCACATGGTCAGGCCACCCACCACAATAACAAGAAAGTGAATACAAAGGACAGGAATAGGAAGTTGGAGTCACTGGGGAACTTCCTTCCTCTTTTAAAAAATTGTAAAAAGAATAAAAATGACTCAATGCTCCAAAAACGGATGTATGACGTTACAACGCACACTTTTACAACGCATGCACTTACAACGCATTTTTTACAACGCATAATCCATTACAACGCATGACATTACAACGCATGACACTACAACGCATTTTTAAAAACTACCTTTACAACGCATTTCCATTACAACGCATACTACCTTTACAACGCATACCATTACAACGCATAATATTAAATTGCATTTAAGGTAAGTATTAGATAGTATAGGGGTAAAAATTACTATTCTAACTCCAGGGGGTGCAACAGTAGGGTAAGTGTTGGATAGTATAGGGGTAAAAATTACTATTCTAACTCCAGGGGGTGCAACAGTGGGGTAAGTGTTGGATAGTATAGGGGTAGAAATTACTATTCTAACTCCAGGGGGTGCAACAGTGGGGTAAGTGTTGGATAGTATAGGGGTAAAAATTACTATTCTAACTCCAGGGGGTGCAACAGTAGGGTAAGTGTTGGATAGTATAGGGGTAAAAATTACTATTCTAACTCCAGGGGGTGCAACAGTAGGGTAAGTGTTGGATAGTATAGGGGTAAAAATTACTATTCTAACTCCAGGGGGTGCAACAGTAGGGTAAGTGTTGGATAGTATAGGGGTAAAAATTACTATTCTAACTCCAGGGGGTGCAACAGTAAGGTAAGTGTTGGATAGTATAGGGGTAAAAATTACTATTCTAACTCCAGGGGGTGCATCAGTAGGGTAAGTGTTGGATAGTATAGGGGTAAAAATTACTATTCTAACTCCAGGGGGTGCAACAGTAGGGTAAGTGTTGGATAGTGTAGTGTAATATTATGCGTTGTAATGGTATGCGTTGTAATGGTAGTATGCGTTGTAATGGAATGCGTTGTAAAGGTAGTTTTTAAAAATGCGTTGTAGTGTCATGCGTTGTAATGTCATGCGTTGTAATGGATTATGCGTTGTAAAAAATGTGTTGTAAAGGTAGTGCGTTGTAAAAGTTGCGTTGTAAAGGTTGTTCCCCTCCAAAAACTACAGACAAATGACAACCTAAGGAGTTTTTTTAGCAAAATGAACAAAATCATCATTTTCGAGAAGGTTTTATGTTGCTCGCGAGATATTGTTCACCAGATTGCAAATTCTGCGTGTTCGGCATCGCGAACTGTACAAAAAGTCGTTATCGCGTGCGCGAACACGCATATTGAGCGCGCGAAGAAGACAAAAACTGTATGTCTGCGTTGTCGCGCTGTGCAGAGTTGCCAAAACAACGCGAGCTGTACTCCTAGATTTACCTACTGGCTGAAAAGCCCTATTTAATTAACACACACCCAAAAACTGAAATTCCACTACAAAAACCACATTTTCCAATTCAATTCAATGCCATCCATGATGTTAAAATTCAACACAGAAACAGTTTTTATGCACCCATGATTTGATGATGACTACCTCTGGGCCTACTGGCAGACTAGGCCACAAGCTTGGAACTGAAGCCTATGGCAAAAGCAAACACACTGCCTGGATGGCTCCACAAAATGGCCGCTAGCCACCCACAACAAAAATAAATGGAAGACAGACAATGCAAGCCTATGCCAAAAGCACACTGCCTGTCTTCACAAAATGGCCGCCACCCACATGACCAGGCCACAACAACAACAAGCATAAGCCAAGAGGAACAAAAAGCACACTAATAAACTACCACCACAAAATGGCCCCAAGCCACATGGTCACTCACAGTCACAACAGGCCATGGAAAACAATTAACTGAAGCAGGCCTATATATGACCAGACAAAGGAGGCCTGCAAAACAACACAGCTTTAATACAAAAATGCAAGAACGAAAATCAACAGGGCTACGAAAGGATTGGAAAGTTACACATCAAGCACACACACACATCCAACAAAGGTATTTAACACACACACACAAACAGTGAAATACACCACAACCACATTTACCAATTCAATCCTATGCCATCCATGCCCTACATGATGTTTAAATTCAACAGACACCACAGAAACACAACTAGGCCCCTACTGAAAGTACAGGCCACCCACAACAATAATTTTTAAAAACGATGAAAATCCCAGAAAACTGTAGGTACACACAAGCCCCAAATCAAACAAACATGTACACCAATTCTCCAACTTACTTGTAAAATGAAATCTCAAATCCAAAAGTCCTCAAATAAATCCAATCCAATGATATGATGCAGCAGACAGACACAAAAAGTGATCCTTCCAGCTCCAAATCCAAATGAAAGTTAACAGCACATGGACAAAGCACTGGGAGGAGCCTGCTGGACAGGAACAGGAAGTTGGAGACTCAGGGCACTTCCTTCCTCTTGAAAAAAAGAGTTTAAAAAAAAAGGACTCCTTGCACAAAAGACTACAGCCAAATCACAATCTGAGGAGTTTTTCTGAACAAAATGATCATTTTCAAGAAGGTTTTATCGTGCTCAAGAGATATTCTTTGCCAGATTGTAGTTTCTGCGTGTTCGGGATCGCGATCTTACCAACACACTGCCGCCGGAAGGAAGATATCACGTCCGAATGACGTGTTCGCGTTCGCACAGTCTCGCGGGATCATGCGGCCGGATTCCAAATCTCGTGGCACACGCGAATGGATAGAAAATCGAGTCGGCGAACGCAGAATCACGGTAAGTCGTTACCGTGCCCGCGAGAACGCATATTGAGCGCGCGAGGAAGAAAAACAACTACGCCACGCTGTAGATTGCGTAGTATTTGGCAACTTCGCGCTCTACGCGAATCGCGAAGTTACCGAAACTTCGCAAACTCCGCGAGCGGAGCGTAGTTCGCCGCCCAGGCTTATTGCACACTTCTAAAGAAATGAGTCACAATGGTGACTTGAACAGAGAGGATTGGTCCAGCAACCACAGGAAGGTGGGAATGGGTTAAAGGTACCCCTTAACTGTGCCCAAAGCAAAGCCTTGCTGGTAGAAGAATAAAACAAACAGCAGAACTTCAGACAAGGGTGCAAACAAAGAATCAACAAATTTGGATACGCACCAAGGCATAAACTTGTCCCATTGGCAGACATAAATCGTTTACGTGGAGGGACACCTGACTGGCAAGATAACATCACACATTGGAGGTCGAATACTCTCAGCTGTCACCGTTCAATTGCCAGGCATGTTGATGGAGAGTGTGCAGGTTTGGGTGTAGATCCTTGACTGCTGCTGTGACAGCAGACTAGAAGTGACAGACTGATCTGAGGACAAATTCTCATGCTCAGGAGATTGAGAAACTAGACTCTCCTTGACTAATTCGGGGCAACCAAGATGACTTTGGCCCAGTCATTCTTGATTTTCCTTGGAACTCTAGACAGTTGTGGCATCAGTGGAAAAGTATACAGGCGTCCTGAGCTCCCCTCACGATGAAATACTTCTCTGAGCGAGAACCGCCTTGGGAACTCAGAAGTGCTGTCATTGTGCATTCTCCACATTAGTGAATAGATCTAACCAAAGTTCTCCTTAATCTTTGAAGAGACCTTGCACCACCTTCACATTCGTGATGTGCGAGGCACCAATGGCTTAGGGGCATATTATAAAGACAGGAGATAAAATTATCGCCGCTTTAGCTGCAGCAAACTGCAGCTAAAACGGCGATAATGGGCTTGATAATATGCTCTATAGGATTCCAATTGAAGCTCAGGTGAGATGTCCTTCACATCTAACATGGGCTTCAATTGGAATTCCATAGAGCATATTATCAAGCCCATTATCGCCGTTCTAGCGAAAGTTTTCTGCCGCTAAAGCTGCGATAATTTTATCGCCTGTCTTGATAATATGCCCCTTAGTTTGTCTGCTCTGGCATTCAGCAAGCCTGCCAGTTGTTGAACCCCCAGGAATATGTCATGATGTTCCAGCCATCTCTGGAGACGCAAGGCCTTTTGACACAGAGTCCATAAACCGCCTCTGCCCTAATCGTTGCAATACCATATGGCGTTGGTGTTGTCCATGAACACTTGAACTAGCCTTCCTTGATAGGAGGAAGAAAGGCTTTCAATGCCAGGTGAATCGCTCTTAGTTCCAATAGGGTGATGTGCAGACTCTGCTGGAGACCAGAGCCCTCTGATTTCCACCTCTCTCAGATGGCTGACCCAGCCCTGAAAGTGATGCATCTGTCACCACTGTGAGCTCTGGGTGACAAAGGGAAAGGGGTCTGCCATTTACCTAATCATGGTCTGTGAGCCACCACTGCAGAATGTTTGCAGTCCCTTTCAATAGCTGGACAAGATCGGAGAGATTCCCCTTATGCTGTCCCTACTGGGTCTGTAAATCACACTGCGAAGCCCGCATGTGCCAACGGGCATCTTTTACCAAAAGGATTCAGGAGTTGATGAGGCCCAGCAGCCTCAGAGTCAGTGTCACTGAAATTCAGGACAGAGGCTGAAACATCAGAATCATAGCCAAAATATCCTGGGCTCGCTGTTCCGGAGGAAAAGCCCAAAACTGCACTATATCCAGAACAGCTCCAATGAAAGTAAGCATCTGGGAGGAAGTCAGGTTTTACTTTGGTACGTTTCTAGTGAACCCAAGCAAATGCAGGAGGCTCACCATAGTCTGGAGGTGGGAGACGACTGCCTGGGGCAATCCTGCTTTTAACAGCCAACTGTTGAAGTAGGGGAGGACTGGAACCCCTGACCTCAGAAGATGTGCTGCAACCACCACTATCACCTTGGTTTACACATTAGGGGCGCTGATAATGCGAAAGGGGAGACCTACTGTGATCTGCACGTAACCATTGTGGGCAAGCAGGACAGAGATATGGAAGTAAGTGCCCTGCAAATTCAATGCTACAATCCACTCTCCAAAGTAGAGGTAAGATAAGACAATGAGCCAAGGTGAGCATCTTGAATTTTTCCTTCTTCAGGAAGTAGTTGAGAAGGTGTAGGTTTAATATGGGACGGAGGTCTCTGTTCTTTTTCTGCACCAGAAAGTAGTAGGGATAGCAACCACAACCTACTTCTGATGCTGGTACGCTCTTGATGGCTCCTTTGGTCAAAAGGGCCAATACTTTCAGTGGCAAAAGCAAAAGCTGGTCCTCCTTCAGTTGATCAGTGGACGGTGGCAAAGGTGGCGGGGTCTGTTGGAATGGGAGGGCGTAGCCCCGCTGTACAATTTGAAGCACCCACTTGTCTGAAGTTATTTCTCACCACTGGTAAAGGTGGCACCGAATCCTGCCTCCAACTGAGTGCTCATTTTGGAATGAGGGCAAACTAAAGAGTCTTCTGAGTTGTGGTTGGCAGGGGGAGGGGCATTGGTTCGACCTCTGGCTTTCCCACAAGGTCTGTGGGAGCTGCGTCTGTGGCCATGAAAGAACTATGATGCCTGCTGGCCTTGGTGGCTAGTGGGGAATAGACGCGGCTGATAGCCCCTACTATAGCCATGGGAGGGGCAGATTGCCGCTGTTGTAGAGACATAGTAACCCCAATTACCTAGCAGCACCCCTACTGTCTTTAAACCTTTCCTGAGTTGAATCCTCCTTGTCTCTGAAGAGGCGAGTCCCAAAGAAGGACATGCGGGAGGCTTGGCATCCACCGAAAAGCTAGTATTTCTCAGCCAGGTGTTGAGTTGAAGCACCACCTTTGAAGCAATGGCTCTACCCAGGAACTCTGTTGTGCATATTTCGCATTGAATTGCAAAGTTTGCTGCATCCTTCCCATCAGCAATAGCTTGGGAGAGTATGGCCCGGGCCTCATTCAGGACCATAGAGAGCACCTACGCAACCATATTCCAACAGTCTGTTGGAAGGACCACAGAAGCCCTCTGGACCACCACCGTGAATGAAGCCTCTTCCTCCGCTGTTACTGCGGGAGGAAAGAGGAGTCCTGTGTCTGGCGAGGTGTCCAGACCACAGTGTCAGCCAAATCCTTGTGCCAGGTGTCATTGGCTATGGACTCTGCTAGGGTGCCAGAAAGTCATAAGGGTACTCGGATTCCCCCCATTTATGTTCCTCAGTGGGTCCTTCATGGAAATATGGCTGAAGCCGACGTTGTGCTACGCCAGATGGCTCCGTATAGGGAATCACTATTGGTTCGGTGCTGCTGCTGGGCATTGGCATCATTGCGAATTAGAGGCCACTGGAACCGTCCCTGAAGGAGGTCATGAAGTTGCGGATAGAGCCAATCTGGACTCACCAATGGATCGTGAAGGGCGACTTGTGTCGAAGGTGGACCCACAGCAGAGCTCAATTCGAAGAACCCTCCTGAACCCATGGGACCCGAAGGTGCCCCAGAGGGGTCCATCCACCCAAATTGGAGGCTCATGGCTTCATAGAATTAATGGAGTTGGGTGGGGGTCACTCTGGCTCTGGGAAACTCAGGTAAATGTGGAGCGGGCCCAGTGTCAGATGCCAGCTGCATAGGAACAACCTGTGAGGGGGCCTGGATTTGTGGCGTTGTTCCTTTGTGTTGTCCAAAGAGTGGGAGCGATGCAGTATGTCAATGAGTGCTTTGACTTCTTTAACTTCTTATCAGACTTATCAGAAGAAGTCCTGGAGCGCTACAAGGATCAACAAGAGTGACTCTGGGAGCCTTCCCATGACCTCCCCGGTGAACGGAACCTGGAGCTGCGTAGAGTTGCATGGTGAGCAGCCAAGAGCTTTATGGCCGACTTGAGAAGGGCCTTGGTGTTCATGGTTGGCACCAAATGGGGGTCTGTCAGCGACATTTTCAATGACAGGCTCCACAAGACAAGACAACACACCTGCTCCTCTGTGGCCATCATAGTGCACGACTTGGAAACACTTCCCACATATGGTCAAAAAACAAAGACAACACAATCTGCTAAACTGACGGGCGCATTTTACAGTGCATCTACTACTACTCCTCCCTGCCATGGTCTGGCCCGGCTCGGCTCTGCCCAAGACTCCCTGGCCCACTCACTCACCATAAAAAATTATAATATTGTTTATAATCATTTTATTTTTCACTGACTGACTCAGTGGGGTGACGCTCCTCTGCCATTACGTAGCCCTGCAACCAACCCAGTGTTAATACTGCAGAATGATTCTATCTCTTACCTTAAATAATCAACAATTTGACCATGTATAAGATACTAGAGTTCAAGGGCTACATTCTCCTTGAGTTTGCTGGCATGTCACCTGTACATAATTTAACTGGTGAGTTATCAAAGAGTCCAAGCGCCAGTATCTGAATCTCCAAAACTAAATGTATCTCAGGTACTGCTAACAATATGAACATAAAACTCAATTATACAGGAGTTAATTCTACCAGATGCCACTCATTCCCAATTAGAAAGCACAGTGGGTCGAATAGAGCAACCACCCATTGCTACCCAAACCCAAAGTGTCCAAATCAGGTCACATTTCCACATTAAAGTTTCCATCCCCCACAATCTGCCCCAACAGGAGTGTACCATCAAAGACACAAGTGTATGAAATTTGGCAGCAAATAACTGGAGTGGAATCTAAATGGTCAGGATGGTCTATGCCTAAACCCAAAGCATTCCAGCCACCATGATGTGCTTGTGGTGCTTTTCTGTGTCTGTGCATTTTATGAGTAAATGAAAGCTCCTTTTGGAAACATCTTGCTACCTCCTTAAATGTTTGATGAATTTTGCCTACAGGAAAATAGAGAAGGCATACCGAGCCAAAAAATACAGTTTGTGTTCAACAATTGTCTTTGACTCTTGGTAGCTCCGTTCAATATGATAGGACACCTCCCCCAAACCATTGAAAGAAGATCCAGTACACCTAGTAAGCTCAGCCTGTACAACTCACAAGTACCAGCAAGGTCTGCAAAATTATCCTGAACCCCAAGACTGTCACAAGATTACACATATATCCTTTTTAACAAAATAGACCACCACAGTCAGGAAAGCTACACTGAGAGCCTGCGCAAAAGAATAGATTGCAGACAAACACAACAAACCTCCAATAAACAGGACCATAACATGAAAGAGCCATTATTTTCCAGGATCTGGTCAAATCTTAGAGACAGTCCCAGGAATTTATAACTGCTGGTTCTCCTATTCCAAGCTCTTGGCCAGCGCATCAAAGTCAGCTGTCTCGGGTGTTTTGTGGCTAAGAGTGTCCTATTTTCTTAAGAGCGTTGAACAGATCTGTGTGGAGGGATGGTCGGAAATAAGGCTTAGGGGGCTTTTTCAGTTTGACTTTTAAGGAGTACACCGGAGTCACATAACTGTCTCGGTCCTCGAGTATCAGGTAAACTAAGAATCCCAACAAAAATACTCTTTTCATCAGGTTATGCGACATTCTATCTCTGGAGACTGTTGAGCTTTGTGATAACGTCTTCTTTAACAACATCTTCTTTTCTTCTTAGGTCCGATAAAGTGGAGCCACTTACACCCCTCGAAAAACAGGAGAATACCCAGGTAAGTGTTGTAAGAATAAAATCAATAGGCAGCAGCTTTATAAAAATAGGGAGGTAGTTCCCTCTATTGGTCCTACGGTATCTCACAATGACCCGGAGTCCTATTCTTGTTGTGTCCCATGCTCCCGTTACCAGTGTACAGTGATTCTTTCTTTCTGTCCGTGCCTTTAACTTTCCCTTGGGGCTCTTTCAGGTCCGGATGGCCCCTTTACCTCCCTGGTTCTCATCAACCCAGTGCCTAGGCCCCTACACTTGATCTGGCATGAGGAGTAAAGCACATCAGAACTAGCCCATCAAAACTAACATCCTGCAGAAATTCCTCATGGTCGTCATCTCAGTATCTCAGAGGAATAGTGTAGCATACACATAAATACCATGACATAGGCCTTCCCATGAGACCCCACCACCCGTTTTGTCTCCAAAGGTGCTCTTTTTGCGTTCACTCACCTCAGTACTCACAACTCTCCTGAGTTGTGGCGGGTGTGTCCTCGTTGGTCAGTGGCAACCAAAAGTCTTCCAATCAGTCCTCTTCCTCCTCTGCCTCCTCACTCATTGTGTCTGCATGACTTTTTCCCAAGTTGGCATTTGGGGTTAAGTTTATTCCTTGTTCAGCCCAGCCGGATGGTTTCAGGAGGCGGATTTCCTGTGAGGTCTCCTCATTTCCCTCTCTACGGTTCAGCATCTTTCCTTGGTCCTCTGCGCCTCCCTAATGTTACCGAGTTCCTGTGTCCTCGTTTTGTGTCTCTTGTCCATCTTTTCTCCTTCTGTGTGCGGTAGTCCTTTGTTAGTGTTTTAGGTTTTGTCTGTCCTCATCTTCTTCCCTCCCTTTTCCATAAGTCTGGTCTTTTGTCTATTTCTAGGTTTTCCTGCTTGCCGGGAGTTAGCTCTATGGAAACCTCATTTGGTGACACAGTAAGGATGGGTACCGGTCCCCTGCCTCCTCACATCTCCCCTTCCTTACTTTCTTGCATGGAAGAAATCCATCACTAGGATATCGTGAAAAATAAAAACATTGTTTCCCTCTTCTGTGATAGGTTTGGAGCCGGAAGGATTATAGAGACAGAAACCACCTCAGCACTCTAGAGTTATTACCCTTGTTTTGGGACATCCACTCTAAAGGGGCATGATCAGTATATAGGTCAAATTATCACCCTTCTAGGCAATATCGAAGGACCTAAATGGCCCATTTGACACCTACTCGTTCTTTCTCAATTGTAGCATAATTATATTCTCTGGGAAAGAATTTTCAGCTTATATACACAATGGGTTTTTCTACCTCAGTTGCTTCCCATTGAGATAGAATGGCTCCTAGGAGGCATCTGTTTGTAAGATACATTTCTTGGTGAATTCTGGGATTTGCAACACAGATCTAAAGGTTATGGCTGTTTTCAATGGCTTAAGAGAATTCAAGACCCTTGAAGACGGAGTTCTAATCTCTCTTTCTGCTTCCAGGGTTTGTTTTAGTAAATCGGTTAGGGGTAGACCAGTAGGAGAAACTTGGAATGAATCTACGGTAGTATCCTTCAAGACTGTGGAAAGCCCTTAAGTCTCTCTTCATTTTGGGGAATGGCACCTGCATAATGGGCGCTACCTTCTCCGCTTAGAGCTGGATGAGTTATTTTCCCAACAAATACCAAACATTTACTTGTTTAGCTGCTAATTGGCTCTTCTTTGGATTGACTCTAAGTCCTACATTTTGCAGTCTGTACGACTGCCATAAAGTTACCTGCATGTTCTTCCCATAAATGGCTGTCTAATGGCTGTTCTAACCTTCTGTTCTTCCCGCTGCTGCGTCCCCGCCCCCCTGCTCGCCCATTTGCCGCCCGCTCCCGCCTCCCAGCTGCTCCTCCCTCCCACCTTCCCTTATATGGCGGCCGCGCCGCTGGCGCGCCGACGCTCACCTAAGGCAAGCTTGTCTGTGCCCGTCTGCTTGGACCGTGCCCAGCGCCAGACGCCTGGCACCCGCGAATGCCACGACACCCGACGCCGCTACGACGCCAACACCCTCCACGCACTCAACACCAGACGACCACACACCTGCTTCCTGGCCGCCCCGAAGCACACCAAAGGACCCTTCTCCTGCCGGAGCTGCAGCTTCACCAGCCTCCGAGCCGCCAAACCGCCCACCGTGACAGGACGCAACCACCTCAGATGCATACTACTGAACACCCACTCCGCACGCAAACACGCCGTCGAACTCTGGGACCTGCTCGACACATCCTCCCCGGACGTCGCCTTCCTGACAGAGACCTGGATAAACGCCTCCTCGGCACCCGACATCGCCATAGCCATCCCGAACGGCAACAAGATCACCCGCAGGGACCGCACCAATGGAGTAGGAGGTGGAATCGCCATCATCCACAAGAACACCCTCAGGGTCTTGACCAGCACTGACGACACCCTCAGCACCGCCGAACACCTGCACTTCCAGATCCACACCAATCCCAACACCACCCTCAGAGGAACTCTCGTCTACAGACCCCCCGGACCCCGACCTCAGTTCAGCAACTCCATCGCCGACTTCGTCAGCACGCACGCCCTTGCCTCCACAGACTACATCCTCCTCGGAGACCTGAACTTCCACCTCAAGAACAACAACGACACCAACTCCACCACCCTGATTTACAACCTTGCCAACCTCGGACTCAGACAGTTTGTCACAACGCCCACCCACTCCGCCGGCCACACGCTTGATCCCATCTTCTCCACAAGCTCCCACGTCACCTTCAGCCACACCACTGAACTCCACTGGACCAACCATCGCTGCATCCACTTCACCTTCCAGAAACCCACCACGCACCACCGCACCCAACAGATCCCCGCCGCAGCTGGTGAAAAATCACCGAAGACCAGCTAAACACCACTCTCGCCCTAAGCCCACCCGCCGACCCCACCGACGCCGACACCCACGCCCGTAACCTCAGACTCTGGATCGACAACTGCGCCAACACTCACGCCCAATCAAGAAACCCTCCAACAGACACACTAACAAGAAAGCCAGCTGGTTCACCGCGGACCTCCAGGCCTCCAAGCAAACCTGCCGTACACTAGAGAAATGGCACCGCGAACAGACATCAGACAGCTACGCAGCCCACAAGAACGCCATCCGCAGACACCATCACCTCATCAGATCCGCCAAAAGGGCCTCCTTCAAGGACCAACTCGACAACAACGCGCACAACAGCAAAGAGCTCTTCAACATCATGAAGGAACTCTCCAACCCCAGCTCCAACACCAACGACATCCCGCCATCACAAGACCTGTGCGACTCCCTTGCCACCTTCTTCCATCGCAAGATCGCAGACATTCACGACAGCTTCAACAACCTGACCACCCCAACATCCACCGACACCTCAGACCCCGTGGCCACCACCCACATCGATCCCCTACTCACCTGGACCAACATAAACGACGACGACACCATCAAAATCATGAACACCTTCCACTCCGGCACTCCATCAGACCCATACCCACACCACATCTTCAACAAAGCTAGCGCCACCATCGCACCCCATCTCCGCAAGGCCAACGTGTCCTTCGAGACTGCAACCTTCCCAGAGAGCTGGAAGCACACCGACATCAAAGCCTTACTGAAGAAACCCAAGGCGGATCCAAGGGACTTCAATAACTTCCGGCCCATCTCCCTGCTCCCGTTCCCGGCGAAGATCATCGAGAAGACCGTCAACAGACAGCTGACCCGTTACCCGAGGAGAACAACATCCTGGACTCGTCCCAGTCCGGGTTCCGCAGCAACCACAACACCGAGACTGCCCTCATCGCCGCCTCCGATGACATCAGGGTCCTGCTGGACAACGGCGAAACCACAGCCCTCATCCTCCTGGACCTATCAGCCGCCTTCGACACTGTCTGCCACCGCACCCTGCACACACGCCTCCACAACACAGGGATCCGGGACAAGGCTCTAGAATAGACCCCCTCCTTCCTCTCTGGCAGAACCCAGAGCGTCCGCTTCCCCCCTTTCCGTTCCGAAGCCTCCGAGATCATCTGCGGCGTACCCCAAAGATCATCCCTCAGCCCGACACTGTTCAACGTCTACATGGCACCGCTCGCCCACGTAGCCCGACTGCACGACCTCAACATCATCTCCTACGCCGACGACACCCTGATGATCCTCTTCCTCACCAAGGACCCCCTCACAGCCAAAACCAACCTCCAAGAAGGAATGAAAGCCATCACCGAGTGGAGGATGAACAGTCGTCTGAAGCTGAACTCGGACAAGACAGAGGTCCACATCCACGGCTCCACCCCCTCAGCCTGGGATGACTCCTGGTGGCCGTCTGCACTGGGAGCAGCACCAACACCCACCGACCACGCACGCAACCTGGGGTTTCTCCTCAACTCAACACTCTCCATGACCAAGCAAATCAACGGCGTTTCAGCCTCCTGCTTCAACACCCTCAACATGCTCCGCAAGATCTACAGGTGGATCCCCACCTAAACAAGAAGAACGGTCACCCAGGCCCTCGTGAGCAGCAGGCTGGACTACGGAAACGCCCTCTACGTAGGAGCCTCAGCCAAACTCCTGAAACGACTACAACGCATACAGAACGCCTCTGCTCGCCTGATCCTCGATATCCCGCCCCACAGCCACATCACACCACACCTGAGAGACCTGCACTGGCTTCCCGTCAACAAGAGGATCACCTTCAAGCTCCTCACCCATGCACACAAGGCACTCCACAATACCGGACCGGCATACCCTAACAGACAACTCACCTTCTACACCTCGAACCAACCGCTCTGTTCCGCCAACCACGCCCTCGCCACCGTCCCCCGCATCCGAAGAGCGGCCACCGGTGGCATATCGTTCTCCCACCTCGCCGCCAAGACCTGGAACACCCTCCCCATCCTTCTACGGCAGACCCAGGACCTACTAACCTTCAGGAGGCTTCTCAAGACCTGGCTATTCGAGCAGTAGCAGCACCCCTCCCCCTCCCCCAGCGCCTTGAGACCCTCAAGGGTGAGTAGTGCCCTTTACAAATGTACTGAGTGATTGATTGGTTGATTGTCAATTAATATGTTGTCTATTTACCTCTGCAAAACCACTGAAGGGAGGTTATTTATGACATATTTTCTGTCCCAGTATGTCCTCAAATTTCCCACTTACAGTGTCCTGTGTTTGGGCCACCAGTGTAAGTGATTCTTTCTTTCTGTCAGTGCCTTTAACTTTCCCTTGGGGTGCTTTCAGGTCTGGATCCCCCCTTACCGCCCTGGTTCTCATCAACCTCATGCCTATGTCCCTACACGTGATCTGACACATCAGAAATAGCCCATCATGACTAACACCTTACAGAAATTCCACACGGTCATCCTCTTAGTATTTATAGCAGAGGATTAGTGAAGCACAAACAGAAATACCATAAAATAGGCCTTCCCATGAGACCCCCGTCCCATTTTTGTCTCCAGTGTTGCTCAGTTCCCGTTCACTCACCCCGGTAGCCACAACTCTCCTGAATTGTGGTGGGCATGTACGTGTTGGTCGTCGCCAACCACCAGTCTTTCCGTTCTCTGGGAAAGAGTTTTCGGCTTATATACACAATGGGTTTTTCTGCCTCATTTGCTTCCCATTGGGGTTGAACGGTTCCTAGGAAGCATCTATTTGTAAGATAAATTTCTTGGTTAAGCCTGAGGTTTGCAACACAGATCCGGAGGTTAGGACTGTTTTCAATGCCTTAAAAGAATTCAAGACCCTCGAAGACAGAGTTCTTAACTCTCTTTCTGCTTCCGGGGTTTGTTTTAGTAAATTGGTTAGAGGTAGACCAGTAGGAGAATCTTGGAATAAATCCACTGTAGTATCCTACAAGACAGAAGAACGCCCTTAAGTCTCTCTTCAGTTTGGGGATTGGCACTTGCATAATGGCTACTACCTTCTCGGCTTAGGGCTGGATGAGTTATTTTCTCAACATGTACAAAAAATTTACTTCTTTAGCTAAATGGCCAGTCCTCTTCCTCCTCCGGCTCCTCACTTCTTGCGTCCCCACTGCTCTTTCCCAAGTCAACAGTTGGGGCCTAAGGTTTCTCCTTGTTCGACCCAGCCGGCTGATTTGCTGAGTTTGATTTCATGCGAGGTCTCCTCACATCCCTCTCAATGGTCCGGAGTCTTTACTTGGCCCTCCATGTCTCCCTCACGTTTCGGAGTTTCTGAGTCCTCCCCTCTGTGTCTCTTGCCTTTCTTTTTTCCTCTTGGCTTCGTCTCTCTCCTCCTGTATGCAATACTCCTTTTTTAGTGTTTTAGGTTTTGTCTGTCCTCGACCTCTTACTTCCCTTTTCCCTAATTCAGTTTTTTTTGTCTATTTCTAGGTTTTTCTCCCTATCAGAAGCTTCCACCATGGAATCCTCATTTGGACTACATGTTATATATAGATACTGGCCCTCTGCTCCCTTTTTTCATGTGAGCCTTTGTGATAGTCTCTTTAACTTCATCTGCAGATGCATATTGTGACTTCAACATAGCTTAAAGGTTTTGCAGCCCAGTCCCGAACCAGTTTGAGTTTCAAAAGATTTTGCTTTTGAATTTAAAAGTTATGTGACATTTGCCATGTACAGAAGAGTGTAATCCACTTTCATTGTCTGCAATTTCTTCTTCACTGCTTCGAACTTGCGGTGCTTCTGAACCACGTGAAGTGGACAGGAATGATGTGATAAGACTTCTTCATTACATGACCCAGGCGATGAGTTGCTTTAAGAATGCTGTATCGATTTCCATACTTGAGAAGCTTGGCAATAATGGGACATGTATGTGGTCCCAGGTGGATTTTCAGTATCAGCTTCAGGTGGGCCTGCTCTGCAACAAAATACATAAATAAATTCTGGGGAGATACGTGCTAAAACAGTCTTTCATCAACTACTCAGAAGAGGGGCCCAGCAGAGCTTTTCCAGAATACGGAGTTGTCATATCAGGCCCACCACATGGCAACCTTGATTGTGCCTTTAAGTTCTTTGAGGTGCCCACAAGTTGATTTATAGATGCCTTGACCTCATTGACAGCATCTTCAAGCTCATCTTTAAGGATTCCTTCAACCATGTTGTGGAGTTCCCGACAAAGGAGTGCTACCTCAACTCTGACCTCTGTAATCATCCTACTCCAGAGATGTGCAAATTACTTTCAGGATCATTTCTCCTTTGGATCTCCGTTCTAGTCAGCTTAAGGTGCCACTACCCACTTTGCTGATGCAATCACCATAGCAACCTGTCTAGCCATTCCTGGCTTCTCAAGGCCCACTTTGTTTATCTTGGCATGATGATCCTAGATCAGAGTTCAATTACAAGAGGGAGTAGATCGCCTGTACTGTTGCACCGCACTTTATCTCACTTGCACTTGCATGACTGCAACACAGCTCTTTGTGAGTGACTGTTCTAAATCACCTCTGCCTATCCTAATCTAGGTGTTTGTAAGATATCTACTACTAGATCAGAATGTTAGGCCCTTCTGCCAGACTCCACACCAACCCTCAATGAAAAACATCATGGTCCAAACCTAGCCTTTTCCGGATCCTACATAAGTCTCACACTCTCTCTAATTTGTTTGAATAGAAGGGGATTGAGTGCATCACCCAATCGATGGCTTTGGAGTGTTGGAGTGTAGCATTATACATTCTTCAGCATCCTAAACTGATGGTGGTGGTTTTTAGACAATGTAGACCACCACCAATGCCAGAAAAGAAGCAGCCTCAGGCTGTGTTGACACCCCACTCAGTTCTGCGTGAATGCAGAACATGTGGGTCCTCATGCCACCTAAATCCATTGTGCTCCAGGTGGTGATATATCCCTGTGCTCTCACACAGGACCCCAGACAACTTGCACACACTCAGGTGACTTGTTGGAAGGTTAACCTTTGGGTCCCACTCCTGTCACCACACTCTGGCTTCCGACCTCCTCTCCTCAGGGCCCCAGTTCCCAGCTGTGCCAAGCTCCACCACAATTCACTGCCCCACTCGCCCTCTGCTCCACATGGCAGAATTGCAATTGTTCAGTTCTTGCAGGATTCTAGAATGGCCACTTTCATTGTCTGCAATTTCTTCTTCACTGCTTCGAACTTGCGGTGCTTCTGAACCACGTGAAGTGGACAGGAATGATGTGATAAGACTTCTTCATTACATGACCCAGGCGATGAGTTGCTTTAAGAATGCTGTATCGATTTCCATACTTGAGAAGCTTGGCAATAATGGGACATGTATGTGGTCCCAGGTGGATTTTCAGTATCAGCTTCAGGTGGGCCTGCTCTGCAACAAAATACATAAATAAATTCTGGGGAGATACGTGCTAAAACAGTCTTTCATCAACTACTCAGAAGAGGGGCCCAGCAGAGCTTTTCCAGAATACGGAGTTGTCATATCAGGCCCACCACATGGCAACCTTGATTGTGCCTTTAAGTTCTTTGAGGTGCCCACAAGTTGATTTATAGATGCCTTGACCTCATTGACAGCATCTTCAAGCTCATCTTTAAGGATTCCTTCAACCATGTTGTGGAGTTCCCGACAAAGGAGTGCTACCTCAACTCTGACCTCTGTAATCATCCTACTCCAGAGATGTGCAAATTACTTTCAGGATCATTTCTCCTTTGGATCTCCGTTCTAGTCAGCTTAAGGTGCCACTACCCACTTTGCTGATGCAATCACCATAGCAACCTGTCTAGCCATTCCTGGCTTCTCAAGGCCCACTTTGTTTATCTTGGCATGATGATCCTAGATCAGAGTTCAATTACAAGAGGGAGTAGATCGCCTGTACTGTTGCACCGCACTTTTCCTCACTTGTACTTGCATGACTGCAACACAGCTCTTTGTGAGTGACTGTTCTAAATCACCTCTGCCTATCCTAATCTAGGTGTTTGTAAGATATCTACTACTAGATCAGAATGTTAGGCCCTTCTGCCAGACTCCACACCAACCCTCAATGAAAAACATCATGGTCCAAACCTAGCCTTTTCCGGATCCTACATAAGTCTCACACTCTCTCTAATTTGTTTGAATAGAAGGGGATTGAGTGCATCACCCAATCGATGGCTTTGGAGTGTTGGAGTGTAGCATTATACATTCTTCAGCATCCTAAACTGATGGTGGTGGTTTTTAGACAATGTAGACCACCACCAATGCCAGAAAAGAAGCAGCCTCAGGCTGTGTTGACACCCCACTCAGTTCTGCGTGAATGCAGAACATGTGGGTCCTCATGCCACCTAAATCCATTGTGCTCCAGGTGGTGATATATCCCTGTGCTCTCACACAGGACCCCAGACAACTTGCACACACTCAGGTGACTTGTTGGAAGGTTAACCTTTGGGTCCCACTCCTGTCACCACACTCTGGCTTCCGACCTCCTCTCCTCAGGGCCCCAGTTCCCAGCTGTGCCAAGCTCCACCACAATTCACTGCCCCACTCGCCCTCTGCTCCACATGGCAGAATTGCAATTGTTCAGTTCTTGCAGGATTCTAGAATGGCCTTAATGGCCCAGACGTTTCTAACAGGCATTGTCCTAGACGGCTGCCATTTGATAGTGTCCGCTATCCAATGCCTTCAACCTCAACTGTGACTATAGCCCTAATGAACCATGTCAGAACCATGATCTGTGTTCTGTTGCCCCAAATCATTAGAGTTGAAGGGTGGGGGTGGGAGGGTCAGCACTACGCACCAGAAGAAGGAGGTCCTTCGAGGGTCTTTTTTAGACTTTGGAGGGAACTGAAAATCCTCTATTTCCTGGAGAAAACTCAGAATTTGGAGTAAATTCTACTGGCTGAATTTCCGCCACCATAACGATACTACTGTGGAGGAACTTCCGCTGTTGGGTTCTACTCTGTATTTAACCTACCTCAAGAAATGAGAGGTTTTTCAGTTCCCTCCAAATAGAGACCACAGCAGCCTGCAAATGGAAGTCAAAGGTGCCAGCCTAGTTAGGGCAGAAATGAATGCCGCACTTCTAGACTATGCACTGAAATGCTCGATCTGGTGGTGGTATTCACACCAGCATTCTCAGGCACACCAATCTTTCTGCCAGGGCATGGGCACATGTGGATCCTGTGCTCACTGTGCCAAGTTGCATACTTAATGATGAGGCACTATACAACTGAAACTAGCCTGGGGTGGCATGTGCTCTCAGTCACAGGGGACATAGGATGGCAATTCAGTCTGGACTGTTGCTTTTAAAGCAAGACTGCGAGTGATTTCCATGTGTTTGCTCCCCTTTTGTAGTGGGCGGTAGTCGAAAAACACATGTTGGACTGGAATGCCCCCCAGAGTGATTTTAAGCGGCTGAGACTTTTACAAACGTTCCAGACGTCCACTTCTGTTATTTTATTGGGCTTGGGTATGGCTAATGAAATGTTGTTAATTACAATCATGACTCATAGTGATATGCATCAACAGATTTTAACATCGTTGTTAAAAGTATGTACCGAGGTTTATTCTTGAACAAGCAACTATAGTACAGTAGCCACAATAATCAAAATCAGCCATATCGTGACCTTTCCCACAGCAGCAAGGTTTAACACTTCTGTGGTCAGGCTTTCTGCATTGCCAGCTCTTTCCAAATGTCATTTCACTTGATTAACCAACTCCCAGAGCGCGCACGCTATGCTTGTGGGCGCTCTTTTGCACTGGGACGATTGAGCAGGGGGCAAGGATATGTTCAAGCGAATGGTCCTTCTAGTTTTAATTATGATATGTTAACAAACTCTCAAAAAGAGTCATTAAATATTTCAGGTAATGCCACTTGGCATATTAAAAAACATATCTGGGTGGAGAGACGTGCCTTTGATAACTTCTCTTTGAAAGACTACCTCTAAAAACAGCCATATGTTTTACCACATAAAGACGTTTTTTGGGTGGTCAGAGGAATTGATAATACTCCATACATTTAAGGGCTGTCCAGTAATCTATTGTAGGCTATCAGGTATGCATGCTTGATGCCGGTCGCACATCGTCGCCAGTTCACGACTGGTGGCCATATAAGGGACTCATTGTGCTGTTAGCCAGCAGCCATTAAGAATGCATCGGGCTTGGACCGCAGCAAAGATGCCAACAACGGTTCTTTCACGGCCATATTTTTTACACCTTCTCTCTCCAGCTAAAGCTTGTGTTAGCGAATCCATGTAAGTTATTTTCATTCTTGCAGTTTTATACAGCGCGAACTAGACCCGAAAGTATTGGGGCGTACATGAGCACCAGTTAAGTTACACAAGGAGATAGTCTTTTTTTTTTAAGGTAGGCACAGGGAGATTAAAGTGATTTGCCCACAATCACAGGATGTTGAGCCTACGCTGAGACTAAAAACTGGTCCCCCAGTTCCAAGGTCGGCAGCTCTAACCGTTACCCCATATCCTCTCCCCTACAGCAATCCTGTCTCTATCGTCCATCAAGTCTTTGGGGGTGAGGGCGGCGCTGGTCGGTCGCGCGCCTGGCCGAGCCTTCCATTGTCCCATTGGCGTCTTTCCTCATCAGCGGGCTGCCCGGGCTGGCCTGGACTCCGCGTCCTGTGAGTGTTTGGGTCTGCTGCGGTGAGGTTCGCCTCGTGCTGTCTCGCCTCGAGATAATATTGTTCTGCTGGAAAAGGAATTTTCGAGGATGGGTTCCGGCCATTGACAGGGTCCTCAAAGGACCATCATTGGGCGTGCGCCACTTGGCGTGCAGCATACTACATGGGTGACCAGAGGGTGGTGTTAATTACACGGAGTCTCCTCTATTCAGCTAATGGCCTCTCCCTAGCCCCCACACCTCACCCCAAAGGCTATTGTATTAAGACAGGAAACCAATTCAGCATAAACGAAGAAAGTGCTGCAAGCTTTAGAATAGAATGGAGTGGTCTCCCTGGAGCAATAACAAAATATTTGAAGAGTGACTTTTAAATGACTCTTCCTGGCAGGAAACTGAGAGAGCTATATGTTTATGCATGAAGTTGATACGAACTGTACAGAAATAGGTCGTTACACAACCAAGATTTTTAAATGCTGGCAAAAAGCTCAATCATTTGTTTTTTACATGGCATTGCCACCTTTAACAATCGAACTATACCAAACCTGTGCCATTTGAAAGTTGTCACACATACCACATGGAACATTGACTACGCATAAGTCTAATATTTAGACAAACATTTTGTGTTTGGGCACACTTGGAATGCATCCTTCTTCCAGCATCCAGGCACCACGAAAGCTGCGTTTTGTATAAAAACAAATAATAAACAAGCATTTACAATGCAACGGTCTCGGCATTGTGAAAGTTAGAGCTATTGGCATTGCTCATGACATTATTTTTGTTTATGTTTTTGTTTTTAAAACATTTAAAGAAACGGCATTGTTATTTACAATGTCAATAGCTTAATCACTCTCAAAAGTGAGACCTATTGCATTTGCACCCACACACACAAAGCCACCCACACACACAGAGCCACCCACACAGCCACTCACATAGAGCAACCCACACACAAATAGAGCCACCTACACACACACACGCAGTAGCCCACTGACCTATTTACATTATGTGCACATTGTGATCTGCATGGTACATGTTCTTTGCTGCAGGCACATTAACCCTATGTGCTACCTTTTCAGGAGTCAAAACTTCCACTAGACAAAACTCTGATCTCTCTCTAGGAAGAAAATTAAACACCAGAGTCATCATGACATTTTTATTGTTGCCGAAAATTGCTGGAGGCCAGGAAGGAGGCAGCAAGCGCTTTTAAAACCTTAATTTACTTGCAAACATAATGTCTCCACCCAAAGTCAGCGCCCGGTCTCACCGGTTGCACTGCCCTAGAGCTGGGCCTTCTCAAGGGTCCTGTGACCTAAGTGACAGAGTCACTGTTGTTCTTGGCTGTGCTGCTTCATAGGCCTGCTAGCAAGACTGGAGGTGAACTTCAGTAAGAGAAGAACTGCTAGACAGAAAGAAAGGGAGGAATGAAAGAGTGGGGGGGGGGGGGCAGCTAAAGCGGCAGAGCAGAAGCGGACACTGTATTTTTCTTCTCTAAGTAAGAAGGAAAAGACAGAGTCCTGTTACTTCTCTGCCGCCCGTGAACCATGTGAAATACAAGCAGGAACAACATTGTTACCTTAACGCTTTTACACTCACTATTCAGAAATCAGTGAGTGCTTTTGCCTGAAAGGGGCCTTGAATGGTCCCATTTCAATGTCCATTGCTGATATCCTTACAAAACGTTAGCAGTTGGAAGCAGAGCCGCAGTAGACATTTTGTTTTCCAATCCACACCTTGCAGTACCTCCAGGATTGGTGCACTAGTTGCAAGCCCCGGGAAAACAAAGACACATTGCAGTTGAAAAATGGTACAACTCAGGAAGGGCTGATGTCTGTTTTTGTGCAGTGATAACAAATGGAGAGGACACACTACAGACAGCACTAAATGACTGTTTCATTGGAACAAAACGCAACAACAATAAAGTGATTTAATCCTCCGTTAAACTGAAAGGTCAGTGCTGTGAGGAAAACAAACAACTAAGCCGGAGAGAGGCAAGCATAGCGTGCAGAGAGCTCCGTCGCCGAGCCCCATATCGCTGTTGCTGAGCTGCGGCTCTCTTACACATTTGCATAATGCTAGTCCTGCTGTCAATCAGCAGCCTGCATATCCACCAGCTGGTTAGGTTACAGCCAGGCTCGGGCTTTCAGAGCAAATCTAAGCTTCTCCAGCATTTCCAGTCTAAGCCTGCTTCTACAGAAATTGCTTAAGGTTTATTCCGCTCAAAATACAAACAAAACTGAAGGTTTCTTTGCTAGAATACTTCCTCGCAGCAGCTTTGGCTATATGTCTATATAAAACGTGTACTTAAAGCTGAGCAACTGAACCGCTGCCGAATGAAACCTGCAAAGCTTTGCAGTGAGCGTGTTCTAACAAAAGCCGGTGTTTTCATCACTGCCTTTAGGATACGCGCGGTTTCCACAGCACACACACACACATAATGCTTCAGACCAGTATGGACTGGCCGCTCTTCCGGGCTGAATGGGCTTTACTGTCATTCTAGAAGCTCGAAGCAGAACAAAAGATACCCACATACCAGAGAACAGAGCACGAATTAATAAGCTGGAACGACTTGAAATTAGAAAGGCGTCTGCATTTATGACTGGTTGGCAACCGTGCTGCATAAGGAAGGGTGTGGTGTAAACTCGATATTGCTATGCTATTTTTATCTATGTATGCATTGTGTTATATAGCGCGCAGAGTAATGGATGGGGGTTCAGAGCTCTGTACCGGGTAGCAATAGAAGAATTTGACAATGGGAGCAGGCAGGGCATCAAAGAATAATAGGGCACCAGAGAAAAGACACACAAGGCGGATGGAAAAACCGCATTAAAAAAAATCAGTTTAGTCGTAAACAGAAGAGCAGGAAGGTTACTGGCGCATTGACAATAAGGGCAAAAAGAAGCAAATGCAGAAACAAGCACACGTTGATCGTAACATATTGTGGAGGTGTGGAGGGCAAGATAACTGACAATTAAACCTAAAGGTTTCAGCTGAACCCCTGCCAACCCGCAAAAACCCTGTAGCACAGAAGGCATCGCGTCAGAGCAGAAGCGGACACTGCATTTTCTTCTCTAAGAAGGAAAAGACAGAGTCCTGTTACTTCTCTGCCGCCCGTGAACCATGTGAAATGCAAGCAGGAACAACATTGTTACCTTAACGCTTTTACTCACCGGACTTGAAACGCCGATCCAGGAAACGCCGAGATCAGCCTTGCAGCAAGGAAGAGGCGACCCCACGTCCCGCTCCGTTCCGACCGTGCACAAAATGGATGAACCTTCCGACGGTAAAACAACCAAAAAAAACACGCCCACCACGTGTAAAAGGGGTGGAAAGGGGCGGGGCTTTAAAAAACGCAAAAGAAGTGAAAAAACACGCCCCCGAATCCGAAAAAGACGGGGCTTGTTTGGAGAGACAAAGCTCTTCTCCAATGGCTGACCAGCATTTAAGAGGCCAGCCAATGGAGAAGAGGGGAGGGTTCAAGCCCCTCTTCTGAAAAACATAAAATCTCGGAGCGAGACTGCGCAAGCGCAGCCTTCGCAGCCGAGACCTAAAAAGCACATAGGTCCTCATTTCAAGCTAAGGACAAAATTCCGTGCTTTAATCAAAATAAGAGTATACACAGGGATCGGAATTACGAGTTTTGTGATAATTATCACCCTCCCAGTTTTCCCCTGATCAGCCCTGTTTATGACTTGAATGGTGGTTTCCGATTCCTGTCCAAACTCCACTTTGTAGGAGTCTAAATTGTCAGTTGTGTGGTATTTACTACATTGCACACTGTAATTGCTGGAAGCATTAAACACCCTACCTTTGTTCAACCAGTTAAATCCGACACTAACTGAAAACTGATTTGGGATTGGGACCGTTTCAGGCCCTACAATGTGAGCTTAACTTGACAAAAAAGACAAATTGATTTTTCCACAATAACTATTCAAACCCTTAAGGTAATCTCTGTCAGCAATACAGTCTCTGGGTCTGGCCCAATTACAAGTTCCGATCTAAATTCTGATTCCTACATGCCTGTATGCACAGGAATTGAAATTACAAGTTGTGTGATAATTATCATACCACTACAGTTTTCCCCTGAAGGATTCTAGTTGATGAAACCTGCCAAAAATGTATTAAGGAGAAAGGCCTGAATACAAGGCTAAACATGCAGAACTAATTGTTTTCAACAACAATTCTGCATGCTATGCACTAGTTGCAAGTAGAAAATTCAGAATATGAGGTATATAATGTGTGGCAGATTTCTTAACTCTTCACACAGCTCTGAAGAGATACCAAAGCTGTTCTCCTGCATTGCATAACAAGCATTTGCAATGCAATAGGTCTCGTATTTGCGAGAGTTGGAGCTATTGGCATTGTAAATGATAATGCCTTTTATTCATTTGCTTTGAAAACCTGCAAGCAGTGCATAAACACGCACTTTGTACGTATAGTCCTTGCTTACGAGAAGCAAGGCTGGCAGTAAAAGAGACTGCCAGCCTTGCTTCTCATAAGCAAGGACTATAAGTACAAAGTGCTTGTTTAAACACAGCTTGCTGGTTTTCAAACGCATAAATAAAAGGCATTGTCATTTACCATACCAATACCTCAAACTCTCGCAAATGTGAGACCTATTGCATTGCAAATGCTTGGTCTCGCCACTTAAAGCACTGGCTGAAGGGATCACCTAGCAGTAGACACAAGCATGACTGCACTTAACCCCTGCTGACCCAAACTCGATGTACTTGGTCTTACATGGGAAGCTGACTCTTTGCACAGTGTCTCGCACAGTAGAAGTTCAGCGGTGGGTGGGACCTGATCTCTTTTGTGTATTCCATATCACAGTAAGATAGGAAAACAAGCATTTACAATGCAATGGTCTCGGCATTGTTAAAGTTAGAGCTATTGGCATTGCTCACGACATTATTTTTGTTTATGTTTTTGTTTTTAAAACATTTAACCCCTTCAGTGCCCATGACGAGCTGGACTCGTCATGGGCCGCGGTGGCGCTGTGCCCATGACGAGTCCAGCTCGTCATAGACCCCGCCCGCTAATGCAACGGCCGGCACTGGGCGGGGAAAGGGGCGGGCACTGAAGGGGTTAAAGAAACGGCATTGTTATTTACAATGTCAATAGCTTAATCACTCTCAAATGCGAGACCTATTGCATTTGCACACACACACAGAGCCACACACACAAAGCCACCCACACACACAGATCCACCCACACAGAGCCACTCACATAGAGCAACCCACACAAAAATAGAGCCACCCACAGAGCCACCTACACACACACCAAGGTAGTTATATGGAGACACAGAGCACAGTTAATCATTGCCTAAATACCAACTTCGATTAATGCTTTGGTCCATGAAAGGTCAATTTTGCATATCATATTTACGTTGGGTATGGTGAGGTATTAGTTGGGTTTCACTTTGGATTTTTAAACCTACATGCAGATAAAAACGCACACGCACTCTCGCCTCTGTTTAAAAAGGTCTTAAAAAATGGTTATTTTACAAAATATTGAGTTTTAAGTAAACCTCAAAATCCGCACTCCTCTCCCTTCACACTGTTCCTTAAGCCCCCCTCCTGCGCTGCTTCTCATACAATATTTTAGCCAGCATGCTTTTTGGGAAATCTGAAGCTCAACCCTTCCGCAAAATCTTACTGACCAAGCAACGCCCCTGTTTCTGATGCACTGAAATTAAACTGTATTTAGCACACAAAATCACCTGGCCTTCAAGGGGTACCCTCAACTGGGGGAACATCATCAACTGGGGGAATTCAGCGGTAGCTGCTTTAGCTGCTGCCGCCTGGACTTCAGTGCTGGTAAATGTGACCATGGGAGCCTCACACTAAGGTGAAAGGACAGCTGGTTCACCCTTCATCAAGCTTTACAATACGAGGGGATTTACAGTTCTTCACTCCCCATCTTCTAAGTATACGTGGAGTTAAGAACTGTAAATCTTGTTGACCCTCACGATATACCGACAGTAGACAATCTAGATACAATATTTCAATTGGATTATATTGCCCACCTCAATATCGTGACATGGAACCCCAAATCAAAGCATTGTTGCTCCCTGTGAGCAACAGCTGTGCACTCTGCAGGACACCTGTTCACCTATAAAGGACGTAAACTCACGCCAAGTCTCAACTTTGGCCCTCAGTGTACGGACTCTTCAGCCCTTCTAGAGGAAGCACCAAGAAGCAAATCGAGGTCGCAGCATGCGCTGTGTGAAAAGTGATTTCACCGGTTGTAACAGCCGTGCACTCTGCAGGACACCTGTTCACTTATAAAGGACGTAAACTGACGCCAAGTCTCAACTTTGGCCCTCAGTGTACGGACTCTTCAGCCCTTCTAGAGGAAGCGCCAAGAGGCGAATCGAGCTCGCAGCATGCGCTGTGTGAAAAGTGATTTAACCGGTTGTAGCAGCACCTTCTCTTGCAGTACAGTGCCATGACGGCAGTTATAGGAGAGATGTCAATGTACAAAAGAAGATTTTTTTTTTTTTTTAAACATTCACCTCTGTTAACCTGAGATATAACCCGACGAACATTATTTCACCTTTCCCTGAACCATAGCTTGGTGGGAAGAAAAACCATTAGCCAGGGAGTCAACTTACAGCTCCAGAGGTGACCCGAAAGGAAGGCCTCTCGGGACACTCCTAGCTCCACGCTCTGAGTTCCTTTAGCACTAGACACAAAGATTTGTTTGCACCGCTCGGAGCGTGCTTCTCACCCATGTGCTGGGCTGGGGCAGTGGGCTTGTTCACGCTGCTGTGTGGGCCAGGGAGGAGGTGTGTACGACGATATCTAGCGCCGAGGTCGGCATGTCTGTTAGTGTGGCAGTCCTCGGAAGGCAGTCTTGTTTAGTTTGGTTGTGAACACTTGGAGTGAGACCAGGAGGAGACCAGAGCAGCAGCCGGACACAGGAGCACCGAGGGAGCCGAGAGCAGGGGGAGGGGACGAGCACCAGCCGGGCCGTGTGGACGGGGATGACGCCATGAACACCACCATCTTTCTCCGAGGTCAAGCAGAAATGCCTCGGAGAAACGCAGCATCATTTTCGGATTCGGGGCGTGTTTTTCTTTCTCCCCTCTTCCCATTGGCTGGAATGTTTACATTCCAGAGGAGAGAAAGAAACTAAAAACACCCCCCCCGAATCCGAAAAAGACGGGGCTTAAATGGACAGACGCCCCTCTCCTCCAATGGCTGGCCTCCGTTTAGGAAGCCAGCCAATGGAGAAGAGGAGCGGGTTCAAGCCCCACTACTGAAAAACGTTAAATCTCGCAAGCTAGACTGCGCAAGCGCAGCCTTCGCTAGCCGAGACCTAAAAATAACACCATATAAGGAGTGACCTTCTGTTGCTTTGTAGATTGCAGGTTTCTTTGCTGCATTTTCTTGATGAAGATACCTGGACTAAAGGTTTGTGGAATGTCTCCATACAGTGGAACCAAGAATTAGGATGAGTTTAGGGAAAAGGGCTACTCTAGTGCAGCCTTGTGAACTCCCTATGTCTACAAATTACCTACTGGCTCTGGTATTCGACGCAGATCGTATTCGACGGGCCCTGTTTTAATAGAAACAAATGTAGCTATTGACCTTTCGCAGAGGGCAGTGCCAAGTAAGGCTTGACCTGGCAGTCTTCGATTCCCTGATTTGGTAAGACACTCCCTCCAGTCGACTGGATGTGGGGAAACTGCGTCTAAGGTTGGGAGGGAACGTTCCAGAAGGCCCCCGGTGTAATCTCCCATACATGTGACATGGCATGCAATCAGAATCTGAAACTTATCTGGGAAATGACCTTGTTCGCTGGAGGGGGCCGAGTGCTTAATATTCTGATATGCAAATAACTGATAACCATAATCTGAAATCCTGAACGACTGAGCGTTTGCAGACGTAATATGACTTCACGGGTCTCATGCCGTCCTTTGTGCGCGCTCAGTTTACACGCTCACCTGTTCGCCCCCGCTTGTGGCTCACCCATAACAAAACATTCTGTTCTTCCGCCATTTTGTCTTCGTAGCCTTGTTATCTTGTCCCACTACGGTACTTGTGTGTGCTTCTTCACGTGAGTTGGCCCTGGTGTGTGCTTTATCTTTGCAGAACATCATGCACCAGCGGGACGTGCAGGCTGGCGGAGTCTATAACAAGCTCTACGCATGCACATCTGCTGTCCACCCTCCCTGTCTCCATCAGGATGTGCACGCGTGGACAGCAGATGTGCATGCATAGGGCTTGCTATAGACTCCGCCAGCCTGCACGTCCCGCTGGCGAATTAAACAAGCTGTCTCCGTGGAGCCGACGGGGGGGAGGGAAAGTGACAGCGAACGATGCGCGCGCTGTGTAACGCCAGCCTCCTGGGACAGGAGATGTGCACGCGTACGGAGTGCTCATCTCCTGTCCGTACACGTGCACATCTCCTGTCCGGGGGCGCACATGGTTTGTCTCCCTTGTCGAAGGAAAGCGACAACAATAGAGTCTCGCCAAGGCGAAGCGGCGCATGCGCTGCATTCCCTAGGCGAGACCTAAAAAGGGTGAGAACAGAATAGTGCCATATCTAATAAGATAGGGTGCTGTTTTCCTCTCTCCCTGCATTTGCGCACTTTAGTCTGCCATGCGGCAACGCACATACCCTTGCAACATAGTGCAAGGATGCGTGTTTTCTAGCAAGCATACGTTTTGTACGGGAGGGAGACATTTCAGTACAAAAACTATGCTTCAATACTTTAGTCACTTTGTATGTGTGCTGGACAGTGTAGAATACATGCGAAGTAGGAAAAATGTAGAGTTTTAAAACTTGCTCCATTGTTACGCCTGTCTCGAGGAGATGTACGTTTTTGGCACCAATACTTGTCTTCCAATGTTAGAAGATAGGGATTTGATTCCAAACCCATGGGTGGTTGCAAGGGAACGTCCATGTACCACCCATGGTGCTTCACCTTAACGCAAAATAGTGCATCCCCAGGGTATTAGGTTTCAAAAAGTGCAATAATTGGTGCATCCCCATGAGGCCATTCCTAGTAAGGGCCCTAATGTAATGCCCAGAAAGCAGAATTGGTCATTTTGTAACAATGGCAAATAGTCACTTACGCAGCAGTGAAGCTGGAAGATTGTGGTTTTCCAAATATAAACAAGTGTTCATGCTTAGCACATACTCAAAACAGAGACATATAGTTATTTGCAGAGGATTGCATAATGTAATCAGGTTGGGAAGCCTGGGTTCAAACTCAATCAAGTCTTTCAGTTACAAATGCTGCAACTTATCCACTGACCACAACCTCAACCCAAAGAATCAATAATGTTGAAGCATAGTTATTGACATTCAATGCACCAATTGAGAACCAATTTCAAGTTTACCTAGCAACATCAACAAAACTCTGTCTAATTTATCATTAAATGGCAAGTTCAAAAACTATGAACTTACTGGCTCTTATTACAAATTAGGTGGAAAAAGGTGACATATTTGCCAGACATGGTAAATACCATTACCCTAAGACCAGGTATTTACCATTCGTGGAAAATACCTCCTATTGCAATTTTTCAACTCCAAATTGAGGCAGAGCATCCACTATTGGCATTTAATACAGTCTTTTTTGTGACTGTAATTTTATTTATATGGCACTTGCTACCCCTGATCAGGCATTGAAGTGCTTTTTCGCAAGAAGCACACTACTCCAGAACCCAAAGTGGATTAGTTGTGGGTTATTATAGGAAACTCTAAGTTGTTAATTTGAGTGGTGGACATGGGAGCCTATTAGTTGGATTGAATAAGATACAGGAGGTGTAGAGGAAGGAAGAGTCTAGAAAGTGTTATTTGGGAGATGATCTTAGTAAAATGAGGTTTGGCATGAGTCAAAGGAGGGATAGAGTAGGAAAGATTCTAGAAAGGGTTATTAGGGACTCATGATAGAACAATGAGGTATCAGATACGTCATAGAGTGGCGAAAGATGGTATATTAAAGAGATGTAGAATGAGACATAGAGGCCCTGATTACGATGTCGGTCGCTGTGGATTGGGAACCGACCGACCTTAGGTCGGCGGTTCTGACCGCATTATTTGGATGCAACCACATATGGGGCGTTCGCAAACTTCCATTTTTCAATGGGAGTTTGAGCGGAGGGCGGAAACCACCCACAGTACAAGCTCCCATTGAAAAGTGGAAGTTTTCAAACATCCCTGCACTGTGTAGCAGGCACCTCACGGTGGCTGCCGCATGGTGCAGGGATCTTTAGGAGGTACCATAGGTGCCCCAGGGGCCACATGCGGAGGGCCAATGTCACTTTCCGGCAGTCTTTCCATGTCAGAAAGGCCCATATGGAAGACTGTCAGAAACCGACATCATAATCCTGACAGCAGACACACCATACTTAACCCTTTCACTGCTAGCCCCCTCCCCCTCCCCCTCCTTGTGCTAAGCCTTTTTTTGGCTATTTCAAAGTCTCTTGATAAAAATGGCAACTCACTTGTGTGGGCAGGCCTAGTGCCCGCGGCAGAAAACGTCCCAAAACGCAACATGGACACATCACTTTTTTCCAGTGAAAACGGACCCTTTTTTTGCAATGTTCCTAGCTGTGGATTTTGAACCCTAACTCAGCCGGCACCTTGGAAACCTAGCAAACCTATATATTTTTTAAAACTACTCACCCAGCGGAATCCAGGATGGGGTGACTTGTGTGGCTCTCACCAGGTTCTGTTCCCAGAATCCCTTGCAAGCCTCAAACTTTGTCAAAAAAATCAAAATTTCCTCACTTTTCTGTGATGGAAAGTTCTGGAATCTGCGTGGGTCCACAAACTTCCACCCACCCTGCATTCCCCAAAGTCTCCCAATAAAAATGGTACCTCAGTTGTGTGGGTAAGCCTAATGCCCCCAGCAGGAAATGCCCCATAACACAACGTGGACACATCACATTTTTCCAGTGAAAACTGACCCTTTTTATAAATGTGCCTAGCTATGGATTTTGAACCCCAGCTCAGCCGGCACCTGGGGAAACCTAGCAAACCTATACATTTTTTTTTAAGCTAGACACCCAGGGATTTCTGAAAACTAGACACTCGAAGGAGTCCAAGGATGTGTGGCTTTCGTGGATCCACCAACGTTTTCCTACCCAGAATCCCCTGCAAACCTCAGATTAACTGAAAGAAATCACATTTTCCTCACATTTCTGGCTGGGATCACATGCCGGCACAAATGTTCTACCATTCAGCACTCTCCTCAGTCTCCAGAGTAAAATGATACCTAACCTGTGTGGGTCGGCCAAGGGCCTGCAACTGGAAAGGGACAAAAACATAGGGATTAAGGAGATAACACAGCAAACGCTATATTTATTTAAAAATACGTTTTTACGTGCTTTTGCAATGGACACCCACACAAGTGAGGTATCTTTTTTATCGGGAGCCCAAGGGGAACGCTGTGTGGGAGGAGATTTGTGCCGGCACAGTGATCCCATACAGAAATGTGAGGAAAATTAGGTTTTTTTCAGCTAAATTTGAGTTTTGCAAGGGATTCTGGGTAGGAAAGCGCTGGGGGATCCACGCAAGCCAGACATCCCTGGACTCCCGAGTGTCTAGTTTTCAGAAATGTCTGGGTTTGGTAGGTTTCCCTAGATGGCCACAGAGCCCAGGAACAAAATCTCAGGTGCTCGCCCTGCAAAACCAGGTAGTTTTGTAATTGGTAATTCTGAAGTCTCCATAATACATTTTGGGCTCTTCCCTACCGCGGGTACTAGGCCCACCCACACAAATGAGATACCATTTTTATCGGGAGACCTGGTGGAACGCTGGGTGGTAGGATATTTGTGTCAGCCTGTTGATCCCGCAACTTTACCACACAGAAAATTGAGGAAAATGTGATTTTTTAGCTAAATTTGAGATTTGCAGAGGATTCTGGTTAGGGAGATGTTGGGAGATTCACAAAAGCCACACCTCCCTAGACTTCCCCTGGTGTCTAGTTTTCAGAAATGTCTGGGTTTGTGTTGGAGGGAGGACCACCGGGGAGTCGGGGAGACTATTCCGGGGCACCTTCCTGCCGCAAAGTTATAGCCGAGCACCGCTGAGAAGCCCCCTTCGGGGAGGTCCTTCTCCTATGATCGTACCAGGCCCAGTAACACCACCACACAGGACTCAATATCAGTTGCTTGACTTGGTTCTTTATCAGAAGTAATACGTTCAATATTTACAGAGGGATCGAGGGATCCAGTAAGAGTCTCAATGTCTGTTAGAGGGATTGGGTAGCGGGACAGTCTTAGTACCAACCAGGTACAGGAGGGCTCTGCGCCAGACCTTGGGTGCTGGTCTCAGAGCGGCTCGGACGTGGGGAGCCGCGACGGCGTCTGCAGGGCTCGGGTGGTAGTTCCGCTTGGGTCGAGCCGCGACACCGTCAGCAGGGCTACGGTGGTAGGTCCGCTTCGGTCGAGCCGCGACTAGGTCAGCTGGGCTCTGGTAGTAAGGTTCAACAAGGTCAGGCCGCGACAGCGTCAGCAGGGCCCCAAAGGTTCGTGAAGGTCTTTAAGCACGGTGGAGCCGCGACGTCGTCAGCAGGGCTCAGAGTGTGGGTTCAGGATGAGTCTTCTTCCGTAGGGTCATCCGCGATCCGATCAGCAGGGCTCTTGACTCCGGGATACAACTGTTGTCCTGTTGTCGGGTCGCCCCAGATATAGGACTGGAGCCCTTTGATGTCCGGACCCTTGCGCCCGGAGGGGGCGGAGAGGCCGGGTAGGGAGCGGCCAGACGCCCAGCAGGAGAGGCGCCAGGCCCCAGAGAGCTGTGGGGTGATCGCACCTAGGTGTGGAAGGACGGTTGGGGGTCCCATCGATACTGCCCTCCGCCGGGAGTGGGAAGGGTTCACGTGGTATCCCCCGGGCCAGGGGTTGGCGTCTCGATGTCGGGCCTCGCTGGGACAGAGGCCGGGTGATTCGGGGTCATGCAGGTGGTCACGTGGAGTGACGCATAATCCAAAATGGAGGAGCCCCGAGGTGCATGGGACCTCGTGCGGCTTAGCGAGGGGGAACAGGACCACGCCACGAGGCCGGCTCCCACATGCGTCCCCCCCAGCTGAAGGCAGGGAGAGTCACCCATCTCCTTGGGGGTTCTCCTCGCCGAGGCGGAAGAATCGGGACAGGCCGTCAGCATTGGCGTGGTCGTTGCCGGGCCGGTGTTCCACAGTGAAGTCCATCCCTTGCAGCGAGATGGACCATCGCAACAGCTTGGGGTTCTCGCCCCGCATTTGCAGGAGCCACCGCAAGGGCCGGTGGTCGGTTTGGACCCTGAAGTGTGTGCCGAAAAGGTAGGGCCGGAGCTTCTTGAGAGCCCATACCACGGCGAAGGCCTCCCGCTCGATGGTGCTCCACCTCTGTTCTCGCGGCAGCAGTCGGCGGCTGATAAAGGCCACAGGTCGGTCGAGGCCCTTGGCGTCCATCTGGGAGAGGACCGCCCGACCCCGTACTCCGAGGCATCGGTCTGGACTACAAATTCCTTGCTGTAGTCAGGGGCCTGTAGCACAGGGGCAGCACACATGGCCGCCTTGAGGGCCTCAAAAGCGGTCTGACAGCGGGGCGTCCAGTGCACCGCCTTGGGCTGTTTCTTGGAAGTGAGCTCCGTGAGGGGGCCCACAATGCTGCCATAATCCTTGATGAATCGTCGGTAGTAGCCTGTGAGGCCTAGGAAGGCCCGGACAGCGGTCTGGGTTGCGGGGGGCTCCCACGCCTGGACGGCATCGACCTTTAACTGGAGGGGCGCCACCTGGCCACTCCCCACCAGGTGGCCCAGATAGGTCACAGATCCTTGACCGATCTGGCATTTACTGGCCTTAATGGTGAGCCCGGCTCTTTGGAGAGCGGCCAGGACTTCCCCGAGGTGTCCTAGGTGCGCGGCCCAGTGGTCGCTGAAGACTGCAATGTCGTCGAGGTAGGCCGCGCTGAAGGCTTCTAGTCCGGCCAGGACCTTGTTCACTAGCCTCTGAAAGGTCGCGGGGGCGTTCTTCATTCCAAAGGGCATTACCCGAAAGTGGTAGTGCCCATCGGGGGTGGAAAAGGCGGATCGTTCCTGGGCGCCGGGAGTGAGCTTGATCTGCCAGTACCCAGCGGTGAGATCAAAAGTGCTCAGGTAGCGGGCTGCCCCTAAGCGATCGATCAGCTCGTCTGCTCGTGGCAAGGGGTGGGCATCGGTCTTGGTGACTGCGTTCAGGCCCCGGTAGTCGACACAAAATCTGAGTTCCGGGGCAGTGCCGGGGGCGGCGGCCTTCGGCACCAAGACTACCGGGCTGGCCCACGGGCTGTCGGAAGGCTCGATGACTCCGAGGGCGAGCATCTTGGCGACCTCGGTCTGTATGCAGGCTCGGACTCGGTCAGGTACTCTGTAAGCGCGGTGTCGCACAGGGGGGCTGTCCCCAGTGTCCACGTCGTGGACGCACCAGGGGGTCACCCCAGGCATGAGAGAGAAGAGGGCAGCGAAGGGTTGCAGCAGCTTCTGGCAGTCATGGCGCTGTTCTGGTGTCAGGGTGGCGGAGAGGCGGACGCCCTCCAAGGAGCCGTCTTGGCCCGAGGACCCCAGGAGGTCTGGTAGGGGCTCGGAGTCACTCTCGCCCCCATCGTCGGTAGCCAGCAGCAGGCTTAGTTCAGTTCGGGCAAAGTGGGGCTTGAGCCGGTTGGGGTGCAGGACCCGGAGGGGGTTCCTCGGGGACTCCATGTCGACCAGGTATCCCCAGAGCTCCCCCTGGGCCCAGGGGGAGCTCTCTAGGTCATTCCCCAGGAGGCAGTCTACGGGGGCGTCGTCACGGACAGTTACTTTTAGGGTGCCGGACACTCCTCCCCACTCGAAGGGGATCCTGGCCATCCGGCACATGCTCTCGGTGTTGTCCGCGGTCCGGACAGGGCATAGGACATGCGGCAGGATTTGTTCGGGGGTCACCAGGTGGCAGCGGACAGCGGTCACACTGGCCCCAGTGTCCCGGAGGGCCTCTGCCCGTCGCCCATTGATGGTGACCCACTGTTGGTACTTCTGGGTGTTGCTTGGGATGGCAGCTCGGGGCACCATTTCTCGGGAGCCCAGGCATACAAGCGACATGGCAGCTGGTTCCCACTCGGGGGACCCGTCGTCGTGGTTTTCCTCCTCGTCTTCTCCCTCCACCAGGGCTGCGGCGGCTATTTGCCGGGGAGGGGGCCCAGCGGTCCCGTTCCGTCTGTTCACGGGGCAGGCCGGGTCGCTCGCATAGTGGCCGGTCTGCTGGCAGCCGAAGCAGGTCACTGTCGGTCGTGGTCCAGGCCGTGCGATAGGGGTCCCCCTTCGGCCCATGGTCGGGGGCGTGTGGTTGGTGGCTTGGCCTCGTGGCGGGCTTCTGGGTGGCCCGGACGGGAATTCTCGACTGCGGTGGGACCCCCCTCCTCCGCCTCGCTGGCGGGGAGTGTAGGAGAGTATGGTCTGCTTTCTAGGTTCACCCCCACTTTTTGCTTTTGCTTTACTGGTTTTCGACTTAGATGTGGCTGTGGGCCTGCTAATCAGACCCACAGCCCTGCTGTTCCCTCTCTAAATTAATACTATGTACTTTAGGTGCATAACCCATTTTGATAGGATCACCTTATTGGCCCCTGTACAGTGTACCCTAGGTACCCAGGGCATAGGTGTACCCTAGGCCTACCAGGGGCTGCAGCATGCATTATGCCACCCCTGGCCTGGCCTTCCATTTTGACACAACTGGCTGATCACTCAGCTGAGGCAAGGTCGTGTAATCACCCCTTGCTTAGGTGTAGTATTCCTATACCTAGTTTACATATAGACACATGTGTACCTATCAGTCACTCCTATGGCAGGCCTTAACAATCCTGGAGGCAGAGTGCTTGGTAACATGTGAGATGGTGCTCTAGCATGAGCTGAGCCTGTCTGCCGCTTGCGGAACCATGTCCTTATAGCTGTTCTATGATATAGCCTACCATATACTCTTAAAGGTACTCTGTAAGCGCGGTGTCGCACAGGGGGGCTGTCCCCAGTGTCCACGTCGTGGACGCACCAGGGGGTCACCCCAGGCATGAGAGAGAAGAGGGCAGCGAAGGGTTGCAGCAGCTTCTGGCAGTCATGGCGCTGTTCTGGTGTCAGGGTGGCGGAGAGGCGGACGCCCTCCAAGGAGCCGTCTTGGCCCGAGGACCCCAGGAGGTCTGGTAGGGGCTCGGAGTCACTCTCGCCCCCATCGTCGGTAGCCAGCAGCAGGCTTAGTTCAGTTCGGGCAAAGTGGGGCTTGAGCCGGTTGGGGTGCAGGACCCGGAGGGGGTTCCTCGGGGACTCCATGTCGACCAGGTACGTGACGGGGCTCTTCCTCTCAACTACCTTGAAGGGCCCGGTCCACTTGTCCTGCAGGGCGCAGGGGTCCACGGGTGACATGACCCAGACTTGCTGGCCCGGCTCGAACTCGATGGTTGAGGCATTTTCGTCATACCAGCGTTTCATGTCTTCTTGGCTGGCTTCGAGGTTGGCTTCTGCCAGGGCCCGGAACTTCCGAGTCTGGTTCCGCAGGGTCAGGAGGTACCGGTAGACGTCGGGAGGGGCATCTTGGACTTGCGCCTCCCAGCCCTCTTTGACCAGGCTGAGGGGCCCTCGGACGGGGTGCCCATACAATAGTTCGAAGGGGCTGAAGCCCAGGGATTTCTGTGGTACCTCTCGATAGGCGAACAGGAGGCAGGGCAGCAGGACATCCCATCTCCTCCTCAGGGGCTCTTCCAGGCCCTTGAGCATCCCCTTCAGGGTTCTGTTGAACCGCTCGACCAGTCCGTTCCCCTGGGGGTGGTAAGGGGTGGTGAATTTATAGGTGACCCCACATTGTTGCCAGAGGGATCTCATGTATTTTGAAATAAAGTTCGTACACCTGTCGCTCACCACTTCTCGGGGGAACCCCACCCTGGAGAAGATGCCCATCAGGGCCCGGCCCACCACTGGAGCTGTCACGGTGCGGAGTGGGATGGCCTTGGGGTATCGGGTGGCGTGGTCGACCAGTACCAGGATGAAGCGGTGTCCCAGGGCGGTTCGGGGGTCGAGGGGCCCCACGATGTCGATCCCCACTCGTTCGAACGGGGTGTTGACGGTTGGAAATGGTTGCAGGGGGGCTTTCACTCGACCCCTAGTCTTCCCGCTAGCTTGGCAGGTCAGGCAGGACCTGCAGTGATGGTCCACGTCTCTTCCCATCCGGGGCCAATAGAAATGGGTCACTAGGCGGCTGTAAGTCTTGTCCCGCCCGAGGTGTCCGGCGAGGGGCACGTCATGTGCCAGGTTCAGGAGGAACTCTCGAAATCGGAGGGGGACCACCAACACCCGGCTGGCCCCTAGTTCGGCGACTTTCTGCTCGCTGTACAATAAGTCATTGTCCCAATAGACCCAGTGGGTTCCCGTGGGGACCCCCGCAGCCTGGGCGGCCGCTTGCTGTCGTGCCCCCTCGAGTGACGGGCAGGCCTTCTGCTCTTGCTGGAATTGTTCGCGGGTGGGGCCCCCGTCGTGGCGCCACTGGGCCAGCTCGGGGATCTCGCTGAGGGAGGCGGCCTCGTCGGGAGAAAGTTCGGATGGCCCGGCCTCCTCGCCAGGTTCCTCCGTGCCGGAGGAGAGTGATAGTTCGGGGCCCGTCGGCTTGTCGGGGGCCGTGGCAGCGGCTGGTTGGGCGGTCATGGACCGGGTGGTGGCGCAGGCCCACTCGGGCAGTCCTAGCATCCCCAGATGCTCTCGGCGTTCCACCTGGGCCCAGGGGGAGCTCTCTAGGTCATTCCCCAGGAGGCAGTCTACGGGGGCGTCGTCACGGACAGTTACTTTTAGGGTGCCGGACACTCCTCCCCACTCGAAGGGGATCCTGGCCATCCGGCACATGCTCTCGGTGTTGTCCGCGGTCCGGACAGGGCATAGGACATGCGGCAGGATTTGTTCGGGGGTCACCAGGTGGCAGCGGACAGCGGTCACACTGGCCCCAGTGTCCCGGAGGGCCTCTGCCCGTCGCCCATTGATGGTGACCCACTGTTGGTACTTCTGGGTGTTGCTTGGGATGGCAGCTCGGGGCACCATTTCTCGGGAGCCCAGGCATACAAGCGACATGGCAGCTGGTTCCCACTCGGGGGACCCGTCGTCGTGGTTTTCCTCCTCGTCTTCTCCCTCCACCAGGGCTGCGGCGGCTATTTGCCGGGGAGGGGGCCCAGCGGTCCCGTTCCGTCTGTTCACGGGGCAGGCCGGGTCGCTCGCATAGTGGCCGGTCTGCTGGCAGCCGAAGCAGGTCACTGTCGGTCGTGGTCCAGGCCGTGCGATAGGGGTCCCCCTTCGGCCCATGGTCGGGGGCGTGTGGTTGGTGGCTTGGCCTCGTGGCGGGCTTCTGGGTGGCCCGGACGGGAATTCTCGACTGCGGTGGGACCCCCCTCCTCCGCCTCGCTGGCGGGGAGTGTAGGAGAGTATGGTCTGCTTTCTAGGTTCACCCCCACTTTTTGCTTTTGCTTTACTGGTTTTCGACTTAGATGTGGCTGTGGGCCTGCTAATCAGACCCACAGCCCTGCTGTTCCCTCTCTAAATTAATACTATGTACTTTAGGTGCATAACCCATTTTGATAGGATCACCTTATTGGCCCCTGTACAGTGTACCCTAGGTACCCAGGGCATAGGTGTACCCTAGGCCTACCAGGGGCTGCAGCATGCATTATGCCACCCCTGGCCTGGCCTTCCATTTTGACACAACTGGCTGATCACTCAGCTGAGGCAAGGTCGTGTAATCACCCCTTGCTTAGGTGTAGTATTCCTATACCTAGTTTACATATAGACACATGTGTACCTATCAGTCACTCCTATGGCAGGCCTTAACAATCCTGGAGGCAGAGTGCTTGGTAACATGTGAGATGGTGCTCTAGCATGAGCTGAGCCTGTCTGCCGCTTGCGGAACCATGTCCTTATAGCTGTTCTATGATATAGCCTACCATATACTCTTAAAGTGCCTTATAATCTTAAACGGTTATGGTAACTATGGTTTGGCTTTATCGAAACATGTCGTGTAAGGTGTCTAACACTGTGGAATAATACCCCCATACCATTTCTGGATATGAGGATATTATTCCCCCCTTCTAGAGGGAAAGACATGTTGAAATCATACTTCACTGTTAGCCTCTGACCAAAGCCTCAGCATCACAAAATGGATGCTGCTGCCACGACACAAGTCTGACCTCCTGCTGCCGGGAGTGATCCCAGCCAGGGAGGCCTGGACAATAGGTTTCCTGCTTGGGGAGGTGCTAGCACCTCCCCAGACAGCCTTTAGTGTATTGGGGCAGGGTGGGCTGAAAGGAATGAGACATGCCTGGGGCACACAAGGTGTTCCTTGCATAGTCCAGTTCAAACCGGCGCTGGGGCACTCCAGCCCCAGCTCTGGCGCGAAACTGGACAAAGGGAAGTGGGTGTAACCACCCCCTCCCAGGTCCCACCCATCATAAGGCGTGACCTAGCAGGTATCCCAGCCCCCCAGATTAGTATAAGAGTGGGAGTTGGGCCTCAAGACTTTAGATTATCCTGAACCTGCAATCTTGAACAGAAACTCTGGACCTTCGACATTCGACGAAAGAAGAAGACTGAAGAATCTCCCTTGTGGCCAAGGAGTGGCTACCCTGTGCAAACAGGCACCATCAAGAGACTACCCTTTGCTTTGCCCAAGTTCTACGAGGAACCGACTGCAGAGCCCGACCAGAGCCTTGACTTCCAGACTTCTCCGACCCTGATCCACATCCACAGCAGAGCTGAGATCCGTGGAGGCGACGAGCGACGTGGGACCGGCTACCTGGGAAAAGTGGCTAGTATCTTCAAGCGCAGCTTCTGAGGCACCCTCGAAGTTGTGCACCTGGGATTGAGAAGCCCCACCCCCAAGCACCATCTGCACCGAAGATCAGCCCCCCACACTCCACGAGTCCTGCGTGGGGCCCTTCAGCATTTTCCTGCTTGCCGCGTCTGTCCGGTTGCTTGCCCGCTGGCTAGTGGCCTTTGTGACGACGCATCCTGTAATCTTCACCGCTGGTTTGGCTCCTCCAGACTGGCTCCCGCTTCTTTGAAAAAGAGAAGCACCCCAGACCTTCCTGGTCTGCACCAGAAGCAAGTCCTTCATTCTGCGTGGGTTCCGCTTGCCAAGGCTTGGTGAGTCCTAGTCCAACTTCGACGCCGCCGACAGCAAGAGCCTTCGTGGGACAGCTCGCCTCCTGGTCCTGGTCGTCCTCGACGCTTCCTGGTCCTCGTGGCTGCAGCGACAAGCTTCACCTTCACCTGCAATCTTCACAACATCGCCTGGTTCCTTCCTGGTTCCACGTGGTCACTGGCTAGTGACCTTGACTCTGTCCCTTCTGCTTGCAGGTCTCCTCTCTTCTTGATCCCAGCCTTGGGATCCACCGGACACTCTTCACTGACTGCCTGTCAGCATCTTTCTTCAGGCATCCATAGGAGTCGACGACGAAACCCGACGCAACTTCACCCCTATGCACCCGCAGCCTGTGGGCTAGGTAACTTGGGTACTCCGGTGCTCATCAGGATAGTGACTATCCTAGTGTCTAGTTTTCAAGTCTCGACTTCCTAGCTACTCCGGAAGTGTCCTAAATCTATTTAATTCTAAACTGTACTATTGCTATTGACTTTTACGCATTACGCGTGAGTGTTTCCACTCTGCATCTGAATCCCGTGGGCCTCCCACTTCCTAACCTTTGGTAGTATAGTGTAGCCCCAGCGATTCCCTAGGCCTAGGCCTATCCTATTTCCGTGACAGTGGTCCTTATACCACTTACTTAGTATATGGTTTGCGTGGCCCCTAGGGCCTAACTGTATTACTTACCTGTGTGACTTAATGTATGCATAAATAAGACTGTGTTGTACTTACCTCTAATCTCATAAAGAGTGCTGAGGGTTTGACTAGAATAAATACACTTTATTTGATATATATATCAGTTGTGGTGTCCTTTCATTTGGTATTCAAGGGATTATATATGGTATCATAGCTGGCTTCACATGCCATTCAGAGTTTAGCCTAAGACTGCTCTTGTCCATGCTACCACTAGGATAGCTGGTCTATAAGGTTGACTTTACAACCAATCACCATAAGGGTATTTGGACTGATATAAGGTGTACACTAGAACTAGTGACATCATACATCAGGCCAACTTCTCACAGGGAGGTCCCGTGGTACTCCGTTGGTAGTCCCCCACTGGGTTCCGGGGGACCCGGGTGTTGACCCATCGGTCTACTTCGGCGGCGAGCTTCCGGGGCTCGGTCAGTTTACTGTCCAGGAGGTGTTGCCTTAGTTCAACAAAGCAGTTGTTGGCGAGGTGCTCCCAGACAATGAGGTCGAACAGTTCATTGTATGAGGTGACCTTGCTTCCTTTTATCCATCCTTCCAATGCTCGGCTGAAGAAGTCCACGTATTCGACCCACGTGGTACCGGGGAGCTTCTTGCAGTCCCGGAAGCGCTGCCGGTACATCTCGGCTGATAGTCCGTAGCGTGTGAGTAGGGCTTCTTTCATGTGGTCGTATGATGTCATCACCGCGTCGGGGAGTTGCAGCAGGGTATCCCGGCCCTCGCTGAGGAACCTCCCCCATAGGCCGGCACCCCAATCCTTCCGGGGTACCCGATGGGAGGTCATGGCTACTTCGTACGCTCGGAACCATTGCTGGATGTCGTCATTTTTATAGTACTCCTTGACGACATCCTTGGGGATGTGAACCTTTGGCTCGGTCAGTGGCAGAGCGTCCCGGGCTCCGGGGGTGCTGGTCTCCCCCGTTTTAGATTTTAGTTCAAGTTCCTTGAGGCTCCTCTCGTGCTCGAGGGTTAGCCGTCTCTCCTCTAGTTCCCGATGCCGCTTCTTTTCCTCGATTTCCTCTTGCAGCCGTAGTTGCTCCAAGGCTATTTTCTTCTCCGCCAGTAGGAGCTCACCGTCCAGCCGGAGTCGGGCGAGGTCCATTTCGTGTGTCCGGACCCTCTCCCGTTCTCGCATTTCTTCGTGGGAAAGGCTGGTTTCTGGGACGGTTCGTCCCCCATCTGTCGGGGTTGGGGTCGGCAGGTTTCCGTCCCGGGCCGAGGTTCCTTCGGCTCGGGGCGGAGTGGTCTCGGGTTCTGTCCAGGCTTTCAGGGCTTTCTGCATTTCTTCCTTGGTGCCCAATCCTGTGGTTGGGATCCCTTTGTCCTTGCAGAATTGTTTCAGTTCTTTGTGGGTGTATTCTTCCAACCTTTCCGGCTGGAAGGTTGCGGCCACGGTTGCCTCTTGGCCTTCCATGGTTCACTTTTATTTTTCCGTCTGGTTAGGTAGTGGGTGCGTTACTTGCCTGTACGATTGCGTCTGGCTCGGATCCCGTCGCTGGCCACCAAATGTTGGAGGGAGGACCACCGGGGAGTCGGGGAGACTATTCCGGGGCACCTTCCTGCCGCAAAGTTATAGCCGAGCGCCGCTGAGAAGCCCCCTTCGGGGAGGTCCTTCTCCTATGATCGTACTAGGCCCAGTAACACCACCACACAGGACTCAATATCAGTTGCTTGACTTGGTTCTTTATCAGAAGTAATACGTTCAATATTTACAGAGGGATCGAGGGATCCAGTAAGAGTCTCAATGTCTGTTAGAGGGATAGGGTAGCGGGACAGTCTTAGTACCAACCAGGTACGGGAGGGCTCTGCGCCAGACCTTGGGTGCTGGTCTCAGAGCGGCTCGGACGTGGGGAGCCGCGACGGCGTCTACAGGGCTCGGGTGGTAGTTCCGCTTGGGTCGAGCCGCGACACAGTCAGCAGGGCTCCGGTGGTAGGTCCGCTTCGGTCGAGCCGCGACGAGGTCAGCTGGGCTCTGGTAGTAAGGTTCAACAAGGTCAGGCCGCGACAGCGTCAGCAGGGCCCCAAAGGTTCGTGAAGGTCTTTAAGCACGGTGGAGCCGCGACGTCGTCAGCAGGGCTCAGAGTGTGGGTTCAGGATGAGTCTTCTTCCGTAGGGTCAGCCGCGATCCGATCAGCAGGGCTCTTGACTCCGGGATACAACTGTTGTCCTGTTGTCGGGTCGCCCCAGATATAGGACTGGAGCCCTTTGATGTCCGGACCCTTGCGCCCGGAGGGGGCGGAGAGGCCGGGTAGGGAGCGGCCAGACGCCCAGCAGGAGAGGCGCCAGGCCCCAGAGAGCTGTGGGGTGATCGCACCTAGGTGTGGAAGGACGGTTGGGGGTCCCATCGATACTGCCCTCCGCCGGGAGTGGGAAGGGTTCACGTGGTATCCCCCGGGCCAGGGGTTGGCGTCTCGATGTCGGGCCTCGCTGGGACAGAGGCCGGGTGAAGCGGGGTCACGCAGGTAGTCACGTGGAGTGACGCATAATCCAAAATGGAGGAGCCCCGAGGTGCATGGGACCTCGTGCGGCTTAGCGAGGGGGAACAGGACCACGCCACGAGGCCGGCTCCCACAGTTTGGTATGCTTTCATAGATGGCCGCTGAGTCTGGGACCAAAAACGCATGTAACCCCCTTGTAAAACCAGGTTGTTTTGTGATAGATAGGTGGACACCTGTGTTTTGGTCCCAGGCTTGCAGACATCTAGGGGAACCTAAAAAAAAACGACATTTCTGAAAACTAGTCACCCGTGGGAGTCCAGGGAGGTGTGGCTTGCATTGATTGCCCAACATTTTCCTTCCTAGAATCCGCTGCAAACTTCAAATTTAGCTAAAAAGTCAGATTTTCCTCTAATATCTGTGTGGGAAAGTTGTGGGCTCACCGCACAGCACAAATTTCCTTCCAGTTAAGGTTCCCCTCAGTCTCCCAAAAAAAATGATACCTGACTTGTGTCGATTGGCCAAGTGCTCAAGACATGGCAGGGCCAAAAATGTGTAGAGATTGGAGGGGCCCAAAGCAGGTCCAAAAGGGCAGTTTTTAGGCTAACGTTACTTTGGGCACCCACACAAGTGAGGTACCATTTTTCTCTGGAGACCAAGGGAAATGCTGGGTGGTAGGAAATTTGGGCCTGCGCATTGATCCTACAACTTACCTATACAGAAATGTGAGCAAAATGTGACTTTGTAAGTAAATTTGAGGTTAGCAGGGGATTCTGGGTAAGAAAACGCTGGGGATCCATTCAAGCCACACTGCCAGCCAAGAGTCAGTACACACACACCACCATCCATGCACACTACCAGCCAAGCACCATCCATGCACACCGGCAGCCAAGGGCCATCCCTGCACACTGTCAGCCAAGCAGTGCCGGACTGGGAACAGCAACCAGCCCTGGCAGATTGCTGCTCGACCGCCGCAGGGAGGGGGTGCTTGTAAAAAGCCCCGCTACCGCTTTTGTTACAAAACCGGCCCCCATGGCCAGAAAACCAGACCCCACCCCTCCGGCCCACTGGGGAAACACCCAGTGCTTGCTATAGCCAGTCTGGCCCTGCAGCCAAGCAGCATTCATGCACACCGTCAGCCAAGCACCAGTCCACATACACTGCCAGCCAAGCGCCACTCCAAGCACACTACCCGGCAAGCACCAATCTACACACACCGTCATCAAGCACGAGTTCACACAAACCATTAGCCAAATGCACGTCCACACACAACGAAATCAAAATTGCAAGTCAAAGGTCAGTATACGCAGACCATCAGTCAAATTCACACACACACAAACTCACCCTGGTTTCTAGTGGTTTTCTGCCCCGGCGTGGGGGCAGATGTGCCTAAAAAAGGGGAGTGACTCATGCCTATGGGGCTTCTCCCTGTAATGCCCATAAACATATCCCTGGTGCCTAGTGGGCTTTCTGCCCCCCGTCCCCGAGGGGGGCAGATAAGAGGCTACTGTCCCGAGCTGCCTTGGGGGGTGGACATAAATACTTTTTTGGGGGTGGGAGGATTAGGATCCCCATTCGCAGCAGCCCCCACCCCTTCGTATAAAAAACCCATAATCCCTGGTGCCTAGTGGGCTTTCCACCCGAGGGGCAGAGCAGAGACTAGTGCCCCCATCAGCCTCCTGGGGAGGCAGAAAGACTGTGGCTAATTTCTTTGAGGGCATTGGCATGCCCATTCTGGGCATCCCCTACTCCTACGCATATAAAAATACAAAGTCCCTGGTGCCTAGTGGACTTTCTGCCCCCAGGGGGCATTTAGGCAACTATTGCCCCCATCTGCCCCCAGGGGGCCAGAACAGGGGCTATTGCTCCATCGACCTGCTGGGGAAGGTAGAAAGACTGTGGCAATTTTTCTGGGGGTGGGAGCTTGGCAGCTCCCACCCCTATGTATAAAAAAACAATCCCTGGTGCCCAGTGGGCTTTCTGTCCCTCCGGGGAGGGGCAGATGAGGGGCTACTGCCCCCATCTGTCCCCCAGGGTGGGGCAGAAAGACTGTTCCTAAATATATTTGGGTGGGGGCATGGTCTTGCCCTTTGTGGGCAGCCCCCACCCCACTTTTATAAAAAACATCCCTGGTGTCTAGTGGGCTTTCTGCCTCCCTGGGGCAGATTGGTGATGATAACCCTCATTTGCCCCACAAATTCTATTTAAAAAATCCCAGGTATCTAATGTGCTTTCTGCCCCCCGCCCCTGGGGGACAGATTGGGGGCTACAGACCCACATGGGGAAGAAAGACTGTTACCAAATATATTTGGGTGGGGGCATGGTCTTGCCTTCAGTGGGCACCTCCCACCCCACTTATATAAAAGAAAAAAAAATCCCTGGTGTCGAGTGGGCTTTCTGCTCCCTCAAGGGGGCAGATCGGGGGTAATACCCCTCATCTGCCCCCTAGGGGGTCAGAAAGTCTGTTGGGTTGCTTGGGGGGGTGTATTGGCATGCCCATTTAGGGCAGCCCCCACCCCTAAATACAATACAAAAAATAATCCCTGGCATCTAGTGGGCTTTCTGCCCCCCCAGGGGGACAAATTGGAGGCTACTGCTCCCATCTGCCCCCCAGGGGGTTCAGAAAGACTGATTTTCCCCAGAATATTTTGGGGGGAGGGCAAAGGCCCTTGCACAAGGGGCCGCTTTCCCCCTCCCTGGTGTCTAGTGGTGCATCCCTGCTTGAGGATCACCGTCCTGAGGAAATCCCCAAGCAGGGATCCACTAGGGAGGGGTACCATTGGAAAGGGGAGATTCTCCCCTTTCCATAAATACCTCTCCTACCTTTCTACATCCTCGGGGGCTGAGATAGCCCCACGAGCAAGTAGATAGTGAAACTGAAATGAGCCGACCGGCTCATTTCAGTTTTGCTTTCACTGAAATGACCTAAGCGCAACGTGCGCGCTGATCGTCATTTCAGTGAAACAAACTAAACAGCCTCGGGAGCTGGGGAAGCTTTTCCCCAGCTCCCGAGGCTGTTTAGGGTGAAAGGAAATCGTTCTGGTGCCCGCACCCAAGGGATTTCCTGTGCCATGTCGGACGCGTGGGAGCTGTCAAGACGCACATGAGCACTTTTCCGTCGGGCGGCTTCCGCGCGTCCGATGCATGCAAGGGGTTAAGGGATTATGAGGCCTCTCCGACCAACTGACTGGCTCCATGATATCAGTGATGCATGGAGACAGAGAGGCCATCATAGACATTTTAAAGAGGTGGAGGACAGGAGTCAGACAGCAGGATATTCGGGATACAGGCAGGAGGTGTGGAGGTATGTACGAGGAATTAGAAGGGACGCACAGAGGGAGCAGGAATATACTCGACGTGTGCATACAGCTAGCCGGGATGCTTGGAGATATGAGGAAGGTGCAATATAGGACAACATTGACAGGGATGGAGAACAAACAGCATGGATGTAGTGAGGGACGGCACGTAGTGAGGAGGGTGCACAGGCTGGGCGGGAGGTGCTGTAGGGGGAGAGTAAGCACTGTATGGATGGCAAATGCAACGCAAGGTGTTCTGTTTAATAATATGAGAGCTCTGTCTAGTCATTAAATTGGGGTGTGAGTGACAGCAGCGACAGCATCCGTGGGGAGGCAGATGTTTTAAGTGGGACTGCAGCAATAGGCAGTGACGGAGTGGTATTTAACGGAGCTACAAGTGTAGTGGCTGGCAGTGGCAGACACCAGCACTAGCGATGCAGAAGCCAGGAATGCCTCATGATGAATACTCGAAACAGCCATAGTGGAAAAAGGCGATAGGGGCTGCATCAGAGACAGTAGCAGTGCGAAGGGACTTGAGACAGACTGCATCAAAGACAGCGGTGCTGATAATGCGGTACTGATACCTGGCTAAGATAAAGCTGCACTGGGGAGGAGGAGACTGTTTGGGACGGTCGCAACGGCCTGAACGAGAATTTGAATGGGCATCGGGCATGCTATAGTCTGTGTCACCTTATCATGCAAACGTGGCAGCCATATTAGAGTCAGGCTCAAGTCGCAACTTACACGGTGTCTGCCTTGTTAGGTCTCGCCTGACCCAGCGCATGCGCTGGTCTGGCGAGACTTTTTGTGAGGGCTCAAAAAAGTGCTACCAGCCTAGAGCTACAGTGCATGTGCGCGGCCGCTTTGATGTTTGATCGCGATCACTTTCATTTTCGCGGCCTCTTTGATGTCCTCCATGAGCCCGTTTTTTTTTTCCTGTTTTTTTTTCCTGTTTATTACTTCTATGTAGTAATGGCGGCACCCGTGCTTTAGCTTAAACATCTTAGGCTATAGTTGGGTGCTGAGATTGCTTCAAAAGTAAAGACATAGACAATTCTTTACTTTTGAAGCAATCTCGGCACCCGAAGTTAAAGCACGGGTGCCGCCATTACTACAGAGCAGTAATAAACAGAAACAAGCATTGGCATAGCCAATAGGTCTCGCTTTTGGGACCTTATAAGTATTTAGTTATACAACTGTTGCATGGCTAAACACTTATAAGGTCCCAAAAGCGAGATCTATTGGCTATGCCAAAGCTTGTTTTTTTTCTTGCAGACAGTCACCCTGTTCCCCTCAGAAACATGGCCGCCTCGGTTCATTCCCCTCACAGACAGAGACGATGATTGATGACCTCGGCTTCTTCACTCGTTGACGTTCATCCCCCACCTATCACTCACAGACATGACCCCCATGATTACTATGGCATCCCATCCCGCACAACTTTTAGCATCCAGGCGTGACATTGCTGTGGCTGCGCAGTGAGGGGCGGTCCAGGATGGCACTATGTGCTGCCAGCCAGAAGGGAAAGAGGCTGTGTACAAGGAGTGAGAAGGATGGGGGCAGAGACCATCTGCGATCTCTGAGAGGGAAGTGCACAGCAGGCAGGTTCTCCGGTCCTGCAAAGGGGGCAGCAGGAGAGGAAAGACAGGGTTATTGTCATAACCGCACCTAATTCCTAGAATTAGAGATGAGAGTGACTGATGCAGGCCCTGAATTAGAGTGTTCCATCACACACCGCGTGGTTAATTATGTGCGCCTTGCCATTTTCAGTAGCGCTAGGACCAAGTGGCACCAGCATTCAGCTGCACGTGGAACTCTGCGGAATTTCACTGAGATTTTAGCTAACTCCGCGGAATTCCATGGAGTAGAACTCCGCGAGCTCCACCCACCCCTAGTTTTGAGATAACTCAGCAGAATACCCATACCTAATAAAGTCCCATATGTATATCTATGTTTAAATGGAAAATCTGACTTTCAGGTGTTGCTGTACATAAAGCTCATTTATTTATGTATTTTTCTCTTATAAATGTCGTGGTTTTTTTTATTTGATTAAAAAAAAAATGTGTTTATATACTTATATTTATTCATTTTTATTCTATATTTCCCCCAATATTGTAATAGCTAAGCACTCATAGAAACAGCTGTTACGATCATATTTACACATTGTGATAAATAAAATGAAACAGAGACCCATAAGCATATACTCAACTAACTTATAGAACTTAGCACATATTGTGATAAATAAAATAAAACTGAGACTCATAACCATACAATCATATTTCAATTCAATTTAAGTTTAACTTTATTCGGTCATACGACCATTAAAGTGCACAGTATTAAATACATTAAAAAAGTTAAAAAAAATATATTTGATAATCATATTAAAACGCCTTTGATTTATACAGTAAAAAAATATTTTGTCTAGAACAGTGTCCACTTATCGACCAGGGTGCACAAGGTAACTTTCATCTTCACTTTTCAGACCTACGCAATCAGGGTACATCAAAAATTGACTGGTACAAAATTATTTTATTTCTTTCAGTCAATATACAGCATATATATGCTGGGACAATGCCTCCTTTAATCTGCTCATGGAGATGCCTGTGAACAAGGAGTAATGACCCTGAAAGGCGTTAGGCTTTGCACCAGTAATCTGAATAAAGAATGCTGCCTGCCTTCACTGAACTACTGTGAGAGTGCTCTTCAAACAGGGGAAAAGTTTGTTTTGAATATAGATAAGCCCCGGCATATTGAGAAAGTGCACCTTTAGTAACATGCTCATTTTTGAGAAAGTGCACCTTTAGTAACATGCTCATTTTATACAATCTTGCCCTCTAGTGGACGTCCTGATGGGACCATTTTCTAAGCATGCTGGAACTTGTAGTGCGCTTACCCCACAATCACACCCTCCAGTATAACTTATTTGCTGTATTCATCATTGCTCCGTCGCCTTACCAATTTTGAGGCTGCACAGATACTATACCGAAGTCAGTCTTCGGAGGCAACCACTGTCCCTGGTCCTTTTCACGAGCTGCAGGAAACGGTTCAGTTTGGGACAGTCACGGCATTCTTTGCTGGCGGTGCGTAGCTTGCGGAGGAACCAAGCCGCTGAACATCTCACATACTCTCTCCTGATGGGAAAGACATAGCTGCACTCACAATGATGAGGGTCAAAATTCATTAATTTATAGCGTGGGCAGTCCTGACGCGTTTCGGTCTTCATGACCTTTTTCGAAGATCATATTGAGAAACTGCACCTTTAGTAACATGCTCATTGTATACATTCTTGCCCTCTGGTGGACGCCCTGATGGGACCATTTTCTAAGCATGCTGGAACTTGTAGTGCGCTTACCCCACAATCACAACCTCCAGTGGGTAATGCCGTTTTTCTTAATATAGCTTCTTTGCTGTATTCATCATTGCTCCGTCGCGAAACCAATTTTGAGGCTGCACAGAGTCCATACCAAAGTCAGTCTTCGGCGGCAACCACTGTCCCTTGTCATTTCCACGAGCTGCAGGAAACTGTTCCATTCGGGACAGTCATGGCGCTCTTTGCTGGCGGTGCGTAGCTTGCGGCGGAACCAAGCCGCTGAACATCTCACATACTCTTTCCTGACAGAAAAGACATAGCAGCACTCACAATGATGAGGGTCAAAATTCATTTATTTACAGCGTGGGCAGACCTGACAAGTTTCGGTCTTCATGACCTTTTTCCAAGGTAAGCCCTGGCATATTGAGCAAGCGCACCTTTAGTAACATGCTCATTTTATACATTCTTGCCCTCTGGTGGACGCCCCGATGGGACCATTTTCTAAGCATGCTGGAACTTGAAGTGCGCTTACCCCACAATCACATCCTCCGGTGGGTAATGCCGTTTTTCTTAATATAGCTTCTTTGCTGTATTGATCATTGCTCCGTCGCAATACCAATTTTGAGGCTGCACATATATATATTACCTCCTGGCAGTCGCCAGTAGGTTGTTATAGTTAGGACCATGTTTCCATAGGAATAGTGTTTTTTGACTTGCCTATATCTTTGGCTTTGGTTTGATTAAACTTTACAACATTTTCAAAAATAAAGTGTGCCGGTGATTCTTGTTGCACATGAAAACTTTCAGGGTGATCAGTAAAGCAGGGGCCAAGAAAAAGGGGTGTAAAAAAGTGTGTTTTTCCATGTTAATTCCCATAGGATCTTTGAACATGTCTACTGCGCGAACCCTCGATTGAACTACATCAAATTTGGCAGAAAGCTAGATTTTGGTCCGCAGATTGTGCTTTTTGTTATTTGGTGCAAATTCATTCAGTAGTTATTGAGATATTTAAGAACATATGGTAATTGATTTCTTTGGCCGCGATGACTTCGTGAAAAATAACGACCTCATGCAGGGAAATGCAGAGCTCTGATTGGCTGCCAACACTTCAACCAGGAAGGGTTAGCAGCCAAGTCCTACAAGAAAAGTAAATAAAAGAAAAAGGGGGCAGTGTAGGATTACCGTGACCCCCCAAGCCTTGGTCTTGGGGACCCCCTTGGACCCCACCAGGCCAAAAAACACTTAAAAAAACAAAAAGATACTGCTTCGAAATTTTAATATTGTCGGGGGTAGCAAGCACAGGCTTCTACACTTGCTTTTAAATAACCCCTGGGTCGGTCAGGTCCCGGGGGCATATCATACAAATAAGAGGGGGTGCACGGGCCACCCTTCTAGGGCATATGAAAGCCCTCGGAACTGCCACCTACCCAGGGCATTGATTTTTATGTATACAGGGGTGACCACGTGGCAAAACCAGCACCCCAGGGATCGCCACCTCCCAGGGCCAATGTTTATAAAAGAATGTGGGGGGCCCACGCGGCACCGCCACAGCCCCAGGGACTGCCACATCACCAAAGATAAACATGAAATTAATTCATGGGGCCCCTGGGCACCCCTGCTGCCCTGAAGACCACCACCTCCCCTAGGGCAATTCATTCAATTTCAAGGGTGGGGACACGAGGCCCCTTGCAGACCCAGGGACCACCACCTCCCCAAGTATTTGTACTAGAATGAGAAAAACAAAGGGGGAAGTGGAAAGGTACTACTCATCACAAGTAGTGGAGGTGGATACTTCCTCCTTCTGTAGTCTATAAACCATAAAGATCCACCCTCAGAACAGTTTCGAAGGTCATGTCCTCCCAGGTAAGGTATGTTTCCTACAATAGTGGGAAAAACACAGTATTTTTAAATACACCTCACACACCAAAAGGACCCTTGGTGTCATGCTTCATCATAGGGGTCTTCCCGCCCCTCTACGGGACGGGGCGTGCTACAAACTCCGGATACGCGGGAGCACCTTTTGTTATGAAAATACTATGTGTCATGTAGGAGAGTGAGTGGGAGGTTCAGGAGTGGATGGGAGAGTGAGGTTAAAAAATACCTGGCTCGTCGGTTTAGAAAAGAATTTTTAATATACCTATGAGCTGGTATTGTTAAAAAGTGGGTATGAAGGTATGTATGCCTCAATGAGCTATGCCTCCTGGGTTAGTCAACATGTTTCGAAGCCCCCCAGGATTCTTGTTCAGGACTTAGCAGATCCCTATCTACACTCACAAATTTATGTGGTGTGCAAATTTACACTAATAGTCACAAGACAGGTTTGATCTTGAGAAGATATATATAAAGTAAAATTGTGCACGTCGATTCCCAATGCACGTATACGATACCTTATTAGGTATCATGAATCAATTTATTTGGATTCAAAGGAAAAAATGCCCCATGAGCCTGTAACGGGTGGGAGGGGTGCCTATAATTACAACTGCTCCTGGGACACTACCCCGCCATGTCTGGCCTCCCCGGGGCACCGCTGGACCAGACTGTACTAGAATGGACGGGGCCGCACGGACCCGCTTGCGGAACCATGGCTGGCCCTGGGGACCATCACCTCCCCAGGGCCAGCAGTGAAAAAGCTCTTGCTTGCTTGAAGCGGAGCATTCATCTGTTTACCTTCCCACTGTCATTTGAGCAGGGAAACAGATGAATTGCTTCCACACACAGAGGGCTGCATGTTTAGCAGCTCCCTGTGTGTGTGAAAGCAATGCTGGCTCCAGCAGGAATTGGAGAGATGACAGGGACCGCGAGGACCATTAGGCTCTCCCGCTGTTCCAGTGCCAACCCAGAGAACCATGGCCAGGCCCCAGGCCCCAGGGTATTGGGTCCCCAGGACTGAAATCAACCGAAGGAAGGGGCTCGCATGGCCCCTCTCCCCCATTTGGTATTGTTTTGGCCCCGGGGATGGAGTCCCCGGGCTAAAATTGGCTACAGGAGGGGGCCTAGTGCCCCAGCATCCCCCATTTGGTCATGGCCTGGCCCTGGGGGATGTATTCTTGAGACATCATCGGAGGCCAAGCCCCCTTTCTTAACCACTCTGCAAAAGGTCCTGGGGTACTACTGTTTGGGGGATAAACTCCTCTTGGCTGATGAGGGCCGTTGGAGGCCAAAAACCCCTATTGTTGCAACAAGTAAGTCCCTCACAGCTGAATTGCTGAGACATCATTAGAGGCTCCGCCCCCTTTCTCAATCACTCTGCACAGGGGCATCCTCGCTTACTACTAATTGGGGGATAAACTCCGTACCTGCATCGGCGTATTGTCATCTTTGTAACACTCTCCTTGGCTGTTAAAGGTCGTTGGGGGTCAAGAACCCCTACTGTTGTAACAAGTAAGTTCCCCACAGTCGGATTGTGGAGACGTCATTGGAGGCTCCGCCCTCTTTCCCAACCACTCTGCACAGGGGAGTCCTGGCATACAACTAATTGGGGGATGAACACCCCTTGGCTACTGAGGGTCATTGGGGGCCAAGAACCCCTAATGTTGTGATAAGTAAGTCCCCCTCAGCTGGATTGCTAACATGTTGTCAGAGGCCCCGCCCCTTATTTCAACCACTCTGCACAGGGGCCTCCTAGCATACTACTGGCTGGGGGATGAACTCCCCTTCGCTGCTGAGGGGTGTTGGGAGTCAAGCACCCCTATTATTGCAACAAGCAAGTCCCCAACAGTCAGATTGCTGAGAGGTCATCAGGAGCCCTGCCTCCTTTCTAAATCACTCTGCAGAGGGCCTCCTAGTGTACTACTGGTTGGGAGATTAACTCCCCTTGACTGCTGAGGGTCGCTGGGGCCAAGAACCACTATTGTTGTGACAAGTAAGTCTCCCACAGCTGGACTGCAGAGACATCGTCTGAGGCCCAACCCCCTTTCTCAACCACTCTGCACAGGGGCCTCCTGGCGCATTACTGGTGGGGGGGTGAACTCCCCTTGGCTGCTGAGGGTCGTTGGGGGCCAAGAACCCCTATTGTTGTGACCAGTAGGTCCCCAGTTGCGGGATTGCTGAGATGTCGTCAGATGCTTTGCCCTCTTTCTCAACCACTCTGCAAAGGGGCCTCCTGGTGCACTACTGGTTGGGGGATGAACTCCCTTTGGCTGCTGAGGGTTGTTAGGGGCCAAGAACCCCTATTGTTGCAACAGGTAAGTCCCCCACATCTGGATTGCTGAGACGTCACCAGAGGCCCCACCCCCTTTTCCCCCACTCTGCACATGGGCCTCCTGGTGTACTACTGGTTGTGGGATGAACTCCCCTTGGCTGCTGAGGGTCATTGGGGGCCAAGAACCCCCATTGTTGCGACAGGTAAGTCCTCCACAGCTGGATTGCTGAAATGTTGTCGGAGGCCCCACCCCCTTTTTCAACCACTCTACACATGGGCCTCCTGGTGTACTACTGGTTGTGGGATGAACTCCCCTTGACTGCTGAGGGTCATTAGGGCCAAGAACCGCTATTGTTGAATCAAGTAAGTCTCCCACAGCCGGAATGCTGAGACATCATCATAGGCCCCACCTCCTCTCCCAGCCACTAGGTACAGGGGCCTCCTGACGCGCTGCTGGTTAGGGCATGAACTGTCCTTGGCTGCTGAAGGTTGCCCGGCTGCTGGGGAGCACCCGTCACAACTTATTATGCTCCCCGTGCGTGCGAAATGACGTGATGAGTGCGGCAATGGAAAAAAAGTCCACTCCGCTGCAGAGTTTATCAATAACTCCATGTTCTCCACAGAACACAGAGTTGCCAGATTCCACAAATTCCTTGAGCGGAGCTGAATTTTACACCCAGGCCTAGAAAAAAAGAAGGGTTACAGGCACGTACTTATAGTTAGGAAATTGAATTTAAAAACCATAGAAATTTACAGAAAAAAAGAAAGGTTACAGGGATGTTATTGTTAGGAAATAGAATTTTAAAAACCTTAGAAATTCACTGAAAAAAACAAAGGTTACAGTGATGTTATAGTTAGGCTCACATTTCACTCATACAAAACCAGTGAAACTGAGCAGTTATAGCTACCTGAGCTAGCAAGAACTTACGCCCCCGCAATGCACTGCTTATGACCTCACATATTACATCACTGATGACATGGTCAGTGGCATCACTGATAACATCTCAAATGACTTCACTGATGATATCACTGATAACATTATCCACAAAACCACTTACACCCCATACAACCTTTCATACACTCACTCCCACTTCCAGAGAACCACTCACATACCCATTCACAGACTTATACAAGTATTCACACACTCACTCACTGATTCATAGAGCCACTCACACATCCACTCACTCACACCCACTCACACAACCACCAGCTCACCCATACAGCTACACATGCGCCCACTCACTCACCAATACAGCTACTCATACATCCAGTCATACAGACACTAACACACCCACTCATACACCCATATAGCCATTCACACAGTCAGTCACCCATACAGCTACTCACTCACCCATACAGCCACTCACACACCCACTCACTCAACCATACACCACGTATGCAGCCACTCACTAACCAATACAGCTATTCACACACCTCATCACTCACCTGGACAGCCTCTCACATACCCAGTTACTCACCCACACAGCCACACAGTCACTCTATCTACAAACTCCAACAATTATGTGGCACTCACAGGGTTGCTTAAATCATACATTTGTTTATAGAGACACATTGCAGTGATAAGCCTTCATCAGTGCTTAAAATGTTTGTACACATTACACAGCATTGGGTACATTAAGCACACCCTCCTCATTGGTGAATTCAAACTAATTGCAAACAAGAAAGGACTGTGATCATACTCCTTCTATATCGGCCACCATGTTGGAGAGACAATATCTTAATACTAGTTCTTATAATTATATACCAATTTTGATGCCACAAGAAAACATTCTACTTCAATAGGGAAGCACAAGTCATTATCCTTTCTTTTACAGTTGCTGCACTATATAGCAGTACCTTCTTGCACTTCCGCCCTACATGGGCTACCACAATGTTGCTGTGTGCTGTGCACCCCTTGCCAAGCCGTTGGTTGATATGCCAAGATAGGTCCAGTCAACAGTCAGATTACTGAATGCCATGAGTTTGAATAACCCATGACCATTCGATCGAACAGAGAATCTTTCAACGACGGTTGTGAAAGCATGATGATTCAATTACGACTCAGATCCCACCTGCAGCTGCCGAACTCTTAATGCGGGTGCCTCTGTGGTAGTGAGGGTAGAACTCATATTCTATATACAAGCTCTAACTATTACGCTGCATTCGCGGGGTTGCTTAAGATAAGCCTTCGTCCGTGCTTAAAATGTATGCACATGGCGCACAGCATTAGGTTAATTAAAATAGTAAGTACATACTCCTCATTGGTGAATTCGAAGTGATGGCAAACAAGAAAGGAATGTGATCATATTTCTTCTATATTGGTTACCATGTTGGAAAGGCAATATCTTAGTACTAGTTCTTATAATTATATGCCTACTTTGACGCCACAATAAAACATTCTACTTCAACAGGTAAGCACAAGTCATTGTCCTTACTTCCACAGCTTGCTGCACTATATAGGCTTATCTATAACTCCCTAGCACCGTTTGGCGAATCTATCTCCTCATCCCGCAGTCTTTTACCCCGCAGGGAATCATAACGCGGTCGTTACAACGACCGCGTTGTGATTCCGCATACCATTACTCCGCAAGTCGGAACAACGACTTGCGGAGGGGGGTGCTGGATGTTGGAATAGTATAATTTACTATTCCAACTCCAGTCTGTGCGGACACTAGGGAAGGTGTTGGATTTTAAATCCAACACCTTCCCCCCCCCCCCCCCCCTCCGCAAGTCATTGTTCCGACTTGCGGAGTAATGGTATGCGGAATCACAATGTGGTCGTTGTAACGACCGCGTTGTGATTCCCTGCAGGGACAAAGTTTCGCGGTAAACGTTGTTTACCCCGTCTGGCACTAGGTAATATATTATATATATATATCTCTTGAACTCCGTGTTGAGACAGCAGGTGGGTCGCCTTCGCCTCCAGCACAACGGACACGGACCAATTTGTAGTGCAAAGCATAGTTTATTTAATCCAAGTACGTCGCCATAACGTTTAGGCTCGTCCGAGCCTTGTTCACATGACAATGCAGTAGTATTGAGCTCAAAATTTAAAGTGACAGTGCTGAATACCAACCAACCCCGTGGGAGGCATAATGATAGACATAAAGGAAATCCTGGTCATGGATTGGAATATACATGTATGTGGAATTCACATAATGACCAATCTTCAGTGCAATATACATAGTAAAATACACTAATCACAATTCTGACACGTATGGAAATAAATGATGATAAAAGCATAATGACATGAATTACTCTAAAAAGTACAGTGTGTAACGTAATTGCTAAAAAGCAGATTATGGTAAAGCCATGTCTAATGAGTGCAAAGCTTGCTCATGTGCAAAAAATGTTAATGCTACTCATTGTAGCAGCATAAAAGTGTTCTTTGTTATCGGGCCACTAAAAATAATAATTATTATAGATGGTGATAAAGTTATCGCCACGCTGTGCCCTGGATACCAGGCTATGAGTCTCCTAATGTGGGACTACAGCAATTTGTAAAGGCCAAGAAGTATGTGATAAACCATACTTGGAATAAACATTACTTTTATGCAAAGAGCAACAGTAATAGTGCAATACATGTTCAAAATAAGCTAGTGTGCAAAATATATATATATATATCACTAGAAGAATCACACAATTTACACGGAGTGAAAACAAGCCCTCCAGTCAAACATCAGGTAAGCAAATGTATTCATCATGCAGCTCCACATTAAATAGCATAATGCCTTTCGACCCAGGATGGGTCTTAATCATATGCTGATACGATGGTCAGTTGCACATGGGTTTAAATATGTTATGGTTTTCAACACTGAAGAAGGACTACGAGTGCAGGACACCCTATTTACAATAATGTCAATTGATCTTTCTTATCATATGAGGCCAGGTAACACTTTCTATACCAAGTACTATTGTAAATATATTGTTAATGTTCTAGGTTTTGAGTCCTAGTCCTAGTACCTGTCTTTGATCAGACTACAGAGTCCATAATGCTTTGCAACTGACGTAACAAGCATTGTTATGTCATTCACTTTTGAAACATTAATATCATGCCTTGATAAGTACAAATGAGACAAAATGCCCTCTTTGTGCCTCAAAAGGAAGAAATTCCATGTAGTTGCTGGGTGACGATATATCCTCAAATATTTTTTTTATGGATAAGTAATATATACTTTTATTAAGGGAACCTATAAGAATATCTATATATTTTAAACCATAGGTCCTATTTAACCATAAGTAATATATACATTTGTTAAGCAAACCTATAAGAATATCTATATATTTTAAACCATATGTACTATATAAATTTGTTCAAAGAAATGCACATATCGAAATACATACATATAATGAAATACGTTTACATACACAGGCATATGCTGTACATTTTTATTTTGAGTATGGTGGTCATGTTGGAAAGAGCTAACTCTTGAGCACTCTTCTGAATATAAGATATTTATCAGTTGATAT